>NC_057852.1:65613290-66881474 GCF_015237465.2 Chelonia mydas | reverse complement strand
ACTATGCTCAAGCTGCATAGAGCAACTGAGAGGGAAACATATCTTTTTGTTCCATGATTTTATGCTGTTTAATTTTGTTCAGTGCTTAGATATTGCGTTCATAGGGGCTCAAAACAAAAAGCTAAGGTAAGAGAAAGGGAGCTCAGCCCTGTCTAAATTCTTGTGTGTCTTTTTTTTCCCCTCCTCCCTCTGATGATCTCACTGACCATGACTTCAGGGGAAATTAAATCATTGGGAAGTGGGAGAGAGGAACAAACATTGAGAATTTAAGAGAACAGTGACCCTCCTCTCTCAATCAACTTGAGAAAATGTTTGTTAGCAATGAAAGCTCCTCAAGCTAGAAGGCATGGCAATGCATCCATACTGAGAGAGAAGTTGTAGGTAGGTAGAGGTTAGTTAACGTACTTAGATGTACATACTTTTTGCCTTGAGTAGGACCTTATCCTCAAATAGCCCCACTGTGTTCAGTGTGGGTAAGGGTATCAGAATCTGGGTCTATGTGACTAGACCAAGATCACACAGCCAGTCCATTGAAGAGAGAGAAATAGAACCCAGATCTCAGCCTACTCCTATATCTTAGCCACTGAACCATGGGCTGGCTATGTTAAATAATACTTTGTACCAGTTTCTTACAATGTTACATGTTTAAGTTAGTAGGAGATAGTCTCTGTTGCACCTCTTTTGACCTCTAGATATTTCTTGTCATGTCTCAAATTCAAGAACTGTACAGCTCTGACTTTCTTTTGGTTGATTATTTATTTAAATGCTAGTCAAATGTATTCAGAGTTCATGGAACTAAAACATCAAAGGAGGTTAATGATGAGTAATTTATCACCTAAATTGCAAAATAATCTTCATGTAACTGTGAAATACAAAAACAAGAGGTACAGCTTGCTTAACAGAGAATTGCAAATACTGACAAAACTGTTTTCAGATAGAGGAGTAAAATGCTAGGTTTTTGAGTTTAGTCTGGAGTATCAAGTGTGACTGGGATTTAGTGATTTCTTTTGTCCAATTATGTTTTGCTAGATCAGTGGTTCCCAAACTTGTTCTGCCGCTTGTGCAGGGAAAGCCCCTGGCAGGCCGGGCCGGTTTGTTTACCTGCCGCGTCCGCAGGTTCGGCTGATCGTGGCTCCCAGTGGCCGCAGTTCAGTGCTCCAGGCCAATGGGGGTTGCGGGAAGCCGCGATTGGCCGAACCTGTGGACGCGGCAGGTAAGCAAACCGGCCCAGCCTGCCAGGGGCTTTCTCTACAAAGCGGTGGAACAAGTTTGGGAGCCACTGTGCTAGATAATGAGGGGCAAATATTGTTGCTTTCACCAAGACTGAATAAACGGATACAACTAGTCCAGTCTGCCCATTGAAACCTGAGTAAATTTGAAATCACTTTAGTGAGGACCTAAATGAAGGCAAAATAAAACACAAAAACAGTGTGACTATTCCAATAACTAAAGCACAGCATGATTGGCCCCAAGGGGCCTAAATTGTCCTTTATATATATGCCAACCTGATGGACTTTTATTGGCTATTCCAAATGTAGCATGTATTGGAGGTCAATACTTAACCTGAAGAAGTGGTTGAAGGCCAATAGTATCAATCACATGAGAATCCAAAAAGATGACACAGATGTCAACCATCACACAGTAAGTAATATAACATGAACAAAAATGTTGAGCCTTTAGCATATTCCTTTCACCAATGTGCAACTTCAAACCAAATAACAGCAAAACACCTGGCATTTCATTTTGCTATGTATGAGAGAAGCCCCACCATTTTTGTTTTGTTTTAATTTTGAAGGCACTTAACATAACTCATCTTAAGTGAGTCAAAGATTGGTTCCCCTGAAATAGGGCTGATAATGGCCCCTATACACAAACCAAGAGCGATGGAAGCATATATCTCTGCCAGAATAAAGCTTTCTAATGATTAGTAAGACGCTGGAAAGATAGGACAAGGCATGTGTCCAGGAGGGAGCAAATTTCATACTGTGGGGAATACAAGAGCAAAAGCTCTCACCCATCATCTTAAAATGAGTTCTGCCAAGAAGGTAGGTGAGGTCAAAGTGCAGACACTCACCTCAATAAGATATATGAAGAAAGTTTTCAAATACTGCCATCCTAAAATCATCCTCTACATTACAGGCAGGCTGTGCAATGGTTGCAAGGTGAGCGTAATATTGTCACTGCTGCTCAAGCCAGTAAATGTGCAGGCTGCTATATTCTCTACAAGTTACAAGCAGCAGAGGAACCCTGCTGAGGCCTTGCGAAGATTAAATTACAGTAGTCAAACTTGTGGTTATAAGTGTGTTGTGAGAGAAGTGCACAAAGTGTGCAAACTGCTCAGCTGCAAGAAACCTTTTCATAGTATTTCTGACACAAGACTGGCATTGGAATTGCATGATCAAAAAACCCACAAAGGTGCTTAACTAAAGAGTAAAAAACAAACAGTTTCCCACTGCTCATGAAATTCCTTCTCCTACCATCTGCAAATTCAGTTTGGTTTATACAAGCCTGATCCTGCAAACCTTAAACCCTGAAGCATTCTCATTGATTTCAGTAGGAGTACTTGCTTGATTAATGGCTGCCAGCATGAATAATGGTTTCAGGAGTGAACCCTGAATTTGTAATGGCCTTAGTATCCTAGAGAGTAGCAATATACTCCATATGGCCAGACTAAGAGGCAGAATTGCTGAACCCATACACAATGTTATTTGTACATGCAAGCATGAGTTTACATCAGTCTCCTGCAGTGATGCACATTCTCCATCCTCATTTGTGCGTTCTTAATACAATACAGTGAAAAGTTTTGGGTTTTTTTAGTTCAGAACAGTATAGTGTTTTCATCTGCCTCTGGGTACCCATTGGTCTTCTACCGATACACTCTCTTGTTTCTGTTTCGACTTGAAATAAAGAACAGTTTTTCTTGTGTGACAAATATTGTTTTTCTGGGGTATTTCATTTAATCACTCTTTTTTTCATGTGATGATCAGACACAACTGAGAGGATTCAGAGTAACAGCTGTGTTAGTCTCTATCCGCAAAAAAACCCAACAACAGGTGTCCTTGTGGCACCTTAGAGACTAACAAATTTGCTTTTAGCCTCTATTCCAGAGTTTAGGAGCCTTTTATATTAATTAAAAATACAGCCACGTAAGAGAAAATTGGAAGCTTTTCTCTACAGAACCAGATAATAGTCAACCAAGGATGAAATCATACTCAAATTATATCTCAACTAGCCCATAAATATCAGCCCTTAGTGTACCCTCCTTTTAGAGGATTTCAACTCAAGACCTGTGCTGACCACACTTGTCACAGTATCACATAAGGAGAAGGTTGCTATCTAAACTGAATCATTTCCAATGCAAATCACAAAGGACTGGTGTCTTGTGCTGCCTGTGAGATATGCCATTTCATGGTCTGCCACACTCTACTCCAGATTGTTTCCAGGTTGATTAAAAGTGTAGCTTTATGCACAATACACTGTAGTAATCCAGTCTTGAAGTGATTAAGCAATGGATTATGGTAACAAGATCTGAACAGGAAAGAAATTGTCATAATCTGCTGTTCAGGCAAAGGTGAAAAAGTCTTCCTAAACTCTGTTCTGTGATCATGCATCTGGAGATCTAGCAATACCCTCGGATTGTGAAGTTGAGTTGAAAATGGCATGCACAAACCCACAACAAATGGGCCAGATATAATCCACTCGCTAACTTCTAGTTGCTTCCCCTAACCTGCCAGTATCACTTCAGTCTTATCTAGATTAGATGAATTTTTTGCCACCTAGATCTCATCTATGTCTACGTCTCCAATTCCCTTTTCTAATCTATTGTGATGTACAGACTGGGTGGTGTAAAATAGAGATACAAAGCTGGCTCGGTGTCCCAGGCTCAGTTTGTCCTCAGTCAAACACACTAGTTTCTCAGATTGCATATATTTTCCAGTTTAAGATTCTACAGTACTTTACTGGAAGATTTCTCTCTGAAGGATTCACTGTTTGTTTGTCTAGTGTCTATGACCATCAGATGCCTTGAGAGTGGGGCAGTTTCTATAACCAGAAGCATATGTTCATTTGGCAGAGAATGTGCTTGGGAAAAAAAAGCGTTCCTCTGCATATATAAATGGGCCTGTCTTGGTCCTGAGGAATCCCTGCTTCATGCTAAGAAAACAATTTGATTTCAGTAGAAACTCTGTTCCTTGGGAAAAGATGTTGGGCCTTATTTGCATACCAGTAACTGGAGATAAATCTTTTATTTTACAAACTAAGCATGATTAATAAATATTGGCCATAGCAATGGTTGATAGACTAGGTGGTGATAGAAAGGGTAGGGAATAGAGAATGCAGATACAAGTCTGATGCTTTACAAGTAGCAACATGACATAAATACTTTCGCCTAGATATAGGCCTCATCCTTCAGACTGGTGAATGCCCTAAACTTCCATTGACTTTGAGAGTTGAGGGTAGTCAACGCTTTGCAAGACTGGGCCCTAGTCTGGCAGTAGATGACATAAGTGTTGTAGTTTAAATTTGTCATAGTTCTGCTTTCTATTTATTACTAAATGGCACACTTCATGCTTTTCATTACTCTTGTTCCTGTGTGTCTGCAGGCTCAGGAGAACAACACTGTGTGTAGTTCATAATCTGGTTCTATTAGAGGCTTTCTTCATAAGCTTAGGGTCTAGGGATATTTTTTAACTAACCATTTCAATTTAAGAATAAATTGATAGGGTTGTGGTGAGGTTCGGAAGAGGAGGATGGTATTTCATAAAAAGTCTCACCAAGCAGCCAGAAATTCTGAGCCTTGTTACATAGGCATTACTGAGGAACACTTTGTTTTCTTATATTTTTGTTTGAGAGGTGAAAAAAGACATGATTATAAATGCACCATCCTTATGTAATCTATCATTAAAGGTCACTTGACCAAAACTAATGGTCCATGACTGGTTATTAATCATAACTTTGAAAAGTCAGAGTGTTTTCAGTGTTTCTGAGTTCACCTATATTCGCTGTGGCCAAAATACAATATGCATTGTTCCAGAGACAAGAGTACATTTTCCAAATGTTCCTGGATTTGCCACTTACATTGACTTTAATGAAGTAGGTGACTATGTTCTTCCACAACTTTTAAAACATTTTGGGAAGACAGGGGTACCTTTTGGGATTGATTGACTGACACTAGGCTGTGGCTATGAGATGATACTCATGACTGACTATGACCCTGCAAGGCAGTAGTAACAAAACATGGGAAACTGGTGTTGCAAAAAAATCCAATTTTATTGGAGCCTATTGGAAATGCTGATCTCAATCATAGATAAATTTCAATGATGTTCAAATGAGACCTATCCACAAATCCCCGTTAATGTCTCTACATCTCACCCTGTCTCATCCTGGCAGAGATCAAGGTTCCATTGTATATTCTCTACTCCCTCAGCTGGTGAGTGCAGAGAATCAGAATTTTTTTAAGGAAAAAATGAACCAGATAGAGAAATCCTTATGTTAAATACCAGCTGGGGATAATGGAGGGGCCTCATTCAGGTTCTAACTGACTCCATGTAATAGGTACCAAAAGAGAGAGGGGAAACCCATTCACCAGCTTGACCACAGTAATTCACTGAGGTCTTGGGTAAATGTTCCTTCCATGGATAAGGGATGAGTTCCAGTCATGACAGTCAATGTGTCTGTTGTTGTTTTCATAAATAAACTAGGAAGAACATGATTAGCCTTGCCCCAGTGTGAAAATCAACTTCTGTTCTGGGTGAAGCAAAGTTTCCTATCGCTGATTTGCACTGCCCATCAAGGGGGAGGTGAACACCAAGATTTACGTGGCAAAGTTGGGTTAGACAGAGAGGAACCTACACCCAGAAATACCCTTACTGAGAAGTCAGTTTGGTGGGCTGGTGATTGACCTCTTTGCACTTGTAAACAGCAAAAAGTGCCCTGTGGGCTCTTCTTTATGTCAGGACCCAAGATGGGAGATAGTGAATGACATCTTGCTCGTCTGGGCAATGTCCTCCTACATGCTGGCCACATTTTCCACTGCTCCCCAGAGCCATACAAAAGATAGGAAGAAGAGAACAGCGGTGATACTGTTTGCATTTCTGGCTGAAGAGCCTCTGAGGCTTCATTAACCTAGCACTGGATCTTCAGATGTATCTATTTCATAGAGGACCCTGGTGATGCTTTTTAACTCTTCTAGTTTGTTTTAAAATGAAATAACACAGCTCTCTCTTCCTTTTTATCCTCTGAAAAGCTGTTCTTGAAAGTCAGGATTTTGTTTGTTTTTAAAAGGACTTAGTAGAGTAAGGAGCCAGAATGAAGTAGTTGGATATCAGGATTAGTGTTTCACAACCTCATATTTTACAAAAAAATCTATCTTGGTGGCTGTGGAGATATTATATTGAACATCTTTTTATGAATCGCCTTTCATGTTTTTTTCCCTACAATGACAGCTTTAAAATTGAAACTAAGTTTAAAAAAAGACATGCAAATGTCTCAAAAGAATGTGTACATTTCTGACACCTGAAAATATTTGTTTATATAAATTTTTTACATATTTTCTTTCATATTAAACATACATCTAATTTATCAAGTTGTTTTGTAGGGGCACCGTATGTGGACTTAGTCACACGTGACTTAAAATCATAATGCTGCCTGAGGGTTACAAGCCTTTTGTTGCTGTTTCATGTTCTAGAATCATGCTCTCAGTGGAACAAATTTAATGGAAGATATAATTGCAAAAAATGCAATCTTACGATGATGGATCGCTTTTTTCCCCCGTCTAAAATCATGATTTACATTACTTGAGAAGGGAAAAAATTCAAGTGTTAAATCAAATTAGCAGGAGCCAGGCTAATGTGAAAATGACTTTGACTGCTTGGAAGTCAGTGAAAGTTTTTTACCTGACTGAGGAATATGGCATTAGACCAAAGTAGCATAAGTATTTTTGTGTTGATGGTAGCTCAAAATCCTATTCCCTGATTATAGACTCATCTGGAAATCACTGGGTGTCCAGAGTTGGAAATAACAATCAACCCAATTGACCTATTATCTATATCAAGACACTTGGACCAATCTTGCATTAAAGTCAATGAGAGTTGAAGGTGCTCAGCAAACGAAGGAGACACTCAGAACCTCCTAGTATTGTCCTGGATTCTTTCAACAACAAGTCTTCCACAGTGAATTTCAACTTTGTGGGCACTGTGGGAAAGACACAGGCCGATATAGTTGTCCTGTATCAAATTTTCTCAGCAGTCTCTGTGGAATATATATATTTTCACCTAAGATCAATATAATGATTTGATATCGTAATGCCAAAATAAAGGTCACTGTAGTCAGCATCTGCAGGGATGTACAAAAGAGACTATATAGCCCAAGGAGTTTCCCTCTGCCTTTTGTTACCCCTGTGCAGAGGCTGGTCAAAATCCCACAGTCTTGACTCCTTTCTCTCTACTCACATCTTTACTAGCTGTCTGAAAGGGAGTGGGATCAGTTGGGGTCAGAGTCTGGGTATAGTCCCATTCCCATCCACAGCAGCTAGTGGACCTGGCCTGGCTCAGAGAGGAGAGCATGCTGCGTCTCTCCAAGGTTGTTGAAGATATCACTCTGGCATAGGCACCACAGGAGGAATTTTGGCTAAAATTCCTTCTGGGTGGGGTGGGGGTTCCAGCCACAATTCATGTCCTTTGCACCATCCTTTAGCACAGGTTCAGCTTCCAGGGCAGAATATTACGATAACTAAATTAAAAAATAAAGTAATGCATGTAGGTTACTGGAGATTTTCTCCCCCCTTCTCCCCCTCCCCCCATTTTCAATATACTATACTCTGTATACTTAAGGTGATTTGCGTGTGCACATGTACAAATTATATATGACAGTGAGGATTTTTTTCACATTTCTGGAGATGATTAGTTTTTTTTAAAAAATCAGTTCCATTTTGTTTCCAATACATAGTCAATAAAGAGTCATTCTTACTGCAAAGCTACAGACCTGGCTATGCATACAGTAAAGAACTGTTCAAAATGAATATTCATATTATTGAGTATAGTAAACTAGAATAAGAACACCCTTAAATTAGTGTTTAGAGTGTGGAAATAACATAATAATCCCATCTCCACAAACAAAGATGATGATAATAAGCTTTGTCATCCTTCCACTCAACATTATATAAAACGTCGACATTTTTAGTATTAATCTTAAAAATTGCAAACCAAACAAAAATATGGCAGAAACTGTTTAAAATTTGTCAATATGAAACTCTATTATACTGAACTAAAGATTTCTGAAACTTAAATTATTTTTTCATTGTACAGGTTACATTTTCAAAAATTTGTACCTACAGTGTTTTAGTCCCAATTTTTGCATTGATAGAATGCAGAATTTGGGTGAGCAGATGGCATTTGTGCATGTAAATGCGGCAGTTAGATGCTCTGATTCTGTCTAATGTAAGTGTAAATGATTTTGCATGCAAAATTGTGGCAGAAGCTTTGGGAGGCAATTGGAACCTTCTTTTAGTTTGTCCTGATATGTACAGTTGGTATGGCAAAGAAATACCTTGTGATGAACAGGTAACTGTAAATTACTCTATGGGAACTGAGAGAATGATATCCTTTTTCTAAAACAAGTTTGAAGGCAGCATGGAATTTCAACCCTGCTCTGAACACCACAAATACACAGTATATAAGGTCCAAACTTATCCCTGCCCTGGGATCTGGCTTTATTGGCAATTGAAATAACACAATATAAACTTCAGTCTAAACTTTCTCCCCAAGCTTGGCTATTGCAGAGGTCATCTCCATCTCAGACCCAGTTACCTGTTCTCCAGACAGATGTTCAACTTCTCTATTACCTTATTGGAGAACTATATGTTTGCCAGTTAGTATAATTCACAAATAATTGCAGCACGCATTCATGTAGGGCTCATGTATTTGACAACACAAACACTCAACTAAGTCCCTTGCATAAGGATGCAGGATACTAGTGCATCCCTTCTTGCTTTCTTCTAATAGGACTCAATCCAGCAGTCCTTCCATATGTAGTATTCCTGTCAATTAACGTTGGAGTTACACACTGATCAGGGTTGAGCTCAGATCTGTACCATATTCAAGTACAGGATAGCTTTATGAAAAGTGCTACCCACTGGTTTGTATTACCTTGATTTGTAGTATAGACCAGATTTTCAAAACTGTGTTCTACCTTGCCTAGTGAAAACCGTGTTTTTAAATTTAGTCTTGATTTGCCTTTTTGTGCCCTTCTGGTTGCTGTTGCTTACAGAAGAAGCAGTAAGAAGATAGATAAAGAGAGATTCTCCAGGAATCTTTACCATTTTAAAAAACTTTTTTTAATCTGTGGCTTTGATTTTTATGGTAGTATTGAAACCAGCTAATGGATTTCAGAGCGAAAAGACTGAGTTACTATGGCTACACAGCATCCTGAAAGCTTAAAAGGACAAAAGGATAAATGAATACGGTACTGGCTGCTTAGCCATTCCCTGAATGGCTTATAATAACTTGAGAATTTTAGACTTTGACTGAGACAAAGTAAGAAAAAAAGGTTTTAGTTCTTTAAGAACTTATTTTCCATTTTCAGTTCAAACCCTAAGCTTTTGGAATTTTAATATATTTCAGCATTAAAGTGAAGTCACGCGTTACTGTTAAAATAAGCACAATGCTAAAATTAAAACTTGACGATATCTAGAAAATGGGTAATAATGTAACGAATTTGCAATTGAAAATGGAATACCTCTCCTCAAATTATTTAGGGCAGTGATTTCAAAATTTTTGTATTGGTGACCACTTTCACACAGCAAGCCTCTGAGTGTGATCCCCCTGCCCTCATACATTAGAAATGGGAGGGTTAAGGGGGGGCGGTGTTAATTTAATTTAATGGGGCTCAGGGCTGTCAGCCCCATGGAGCTGACAGCTTGTCACCCCCATGTAACCACATTGTGACCCTCTGAGGAGTCACAACCCCCAGTCTGAGAACCTCTGATTTAGGGAGTAGTTACAGATTATTAGAGATACTTAATTACAGGTTTCAATACATTTTCATAACCCTTTGTATATTTTTTGGTTGAAACATTTGACTAAAATACGCATGTAAATATGTGGTTATGAAACCATTTTACAAATCAAGTACTAAAAGTTATAGTACCTATTATAAAGGTAACAGACAAATATCCTTATCAACTCAAGAGCATATTTTGAAAGTATGTATATAGAAACTAGCTCAGTTCTAAAATATTAAGGATATGGAATACTATGAATATAAACCTTTATCGTGTATTTGTTTTTATACCTTATATTTACTCTGAGTTTCAGGATCAGATTTCTTACTTTAATCCAGCACCCCTTTGCCACTCTGGTGGCATAAAGGTGCCAGGAAGCCTGTGGATCTCTTCCACTGGTGATTGCCATACATGGGGGTGGAGGGGAAGAGGAAGAGGTTAAGTTGGAGAATGGTCTGGGGAGGAGGAGGACTGGGTAGAGTACTATTATGCTCCAGCTGTTCTCAGCTCGTGTATCAGCCATGAAAAACCATAACAGCTGTTGTATTTTAAAGTAGCCCTCAGGCTGCTCCAAACTGTTTTGGGGCTCGTATAGAACGGGGCTCAAAGTAGAGGAACTTACAACTAGCTCCTTCTCAATCACTCACGTCACCTGTTCCCAACAGATATTGGGTGCATCTGAGAATCTGGCCCATATTCTCATTATTCATTAGTTTGAGTTTATCAGGGCAGTTCTTCTCTGACTCATAGTGTGTGCAACACCTTGAAGGTGGTCTGATATCATGGTGATGAATGTCATATTAAACATTTAGGTCAATATGTTCAAAACTAATCAGTGATGTTCAGGTGTTTCAATTTTGGGTGCTCACTTTGAGACACCTTTTGAATGATTTTTTTTTTCTCAAAGTACTCAGCACTTTCCATTGACTTAAGAAGACATTGAACATGGCCAGTGCTTCTGAAAGTCAGGCCAAGGTTTCTAAAGTTAGGCTCCCAAAAATTCAGGGCATCAGAATTGCTGGCTGGTGCTGGAAATTTTGGCTGACAAAAACAGAACAAAGTCAGTGGGGTTGTATGGAGTATACATCCGTGCACAACTTTGGCTCAGTATTTTCAAAAATAAAATCTTGCCAATATATTGTATATGTATATTGTGAATTTCCCTCTAGAACAATAATGGGCAGGAATGTGAATATGAAGGCAGAGAACTGGGACGGTCTGTACGCAGTTTAAATAGTGCTATATTAGGAAGTAATTAAAGGTTTTAATTCTGGACCTTGTAATTTACAGCTTAATGGACTTTTTATTTTATATAACTCTTTGTTTTGCCAAATGTATGTTACTACATGTATAGTTAATATTTTGAGTGGTTTAATGAACTGAAATTTGCCAGTAGAACTGCAGTTGTTTATAAAATAACCCAGCTAATCCTGCTTTACAGGATTTACATATAATTCTCTCATAATGCTCTTCTAAAATGAAACCATTTAATTAAAAAAAAATAACAGCTAAATCTTAACAACTAGGACTTCCATTTTCCATACTGTTATTGAGGCTTTATGGAATGCAATGTCGCACACTAGACTTTGTTTAAAACAACAACAACAAAAAACTACTATAGAAACGAGACTACTTGAAATTCTGAAGTGGATCAGTCAGGAGGAAAGTGCTTCAACAGAAGACAGGGAACTGCATGATATTTAGTGTTGCTATGGGAGACAGCTTTACAAGAACATTTGCAGAGCAGATGGACCGAGGCTAAATAAAACAGATAGATACAGGTATTGAACAAGAGTTATGTAATTTTCTGTGAAAGAACAGGAAAACATGATCACTAAGCAATGCAACAAAATTCAATGGATAATACTGTGCACATTTTGGATGGAGATGTCAGTAGATTAATTTTGAATGGTGACACTTAGCTATAAAGTTCTTCATCTGCTTTTCATTTCAGTAATTTTCATAATTTTAATTTAATAATTTGAGGTAAAACTACTGTATGTTGATGGCCAGGAAAAGGAAATAGCCAACTAATTCTTTGATTCTCAAAAAGTCAGTGATCTTCAGGGTTCATCCTATTTTTTTTTCAATTTACATCGGAAAATAAGTGTCCCTGATTACTCTATCTGTAAACTACCTTTCCTGTAGCTCTGAAGGCTGCAGATTTATACATCTATTGAAAGGAATGGAAAATCCTTTTAATTTCAAGTTTTCTGGTCCTGTTAGTTTAACTCCTTCTCTGTTGCTAAAAGCTCTTTTGTGGCATTACAAATAGATTTTATTGAGCAAAAAACCCAGTCATTTTGAAAATTAATTATCCCCTAAGACTACTTCAGTGGAAACTTAACCAACACATTTTCTGCATAAAGTCTAGCAATATGAAAGTGAAGATAATACATATGCAACCCACACTTCAGTAGTAAGTATTTCTAGGTAAAATACACATAGAATATCTATCTAATGGTATATCTATAATGAGATATAATTGTGTGTGTATTTCTTTGTTGAATACACTATGTTCAGTGGTTGGGATCTCTGGCGGTAGTGGCTGCAGAAGCTTTTAATGTTCTACTTTCTCCTTTGGGAAATAAATATTTGGCACATTTACATTGTGTTTTTGTAGTCATGTTTTTGTGAAAAATTTGAATACTTAAGTGTAAACTTGTCTATTCTTTTCAGAAATTCTGCTCCCTATTTGAAGATGTGTAAATTCTACTGGTGAAAGAATATTTTTTAATCTAAAAGATTTCTTTATATTGTGTCTTTTGTTGGCTCTGTCTCCATGCCTCTCTTCTCATTAAGATATTCAAAAATTACTATATAAACATTTTCCATGGGCCTATTCCAAGCAATGTCTTCTGTACGGTAGCCCACATCTTCAGTTAATTTAAACTGACATATCTCCACTGATGTCCATGGAGCGATGCCAATTTACACCAGCTGGGGATCTGGCCTGATTCTTTCTAATAACAGCATACTGAAGATTGATTGATTGATATATGGGACCTTGAGCAACATGTTTATTTCCAGAGTGAAGGTTAGTTTTCAAGAAAATTTAACATATTTAAGCAAACGCAAACATTTGAAATTTTATAAATTTCTACAATGAAGGAATATGTATTTATAGAAACATTATTTATGGGCCTAAAAAAAGGGCTAAAAATTTATAGAACTCTTTTCTATCTTTTTAATGTAAGTACCAAGAATAGGATCATCTAAAGGTAAGCTTGATGTAAGAATTACTGGGTGATAGTCCGGTTAGATGGTCAAAATGGTCTCTCTTCTGGCCTTTAAACCTACAGATGAAGCTGTGGCCTCATTGAAGTTCTTGGCAAAACCTATTTGACATGATTGGGATTTCATCCTGTGAATCTATAAATCTATCTTTCATACCTGAACTCCCATATGTCTTATATAGTACTTAGACTATCCAAAGCACAATGAGATGGATTGATATAATTTTCTAAACGCACACAAAAAGGGTGGTTAATTTAACCTCCTTTCACTTTTATCTTCTCTTGAGCATGGACCAATTTCACAGAACACTTAGAAAATTCACAGATTTTCCTCAATTTAAAAATGGACTTTTCTACATTATCACATTATTTATATATATATATATATATATATATATAGGGTGTGGGTGTGTGTTTAGTCATTAATTGATTTCTGTTGTTTTCAGGAAATGTACCCAGGAAGAATCTTGAAGGGACACACACAGTTCTGCCATAGCAGCAATTTGCTAAGAGATTGCTTTATTCACAAGTTCCTCTTTGTCATAATTTAATGGGAAAATGTATTATCACAAGTAGAGGATTTATTTACCTTAGGAACATCTGCATTTTGACTGTATGTAAAGGAAACACCAATAAGTCATTTTCTGCACACTTTTTTACTATTCCTACATTACTGAATTATAGTGGGTGGTGACCAGTTTCATTCTTCTCTATTAAGGCTCTATGCTGACAGTGCATTTTATCCACCAGTTTTGTATATTTCATGATGTGCTAAACTGTAGTTACTCATTATACAGTGAAATACTCTTATTTTTAAAAAATGAATTTAGTGCTTGCAAAAGGTGATAAACACCAGACTTCACTTTCCAAAGTTATTAATGCACCAAAAGGTTTTGTAATAGAGACTAGCAATGCCGCTTCCAGTGTGCCTTAGTTCTCTTTTGGAGTGACTGCCTCTCTCCTGTGGCAGCCAATACAAATACTGTCAGTGGTACAACTGGCTGAATCTGGCCTGCAGGATGATTCAATCTGGCCCTTGAGTCCTCCGCTCCCCCAGCAGCAGTTGCCTGGAACAGAGCATTGCAGTGCGTGAAATGCTGCCCAATCCACATGTGGAGACAAAATGATGTCCTGCGCCTAACATGACCTCGTCCGTATGGTGTGTGTGTGAGGACACCATTTGTAGAGTCCTCCATGCATGCACCATGGAAGATGCCATGTTGTAGAGATGGTCTTCCTCCGGCATATACGGCACAACATTTTGCTACAGCAACAGAGAGTGAAGGTAGCATTGTCAATCTGTAGAACCATCTCTCAGCTATCAGGGTAGGGCAGTCCTTATCAACAGGGAACAGCCCTAACCAGCCCTGCACTCCGTTCTTCCTTCAATCCCCACACGTAGATCCCAGTCTCCTGTAGCACTCAGTCTGAGAGAGAGGACGGAGTGGTTTCTCTCAAGTGCAAGGGAGCAAGTAACTGTAATGGCTTATAGTAAGAAGAGAGGTTGATGCAGAGAAGAATTGAGCATTTCAAAGTAAGTTGGAAGATGATGACTTGTTCACTGAAAGTAGTGGACAAGCATAATGCCTTGTGTACTTTTAATGTTGTTTTTTTTAATATGGCTGAATCCTAACTTTAATAAAAATCTGATCCTAGAATTTGGAAGTGTACTTTTGTATGTGACCCTGAGGTGCTCCAAAACTAGCATCCAGCCCACAGAACTGAAGAGGTTGGACTACCAGTAATGATTGTGGTGACTTTCTTTGAACTGGAGTGAAACCAATTGATTTCATATAGACCACAAAACAAACATTGGTAGGAAATTATTTGGACTTCAATATTCAGCCAAAATCTTTCTGTGTATGTATTTGTTTCCCCCATAACTGAAGTATGTAAGGCGAGGCGAATTTTGTCCTGATAACACTTCCGTGAAGGAACGATTCGTAGCCCTATTTTATAGATAGATTGGTTTGCCCATGGTCACATGGTCTGTGGCACAGCTGGCAATTGAATCCCGATTGTCTTAGTCTCAGTTCAGTGCTTTAACTACAAAGCAAACCTAAAGTGTAGAGATGAAAGGCTTTATATCCTGTTACCAATCTCTTGATTTGCCCAGATCTTATATAATCAAATATGCATAAAATCATATCTTTGGGGAAAATAATAAACTCTCTCTATTATTTATACATTCTCAAAAGCTAGTTGTCCAGTAAACATTATCTACTTAATAGCCTAGAACAATCATGTAAATCTCTTTAATATATTGAGACTTTTCTGGTATCTCCATTTATATCGTACTTCCCCTTCAATATAGCATTAAGTTGTAAATTGCTGACTTACTCCCTAGACAAATTTGATTTCTTTACAGTGATTTCCATGACAATATTAGCATTTAACATTTTAAAATTAGGAGTACTTGTGGCACCTTAGAGACTAACCAGTTTATTTGAGCATGAGCTTTCGTGAGCTACAGCTCACTTCATCGGATGCATAGCATATCGTGGAAACTGCAGAAGACATTATATACACACAGAGACCATGAAACAAAACTTCCTCCCACCAGTACTCCTTTTCTTTTTACGAATACAGACTAACACGGCTGTTACTCTGAAACCTTTAAAATTAGGGTTACTGCAGGATCTGAGGTATTCCCAATACTAAATACTTTCAAATGGAAAGTACCACTGTACCTGGTATCTGTAATTTATTGGACAAACTGATGACTTAGATAAAAATAAAACCTCTATCCTAAACTTGCAAAGGCTGGTCAGTCCCCCAAATCAAATCTTTATGGCTGTTCAAAGAAATTTGTTTATGCTTTGTTGTGTTTTTATGTTTGTTCTGGTAGCACTTCTTGGTTTTATCTGGGCAGTGCTGAAATGATCCCAGAGACAGTTTTCATGGTATTTCCAAACTCCTGGCACAGAAACACAAATTGATAGAAATTTCATTATCACCTTTTTTAATATTTTGAAACCTCAGTTCTGTATGCAGTGTTGTCCCAAAGCAGTGAAACTTCATAGTAAGCCACACAACCTGTTTGTCATGTCTGCACTGTATTAATAGTCACATAGCACTGACTAAATGCCCAAAGACTTGTTCCTTGTCACCCAAGATTAAGTGGGTTTCAGAGTAACAGCCGTGTTAGTCTGTATTCGCAAAAAGAAAAGGAGTACTTGTGGCACCTTACAGACTAACCAATTTATTTGAGCATGAGCTTTCGTGAGCTACAGCTCACTTCATCGGATGCAGATTAAGTGTAAATCTTTGCCTCCATCTAATGCCATCTCCTTTTCAGTTGTGCCAAAATTGTGGTTAGGAACTTACAGGACACTTCATACAGGCTTTCACATCTAGCTGGGAAAAGGAGAAGGGGAGGGCATTTCCTTTATGAGCACTGCTTGATATTTAAATATGTCAAGTTTTTAATATTGCTTGGTGAGTTTACTTACTTAATGCAAATGGGATAGGTAGAGCTCCAACAACATACTACTAGGCTAAAAAAGAAATGGGGTTGAAGTTAGAATCAGCTTGCCTATTCCAACTCACTTACCATCTGTTATATTATAATTGCAGTTCTCTGAGGGCAACAAATTAAGGAAAAATATTGTTGGAAATAATAAAAATGCAAAGTTGACTAGAACAGACCAAGGGATGTCATCAGAAAAATCTATATGACATGAGGCAAAACATGTGGAACCCATATTGTGCAAAATGGCATATTTATGGCATATTAGACAATAAATACCCAGCAGTTGCAATGTCTGGAGTACTGGAAATTGGTCTCTGTCTAATATTTAAATAGTGTGACCATGTTTGAGGGTGAGCAGAAAGAGTTGGAAGAAAAAGTCAGATATTGTCAAGTCCTTTATTGCTAGATAGGGTTTTAGTTAGGGCTGTCAAGCAACTAAAAATTAATTGTGATTAATTGTGCGATTAATTGCAGTTAAACAATAGAATACAATTTATTTAAATATTTTTGGGTGTTTTCTACATTTTCAAGTATATTGATCTCAATTACAGCGGAGAATACAAAGTGTACATTGTTTTGGTTCTGAGTGCAGTTATGTAACAAAAGAATCTACATTTGTAAGTTGCACTTTCAGAACAAAGAGGTTGCACTGCAGTACTTGTATAAGGTGAATTGAAAATACTATTTCTCATTTTTCATTTTTACAGTGCAAATATTTGTAATAAAAAATAATATACACTTTGATTTCAATTACAACACAGAATACAATATATATGAAAATATAGAAAAACATCCAAATATTTAATAATTATTTAATAAATTAAAATTGGTATTCTATTGTTTAACACTGCAATTAAAACTGTGATTAATAGCGATTAATTTTTTAATCGCAATTAATTTTTTTAAATTAATCGCGTGAGTTAACTGCTATTAATCGACAGCCCTAGTTTTAGTTTTAGTTTTAAGGGTTTGGTTTTTTCCTTAGGCCATGTCTACACGAGTGATCTTACAGCAGCACAGCTGTACCGCTGTAAGATCACTCGTGTAGCCACTCTGTGACAACAGGAGAGAGCTCTCCCATCAACATAATAAAACTACTACCAGGAATTATGGTAGTTATGTCAGTGGAGAAGCTCTCCCGCCAACATAGGGCTATCCATACCGGCACTTCAGCCGGTGTACCTTATGTTGCTTGGGTGTGTTTTTTTTCACACCCCTGAGTGATGTAAGTTTTACTGATAAAAGTGGGAGTGTACACAAGCCCTTAGCAGTATTAGGTATGTCACTTGTGGTCTTCGTTGGTTTGGAGCATGTGTACTGTGAGATTTCTTTCCTTGTTTGAAGACTCAGAAGATGTTTAAATGTCATGATGGAGAAAGAATATAGTTAAATAGATGTTCACAACTCTGATTTTCCTTTGTGTCTGTTAACAGTTTGATTAAAAGCCCTTTCCTTGTTAGTTACTCAGCTTTTGTTCTCTTGATTGGATGTCATCGTTTCACTAATTCTCCATTCACCGTTGTCTTATAGCATACGTTCCTGATTCCATAATTATTCAGGAGCATTCAACTGCCAGATCCTCGTCCATATGGACGGTGCCACCTGGAGTGATTGCAGATGTGTTCCAGTTGTTAGCACTGTCTTTAGCACTGCCTAAATCAGAGTGGACATTTGAGGTCTGCCTTCTGATTGGTACCATCAGCAGAGCTGCTATCTTCAGTACTGACCAGGACTGCAGTACAGACCACAACTTGTATTGCAGCAGGTGATTCCAGTGGTTTCACTTCAGTGGTCGTTCGACTCACTAGATGACTCCATGATACTGGAGTCTTCCTCCTCAAGTGCCTCAAGATTTTAAGGAGCATCAGGAGCTTCTAAGATAAATGGCTTCAGCCTTGGGTCTTCATGTTGAACAAGAAAATATGCACGAACTGGTAGATATTCTTCAGTCCTCAGCCCTGGGGAGGGTGGCTCTCCCTATCCGTAAAGCACTGTTAGAACCTGCTAAGTCTTTGTGGAGTACCTCAGTTTCACTGATGCCTACAGCAAAAAAAAAAAAAAAAAAAAAGACAAGCATTACTCCGTTCCTATTCAGGGGTTTGAGTGCCTTTACTCACATCCTGCCCCAACTCTGTTGTAAAAGCAGCTAATGAGAGGTCATGACAAGGGAGATACAAATCCATGCACCAGGACAAAGAGTCTGGATCTCATGGGGAGAAAAGTCAACCTCCTCCTTGAAAATATTGCAACTCAGGAGGCGCTGCTGTTCAAATATGATTTTGTGAATTGGGAGTGGATAGCAAAATTCATAGACAATCTACCTGGATCCTCTAGGGAGGAGTTCAAAGTATTCATTGCAGAAGGTAGTGTGCTTGCCAAGGCAGCTTTGCAATCTGCATTAGACATAGTGGATGCAACTACTAGAGTTATGGCATCTGCCTGTACAATGAGAGGCTTTGTGGTGGCAGAACTCTGGCATAGCTCCAGAGATCCAGTGTAAGAAGACTTACCCAGTGATGATCAGTGTTTGTTCTCTGACAAAGAGATGACTTAATTTGTTTAAGGCAAGGGTTCTCAAACTGGGGGTTGTGACCCCTCAGGGGTTTGTGAGGTTATTACTTGGGGGTCACGAGCTGCCAGCCTCCACCCCCAACATTCATAGAATCATAGAATATCAGGGTTGGAAGGGACCTCAGGAGGTCATCTAGTCCAACCCCCTGCTCAAAGCAGGACCAATCCCCAACTAAATCATCCCAGCCAGGGCTTTGTCAAGCCTGACCTTAAAAACTTCTAAGGAAGGAGATTCCACCACCTCCCTAGGTAACGCATTCCAGTGTTTCACCACACTCCTAGTGAAAACGTTTTTCCTAATATCCAACCTAAATCTCCCCCACTGCAACCTGAGACCATTACTCCTCGTTCTGTCATCTGCTACCACTGAGAACAGTCTAGATCCATCCTCTTTGGAACCCCCTTTTAGGTAGTTGAAAGCAGCTATCAAATCCCCCTTCATTCTTCTCTTCCGCAGACTAAACAATCCCAGTTCCCTCAGCCTCTCCTCATAAGTCTTGTGTTCCAGTCCCCTAATCATTTTTGTTGCCCTCTGCTGGACATTTTCCAATTTTTTCACATCCTTCTTGTAGTGTGGGGCCCAAAACTGGACATAGTACTCCAGATGAGGCCTCACCAATGTCGAATACAGGGGAACGATCACATCCCTCGATCAGCAGGCAATGCTCCTACTTATACATCCCAAAATGCCATTGGCCTTCTTGGCAACAAGGGCACACTGTTGACTCACATCCAGCTTCTCGTCCACTGTAACCCCTAAGTCCTTTTCTGCAGAACTGCTGCCTAGCCATTCAGTCCCTAGTCTGTAGCGGTGCATGGAATTCTTCCATCCTAAGTGCAGGACTCTGCACTTGTCCTTGTTGAACCTCATCAGATTTCTTTTGGCCCAATCCTCTAATTTGTCTAGGGCCCTCTGTATCCTATCCCTACCCTCCAGCGTATCTACCTCTCCTCCCAGTTTAGTGTCATCTGCAAACTTGCTGAGGGTGCAATCCACACCATCCTCCAGATCATTTATGAAAATATTGAATAAAACTGGCTCCAGGACCGACCCTTGGGGTACTCCGCTTGATACCGGCTGCCAACTAGACATGGAGCCATTGATCAGTACCTGAGGAGCCTGACAATCTAGCCAGCTTTCTATCCACCTTATCGTCCATTCATCCAGCTCAGACTTCTTTAACTTGCTGGCAAGAATACTGTGGGAGACCGTGTCAAAAGTTTTGCTAAAGTCAAGGAACAACATGTCCACTACTTTCCCCTCATCCACAGAGCCAGTTCTCGTCATAGAAGGCAATTAGATTAGCCAGACATGACTTGCCCTTGGTGAATCCCTGCTGATTGTTCCTGATCACTTTCCTCTCCTCTAAGTGCTTCAGAATTGATTCCTTGAGGACCTGCTCCATGATTTTTCCAGGAACTGAGGTGAGGCTGACTGGCTTGTAGTTCCCAGGATCATCCTCCTTCTCTTTCTTAAAGATGGGCACTACATTAGCCTTTTTCCAGTCGTCCGGGACTTCCCCCGATCGCCATGAGTTTTCAAAGATAATGGCCAATGGTTCTGCAATCATATCCGCCAACTCCTTTAGCACTCTCGGATGCAGTGCATCCGGCCCCATGGACTTGTGCTTGTCCAGCTTTTCCAAAATGGTCCCGAACCACTTCTTTCTCCACAGAGGGCTGGTCACCCTCCACCCCATGCTGTGCTGCCCTGTGCAGTAGTCTGGGAGCTGACCTTGTTCGTGAAGACAGAGGCAAAAAAAGCATTGAGTACATTAGCTTTTTCCACATCCTCTGTCACTAGGTTGCCTCCCTCATTCAGTAAGGGGCCCACACTTTCCTTGACTTTCTTCTTGTTGCTAAACATACCTGAAGAAACCCTTCTTGTTACTCTTAACATCTCTTGCTAGCTGCAACTCCAGGTGTGATTTGGCCTTCCCGATTTCCTGCATGCCTGAGCAATATTTTTATCCTCTTCCCTGGTCATTTGTCCAATCTTCCACTTCTTGTAAGCTTCTTTTTTGTGTTTAAGATCAGCAAGGATTTCACTGTTAAGCCAAGCTGGTCACCTGCCATATTTACTATTCTTTCTACACATTGGGGTGGTTTGTCCCTGTAACCTCAATAAGGATTCTTTAAAATACAGCCAGCTCTCCTGGACTCCTTTCCCGCTCATGTTATTCTCCCAGGGGATCCTGACCATCAGTTCCCTGAGGTTGTCAAAGTCTGCTTTTCTGAAGTCCAGGATCCGTATTCTGCTGCTCTCCTTTCTTCCTTGTGATCCTGAACTCGACCATCTCATGGTCACTGCCTCCCAGTTTCCCATCCAACATTTATAATAGTGTTAAAATTTTTTAAAGTTTTTTTTTGTTTATAATGGGGGGTCGCACTTAGAGGTTTGCTGTGTGAAAGGGGTCACCAACACAAAAGTTTGAGAACCACTGGTTTAAGGGCTCATGGACAACTCTGTGTTCTTTGGGGATTTATAACCCTGCCACAAAGAGGGGTTGTTTTTCAGATCATCAGCAGCAACAGTGCCCTCAGTGGTATTTCACACAGGCACATTACCAGTCAAGGCACCAAGGCTACTCTGGAAAGGGGAAAGGAGTTGAACAAAAGACCATATCAATCTGTCTTTACCCAAAGTGAAATGTCATCAATTTTGTTCCCAAATGGGACTCAGCCCCGGGTACCTTCCATCTGAACTGGGGAGAAGACCTAATGTGTGCCTTTGCCTCCCCCTCATTCCCAAGGTATCCTCAAACTCAAGTTAGACCATGCGACACTGACACTTATTGTGCTGGCCTGGCTGAGGCAATGTTGGTTCGCCAATTTCTCAGTCTGTCAGACTGATTTACCAGATCTTTTCCTCTTCTTCCCAACCTGCTGATTCAGGTTCATCCAGTGTTGTTCATCCAGCGTTGAGCAGTCTACATCTCATGGCGTGAATGGTACTTGGCTAGATGAGAACAATGGGCAGTGCTTGGAAGCAGTTGAGAACATCCTGCTTAATAGTAGAAAACCATCTCCTAGGTGTATTTATTTGGCTAAGTTGAAGTGGTTTTAGATTTGGTCAACATAGAAGGGAATGCAACCCATGTCTGCTTGTGTTTCAGTACATTTTGGATTACCTGCTACATTTCAAGTCTAGCTTTTATCTCACTGGAGCGTTTACTTAACTGCAATTTTCGCATTCCATTTTCCCATCCAAGGAAAGTCAGTTTCCTTAAACTCAATGGTAGTGAAATTTTGAAGGGTATTGTTTGCCTGTTTCCTCCTGTAAAGGAAGTGGTTCTACTGTGAGACTTTAATAATGTGCTGGCCACACTCATCATGTGCCCTTAGTTTGAACTGAAAGCAACCTTGTTGTGGTCTTTCCTTTCCCAGAAGATAGCCTTACTCGTGGCTATAACATTCAGAGAAAGAGTCAGCAAATTACAAATCTTAATGACTTGTAGCAAATTACAAGCCTCCATATATCCAGGTCTTCAAAGACGAAGTGTCCTTAAGATCACATCCAAAGTTTTTGTCCAAATTTTTTGCCTATATTCTTCCCTAAGACACACCCAGATGTGCATGAGCAGCATCTTCATACTTTATATGTCAGGTCCTACCTGGCATTTTATTTATTTAGCATTCATCTCTTCAACTTTTTGTCTCCTATGCGGATTGGATGAAAGGTCAGACAGTCTCCGCATAGATGATTTCCAGGTGGATAATTTCTTGTATTACCATGCTTATGGAGTAATTCACACTACACCCCCACCAACATTATGGACTCATTCGACAAGAGCACAGATGAGATTAATCATGGTTCTCAGCCTTGGCATCTAGATCAGATGCAAACTTTGGGCAGACTATTCTGCTGTCATTATTTAAGTAAACTCCAGGCCGCACCACCTATCAGAACTGCTTGTGCGTCACATGAATGGACTACACACTTACAACCTCTTGAAGAAGAAAAGGTAGTTAATTATCTGTTCTGAAAAGTGTTGTTCTTCAAGATGTGGGTGCTGAAGATGCCATTCCCACTGCATCAGTCTCCAGCCTTGCATTTTGATGTGAAGGAACAGAGGGGAGTCAGGGAGGTGCTGCCTTTATATTGCCATAGGAGGGCCTATGAGGGCCAGAGGGCACGAGCGCCTCCCTGATGGCTACTGCTAAACCAAGTTCTCCAGTTTCAGTGAGCTGGGCATGTGCACACCTGAATGGAATACACGAAGAACCCACATCTCAAAGAACAATAGTTACAATACAGGGAAGTAACCCTCTTATACACACAATAATGACAACTCTCTGGGTTTTCATGAGACCAGTGATAAATATTGTGAAGCTGTGATTTTACTCAGAATACAATCTGGACTGCTGAAGGGCTGTATCTCCTCAACTCTTCAACCTGAAGTATACTGTATTGCTGTTTCTTTCTTCAGGTTTTAATTTCGTGAACAGCGCGGAGGAAGGAGAGTGATGTGTGTCTTCTGTTCTCACTTCTTATAGCCATTTTCCTCTTTGAAGATCATCTTCAGCTGAGGTTCAGAAGACAGGAGGTCTGGGGAATGGGAACCTCCAACTGTTTCTTTGCCGATATGTACATTTCTTGTTCACTCCCTTCTTCCTGCCAAAGGATGGATGCTTAACCAGGTGATAGTCCTTTTGATTCTGTTGACATTTGGCTGAGACATCAGTTTGGCTTTTGTTTCTGAGGAACTGGTTTGTGTGTGCTTTTCTAACCTTATGAATGCCGTCCAGTATAATCTTATAACTTCACATACGATGTTGCCACACACAGTTTACAAGGACAATAATGTTCAGCAGATTGAGTTTTCAAATGATATAAAATTGATCATAGTCTTGTAAAATGGTACAGACTATCACAGAAGCCCAGTCACCACATCTTTATTCTGTATTCATTTCACAGAATAAAGCCAAAAGGTTCTTACAGATTATAGGAGTGACATTTGCTTCAGCTTCTCTTGTCATAATTCCTGTCATTTTGTCCACAAGTTTAAAACTACCCTAAGGCATGTGAATTAGTGATTTTTGTAAACCGCCTACATTTTAAGCTTTTTACTTGATAAGGTGCATTTCATTCTCATGTACTCTAAATCTAAAATTAAATGTGGATTTTCAATAATGTAGGAGATGTTTTTACTCCTTTTTCTGATACAAAGTAACCTGGAGTTTTTGAAAACCTCAAAGTACAAAAACTTTTAATTTGCTATCTCAGCAGTAACCTTCACTTCCTGTACATTTATTTTAAGACTGTCAGATTCTGCTAACCTTGCACTGAGTAGCAGCTTACTTCAGTCTCTGAATTCAGTGGGACTGTGTACTACAGTATGAGCAAGGGTGGCAGAATTTGGGCCATAATCATTTACGATATGTACAGTGAGAGGGAAGTGTGGGGTTGTATTGAGCCAGGAGTAGTGCTGGTAAGGAATAGTTTCTCCCCACCCCGATTCTTCAAAGAGGTAATAATCTGTCACTGTATTTTACCAATAGCAGATAACTATTCTCTTCTCATCCATACACACAATACACCTACTCAGTTGTACTCTCTCATGCTTTGTTGGGGTTGAGCCTTCTCTGAGAAGGATACAAGAAGTTCTTTGATTTTATTTTGAGACATTTGGGATTTTGGATATATTTATGAATTTGCTCAACTGCTTATCTATTGGAATTTCATCCACTTCTGACAACTACCTTTTGTAAAGTATTTTGCATAGCTGTTTTTACTTCAGGTATATTTTGTGAAAAGTCACTCAGTGCTTCTTGGGAACTATCAAACTGCTGCAATAATATATCCCAATAGAATGCTCATCCTAACATTCTTATGCTCTGTAGAGTACCAACCAGCAACCTGAACCCCATTCCTGAGAGAGAGAAAATGGATATCTATGCTACTGCCACTGTCCTTTTCAACTATCCTGAGATTTGTAGGATTTCCCCTTGTATCTCAGGCTATGGAAGTCTGATATGCCGTTCTGGTAGCAGAAAACAGCTGGGGAATCCTCCGAGGAGAGTCACAGTATTGACTCCTACACCATCATCCTCCTGGCCCTTAGGTTGGGAATGAGAAGACATGGCCAGGAAGTCACACCAACCAACCTCACCAGGTGGAGGAATGGCTCTTGGGGGACATTGCCACAAGCTGTAAGAAAGATAAGCCTTGAGGCTTCTTTTTTTTACATCAGGAAATGGCCTCACAAACACCTGGCTAGAGGATAGGTTGGGGAATGCAAAGGGGTTTCTTAAATCCACCTTTGCCTCTTTCCCCACACACACTTCACAGAGCACAGGTCAGATGTGGTCTAAAATCTGGACCATTAATTTTTTTTTTATAACAACGGCCCCCCACCCCCCATATTTAATCATCACACCTGAACAGTAATATTGCAAGGAAAATGGTAAGATTCTATAGATGCCTCCCTGACCCAACAAATGTCCAACACACAGAGAAGAAACAGTTCAGCCTCCTTTAGGACTAGGTTCTGGTTAGGACTATGTGCCTGCATAAAGGAGTAAAAACCCTTTCAAGTATTATGGCCTTATGTGAGCCACCTAGTCCTTGCATCATGGCACTTAAGTGAGTAACTTTGCTTATATGCAGTTTGATCTTTCCCTGGACTAGGTGGGCAATGAATGAACAGAGGTTTGTCTCCACCTCATGTTCTTATGGGCTAGAGTATCTGAGCCACATCAGGATGGTAATAATTTACTGCTGGACTATATTAGGTCCTCCCAGCTTTCTCTTCACTCTTGCTGGTAGCCTATACTACCAGTAACTTACTATCTGCTAAGGAGGGAAGCAGGGGAGATATTGTGAATTGGAGGTACTTCTCTGCCTCTTGGTGCTCCTGGAAGGCAGGTTCAGTGTGTGCACCATCTCTTGCTGAGGACTGTGCCTAGCTTCACAATCTAGAGCTTTGAAAGATAGCAAAATGATTTGTCAGTTGAAATGGCGGAAGTAAACTCCTCTGTGTTCAAAAAGTTGCATGGAGATAATTTGTTTAATCTTCGTTTAAGATGAGGTTAGATTTCCACTTTGTGTGTGAACTTTTTTTTTTAGACTGGAATAGTTCGGTGATAGTATTCATGAAGCAGTGCATGTATTTTCTGAGGTTCAGCACTTAGTTGTGTTGTTACAGCACATATCTTATTTGATAGTTTCCTAAATGCTCTAATCAATATTAACCAAACTGCTTGTCATTGGCTTTATTATCCAAACTGAATAATTTTACCTAGCAGTTGTGAATTTTAGAGCAAGCTGATGACTGGTTCATTATGCTATTTTGGGGTTTATTATACTTTTCATGCATGGGGGATTTATGCACATAACTTCCATTAGCGTTAATGGGAGAATTAACAAGAGAACAGAATTCTTTGCTGGATTTTTCATACAGTTGGATTGTCCCGCTCTTAGCTAATGTCTGTTGTCTTCAATTTCTGTCATATGCCTTTTACTAGTTACCTTTTAACAGCTTCGCTTAAGGACTATTAACAAATAATATGCAGTATGTTGGGAACATGCATACAAAACTATTTTGTCATGCAACACATGTTTAACAGAGAATGAACTCTCTCCTTTAAAAAATAAAGGAAAAGGTCTGATTCATTTAAAAGTCTTTCAGAGGTAAAGTTTTACCTATCATTACACCGGTCCAGGTGTCCAGTTAGATTTTCCAGGGTCCCTTTGATATTTTTGGTACAGATATTTTAGAATTTAACAAAAGAATTGTGGTTCAAGGGTGTTTGCTTTGTATAGACCACAGATATATTGTCAAGTTCCGTATTCAGGGTATGGAATTCTTAGAAGACACATCGAGCTATTGTTTGATGGGAATGGCAGTACAGCCTATTATTAAGATCCTGAATTCAGTTGGTTAAAGTTAGGCAAAGTTAAAAGCATTTGGGTTCAAATTTTACATGCTGGGTGTTTCCCTCAGCCTGAAGTTTCTTGAAATCTTCACCCAAAACAGTTAAGCTGTTTGAGAATAAGGTTAAGGAAAAATCTTTTTTGTCATTTAAAAAAAACCAACCAAACAAAAAAAACCCCCAAAAACCTGGAGACCTTTTCTTTTGAGAAGCTCCAGCTTCAAGCAGGGAGTTAAATTTTTTCATAAATGTGCCTTTTGCTGTTCCTATGAAAACGTGTCCAATAGGGCTGCCAAGCAATTAAAAAAATCAATCGCAATTAATCATGCAATTAAAAATATTAATCGTGATTCATCGTGCAATTAAAAAAATTAGTCACGCAATTAAATAATAATAGAATATCATTTATATAAATATTTTTGGATGTTTCCCACATTTTCAAATATATTGATTTCAATTACAACACAGAATACAAGTGCACAGTGCTCACTTTATATTTATTTTTATTATAAATATTTGCACTGTAAAAATAAAAGAAATAGTATTTTTCAATTCGCTTAATACAAGTACTGTAAAGCAATCTCTTTATCATGAAAGTTGAACTTACAAATGTAGAGTTATGTAAAAAAAACTGCATTCAAAAATAAAACAATGTAAAACTTTAGAGCCTAAAAGTCCACTCAGTCCTATTTCTTGTTCAGCCAATCGCTCAGACAAGCAAATTTGTTTTCATTTGCAGGAGATAATGCTGCCTGCTTCTTGTTCGCAATGTCACCTGAAAGTGAGAACAGGTGTTCTCATGGCACTGTTGTAGCTGCCGTCGCAAGATATTTACGTGCCAGATGCGCTAAAGATTCATATGTCCATTTATGCTTCAACCACCATTTCAGAGGACATGCATCCATGCTGATGATAGGCTCTGCTCAATAACTGTCCAAAACAGTGCAGACCAATGCATGTTTATTTTCATCATCTGAGTCAGATGCCACCAGCAGAAGGTTGGTTTTCTTTTTTTGGTGGTTCAGATTCTGTAGTTTCCGCATCAGAGTGTTGCTCTTTTAAGACTTCTGAAAGCATGCTCCACACCCCATCTCTCTGATTTTGGAAGGCACTTTAGATTCTTAAATCTTGTGTTGAGTGCGATAGCTATCTTTAGAAATCTCACATTGGTACCTTCTTTGCGTTTTGTCAAATCTGCAGTGAAAGTGTTCTTAAAACGAAGAATGTGCTGGGTCATCATCTGAGACTGTTTATAACATGAAATATATGGCAGAATCTGGGTAAAACACAGAGCAGGAGACATACAATTCTCCCCCAAGGAATTCAGTCACAAATTTAATTAACGCATGATTTTTTTTAACTAGCGTCATCAGCATGTAATTATGTCCTCTGGAATGGTGGCCAAAGCATGAAGGGGTATATGAATGTTTAGCATATCTGGCATGTAAATATCTTGTAATGCCAGCTACAAAAGTGCCATGTGAACGTCTGTTCTCACTTTCAGATGACATTGTAAATAAGAAGTGGGCAGCATTATCTCCCGTAAATGTAAACAAGCTTGTTTCTCTTAGCGTTTGGCAGCACAAGAAGTAGGAGTAAGTGGCCTTGTAGGCTCTAAAGTTTTACATTATTTTGTTTCTGAGTGCAGTTATGTAACAAAAAAAAAAATCTACATTTGTAAGTTGTTCTTTCATGATCAAGAGATTGCCCAACAGTACTTGTATGAGGTGAATTGAAAAATACTATTTCTTTGATCATTTTTACATTTGTAATGAAAATAATATAAAATGAGCACTGTACGTGTTGTATTCTGTGTTGTAATTGAAATCAATATATTTGAAAATGTAGAAAAACATCCAAAATATGTAATAAATTTCAGTTGGTATTCTATTGTTTAAAGTGCGATTAAAACTGCTATTAATCGTGATTAATGTTTTTAATCATGATTAAGTTTTTTGAGTTCGTCGTATGAGATAACTGTGATTAATCGACAGCCCTGCTGTCCAAAAGTGTCCAAGTTTTAAGCCTTTGCAAAATTGTAGTTCGCAGAAAGTCAGTAGAGACTTCCTGGTATTCAGCAGGTAAAATCTGAGGATTCCATCCTCACTAAGCATGCTCCAGCCCGTCATGTGTGACCAAATGGCATAGGTGCAATCCCTACAGAGCCCCTGGTAACAGGAATGAACCAGAATTTTCCATTCAGTTGCATCTCCTGGCTGCTTTTGGTTGGGGTGGCGGTGAGACCCAGAACTGCGAGCAGAAACCTGTCTTTCCCGTGCTTTCATTAATCCCCTGCTGGTGCCCAGACTTGAATGCAGAGTGGATAAGAGCCAGATTGCAGTGGGAGGGGGAGAAGAATAAAGGAGTAGATTGGAATTGGTAGCTGAGGGAGGGAGGCGAGGCTATGACTCCTTTATAAAGGAGACTGGGGCTGGGACTTGGGAGTGAGTGAGGAGAGACAGGGAGCTGGTGGAAATCGCTGAACAAGGAAACTGGCACTGGGAACTAGTAGCTGTAGAGAAGGGAGTGAGAAGATGGAAGGAGATCTAGGGTTGGCTGGATAAAGGGACTAGGACAAGGAGCTAGGGATAGGGTGGAGATGGAGATTGAGGTTGGATGAGGAACCCAAAGAGTGAGAGGTTTGGAAGACTTGGGGGTGGAGTGTGGGGAGAAAACAGGAATGAGAAGGAGACAACTGGATGGTGGGGAGAGTGATTGGACAAGGAGACAAGAGTGGGGAGCTGGGACTGGCAGTCAAGGAGACCAGGGTCAAGGAGTCAGGGCAGGGGGACTGGGAAACTAAGTAGCCGGGGGGGGGGGGGGGGAGAACCTGGAAGTGGGGGGGCTGATCTTGAAATTTGGAGAGGGAGCCAGCAGGGAGACCAAGACTGGGATGAGAAGATTGAGGATTGGAGACTGGGAGTGGAGAGAGACAGGTGGGGAAGAGACAGAACTGGGACAGGTTGGAAGAGGTGGGGCAGAAGGAGTTAATGGGGGCTGGGGAACAGACATGGGATCTGTGATTACTAGGAACATTCCCCTCCAGGTCAAGAAAATGGAACCCAAGATTCCTGAGCCTCACTCTTCCTCTCCTGTCAGTAAATATCTGTAAAACCCACTGGGAAAGGGTGTTTCATACTTCTCTGTTGGCTGGTCCAATGAAAGAAATATAAGAATGGCAACATACTATTGTTCTCAGTTATTCCATTTCTCAAAAGACAGAGATCTGTACAGTGGATTTAAAGGTTCCAACCCTGCTGATGTCCTGTGTCTGTGTCAATATGATGTAAAGGTGATGAAATGTTTGTTTGCTTTTTTTAAAAAATTAGGAAATTATGGAGACAGAAAACTACATTAAAATAACATTATTAAGGTTGCACTTTCAAGTACTCAAAACTTAAAATATGACCAAATTGAGGTTCCCCGTGCATTCTTCCCCCTTGTATGTATACAATCTTTAAGTACATGAGCTCACAGAGGTTCTTTTTTATTTTTTGGTCAGCTCCAGTGACCTTTGCATTCAGTGCAAAGAATGGATTTGTTCCAGGGAATGAGCAGGATTGTGTCACAAAGGAGGCTGTTGTTGTCTGTAGGACCCTTGCTTCATTTGTTGCAGGAGCTAGAAGGTGTGTAGTGAATGAGGCACTAGGCTGTGGGATAATCTGGTGTGGGTCATGCTCAATCTGAAGCTGTTTCACTCTTATAGTGAATAAATAGTAATTGGAGAAGGGATTTGAATTTAGGTCTCCCACCTACTGGGTGAAAGCCCAAACAACCAGGCTATAGAGTCATTCTTGCTCTTTCTGTGGCCCAGTGATTATTCATTGCCATTCAGAGTCCGTCATAAACCACTCACCAAAAATTTGAACTCAGCATTGAATGAAAACTAATCAACTCAGCCAAAAATTCACAAATGTACTCTAAGAAACAGAACTGAAATTGTAACTGATAGAGAGAGATTGGGGGAAAATGATTGTTTTTGCATTTATGCAGATGTTCTGCAAACTCAAAAAGCACAGATTTATACTGTTTAAAATTATGACAAATATTTTGCACAGCTCTAGATGGAAGGTTTTGTTGGTTCAGTAGAGATGAGGTTGGCATCTTGCATCCAATTTCTATGTCTTCATGTCTTGTTAAAATTAGATATAGAATTAAACTTTAAGATGACACAATATTTAGCCCAGGGATCTTATGTTAGATTTTGTAAATGTATTAAAGGGGAGACTAGTTTTAATTTTTCCCTTTTTTCCATACAGTAAGCATCTTCCAGATCATAAGCTAGTACAAAGCTGTCTTGCAAACCAAGAAAAAAATGAATGATTGCAAAGGTCTTTCATCTATTGCTTCATTACTAATTATGTAGATTTTTTTTAATAAAGGATATAATGGGGAATATAAATTGATATATCTAAACTGATGACACTAAGAAATGCAACATCTGTCGCTGGTGTTCCTGAGGATAATTTACTTCTCAGGCATAATTTCATGCCTTGTTAAAATGAGAGAACACTATGACTTGCTGAAGGTGAAATAAGGGGACAAGCTCCACTAAAGAAAGATAAACTTCTGTGGCGTTTAGAGGATTTGATTATAACAAAATGTCTCCATAAGTGGTGAGGGGAGAGGAAATAGCTCTTGCATGTTAAAGCTTGTTTAGTTATTTTTTTGGAAGGGAGGAAAGTATTGACATCTCATTCCCTTGTCAATATGCTGACATACTTTGCCGTTAACCTAATACTAATGAACTCATGGGCACTGATAAACCACCTTCTGTGTCTCCATTAGCCTTATACATATGGGAATTTCAGAGACTGCCCCAGGAATTAGTGCTGAGGCCTCCGCAATCTCTTATACATGTTCAACTGCAGAAAGTGTGAAGAGGTACCAGTGGAAACGTAGCAGCAGTAGGTGGGAAAGGATGGTTACAAATAACTGTACAGCAAGTGGTGAGTGGGCAGTTGTTTTGATGAATCAGCTAATGTTTTGAGCTCCTCTAAGGAGAGAGGAAGGATATGGTGTAAGTGATGAGTATTAATGGTGTTTACTCCTAATTTTTAGATTTTACAGTTTCTGAGCCTCAGTAAAATGGAAGAGGATTTCTTGATTTGTATTTTCAATATTTTATCATTTGTTTTTAAAAGGTCAGTAGTAGATTGCTGGATGCCCCCTCTGCACATGTCCTGCTGGGCTTGGTGAATAACACTTGGCAGTTGATCTGGATGGCAGGGAAGGCCAGTTAGGAATAAGAGCCAGCAACAAGATGTGATCCACTGTTTGTGGAAGTGAAATGCTTGGCTGATGTTGCAAACTCTTAATTATAGTCTGGCCTGCAAAGCTTTGGGAGCTGGGCACACTTTAATAACATTAGCCGTAATGGAGCTAGAGAATATTAAGAGGGAATCTGTTTAAACTAGACCATATAACTTTAAGGTGTAATGCTTTTGTTCAGTACTTAGTTCTAAATGTATGCATCATTTGAAGATTTGAGAGACAGGAGAACACAGAAATGGGGATGATGCTGTATAACCTTGTAACAGACACACAAATATTGCTCAGGTCTTTGTAGAGCAAGGATTCAAATATTCCACGCAGGAGAAAGGGAAAGGAAAGTTCCTTAAACCAGATTTATCTCTTCTGCCAAGAATGCAGCTAAATTCTTCCAGACGAGATAAATGGGCTGAGCCCAGCGTTGAGTGAAGCAGCAGAGATAAATTAAAAACATTTGACTCATTAAGATGAGCAAGGAGAGAATAATGTCTCCACAGACTGCCTTTTAAGAAGTCGGCAACACTCTGCGTTACCTCAAAGAAACAAAAGCCTCAACTGCCCTGTAAAGATTAATGTAGATCTTCTTTGGATCAACTTCTGCCTGCATCAGGTAGTAGTTGTATACAGTAAAACTCTGAAAAGTCGTTAGGAGATGAAATAATGCAATTTGTTATGGAAATGATATTAACTTACACTATGTAAATATTAGATGGGATGATGTAATACAGTCCATCAATGGAAAGTTCTTGCAGCTTTGGCCTAGATCTTGGCCCACACTTCATCTCCTTTTAAGCTGCTTCGGAGGAGCAGTTGGGACAGAATGGTGGCAGCAGGGAGGTCAAAGAGTAAAAGCTGGCCTTTTCTGTGTCAGGTGCAATGAATGTAACTCAGGCACTCTGGAAAATCTGGCCTTTTGGGTTGAAGTATGGCTACTTTTGCCACATTAATATGCGCCTATTTTGAGGCCATTTCCGTAATATTTCAGGATTTGGTTCTTAGTTTGATTACACCACATCTGTTTGTGTTTCTAAACATCAAGTTATTTATTGATAGAGCCAGAAATGAAACGACTGTCTGTCTGTAAGAGAACTTTGAAGTCCTCACTCAGTTTTAGTCAAGCAAAACTCCTACAGAATCCTCAGTAATGACCTCTGGATGTGGCCCTATTATTTTACAGCAAAAAGTTTGCTGGGATTTAGTCCTTTATTTTTGTAAAGTGCTTCTCCTTTTTAACTTAAGATAGGCTGGAGTATTTTACACTGTATTTCAATTACTTTATTACAGACAAGTTCAGACACATGTCTCCGCTCCCATTGGAGTTGCAGATTCCATGAATCTAATGTGTTTACAAAAATATATTTGACTTTTGACATTTCTTGCACTATTCTGTGTGAGCAGATGTGATAGGAAACAATTGATGAAGCAACACTGAAAACTTGCAGAACAGCAAAGTTAAGTCCTGGCTGCCTGTTAAGCTAGTAAAGAAAAGGAGTTTAACAAAACTAAGGATACATTTTTCAAAGCACCTAAATCCCATTTTCAAAAGTGATTGAGGCTTTTAAGAGTCTAAGGTCTGGTCTGCACTAGGAACTTACATTAGTCTAGCTACGTCTGTCTAGGGTGTGAAAAATCCACATCCCTGAGAGACGTAGCTATACAGACCTAATGCCCGGTGTAGACAGCATAGGTTGATGGAAGAATTCTTCCATCAACCTAGCTACTGCCTCTCAGGGAGATGGATTATCTACACTGATGGGGGAACCCCTCCAACCAGCATATCTAGTGACTACACTGAAGTGCTGCAGTGGCACCACTGTAGCATTTTAAGTGTAGACATACCCTAAATCCCATTGACTCTCAGTTAGACTTCAGCTTTTAAATGTCTGTCTCTTTTGAAAATGGCCCTTGAGCTCCAGTCCTAAATCACTTAGTCACTTTTGAAAATTTTACTCCACGGACCCAGCAAATGGATTCTCAAGCAGAGTTTGAAATCCCCAAGGATTAAAGAGAATTTTTCCTTCCTTCAAATATTTTGGGATAAAAAAATGATACTTTGTAGTGCTTGGTTGGGTTAACAAAATTTTGACTCCAGTATGGCAACTCCTTTATTACTTGTTCTCACGACATATGTACTGTTTTTATTTGCATTACAGGTTTTGTTTACCTAGATATTTCTTTGTTAAAAAAATAGTAGATTAAGAAATGTTGTTAGAGTGTTAGTGGCATGTTGTGTGACATGCTAAAATAATTTTTTTTATTTCAGTAAACATCAGAGTAAATGGCTTTATACAACTCCCACAAAAACAATTTCTCTGACATATTGTTTCTCTTTCTGGATGTGAATTGTCTACAAACAGACTTCAATCTTCTTGAATGTTTTTATTATTTAGAATTACTCACTAAAATGTTTTCTGCTATGAATTCTTGGATTGTAGTTTGTTCACTAGTAATTTGCTGCAAAGTTTTGATGTTCAAAAATTGAGCTGTTTTGATTGGCACACAGGTTTTTGTCCCCAATTGGATGAACATACTCCTAAAATCAGGTATATGATGCAAAAATTCATAATTATGAATTTGAAATGTGTTCCTCCTAGAATATTCTAAATATTCACTTAAAATTGCAGTTTAAATGAAAATCTCCACTGGTAAAATCACTCCCTGTAAAATTCACACAAACTGAATACAAAGTGTATACATTTGAAACAGATTATTTTTTAAAGTGAACAAATATTTGTGGCTTAAAAAATGCCAAACAAAACCCCCAGTATTCACCCAGCTTTATCTTTGCTGAGATCAAGCTGGCTTCCTTTTGCCAATGGTCCACATTTCCCTGGAAAAGGTGTAGTTAGTGTGCATAATGGAGGAGTTTGATCTTCATTTCCTGATCCTGTCCTGTTTTCTGCCTGCAGATCAAATATAACGGAGAATGTGACACTTGCTTACTAGACAAAAATAAATTAATTAATTACAATAGCTCATATTGTGTTACATGTTCATTACACTGTAAACTATTTTTTCAAACAACAACAATGATGTTTTGAACCAAACATAACTGACATTTGCTGCTGGAATAGTTTTGGCTTATTTCTCCTGTTATATTACAGTCTCTTTCACTTTTTTTTCTTTATGTAAGATCATTTCATGTTGACTGTTTTCTCTTTAAGTAGTATTGCTTCATGTTGAAGAATAGCTGAATTCTTAAAATAGAGAAAGGAAAGACTTGTAAAGAAGTACCAATTGAGGGGTAGAAGATGGGTGGGAGGAGGAGGAGAGATCTGCTGCCCTTTCTGGTGCTATCCCTGCCTATTCTGCACACCTGGGTGTTTCACAGACTGGAGGGGAAAATGATCAGATTTCTCAGCTCCAGTAGCCTAGGGAGTAAATACTAATTTATTCCTCTCTGCATGAGTTATTGTGCAGACGAGAAACATGTGGGCCTTACTCAATAATTCACAATGGGCCCTCCAATCAGGGGATGAATTCCTAGGATTGTCTGTAAGTCGTGTTTTGGTCTAACCTTTAGACCTGTTTAGGGATATGGGGGAAGGAAAGAGGGGGCGCTATGTGCTGAGGAGCCAGGGAAAGGTGCAACATTGGTTTAAAGTAGCTAATGGGCTATTTTAACCTATGCATTCGTGCACTCTACTATTAGCTGCATTTCTTGCTAGACATCTCTCTTCTGGCTCCTTTACATACGAGTTACATTAACTTAGACTGCTTTAGACTAAATTGATCAAATATAGAATTGCTCTTCAGGGGGATGATGGTAGTTTCACATTGGCAAGTGGGTGTAGTCTAATACAGTCTAAGGGAGAGTTGTTGGAGTTTAAGCTTGTGGCTCTACAGAGCCTAGTACAGTGAGGCACAGGTTCTGAACTGAGTGTCTGAATGCTACCACAATAGAAATAATAATAAATACTAGTAACAAATGCATATGACAGATGGAGAAGTCTGGGATTAGAAGAATTTTTTAACACCAATTTAGATTCACCTGTGAAATTTACCTACTCAAGAAGAATGGATCTTAATACCAGCTATAATTTTTTGACAACATAGTAATTTAGGAATTGCCATATGGATCTGACCCATGGTCCATCTAATCCAGTATCCTGTTTCTGAAAGTGACCAGCACCAGATGCTTCAGAGGAAAATACCTTGGAAGATGTGGGATAATCTAAGGAAGTCTCTTAGACCGTGACTACACTGTAGACACTGCAGTCAGCTCACGTAGGTATGACTAACAGTATAGATGGGGAAACTTGGCTTAGGCCGGTAGTGTGTCTGACATGACTAAACAGAGCCGTCCCGTCCATAGGATGGACCAGTGCAACCGCCCCAGGCACTGGGCTTTGGGGTGGCCCTGCGCTTGGGGACGCAGGGCCAAGGGCGCCCTGGCAGGGGGGTTGCAGGGGGGCCTGGTGCCAGCAGCAGTGAGCGACCCAGACCCAGCCTGCTCTGCTCCACCCCACCAGCTCCCAGTGTTGCTTGGGGGAGGGGGCAGAAGCCGGGTGGGGGCTTGGGGGAATGGGAGTGGGGAGGGGGCGGAGCAGGGGCAGGAAGAGGCAGGGTGGAGCAGGGGCGGGAAGAGGTGGGGCAGGGGCTTGGGAGAAGGGGTGGAGTGGGGGCAAGGCTTGACCCGGGCCCCACACCCCTCTAGGGATGGCCCTGTGCCTGAATTCCCAGGTTACGTACCCTGCGTGTCTCTGTACATCCCCAAGCAGTGCTTCCCACAACAACACAGCTATTTTTAGCAATGTAGTGTCGCGCTGTCTCCTGCTGCAAGTAAAGGCTCTGGCAGCAGGGAGGCAATGGGAAAAGCTCTGGCAGTCTGCCGGAGGTGAGCCTTTCCTGCTGCCTTCCCACTGCCAGAGACTTTCCTCACTGCAGTGAAAGGCTCCACCAACAGGGAACTGTCAGAATCTTTCCCCACTGCCTTGCTGCTTATAACCCAAGAACTCCGCTATGCTATCTGGCAAGGGCGTTACAGGAAGTTCCTGATTCTGGTATGTATGTGGTGGGTCACCAAGAACATTATGTGAGTTCTTCAGTGAAAGCTGGGGTCACGCTGCTCATTAATATCATTGTGAAAAGTATTTAAGGAGTTTGTTTATATAAACATCTCTTGTGTTACAGAAAACCTGTTTTTTCCACTTCTGATGGTGACTTGCACCTTGATACAGCCTCTAAGAAAATATATATATATTTAAAGCTGGGGTCACGCTGCTCATTAATATCATTGTGAAAAGTATGTACAGATACTATGTAAGGAGTTTGTTTATATAAAGTATCTGTACATGCTGGGGTCACGCTGCTCATTAATATCATTGTGAAAAGTATGTACAGATACTATGTAAGGAGTTTGTTTATAGAACTCAAGTATATAATTATATAATTATATAAACAAACTCCTTACATAGTATCTGTACATACTTTTCACAATGATATTAATGAGCAGCGTGACCCCAGCTTTAAATATATATATATTTTCTTAGAGGCTGTATCAAGGTACAAGTCACCATCAGAAGTGGAAAAAACAGGTTTTCTGTTACACAAGAGATGTCTATTCACCTGTCTCTATCCGGATGTAATTTAAGGAGTGCAAGCTAACAGAATGGATAGCCATTTCACTGTGAAGTTTATTGAAGAGATGAGTACAGCCTTCCTTTCACTGTGACATGTAGCTACACGTGTAGTGCCTGTACTCTACATGGCGCTATAAGTGTAGATATAGTCTTCCTAACTATTAATAGTGAGACATAAACTTAAGCCCTGAAGAATCCCATCAAAGTGCACTCCAAACTCTATTTTTAGACATTGCATCTATAACATAGATATGCTTGTTATCAATGTAAAAGTCCAATTCCTCTCTGAATCTTGCTAAATTCTTGGTCTCAGGCACATCCTGTGCAATGCGTCACACAGTCTACTTGTATGTTATGGGGGGAAAGGACTTCCTTTTATCAGTTTTGAATTTGCCACCTTTGAGTTATACTGGATGTCCCCTTGTTCTTCTGTTCTCCCTCAATGTAAGTCCCCTGTCTACCTTCTGCATACCATCAGTTATTATATATCCTTTTATTCTTATTCATCTCCTCTCTAAGGTAAACAATCCTGATCTTTTAAATCTCTCTTGGTATAAAAGACTGTCATAAATATAAAGGGAAGGGTAACCACCTTTCTGTCCACAGTGGTATAAAATCCCTCCTGGCCAGAGGCAAAACTCTTTCACCTGTAAAGGGTTAAGAAGCTAAGATAACCTCGCTGGCACCTGACCAAAATGACCAATGAGGAGACAAGATACTTTCAAAGCTGGAGCGGGGGGAACAAAGGGTTGGTCTGTCTGTGTGATGCTTTTGCCGGGATGTGACGGGTGTCGGTTGGTCTTCCGAGCTCCTAGGGGCGATGGAGGGCCGTGGTCTTTGTAGCAGGCCTCGGCCCCACCTCCCGGGCGTTGGGGAATTAGCGGGGAGGTGGGCCGGCCGGAGTCAGTAGCGCGCCCCTCAGGCAGGGGAGCGCCGGCAAAAGTCAGTAGCGCGCCCCTCGGGCAGGGGAGCGCCGGCAGGAGTCAGCAGCGCGCCCCTCGGGCAGGGGAGCGCCGGCAGGAGTCAGCAGCGCGCCCCTCGGGCAGGGGAGCGCCGGCAGGAGTCAGCAGCGCGCCCCTCGGGCAGGGGAGCGCCGGCAGGAGTCAGCAGCGCGCCCCTCGGGCAGGGGAGCGCCGGCAGGAGTCAGCAGCGCGCCCCTCGGGCAGGGGAGCGCCGGGGTAGGGGAACGCAGGCCCACCCAACTCCACTGCGTTCCAGCCTAGGGCCCTGACAGTGGCGGGAGGCGAAGGTCCCACCGCTGGGTCAGCGGGGCCGTCCGCGCCCGCTGACCAAACACACCCACCCCACGGTGTAGTTGGGCCCCTGGGCTGCTTCCTACCCGGTCTCTCTCAGGCGGGTCGCTCAGGTCCCTCCATCTCCTCTGGGTAATCCGCTGCGGGCAGCTCCGGTTCTTCCGGATAACCCGCTGCGGGCAGCCCCAGTTCCTCCGGATAACCCACTGCGGGCAGCCCCGGTTCCTCTGGATAATCTGCTACAGGCAGCCCCGGTTCCTCCGGATATTCAGCGGCCGGCAGCCCTGGTTGCCACAAGCCTTCCCCCCGGTAAGGCTCCTCCTTGCCCACGGGTTCGCCTGGGTCAGCAGCAGGCTTGCGAGGGAGCAGCCGGCAGCCTGTGTCTGTCTCCCTCCCTGGTGCTCTCCTCGCCGGGCAGAGGGCCCCGCCCTTTGTACTTCCTGTCCCACCCTTCCCCTTCCGGGGATTGGCGGAAGCTTGGCCTGGCCCTGCCCACTCAGGCCCAGAGGGTGGCTCCTTACCCTCTGGTTCGGAGGGGAGCCACACTGGCTCCCTACACGGGAACAGATCAAGAACGCAGCTCAGAACTCCTGTAAAAAGTTAGTAAGTAATCTAGCTAGAAATGCATTAGATTTCTTTTGTTTAATGGCTGGTAAAATAGCTGTGGTGAATGGAATGTATATTCCTGTTTTTGTGTCTTTTTGTAACTTAAGGTTTTGCCAAGAGGGATTCTCTATGTTTTGAATCTGATTACCCTGTAAGGTATTTACCACCCTGATTTTTACAGAGGTGATTCTTTTATTTTTTCTTTAATTAAAAGTCTTCTTTTAAGAACCTGATCGCTTTTTCATTGTTCTTAAGATCCAAGGGTTTGCGTCTGTGTTCACCTGTACAAATTGGTGAGGATTTTTATCAAGCCTTCCTCAGGAAAGGGGGTGTAGGGCTTGGGGGGATATTTTGGGGGGAAGACGTCTCCAAGTGAGCTCTTTCCCTGTTCTTTGTTTAACACGCTTGGTGGTGGCAGCATAGGGTTTAAGGACAAGGCAAAGTTTGTACCTTGAGGAAGTTTTTAACCTAAGCTGGTAAGAATAAGCTTAGGGGGTTTTCCATGCAGGTCCCCACATCTGTACCCTAGAGTTCAGAGTGGGGAAGGAACCTTGACAAAGACATTGTAAAGATTTCAAACTGGTCTATAAGAGAAAAAGGGTTGGAGCATTCACCATGAGAATCACAATCCCATGTCAACCATCTGTACTATAATTCATTGTGCAAGATTCAAAAAAAAAAAAAAGAGAGAAATTATGACTTCCCCCCCCAAAATTTTTCAATTTTTGTAATCAAAATTTTGGGTTTTCCACGACTTTCTAATGAGCTCATCATATTTAGCCTGCTAGATTGTGCATGTAATATGCTTCCTTGATTTGTGTTTAAATGATCCATGGGAACAGTCTGATAGGATTGTTATAATAAATATACCCCAAGACCTGCCTGTTTAATGTAGTTTCATACTTAGTTGTGTTCTCATTGGAAAAAAGAACATAACTGTACTTTCAGATTGTGTTTTCAACATTATTCTTATGCAGAGAGTGGGAAGTAGGAATGGCATGAGGCACTGATTTTCTAGTTCTATCCTTTTGAAATCAGTGTATTTACTTTCCTACTTTGTAACACTTAGAGTCTGGTTTTATTGTATTATGGTACTACCTAAAGGTTCCAATCGAGAATGGGATCCCACTGTGCTAGTTGTAGCACATATGCCTCACAGTCTACAAGACACACAACGGGTGGGAACAAACAGAATGCCATGCATGTAAAACCCTAAATTTGAGTAGGTCACTTTCAAACGGATCTCTTTTCACTTTTGTGCTCAGACCAGGTTAAATTGGTGTAAGTATGAGTCAGGGTCTGGTATAATCTGGTATAATCTTTATAATATCTGCAGACTCCAGCTTGTTTTGGGAAAGCAGCTATGTTGTATCTTGATGTCTTTTCCTGCAGGCACTTATTACAGCAAAATAAGTAACCTAATACAATAGTAAGTACAGCTCATTTTGTAAAAGCATGACAAGTCTGGCCACTTGATACAAGAGAAAGGAAGCAGAAAGGAAACTGGAGACCAGGGTAACAGATGTTGCCAACAGTTTGTGCTACATGCATCTAGATCAGTGCTTCTCAAACTATCTGACGTGGTGGACCGGCAGTTTTTTTTCCCCAATGTGCCAGGGACCGGTACCATATTTGCCAGGAATCGGTACCATATTTGTGCCATATTATTATCGTTTTCACATAGGCACATAGCACATCAGATCAGAAAAACTAACATTCTTCACTGTATTAATTGGAACGGGAGTGTGGCGTACATGCGGAGATGTTCCCATTTAAATACATTGAAGACTGACTGAAAGGCTGTGCGTCTGTGCGGATCGTATAAAATTACTATTATTTGTTTACGATCCAAGAAAATATTATTTGAACATTCGTAGTAATATTAATTTATATCAGAAACAATATAATGAATACAATAAAAGTTGGCAGACATTTTTATTTTGTTTATTTTGTAAACAAATAATACAATATTACAATACAAATAAAAATATTAAAAAATCAAACTAGCAAAGTCTCCTCACAAAGATATTATAAAAAAATTTATTAACACAATAATAGGCATGTTAAAACCTTAACCTTTACTAATGTGAAAGGTGAGCCTGCTTCTTTGTCAGTTTATCCAGTCATGGTTCAATTGAGGACAGTGCCACATGCAATGGAGAATGACTATCCATACTATTCCTGTACTTTGTCTTAATGACACTCATGGTTGAGAAGCCAGTCTCGCAGAGGTATGTTGAAGGAAATGGGAGAAGAGTTTTCAGAGCAATTTCAGTAAGCTCAGGATATTCTGCTTTCACTTTTATCCAAAAGCAAGCAAGTGATGTTGTAGTTTCGAAACTCATCTTCAATCTTTTGTCAGCAGCCAGCTCCAACAATTTATCCTCCATAGTGACAGTTAAGTCATCTTTCAGTGGAATAAACAGATTTCGGATCCATCCAGTCCCTTTCCATGGATCTTCTTCTGCTGGAAAGTAAAACTCAAAATGTTCTGCCAAATTCATCAAGTGTTCACTGATGACATTTCGTAGAGATGTAACATCAAGGTCACCTGCATCGGCGATGATTGTCGCTAAGTGGTGAAACATGTCATAACGATCTCTTGACACTTGACTCTTCCATGCTTTTAGCTTTTGTTTCTGTCCATCGATCTTGTCTGCCATTGTAAGACACGAAGCCATCCTTCCCTGCATGGAGGTATTGAGATCATTAAAGATGGCAAAGATATCAGCCAAATAAGCCAGCTTGACTATCCAATCCACATCTCGGAACGATTGTGACCAATTTGGTTTTTTATCATGAAGAAACTCTGCAAGCTCATTTCAGAGCTCAAATACTTTTGACAGGACTTTTCCCCTTGATAACGAACGTACATCGGCATGCAATAGGAGCTGTTTATGATCAGCTCCCATATCATCATATAATGCAGCGAATAGTCTCGAATTTAAAGCATTCGCCTTTACCTGGTTCACAATTTTTATGACATCGCTGAGCACACTGTTTAGTTCTGTTGACATTTTTTTTGTTGCAAGACAACTTAAGAAGAAGTTACGCTTCACTTCAGCTACGTGAATAGACTAGACACGATAAATCGACCCCCGCTGGATTGATCAGTGCCCGCCAATACAGCGGGTAGTACAGACATAACCTTAGTGTTGAGCCCGACTCAGGAAGTTCAGGAATTTAGTTCATGTAAGCATCCAGCAGTCATCCAGACTTCAAAGTCCAAAAAAGTGGACTTAAAATGTCATGGGAACAGACTTTTTGTTTGTGATATTTTGGTACTTCCTGCATTCTGGTCAGGATGGAAATGCAATGTATCTATCCTTTCTCTGCATTTCCACTTTTCAGTTCTTTCAAGAACCAGAAAGTGAAGAGGTATGCATGGATATGAAAGTGAGTGGGGGGGTGAGAGGCGGCGCTAACTAAGATTTTGAAAATCTCAGAAAAGGTTTGATTTGAGTTTTGAAAAAGATTTTGGTCACTTATTTTATTTGAACTGGTTCTTTCCATCACTAACATGAAAGAAATTTTCCAACCAGGTAAGCTGTATCTAGTCTGTGTTTCAGTATTGTTACCTACCTTTAGAGAAAACAAGCTGGCAAAGGAGCTATTAAGGATAGCACTTTAACCATATGCAATCTATATGTAATCCTGCAGTAAGTAAATGTAAGGGTCAACACTTTCCAATTTTGGTGCAATTAGGCATAGTGGATTTTCAAAGGGGCTTAAAGTAGGCACCTGTGACACTCATCAAAGGTAGCCAGCTTTGGGGAGTTTAGAGTGAGCCAGCCTTGTCTGTGCCTGCTGTGGATCAGCTCCCTGAAACCACCAGTCTCTGGCCACACAGCTACTACCTTCCCAGTCTCTGCAGACTTCAACCTCTCTGTGCAGACTCGCACTAGTCACACATCAACCCTGAATCCTCTAAGCACTCCCTGCAGTATCCAGCTCTGTCAAAGGACGCTCACAGAAATTACTAGGTAAGATATCCCCAAAGGAACAGTGTTCACATCAGTTTGTTTGATATAACTTAGGATCAGCTCCAGTGTAATATCACAGCACTGATATATATTTATAGTGCAGACATTCATACAATCAAAGGCTCAGATTTAAGAGATAGTGAATAAGGATAATAATGTAACCATTTCAGTTTCCATATAAAATAAAAAGTATAACACACTTAGAATCTAAACTCAACTTAAACAGGCTAAAAACCTTTGTCTAACGGAGCTTATCTCACCTAAAGCAACCTCTCAGCGATTCCAACCCTCATGGGTGAGATCCCCTTTTCATGAATGCAGAAAGCATTGTTCTTTTTGCTTCCTCAGTGAAGCATGAAGAGGATTTTGCCATCCTCTTATTCCCCCAAAATTCATTGTTTTGCCCCAGAGTCAGGATGATACCCCCACCTTAGGTTTATTCTCCAGTGTCTTCCCATTCCCCTGTTGACTCACATGTAAATTGGGCTTCTATTGTTAGTGGCCTACAATGTTTAATCTCTATGGCCAACAAAGAGACAGGTGAATCAGCAGCCTTTGTCTGACCCAAAACTGTTCGTCAGCTCTGCCTTGGGTGCAGATTTTATATGTACTGAAAATGTGATTTACACACAACTTAAATGTCATCCGTGCATGTCTCTCTCAACAGTTATGGGAATCAGTATGACATGTGCTTTTATTAGATACCTCATTTGACCCTCTCTGGATAATTACTGTGAAAGCAATGTGTTTGGTGCAGTGAGTTTGTCAGGCCTGCCAGGAGTTACTGGTATGGAACAGTGAAACCTTTACCAATTAGCTTTAAGAGGTTCTTAGGGTCACTACTATTTAGTGAGACATGGGCATCTAACTCCCTTAGTTCTATTTTGAAAATCCAATATCTAATTCCAGACCCAGGCACTTAATAAGTGACCTGATTTTCAGAGGTATTGAGCAACCCCAACTACTGAATTGAAAGGGACTACTCACATGAATAAGGGCTACAGAATCAGACCTTGATAAGTTAGACCCACATGGACATTTTTTTGATATTGCAAAGAGCTCTTTATTTGGCAGTTTCTGTTTAGTTACTAAACTTATTTTTCCTGCTTTTACATAATGTGTTAGCATTTGTGGTGGTGTCCTAAGGCATTATTTTCCCTTTGAACCATTTTCATTTCAGTTCCTGTTCAACTTTCCTTGTCTGGAAAAATAGCTGTCATTTTGTGTAGTAAGTTGGTTTGCCCTTTTATTTTAAAGCAGATTATGCCATAGATAGGTTTTTAGAAGTCTGCACATCAAAGTGCCTGCTAGTTTCTCCAGGCAGTTTGAAATGATTTTCAGCTGGTATATTTCACATTGCTTAAGAGTGTGTTGAGAAAAAATATAAACAAACCTCCTCTTCTACAGATGAGCTCCGTCAGTACAGAGTTCTTGAAATTTGGTCTCTTAGATGATCTATTTAAGGTAAATGTCACTGGTATTCTGTTTCATGTTGTACATCTTGGTGATTACTAAGGGCCCCTGGATGAAATGTTTATTACTGCTACTAGGAATTCTCTTAAATTGAAGGCAGGATATGGTTCTGAAGTGGTTAGGATGCGTGTCCAAATTAGGTGATTGCAGTTTTCACTTGACCCCACATTAACCATGTAGCTTGTACAAAACCAACGGCACATTTTTAGCCCTGAATGAAGGAAACTCGCTATCTGTATGCTGCGGTGACATGATTTTGACACGACATTTTTTTTCTTTAGTTGTACCTTTTAAAAAATAACTGAGAACTAAATAGATTGTAATTACTTGGAATCTGAGAAAGAAAGCGAGAGTCCTAACTTCCCAAGAGATGAATTATTTTGGCATAGCTCATGTGGACAAAGGAGGAGGTTAAAACTACAATCTCAATGCCTTTCACTCAGAATGTAAAATCAAAGTCTTCCTTTGCAAACAAACAAAAATGCTATGATTGGAAGGTGAAGGTACAAAATGCATTAACGTTGTCCAGTTACCATGTTGCTTAGCTACTTACCAGCTATTTAGCCCAGATACCGTGGTGATACATACGGTCTAAATGACTAGATGGAAAAGAAAATATTTTATCCTTTTTTTGGTAAAGTTGAGTTGAAAGCTTCATGTCAAAGACAGAATGTGGACTTGTGTGTGTAAATAAAGTCATTCTGATACCGTATATGTAAACCAGTCTTGAAATTCAGCCCTATGGGAAAAGGCCAGTACAAGGCCTACTCACCACTTAAGTCCCACTCAAACTGCGTATTGAGGAATCAGGGGTTCATAGGCTTTGTGCAGGCTTTTGCACAGAGGTAATATTTTTCTCTCTTCATTTTAGCGTGACTAGTATGAAGTAAATAACGCCAAGATCTACAAGTAAGTCTAGGACCTACTTCTCTTCTGGTGATCTGCTGTAGTCATTTATTGTTGATAATTTTTAATGTTATTAAGTGATATCCCACATATGCTGGCCATAAATACTCGACAGTAAAATTTTTCATGATAGCTAAACACTTGGTGAGATATTCAGCAATAAAAATGAACCTTAACTAGTACACATCATGGAGCGAGAGTCTGGTTTCATGGGATAGTATGAGGTAACAGTCTTAACATATTCTGCTTCCACTAGTGATCCTGTTTATCACTTCTGACTATCTAAAAGACGCTGCTTTCATTTTGTGTGTTGTGCTGATTTTGTCCATGAATACTCTCAGGAAAAATGGAATGAGACATATTAATGATGGAATGTCCTTTAAAGGTCAACTTTGATCTTTTCTAGATCATTTTGGATTGACCTGAACAATTGATTGAAAGTTCTACTCAACAAAGGTGATGCTTCTGTTCTGAGAGTCAGCGGAAGCCTCTTTAGATGGGTTTTAAGTGAGACTTAAGGGATACTTAGAACCTGGTGTGGATGCTCTGCTTAAGAATACGGAGTAAAATCCACCCTAAGTTTTTATGTTGGCCATATGCCAAGATGTTTTATATTGTCTTTAAGCAAAAAAAATTCCAATAGACAAAAATTATTTTGAGTAGCATTTGAAATCCTAAGAGAGCAAATTAATGTCATGGGACACTGAGATTCATCTTGTATATCCTGAAGAGTTAAGAGAGAGACAGACAAGATGAGCGTAAACACCCTCTGGCCCTCATACTTACTCTAGTAACTTTTTGGAACCTGGCAATGGATGACATACAGAAAACTAGGACTTAAGAACTTTGGGCCAAATTGTACTTTGTAGAAATTGTACAGAAATATATGAGGTATACACTCCACATATAGATCTACAAAGATTTGTCAGATTTGAACACACATAATTCATTCAGCCAAATAAAGCAATGTTCTTGTACATCATTTCTAAAAAGGTATTGCTCCAGTTTATTGTGTTTAGATAGGTTCCAATATTCCAGGCACTCTTTATTTTTTGAGCACAAAGAATGGCTGGTGGGAGCCATAATTTTATGCAAAATCAGATTTGAGAGTCACTTACTTGTCAGCCTGGTGTCTGTTGTAAGATTGGGTTTATCCTGGTCTTAAATACAGACATTTTTGAGAGCGTCTTGGGGCATTATGACAGGAGATATGCTAGGAATGATATTTCCAGCATATGTAACTGAACTGGAGTCCAGTATGCTTGATGTACATATTTGAACTATATAGGTCTAGATTTCAGAATCAGAGGTCCCTTTTGGATAGCTTTGAAGTTTATATTCTAACATAGCTCAAAAAATCCCATGTGACATAATGCTCCCAAACAAATCTCAGTTCAAAATTTAGGAAGGGACAGAGGAGGTTTCTGTAAACAACCTTTTTATATATGCTAGAAACTGGCTGACTATTAACATGAATCATTGTCCTTGACAAATACATAGTACACTAGATTCTAATTGGTTAGGGATGTTTAGGTAAATATGTCATTAAACTGGGGATGTAAAATCCTATAAGTAACTGAGTAAATTCAGATTCTTACACTTTGTTCTCAAACAAAAATTGTAGATATGAAACTGGTTTTCAAAGTCTTATTCTGAAAAGTTTGAAAGGTTCCTAATCCTAACTGTTTCCACTACATTTTTAGATTATATGATTCTGTGATAGAACTACTGAAATGTAACTTGGCAACATCCTGTAGAGGCAGTGTTTGCATAAGAATGTGGAGCATTAAAATAGGAGGTATGGTGGTGATGGGAAGAAACTCAACAAATACAACAGTGTTGGGGCTGGTAGCCCAGGATCTGGGGAAAAAATGGAGGGAAATAAGGAAGAGATCTGAGATAGTGGGATGAGATAATTGAAGTAGGGAGATAATGAGAGAGAGATCATGTGGGAAAAAGAGAGACCAGAAGCATATTAGATTAATTACCTCCTTCCTTTCCTCTATCTGAGTGTCTTATAAATATTTGTCACCTGGAAATTCTGCTATACAGGCCTTTGTTCAGGTGATATCAGAAGTCAAGCATGGGTTTAAACCTATTTCTTACTGTTCAATTTAGCCTTAGCTCAGCAAAGTAATCGATCATGTGCTTAACTTTAAGCATGTGAGTAGTCTCCTAATGTCAATAGGGCTATTCACATGCTTAAAGTTAAGCGTGTGCTTATGTGCTTGCTGGATCGGGGCCTTTGATAGCCATGTAAAACAAGACATCACAATACTGTAGTGAAGAGTTATAAAATGCAATAAGAATCATAGCTATGAGACAGTAAGCTAGATAAGAATATTTATTTTTCCTAGTGGCTACGTAGGCTTGAATGTGATGGGAAGTAACAGTGCAATCATTGGAGTGGTGTTACCATTATTGGATTAAATATCAAACCAAAAAAGATTTGCTAGTTCTTCTAGTCATGGAGAAGTATGTAGCCAAAAGTAGGAACATTCCCCTCCCCAACGTTGTTTTTTCTTTTCAATTTGGTTATCAGACAAACAAAAGATGCAGTGCAAATCTTAATTTGGAATATAGATATAACCAGGTTTTATCCTCTAATTCTTGCACAGAATTTTAAAATGGGGGTGGAGAGGGCTTGTTTTTGTATTTATCAACATGCTTCTATCAAATTCATGGTTTTTTGGTGAGCTTCTAGTGGTAGCTTATTTAAAAACCTATTCACTTTTATTGGAGAGACAAGGTGGATGAGGTAGTATCTTTTAATGGACCAACTTCTGTTGGTGAGAGAGACAAGCTTTAGAGACAGAGCTTGTCTTCAGGTTTGGGAAAGGTACTCCCTGCATCCCAGCAAAATGTAAGGTGCAATAAGTAGTTTAGCATAAATAGTTAGCACATATTTTAAGGGACCATTCAAGGTAAAGGTGGTCTGTTATCAACTCTACAGTCAAAGGACAAAAAGAAGAGTTAGGGAGTTACAGATGGTTGTAATAAGCCATAAATCCAGTGTCTCTGTTCAGTCCTTGATTTTTGGTGTCAAGCAGAGTTACAAATTTTAGCTCCCAGGCTTGTCTTTTGAAAGTGTTGTCCAGGTTTCCTTTGAGGATGAGGCCTGATAGATCAGATACAGCGTGATCGCTTTGTGAAGTGTTCACCCACAGGTGATAGGGTGTTTTTGTCTGATCATTTCCTTGTGTGAGCTCATTCGAGAGTGTAGTGGTTGTCTGACTTCACCCACATAAAATTGTTGTTGGGGAGTTTAGTGCCCTGGATAGGGTACACCACATGTGTGGGATCCATGGCTCTCGAAAGGTGTGTTGTAGGAGGTGTTGATCATTGTAGCAGTGGAGATAAGTCTGCAGGTTTCGCATCCATTGTTCTGGCAGGGCCGGGCGCTGCTTTAATTGGTGTGTCCTGGTCTGTGCGGAGCTTGCTTCTGATCAGGAGCTTGCGGAGGTGGGGAGTTGTTTGAAGGCCAGAAGTGGGGGTATCGTGGGAACAGCATGGCTACAACTACAGTGCATTGAAACTTCTATAGCTGTTAGGCAAAACTATATAAACTTCAAAATTATTTAGACATTTAGTAATTCGGAATCTTTTAGGAACTACAAAAAGAAAAGGAGTACTAACTGTAGCTCACGAAAACTTATGCTCAAATAAATTGGTTAGTCTCTAAGGTGCCACAAGTACTCCTTTTCTTTTTGTGAATACAGACTAACACGGCTGCTACTCTGAAACCTTTAGGAACTACGTTTATTTAAAAAAAGTATGTGTCATGTTTTTCTGTGTGGTATGGATCACACACTTCCCAACTCAATTATTACCCCCAAAATATGTTTCATTTGACTAAACCAATTTTCAACAGTTCCTTTGGTTAAAGAAACAAAACATAATCAATTGAATCTGTATGTAGAGTTTGCTATGGGCTAGGGAATGTGCTTTGTTTGAATTCAGTCAGTAGCCCTTATAAAAAAAATGTTGAAACAACTTTTTGCTAGTCTCAGTGTTTCTACTACACTCATATGGCTATATGAGCTCCCTCTAGTGGCTCATTTACATTAAAGTGCTTAGTTTTCCTTTATAAGTATCTGCGTAACAGTGTGAATCAAGTTGCTGACCCTCGTGTAGAAGACCATGGTCAATTTCTTGTGAACTTGTGTTTTTCATTGAAAAACATCATTAGTTCTCTTGAATGAGATAGATGCATTTAAATTTTCAGCTCCTTGTTTTCTTAGAGGAAAAAAGATTAAGGAAATGATAAGGGAATTGACAAAAATCTGACCAACTTCTGATTTTTTACAAACAGACCCTGATCTGTTGCAATCACTGGAGAGCATTCATTTCCTCTATGTCATAATTTGGCCTGGCACAATGGTGTCCTAGTCAGTAATGCACAATAATAGTATGTGGGGAGTTTGAATAACTTAATGCATATTTGCTTGCTTGCTTGTGGCTTGAGTTGGTATGACATGTCTACCAACCTTCACTCAAAGATTTTTGGGTTTTTTTGTGAGGATATATGTGTATATACCTCTGGGTCACAAACTGCAATGCCTCTTATAAAATATTATGAGTAGAAAAAAGACAATTTCCACCTAATAGTTCTCATTTATGAATAGCATTAGAACTCTCAACCTTCATTCGTTCACCCATTTTGGGGTACTATGGTACAATAGATGATAAAGACATGCTTGTTGTTTAGTTGGTATTTATGTCAACAACCTAAAAAATGTGTGAGTTAGGAGTGAATTTCAAATGAGAGCAAATTTGGTGCTGTTACTGGATTGTATGTGTCCATCATCATTTACATTATCATCATCTACAAAAGTGAACTCCCAACAGTGGATTTGAAAGGTACTGTTAACATAAGCAATTTTTGCTAAATGTTTTGATCTTGGTGCTTTTAAACTCTGGTGGGCAGACAACAGATTTAATACCCACTGCTTACATTTTATACAATTTTAGCACTGTTTTGTCATTAACATAACTATCACATAAAGTCCAAGCTGCAGGTAGGTAAACGTTTGTTAGATTTTTTTTTTATTATTATTATTGTTCTTTCATTGTTTTTACAGAGAGTTAAACTTTTGTGTAGATTAACTTGTAATGCATACAGTTGCTGGGCACAAATGTCTTTCAAGGAGTCTAATTTTACATTTTTAATTATGTGATATATTTTAATTATCTATTGGTGTTAACTGCAAATATTTCTGGCTTGGTTCCTTTGGAAAGATAACAGTGATTTCCCAGGAGGCCCCTGGATTTACAGGTGTTCCAAGATCCCTCCAATCAATTTCAGGTTAAACACAGATTTGATTTGTGGATCTACTTCCTGGTGGATGGGGGCTCAGTGGAACTTAGATCCATTTGCGGTGAGGCCCCCCACTGTGGCATTACACCCCATATTCCTCCTGGTTATGATGATGGTTATGGTATAAATATGGTTATGATATAAATATGACCTAACAAAGATATATTTTATGCAAGATGGGTCTTGTAAGGTATCATTGGAAAAGTTATGATTTACTGAATGTGATTATCCAATTTGTATCCATGTATAATTTCTGTATCTAAAGTTAGGGATATTGACTATATAACAGTTACAACTGGGTGTGTATTTGGGAGACATCCACCAGAGAACAGGCCATCACAGCCTTGATGGGCCATTAGGAAGAAACCATAAGACTGTGAAGATACTAATCTCTCTCCTTCCTGAGAAGCATCCTGGGACATAGCTGTGACACTACCAGGTCAGGTGGTCCTGTCACCTGATACAAAATACCACCTTGGACACTGCTGGTACTTTTCCTATGTAGGGGGATGGGGATCAAACAAAGTTTTCCTGCTTTAAGTAAATCCTTTTTAAGGCTGAGGAGGGGGTTAATTTGCATGCTCCTCCATTGCCTACCCAAGAAGAAAGACTGTTGAAAGTACCTGGAGGGACTTGTGGGGGAAGGCAGGGGTGAGTCCAGACTGAGACAGGGGTCCAGTCTGTAAGAAGAAATAACTGGAACTCTAAGCTGCAGAAACTCTGCAACTTGCATAAAATAACATTTGCAGTGAGAAATTACTTCTTGAAACCAGTCTCTTTAAAAACTTAAGTTTAGTATTCGTGTTTTGTTTTATTTGCTCAGTAATCTGCTTTTTTCTACTTGCTATCCCTTATAATTACTTAAAATCTGTCTTTTGTAGTTAATAAACTTTTCTTGTTTATTACATAACCCAGTTTGTTCAATCCATATCTGGGAGAGCAAGAAGCTGTACATATCTCTTCACATTGAGGGAGAGGGAGAATTTTCATAAGCTTGCACTGTGCAGATCTTTCTATACCACACAAGACAATATACCTTTGCGTCTGCACTCCAAGGGAGGTGGGCACGTGAGTGCTGGGGTAAGTCCCGTAAGCTGAGTCTTCACAGAGCTCATCTCAGTCTCTGTGTCTTTCTGTAGCTGGGTGTGGCCCTGCCTGTGTGTGTGCTAGAGGAGGCTTAAGAGCTGGCTCAGCAAGACAGGGTAAAGGGGACCCAGGCTGGCAGAAAAGATGGGGCCCAGTGGTATCCCAGTACGTCAGGTGGCACATTAAAGGGGGGAACCCATCACATCCACCACTAGAAAAGGCACAGGAGTTGAGGCAATCTCAGGATGTCCTCTATTGGCTCTGGTGTTTGAATTTAGACTCCTGTGATATTCATTATGACCTGAAAGAGAGCATTTGGGAGGAGGGCAGTGCATGTGGCAGGCAAAAGCACTGAGGCAGCTGGGTCTGCCAGAACATAACAAGTTTAAATGCAGCAGTTCCATTTCCAACCCCACCCTTTCTGAAGCATGCAAGGAAAATCCGCATCCACCCAGGACACAGCAAATGATGGTGGAGAAACACAACTACTACTGACTGACTTGGAGGCCCTTCTTTGCTCCTTTCTCTACCACTCTTTGCCACTCCAGTCTGCCATTGTTTAGAATAAACTATGGCTGCCAGTTTCACTTTTCTTTGTATATAAAGCACCAGACAAGTGTATAATTTGTTCAAAATACTTCTTTTCACAATGGCTGAAATACAGAAAAAGGGAGTCAGCCTAGACATTGTGAGGTACAGTTTAAACCATCATCCTGCACTTGCAGAGCTGCATTAAACTATATATAGTATAGAGAAGTTCTAATGTAAGTTGTGCCAGTGATTTCATAGTGTGATACCCAAGCTGACTGAAGGATATGATGTGCCATGGAAGTTTTATTGTTTCATTGCTGAAAATTACACAAGGGAACTTTTTGTCCTGCATCAATCCACTCTTTTTCTTGCTGTGACACTTCCTGTTGAGATACAGCTTTGCACTGTAAGGTACTTAACCTAATGTCATGGGCCATCATATCATGCAACACGTCTTTGGGTTTTACTTGCACACCTTGTGTTTCCATATTTTCAAACTTGCTTTTTTGACTTACCACTTCCGTGTCACAGTGGAGATGGAGAGATGTTGCAGGTATGCGATATGTAGGCACAGACCTCACAAGTGGCAAGTGCATTATTCTTCTCTGTAACTGCATTGATTTCCTTTTTAGTCTCTGTTGAAGAAAAAGAATTGTAAATAAACTAGTAATGCTGATGCTGAGTTGGTGTGCAGTAATGTACAATACATTATGCACAACAGAGGGGAAAAAACTTTCCAAAGACATTCATCTCAGTTGATTCCCGCATTTGTGTCCACACTTTCAGCAAAAGACCAGGCAGCGAATCCACATACCTTCCAAGAGCGGAGTCTCTGTGCCACAGGTGGCACTTCAGTTGACTTACTCGGCACTTCACCACCTTTTGGCGTTTAAGGCAGCAGGTTTAAAAGGAAGTATTTCTTCACACAATGCACAATCATTGCCAGGGACGGGGTGAAGGCCAGAAGTATAACTGGGTCAAAGAAAGAATTAGATCAGTTCATATAGGATAGGTCCATCAATGACTCTTAGCCAAGATGGTCAGGGATGCAACCGCATGCTCTAGAGTCCCTAAGCCTCCGATTGCCAGAAGCTGGGACTGGACAAGAGGGGATGGATCACTCAATAATTGTCCCGTTCTGTTCATTCCCTCTGAAGCATCTGGCATTGGCCACTGTCGGAAGACTGGGCTAGATGGACTATTGGTCTGATACAATATGGCCATTTTTATATTCTTAAGGAGGGGGAAAGCTGCAAAAAAAAGCAGGAGCTGGTGATGTCATTGAATTCCATCCTGCCCATAATGTGAACAATATATAGTAACACAACATTTTTACATGCACTGCACTCAGACCCAGTGAGATCAGCCTGCCTGGAGCCTATGATATAGCATGTACATGTCATCCTAAAGCCCTTTGATGTTATAAAGCTGATGAACAATAATGTTATGAAGTGATATTAGTCATTTCTCTGCTGGAGAAAGATCTTTCCTCCATTAATGTCTAGTACAAGAAGGCTGATGGTGAGGGGGCACTGTCATCTGCACACAGCAAGCACTGGACATTTCAGAGTAACCTGTGCATCAGTGACATCAGGCAGGAACATCACTATCCTGTCCTTGTTACCGGATTTACAATTTTAAAACCTCCAACACTGTTCTCATGCTTGGTGGAAGTGAATAACCTTATTCAACACAATTAAAGTGTGGTGTGGTCCAAGCATATCATGAATGTTCCCAACATCAGGTCAACCGATCTCTGATGGCATTTGGTGGCAGCAGTGACAGTGTGTAAGAGAATTATGTGGATAGTAGCCGTGAAGATGTTCAAAAAACCTAAACTAAACACAAAAAGAAAAGGAGTACTTTTGGCACCTTAGAGACTAACAAATTTATTATAAACACAATGTACCCTGGACACACAATTCTCCCCCTAAGGAGAATATGAGAGAGAGAATAAACCACCTATGACAGATGATAGTCATGATGCTTAATGCCTTACTGGATGGCACTAAAATACCATGTTGATGAGAGTGGTACAAGAACCTGTACAGCATAGTCTCTTCGGGCCGGTTTAGAAGAGTGGGACTTGTGTATATTGTCAGGGGCTTGAGAATTCCGCAAAGGAGAGGGCCGCAAAGACTGTTGACCAGACCCTTCAGACCCTTCCGTTGTCTGCCAATAAATAACTGCTAATGGTATGTTCAGCTTGAGGGATTTGAAGCCTCAGCTACTTTAAGTAGCTATGTTTTATGAAGTTGACCATAATCTAGTACAAGTGTTCAGTTCAACAGCTCCTGCAGTGACCAACACGCAGACTTGCTTCTCCACCCAAGCTGTGCAAATGTGAGAGAAGCTACAGTTCACAGCAGATAACTTGTGCTCTGGAGTATAAACCCACTAAGATGCCAAGCCCCCTGTATGTTTCTCACTTGTTCTCCCTCTTTCTCCTTTTTGTTTTATGTAGCTGAATAAGAGTTATCTTTTGATACAAAAATCATCTGTTGGTGGGAATAATTCTATTTTGCTTTGATTCTCATTACTTTAACTTCTATATCTGACATAATCAGTTGTGGTCTCCATCAGGCAAGTTTTATTATTTAGAACCAAGCAATATTAACTGTGGATAGCATCCTTTTTTTGAGAACCTGTCTGGGAATTCTTTCTAAATCAGCTGCCACTTCTATTGACCGAGCTTATTTTCTTATACAGTACTATTATTGGTTTATATGTGATCCTGGGAGCAGTGTCCTAGCCTTACTTACAAGTGGTTTAGTGCACACATTATTTTTTATTAAAATGGATATGTAGCAAGCTGGGAAACCTGTAACTCTTCTGCTGTAGCTGGCATTATTTCTAGTTATACTATGATTTACTCCTATGTAATTTTGTAACTGCTGTTTGTGCAGATCAGTATTGCCTTGATACACTCACGAATAACAGGGGAGAGGTACAGTGATTGCCTTTACACAAATTGCTATTTTACATACCATCACCATGCCTCAGGGGTCACAGCTGAGAATACCAGGACAAACTGGTGGCAGACCCACCCCAAACTGGTGGTTATTCTTCCATAAGAAATACCAAGCCAGTAACAAAAGTAAACACACTGGTTAATAAGTCAGAAATGAAGTCTCCTTAGGTATCCCAGCCCTTGTTTCACCATGCAGACACTAGACTTTATGATGAATGGTTATTTAAAACCAATTTCATCAAACAAAGGGCTCTTTTAATCTCAAGAGATCATCCATATAGCCAGGTTAATATAGAACTCAGACCTTACCCAATAATCCTGCTGTTGCCAATCTTTTGGTATCTAATATCTAGAAGTTTATTTATAAGACAAAAGAAGGAGGAGAAAGTTAAAATGAACAAGGAAAACAAATAACTCAGTGCAAAGTTCTTGTATCAGGTTTGAGGCAGTGATGGAATAAATTGCTGGCTTGTAAAGGCTCTGGTAACTTCCAAAAGGTTGGAAAGTCCTCAGTCCTTTGGTTGGAATGCTCCTTTTAGTGTAAATCCATAGTCCAGCAATTAGAGCAGGAAAAAGGTAAAATGGAGATACTTCCAGGATTTTTTATGCCTTTTTCCATGTGGAGGGGATGCTCTCAGTCTTAGTTTGTGGAAAATTACAGGCACAAGATGGAGTCCAGGGTCACATGAGCAGGTCACATGTCTTTGCGTGCTTTGATGAGTCATAGGAGCAGCCATTACCCATATTCTGGCTAAAACATCCCCCAGAGAGGGTTACCGGGTGGGCGGGGGGAGACCAGCTTCTTCTATATCCATTGTGAGAGCTAAGTGTCCTTTAATGGGCCATTAACTTGAATAGTCTGTTCACAATGTGCTGGCTAGACTGGATGCAAATACCTTGAGGGTGTTACCCCAGGAGCAAATGTAACCCACACACTTTCTGGGTGTGGTGGTGTGTCCCATCTGGTAGCACCAAGACCACTTAGAGAGAAAGAAAATGAGTCTGCTCTACAGCCTTAGCTAACAGGCAGTTGGCATTTAGCTTATGTGGTAGAGACTCATGCATTAAGCTCCAGAGGTCCCTGGTTCAATCCTTCCCACCGACGACTGGGGTCTGTCAGCGTTACAAGGGGGGGCTCTTCTGGGATTTCAGCTGGGAATATTCTGAAGCTCAGGACCCGCTTTCTCAGCTACGGGAAGTATGTAACCCACACACACATCGTGGGTGCAGTGTTTTGTTGTGTCCTATCTAGTGGCACCAAGACCACTTAGAGAGAGAGATAAAATGAGTCTGCTTTACACCCTTAGCTAACAGCCAGTTGGCTTTTAGCTCATGTACTAAGCTCCAGTGGTCCCTGGTTCTATGCTGCCCACCAGTGACCGGGGTCTGTCGGCGTTACACAGACACATTTGAAATAAAGGTATATAGTCTTTGTTCATAACTTCAGATAAAAAATTATACTTGCATATAAACAGGATAATCATACTTAGCAAATCATAACTTTTCCAATGACACCTTATATGACCTACTTTGTACAAGATTTGTTGCTATTGTATAACAGTGGTGCCAACAATGATATACATGGTAATATTTTAATTATACAACATCACACATACTTATTACCTTAAACATAGTGGTTCTTTAAAAAATTTCAATTGCCTTTGATAACCAAATACTACCTGGGGATTTGTATTGTCACCTAGATATTCCTTATACTATTGGGGAAGCAAGCTTTGAGGTCTGTAGAAATAGACTGCTGCTGTTTGATAGATGTGACAGTTTGTGCAAGACACCCAGAACTGTGAGCCACTGTGTTGCCACTTCGCCTCAACAGGAGTGAACTTTGCTACTTCTTGTCCGGTTTGCCAGGACTCTGCCAGTCCAAAATCTTGCTTTGCAGGGAACAATTAGATATCTTTGTGGAGCAGCGGTCATCAGTGGCTATTAGGCAAGATGGTCAGGGAACCCCAAATCCCAAGTTTCCCAGACAGGTTTTCCTGCAGCGTATAGTCCCTCTCACTGCACATTCGCAGAAGTTAAGTTTGCTACTTCCAAAGAGACCATGTACACACCAACCTGTTAGGTTACCTGAGAACTCACTCTCCACTGTTAATACATAGTACTGAGATGGTTGTGTAATAAAAAAGAATGAGTTGATTAATAAAGAACAGATATGTAAGTGATAGGAAGCAAGAATCAATTAGACAGATAAGTTTACAAAAAAACAAATCAAAACATGCTTTCTAGTGACTAAAACTTAATTTCAACTAGTTTTGTCTTAACAGATTTCTCATTTACATCATGTTTCCAGAAACTCTTGCCTTCGGGTCAAGAGGTCCAGCTTTCATAGGCTCAAAGGATGTTGTCCATTTATGTCCCCCTAAGTGATGGGTAACTAAAACGCTTTTTTGCTAACCCCATTTTACTCCAAGTCCATTGTCTCTGCCTCAAGAGCCAGGAAGGCTTCCTGTGGAGCAGATTCTGTCCCCCAGTGTGATTGTTAAATGGTCTCTCCCACTTGTTTAGCTTGATGGCTTTGTTTACCTTATATGTAAATGTCTTTTCACTGTCCTCTGCTTGTTACCGAGCCAGTGAGACAGGTAAATACAAGTTCCTTTGTCTAGGACAGACCTCTCAAACACATTTTATGAACATATTAACAGCACACATCTATAACTCACTGTGCACAACCACTACATACCTCATACAATGATTTTTAAGACCAGCGTGTCATCAGTTTAGATATGATCACTTACATGATGCCTTTGGATATATATCTTATGACAACAGTGTGCTGGGGAAGTGAATGTGTCAGGCCTGATGTGAGTTACAGTAGGCAGGGGGCCCTCTGCCATTTGGCATTGAGGGTCTCCCAGGGTCACAGCAGAATTTACTAATTTCCTGTAGTATAATTTGCTTGTATGGAATCCTGTCAGTTTATATGTGAAGTGTTCAAAGTTGCATCAGGGGAAAAATGGCAAAATAAAACTCTTATTTTTGGAACTTCTACTGTTGAAAAGAAGAAGTTTTAATAATAAGATCACTAGTAAATTAAATAACTCAAGTTTTCACAGTTCTTATAATTAAGCAAGCAAACAAAAACCCTTTAGAGATGGACTCTCCAAAATTCTTGGGGAAAAAATTCCATGCATTTGCCTTCCCTTCTTCCCCACCAGAGAGAGGTGAAAGTTATATTGTATTATATTTTATATTAAAGGAAAAATTAGTCAGTTCCTTCACCTTCTAAAAATATGGCTTTAAAATTTAATAAGTGTTCCCTCACCCTTCAAAGAGAATGTTCTGATTTGGAAAATAAAACATTCCACCTACAAAATTCTGAGGATACTGCTTTTCTCCTGCTGTCCAGTCACAGTAGTGACCTATTTTCTCTGCCCAGGGCTGCACTCTGCCTCTGTTGATAGGATAGGTTAGCCCTCTGGTGAAACTAAATCCTCTCCTTCAGATTAAATGAATGCCCAAATGTGGGGGTGGGGGAAGGAAATCTTTCTCATGGCAGGGATTCTGCAAGAACCTTTACCCTGCTTGAGCCACAATCCTTTCCCTGGAGTTGGTATGTCCTAGTCCTTGCAGGGAAGCAGTCATTTCTTCCAGCCTCTGCATTCCATTTCACAATTTCCCTGGGCTGTTTCCAACCCTGGCTTACCGGCCTTTCTTTTAGGTCACTCTCCCTCACATCTACTGTACATCAGACACGCTCCTAGCTCCTCTCCCCAGATCCCTTACAGACTGGAACCATGCTGATCTGTAGCCCAGATCACTAAGCAAACTGCTGCTCTTTCCAGGTTCCTTTACTGAGGAATAGGGTCTACCTTTGATTTTCTGTTTTCCTCATCCCAGCAGGCCTTGTTGTAGCCCATAATCTTCTGATTTGGGATAAAACCAGACAGAGGTGAGCTCTTCTTGAAGGCCCAGCTCATTCTTAGCTAAAACATTATTTTTCTTGTTGATATTATTCAATAATGTTATGAAGATAAAAGTTAGAGTCACGAGAGATCTTGAGTTATGCTGTTTTTTCATACATTTCTTGTTAAATACATGTTAATTCGTTTGTTTTAAATGATTTTTTTTTAGGTCAGTGTTCAAGGCTCGGTGGAAGAAGTGTCTCTTGAGAAAACTTGAGGGTAAAGAGTAGAAGTCAAGAAGGATAGGGGGAGAGCAGCATAATAAAAGATCTGGAGTCACTTATGAGATGACAAGATCAGGGGAGCACCAGTTCACAGTAAGCTGGCAGAATGAAGAGTACAAGCAGCAAAGAAGAAATTATTGAGATTTAGGGAAGGGCAGATTGCTGTGCATAGCCTGGAAGATGAGGATAAAGAGTTTGAATCTGATGCTTATAGAAAATGGAAACCAGTTCAGAAATTCAAGTATGGAGAGAAGGGGGAATTAAGGTGTCCTAGACAGTCAGAGCAGTGAGAAAAGAAGATTACTTTAGCTGCAGCACATTGAATAGATTTGAAGGAAACAATGTCTGAATCCAGTAGGCCAGCGAAGGAGATACTGCAGTAGCTGAAGGAAGCGGTGACTAGGGCATGGATCCAGGGTTTTAGTGGCAGAGATGAAGAGGAAGGAATGGATTTGGAGATGTTATAAAAGAAATACTGCTGTGATTTAATCACTACCTTAGTTGCAGGGATTAGGGAAAAAGGAAGAGGGAGCAATGTTTTTAATAAAATTTCAAAGTCTCTCTCTACTTAACTAACTAACCTCCTTCCCCCTCTCTATGCACAAAAAGCCCAAACTAGTCGGTATAGCACTTTCATGTGAAATTTTGGACTTCACTACTTTTTTCCATGTGAAAAAAGGCTATGTTGCCAAATTCTCATAGAAAAACAGCATTTAAGGGAGATAAAATAGTAGAGAGTAAAATGAGAGAGTTTTGCTACTTGTGCATAGCTCTTCTATTTTGCAAGTAGACCCTGGATATTTATGGAGCAACCACAGATTCCCTGGAACAAAATGCATAAAATTTTGGCAGCAGGTTTTCCCATCAAACCCTGGAAACATCATCTGGGCTGCATTTATCTAACTCTTGTAGAGATGTGTTACTAAGTTTATTGCAGAAGTTTTAGGTAGTTAATAAAGAGAAGTGCTGACACAGAGTCTAAACCGACTTCTTCAGCATCTGTGAAGTTTGCCTTTTAAAAAAAAATTCCAGAATTTTTTCAGCCCTGCTGTGCAGTTTTTGGGAAGATGAAACTCATTCCTCCCAACTTAGGAATTCAGGCCATAAGGCTACATACACTACAACCTTTTCATGTCACACTCTTGCCTCCTCAGCAGTGTTCCCTTCCTGCAAAAATTTTCAGATACAGTGCAGAGTCCATGTCCTTGGGACACAGTAATTGTCTAGGTCCCCATATGTGGCAGCTTTACCTGTATGCTACTTTCAGCACAAATACTACATGGTTTCTGTGTTATGTAAGCCATTCTGATGGGGTTCAACAAGGACAAGTGCAGAGTCCTGCACGTAGGACGGAAGAATCCCATGCACCGCTACAGACTAGGGACCGAATGGCTAGGCAGCAGTTCTGCAGAAAAGGACCTAGGGGTTACAATGGATGAGACGCTGGATATGAGTCAACAGTGTGCCCTTGTTGCCAAGAAGGCCAATGGCATTTTGGGATGTATAAGTAGGGGCATTGCCAGCAGATCGAGGGACGTGATCGTTCCCCTCTATTTGACATTTGTGAGGCCTCATCTGGAGTACTGTGTCCAGTTTTGGGCCCCACGCTACAAGAAGGATGTGAAAAAATTGGAAAGCGTCCAGTGGAGGGCAACAAAAATGATTAGGGGACTGGAACACATGAGTTATGAGGAGAGGCTGAGGGACTGGGATTGTTTAGTCTGCGGAAGAGAAGAGTGAGGGGGGATTTGATAGCTGCTTTCAACTACCTGAAAGGGGGTTCCAAAGAGGATGGATCTAGACTGTTCTCAGTGGTAGCAGATGACAGAACGAGGAATAATGGTCTCAAGTTGCAGGAGGTTTAGGTTGGATATTAGGAAAAACTTTTTCACTAGGAGGGTGGTGAAGCACTGGAATGTGTTTCCTAGAGAGGAGGTGGAATCTCCTTCCTTAGAAGTTTTTAAGGTCAGGCTTGACAAAGCCCTGGCTGGGATGATTTAGTTGGGGATTGGTCCTGCTTTGAGCAGGGGGTTGGACTAGATGGCCTCCTGAGGTCCCTTCCAACCCTGATATTCTATGATTCTGCAGTCCCCTCTGCCCAAAGATAATTTCACTGAGTATAATTTAATTTAACTACTGTTAAAAGAAAGGGCCAGATCCTTATGTGATGTAAATCAGTGTAGCAACAGTGACTTCAACAGAGCTGTGCAGATTTTCACCACCTGAGCATCTAGCCCCAAATCTGTAAATCTACTACATCATCCCTAGCTTTTACTGCCCAAAAATGAAAGGAAGCCGAGAAAAATCAAATTGTTTTACTTACCACTACTATAATTTGCTTTGTTCTGAAATCTTTCTATTACATGCAAACGCATGTAATTTTTATAAATAATAGCAATAAGATAGAACATGCAAATAACCTTCCAGGAAAGCAATAGTTGTAAGGTTTCCTTGCAAATTGTGTTTTTAACTAATTTTAAAAGGGTATTAGTTTCGATTTTCTAACTTCTCATTGATATTATTTAGTATCATGATGTCACCCTGCAAGATAATAGGCCTAATTCTCCTCTTATTTCACCAAAGTTATTCTTGATGTAAAGGGGTATGAGAGGAAAATCATGTTTTTACAGTATAACGTAGAAACAGTGAGAGAACATAATTAGAATTCCAGCTCCCTCTTTTGTGCTCTCCAACCAGGTGTAAATTAGCATTGAAAAACATTCAGGCCACGCAAGTGTTCCTGTAAATCTGATTACTTGTACTAAGAGTGTGGTTGATCCAAGCATGGGAGTGTAAGTAGTGGCCAAAGGAGCATCCATCACATCCAACCTCAATCATATGAATCACACTCCTTCTCCATAAGCCCTGACTTGGCATTCACTGTCCAAGGCTCAGTATGTGGAAGAACGAAGGAGACCCTCTGAACAGTGAACAGTTCTGGTTTCTGCAGAGCCAGGATTGAGGCCTGACTTCTTGTGATTTATGGTTTCCTTTGTGTTCAAGGTTTTGGTCCCATGATGACTGGTCAGTTTAACAAGCACATACCCCAGCATACTGTTCAGAGCACTGGACAACTGGAAGTTCTAAAGCAGATACTTTGGTCCATCTGAACTGGGCATAGAACAAGTTGAAGGAGGGATTGCAAAAAGTGGCTTAAACTTCCCCTTTCTATTTACCTTCTCCTGGAACTATTGAGTGCAAGGCTGGTCAAAGCAGCTACTAAAGATTTCAAGAAGCTGCAACCACAGCAGGAGGCTGAGGCAGTGTAAGAGCATCCTAGTCATGCCCCTCTCCTATAACCACACCTTGTTTGGAAGCTACATTCCTCTTGCACTAGCATGGCCCTTTGAGCCTGGTTATGGTGACTACACAGCCAGAATCTGCTGGACATATGGCACAAAGCGGTGTTTTGATTTTTTTTTTTTTTTTTTGGTAAAAGCAGTGTTGTTAATTCCAATCTTCTAGCCTAGTTCCAATGTGGGAAACTCAAGAACAGGTGCTGATGATCCTACTAACAACATCTTTTTCTATAAGTAGTCTCCATAAGGTTGCCAACTTTGTAATATTTAAGAACCGGACACTCCATCAGGAGTGCTGGAAGCTCCCCTTCCCCCTGAGGACCCGCCCCTACGCCGCCCCTTTCCCCAGGCCTCACCCCTGCTCCACCTCTCCCCCCAAGGCCCCGCTCCTGCCTTGCCGCTTCCCACCGTGAGGCCCCACCTCCTGTTTGCTCCTCTTTTACCCCTTCCCTCTGTCGCTCACTGCTTTTCCCCCTCTCCCTGCGTGGGTCAGGAGGGACTTGCCTGCAGAGCTGGGGCTGGAAGTTGCAGCTGCCTGATGCAAGTGGGAGGTGGCCCTGGCTGAGTAGGGGCTGGCCCGGTTGATGACCGTGTGCCTCCCCCACCCACAGTAACCAGACTTGGGGTGTCAGGTCAGTAGATCTGACGAGACACCCTCAAATCCCCTTTCAACCGGACTTTCCGGTAGAAAACCGGACATCTGGCCACCTTAAGTCTCAATGATTTCAGTGGGCCTGTTTATGGCATAAGGGTCTATTCAGGTTGGGGAAGGGTTTCCAAATCTCGCACACAGGTTACATACCATCTACCTAATATTTCCCTTGTAGTTGCATTTCCTATCCTGCACTTCTCTTGTGCAGTGTTTAACCCCAGATGAAACTACATTTCAGTGAGATGTGAAGTGATTCTTGGGTGTATCTGTAAGTCTGTAAATCACTTCAGAAAGCCAAGAGTCACTCTGGCTAAAATACACTATAAATTCAAATCAATATTATCATTCCAAGAAGTTTTTACATAGGATATTGCTGTTCAGAGATCATGGGGTGTTCTTCGAAATAAATATTTAATATATTTTAAAATATTACATTTTCAAATTTGTGAACAAATACTTTACATAGTGCGAACATCAGCTCTAGACCCCACAACAGTACACATGGCAAAGAAGTCACAATAGGCTTCCTCTTATTAATGGGACAGCCACTGAAAGGGTAAAATATTCCATCCTAAAATCTGTCATTGGCATTTCAGGAAAAAGAGGAGGATGGGGTGTATTTTAGTTGCAGTACAGCAACTAACCTGTGCCTATAAAAGGCATCTGCCTCAATTTTAGATCTGACTTTCTGTTTTAGAATAAACTGGGGGTTCATAAACTAAATAGGTTGCGGGGAGGGGAAAAAGTCAAGCTTACCAAGAACTGCTTGTCATATCCTATAAGCTCTTTTTCTGGCTAACTCAGAGAGATCTGCATGGGCTTTAATGGATTACTGGTTAACCTAGACATGTCTGATTTGAATCTCGATACAGATTCTTTAAAATGAAGAATTAGAGTGGTACTGCATCCAAAGCGAAGTTAGCATTTCTTTTTTTTACTTAAAGAAGCATATGTGGACTCTGCTCTTTACTAGAAAATTCACTTTCAAGTCCCTCACACAAATAATACAGTTCTGCTGTTGCTTTAAGAAGGAGGTGGATGACTTTCATGACAAAGCAGACCTAGATTCACGGCTTCTCCTAATCCTATAGATTTTAAGAGCAGGAAGATAGTTTGTCTAGAGGCTTAAAACTTTTGACAGGTTAATAAGGATTTGTTAACCTTAGACAACAGTATTACTTAATATGAATACACTAAGCTCAACAATATGGTATATACAGTATTACTTAAAAAGAAAAGGAGTACTTGTGGCACCTTAGAGACTAACTAATTTATTTGAGCATAAGCTTTCGTGAGCTACAGCTCACTTCATCCGATGCATTCAGTTTTTTTCCACTGAATGCATCCGATGAAGTGAGCTGTAGCTCACGAAAGCTTATGCTCAAATAAATTGGTTAGTCTCTAAGGTGCCACAAGTACTCCTTTTCTTTTTGCGAATACAGACTAACATGGCTGCTACTCTGAAAACAGTATTACTTGTCTCGAAATGCCATTAAAGTACTTGATCCATGTATAGAACTGTTTTCGTAAACTGTTTCTAGTTGTGCTTTGCTTAAAAGCCAATATTTTTCTAGTTTATATTCCAAGTTCAGAAAAGATCCCCCTCTGATGCTGTATGTGTTTCGAGGTCTGAGTTTTTCAAACTAATTTTAAAATGTAAAATATGTGAATTGAATGTAAATAGGTGGAAATCCAATAAAGGAATCAAAAGTTTAAAGGAAATTTGGGAGTGCAAATAGATTTCATTTGTATTTAGTGTAAATATGTCTCCACTGCATATCCGTATATTTTGTGCAGCTCCCGCAGAAAGGGTGTAACACATATGTATGCCTTCCAAAAGGACTGCTAAGAGACTCATTCACCTTCATGTTATTCCAGTTTTATGCAAGTGTAACTCCACTGAAATCACTGGTGCACAACTGGAGTAATGCAATGGTAAACCAGGCCTTAACTTTTATTTTTGGGTTCTTTCAAGTAGGCTATTTTAATCCAGTAAAGTGAGAGATAGTAGTTGACACAGTAAAGAAAAAGGTGTTAAGAGAATCTCTTCACAAAATAATAAATAATGTGATCCAATATATGTACATAAGCTGCCTTATTGATATAAGTAAAAACTCAACTACCTGTTTGAGGATATCTTGAAACACGTGTGGTACAGCCTGTTCACATATTACTTAATGTGTAAGTTGCCAATAAAAGACCGTGGTGCTTGCTCTGTCTAGATTTTTCTTTATTGCATCCATAACTATGTTATCAAAACACTGCTTAGAATATGATTTGCTCTGTTCTGGGCTAGTTGTTTCTTATACCTTCAGAAGTTTAAAAAATGTTTTTAGAAATAGATATATCAAACAAAGCACTCTTAGGAGGGAGAAATTTCTAAAACAGCTTTAATTTCCATACCCTTTTGTGCAGTATGACACTTGGGGACTGCTTCTATTGTTTTGTACTTTAAAGTGGGGAGAAGAAACCGTTCCCTTGGTTTTGTTTCTGGAACCTGAGAGGAGCAGCAGCTATTGGGTGTAATACATTCATGCAAATGACCTTTCAGAATGCATGTGTAAGTGTAAAACTGCCATGTGTGCTCTGCTCTGTGCCTGTGACTTATCCTGCTGAGCTTGCTTCTGGTGCTGTCTCAGAGAAAGAAAGGTATGGGAAAGGGTTAACTTCTTACTACCAACCACTGAAAGGCACATTTGCAATTGCTCCCGGTCTGGTCTTCCTTTTTGCACCTCATTCGCTCACTGCTGCGCTTCACTTCGAGGCAGATCCTTTGACCTAAACAGATTATTGTGGACGCACGAAGGACACAGCAAGCTGTCCGTGCTTTTCAAGGAGGAGATTTGGCTCCAAAATAGGACACTAATCCTTTCAGACTTATGCCTATTTACCTAGTCAGCTCGATGCAGTGTCTCTGGGTGCTTAGTGGACTCCTGTGGAATCAGCCAGGAAACAAAAGCAGAAGTGGCAGCCGCTGCAAATGTGGGAGTCTGTGCCATTAAAGGGAAGCAGTTGCTAATAAGGGCCTGTGAGACCTAGGTTTCCTTGGTTTCCATGACAGTTATTAGGAAGCATAGAAATTGAATGGTCTCCCACAATGCTCTAGGGGGGGGGAAAGGGGTGCTCCAGTGACAAGGCAGAGTAGTTATTACTCGCAGTAACTCGTCTGTCTGAGAATGCAAAACTCTCTGGATTATTATGTTGTGCAGTTTTTTTTCTTTCCCAAATGTGGTTTGCTTTACTTTTTTGATGGAAGACTGGCTTGTGCTACAGTGTCTCAAATACTATTTTCCCCTTTTTATTTAGAAACTGAGCTTGGGAAAGCCAGGATATGAACAATTATACAGGTGGGCTACTCAGGGGGAGTGAAGATATAAGGCATCCAATCAGGTATTGGCAACCTGCAGCACTGTCAAAATGCCCCTCCAACAGATTTCTGTAGTCCCAGCGCGGGAGACCGCCAGCAATGGGAGAAGTTCAATGGGCAGAAACAAAGAGAAGAGCAAGGAAGTCGAGGTAAGAGGAAGGTTTTGATTTGATATAATAGGAAAAGCCAATCCACAGTAGCTCGCATTTCTGTGTGCTCAACAGGATGTACTGTGCTGTAGCTTTGGACCAGCACTACACATGATCACAGCATGCTTTAGTAGACCGAAATTGAATTCCTATAAAACTAATAACAATATACTAAAATGCATCTCTGAATTGGGGGGGGGGGCGGATTATAAATATTTAGGGATTATTGCTGAAAGAGGAGGTTGCAAATTGCAGTGCCAGAAGCATGATTTTTGTTACGTTTCATTTAAATATTTAAATGTTTAATTTTTTTATGAAGTATGTAGCCCACTAGCATTGAAAGACAATGGATATTATTCCGTATACATGTGCAGATTTTCAGATGTCAAGGCAGTTTGAACATTTTAGTTTCTTGTTCCTAGTTCTTGGGGGGGGGGGGGGGGAAGGAATAGCCTAGAAAGAGTCCTCTTTAAGGGAAAACATATTTATTATGTTAATATCTGTTTCACTAATATGCATGTACTCCTTGTGTTAAATATAGGCACAAATTCTATAGCCTACAAATTAGTCTACATTTTCATTTAAAATGCATCCGTTTGTTTTGTTTTTCATCCATTGTTCTCTGCCTTTCATGAAAAAGATGATTAAAAAGCAACAAATATTATTCCACCAGTATTAATAATCAGGTTTCGCCTATTTAAGAGAATATTCTTGGATCATAATATAATGAAAAAGTAAAAATGTAAATGTAAATAAAATGTAAAAATCTCCACAATTGTTTCTAAGTTTTGAAAAGTGTTTTGTGCGTGGGCGGCAGAGATTCTAGCTTAAAATACCTATCAGGAGTAGGTGACACCTTACAAAACAGCGAGGCTGAGACGATATGAAAAATAAATACTGTAGCAGCTAAAGCTGCCCAGCCCCCTTAAACAATTTTTGCTTGGTATATATTCCCAATTAATCTTTAACAAACATTTTTTCTGTTCTGGATGTTAATCTTTCTATCTGGAAAACAAGTGTGGGTGTGGAGAAAACAAATGAGAATATTTTAATGATGAACTGGGAGAAAAGTAATAAAGTTCACTGAATTTCCAAAGAGAAGTGGTATTTACAACCTCCCTTTTTTAATCATTTGTATGACTTTGTTCTCAATAAATAATTTTAGAGACTAACAGATGACTGATGTTTCCAGTGTTGTGTGTGATGGTGGAAAATACTAGTTAATTTATTGACTGATTTTAGACTGAGAAACTCTTTTGGTCTGGTAATTGGCTTAAGACAAATGTAGCAGTCGTTGTTTTCTGATTTTAAATTTCAGTGAAGAATATCCTTGACAATGTCTTTCCCCTAGAAGTGAAAAAAAGTATCTTTTTCCAAATGCACTGTGCTAATCAGTGTTTATCAAACTTGATAATGCCTAGAGTTTTGTGTGCTTGGAACACATTTTAATTTTTTCCATAATAGTGATAAAGATTGAAGTGGAAGGTGTTCAAAATAAGATTTCATATATGAAAATCTAACATGTAAAATGATACGTAGAATAAATCGGCTTTCTTTAATTTTTGATTTAAATTATTTTTGACAGAGTAACACATTTGTTTAATGTCCACACAGAGTTAATTAGAATCAGTAGAATTGTCTTGTGCTCCACTGTGGGTGATTTTTGTCCGGTGAAGGGCTGAATCAAATCATTTTGGAAAGAATCAGATACCTCTGAGTACAAATGTTTGCAGGTTTTTCATACAGATGTGTAGTTGGGAAGAGCACACTAGTTTGCAGAATTTATTAGCTTCATGAAAGTTTAATTAGTTTTTACTTTTTTTTTTTTTTACAAAAAATTGTGCCTGTTGCAGAGTATTGGTTAAAATGCATATTCAAAACTGCCCTCTGCTGGACAGCGTGTCTGATCTGCTCAACTATATGGTCCTCCCTCTGTCCCGTGGCCACAATTTACGCAGGATAAAAGACCTAACACTACTAACTGCTAGTGGAGATTCTCCTTTAGATCATGTGGTAGGGATGTCTTTCCAGAGCTGAAGGCTGTTGAACAGGGCAATTGAAACTGTTCAGATAAAACCCTAAGCATATCTGAAATGTATGCTTGGTTTTGATTCTTCTGTGTTTGTGGGTATCTGATGAGGTTCACCAGCATTGTGCTGAAGTGGGCTAATATTTGGGTTCACAGAAAAGGTCCTTTGTCCTGCCAGCTGTTCTCTCTCTCTATCCTCTGTTCTCTCCCACTCTCACCTAGAAACCTTCCTCAATCCCATCCCAATCCACATCTTATTTTTGTCTCCAGTAGCAGCCTTCCCCTCCTGCTAGACTCAAGAGGTATATTGATATCCTCTATCCTTCCTCTGGGTTTTTAGGAGCCTCTGAGTAGCTGCTTCCCCTCCTTTTCCACCAGCAGGTTGTGTTTTTTATTTGATGGGAAAGTGTCTTTGAAAGCCACTGTCCTCTAGCCATTAGAAAGATCTTCTTGGGCGGTAGAACCAGAAGGCTAGTTTAGTAGAACAGGGAAACGCGCCCTCTTATTCCCTGAGTAGAGTCCGAAAGATGCTCTATAATCCCTGGCTACTATGTGTGCGTAAAAGGTGTATGTCATCTAACAAGTGGTTGGTAGGGAATTCCCTTGGGTTCCCCAATTGCTGCATTAGAGATGATGGAGGAACCTTTCAGTTCCTGTCTATTCATGTGGCTGGCTGCAGTGAGAGAAGCCACACAGTGTGTAGTAGTGTGAAGGGCAGCTGTATACTGGTTAAGCCAACAGAGGGACCTCAGAACTATACAAAGTTCAAGACTCACTGCTGTATGTTTCTAGTCTCTCCTGGGAGCACTTCCCCCGAATGTTTTATTTCAGTAAAGGATTTTTCACTTTTAAGACAGGTTGTTGGCTGATACTGAGACATTCTCAATAATATCATTAAGTGCAGGGTTACTTAGAGCCCTCAACCACATGAATATTCTCGCAATATTGGGAGCACCAACACAGCATGCACATATGAGGACGTGTTTGCAAAGTGGCCTGCCTCTTGAGAGCGTGATGTGCAATTTCTTTGTGGGAGTAAAAGTGTGGGTGCAATTCAAAGATGCTCAACTTTTTTTTAGCCACATAACGCATTTTCTGGTCAGCTTGTCTCACTGTGTATTGTTGAAGTCATGGTTAGCAGTAGGGTTCTACGTAAAATGTAAATAATAAAGAGCCAGGTCCATTCTTTGTGCACACTGTGCAGTTCAGGAGAAAAGTGGAGGACAAAAGTGGCTTTGGGCCACTTTTGCACTACCATCCCAATCCTGAGGCCACGGGGCACTGGTATTGTTCCGAGAAGCAATTTATCGAAGCCTGAAGGCTCCCCAAGGGACTATTCGGACAGCCAGGGATTTTCAGGGAATGGGGGGGACACAATCACACCCTCTTTTCCACAGCCAATCCCATGCGCTTGTGGCATGGAGAGGTGGGTTTTACCGGAGCTACTACAATAGCTGTGTACTACATCTCCTCAAGGCAAGGAGAATCTTCCACTAGCTTTAGGGCAGCTTTGCATTCAGGAATGCAGGACAGGCTCTGGCCCAAAAGGTTTAGTTGAGCAAGTTTTACATGTCCTCCTTCTCAATCTATTCCTCCACCAACACTGTGTAAAAAAGGGTACTTGCAAATAATGAGGAATGAATTGGTGGTTGTAGACAGCCATTGTAAAACTTGTAAGTGTGTTTTTCCTAGTCCATGGTTACATTGATTTTTTGCAATGTACATTTTTCTGAAAAGTTGGAGTGCAAATAAATACTTTGCCTTTACGCCTGTGTGTGAGAACAAGCCAAATTCTTTCTGGATGTAATTCCATTGGCTTCAGGGAAATTGCAAGACAGATGAATTTGCTACTATATATTTTAGGCCCTGAGAGACCTATAGTTATATTGGAATTCTGATTTATATACAGAATATAAAATTTCTGTGCACTCATTTCAAAACCCCCCCCCCAAAACTCTAAGTAAACAAAAACCCCTAGGTATGCCTAACTTGTATGTGCAGCATCCCACATGTGAATGGGAAAACCCTAAAGCCTACGTTTTCAGAGGAGTCCAGTTATGTTTTAGGCGTCAGTGTGTGTTTGTCCCAACTGAACTGTTAAAATCAATTGAAGCTGTGACTCCACAACACTCCTAAAAATCAGGGCCCCGCTATCTGATGTTGAGCACCGTAAACTTGTCAAAACTTTTGAAAATCTAGGCATCAATGAGTTGAGATGGGCAGAATAGACCTCCTAATGATAGTACTTGTGTAGCTGTGCTGGAGAGCTGTTGGGCTTCCTTTCCTGTGATGACAGGTTAAAGAAGTGCTATGGATGTGTCTCCAAAAACCCAGGGTAGATGAGCAAGAGATGCTTACATTCCCTTATGATAAATTCTTTTGACTAACCGGGGGCCGACGCTTAGGGTTACCCATAAGGAGTCTCCATCTGTGCCTGACTTTGCACGGGCATGGATTGCCCCCAGGGAGGAAAAAAGAGCTTGAAAATGTAATTTGTATGTGTTAAAGTAGTTTAGCCAAAGCAAGTAAATGAAGCTTATCTGACACAATATGTAACACCAATATAGAGTTTACAGAGAATAGCAAGCTACTGCTGCTACTGTGGGAAACAGACTCTCCCTCTTTTTGTTTACTGGGTGAATGTATGAATTGTGATTATAAAGGATAACGATAAGTAGCATGATATGACCCGAAAAAAAGGTAAACACAACCAAACCAAATTTTTTCCCTGGCATTGATACATTTTGTACCTATCTACTACATTTGTGACTCAGCTAATATTTTCTGGAAATAGAATATTGCAGAACATATAACATTAAAATGATTAACATAATGACTGCCCATCAGCATACATCAAAAATAACATGAGCTTATTTCTGAGTAACCGCATATGAAAAGATAACCTTGATACATACAGTAAGAAAATGATAGACATCAGTCGGTCAATCTTGTGATCTACCGCAAAGTAACTTGCAAGTTAAATTATGCCATTGCTGTAAAATGTTTGCAATAAATTACTTTAAAAGTGAAGCATTGTTTTAAAATATATTGTTTAGCATGATGATTAATAAACAAAAGATCCTGTAGCTATCATTAAACAGTTAACATTTACAAGCAATTGCTATACCACATCATTAGAGCTTCCATGGTTATTTTCCATTCTTTGCAAAGAAGAAATACCATTGGTAGCTTACTGGTAAATGTTAACTTTATACTTAAGACTGCTACAAATTAATATTCCTGTAGACTATGCTACCCAGGCAGAGCTACAGGACAAAAACTAGTCCCCTGGACAAAGCTTTTCATGGAATTCCTGTAGAGCAGGGGTTCTCAAATTGGGGGTCGGGACCCCTCAGAGGGTCGCAAGGTCATTACATGAGGGGTCGTGAGCTATCAGCCTCCACCCCAAACCCCGCTTGCCTCCACCATTTATAATGGTGTTAAATATATCTAAAAGTGTGTTTAATTTATTAGGGGGATCGCCCTTGGAGGCTTGCTATGTGAAAGGGGTCACCAGTAAAAAAGTTTGAGACCTACTGCTGTAAAGAGGTTAGTGGTGGGGGAAGAGAAAACTTCCCTTCCTTCGCACCAATTTGACAACAGGGTATGGAACACCAATATAGCTGCTCTGCATCTGTGATGACAACCCATGGTCTGTAGGAACATGTGCATCCATCTGTATAAGTGCCATCTCTCTTCCGTGGTTTATCATGGAATATACCAGCACGTTATTCTGTGGTGCAAAGGGGATGCTGAGTCCCCATTTGTGTCCCATCAATGCTTCTTTCCCCTCTCCCATGCCATATAATCTCATATACATCAGAATGGTGACAGATCTGCAGCTTTTTAGCTCTGGCATGTTAGCGGGGGCAGAATTTGGCCAACAGGGAGCCTGAAACAGTATGATATTTGAATTTGAACATGTTATGTTTTTTATAAAGTCTGTATCTGTATTTTAAAAGAGAATTGCATTCTAATAAGTCTGTCACTGAAATGTTTTGCATCAATTTAGTGTAAAGAGCATATACTATTTTTCTAAACAGATCTCTTCTGTTCAAGTGAGAAATCAAGCTGACATCGAATGGTGATTGCAAATGCCAACCTAGAGTAATTGCTAACGCTTATTTGAAATGCCAGGCTAAAGTAACTGCTAACATTTACCTTAAAGTTCACAAATAGCTTAGAAGTTATTGACAAGCTTTGTGAAGAGGATGCTGGTAGCTGAATGTTCTTTCTGCACATAAAGTGGATTCCCTTTACATAAGCTACAATTACTCAAATAAAAAGGAAGATTCCTTTTAAAAATACAATGGTAATATTTGGTAAGTAGCATATATTTAGCTGCATTCTAAAGAAAATGATGTGTTCATGTGCATCTGTACCGTATTCTCACTGTTAATTGGGAACTACATACAGAACTATTTGGTACTCGAAACCTGTCACATTTTCAGCATTAATGAAAACAAGTACAGTAGTAAAAATCACAAATATATGTATTGTCTGTCAGTTGCAAAATTAGAATAAATTATATTTAAATGTAATTTTTAAGGTGAAGAGGTACATAGTTTTACTTATGTAATTAAGTGTAACAACTATTTTAATGATTACTAAAGGGGAAAAATCAGAGCAGCTTCTGATATGCCTAAATTAGGTTATTGAAAATTGCGGATGCAATTAATCAGGTGCTAATAAAAATGAGGTAATATCCGAGTACCATGGTCGTCCTCTCTGCTGGATGGAATCAGGCCTGCTAAATTGTTGATGCTTGTCACCTTTTAGCATGTGGGCAAGGATACCAAAGCCCTAATACTACTGACAATTAATGAAATTATCCTTCAGCTTAGGTGGCAGATACTTGTGTTGCTGAAGTTCTTAAATTCTGTTCCCAGTGTTGGCATCTGTGTAATTTAACAGGCAGCCTTGTTGCCTTCCTACATTTATTGCCTGCTAACTCATACAAATTAGTTACCAGAAGTGTTGGAGTTTTTATTATCCTTGTAGACCAGCTGGTCGAGGGTTACAAAATCACAGACGCTCGAAGATGATTATTTTTATCTGAGAGGATAGAGCAAAGTACTCAGACATACTAACTGGGGTTGCAGAAAATGGTGTTGGCAACTCTAGGCAACACTATTTCTTTTTAGTCTGTGGTGAGCAAATGCTCCAGCCTGGTATAGAGCATACTGTACTGCTGGAGGTGACATCTTTTGGATAAGACATAAAACCAAATCTCTGACGTCTATTGTTGTCCTATGGCACTTCTCACAAGAGTTGGGGAGTTAGCCCAATTTTCTTGGACACATTCCAATTTCAACAATTACCTTGTTACATTGAATTCCATCTGTAGCTGCAATTATAAGCTATTCTCCATTTCCTGACCAAATTTGTATGTAGTTTTATGTAACTAAGTTACAGTCACTTCTTGTAATTAAGGTGTAATTAAAGTAAGTATATTTTGTAAATTAGTTTGTGAAGTACTTAGGATTCTTCTAGATGTAAGGTGCTTTGTAAAGATAAATCCTTCTTTAAACCTTCTGATTCGTGTCCTGCAGTTTTGGTATTAATATTGTATTGGTCAGTTATGGTGGGTCTGGATGTCAGCAAATTTCATGAAACTGAAAAAAGAAAACTTAGTTCTTTTGTTCTAACCATTTCTGACTCCTTGTTGCTGCTCGATATTCCTTTGAATGGCAAATAGTTCTTCGGTTAGCAGTAAGGAAATAGGAGATTGCTTGCTGTGCCTTTATTAGCTTCCTGTAGAACTATCACCATTCCTCACTTTGCCTGATAAGACTACGTAAGTGCCAGTGGCTACCGAGTATGACGGTCAGGCTCCTTAGGAAAAGGAGGGGATAGCAGCACTTTTCACCCATTTGAGTCATCATGTATTGGGGGTGTGCCAAATAAGAGTATCGATTTTTAAAATTGCGTTTCTCACTGATAAACAGTTGAAACTTTAGAGCCCATATCTCACTAGCTGCCTTCTTTCTCTACATTCATAGTCAGTGCTTAAAATCTGATGAGGCATATTTCTTGCTGCTTCTAAAGTTTGCCTGCAAGCCTTGTGGAGAAAGTCTGTAGTTATAATTCCTGATGGCTCTGGAACTCCCAGTAGCATTCACTTGAAGTGGGTTGTTCAGTCTAAGTTTAAAAATGTATGAAGAACGCCTTACTTTGGATTTACTTTCATTTAGATTTCACTTCAACATTTGTCTGAGATTTTAAATAGTTTTAAGATCAAATGGTATTTTCCTGCTTAGTTTGAGATATAGTGTATTTTGGTGCTTTGCTGGAATAACAGTATAAATTGGTCAATGGTAAGAAGAACAATAAAAGGAAAAGTTTGCTTGTCCAAATATGCACAACAAATATTTGCTTTGCTGATAAATGGTGGAAGCTTTTCCCCCTCATTAGCAAAAACATTTGTTTTTGTTTATATTGGATGGTGCTCTTTCATTCACTTGCGTTTCAGAGAGGTGCCTGATTATGGCCTGAAGTTCTAGGCAAGGGCATAGTTGAGGTCTACCCCAAACACTGTTCTGGTGCGTAAATCTGGCTCTTCAGTGGAGCTGTTTTGATCTGGAAATTGGAAGGCTGGTAATGTGCTCTCCATACTACCCACAATTCTTTCCCCATTATAAACAGCTTTGTTATGGAAACAATAACTCCAGCTTTGGGAACAAACTGGGAGATTTGAATCCATGTGTTTGTGCTTTGCACCTTTGCTACAGAAATGGTGAGGTGTTTTTCATGACTTTAGCAAGATTATTACTTTTAAGGCTTTTCTATTATTTAATTGCATACATTGAAACTTCCCCACTAGAAGGGGGAAATTATATATAGCAATTACGTATATGTTTTTAAAAATCTCTTCAGTGTTGAAAGATGTATCAACTATATAGGGGATTCCTGAAGTGCAGTTTCAAACTTAGTACACCTCATATTTTTTGAGGGTGGAAAAGTGCAGCTAGAACACAAGAGTATTCCAGAGAAACAAGAGTAAAAGGGGCCCTTTAAGGTTTCCCAGGTAAGGTTATTTCTGGGGGCTTCTACTCTGGTCAATCCTTCCTTCCTTTTCCTCTATCCCCATTCCCTGTGCTTGTGTTTTGTTTTGTTTCTAGAACAAGTTAGGCATAGCCTTCTCTTTATTGTATTGGCCACTGAGCACAGCATTTAATCAGCATCAGGCCCTGCATTCTGAGATTCACTTTGAGATTGGTCTCTGATCTGGAGCTCTTACCAGGAAGCAACTGCCTCCGTTAGCTGAAAGTTTAGTAAGTCCAAAAATCCAGTTCTGGTTAAAGGCAACTGTTTCAGCACTGACCAAGTGGCTAATTTCAACCATACAATTAATTAAATATCCGCTTCTGAGAGTCCCCAGAGGTTTACATTTATAAATATTTATTAAATACCCACAACCCCATAAAACATACTATGCGATCCTCACTTCTGCATCTTCCACAGTGTCCCTTCTTCTTCCTGTGTGTCTATCTCCTAGACTGTAAGATATTTCAGGCAAGCGCTGACTTTATTTTGTGTATTATATAGCAATGAGCACATTGTCAGCACTAAAAAAATTGATAATTATAATGTAATAAAAAAGTAGGGCTGTCAAGCGCTTTAAAAAAATTAATTGCGATTAATCACACTGTTAAACAATCGGAGAATACCATTTATTTAAATATTTTTGGATGTTTTCCACATTTTCAAATATATTGATTTCAATTACAACACAGAATACAAAGAGCACAGTGCTCACTTTATATTTATTTTTTATTATAAATATTTGCACTGTAAAAAAACAAAAGAAATAGTATTTTTCTATTCACCTAATACAAGTACTGTAGTGCAATCTCTTTATCATGAAAGTTGAACTTACAAACTTAGAATTATGTACCAAAAAACTGCATTCAGAAACAAAACAATGTAAAACTTCAGAGCCTACAAGTCACTCAGTCCTCCTACCTGTTCAGCCAATCGTTTAGACAAACAAGTTTGTTTACATTTGCAGGAGATAATGCTGCCCTCTTCTTGTTTACAATGTCACCTGAAAGTGAAAACAGGTGTTTGCATGGCACTGTTGTAGCTGGCGTCGCAAGATATTTATGTGCCAGATGCACTAAAGATTCGTATGTCCCTTCATGCTTCAACCACCATTCCAGAGGACATGCATCCATGCTGATGATGGGTTCTGGTTGATAACGATCCAACGCAGTGCAGACAGTGGTATGTTCATTTTCATCATCTGAGTCAGATGCCACCAGCAGAAGGTTGATTCTCTTTTTTGGTAGTTCGGGTTCTGTAGTTTCTGCATCAGAGTGTTGCTCTTTTAAGACTTTTGAAAGCACCTTGTCCCTCTCAGATTTTGGAAGGCACTTCAGATTCATAAAGCTTGGGTCAAGGGCTGTTGCCATCTTTAGAAATCTCACATTGGTATCTTCTTTGTGTTTTGTCAAATTTGCAGTGAAAGCGTTCTTAAAATGAACAACATGTGCTGGGTCATCATCCGAGACTACTATAACATGAAATATATGGCAGAACGTGGATAAAACAGAGTAGGAGACATATAATTCTCCCCCAAGTAATTAATGCATTATTTTTTTAACAAGCATCATCTGCATGAAAGCATGTCCTCTGGATCGTGTCCAAAGCATGAAGGGGCATACAAATATTCAGCATATCTGGCATGTAAATACCTTGCAATGCCAGCTACAAAAGTGCCATACGAATGCCCCACTTTCAGGTAAACATTGTAAATAAGAAGTGGGAAGCATTATTTCCTACAAATGTAAACAAATTTGTTTCTCTTAGCGATTGACTGAACAAGAAATAGGACCAAGTGGACTTGTAGGCTCTCAACTTTTACATTGTTTTGTGTCTGAGTTCAGTTATGTAACAACAAAATCTACATTTGTAAGTTGCGCTCTCACGATAGAGATCACACTACAGTATTTGCAGTTGTGAATTGAAAAAAAAACTATTTTTTGTTTACTTGTGGCACATTAGAGACTAACCAGTTTATTTGAGCATAAGCTTTCGATGCATCTGATGAAGTGAGCTGTAGCTCACGAAAGCTTATGCTCAAATAAATTGGTTAGTCTCTAAGGTGTCACAAGTACTCCTTTTCTTTTTGCAAATACAGACTAACACGGCTGTTACTCTGAAACCTATTTTTGTTTATCATTTTTATAGTGCAGATATTTGTAATAAAAGATAATAAAGTCAGCAATGTGCACTTTGTATTCTGTGTTGTAATTGAAATCAATATATTTTAAAATATGGAAAAATATCCAAAAATATTAAATAAATTTGAGTTGATATTCTACTGTTTAACAGTTTGATTAAAACTGTGATTAATTGCAATTAATTTTGAGTTATTGCATGAGTTAACTGCGATTAATTGAAAGTCCTAAAGAGTAACATTTTACGAATTATAGAAAAATATATGTAGCCAAAAAATTTGAAAGGCAAACTATTAATTGATTACATTTCATTACTCACCTTACTGTATGTAAATGGAAGGAAAAGTCACACATTTTTGTTTTGTTGTTTTGGGTTTTACCCTCTCCACTGTAGAAATCAGGTCTGAATCAGTGCTGAATCAGGCTCTAAACCTTTTGCCTAAGGGCAGTTTAGTGGTTTTTACAGGTAATTTACAATTCCTCCTTGAGTGGAGTTCATCTGGGATACTTATTCTTAGAGCAGAAGAAATCTCTGGAGTAAACTTTCACTTCTGTATACTGCAGCTTAGAACTGCAATATCTGTTAGTAATAATGGGTGGGAATAATCCACTGAGCCTGGCACTGAAAAATATGTCTCTATATCTAATGCATTATCTTTTTCCGATGCAATGGTTTAAGCACAGAAGTGTGGTATATTCACCTTTTTCTCAGTGGAAACTACCAATATGACATGCAGCTTCCTATCACTTAGAGGTGGTTTGGGGTTTTTTCCTGCTCTTTTATGAGGCTCCATTTATTGTAAACCTGACAAATTCTACATACAAACATTTACTACTGTATGAATAATTTCAGCACGTTGGACAGCAATCAAGGTTTATCAGTCAGCCTCTGCTTCCCCTATCCCTAGTCTATTCTTATCTGTACAATTTGAAAAATGGTATTTGAAAAATATCTGTTGGCACATTTCATACTTTCTATTTAACATTTCAAGTATTTTTGCAATTTTTGTCAAAAGCTAAATATTTTGTGCTTTCATCTCAAAGATATCATAGTTTCTTTGTTTCTCATGGAAGACAGTGTAAGGAGCTAGAGGGGCAGTGGGGGATGAGGTGGGGAGGAAAAGGAAAGAGAGCGAGAGAGACAAACTGCCATTTTTCAATGATAATAGCAACGTTTTGCCTGAGACTACTGCATGAAAACCTGACTCTCTGCCAGAACAGAATTTTGTCCCTTTTGCTATTGTGACAAAGTTCCTCCTCTGCCTTGGTGGGTCCTGTGCTTATTGGCGGATTTGCTTGCCTCAGAGGTTCACGGCAGTCCTCAGTTTGGCCACTTTCGTGGCTCAAATCTGCCATTCACTCAGTTAGCCTCATCACTGGCCAACCTGGGGAAAAGGAAGAACAATAATATCCACAGTCTCTGCTGATCCACCTAGCGGATCAGGGAACAGGTCAGAGACCTTCCCCTCTGGTGGAACCCACAGTCCAGTTCAACTCTTCCAGTATCAAGTAGGGAGTTGGGGGGATGGGGGGAACCTGGGCCCGCCCTCTATTCTGGGTTCCAGCCCAGGGCCCTGTGGATTGCAGCTGTCTACAGTGGCTCCTGTAACAGCTACATGACAGCTACAACTCCCTGGGCTACTTCCCCATGGCCTCTGCCCAACACCTTCTTTATTCTCACCACAGGACCTTTCTCCTGATGTCTGATAATGCTTGTACTTCTCAGTCTTCCAGTAGTACGCCTTCTCACTCTCAGCTTCTTGCGCCTCTTGCTCCCAGCTCCTCGCACGCACGCCACAAACTGAAGTGAGCTCCTTTTTAAACCCAGGTGCCCTGATTAGCCTGTCTTAATTGATTCTAGCAGCTTCTTGATTGGCTGCAGGTGTTCCAATCATCCTGTCTGCCTTAATTGTTTCCAGAAAGTTCCTGATTGTTCTGGAACCTTCCCTGTTACCTTATCCAGGGAAAAGGGACCTGCTTAACCTGGGGCTAATATATCTGCCTTCTATCACTTTCCTGTAGCCATCTGGCCCAACCCTATCACACTATGAATACAATATACTAGAGGAAATGGTGACCTCTCACCCTTGACCAAATTAGTGAATTCTCACAAACTGGCAGAAACTTTCATTTTTACATTAACAAAGTGGAAAATTGGTAGTTTTGCGCAGTATTCTCTGATATTTTTCCTTTTTAAAATCATTTATTTTCCCATTGTAATAGTGGGAATGTTCCTTGAACTGACTGGGTCATTTGTTCTGATGAGCGGGTCAAGTTTTTCCTACTAAATTTGTGTACATACTCATTTTGCACACAAACATGCTTGTGCTTACAAAGTAAGCAGTGTGGGCCTCAGTTTCTATTTTCTTACAGAAAAGTTGTATTTATGTCTACAATACAGTGGTCACACTTAAAAAAATTCTGTTTTGAAAGACAGTACGGGTTCCAATGGTACTTCTCATTTAAGGAATAGGGAATATCTCTTAAACCATTAGAAATTTTTAAAATCGAAGAAACATTTGAGGGAGCCCACTGTACCTGGGCATTCAAAATCTGTTGTAACAGAGTAAGTGACCACATTTGCAAACATGGCCTAAAAGGTTTAGGCTTCAATTTTTATTGCAGATGCTCATAGAACAGTAATGTAAACCGGTTGGAGTCGTTAGAATAGTAGCAAGTAAAAGCCTACTCCACTCACTAAGATGGTGCTTTTGACCTGAGCTGGCAGGACACCTTCTTGAAGCTTTGAAGGGGGTGAGGAGACCTTCATCCTCTTTTTTTGGTGTTAGGTGCTCCACATAGAGTTGGGTTAGAGGATGGGACGAACACTTGACCATCACACCCATGTTGAGTTGTGGTTGGCCATTTGCAATAGCAAGGGAGTTCATTATTTTGTGACTACCCAGAGGCTTATTTTAAATCCTTCTCCTGGGTATATCCAGTCATTGTTTGGTGCCTCTTGATCTATTGTGCTCACTGTGATTGGGTTGGTAGTTGCATGTCGATTATGTTTGTTTTGTCAATTTTTTTAGTGTGCTTTGTGCTCAGTTATTTGCTGTTTGAGATCAGGCAGGATTCCCAACACCATCCCAAAGTGAATTTCACATTGTGCTTTGGTTGGTTTTTGCTCTTCAATCAGACTAGCTTGTTATGCTTTAATTGTTGCTGCTTTTGCATATGTCCAGTAGGGATTGTCATGTTAACAAAGCCAATTTTGGAGTTCGTAAACTTGTGCAGAGATTGCAAAGCATTTGGCCTGGGCAGATTGGGCGTCTAGAATCCATTTTAGCCCAAGATATTAAATTCCTCCACAACTTTTCATTCTTAGCATTCACACAATGAAAGAGTTGTGGGGGATTTTAGGAGTTGGGGCCATGTCTCTACATTTTGAATGAGGGAACCAGAGTTTGTCTCTCCTTACATATTTAAGTTCTGTCCGTTTAGCCAGTTTGAGAACTGAACTGAGCTAATGTTTGACAACTATGTTAGGAAGGTACCATTTAAACTCCTGTTTTGTTTATTTAGTTAAAAGTAGGACTGTTGATTAATCACAGTTAACTCACATGATTAACTCAAAAAAATTAATCGCGATTAATTCCACTGTTAAACAATACAATACCAATTAGAAATTTATTAAATATTTTGGATGTTTTTCTACGTATCTATTTCAATTACAACACAGAATACAAAGTGTACAGTGCTCACTTTATATTATTTTTTATTATAAATGTGTGTCCCACATTCTGCCATATATTTCATGTTATAGCAGTCTCAGATGATGACCAAGCACATGTTGTTCATTTTAAGAACACTTTCACTGCAAATTTGACTAAAATGCAAAGAAGATACCAATGTGAAATTTCTAAAGATAGCTACAGCACTCATCCCAAGATTTAAGAATCTGAAGTGCCTTCCAAAATCTGAGAGGGATGAGGTATGGAGCATTCTTTTAAGAAGTCTTAAAAGAGCAGCACTTTGATGCAGAAACTACAGAGCCCAAACCACCAAAAAAGAAAATCAGCCTTCTGCTGGTGGCATCTGACTCAGATGATGAAAATGAACATGTGTAGGTCCGCACTGCTTTGGATTGTTATCGAGCAGAGCCTATCATCAACATGGAACGGTGGTTGAAGCATCAAGGGACATATGAATCTTTTCCACATTTGGCACATAAATATCTTTATGTAAACACCGGTTACAATAGTGCCATGCGAATGCCTATTCTCACTTTCAGGTGACATTAAAAACAACAAGCAGGCAGCATTATCTTCTGCAAATGTAAACAAATTTTTTTTGTCTGGATTGGCTGGACAAGAAGTAGGAACTGGAATGCAGTTGGTCTGGTCTAAGGGTTGGAGCAGTGTCTGTCAGGTCTAGTGATCAGGGCAGCACTGAAGGCCAGAGGCCGGGTCAGGAGTTGAACTTCAGGTGAGAGCTGGAGCCAAGAGTCAGAGCCAAAATTGGAGCTGACGCTTAGGATCAAGGTGTAGAGTATGAACCAGAGTTAAGGCAAGGCTCAGGCTCTGAGCCAGCAGCAAGGCAGGAACTGGATGGGAGTGGAGCAGGAACCAGAAATAGGGTTAGATGTGATCACAGCAGATAAGCGAAGAATGGGATCTGAAGCAGAAGAAACAGGGAGTCTGCACAGTTGCTCAAACCAGCCAGCTGGGTCACATACTGGCTCAAAAGGTGGGTGTGAGACAAACCAGCAACCCCAACTGAGAGCACTTCCAGTGGGGCCTGACCTTCCAGGAGTAGTGAGGTGCTGCTTCATTTGTCTCCCTTCCTGGCGGCGTGGGAGTGCTGGCGACCAGCATCTTCCAGAGCACTGGGTTCTGGACCTGCACCCTCAGATCCTTATATTGACACAGGGATTTAAGGAATGTCCAAGTTGCCTCTTTCATTACAACTATGTCATGTATTGGACAAAGGAACTATATTTGATACTCCAACCAAGGCAGGATATCTTTAGGATATCTGTAACATCAGTGTAATTTAGAGGTTTCATTGCTTAGTGTGTTATGTGAAGAAAGATTTTGCCTCTAGCATAGCCCCAACCAACAGGTAATGCATAATCTGCACTCCCCCTGCCCGAGCAGTACCTCCAGGAAGCGTTCTGGCTTAGATACACCTCTCAGAGATCCAAATCTCTTTGCTCTGGGAGTAGTAATTTGCTGCTGGCCCATACCATATCCATTGTGCTAGCTCACCTGTGTTGGCCAGTGCATTGTGTGTCTGTAGAACAAGAATGGAGTCAAAGCTCCACCTGTTCCCCACCTCTCCTCATTCACCTGCTCTGGGGGTTGAGGAGTTTGCAAAACATTTTTTTTCTGGTTACTTCAGTTTGCTAAATCAATGGTGCAGAGAGTGGATTTTTGTAAGACTGATTGCCATATATTGTACATATTCAGGTACACTAACCTAATGTGCAGATAAATCAAATACGAATGAATCAGGACTGATTATAACATAATTGATACTTATATCCTCTGTAGGACACTCTATATTTCCATGGACAGCATTATATGGAACCTGATCCTACAAGGTGTTGAACACATGCAGATCTCATTTGGCATTCTCCATCTGGCACAGGAGCACTCAGCCCCTTACAGGATCAGAGTAGCAGAGTGTGCAAGAAAAAACACATCATGCACCGTAGTATTGCATAATAATGTATTCTGAAAAAATAATTCTGCTAAATGCTTCAGTTTTTCCAAGTACAGCTAATCAGATGTACAATATTTAAACTAAAATTTGTAATATTTCTACAAAAGGCAATCATATATCTTAATATAGTAGGAGGGAATTTTTTTTAGATAAAATTACTGAAAAATTGGTGATATAATCTTCCGGGAGAACAAAAGGCATTATGCAGGCATTACAGGCAGCTCAAATCCCTGCAGTTAAACACTTCCTAGTCCACCGAGCTGAGTTGACCTGGAAGCAAAGTTCTAGATTTACAGTCACAGAGAGGTGGAATTACTGACCTCTAGCGCTTTTACTCGTTTAACCCCCCTCCCCTCAAAACAGGCTGCCTTACAGTGAAAGACTGTTGGACCCTACAGCATCACTTTAAAGATTACAATTGTCATAATTTACAATTGCCATATTTCACAATTTTATATAGAGTTGATATATTTTGTGCTTTTCTTAAAGCTTCAGTTCCTGGAGTCAGTTGATCACATAACAATCTCGATTTCATTATTTTATTTAAATAAGTAACTTTCTAGCCCTAGCACTTATGGAGAAAAAAATTAGAAAACATGAACCCTAATAGCTCAAAAAACAGCAAATAAAAAGAATCCAAAATGGCTTAAAATATTTTTTTTTAAAATACAATCTCATGAATTTTGGAATATGACTCATGGTTTTTGAACACTTTGGGTTCAACACTGCTGTTAAGGAAGAATTTGGCACTTTGGAAAAAACAGGAAAAGAAAAATGACAATTTTTTACATTTTTTTTTTAAACAGACGGGTAAATATTTTTGGCATAAACTAGAGAACTGAGTTGTTGGTATTTAGATGTTGCAGAAATCTCCCACTGATTAATTATAGTTTTCCAAGGATAACAGGCAGCACATGACTATGCCTTGCTCACTAAGGCCTCAGTCCTACAGTGGTATCTCCACAAGCGACTCACTGCATGGAGCTCACCCACATATGTGTTGCAGAAATTTGTGAACAGTGACATTTGGTCACTGTTGCCAGCTGTGAACTCTCAGTGAAGCTGAAGAGGGTTAGACTCAAGGATTCAGACCATTAACGTTAAAAGATTGGGCCAAGAATCCAAAAGTGAGGTGCAGAGCACCCTCAATGCCCACTGAATTCAACAGGAGTTTAGGGGACCAAATATGTTAATAATGTAAATGATGGTTTATTTTTCACTTGGTAAGGCCCCTCATCGGTCCACCCTTCTTCCAGTTGAGGGGTGTTCAATTTGGATTCCCCCTTGAGGCTATCAGTGCTACTGTTTAACAATCAGGTTTTTAAAAGCACAGTTTTGTGCCCGTGTAAATGGTGTGTGTGTACCCTGTTATATATGTGCATACATCAGATGCTGCGTGGGCATAAATATGTTCATTTGAAAATCTGGCTCCAAGATTTTGAGATTGTAAGCACTTCGAGCAGGGGCTGTAATTTACTATATATTTATACAATGCCTAATATAATGGAACCCTGCTAGTTGGTCTTTCGTCGGCTATACAAGTATGATGTCTGCTAGGGGGAAAGTCATTAATGAGACTTAAGATGGCTGAGGAGTCCAATTTGTGCTTTACAGGTTTTTCCACATATGGGACAGGTGGTTGCTTGGAGAAAGCACAACTGCTGGCCGGGATGCTGTACCCTTTCCTCCTTCCTCTGCCATTTCTCAGCCTCTTGAGCAAGGCGATTATCTTCAAAACGGACTGAGGCTTGATGCGACACCATTGCAGTCTATTGCCAGCCAACTCTTCCCAATTCCTGGGGGAATTGCCTCCCTTCTTAAGACAGACTTTCAGGTTGTCCTTGTAGTGTTCCCTCTGTTCCCCATGGGTTCTCTTACCATGACTAAGTTGAGAAAAGAGGACTTGCTATGGAAGATGAGTATCATCATCCGCACCCAATGACCAGCCCAACAAAGTTGATGTTTCATAATCTTTGCCTCAACACTGGTGATGTTAGCTGCAGAGAGAACACTGGCATTGGTGTGACAGTCTTCCCATCTGATACAATATTCCTATGGCAGTGCTGCTGGTACCACTCCAGATGCTTAAGGTGGTTTCAGTATGTCACACATGTCTTGCACCCATAAAGAAGAGTGGGGATGACTACTGCATAGTTGACCAGGATCTTAGTTTCCATCCGCAGATCTCTATCAATAAAGATACAATGGAGCAACTTTCTGAAGGATACACTGGCGCAACGGATCCTATGTTCAATCTCCATATCAAGATTGGCTGTCTGGGAGAGGTGGATACCAAGGTAAGGGAAATGTTCAACGTTTTACAGGGGTTCACCGCTGATGACAATTTGTGGGAGAATAGGGACAACGTCTGCTGGGGCAGGCTGGTGGAGCACCTTAGTCTTCTCTACTTTGAGGGAAAGTCCCAGGCTATGATAGGCACCTGAGAAGAGATCTAGGGTGGATTACAAATCAGCCTCAGTGTGTGCAAGGATAGCACAGTCATCAGCATACTGAAGGTCGGTAAGAACAGCCTTGGTGACTTTAGTTTTAGAATGAAGATGTTGCAGATTGAAGAGCTGGTCATCCATACAATACTCAATCCCAATTCCAGAAGAAGGGCAGTCATGAATAAGAATCAAGATTATGGCAAGATAGATGGAAAAAAGGGTTGGAGGAATAACACAGCTCGGCTTCACACCAGTACGGATGGTAAATGGTTCCATCTTCAACCCATCACTGAGGATGGTGGCTGTCATCCCATTATGAAGTAACCATGAATGAACTTCAATGGACAACTGAACCTAGACAGCACCTTCCATAATGCTTCATGATTGATGGAATCAAAGGCCTTGTTAGGTCAGTAAATGCCATAAGCAATGGCTGGTTGAATTGTGAATCTGAAGTCTCAGCTGCCGCCATTGAGTCCATTCCTTGGCATTCAGTAATAGAACCTGGTGAGCCATCATTCAGACTAGAAACAACAAGGTGCCAGGCCCAGATGGCATCCCCAAGGAGGTCTTCAAAACTGGTGGGATAGTACTCGTGCAAAAATGTCATCAACTTCTTGTTAGAATTTGGGTTAATGAGGAAATTCCACCTGACCTAAAGAATGCCAATATTGTGACAATTTTTAAGAAAGGGGACGAGTCAATGTGCGGGAATTATTGAGGTATTGCTGCCCCTCCACTGCCGGGAAGATCCTTGCTCGTATCCTTTTGAACAGTCTCCTCCCTCTTGCTGAAGATGTCCTTCCAGAATCCCAATGTGGTTTCAGATCATCTCGGGGCACCAACATGATTTTTGTTGCATGGCAGATCCAAGAGAAGAGTAGTTGGTCTTTAAGCGGTATAGCAGTATAAATGTTAAATAATAAACATCTAGAAGTGCTGCTGCTCCTTAAATAGCCAAAGGGCTAGCCCACATTGTTTTCACCTCTATTAAGTCATGGGATGGGGGCTACTACTGGGCCAAGAGGTAAACACATTAAGTACCATTTTGTGTACTGTGCGTTAGGACAACTTTACCAGTTGGCCACTTAGTGCACTATTAAGAACACAAAGGGCACACAGATTAAGCACAGGCCCTCACTTTTGCACCTCAAAATCAGGTATATAGAAACTTAAAATTCAGTCACATCTATAAATTACAAACAAAGGCAAAAGTGTGGGTGCAAAAACAGAAGCCTGATTAAAGTCAGGCTGAAATTCCAAAATCTTTATTGAGCCTTTTAGTTAAGCAGTTAACTCCGTCAAGCATGAAAACTATTCTATAAAGCTGTGCAGAAACTGGAATTTACATTCCATGGAAAATGTTGCATTTCTGAAATTTTTTACATTCTGAATTGGAAAGAAAGTTCAGAAATGCAACTTTTTCCGTGGAATGGAAACTTTTGAAAAATTCCATTTCAGGAGAACTGGGGAGCCAGGCAGAAAATAATGCTCTTGGGACCCATTCCTCCTTGACATCAATGGACATTCTGGCAATGCTCTGAGTCATAGTATTACTTTTTATTAGTATTTTTCTAATAAATAGTATTTTTCTCGTCTGATCATTGGAGGGTGGAAGTAGGTGTGACTTCAAGATGCATGGTGAGCACAAAGAGGAGTGAATGCAACTAAACCCTGGTGTCGGGGTACTACTCAGCCAGCATGTTGGACATGCACGTTTCAGAATCATTATTAGCTTCTATAAGTGCCAAAGGAATGATGTCTATAGTGTTGTTTTGACTGGCACTTTAAGGGGACCATTTCTGGAGGATGGATTCTTTCCATTATCTGTTGTCATGAAAAGTTTGAGCATGTGAAGCTAATCTCTGAAACCGAATTCAGTTGTTCAGATTTTCATCTTTTAATGTGTAGCTTGTAAGCATGGACTCAAACTCTGAAAACCATTAAAAATAGAACAATGTCAAATAAATAAAGCTGATAAAATTCTATGGAACAGGAAAGAATGAAGCTCATTATCAAGTATTTAAAAGGTTCACTTTTATTTTCATCTAGGTACATGGAATAAATAAATGGGAAACTTGTTGATAAGCATTTCTAAATGTCACCTCATTAGATTTCACTCATTCTGATTATGTATTTTTAATGATTTGCATAGAATCTGTATCCTACTTCCCATTAGTCTTTTTAGAAGTGGAACTTCAAAATACTGACTAAATTCTAGATATAGGTTGCAGACTTCGAATCAAGTGATTCAGGAAAAATAAGTAATGTATATTTATTTCACATTACTAGTATCATAATACCTGCTATTATATCACAATATGGTAATTGTAAATATGTCCATCATATTAATTAGCTGCTGACCTTGAGTTTTGGATGCTGTGGTAATTTAATTTATGTATTTCACTGTACAATTTACAGTGCAAAATCTTTAGAGGATGTAATGTATAGGGAGACAAATAAGGTTAAAGAACCAGATTGGGGGTTGAGATCTGGGCTCAGTTATTCTCAAGTTTGCCATGGGATTTCAGTGTAGCCTTGGGCAAGTCTCTTAACATCCCTGCCTCAGTTTTATCATCTATAGAATGGGAACAATAACCTCTTTCTATCTCAGAGGACCTTTAAAAACTAAATTCACTGGTGTTTTTGAAGTATACTGATGTCCTCAAATGAAAGAGCAAAGTTTTATTATTACGTGTAAAAGATTATTGCTGTTATAGTAAGGTCAGAATGTTTCTTCACATAAGTGAATAGTGCCTCTAAAAGAGAAAATACTATTTTTTAAAGAAGCCAGAAAATATACACACAGGTGCAGTTAGCAATGTCTATTGTTAAGGCTACCTAACATGTTCCATTAATAAAGACCTAGTTTTTAGTTGATGATAATGTTGCTAACTTTGTCTGGTCTGAAATTTTCCATGCTAGGTGTCTGCCGCAGGCTGAGCTTTTTTTTTTTTTTTCCTTTGCGCAGGGGTGGTGGTGGTGGGGGAAGTCAGCTAAAATGGTTTATCTGTTTCTTAAATTAAGGGTAAGCAGAAATATGTTTTGTCCACGTGTAAAAAACAAAATAAAACAGAAACGTACAACTGGTTTTTTTTTTTGAGAAGCTCTAGTGGCATAGCTCTATGCTTTTGAGTAGGGACTTGAAATTTGGCAGCAGGTTGCCTTTAGGTCAGGGGCTTTTGCCATCCCCATGAAAATATAGCCAAATTTGGGCAACTTGGAAGCCTGTGGAAAAATGGCAATTTACACATGCTCATTAGAGACTTGTTAGTTTGGCAGCTAAATTCTCTAAGTATCCTGTCTGCACTGGGCATGCTCTCGACTCCTATGTGTTGACTGGACTGCGTGTAAACCATCCCCCTGGACTGACTAAGATGTTTTAACTGAGAGGAGCAGGGTGTGAGCAGGCTTTTCCATGCAATTGTTGCTCCTGCTGCTATGGCACTAAACTGTGGAACTGAGAGCAGAGACTGTCTTCCTTGTGCTCTCACTGCCCCGTCTGCTGGTGCTCAGGTAGCGAGACGGAGGAAGCAAATTTACCTGAATGCGGAAGGGTGAGAAATGAAGTGCAGGGTGACAGGGACAGAAGCTTGAGGGGAGGGGAAGTAGGAGTCTGGAGGTGATGGGAATTAGGAACTGGAGCTGGGAGAGAAGGCAGAAGATGAGGGACTAGGAAAAGAGGAGCGAGAAGGACAAGCTGTGGATGAGGGAGTGTGAGCAGGGTGAAAGGGGCAGAGCTGTAAGGGGGAAGGGCAGAGATCGGTGGGTGGGGAAACATGGGCAGGAGCAAATGTGGAGGGAGGAGCAGGAGTCGAGCAGAATGGTGGATGGTCAGAAGCTTGGGAAGGGGATAGCAGTGGTGTTGACTCATTTTTAATTTTTAAAAAATCTTAGAAAATTACATTAAAAAATACTTGAAGAACATTAAGGTTGCCAGAGTCAAGCATTCAAATGTCTGAATAAGGATTACCTGTGCAACCTTAATTTGGTCCCTTTGTGAGCGTGCATTATGATAGTCTTAATTACATGATCACATGCTATTTTTTTTCACAGGACCCCTGACTCATTCAGTGCAAAAAATGGACTGGCCTCTGGGTGATTCAGATTAGTGTAGTGAAGGAGGCTGTTTTCTATAGGACCCAATCTCATCTGTTGCAGAGGTTGGAAGGTGTGTAGTGAATGAATCTGGGAACTACAGGAAGAGGAAAGATGGTCTCATAGTTAAGGCAGTTGAATGCTGCCCTGGAGAATTGGATTCTTGCCAAGCCTCTGCTACAGAGTTCCTGTGTGATGCTGGGGAAGTCACTTAAGCCAAAATTTTCACAGGTGACCATGGTATGTTCCTCCTTTTCTGGGCACCCTGTTTGAGACACCTGGGGTTTGATTTGCAGAAGTGTTGAGCTCTCACAACTTCAAGTGAGATCAGTGGGAGCTCAGCTCTGATAAAATACTAACTATTCAGAAAAGTGAGGCCCTAGATGTCTCAAAGTGGGCACCGAAAATTAGTTGACACTTTTGGCATTAATCTGAGCCTCAGTTTCCCACATGTAAAATGGGGGTAACACCACTTTGCCTCAAACAGATGTTGTGAAGTTAAGTTAGTTGTTTGTAAAGAACTCAGATATGAGTAACATGGAAAAATTCATGAGGAAATTAATAATTCTGTATGCAGTACAGTGTTTGGGTGGCATGCAGTAAATAATGCAGGGGGCCATACATTGATTGAGGTTAGAAAGACCTACTGAATAGGAACCCATTCAATGAGTGCTGTCCATCCTGTGCACTGAATGAGGCTGAGATCCTGTGGAAAAATGATTATTATGTAATTAGACAGTCTCATAATACATATGCACAAAGGAGCCAAATTAAAGTTGCATGGACCACCTTAATTCTGGCATTTTGTGACTTTTGAGTGCTGCACTTTGCAACCATGATGATGATGATGATAGTGTGTGTGTGTGTGTGTGTGTGTGTATAATATGCTATAGAATAGACTAGCTATCAGAGACTTACAGCTGAGTTGACATAGACTGTGACTCTTTTTCATCCTAGCCTTTTCTGAGTTTGTGAATGTATCATATATAAGTTAAGCATGGCTGTTCAGCATTCCATTGTAATATTAGTTGGATAACACAGCAGCTGAACAGCAAGAGGCAAAAGCCCTGCAAGATTTGTTAGATTTCCATATATAAGAAGCTTTCCTAAAATTTCGTATAGAAGAAAAACTGGTGGACTGCTGCATCCCTGGGGCAAAATTTGGCTTTGTTCCTAACTTTTTTCTCCCAAAACGAAATGCTCATTCTTCAGCAGATTTGCATTCTGACTTTTCACATGTTGATATTTTTAAAGTGGATTTTCTTAACCTTAACAACGGATGGGAGTTGCATGCTGATTGTAGGCAGTTTTGACTCATTTAAACAAAGTATTGCTTCCACCATTTTGAATAATGGGCGTATTCAGGAGCATAATCTTTACCAGATATGGTTTAAACCATATGAAACAAAATGCCTTAAATTATGGATTGTAAACCTTCAGTAACTTGTAATGTTTTATGTGGTTCTCAGGAGGAAAAAACCAAAACACATCCTACAGTTAATCTGTTGTGAAGTGCGGAGTTATTTGTCTAATGTTAATTATATGGACACTTCTAGAGCATATGGTCTGGTACCGAACAAGCTCTGGACTGCTTGAACTGGCTTCAGATGTCCTGGAAGCGTATACTGCTGTCTCATCCATCAGTGCTAGAAAAAGATATTAATTGGGCTTTAACTTATTCCTGCAGCAGACCCTCATTCTGTACATTTTGTAATGTGATTTCTGCAGCTTGAGCTGATGCTTCTCCAGTATCATATATAATCACTAAGTCTGAAGCCTAAGGGCATTTATTTGGTTGAGGGAAAAAAAAGAATTATCTAATGGGACCAGTCTTAATGGATTTGGAATTCTGTGCTTTGTGTGAATGTAAAAGATAAACACAGGATCTGTTGCTGCACAATGTTTTTTCCTCCTAGATTATCAGGCATGTTGCTGATGTGTTTTTTTTTTTTTTACTTTGGCATTAAAACATAGAGACACTGTGCTGCCTCAAAACTAGGAATAGGCATAATGGACACTGAAAGTATAAACTGAAGGGAAAAATAATCAGGCTCAGCTCCATCAGCCAGATGCATAACAATAACTTCTTACACATCCAGCTGCAAAACCTAATTTTGAGATGGACTCTTGGATGAGGATATTGTTATGTCACAACTTCTAGGCCCTAGGGAAAGGATCCTTTGCATAGAATAACATGTGTGATTCGTATATTATTTTACTTCATTCCTCAAGTTTAAGGAAGTCAACTGAGACTTTTCATCATTGCAGCATAAAAGAGTGTTTTGTGTTGTCAGCATTTTTAATCCAATCTGTTTCTTGCTTTTGAATAACCTTCTGATTCCTTTTGGATCACAATGCTTTGAAGTCATTTGGGCAGAGGGGGAGCTGAGGATGGATGGTGTTGACTGGTAACCTTCTCTTCAACCCAGGATAGGCCCAAGGGGAAGGTGGGACAGATTTTATGCAACTTCAGGTGTAGCTGAGGCATGGCCTGACATGAGTGACTAACACATAGACTGAGGCTCCATTTCCTGAAAGATAGAATTTGAGAGGTAAACAGATCATCTGTTTAAAAAGACAGAATGTCTGGACCAGCTAAAATAAGAGGGAGGATACCCAGAGAACCATTTACTGCAAACAAGATAACAATGAACAAGATAAGATAGGAATGTAGAGAGGTGGTAAAGAGGAGGTCAAGTATGGACAGCACATTGTTTTTTGTAAAGTAACTAAACCATCCAAAAATGTCTTTTGCAATTTATAGTAAATGCAATGAGATACGTAATGTATGTAACGGGGTAGAGTTTCTTTGTAATTTTGGAGCTGTGATGTACCCTGCATCCACCTCCCTGGTGTTTGAGCCTGATGAACTCAGCGAAGTGTTGCTATATGCCAGATAAAAATACCTGAGTGACAAAGTCTGGAGTCAAACTGAGTTTTTGGGAAGTAAAGTGGAAAAAGGTCCCAGAGGGAATCCTGACATGAGGAAATCCATGGGAACTGGAGTATGGTAGCATGAGCTGGGAATACAGAGGTTGGAGAGAGGTTGGTTGCATGGGTTTGGGATACTTGATCACTTGTGGTGGTAGGAGGAAACAGGTCTGGAACACATTATTGATGGGGTGGAGACCAGTTTGTGGCATTTCCAACTTGTCCCTTCGTTTCTGGTTCTTAGGGTGTGGATCAATAGAGAGTCACCCCTTCTGTGCTTATTATGTTGCAAGTTTGCTGACCAAAAAATATTACTTGACTTGATCATGGATCATGCCTTAGGTTTTGGTTATATAATCAAAATCATTCTGAATGATACTACAGAACTGTAATAGGCTGTCACCTTTTGCTTGAAATACCTAGCCTGTTTCAGGTGTTGATACATTAAAATATTCAGCCAAACAAGATGTTTGGTAATTATAGCTATAGAATTACAGTATATAACATTTATCTACAGTCTAGAGCATATAACTAAAAGAAGTGTGCAGTTTTACAACTCATCTTTTATAATAGTTGGAAGGAGAATATTTTCTAAATTAATACATTTGTGACTTTCTCCATCCACACAAAATAATTTTGTTTTTTCAGTTTCAGATAAAACTTTTAAATAACCTATGCAACATTTAATAACTTTTCAATATACTGCTGTTTTTACTTAACCTTTTTTTTCTGTGATCTAGATTCTATGGAGGTATTTATTTTCCCTAAACATCCTCAAAGTCCTGGGATTCACTTACTATTTATCCTTGGGATTCACCAATGCATCCTACTGTAAAAAAAAAAATTGTTTAGGCTTAGCTGTTAATTGCTTTTTACTCTTATAGTATGTATATAAACAAACATTGCAATGGATAATGTACACTGAGTAGGGGATAATGGTCCTTTGGCTTCACCGCATAGTGGCAAATGTTAATTCCATAATGGATTATACTCTTGTGATTTGCTCCAGTGGTTTTTAGTTTGTTAAATGCCTAAATCCTCAAGGAGATTAATTTAGATAGTAAACATAGTTTAAGAAAAGTAGAGAGAATACCAAGGGAGTCATCTCCATTACTACTGAGAATAGTTGGCTTTCTGTTTCTCCTAATAAACATTTAAACTTTGTTGTCCCTCCATAACTAAAAACTAATTTAACACTGAAATAATCTTAAATCATGTTTGATGCCTCCATGACTGACTGCTGTTGAGACTAAACAGTTCTTTTAAAAAAAATTCAGTAATTTTTATAATTCTCATCAATTTAAAGATTAAAAAAATCCAGAGACAGTGTAGTATTCATTAAAATCCAGATAGTCTCCTGAATTTCTGGCTTTATTCAGCAAAATTCCACAGTGTGAAATGTACATTCTTTGCTGAATAGGGCAGTGTTGATATATCTATATTCAACAGAATGCTAGTTATACTTTGCATATTTTTCTAGTGAGTAGTAGCAATTAGTTTAATTTTGTTCTCACTCCCAAATTTGAAATGCCATTTTCTAAGTCTAAGCAAATTTCCATAATCTTCCAGTCTTGGTTACTTCCACAGTGGTGTCTCACATCACATGTCGAATGCTATCTTTTAAAGATAAATTATTGAATGGTGGCAAGAGTTAGAGATTATCCTGAATGAAGTTACAAACTAACCCCCCTTGGACTTAGGGAAAATTGGGAGATCCAGATCTGGATCTGAACTTTATATCTTAGACCTATTTGTAATGCAAATACATTTTAAATGACTAAATTGTAGGGCTTCCATTCTTGAGAAACTATTGCAATTCAAAGAATTCACGTTTAAGTTTAATAGCTACTTAATGTTCATAGAATTTCACATTTCCATTATGAACAGCTTCCTTGAAGGACAGCCTGTGATTCTAACAGCAGTTGGCCTCCTTGAACTATGGACTGTGGGATGAAAAAAGTTGGAAGCAGTTTCCAACTGATGTTCTGCTGCTGTTGTCTCTCTTGGCTGTTGATCTGGTGCAGCAGGAGTTTCCAGATGGCGAACTGTTTTCTGTGAGTGACTGTGCCAGTTTAAGTTGGCATTCCCTTTAGGAAGTAGAAGCCATTCTTAACAACCAGTGAGCTCCTTGTGGCTTCTGCTGGTGATAGATTTTAGACGGCTATGATCCTTCTAGGTTCTTTTTTCTTTTTAAAAAGCTAATATTCCTGACAGAGGAGCTAGTTGGACAAGTATTTTGTATCTGGCTATCCTACAAGGGTGGGGGTGGATGGTAAGGTCCTAGCAATGGATTTGCCAGAGGGACATGGATGGAAAAAGAGGGGGAGCTGGTAAAAGGCCCCTGGGTAATTATGGAACAAACATGGGGTTACCTGCACTGTACACTGTTATCTGCCGGGTAGTCCCAGACCTCTGATAAAGTTGCGGCCTGATTAAACCCATGTCACATGTCTCCTGACTTCTTTCGGCATAACCAGACAATGGTCAGACAAGTTCCGCATGTGGAAATGTAAAGACAAACTCTCTCCAACGCCTACAGCCAGATACAATATACTTGTCCAACTAGCTGTAGGCGTTGGAGAGAGTTTGTCTTTACATTTCCACATGCGGAACTTGTCTGACCATTGTCTGGTTATGCCGAAAGAAGTCAGGAGACATGTGACATGGGTTTAATCAGGCCGCAACTTTATCAGAGGTCTGGGACTACCCGGCAGATAACAGTGTACAGTGCAGGTAACCCCATGTTTGTTCCATAATTACCCAGGGGCCTTTTACCAGCTCCCCCTCTTTTTCCATCCAGGTCCCTCTGGCAAATCCATTGCTAGGACCTTACCATCCACTCCCACCCTCGTAGGAGGGTTAAGAATGTGGGGTTGGCTCCCTGCCACATCAATCATAGGAGTCCCAACCACCCCGCGTTCGTTCCTTTAATGCACACGTCTTTTTAAGTCCTTTTCCAAGCCATGATAGGAGTTTTCACATCCCATTCAGTAAACTTAACTGCTTCTGCCATTATTTTATGAAGATTGATATTCTCTCTGTTCGTTTAAAATTTAAATGCTCTCAAGCATCAAGACCCAAGTCATGAATACAGTTTCTACTGTCATATTATTTCAAGACATCTAAAACATGAAATCTCACTGACAGTGGAGACTGGCACTGTTTAAGCTGAGAAAACTAATGGTGTCAAGTTTAAGAATGCCAGCTTACTTCACAAAAGATTGAAGCATTGTCAAAAAATCTGCTTAAAAAGGTGAACCGTATTTTGTTTATTTAGAAGAAAATTAATGCTAATGATTACTTCCTTGAACTGTTATGCAAATGCCTCCTTTCCTTTCCACCACCATTTAAAGGTGTACACAGGTGCCAATCAACATTTCCAGGAGAAAACAATAGCAGTATAACTTTCTCAGCCCACTTATGAACATCAATATGAATTTACTGAGGATGTCTTCCTCTAAGTGAGAGAAGCCACTGAAGCAAAAGAGCAGGGAATATACAGTATTTGGAATAGATAATTTAACAAAAAGTCATATTCATGTTGTGGCAGAGCTGAAACGCTGGAAATCATTCCCTTTATTTTGTATTAGCAATTGTACTCTGCAATATTTTCCCTTCCAAATCACCCTCTGGCTTCTCTGAAATATAACTTACATTATTTATTCCCATTGTCATCATCTTTGGCAAATACTATAGACTACAAATAGTGGTTACATTTGCTTTACTATTAACAGCTTATATACTATGCCATGGGCTTGCATAGCACATACAAAATACAGTCTGAGGCAAGATCCATGCTTTGTGGTAAGGTACCCCAAACTTCCCTGCAAGGGTTAGTTATATTACAGCGTACCACAAGGAGAAGCAGCCACTATTCCACATTATCTGCAGATGGGTCAGGAAGGGTTGGAGAGTGTCTGTCTGAAGCCTTGACTCTGCACATGTGCACATAGATGTAAGGTACTAGCCAGTGTAGTTGAACTGGCATGGAATAGAGAAAGGGGGTATAAGGCAGAAACAGATTACTACCCCTGACCTTCCCTTGGGGCAGGGGTAGTACCAATGTCCAGATTGTGAACCAGATGCTTGGAGTCTACAGTCTGGGCCTTGGGCTCTCCCTGAAGCAGCACAACTATACACTGCCCCTTACTCTGTGTGGGTGTGGTGGAGCCGCAATCTATCCCTAAATTGGATGGGTACAATACAAACCAGTTAAAGGAAGAGATGTAAGGGTGAGTGTATGCAGAGTCTTAATCACCAAGTAAGAAAGGTGGGTTTTCATGAGTGGGGTTCCATTGTGTTAGGCGCTGTACAGAACAAGAAACGATTCCTGACTCAAAGAGTTTACAGGGTAAATTTTTTTAATGTTCCTAAATCCCATTAACTTTCAGTGAGATTTAGGCTCCTAATGGCCATATTTTTAAAAGTTATTAGGTACCTGAAGATGCAGATAGGTGCCTAAATGCTTTTGAAAATCACAGTAGGCAGCTTTCTGCATCTTTAGGTGTGTAGATACCCTTAGGCACTTAAGGCCAGGTTTTTAAAGATATATCTAGAATGCAGCTGGGAAGTGTGATTCCCAGTGGAGGGAGACAGATTCACACTAGCTCTGCTCAAGCTAGCACACTAAAAATAGCAGTGTGGATGATGGTGCTTGGGTGGAGGCTCAGGCTAGCCACCCAAGCTGGGACCCAGAAGGTCATGGGGGCTTAGACTTGGGTGGCTAGTCTGAGCCACTGCTAATGTAAAAGCATCCACACTACTATTTTTAGAGCACTGGCTTGAGCAGAGCTAGCATGAGTCTGTCTACCTGGACTGGGAATCACACCTCCCAGCTTCAGTGTAGCTATATCCCAAGTCACTTTTACATCATAGTTGTGTGGTAGAGCCATAAAGATTTGGGGGAGAGTCAATACTCCGGGGTAGTGAATGTTTAGATTTCAGTTCTGCTTTGATAGTACCAGAGAAACAAAGAATTTTAATAAAGAACAGTCCTACTGAATGAATTTATTCATGAACAGTACACTAGATATTATTATTGTTCCTATTTTCAAAAGTTTTTAAACAAATAAAAATATATAGCACAGTAATCACGGTAAAGGAGGGGCTAACTATGGGCAAGACTTTTATGTCTTAGCTTGCTCCCTTGAAATGATATGTTGGAATGCATTCTGCAGGATTGCAAGATAGTTAAGTCCCAGGCAGACTGTGAAGAGCTACAAAGGGATCTCTCAAAACTGGGTGACTGGGCAACAAAATGGCAGATGAAATTCATTGTTGATAAATGCAAAGTAATGCACATTGGAAAACATAATCCCAAATATACATATAAAATGATGGGGTCTAAATTAGCTGTTACCACTCAAGAAAGAGTTCTTGGAGTCATTATGGATAGTTCTATATTGCCTCTATATAAACCCATGGTACGCCCAGATCTGATGAGGTTCAACAAGGACAAGTGCAGAGTCCTGCACTTAGGACGGAAGAATCCCATGCACCGCTACAGACTAAGGACCGAATGGCTTGGCAGCAGTTCAGCAGAAAAGGACCTAGGGGTTACAGTGGACGAGAAGCTGGATATGAGTCAACAGTGTGCCCTTGTTGCCAAGAAGGCCAATGGCATTTTGGGATGTATAAGTAGGAGCATTGCCCACTGATCGAGGGACATGATCGTTCCCCTGTATTTGACATTGGTGAGGCCTCATCTGGAGTACTGTGTCCAGTTTTGGGCCCCACACTACAAGAAGGATGTGGAAAAATTGGAAAGAGTCCAGTGGAGGGCAAGAAAAATGATTAGGGGACTGGAACACATGACTTATGAGGAGAGGCTGAGGGAACTGTGATTGTTTAGTCTGTGGAAGAGAAGAATGAGGGGGGATTTGATAGCTGCTTTCAACTACCTGAAAGGGGGATCCCAAAGAGGATGGATCTAGCCTGTTCTCAGTGGTAGCAGATGACAGAATGAGGAGTAATGGCTCAAGTTGCAGTGGGGGAGATTTAGGTTGGATATTAGGAAAAACTTTTTCACTAGGAGGGTGGTGAAACACTGGAATGCATTACCTAGGGAGGTGGTGGAATCTCCTTCCTTAGGTATTTTTAAGGTCAGGCTTGACAAAGCCCTGGCTGGGATGATTTAGTTGAGGATTGGTCCTGCTTTGAGCAGGGGGTTGGACTAGATGACCTCCTGAGGTCCCTTCCAACCCTGATATTCTATGATTCTATGATCTTGAATACTGTGTGCAGATGTGGTCACCCCATCTCAAAAAAGATATATTGGAATTGGACAAGGTTCAGAAAAAGGCAACAAAATGAGTAGGGGTATGGAATGGCTTCCATCTGAGGAGAGATTAATAAAACTGGGACTTTTCAGCTTGGAAAAGAGATGACTAAGGAGGGATATGATAGAGGTCTATAAAACCATTTCTGGTGTGGAGAAAGTAAGTAAGAAAGTGTTGTTTACTCCTTCTCATAACACAAGAACTAGGGGTCACCAAATGAAATTCATAGGCAGCGGGTTTAAAACAAAAGGAAGTATTTCTTCACACAACGCACAGTCAACCTGTGCAACTACTTGCCAGAGAATGTTGTAAAGGCCAAGACTGTAACAGGGTTCAAACAAGAACTAGATAAGTTCATGGAGGATAAGTCCATCAATGGCTATTAACCAGAATGGGTAGGGATGGTATCCCTAGCCTCTGTTTGCCAGCAGCTGGGAAAGGGAGGCAGGGAATGGATCACTTGATGATTACTTGTTCTGTTCGTTCCCTCTGGGGCACCTGGCATTGGCCACTGTCAGAAGACAGGATACTGGGCTTGATGGACCTTGGTCTGACCCAGTATGGCTGTTCTTATGTTATGTTTTATGTTGGGGAAGAAATTAAAATGAACAAGAGTGAGACTCTATGATCTGAAAAAACAAAATGAAATGAACAATAATAAAACACCCAACCAAATTATATTCTATTCTCATTGGTCCACAATAGCATATTTCCAAGAGATTAGAGTAGGTGTAATTATTCTGAGAGGTTAAGCAACTCTATATCCCCATGAGTATACTCATATAACACACATTTTAATACCATCTCACACTAGGACTAACTTTAAGGCCCTTGAGATATGCAGACACCAGACATCACCTTTGACTACATAATACCCTGAGGAGATATTACTTGCTGTAGCAGCAAGTATAGTTATCCTTCCATTTCCTCTTCTTTTCTGCATAGCTTTTTATGAGCGGTTATATTTTCCCATTGGTTTAGTTTTATTTTGCATCTGATCTACAGATGAGTTGTTGGTCTAAAACAATCCTGAAGGAAGGAGAGAGACAGGTTCTTATTTTGGGGGGGAGTGGGATGAGGAGGAAGGTGCAGTTTGGTGGTAGCTAGAAAATGTACTGATGTATCCTGAGCTGTGAAGGAAGGCTGCTGGAGATTTCAGTGGGCTAAAGGCTGTATGAACAAGTGACTATTGTGGGTGCATTCCCTTGCTGGTTCTCAAGAATCTTTGTATGATGTCGTCATGTAAATATTAGTAGTGAAATGCATACACTGGAATTCACGCTGATGTTAAACAACCTCCTGTAATTCCACAGCTCAGCTATCAGTCATTCAGTGAAGTATAGATTTTAATAGCTGCATATGCAAAGAATGAAAGAAGGCTGATTAGTATTCTCTCAGCACAGTACTCAGTAGACTATACTCAGTGGCATGTTGTCAAAAACATGTGAGTGATGTGAAACACACTTTACAAAAGCTTAGTGGAAATATTTTCCTTTTCTTTCAACTGAATAAAAACCCCAAGGTTTAATTCAGGCAGTTTGCTCTAATCTGACACACCCAGGATGTTTCAGGCATCTTATTTTTCGTAGCACTTTGTCAGTCACAGACCCGAGCTGTCTGAGTTGTGCGGTATTTTTCTTTCCATTTATTTCTCATCCTAATGATAAAAAGGGATGGGTGATCCCTTTTGGATAAAATAAGAATTGACCATAACCACTGTCCAAAACTCAGATGTTTTGTTGAGATTTGGAAAGGTTTGGTTAACTTTTTGTTATCATTATTTTCCATTGCTATGCTGCCTTGTGGTTCCTGGTTATGGCTGAGGGCCAAAATATGCAAAACAAGGCTATTCAGATGGTATTTGCAGCCTAACCAGGAAGTACTGAAAATTTTGAAGAAAAGCCTGTTCTCATGAGATTTCCAGCTCCATCTTATTGACTCTCAAGTAGGCACAGATAGGTGGGTAACTTACAGAAAAGTTCTAAAAATCTTTGGCTGCTTGTCCAAACCTAGGACAGAAAAGCAGCTGTTCAACATGTGGACCTCCAAGATAGATGTTTCCCATGTGAATTCAAATTTTGAGAACCCTCTCATGTCCTGCTCTATTTCTTAGGGTCCTATTGTGTGGCAGAAGGTAAATAGTTAAGTGTCCAAGCAGTTGTTCTGATTCAACTTTCACCATTCTAAGATTCCAAAACACCTTCAACTTCACAAATACTCAATAAGGAGGTACTATGATCATGCATAGATAACACATGAGTGGATGACTGATAAATATCTAGAATGATGTAGGCTATGACCCTTGCAACCACCTCTGAAATATTATCCTTATTTAGGGTCCAATCCAGCTCCCATTAACTTCACTGGTCCCTTAGAACACAGTTCTTTCTCAACACCTATGATGTATTGTACATAGTATAGAAACTCTCTTTTAATAATATCTCAGCTGCTTGCTACTGGAGAATTATTTCATGGTTCCTACTTTGCTAATACATCCATCAAGTTGTTTTGCACAGATAAATACAAGTCTACATCATTTAACCTGGAGATAATGTGATTTTCATCACAAATACATTAGTTTGAATGACACTGGTAGAGATTGCTTGTTTTTTTTCAATCTGTCTCTCTGTCTAATTTTATCATAAAGTGCCTGGGACTATCTGTATGACAAAACATCATATTTCATATTGAATTGTAACTAGTGAGGCATGAGGGAAAATAATATTCTATTGTTTGCCACTGGGGAGGATATTAGTTGGTCTTTGGGTACCCTCACTCTTGGAGCTATAAAGCTTCACAGAGGAATACTTTTGCCATCACTAATTTTAGTGTACACTCTTCCACTGATGAATGAGTGTAACTCTCATTAAAATTTGAGAGTTAGGCATCATGCACTCGCAGTTACTCTAAGTATTATCTTACTCTAGTTTATGAATCTGTAGTTCTGATGTGTCATGCCCCACACCCTGCAACTTCTTTCAGCTGTTTTGGTCCCGAAAAGTAAGTGACACATACTTTTGGTGTATTTTATCTGCTCAATTTCTTATTTTGAATTCAGCAGATTCCCACAATGCTGCTGATAATGAACAACAGAGCTTTGATACAGAAGCTGCTGCAGATAAACACCTTGCAACACTCATATAGCAATTTTATATGAAACATTATGTTGCTGCGTTTTTCTCCTTTGATAAATTGGATTTGCACATATTATGCAAGTTTCTTAAAAAAAAAAAACCCTTAATGCTCTAAACCAAAATGTATATTGTTTTAGTGAATAATCCCCCTGCTTCTTAAAGGGAGAAAATGTTCACTGTGATTATATTTATAGGGAGAAAATAGTTTTCTCAAAATCATGTCTTGCTAAGATATTTACTGCTTTTTCTTTGAAAAGATGAAAAATAGTTGCTTTGAGAAATCAACAATTTAGGTTATGTTTGAGGTGCCTTTAACAGTCATTTTAAAATAAATTCTTTAAGTTTTAAGATCAACATTTTTTAAAGGGAAAAATATCCAAAAAGCTGCCACAGCAGGTCTAACTTACAAGAGACCTTTAGAATAATGACTCCAGGGAGGAAAAAAAATAATTTATTTCTAGCAATACATTTTTACAAATAAGAGTGTGGCAATCATCACTATGGTGACATTTTACTTTACTATGGTGACATCACTAAACTTTTTCTCCTTTTATAATAGCCTGTCATTATTAGACATGGCTATCTCAAAATGACATTCTCACAGCTCTGAAATAGAAAAGTATGTTGGATGCACAGAAATATTTGAGGCTGACATCTTGTGTTGTTAAATGTTTACCATAGGAATCCCTGCTTAGCATTTCATTTTATCATTTACCCATCACCATGATATCTGGGTGCTGTCTGATACTACCTTCCGTGTACATATGCAGATGTGTGCATATACACAATAGAAGTACAAACTCAATGATTACCTAAAGTTGTTCATTATGCATATATAAAGATGCAATAATTTACAGTTCATACTGAAAGCTGTTATGTTACTGTTACATACTGAAAGCTGAGAATGTTAATGTTGCACAAGTAAGCACTGAAGAAAAATGAAATGCCAAAATCAAGTTTACAAATTCAACCTTAACTCTACCCCCATGAACATATAAAGTTTAGAAATTTATTAACATAGTGTATTAGCCATAGGTCATTGAGTATAATACAATAATTCTTTTAAATTGACACAACTCCAAAAAAAAATCCAAATTTTAAGAACACAGATTAAAAACAAGATTAACACTTTCCTAAAATCAATTATACCAGTAAAATCATCCCATCTACACCAATATGTGAAAATAAGATTTACAAAAATATTAGGAGTACACTATTCCAGTCAGGTCAAAAGTAGCCTCTCTTTTATGGCGAACCAGGTAAATAAGGTGACAGCCTGCACATCTGAAACATTTTTCAGTGTGTAGCAAATATTCTGATTTCTGAAGTGATATGGTTAAAGGTATCTGGGCCAGGAAGGGAGATAACCATTTATTTCTTGGGTAGCAGTACAGGTTACAAGGAAGTGTGTTAAGTCTTCAAACTGACCAGACACACAGGGGCAAAGACAATTACATTTCTCCATACCAGTACATCTCCCTTTCCAAATAGGCTGTCTGCAGAGTTTGGAAATGGAGATCTGTAAAGGCCCTCCTTAACATACTGCTGTTCAAAATATTCAAATATTTCTCATAACATTCTTTAACTGAGAAAGCCAAAGAGATATTTGTTATCTGAACAGTTGTCATATCCAGTTTTTTTGCACACATCTTCTGCAACGAGCTTAATTCAGGTTTTCATACTTTTGTCTACTGTCCTAAGTCAAATTCCAAAAAGCGCAAAAGAATGGAGGGAATACTGAACTTGCAAAAGCCAAGGGAACTTTAGGGTATGGATATCGTTGAGCTCTTCTTCCAGACATAACCTTGGAATGTGCTGTTGATTCATATGTGGAATATGGAGCCAATGATCAATATAAAGGCATCGGGCTTTGGTCAAAATAGCGCATTCCCCTACCTCTGCCCTGATCTGGTATGTAATTTGGGAGGCCAAGTATTTTCTTCCAAAATTTGTTTGTCACAATCTGTACTTACTAAGATTCTTCCAGCCCCAGATTTCCGCACCATAAAGTATTTGGGTACAGACATTAGCTTTGAAAACTCTAGGAGCTGGAGTGATTAAATTGCGCTCATCGACCCAAATAAAATGCAGAACTGCTTGCATAGAATGTAAAGCTTTTTCTTTGCTACCTCAATATGTTTATTGGCCGTTGGCCATTATATTGCAAAACAAATACCTGAATAGGGGAAAATCTAACCTGCTCAATATAATGGCCATCAATCATCCATTTTAGGAAGTCTCGGCCTGCGACCAAGAACAATTACTTTAGTTTTCTGATAGTTTATGCTCAGGCACTCCTTCTGGCAATAAGAGCTAAAGTCCTTTAACATTTTTTTCAAGCCTAGAGTAATTTGGGATAGCAAAGCCATGTTGTCTGCAAAAAGTAGGACTGATACAAATTGGTTCAGAATTTTGGGAGGGAAATATTACATCCCTTCTGAAGCCCTCACCTCATTAATATAAAAATTGAAAAGGAAAGGGGCCAATAACCAATACTCATGGACATCTTTTTGCAAAGGATATAGGGTTAGCTAACCTTGCTGTCCTGACCTTGGCCACTATTTGGCTATAAAGAGCACTCAGGAGATAAAGTAGCCTAGAGTTGCTAGCCTCCCTCAAGTTTCCCTCAGAGATGACCTCTGTCAACAGATTCAAAGCTGATTTCAGATCGACAAAGGTTGCATAACATTTTTCCCATGGGGGGAACAGCATTTATTAAACAAGTGAGTGGACAAAGCAGTTATCAATGGTAAAGCAGTCATTCTGGAAACTGGCTTGTTCCTTGGAAAATAAATTACAATCTTCTGCCTGATCATCCCCAGGAGATATCCGGTGTAAATTTTAAAATCTACACCGGATAACAGGCTCCTTTGAGCATATGAAGTATGACACAGACTTTTGTCATATGATCATTGAATAGTATTACCTCACTTAGGTCCTGATTCTTCAAAGTGCATAACTTTAAGCACGTGTAGTACTTCAATGGAGTTACTTTGAATTTACATTTATGTAATTACACAGAACATTTTGCAGAATCATCAGGACCCTTTATCTGTTGCCTTATGTACTTTCAAATCTGTTAATTGAATGATGCGTGTTTCTTTCACTATAATAGTATGTGATCATGTAATTAAAAATTGTATCATAATTGGCATGTACGAGAGAGAAGAGTGATTCTACTCTGAAAAGGGAGTTAAAATGGGATCTTTTCACTCCACAGATGTGCTCTCTGCATGCATTCAGAATTGCATCCATTGTCTTTAGCGACAAAAATACATTTTACTCCCGTTTAAAATTGGCAGGAGCTAAAAACACAAGAGGGAGGGAGTTGGATTCTATTCCTTATTGTACATCATTAACTTTTTTTTAACTAGCTCCAAATAGTAACACCTGTCAAAAACCATCATAGATCTTAGAGTTGCAAGGATTTAACAGAGAGCATAATTTGGCTTACAATCTTTATTGCTGGTGTTGATGCATGAAAAAAAAGGACTTCTCTTCAGAGCTGAGGTTGAATTTGCGGGGTTGGCAGGTAGAAAAACCATCTTTTCACATGCAAACTGAACACATTTCATGGCAAGTCATTCTGAAACAATCGGCATAGAATCCCACAATGGAACTTCAGAGTCACAGTTCAGAAGAAAACCACAGGCTAACTTTTTAGCATTTTTTAACTTTTGGTCACTTAATCTTTCAGCTTTCATGGTCATTTAATATATTTTCAGTATGGAATATCATAGGCTTTTTCTTTTAAGGAAAGAGAAAATCAAAAAGATGGCAGATTGTGCTTTTTGTCTACACATATTGACTTGACACACCCCCATGCCAGAAATGAAACCAGGATGGCATGTCACAGTGACAGATGTGTGCCTTGCACCATTTTCAGTAGTGCTAGGCACCCGTGCGAAATAGCTCAGTGAAAGTCTGACCCTGCACCGTTGAAATCAATGGACCATTGACTTCAAGGGGTGCAGGATTAGATCCTGAATGAAAGAGTGCATGCTAAACTGTGTATTAAATTAGCCTATTTTTCTGTCTCTTTCAAAGAAGGCCATGTAACTGTACCTTGAATGAAACAGAACTTACCACAATTTTTACTATGATTTAAAAGTATCTGTGCTTGAATGCCGTGAAAGATCTTCTATTTATAATGTTGAGTAGCTATTGATCAAGTGTACTATTGTTAGAACTGGCTGGAAAACAAACAAATATAGTGAAATTACATTTTAATTCTGCTCAAAATTTAATTTTTGTCAACATTTTCCTCTCCCCTTTGCTCTAGCTGTCATAGTAAAAATTAACGAAGTAAACCCTCCTGTGAAATCACCGTGTAACAATAAATCAGCCATTTCAAGACTAATACCTCCTCAAGAAAGGAGCATTCTCCTGACAAACTTCAGCATTCTATCTCAATTTGTTTTGTTACTGTTCAAAAATACATCACAAGCAAGTATAATTCTTTGTGTTCTAAAAAATGCCATTTTCCCCAGATTAAAAAAAAATCTGTCAGAAACTCTGAATATCACCTCAGAAGATGAATATTTCAGATAGTTATGCGCAACTGAAAACAGGTGGTTATAATTACTTAGGGAATCACAATTAGAGCATTAGCTAAAAAATCAGCTAAAAGAATATGAATGTAAAGAGCAGGTGTGTGTGTGTGTGAGTGTGAGAGAGAGAGAGAATGAGTGTGAGTGTGAGAGAGAGAGAGAGAATGTAAATGCCTGTTTAAATCAGGAGGACTATGGGGTGTGTTGAGCATTGACCTCTGAGCTTTTATGCTTCTCAGAGGCTATCACAGAGGCAATGTTTTTAAACTTACATTACCAGAGATACATCAGCGTATCTTCTCTTAGTATATATTTTATTTTATTTTATTTTTTAAGGACTGGGAGTGTGAAAGTAATTTTATAAGCAGACTCTTATCATGCTCTACGTAAAAATAGAGGCTGGCTTTATCCTGTAGCTGTAGCAGAGAGATTCAGAAGATGATGCCCAGAAATATATTCATGCCACCGGTTTAATCTTGTTCACTGTGGCACAAGCTCCTTTGAAGTGATTTTATCTGAATTACACAAACACAACTTTATACTTTGTTAGAAGTCCTTAATTCTTCAAATGCTGTTCAGTGAGTTAATGATCTAATGAATTACATTACAGGAGAGAGTCCGGCATAACTCTTTTTATCTGTGGAATCTGATTTCAACATCTGATGAAATATATAAACGTGGAAAAGCTGAGACTGGGGAGGTGTGCTAAATTAGACTCGGGCCCAATTCACTTCTAGTTAATACAAGAAAAAATGCTGATTTATATCAGAACTAAATGTAACTGTTTTCCCCTTAGAAAACATTTTATTGTTTGAAGATACGCTTTCTTAGTCATGTACAAAGTCCAATAGCAAAGGAAGTGTCGTTTGTATTGATAACAGTGGGACGAAGCTCATGGGTGTGTCATAACAAAAATACTTATTGTCCACATGAAATATGTATTAAAGTTAAAACTCTAACCATGATTGTGTGGAGATAAAGGTTGTATTATTTCCTCAAGGTTAAATACTTACAGTGGAGTCGCATCTTACGTGGGGGTTAGGTTCTAAAGGTAGCGCGTAAGATGAAAATCGCGTATAGTCAAAATTACCCTTGAAAATCCCTTAAGTCGCCCATAAAGTAAGTATACTTTACATGGTTTTGTGTATACAACCCTGTACAGTATTATGTATAAACGTATAATGTATACAGTAATGTACAGTATATAATAAAGAGTACATATGCAAAATATAATTTTACAGTACTGTATTTTTAATTACAGGGGGGGTTGTAAGGGCTTGATGTCGATCCAGGAGATGGAGGTGACGGAGAGCTTGGGTGATGGAGAGCGAGTCATAGATGAAGTGGTTGGCTCTGGTTCAGGTTGAGAAGTAGACTCATCTGCTGCTGGTTGTTTTTCCTTGAAAAACATGGTGATCGGCAACTGTCGCTGTTGTCTCTTGACAACATTGCTCAAACATTTCTTGATACGGTCTCAAATCGTCCGTAATACTACATGTGATTTTGAGGCTTTGTTCCATAGAGGGATCGTATTCAGAAATTAAATCATTAAAGTGTTTCGCTGCTTGGAACACTTCAGCAAATTTATGAAGATTCCAACTTGCTGGCTCTTCCTGTTTGTCGTCATCATCTTCGTCTTCTGTAGACAATTTTATCAGTTCCTCTAACTCTTCGTTAGTCAATGTTTCTCTATGGCTCTCAATTCTTCAATTTCTTCCTCAAGGATGTCGACGAAGCCATCATCACCCTCTTGCCTGGCCACCTGAACAATGCGTTTCGCTTTTTTGTCAATAGTCGGGAAACCTTTGAAATCATTCACCCATTCTTTGCATAGGTTTTGCCAACATGCATTGACTGTTTCAGGCTTGATTGCATCCATTGCCTGTTTAATGTAAGTGATGCAATCGGCAATGTTGAAGGACTTCCAACACTCCATCACATTAAGATTGGGATCAGTATCCATAGCGCTACGTATCCGCGAGAATGTAAGCCTCGTGTACGTGGCCTTGAAACAGCGTATCACACCTTGGTCGAGAGGTTGGAGGACAGAGGTGGTATTGCGGGGGAGAAAGAAGACTTCAACGTCGTTATATGCAAACTGGAGTGCCACACGGTGGCCAGGAGCATTGTCTACAATCAGCAACACTTTAAAGTCAAGTCCTTTCTCTTCGAGGTACCGCTTGACCTCTGGAATGAAACACTTGTGGAACCAATCCAGAAATAATGCTGCCATCACCCAAGTCTTTTTATTTGATTGCCAGAACACAGGCAGGAGATTTTTGTTCTTGCCTTTTAGGGCACAGGGATTTGCCGTCCTGTAGAGCAAGCCCAGCTTTAATAAATGCCCAGCCGCATTGCCACAAAATAACACAGTCACACAGTCTTTAGCTGCTTTGAAGGCAGGGGCTTGTCTTTCTGATTTCAAAATGTAAGTGCAGTTGGGCATATTTTTTCCAGAAGAGCCCAGTCTCGTCAGCATTAAAAACTTGTTTCAGAAGATAGTCCTTTTCTTCTATGATTTTCTTTAATTGTTCGGGGTAGGCTTTTGCTGCCTCTTCATTGGCAGATGCAGCTTCACCAGTAGTCTGCACGTTTTTGCGGTTGAAGTAGTTTCTAAAGCTGTTAAGCCAACCTTGACTGGCTTTGAATTTCTTCTCATCAGAAGGCTGTCCCTCTTCTGCGGGAGGTTTGAACAGCGCGTAGAGGCTAAGAGCCTTTTCTTGCAACGTGTTGCCATAGATAGGCACACGTTTACAGTTCATGTCTTCCAGCCATAAGTTTAATGCCTTTTCAGTCTTCACTAAAGTCTTATCACGCACCTGGCTCGTCACCTTAGCAGTTATTGGAGCACTTGATGCCATGGCTTGATGAATTTCTCTCTCTCTAATCTTGATGGCACAGATGCTAGATTCGTTGTGGCCATATTTACGCGCCACTTTGGAGACTGACATACCATCTCTCAATAAGTCCAACACAGCCAGTTTTTCCTCCAGCTTTGGAACAGATCGCTGTTTCTTTGGTTGAGCACCAGATGAAGTAGTTGGCTTGCGTTTAGGGGCTATGTTATACGAAATATATGTATCTTTAAAGACTAGAATCACACTCAGCGCGGCCAGATGCTCACACAATGAGAGGCATGCGGGAACTGAGACCGACTGAGGGAACAGCAGATTCATGTCTCCCATCTCATGCTCACTCCGGGGCATATGCTTATTGAGTGGAGTGGTGGGCAGAATCGCCCGCACTATTTACAGGTATCTTTTTTGTTCTTTTTTTTGCTGAGCGCGTATATTTGAATTTGCATAAGTTAAATGCGCATATGATGCGACTCACCTGTACATTGTTCTTAGGACCACAGTGTCTTTAAATGTAGCAATTACCAGAAAAAGATACAGTACAGTGCAGTTATTTAACTTAAATTAAATAAATCCATGTTGTGTTTTTTAGAGACAGGTTATGTGGTCAATTAGGGTTTTTCCCCTTGCATTACAGAACTTGAAGCTCTATCTGAAATTATCCATGATGCTTTTATCCTTAACAGAAAGTTGTTGAAGTTAGAGAGAAAATAATGAAATGGCTTATAGACTTTATTGTCCCCCCCATATATACTGAGAACGTTCTTGATAAACTCCATTGGACCATTTCTTAATTCTAGAAGTTGATGATCTTGTCTTCTGTGGGGGAGTTTGGCATAATTTATAGGATGTGCTGGAAGTGGTGAAGTCTACATTTTGTTAAAGCTTGTAAAAACTGTCATAAAATCACCAGCTGTATTCCCAATAGTGTACAAGTGAAATGTCCTGCTCGCTGTGTTGGAATGACCAATTTCATCAAGTCATTTCTTAGGTTAGATAACAGAGTCTCGTATTTAGGCCTAACGTGATAGTGAAATCTGACATTAAATAACTTTTTGCTGTTCAAACTCTTAAAAACTTTTATTTGTTCTCTCCTCTTCTGCGCAAAAATGCAGAGAGGGGAACAAGCTAATTAAAAATCCAGAGATGGGTTGGAGCCACAGAAATACTGCTTCCTTCCCCGGTGTCTCTGTGACTAGTGAGGATGCAGAATAGTCAGGGGCAGGACCAGGGACTTCAGTACAGGGCCAAGGATCCATGGGTATTCAAGCTACACATTTGTAGTTTCTAGACAGCCTTAAGAAAGGGTACACACATTACTGAGCATGACAGCACCGGCAGAAGAGTCATTCTTAATGAGAGCTGCTGGTCCATAATCTGTCATTGTGGTTTACAAGCATTGCTAGTCCTCTTGGAGTCTAGAGATATTTATATTTGAAAATACCTTTAATACCATATGGGGATTCTCTCCATTCTGACCTTAGACTGCTGCAGCAGCAAAAAGGGACCAGGAAAGCCCTTTTGCTGTCCTGGGGTATAATTCCCCAAACCAGGCATTGGCAGCCTTACAAAGGTCATCCCATAGTGTATGTCTACACTGGAGCTGGAAATTCCAGTTTGGGGAGGCGTATCTGCGCTAGTTTTGATGGAGCTAGTACACTAAAAATAGAACTGTAGAACTCTTTAGAGCATCACAGCTACCATCTCTGAAGATTCCATCCATACTGAACATGCTCCAGCTGAGGGTTGAAATAGACTTTCCCTGCAATTTCAGTTCCCTGCTGTTGTGTGCTGGGCTGTGCAACTGAGACCAGGGAGCTTGTCTCTCTTGTGCTCTCAGTGTGCTCCCTTCTGGGCCCAGGCAGTGTAAAGGAGGAACCTGCTTGATTTAAATGCAGGAGGGACAAGAGCTGGACCAGTGGGGTGAGGAAAAAGGGGATGACTGGAATTAGAGGCTAGTGGCAAGGAGAGAAGAGGGGAACTGGGAGTTGGAGTAAAAGGGAGACTGGAACTGATTGGGCAAGGTGACTGGGACTGGAAGCCAGTAAAGTAGGTGGAAGGAGGTTGAAGGGAGACAAATCTGACAAGGAGCAAAGGTGCAGAGAGAGAACAGAAATAGCTGGGAATAGAGATTGCATGTGGGGAACAGTTAGGTTGAATGAGGAATCTGGGAAGGGAGCACATCGGAACTGGGAACCAGTGGAGAGGGGAATTTGGGCCAGCGAGTGACTGGAGGATGGGTATCTGTGTAGAGAGTCAGCTCATATGAGGAGCCAGGGGGAGGAAAGGGGCTGCCTGAGTAATGAGATGAGGAGCTGGAGGTGGAAAATGAGTATCAGGGTAAGAAAAGTGAGATTGTAAAGTCAAGCACTCAAAAGTTAGGAATTGATAGAATTAGGATTACTTGTGTGTATGCATTATGATACCTGTTCACATACTGTTTTTTTCAATGGCATCCCTGCTTCTTTCAGTGCACATAATGGACCTGCTCAGGGGATCAGTCGGGATTCTGTAGTAATAGAGACTGGTCTGTAGGACCCTACTTCATTTGTTGCCAAAATTGGAAGATGTGTAATGAAAGAGACGGGTTGAATGAAGAAAAAGGATGATCTCATGGCTAAGGCAGTTGAATGCTGCATTAGGGAATTGGATTCTGTCCCTGCTTCTGCCACAGAGCTCCTGTAGAATGCTGGGCAAGTCACTTAAACTTAACTTTTCACAACTGGTAACTAATTCTATGTTTCTTATTTTCTCGGTGACTGACTTGAAACCCTGGGATCTGATTTACAGAAGTGCTGAGAATTCACAACTACAACTGAAGTCAATGGGAGTTGTATTTTGGGCACATTAAGTACTGTGTAATGCTACATGCTCTGAAAAATCAGATCCTAGGCATCTCAAATTGGGCACACAAAATTAGTGGACATTTGTTGCCTTCATCTCTCTGTGCCTCAGATCCCTATCTGTAAAATGGGGATAATATCTCTCTCTCCTTCTCCAAGAGTCTTGTGAAGATAAACGAATTCGTGTTTGTGAAACATTCAGTTACTTTATGATGAATGCCATGGAAAAGCCTATGAGAAAATCAATAATTCTGTCTTCAGAGCAGGGTTTCTCTTCAGAGCAGTAAATAAGGTGTGGGGCCACAGATCAAAAAACACAGAGAAAACAAAATATTGAGACTCTGCTCATTCAGTGGGTCTTGTGGAAAAAATGTGTATGCTTATGTAATTAAAGATTGTATTATAATGCAATACAACAAGGAAGTTGAATTAAGATTGCACCTTAATGTTCTGTTAACGTAGCTCCTCTCCCTCCCCCGTGTAACATACTAAATAACAAATATACAAATAAAGATGTCCTAGTATAAATTCTTTATGCATCTGTGAGTTAATCCTATTTCATACTGAAAATTGACCATCTATTCCTACTTACCGTTGCCTGTCTCTTAAAATTTCCTATCCATTACAGAACAACTTCTATCACCCATTACTTGTTGCTTCAAAAGTCTTTTGAGAAGGATTTAATCAAAGGCTTTATGAAAGCACAAATATATCCCCTTCTTTATCCATTATTTTCTTGATTTCCTCCAAGAATGCTAATATGTATAGCTTTCTTTAATTATTTTTTTTAGATAATTTACCTCCTAGTGAAGGAAGGTTCGTTGATTTGTAATTCCAAAGATCACCATTAGCGTCTTTTCTTAAGGATAGGTACAAAAATAGCTGTCCTCTAAGATATAGTAGATTGTTTTAATGATAGATTACTATTTCTGTGTGATGAAATTCCTACTTGTGTGAAAATTTTCAAACACTGAAGTGAAAGTTAACCATGGGCTTAAATTCTTTGCTGGACTGAGGCCTAAGGCACCTAAATAAGTGGCTTGATTTTCAGGGGCCAACTACACTACTCACTGGCAACATGTAGGTGCTTGGCACTTCTGAAAAATGGGCCATTAGCTCTCTAACTTTCATCTTCTGAGTGTTGGACACAGTACCTGTAACCTCAGCTGCCTCTTATGAAGCAGGCTTATTTTTGTTTGTTTAACTAAATACTGTTCTTGAAATCAGAATGTAAAATCTTTCTCATTGTGCACTGTAATAGAAATAACCAGCATCTGCTTTTGTGGCAACACCACTTCTTTATTTAATCTCTATTTAATCAACAATACAAAGGAAAATATCACATACAATTAGACATGTGGAGAAAATATGCCCCATAAGACCTACACAATGTACTCAGACAGGCATCCAAAGGTGGAGGAATAAGCAACAGTCTATATAAAATCTACACTTAAAAAATTATAAAAAAGGAGGCAAGACAGCTTAGTAGGGTATAAAAATCAACACTGAACACCATGTTAATTCTTATGCACAGTGAGCAGAAAAGTGGATAAAAGAATGAAGAGTATGTTTTGCTCACTTAGCTTGCTCTGTAGCAGAGCAATTGTTCTGTTGGTCCCACATCTGCTGAGTCCACAGCATCTTGGTTTTTGATGAAAAATTTATGGCAAAATCTATAGTATTAACTTTATATGATGATTATTTCTATAGCAGGCACATACATGTAATTAATTCTGAACCATGCTTACTTAGAGTTATGTCTCGGAGGCATTTGGCCAGTTACCTCAGCAAAACTGAAAAATTTAATGGCTTGTACCATATTTTCTTTTTAAATCTTTAAATGAATTTAGTTCTTATTAAAGAGGCTAGATTGGCAGCCTTTGGAAAATAAAGTTCTCTCTCAATCTACAGAACAGATACAGCAGAGGCTCTGGTACAGCAATCTTCCTCCACAGCTGGAGAGCCTCAGCTCTACCTGCAAAGACACCACCTAGTGTCATCTCCAGTAACTGAGCTTTTTACTGAAACTAGTTCCCTTTGTGGGGCTGATTTTTATTAGCTGCTCCTGACAAGAGACACCATAACTGTTCCTTGGTGCTTGGATACCAGGATGATGGACATAGTATAGGAAACCAGGTAAATGGAGACTATTATGTATCTCCAAAGTCACTGAAAGCCTTTAAAAACAGCAAGAAGTCCGGTGGCAACTTAAAGACTAACAGATTTATTTGAGCATAAGCTTTCGTGGGCAAAAATCCCACTTCAGATGCATGGAGTGAAAATTACAGATGCAGACATAAATATACTGGCACATGAAGAGAAGGGAGTTACCTCACAAGGGGAGAACTAGTGTTGACAGGGCCAATTCAATCAGTGTGGATGTAGTCCACTCCCAATAATAGATGAGGAGTTGTCAATTCCAGGAGAGGCAAAGCTGCTTTTGTAATGAGCCAGCCACTCTCTGTCCCTATTCAAGCCCAAATTAACGGTGTTAAATTGCAAATGAATTTTAGTTCTTCTTCAGCTCTCGCCCCCTAGTGCCCCTCCTCTACTTATGCTACGCTGATGACATCTTCATCGTATGGACCCACAGGAAGGAGGCCCTTGAAGAATTCCACCTGGATTTCAACATTTTCCACCCCACCATCAGTAATGAGCTGCCAAAATCTGAAGAACTGGTCCTTTCGCTCGCTCCGGGTCTTCAGCGGTACTGAAGGGCATGCCGCCGAAGACCCGGAGCGAGTGAAGGGCCCGCTGCCAAAGTTCTGCCGAAGACCCGGAGCGCCGCCGGGTGAGTAAAAATTAAAAAGGGATTCTCGGCCAGGGGAGCCTCCCCATCCGGGAGCTCAGGCGGGCCGGACAGGATCGTCCTGCGGGCCATATGTGGGCTGCCGGCTGGAGTTTGCCCACCCCTTTAACAACCAGTTGTAAACTAGCTTCAAAATTTAACAACCAGTTCGCGTGAACCGGTGCGAACCGGCTCCAGCTCACCACTGCCCACCATCAACCTCAGCCTGGCCAGTCCACACAAGAGATCTACTTCCTGGACACTACAGTGCAAATAAGCGATGGTCACATAAACACCACCCTATACCAGAAACCTGGTTTTTGTGGATACAGACTAACACTGCTATCCCCTGATACTTGAAAGCATTTAAGTAATAATGACTTTTAGTTACTACAATCCTGGGACAGAGTTTAACTTAGAAGTAAAAAGCTCTGAATACTATTACCAGGTTTTTGAGCTATTCCATTTCCCTCTTAAGAGGCATTAAGCCATATACTTCAGTTAATTTGCAGTTATTAAATCAAATATAGATTATTCAAATTAGCTTTGTACTGAGAACTGGAATTTGTCTCTATCCCCTTGTATCTAGGATCTCTTGCACAGAATGATGAGGAAACAGTAGACTAGCAGTGATGCCTTGTGATCAGTTAGAACGGCTGTTGGGGAATCAACCTACCCAAAGCTATCAAATCCCATGTTATTTCTATCTGATTAGTTAAGACCAATCAGAAACTAGACAGACTGCTTCATTTTCAGAAGTCTATTTCAGAAGCACAACCTGGTGTTTCACTGATGACTGAGGAAACAAGTTAATTAATCCTTACAAATAAAAAGACTCAGTAGTCAGTCTGAACCATCAGCAGGGGGTTTAAAGCCAGCTGCAAGTTGTGAGAATGGCGCTGTGGGTCTGTTACCTGCTAGTTGTTTATCTCGTAAGAAAGAGATTAGTAATTCAAGAGGTGCTTTTACAAATGCATGCAAATTGCTTTATGATGGAAATTGTTTTTCAGAGATTTTCTTATTGAGGAGGGCCAACAATTAGTAAATATAAATCACTTTAAGTCCTAGCTGATAAATTTACCACTGCTAATGCCATGTTCAGTATTTTGAGAGCCCGTGATATCATTTTGATAGCTTGTTAAATGGACTTCCTCAATAATGACAGGTTTCAGAGTAACAGCCGTGTTAGTCTGTATTCGTAAAAAGAAAAGGAGTACTTGTGGCACCTTAGAGACTAACCAGTTTATTTGAGCATGAGCTTTCGTGAGCTACAGCTCACTTCATCGGATGCATAGCATATCGTGGAAACAACTGCAGTTTCCACGATATGCTATGCATCCGATGAAGTGAGCTGTAGCTCACGAAAGCTCATGCTCAAATAAACTGGTTAGTCTCTAAGGTGCCACAAGTACTCCTTTTCTTTTTCCTCAATAATGGTTGTCAATAAAGTGGCTATATGCTACTGTCTTAATATTTAATTTCATTTATATAATTAGCATCCTCTGGCTTTAATGTAGTCTCTGTATAGCTGTGGAGCCTAAGTGTTGAACCTCCACACTGACTGAAGGTGTGCTTGACCTTAATCTCACCTACATGTTTTGATGTTTGTTTCACTAATCTCTGAACATTTCAAGCACACACGGTAATACTTCTGAGAACGTCTCCATTCATTTTAATGGACTCTGTTGTCTCCTTTTTTTTAAGCTGACGGTTGTTATTGGTAATAGCAATGAGAATTGCATGTTATTTTATCGCTTGTGATACCGTGCCTCTTTGTGCTTGCATTCTCTTTACAGAACAAGTTTCCATTCTGCTTAAGTGAAGCAGAACATATTCCATTATGCAGCGTGGCTAGCTTATTTTTAATAATTTTAAAGTCCTTTTTACTGTAAAGAACATCTGCTGCCTCATGGAAAATTCTGAAAAAGCATCCTTCTTTTAACAGAGCAGTAGCTTCATTGTAGATAAGGTTGAGGTGGCACGTCGTTCTAAGACACTTCCATTCTAAGCCCCTTTTTTCTCGGGCTTATAACTTAGTGAGAGAAACTTCCTCTGCTGAAGTTTGGCATATGTATGTGGCTTCAATTTAGAGCTAGTTCTCTGCCTCCTCTGTAGTCACACAAATTTAACGGGATGAAAAGGTTGGTTGTTGAGTTATAAGAACTGTGAATTATGATGAAACAACCTGTTGATGAAACAGGGAAAATCTGTGTAAGCTTAACTATATTGTGACAACTTACTCAAAACCTATTAATCGCTACAAAATATCAATATAAGAAATGTTCTATAATTTTTAATCTTAGTTAATCATATATTTAAGGTTACATATTTTCCCATTAATCTGACTTATTGCCCAATGTAGTCAAGTAATTACATCCCCAATCATAATATGCATGTGCAAAGAAGGTAGAAGAAAGGAGTGCAAAGATATGGTTGATTTGACATGAGAGGTGGAAATGGGACATAACATGAGGGATGTAAACATGTTGCTCACATGTTACCGAATCGCTGCTTGGGTAAAGAAGAAACTAAGAAAAAGCAGCTATTCAAGAAGGCAGTGTTGTTTACTTTCTACAGTTTATAATTTGGATGGATAATCTAAAGCAGAAAATTTAGAGCCTCTGCTATTACGGGTCCCAATCAAATCCCCCTCAAGGCAGTATTTCCATTGGTTAAATTTGGAAATGTATTTACCTATTTCCATATGACTATCAGGATCTTGATCTGGATTTGTTGTCCTTTAGGCAATGAGACACACAGAAAAGGGAATAGAGGCTAAAAATCTTTTTTTCCATCTCTAAGATTTTTTAAAAGTAAATACTTTAGCAGCCAAGAACTATATACATTTTTTTAACCCATGCATCCCCTCTCCCCCTTGCTCCTCCTGAAATGTTGTGTTTTCTAGGTGGCTGGGCTGCAGTTAAATTTAGCTTTTAAAATAGATGTTAAAATTGAATACAGTCCAGCCACCTACAGATATGGTGTTTTTAAATCCAGGATTTTGCTTCAGGCTCATTTTGCAGTTGTTCATGTTCCCAGATGTAAATTTGATTTCAGTGGGACTACTCACTGAGTAAGGGCCTTTTTCTGCAAGTTATAACTGTTGATTTTTTTACCTTTCAGACAAATATTTAACAAATTTGTTTTGAGCCCATTGGTTCAGCCATTTTAAAAAAAAGCAGTGAGGAAAAATATTATTTTGATTTTCTCATTTTGTGTGTGTGTGTGTGTGTGTGTGTGTGTGTGTGGTTTTTCCCCCCTTGAATAGCTCCAGTGCCTAAATGGTAGCAACTTGAAATGTGTCAGATATTCCTAGGTTGCTGATGTGACTTTTGGTGGTCTGGTAAAAATTGGTTGAGATTTGTCCTAATTATAAGGGTTTAAAAATGTTCTTTGTGTGTGCTTACTTGGATATTGCAGTGTGGACACAACAGTCTAATAGTACGTTCACATGTATCTGTCTTAGGAAAGTTTGTTGGAAGTATTGGGTATTTCTCTGCATACACTGAAAGAAGCAGGGCTTGAAAGGAAATGTCCGTTCTTGCCTTAGATGAGAGAAGTTTTCAGATAAAATACTACTTTAAGATTGAGTCAGTGTATTGTTAACCTTTATGGTAAATGACTGATTTAAAAAAAATAGAAAAATCAAAGCACAGCAAACCTAGAGAATTTAGAGTTAAGATTAAACATTAAAGAGATTGAAAATGATCATTATATAAATTAAAACACAATCTTCACTAGCTACATGTAGGTGGCCCAGTAGATTTGGGTTTTCAGGAAGGCTTTGAATGAGGAAGGAATAATGGTCCTGTGGACCATCTCAGAGAGAGTATCCAATATAGGAGTAACATTGAAGAACGTCTGATGTATTTGTCAGAGCAGCACTAGAGGGAATTGAAAGGACAAAACAAAAAGTGTCAGAGTGGTAAGTAGAAGGATGGAATTATGCAGGGTCTTGAAGGCAATGGCAAAATACTTGAACTTGCTGCAGTGGAGAAGGTGCAGCTAATTAGGCCTTGATTCAGCAAGGTACTTAAGCACAGGGCTAATTTCAAGCATGTGAGTAATCCTACTTCAGTCTCTTTGCTGAATCGTAGCTTTAAACAGGGAGGTGACTTGTTCAGAATGACAGGCAAGGAAGCTGAGCTTAGTACAGACCAATGAATGGCATGGAGGCCAGAAAACAGAAGATTGTAATGGTAATGCAACATCTCTGGGTGGATTCTCAGCAGTAGGGTTGGAAACCAGGGTCTCTGGATCTAAAAGCATGAGCTTCCACTGCCTGATGTATTAGATCAAGGCTGTAGTATACTCATAAACCTTTCTGTGTAGCCAGCCACTAATGGGAAACATAGTTCCACACTGTGTAAGTGTGTCTTACATAATAATCAAGCCTTAAAGTTGTTCCTTCAGTGTTAAACCAGGGTCTAAACGTTATGGTTTCTGTTACTGCTAGTATGACTAATATTGTTGCTTTCACTGAAATGGTCATTGTGAGCTGTTGCAGGTTTAGAATTAGTAGTTGTAATTTAAAACTTCATGATCAAATGTGTTGATATCAGACATATGGGAAATGCTTAGAAGTTCATCTTACTAGTGCATAATTTAGATTTTAGGTAAACTGTCAAATATTAATGGATAAAAGACCATTTTATACCCTATTTAGGGGCTTCAGTTGGCAATAGCAAGTTGTCATCTTTCTGTGTGTTTTTTTTCCAAAGAGTAAAAATATTTTACAAAAATATTGCTTTTTTGGTTGATATCGTAAAATGGTTTATGCTAGGAATGGCACATGCTAGGGTATTCCAGTAAATGTGAGACCCACCCACGTGCCTCAATAGTTTATGACTAAGGAGTATGCTGCTCTTACAACAACTGTGTGCCCTGGCTTGTTTTTATCTGTCAAAACAAAAATGTAAAATTGACATTTAAAGTGGAAAATATTTAGTAAAGAATAATAGGCTGGAGCTATGCTGTTTTTGTTGCTTAATTGCATAGGTTGGAACATTAGATATTCAGACTGCTCCCTCATTCCTTCAGTCTATTTTATAAACCATTACAACAGCAATAAACTCTGGCTGCTTAGTGATTATTTTATCCATAATAAATAGTACCTGCAATGAACTTGCCCCTAATAGTGCGCAGTACTACCATATGTTGTGCCTGAGGTGAAGTTCAAGGCATTTGGTGGGGCATATATGCTAGTGAAATACTTTATTTGAACGTTCATAGACAAAAAATTCAAAGAGATGGGTGTAGGACTCAGCAGATACACACCTTTGAAGTGAGTGAGAAGAAAGCAATGCTGTTTGCAATCCTACTGAGCCCTGAGGTCTGGTATTATCACATTTATCATCTTTACACAACATATTAAATATCCAGAAACAGCTGCTAAGGAATTTTAGAAAAAGGTCCTGTCTTATGGTATCATCAAGGATTAATTGGATATGTCAATCAGCTGCTAATAAATAAACTGAGTGTTGAGCCAAGTTGAGCTGGTGTAAGTTGACACAGATCCACTGAAGTCATCAGAGACTTTGGCTCTACATGTCTAAACTTATGTATTAATTCAGACCAAATAAGAGATGTTAAATAATGTTACCATTTACAGTAAGATGGTAAGATGATTTCCAGTTAATGCAGCAGGGGTCGATTTAGAGGGTCTTGTGAAGACCCGCTGAATCGACGGCAGAGCACTCTCTGGTCGACCCCGCTGTTTCACCTCTCTGAGAAGAGTAAGGGAAGTTGCCCAGCGTTTCCCACTGATGCAGCTCAGTGAAGACACCAGGGTAAGTCGACCTAAGCTATGTCGACTCCAGCTATGTTATTCATGTAGCTAGAGTCGTGTAACTTAGGTCAACTTACCCTGGTAGCGAAGACAAGCCCTGGTCTCACAAACTTACTGAACCACTGGCAGTTATTTCTGAATAGTCTTGGAGAACCAAGGAGTTACTGGAGAATTAGGAAAATGCAAATATGAAACTAAGATTTAGTCTCATCCAAAATCCACTGAGACAATAGGAGTCTTTTGAATGACTTCAGAAAACTATGGCTCAGTCTTTAAATCTTTCATTATGGTACTGATCTTCTAAAAACAAGCAGAACATTCAAAAACAAAGCCCATGCCAGCCAGCCAACCAACCAATGAAAAAAACCCGTAAAAGAATTGGCCTGAGGGGTACATAGATACCTATATATTGTAAATAATTTCAAGTGAAATAATGGAACAAATATTGGGAACCTATAAGCACCTAACAGAAAGTAGAACTATCTACAGTAAACAGCATAGTCATTTTTCTCTTAGAACAAATGACTAGAGAAATGCAAAGACGGAATATGGTGGATTTAAAGTAATCTACAGTGTCCTGGTTAAAGGAAAAAGTGAGTGTCATTTAAAAAAGACCGTCATTCTAGAATCCTAGCCCTTTGAAAATAAATCTTTTTTTTTTAATTTCAGTTATCCTAGACAGAAAAAAAAAAGTGAATACAGGAATGATGGACCTTCCATCTCCTTGAGTGTTGGCATCTCAGCTTCATAACTTACTCCAGCTACCAGCTGAAATTATCCAGTGTAGCAGCAGAGCTAGTGTGACAGCCTCCAACCTTTGCACATCTTGGCTTGCCGGGATGGGAAATGGCATGTGAAGAGATCCTTCGCCAGATTTAGGCAGGGAGCTAGAGAGCGGCCCTTAAAGGAGGAGACTAATGAGATTGAGAAATGGTACATTCTGGTGCACAGTTTATAGAGCCACCATTGTATGTTTTCTTCATCCACAGCTTCACTAAATCCCAATATCTCTTGTCAATGATCCATAATATGGACTCTTTTGCATGCTCTTTGTTTTGGAGAATTCCATCTCTACTAAATCTAATTTTACAAGAACCTTGAAATTTGGCCCATACTATTAATGCATTTCACACTGTGCTTCACAAAATCTTAATTCCAATTATTGACACTGTCAAATGAATTGAAACTGGCTGAAGGACACTAAAGAAAGAGTAGTGATAAATGACAATGTACCAAATTGTAGCAGGTGTCTAGTACCACATCTTTATTAACGATCTGCAAAAAAGATAATCACTCTTAATCTGTGAAAATAAGAATTTGAGTAAATCCCTTTCTACTTTCTTCTCCAAAATGCAATCAAAATTGCATTTAACAACATAAATTTTTTGATACTTCAGGGTTATTTGCAACTGTGTATGTCTCGGAGGGTGGGAGGGGCGGGGAGGGTGGAACAAAAGACAGAGGCAATTACTAAGCAATTCTTTACTGTGAGATGTTTGACTTATTACATGCAGTTCCCAAACAGATAATCTGGTCTAAACTAAAAAGTTCATATTCTCAACAGTTTAGTATCTTCAGCTTTCAAAATTCACACTATACAATTCAAAATAACAGATTAAGTGTCATTTAGAAACAACTTGAGGAGGGGACACTGGTTTACTCCATGTCCTTTTTTCAGACAGGATGTGGGAAAACATGACTGGCTGTTGACATGATTGTGTCGGTGTTGATAGGTAATTCTCATCTGGTGTGAAATTGTTTGGCAGTAGCCAAGCCTCTCCAAAGGAGCTTAGTGCTTCTGCGGCTTGGCCTTAAACTCAAATAAACACCTTCTGAGTGTGCGGGAGCACAAAGGTCATTGACAGGTCTTTCTTCTGAGTCATAACTAGGGCTATACCGCTAATGAGGTTAGGTATTGAGTCAGAAGTATGATGAGAGCTAGTGGGAAAACCGTCAAACACTCATCTCCACACGAGGGAAATACTTGGAAAACAGTAATGCCAAAAAAGACATAGAATTGGCAGTGGACATCAAAGCAGATATGAGGTTGCAAGGCAGTATCACAACTGGGAATAGCAGTACTGTTTTTGGCTACATGCATGTGGTGTTTAGATGCTGCTTGTAATTATATGAACTGGGAGCACTGGCTGTTGGGAGTCTGAAAGGACGGGAAACAGGAAGGAGGCGGGGGAAGTTGAGGAGGCGGAGTAAGAGCTACCGAGGGTGCAGCAGCAGCTTGGTAAAGAGGTTTCTACTTTAAAAATAAAGCCCTGTTGAAGTTTGTTAGTACCTTGCCTGGTTGGTACAACAATGCACAAATGTATCATGCCACAGGCCCCGTTAGTGTCCTTCCCAGTACATCACTGGTGAAACCAAACCTAGACTATTGCGTGTAGTTCTAGTTATTTCAGTGTACCAGAAAAATGTTGGTAAACTAGAAACAATTTAGAGGAGAGGAAAAACAATGAATATAGGGCAAGGATAATTGATTTATGCAGTGAGAGTAAAAGAAATAAATATTTACATTAGTAATTATTTGTTTAGTTTTTGACATTGTACAAAGAAAAATAGACTAACTCTGTCTAAAATCCCATCTAGTTAACTTGCCTGAGTGTATATTAAGGTGGGTAGGATAAGTCTGTAAGTATTTATAATTTCCATGGTCTTTCAGAATTCAGTGGTTTACAGTGATTGACCAAGATTCATGTCCTGAGAAAATCCACATATGGACTTTGTACAGTCAGTGAGTTTCTTCACAGGCTGAGCCCTGCACCTGCATTGTGCCCCAGTGATTTCAAGGAGTCCATCCACGCAGAGCTATCTGCAGAAGCAGAGCCTAAGTATTGATTTTTGAACAATGCACTGCTTCCCCACCTCTTCTGTGGGGAAAAATACTAGAATATGTAACAGCAAGATCTCATCCAGTATAACCAAGTTTTGATCTCACCTGAAATGTCTGAAAATGCAATGCTCTCAGCAGGAAAATTTAAGTTCATTCTCTATGGGTTTTTCAGGATGACAAATACATTTTCTTAACATCCATTAATTGGACCTGAGAGTGCAGAGCAGCTACGTCTTCGCATTAGCTTCAGGAGAATGGGCTCAACATCTACTAGGTCAGGCACATTATGCATAAACATAATATTACTTCCAAAGAATGGGCATTAAGGCGAAAAGTTCTGTCTGAGGGCTTATTCCGGAATAGTTATTCCTGATTAATTTCATGTCTGGACAGTTGTATTCTGGAATAAGTGTGTCCTCAAATGGAGTTAATCAGGAATAATTATCAATTTTAAATGTACACCTACCTTATATTGGATTAATTTTCGTGTGTAGACAAGCCCTGAGAAATTTAATCTTCTGTATTTAGTTTGAGTTTTAATTAGGTAAACAGAAAAGAAAAATTGAATCTGTTAATGGTAGATAACTTCAGGGAAGTAGAAACAGTGGCTGTGAGAATGTTTTGTAACATTCTTAATTTTATTTTACTTTTTTAAGCCATTTGCTAAGTGTTTTGCCCACATCCATTCCCAAGTTCATCCACATTTGGGTTGCAGCTATCACAGTTGTATGTACTAATTGGATAAATGTGCACCCATACAGCTAATAGGAGCCCAACTAAAAATGCATGACAATTGTGATAATTTTATGCATAATAACAGGTGAACTTTGCATACATATTTGTACGCATAGGCGCCGACTCCATGGGTGCTCCGGGTCTGGAGCACTCATGGGGAAAAATTATTGGCAGCCAAGCTCCCCTCACCCCCCGCCCCCTCCTCCCCTGAGCGCGCCACCACTGTCCACTATATAGGTTTCTATTTAGCCTATAAAAAAGGCACATCAGTTGAAGAAGTTTGAGTAGTTTATTGCATATAACATAATGGGCTAAAATCAGCTCTGCCATAATCAGATACATCTCTCATTGATATCAGAAGGTGCAGCATCCACATATATTAGGGAAGAATTTGGTCTGAAATGTGTAGCCATTAGGTTGTTAATATCGATATTATCTCCTTTTAGCTAGGCGTTTTTTCCTTCTGGGGATTGCACTAAAGTTAAGAGTGCAATAATGATGCTAGAGGTTTTACTGGGAAAGGGAAAAGACCTGAATAGCTTCTATTAAGTGTCACATGAGATGAGACCAAACCTAGACTATTGCATGTAGTTCTAGGTACTTCAGCGTACTAGACACTGCATTCTAATTTACAATTGATTTGTTATACAAAAAAATATGTGCTCAAGAAATGTGAGGACAGATCTGCCCACATTTTAATGTTCTCATGCCTTCATTGTAACTGGGTTACATAAACTCTGAGGTAAAGGCTATTCTTCTCTGAGTAAGATTGTAAGAAAACTTGTAAGAATCTCTTCTCTTTTCTGATAGACTGGCTTTAAAGTATTTTAGAATGTAGGTAGGTAAAGAAAAAAATGAAAGCTCTGTCTGTTAAAAAAAATTCTGACTTACACTAGACCGTCTGTGCATATCACTGCTGTTTCTGCTATGTGTGTTTTTTCATGCAGTATTCCTCCTATAAAGACCACTTTTAACTATCTACTTTAGTATGTGTTTCAATGTGTGTACACACTTTTTGGCACGTTTGATATGAATCAGAGTGTCACTGATTGTGTCCTTAGCATGAGGGAACCACTCATCTTCACTTCAAGGTGAAACTTGTGATCAGGGAGAAAGACACTGAAACAGAGCAGATAGAATCAAAGAAAATCAGAAGAATACTGAGACCATTTTTAACCACAAGAAATAAAATGATTGTTTCCCCAAACTTCTTATTTTGATTTTTGATTTCACCAACTGAACTGTGTCAAGTAATTAGTAGATTTGATCCAGTCAGCCAGATCTCCCAACAATTTTTTTTCTTTCTTCCGACCTTCTTTTGAAGAAACTTCTTTTAAATTAATCATACTTTTCAAAGTATGGTTTTGTTTGTTTAAATTGATTAATGGCAAGTTCCAGTATCAAAAGTTCTACTAGTGATCAAATATTACTAATGAATCCCAATTATTTTGGACTCCTACAAATGAGGGAATTAGGTGTTTTATCAGCTATCCAAAATAAAAGCTGAACTGCTATTTAATTCCATATAACTCATTTCTTAATTCTCTGAACTCATAAGTCAATGAATACAGAGTGCTATTTAGTATTAGTTGAACAGCTATAGAAAGCAGGGATCAAAAGAGTGACTTTCACTGAAAGTAAACACAGGAATTAAAAAGAAAATCTAGAAACAGCAGCATTGTGGGGTGTCAGCTTAGAATATCTTGAAATGAAGTTTGATTTCTGTATTAATTACATGATTGGTGCTGGTACACTTTGGACCATGTTCCACTGCTTTTTGTTTCCCTCACATTATCACACATTTTCCATGAGTAAGGTTTGCCATTTTGTTCTATTGTGTAAATTAAAGGGGGTGGAAATGTTAGGCTGCTATTTAATAAAGTGGCAGCAGGAATTAGAAATAAAAAAGCAATATATAACAAAAGTGGGGAAAAAAGGAAATATATAGTAGTCCGTATAAATTGGATGTTTTTAAATGCAGGACATTGATAAGGAAAGCTAAAGATGTCAGGGGAAATAATCATGGCTGGCAGGGCTACAGACAATAAGAGGGAGGTTTTTTTAAAGTATATTAGGAGCAAAAGAAATCCTAGCAATGGTATAGGCCCTGGAGATGGACAAAATCGTAATGGTGATGCTGAAAATAGAGTGTTCACTAAATATTTGTGTTCTATATTTGGAAAGAAGCAGGATGTAGTGTGTGTATCACATGAGGATGATGAACTACTTTATAGTCCATTAGCAACTAAGGAGGATGTTAAACAATATCTACAAGGGATAAATGTTTTTAAATCATCCGGCCCAGATAACTTGAATTGGCTGAAAAGATGTCTGGCTCACTGATGTTAATTTTTAATAAATCTTGGAATACCAAGGAGATTCCAGAAGAATGGAAGAGTGATCGTATGACTGCACTGCAATTTAAGACCAGAGTTAATAGAACTTGAGTTAGCAGACTGGATTTGTTAATTAAGGCCTGAGCATCTGCATTCATTTGTAACCCCCGGTTAGGAATTGTTGAACCATGGGTTCCAACCCTGGGCTCCAGCAAATACACTGCATTATGCAGGTCTGAGTCTAATGACCCATATCCCAGACTTCCTAGTGCCCCTCCCTCAAAATGTGGCCACTCTAGCCCTTTGTTTGTGGAGTAGTGTGGGAAAACTCGACTGTCCACCAAACTTTGACTGTCCAGAGGACAAAGAAAGTTGGCTCGTAGGATTGTGGGATACTTCTGGTGGACTCCAGAGCACGAGTCCAGTGGGGCTACTTCTACACCTCAAAGCACTAGGGCTTGAACCCGGGGTCCCAACTCGACTCAGGCTCAGACCCTCCATGTCTGTGGGATCCTGGATCCAAGCCCTGGGTTAGCATGATTTGTGTATAGAGAGAGGGTGGGGTGTAGGCTTAAGCTTGAGTTTGAATTGTGGGCTTACATTGCAGTGTAGAGAGATTCTTAGCATCGTACCAATATTCAAAAAATTCAGTGGAATTTTTCAGGTAACCATAGGCCCATTAGACTGGGCAAAATAATGGAAATGCTGATATGGGATTCAATTGAAAAAGAATGAAAGGATAGGAATATAATTAATGCCAGTCAACATGGTTTATGGAAAATAGGTCTTGTCAAACAAACCTAATTTTACTCTGTGATGAGATTACAAATTTGGTTGAAAAAGGCAATTGTGTCAATGTAATATACTTAGACTTTTGTAAGTCATTTGACTTCGTGCAGCTTGAAATTCTGATTAAAAACTTAGCAGTACACAATATCAGTAGAGCACATGCTAAATGGCTTAAGAACTGGATAACTGACAGATCTCACAAATGAGTTGTTAATGGGGAATCATCATTGAATGGGGTTGTTTCTAATGTAGTTCTGCAGGGGAGAGCACTAAGCCAACATGTCAACATTGTCATCAATGATCTGGAAGTAAATATAAAATCACTGCTGATTTTTAAAAAATTGTGGATGACACAAAGATTGGCAGAGTAGTAAATAATTGTGGGGATAGGGCAGTCAGACAGAGCCACCTGGATTGCTTGGTAAGATAGGTCAATTCAGGTAAAATGTGTTTTTAATAAAGAAAAATTCAAACTTATACAGTGAGAAACAAGGAATGCAGGCCATACCTATAGGATGTGTGTGAGTGCGGGGGCGGGGGACCTAGCCTAGAAAGCAGTGACTCTGAGAAGGGTTATGTGATTATAGTGGATAAATTCAAAATGAGTTCCCAGTGCAATGCTGTGGTAAAAGGGGCTAATGAAATCCTTGGATGTATAAACAGGGAAGTACTGAGGAGGAGTAGGGAGGTGATTTTTGTCTCTGTATTTGGCATAAGTGAGACTATACTGGAATACTGCCTACAGTTCTGGTGTCTACATTTTAAATTAGATGTTGCAAAATTGGAGAGGGTGCAGAAAAGAGCCACAAAAATTATTCCAGAACTGAAGAAAATGCCTTGCAGTGAGGAACACAAAAAGCTTGATCTGTTTAGCTTATGAAAAAGAAGATTGAGGGGTGACTTGATTACAGTGTACAAGTACCTTCACTGGGATAAAATACCAGGTACTAGAGGGCTCTTTACTCTATCAGAAAAAGGTGTAAAAAGAATCTCTGGTTGGAAGATGAAGCCAGAGAAAATCAAATTGGGAATAAGCACACATTTTTAACAGGGAGGGTGATTAACCACTGAAACAAACTGGTAGGGGAAGTGATAGATTCTCTGTCTTTGTCTTTAAATCAAGACTGGATGCCTTTCTGGAAGATATGCTTTAGCCAAACATATGTTGTTGGGCTCAATACAGAGGTCACTGAGTAAAATTTAATGGCCTGTGACTTACAGGAGGTCACTAGATGATCTAATGATCCCTTCTTAAACTCTGGTTTCAGAGTAACAGCCGTGTTAGTCTGTATTCGCAAAAAGAAAAGGAGTACTTGTGGCACCTTAGAGACTAACCAATTTATTTGAGCATAAGCTTTCGTGAGCTACAGCTCAAACTCTGTGAATCTATTAAATATTCAAGCATGCATCTTTTGGAGGCATTTCTGATTACAAAAGGAGGTGGCTTACCTTATGTTTTCAATGAGACTGATCACATGCTTAAAGTTAGACATGTGCTAAAGTAGCTTGCAGAATTGGGGTCTAAGGTGGTATCACTACTGACTAAGTAAAGGGATTGGAATCTGGCCTACGTAGTTTTTTGTTTTGTTTTATGTTGGATACAATTCCTATTAAGATGCAACATAACGGAAAAGGGGATATCTAGAAATCTGTTGATTTAAAGCCAGGTTTTTATTTGCAAGAATGTCTCATCAGTATGTACTACCTGCTTCATATTTAAAGTGATGTTATGGAGCAAATGAGGAAGAAGAGGGTATACATAGGTTTCAAGCTCATTGCACAAAGTAAGTCTGCTCTTTATCCAATTGGAAATGTCCCCAAAGACCCATGCTACAGAATTTTTTTTTAAATAACATACCATTTCCATTCGTTATAAATTACATGACAGAGCCAATGGGTTAAGTAGATGTTTGAAGTTAGGTATGTGCTTAAGTACCTTGCTGAATCAGGGCTTTACTCCCCAAGTAGCCCCGATGGTATTCGCCCAGAGCCAGGTACTAATGATTGTAATTGAATGTATCAGACTCAGATCCTTAGTTCTTAAAGAAATCAATTCATACTTAACAGTGCAAAGCAGTTTGACATACAGTATTCTGTGTAAGGAAAACTAGTTTGGCTTGACCAAACTATTTTGATAGATCATATCTCTGTGGGTATTTGATATTGTATAGCTGTTCTGACCATTCTCAGTGTGATTTATTTTTGTTGCTGGCAACCTGTGGTAATTTATTTGCTTATTCTTTATCTAAACATAGAAAGTAGCCATGAAGAAGGTAACCAAGGGTAATTCAAATTTTCTGGGGCAGTCATCCATTGAGGCCACTAAAAACCATATTAAGGAAGGAAGGAAGGAATTCCGATCTTATCTACATCTCAAAAAACGTATCCTTCATTTGGAGGATCAGTTGTTGTACTGGGGCTGTCATTAGGAGGTTAATTTTTATCAACGGTTACCACTGAGGGTATCTGGGTTTACTACAACTAATTCTTCTAATTATAAGAAAATTCACTACAAAACTGTACTATGGGATTTAAGGTATTACAAAACTGTTGCTGCGTGTTGCATGAATTCACAATAGTGACTGTTGTCACTGACACACTGTATTAGTGAGATTAAAACTAGAAATGATCTTCAAACCTGAAAAATATGATTTCTTTTCAGAAATACAGGGCTGGGATTCACTGTTATGCTCTGGCTGCTTTGCACTAACTCCAGCAATGCAAGGCAGTCTAAACCAAGATTAGCTAGCTAGTTAAGTAAAATGTATGGCTGCTGTATGTCACCAGAAAGGCACAATGCAGCTGGAGCATTTTAGTGAATCTGGCGAATTTTATTTGAGTCAGTTAGAATAATGTGTGCATGAAAGTCAAGGAATGGTAAGGTGCAGGCTATAGACAGGCATAACCAACAGGTACTGTATTGTTCGCATATGGTAGCACAGCCAGTGCATCTCAGTATAGATTTAAGACACACTTAATGTTGCAGCCCTGGGTCTCTCTGGCAGTCTTTTTTAAGTGTGCCAAGTCATGCAGTATGTTTGTGTGCTGGGCAAATGCCTTCACACTGATTGCCAGAGGGAACGTTACAATGCAAAGAAGGGAGCCATTTAGCTTATGCATGGAATAACACTGTGTGTGTGTTTCATTTCCTAATGTTTTAAGCCATTCATAACATCTCACCAAGGACTGAAATAGCAGCAGCCTCTGATATATTTTGTCTTAATTCAGCCTTTGTTAAAATGCCTACATCTAATTGTAATCCTGAAAGAGGTGTGTAGTTTTTTTCCAGATTAGACAAACATTGATTTTGGCATGTTAGGCCTTGTTTTATATACATGCTAATTAGTCTGAAATACTACTTTCTCCTTAAGATATTTAAATCACACTCGTAGTATACTCCTGGGGGAATTCTGAGCCAAAAAGTTAAAAATAATAATTATATTTAAAATAATAATAATAATAATAATAAAATAAAAATTCTATGCACAATATTTTAAAATTCTGCAAAATTCTGCATATTGTATTTGTCAGAATAACAATATGATCATGCCAGTTTCAATTATTTTGGTAACTTATTTCAAAATACCTGCCAGCAAGTATGTCTGGAAGAATACAGACAAAAATAGTCAAGATTTTTTTTTTGACACATAAATTCCTTACGAGGCATATTAATACAGAACTGTGAGTTATAATTTATTGAAACTATTGTACAGAAACTTATTTCTCTTTAGCCGCAGTGCAGAGACTTGGGGGAGTCAGAGGTAACAGAGGAGCTGAGGGGGAGGGAAGTAATTGCTGAGAAGAAGCCTGGGAGTGAACCTGGAGGATTGTTGGGTGTGGCTGGGAGAAGTATGGAACAGGTTTTTTGCGGGCGGGGGGATTGTTAGGGATTTGGGGAGCCTCCCCAATCAGACCACAAGCCTCGCCCATTCATTCAGGCACATCTGACTTTGTCGCCGTGTGGCGGCCCTGCAGCCCCCTCTCATTCAGCTCCTGGCTCAATTCTGTCAACCCACTAGCTCCTGAGCCCATGCCCCAGTCTGTCCCCCCCACTAGCCCTTCTGAGCCCTAGTCTGTGACCTCCCCCAGCAGTCCCAGTTGCTCCGCTCTGTCCGTTCCATGTCTCCTCAGCTTGCCATGCTGTGAGGAATGCAGCCTCTCCGCCAGTTGGCTGCGTAGAAGCCCCCAGTGGGTGAAAGGTATAAATGCAGCCCTGTCTCCAGCAGAATCTATATTCTGCCAAGAAAAAAAATCTGTGAGGGATATAAAATCTGTGCGTATGCAGTGGTGCAGAATTCCCTCAGGAGTCACAGTGTAGTGATTTTAAGAGAGATACATTGTACACTGAACCACAACTGTGGCCTGTGTTTTATGGTCTTCTGTCAGTTCCGTCAAGGTCCAAATTCCAAGAGTATATAGTTGTGCACTGTAACTTTGTTTCAATATTTCCCAGACTATATTATCTTTGAAGTTTATCTGTGATCAAATACAAACTGTGTATTGTGATAGATAGCTTGTGTGTACCTGTGTTTGTAGATTTGTATTTTCAGGCTGAATTGGCATCCTGAGCATGATGAGTACATGACTCCCTAGAGCTGTTGGATTTTTCCTTAATCCCATACACTTAGGAATCCCTGGAAAAATTCACTCTGGTAGCACTTCCACTAGGTATTCTTACAGAGTTGGCAGATGATATCAGTATAAAATGACCCTATGAAGTGTAATGTGGGCAGGGAATTAATGCCAAGGTAACTATCTTAAAACCAAGCAATATAAAAGCTTGATATTATTGTAACCTTAGCCAAAGTCAGACTAAAATAATTGTTTATTAACAAAAATAACTGAATTTTAGCCAGTTACATTTCACAGAATAGAAAAGTTCATTAGTCAAGTGCTGCTTGATTTGAAATGAGCTTTCTTACCTAAATAAATGACCCTCCTTGATGTTGTTTACAACATAAGATGTTTAAAAAGGCTTTGATCTCATACATAATTGTCATCCTTTTTGAGTATGCAGAGACAGATAAACTAGCATAATTTTTGGTTTTTTTATAAATATTTTATTTTTCATTCTTGTGTGAATTTGGCACTGACAAACTGATTAACTCCTTCAGTCAAATTCCTTCTTAAGGCCCATGTTTCCATAGAACGTCACTAGATTTGTCTACTAATCACTGATGTCTTTGTATATCACCACATGTGAACTTTGCTCTCGTATTATTGTAAGATCTATAGGGTAAGGGCCATGTCTTAGTCTTGTAAAACTGTGTGTACATTGACAGTGCTTTATAAATAAGGATATGGTATAGTCTGGGTTCTTATACCTCTAGCAAAACAACTATGTCCAAGGCCAAGTCCTCTCAAGAAAATTTGAGAGGACAATTGAACAAATTTGACAGTTAATTGATACAAATAATTGTTCGCTATTAAGTAAAGTCCATCAAAAACACTTACTGTGACATAAGTATTCATGGTGAAATCCTGGCCCCACTGAAGTTAATGGGAGTTTTGCCATTAACTTCAATGGAACTAGGATTTCATCCCAGATCTCCAGGGTTGAAAAGACTGCATTAAACCACTGAGCCAGGACACACATGCAATTTTCTTATGAGCTATCTGTATTTTGTATTTGATAAAACCATACTTAAAGTGCATTTGTTTGCCAAAGCACTAACATTAGACTGTTAAAATGATGGATTAAAACTATTTTGACTAGGCTATTATTTTTCCCAGTATGGCACTGTATAGTGTGCATATGCTTTGTGTGAAAAGACAAATATAGGGCACGATTATGTCTCATTTACACCTATTTTGAAGCTACAGTAATTCCATAGATTTCAGTGTAATGTAACTGGAATTAAAATGTACCTAATAGTTTGATTAATCAGACACAATCTTTATTATTTTAAGATGTGAGATAATGCTGACATAGAGTCTTGTGAATTTGAGCCTTTAGATAATGAAACTTCCAACCTAGTTGTGTGATCTGACCCTAAGAGAACCCCTGCCGATTTTCATCTTGTCTTAGTAATAAAGAAATGTATTATATGCATTTGTACTTTTGCTCTCTTTGATTTGAAAAATGGTATCAGACTGACATCCTGAAATAGGACAGGATAAGTTTAACATTAAGTTTCTTAGGGCATGGCTACACTTGCAGATGTAGAGTGCCTTGAGTTAAGCTAGCCTTCGTTGAGTGCAGTAGGGAAAGCGCTGCCATGTGTCCACACTGACAGCTTCCAGCGCACTGGCGTGGCAACATTTGTGGCACTTGCAGTGGCATTGGGCGTGGTGCATTATGGGCAGCTATCCCAGCATTCAAGTGGCTGCAACGTGCTTTTCAAATGGGGGTGGGGGTGGGGTGAACTGTGACAGGGAGTGTGTTGTGTGTATGTGGGGGAAGAGAGTGGGTTTGTGAGGGGCTGAGAGCATGTCAACATGCTGTCTTGTAAGTTCAGACAGCAGCAGACCCCTCTTCCCCCTACCCCTCTCTCTCTCACACAGCATTCCACACTAATGGTTGCTTTGTCTCAGAGCAGATAAGCAGCCGGCTGTCAGAAACGGAGCTTTCAAAGGGCATATCCGGATTCCTACAGTGATTTAAAAACAATGAGAAGAGTGGCCACTTGACTTAAGGGGATTATGGGACGTTTCCGGAGGCTGATCAGAGCACAGTAATGCAACACCTCGTCCACACTGGCGCCGCGGCGCTCCAGCGGGGGCACAGCAAACATTATTCCACTCGCCGAGGTGGAGTACCAGCAGCTCTGTAGCTGTGGAGTCAGAGTGCTCTACGCGTGCCTTTCCAGTGTGGATGGGTAGTGAGCTAGTGTGCCCGGGGCTCCTTTATTGCGCTGAAACTCGCAAGTGTAGCCAAGCCCTTAGTGTAGTAAGTAAATAAATAAATAGTGTAATAAGCTTAGTGTAGCTTATTAAAAACAAGTTAAAACTTAGTTTCTGTGATCACTAGTTGTGTCTCAGTGCTGCTTTCTTAACACACATTTATTGACATTGTGGCTAGACTGTAATTAACTTCAGTGTTTAAATACTAGCCTTGTAATCTACCTTTGAGATGGTGACTAATGTATTTAAACTGCCTGCTTTCCTGGCTTTTGTAAGTTTCTGTAGCCAAGGCTGCAACCATGTAATGTATCAAGCACATAGGGTAAGATTGTGAACCCTGTCAAGCATCTACTCATATGGGTAGTTCCATTAGTTTCAGTAGGACTACTCATATGAGTCACTGTTCTCCACTGGGAATTAGGGGTTCATGATCTGGCCTAGAGTGAGGGAAGGCTAGTGCCTCAGGGACCCAGCCACCAGTCATTTTATTGCTCTTAAGTTTTTTCAACTTATTCAAGCTGATCAGATAAGATCTACGTGCTTAGCTCTCTCACCACTATATAAATATGTTCATGCTCGAGGGCTCACTTTTTTGTTTCAGCTTTTTATATCACTCAGTATGCTTGGCCATTTATTCAGTGTTTAATTTGTAATGAAAGAAGTGCTGGGGCTCAAGCAATTAGGTACCAGGGCTCAAGCAATTTTTTTAAACTTTAATAACTGACATGGCAAGCCCAGAGAGGCTGGGGCTATGAATTGCCAAGCCTAGAGGTGCCGGGGCTCAGGCCTGGTAAGCCCTGGCGCAAGTTAAGCACTGCATTTATTAGTTGAAATCATGATAACTTTAAAATAAGATCTTGATGGAATGGCTGTGGGAATGAACAGCTTTGCCATTTACTTTTCTCCTAATCTGGTCATTGAATTGCTCAAGTTGTATATGAATAGCCAGTGGAGTAAAGCTTTTTTTCTTTTTAAGTGACCATTTAAACTTCAGCAAAGGGTCAAATGTTATTTAGACACTTGGTAAACAGGGCTTCATGGATACAAATCTTGCTTCATGTTTACAATGACACACAATAAGTGGAACAGTGAACATTTTGGAACTGTTGAAAAGATTTAAAAAGTTGGGCTAGCTGGGACTTAAAAATGTCTGTGTACAAGCATTTTGGAGACCATAGATCTTGGGTCTAATGGACAATGAAGATTTCTGCCTCTACATCACTCTCTCAAATCCAATACAAGTCTGCAGTGACTAGTTCTGATTAAAGAGGAGTATCAGCTGAATCAAAAAAATTCAGAATTTTGAAATTTTTGTCATGAAATGAAATGTTTAAATTTAAACATCTTACATAAAAGGAAAAATTTCACCAATTTCAAATTGAAAACTGTCAAAAGGAAAAACATGAAACAATGAAGCAATTTGGTGATCGATTCCTACATTTCAGCCCAGAGGATAAATTGTAAGATAGGCCATTTGAATTTATTTATTCAGTGCATCTGTGGGTAGGGGATGGAGAAAAGCCGGGTTGTTCCGAGGCTCCAAGGATGCATGTGCGTATGTGGACACAGACACAAAATGGTTAATCAGCCAAAGAAACAAAATCCATATTCGTGGTGAGAGGGGCATGGCCGAGAAGTCCTAGATGGGAACCCCACTAGCAAGTGATTCAACCCACATTGTGTAAGGCTTGCCCAGAATCCCCGAGAGACTAGCCAAGGGACAACCAATTTTAATGATCAGAGGAATTAAAAACAGCCCTGAATCCATTCCCTCTCTCCAGAGATTGGTGTAGAAGGGAATTACAGCTAAGCATCCTTATTGGAAACCGCACAGGCAAATGATCAGTCACACAGTGCACCCCAGACCAACCCCAAGTACCATTAAAAGGAGAGCAACAGTTCATCCTCTGGCACATGTAGGTCAACGGAACTAATTGCATTGTCACCCAGTAATTATAGGTACCCACGTCCAATCACAAAACAGCACATGGCGCCATGTGACAAAACTCGGTCATTAATCGGGGTACGGCGTGGCAAAACATTTTTAATTGTTTTTTAAAAACAATCTTAAAAACTATACTGAAAATACAAGAAATTTCAAAGCAATCAAGATGTTTTCACAAAACAATTTTACCTTCCTCAAAACAGCATTTTTTGACTAAATTATTGTTCTTTTTGTCAAAATTTTTGACCAGCTGTAGTAGGAATCAAGATTTGCTGCCATTCCAAAATTGCTTGGTGAGCAGCGTAACCGGTATCTAGAACACCAGAAAATGGCATCGTACGTAACAACAATTATTAGCCTTACTGCATTGTCGATGAAGGCTTTAGAATGAACATGAACACTATGGATGGTCTTTTCATACCAAGAGGTAGTTTTCCCAGACTAGAGTTTGGGGAATGTTGACAGGATAGTATGGGGATGATTGCATTATTGCTGCTCATCCTGAACCTATTCTGTGTATGAATCCTTCAATCTGGTGTTTGGATAGGCACTAAAAATAATTTTTGGAAACTTGGAACTCAAATTGTCATTTTTAATTATCTAATATTTTAAGGACAGCAGCTGTTCATGCACCTGTAGACTGTTTTGATTGTTACATATTTTACCCTTTGGATTTAATAATAATTTGTGCACAGGACTGTATGGTTGCATGTTACTTTAAAGACACAAAACTGTGCCAATTTCATGTTACTTTTGACATTATTCAAGAAACATGATTTAAAATGGATAGTTTGTTATAAGACTTAATCCTGCAAGATGCTGAGCACTCTGATCCAACACAGCTCTTAAATAATACATATCTGTAAGCATGTAAGATTAACCAGTGCTTAAATGTAAGCAAATGGGTAAATCCTTTGCTGGATCAGACTGCTCATACTTTGAAGGATTGATCGCTAAAAGAGTCTACAAGAAAGATTTTTCTCTCACTAAAGTGAAAATGGATTCGACTAAATGCATGTTACATTGATTAGATGAATATTTTATATTAATACTTTGCATTTCATGTGATGATCTCAACACACTTAACAAAGATGGGTAAGTATTATCATGCTCAAAGAGATTGTGATTTACCCCATCACAAATAGGACAGAACTACAGCTATTACCCAAGTGTCTTGACTTAATTCCATGCTTTAACCAATAGAAAAATGCTGCCTCATTCATTTAATTCTTTTAATTAAGCATTAAATAAGGCAGAAGGTTTGGGAATGGTAATACCAGGATATGTGAATGCCTATCAAAATATTATGCCTTGAGATCTATTCTTGGACAACTGGTAGGTCAATAATTAGAACCCGAGAAGTGTGAAGATATAATCATCAGCAGGTAAATCTGATTTACCTATTCATCACTTAGATACTACAGTGATTAACATTATAGGGAAATCTAAAATGGATAGAATTACACCCACACAGAGTTTTCTTTGTTGTTAAGAATGCAATTCTTTTAAACATTTTGGTCTTGATTTTCATGAAAGGTCTTTATCATTTCCCCATTTACATTGTTCAGATCCATTTAATTCAAATAATTTCTCATTAAGGGTACTAATAACTCATCAATCTGTTAGCAAAAGCTTTTTTTTGTTACTTTTCATAATGCTATAGAATGGCCTATTTTAAATCCTGAAATGTTATAAACCACCAGATTGTTAATTGCTTCAGATGCTGTGAAAAATAATTACTCCAAATTATTTTTGATATTTAGTTGGCAGTGTAATGATTTAACTAAAGACCTAACTATACCATTTCAAATTGGGCAGTGTGGTGGAAAAGTAGATTGTAAAATTTTACAAGTGAAAATACTACATTTCCTGTAGACTTTTCACATTTAATAGAAAACTACCACTGATGGATCTTCAGTTATCTCCAAGATAAAAATACAATGTTCAGTCAAACAGCGCCAATATAGCTAAAAAAATGTGAGGTACAATTTCTGCTCCATACAGGTTATGTATTATATGTAGCTAATGTATCTAAAAGAGCATGTGTGTTGATATTTTTTGCTATTTGTAGTGAAAATTTCCCTTCCTGTCTGATGCAAGTTGTTCAGGCTGAGAAAGTGTGTGTGTGTATGTTCAGCCAGTTGATTTATACTCACTTTGCTGCACACCTTTAAGGCTCCTGGATGAAATTTGATATCTGTTGATTGTTTCAGGCAATGTGGGAGCCATACGGGTAATACCATTCTCACAGCTAGGCTATAATATAATTCCTGAAAACAACCTCCCCTAGAAGGTGGCATGTTTCAGCAAGAGATATTTTTAATTTTAGATAAGGGAATTTTCTGGTACTGAAATAGTATTAGTGCATGTAATACATATCATAAGTATAAAGTTCTCTTTCGTCTGCATGGTTTATTTCAACTACACTTTTTTCTGTAAAAAATGTTTATTACCTTGTTTAGACACAGTCTAAAGCGCTGTGTAAAGGCATGCACGCAACAAACTTAAAGTGTCAATGTTTCAGGGAATGTAAATTATTTTCAGAATTTCAGAAATTGAGAAGGGATAAGTGGAAGGAGAAAATGTTGGGCTGGTGTCAAGCGATAGCTCGTAACCCTCACAGACTCCCAAACATCACAAGAACACCCGAGGTCTCAGGTGATGCTTCACATACCTCTACCTTGGTGAGTGAAAAGTTATGTTTCATGATGGTATGCAGATGAACCTCAAAACTGCTAAAATAAATTTTAAGAAAAGTAGTGTTTTGTCATTCATCTTTCTATATTTGAATCACTTTGGCATCATTTGCTCTTTTTGGTTTTTCACTTGCCAGTTTTCCCTCTTTTCTATCATGCATCGTCCATTCCATTTTTCATGCCACAATCTTCATCTTGTCTTAGTAATAAGAAAATGTCTGAGATAAACCTGTACTTTTACTCTCTTTGGTTTGAAAAATGGTATCAGACTGTCAAATCTGCCCACTGTGACTTGATTAAGGTCTGCACCTGCAGGTATTACTCATACAAGTAGACCCATTTAGGTCAGTGGACTATTCATACAGTAAAGACAATATAGGTTGCAGAGTCTGGCCCCTAACCAAATGGCTCTAGCACCAATAAAAATAGTTTGGGTATTCAGTTCTTTTAAAACTGTACTGAACACTACGTGTCTATTAGAAGAGTATTGAGTTGAATATTTGATACACTGTGGATGAAATTTTAGAAATGCTTACAATTTCTCTTTGCTAAAATGGAAAGAAGACACTAGCTGGAAGCCCAGTTCCTGATGTAAAACAAGACCTGGCTCCTGCTGGATATGAATAGTGTTCTTTGCTGGCAATGAATCCTCTTAAATCAACTTATTTTTCCCCCTTTTTATTTAAGGCACTGTGGTTGTAGGTTTATTATTCAAAAACTGTGTAACAGTTAATTAAGTTTAAAATGAACATGTTAAGACTTACATTTGTGACTCTCTCTCTCCAAGATGTTACAGTATGGTATATGCATTAGTTACATGAAATTGAGTGTTAAATTGGCCTCCTTTGAAGTTTCATTCAGTCTTTGTCACTTGTTTTGACTTGGGCATTTATTCTATGAAGACACTTTTCTTTTTATTGAAATTCCTATTGTAACTTTTGCGTTAATGTGATGGAGAATTGCTCCTTAAGGGAAAACAAATGATCTGTTAGTTTTCCCACTTCAGGAATATTTAACATTTTCAGTGTTTTACATGAGGCAGGCATTTCAAGTCAAGCATTACTAAAGAGTTGTCAAGAAGAAACATTAGAACAGGGAACCAGAAAGAAGAGAACAGTTGTCGAAACATGGAGCTGACATCAAAACAGAAAAGCAAATAATTGTTTAAAACCAAAGGAGTACTTGTGGCACCTTAGAGACTAACCAATTTATTTGAGCATAAGCTTTCGTGAAGTGAGCTGTAGCTCACGAAAGCTTATGCTCAAATAAATTGGTTAGTCTCTAAGGTGCCACAAGTACTCCTTTTCTTTTTGCGAATACAGACTAACACGGCTGTTGCTCTGAAACCTCTTTAAAACCAGGTTTCTTTACAGAGGCATATGGTCGTATGGGAGGTGCTGGAGGAGGAGAGGGAACATACAGAGCTGCAGCAAGCTACATAGCAGAGGTTCAAATTCTGGTGAAAAAGCCCCTTTAGGGTTATTTAACCTGGCAAAGTTCACTAGTTTCTTGGCATTCATGTACTATATTATGTTGGGATGAAAAGCAAGCCAGACCAGTACATGGTAGAGCTGAGGCCGCAGCTCAGTGGACCGTTAGCAGAGGTGGCGGCTGAAATGCTAAGGAACACATGAACAGTTATGAACTTTTTAAAACCCAGGCGAGAGTCAGAATGGGGCTAACACCTGAGCATTTCGTCGGCGGTTCAGATCCCTAAGGTGGAAACCAGACATTTCATTTACCCGACATGCCTACCACATTGTGAAAAATTGGGATGCCTGGATATCGGGAGCAAGTGTTAAATCTCCAGAAGCTATGCCCTTCCTAATGCAAATGGAGCAGTTCTTAGAGGGTGTTCCTGAGGAAATAGAAAGGTACATCCTAGATGGGAAGCCCAAAACTGTAATCGAGGTGGGGGAGATTGGAGCCAAATGGGTGGAGGTGGCAGAAAAGAAAAAAAACTAGTAGCAGTTGGAGCGGCTATCAGAAGGGGCAACCCAAAACAAAACTCTATCACCGGGGGCAACCCAAGGCCCCACCTACATCCCAAGGAAAACCCCAGGCACCTTATCGTCCCACCACACCACTCTCCAGCAACCCACCTTGCCCCAGTGACCAGTCAACTGGGCGATGTTTTAAATGTAATGAGCCGGGGCATGTGAAGGCCAACTGCCCCAAGAACCCCAACAGATTACAGTTCATTGCACCGGGGTCACACCAAAGGTCCTCAGGCCCAGGTGCCTCCCAGATACCCTTAGAGCGAAGGGAAACTGTGAGTGTGGGCGGCAAGAAGGTTACAGTGTGGAGGGACACTGAAGCACAGGTGTCAGCTATCCATCAATCCTTAGTGGACCCCAACTTAATCAACCCAGAGGCCCAAGTGACGATTCAACCCTTCAAGTCCAACTCTTTTGATTTGCCTACAACCAAGTTGCCTGTCCAGTACAAGGGCTGGTCAGGAATGTGGACTTTTGCTGTCTGTGATGATTATCCCATTCTCATGCTGCTAGGGAAGACTTGGCCAACAAGGTAAAGCTGTCCAAGGGGGTGGGAATGGTCACCCGCAACCAGACTAAGCAAGCTTCCACACCTATCCCTGTTCCTGAGCCTTCCACCAGGGCCCCGTCTGTGTTACCAGAGACCCAGATGGAGGTGGTGGAATCGGATCCCCTGCCAACGACTGTAACGGCCGTAGTGGATCCAGTCCCAGAGACCCAGCCAAAGCCAGTCCCTGAACCAAAACTGGTGAAGCAACCAGCACCAGAACCATTGCCAGCACTGAGTCCAGTGCTTGCAATCCCATCTACAGCTCCAAAACCAGAGGGCACTACTGAGCCTGCACTGGCAGCAGCAGCAGATGACCCTACAAAAGAGGCTCAGCCAGAGCCTGAAATACCCATAGTGCACCAGCAGAGAGCGGTTCTTCATCAATGGAAACAGCCCCATCACCTGCATCGCTTCCAGAGGGACCAAGCCCAGGTCCACAATCCAGTGAGGAACTGATGTCTCCAGCATCAAGGGAACAGTTCCAGGCTGAACAGGAAGCAGATGAAAGCCTCCAGAAAGCTTGGATGGAGGCACAGAGCAGCCCACCGCCTCTCAACTCTTCTAATAGATCCCAGTTTGTTGTAGAAAGAAGACTTTTATACAAGGAAACTCTTTCTGGTGGGCACCAGGAAGACTGGCATTCTCAGAGACAGTCGGTAGTTCCAAATAAGTACCGGGAAAAGCTCTTCAGCTTAGCCCACGATCATCCTAGTGGCCATGCTGGGGTGAACAGCACCAAAGACCGTTTGGGGAGGTCATTCCACTGGGAGGGAATGGGCAAGGATGTTTCTGCCTATGTCCGATCTTGTGAGGTATGCCAAAGAGTGGAAAAACCCCAAGACCAGGTCAAAGCCCCTCTCCAGCCGCTCCACATAATTGAGGTTCCATTTCAGCGAGTAGCTGTAGATATTCTGGGTCCTTTTCCGAAAAAGACACCCAGAGGAAAGCAGCACATACTGACTTTCATGGATTTTGCCACCTGATGGCCGGAAGCAGTAGCTTTAAGCAACACCAAGGCTAAAAGTTTGTGCCAGGCACTAACAGACATTTTTGCCAGGGTAGGTTGGCCCTCTGACATCCTTACAGATGCAGGAACTAATTTCCTGGCAGGAACTACAGAAAGCCTTTGGGAAGCTCATGGGGTAAATCACTTGGTTGCCATCCCTTACCACCATCAAACAAATGGCCTGGTGGAGAAGTTTAATGGAACTTTGGGTGCCATGATACATAAATTCGTAAATGAACACTCCAATGATTGGGACCTAGTGTTGCAGCAGTTGCTCTTTGCCTACAGAGCTGTACCATGTCCCAGTTTAGGGTTTTCACCATTTGAACTTGTATATGGCCGTGAGGTTAAGGGGCCATTGCAGTTGGTGAAGCAGCAATGGGAGGGGTTTACACCTTCTCCAGGAACTAACATTCTGGACTTTGTAACCAACCTACAAAACACGCTCCGAACCTCTTTAGCCATTGCTAAAGAAACCCTACAGGATGCTCAAAAAGAGCAAAAAGCCTGGTATGATAAACATGCCAGAGAGTGTTCTTTCAAAGTAGGAGAGCAGGTCGTGGTCTTAAAGGCGCTCCAGGCTCATAAAATGGAAGCGTTGTGGGAAGGGCCATTCACGGTCCAGGAGCACCTGGGAGCTGTTAATTATCTCATAGCATTCCCCACTTCCAACCGAAAGCCTAAGGTGTACCATATTAATTCTCTAAAGCCCTTTTATTCCAGAGAATTAAAGGTTTGCCAGTTTACAGCTCAGGGAGGAGATGATGCTGAGTGGCCTGCAGGTGTCTACTACGAAGGGAAAAGTGCTGGTGGAGTGGACAAGGTGAACCTCTCCATGACCCTCTGGCGTACGCAGCGACAGCAGATCCTGGAGCTGTGCACTAGCTACGCGCCGACGTTCTCAGCCACCCCAGGACTGACTGAATGGGCATACCACTCCACTGACACAGGTAATGCTCACCCAATTCGAGCCCAACCTTATCGGGTGTCTCCTCAAGCTAAAACTGCTATAGAACGGGAAATCCAGGATGTGGTACAGATGGGTGTTATCTGCCCCTCTGGCAGTGCATGGGCATCTCCAGTGGTTCTAGTTCCCAAACCAGATGGGGAGATATGTTTTTGCGTGGACTACCGTAAGCTAAATGCTGTAACTCTCCCAGACAACTATCCAAAGCCATGCACAGATGAACTATTGGAGAAACTGGGACGGGCCCAATTCATCTCTACCTTGGACTTAACCCAGGGGTACTGGCAGGTACCGCTAGATGAATCCGCCAAGGAAAGTTCAGCCTTCATCACACATGTTGGGCTGTATGAATTTAATATGCTCCCTTTCAGGCTGCGGAATGCACCCGCCACCTTCCAAAAACTTGTAGATGGTCTCCTAGCGGGATTGGGAGAATATGCAGTCGCCTACCTTGACAATGTGGCCGTATTTTCGGATTCCTGGGCAGAACACCTGGAACATCTGCAAAAAGTCCTTGAGCGCATAGGGAAGGCAGGACTAACTGTTAAGGCTAAGAAGTGTCGAATAGGCCTAAACTTAGTGACTTATCTTGGACACCAGGTGGGTCAAGGAACTATCAACCCCCTACAGGCCAAAGTGGATGCTATTCAAAATTGGCCTGTCCCAAAGTCAAAGAAACAGGTCCAATCCTTCTTAGGCTTGGCTGGATATTACAGGCGATTTGTACCGCAATACAGCCAAATTGCCACCCCACTGACAGACCTAACCAGAAAGAAACAGCCAAATGCAGTTCAGTGGACCGAAGAGTGTCAGAAGGCCTTTAACCAGCTTAAAGCGACACTCATGTCTGACCCTGTGCTAAGGGCCCCAGACTTTGACAAACTGTTCCTAATAACCACAGATGTGTCCGAGCGTCGTATGGGAGCAGTTTTAATGCAGGAAGGACCAGATCAAGAGTTCCATCCTGTAGTGTTTCTCAGCAAGAAGCTATCTGAGAGGGAAAGTTACTGGTCAATCAGAGAAAAGGAATGTTACACCATTGTCTACGCTCTGGAAAAGCTACACCCATACGTTTGGCGACGGTGTTTCCACCTGCAAATCGACCATGCTGCACTACAGTGGCTTCATACCGCCAAGGGAAATAACAAAAAAACTTATTTGGTGGAGTTTAGCTCTCCAAGATTTTGATTTTGACATACAACACATTTCAGGAGCTTCTAACGAAGTGGCTGATGCACTCTCCCTTGAAAGTTTCCCAGAATCAACTTGTCCAAATCGTCCTTAAGAAGTGGGAAATATTGTTAGTCTTTATACAGTTAGTATATGTATAGTACATATACAGTTAGTATATGTATAGTACATTTAGACATGCATGTGTCTTATTAACTCTGTTTTCTCCTAGAGCTCCAGGAAGAAATCACAACCAGTGTTTCACCCTATCTGTGATCTGAGGGGCATGTCATAAATATAAAGGGAAGGGTATACAGTGCTATAAAATTCCTCCTGGCCAGAGGCAACACCCTGTTACCTGTAAAGGGTTAAGAAGCTCAGCTAACCTGGCTGGCACCTGACCCAAAGGACTAATAAGGGGACAAGATACTTTCAAATCTTGGGGGCGGGAGGGTGGGGAGGGAGGCTTTTGTTTGTGCTCTTTGTTTACGTGGTTGTTCTCTCTTGGGACTGAGAGAGGCCAGGCAGAAATCCGTCTTCTCCAACCCATCCTAATCCAAGTCTCCAATATTGCAACCAGTATAGGTAAGCTTGGCAAGGCGGATTAGTTTCTTTTGTTTTATGTGAATCTTCCCTGTGTAAAGAGAGAGGTTTATTCCTGTTTTCTGTAACTTTAAGGTTTTTCCCAGAGGGGGATCCTCTGTGTTTTGAATCTGAATACTCTGTAAAGTATTTTCCATCCTGATTTTACAGAGATGATTTTTACCTTTTTTTTTTTTTTTAAATAAAATCCTTCTTTTAAGAACCTGACTGATTTTTCCATTGTTCCAAGATCCAGGGGTTTGGGTCTTTGATGATTTTGTAACCAATTGGTTAGGATATTATTCTCGAGCCTCCCCAGGAAAGGGAGTGTGTGGGGCTTGGGGGGATATTTTGGGGGAAGACGTCTCCAAGTGGTCTCTTTCCCTGTTCTTTGTTTAAAACGGTTGGTGGTGGCAGCATACTGTTCAAGGACAAGGCAAAGTTTGTACCTTGGGGAAGTTTTTAACCTAAGCTGGTAAGAATAAGCGTAGGGGGCCTTTCATGCAGGTCCCCACATCTGTACCCTAGAGTTCAGAATGGGGAAGGAACCCTGACATGTGCCCTGCGTACAAAGAAGCAGACTGTATTGAAGAATAGCTTGCCATTTTTAATGTGACGTTCATAAAGTTCCAGAGGACAAGAAAGTTCCAACATTGATTAGTAAGCTCTTGGGTAAAGCATTACATGTGTTTAATGAAATGCCAGTTGGTAAGGCTTTGCAATAAGATGACTTTTAAAAGACTGCATTGCAAAGGTCTCAAATTACTCCTGAAGTGTATAGATTGAAATTCAGAGCCCTCAAAATGCAAGACAAGAGGAGTCAGAGAGAATAAGCATGTAAATTGTGTGATTTGGACAAAAAGTGAGCCAAGGGGAAGGAAGCAGGGAATTATGGACAGTTGCTTGATCGTTTTGCAGAGGAGCAGTTCCTGAGCATATGTTCTGAAGAAGTCAGATACACTGTTTGGGATAAATCCCTGGACTCTGTCCAAAACACAGCACATCTGGCTAATTCCTCTGAACAAGCCAAAATGTCAGACCTTTGTAAATTACTTGTTTTGTTAGACTGTAGAATTCTCGGGTTAGAGACTGTGTATTTTCTTGCATATAGCAGTTAGCATGCTGGGGTTTCACTCTGGATTGGGGCCCTGGAGTGTTATTGCAAAATAACTATTAAATAATTATAATCAGTCTTGGATTTCCCTTAACCTCTCTGCACCTCTATTTCCCAGTCTGTAAAATGAGGCTATGGATCTTAAATACTTTTTAAAGCATAAAAAGTGATGAGAAGTGCTAGTTATTGTTATTACTTATTTAATTCTACTAGTAGGGTACAATTTGAGTCTTGGGGTGATATCCTACCTCCCCTGAAGTCAATGTAAGCTTTGCTATCAACTTCAGTGGTGCCATAATTTTATCCTTGTTTGGTTTAAGTATACTCATGGTATAACTGTTCCTTTGTGAGCTCTTTCTCTACCTTTTGTTAGAGAATGTTTAATTTTTCTACTTTTGTGGCAAAACTGTATAATGCAGAGGAGGTAGAGGACTCTATGTAAGGGATGGGTTCCTCCCTAGCATATTGACAACTATAGAGACTGCCTGGGCCATATTGCTCAGATACAACAGCAAAATGGATCAGGAACCTGGGAATGGATAACCCATCAGGAAGAGGATAATTCTCAGTAGCCAGGGGAGGTAGATGGGTCTTTGGGACTAACCCTTTGGGACCCAACTCCAGTTACACTCCTCACCTGCCTTTGCAAGGTATTTTGCAGGTGTTCATGGAACTCTAAGGCTGCAATGTCCTTGGGATCCCAGTGGAATAGATAGAACAAGGACTATTGGACAGTTCTTGATGAGTCATGAGCCTCATATCTGAATGAGCTCTACCTACTCAGCAGGGTTAAATCACGTGTATGGGCTCAATCCCTGCTCTATTGCTATTTGGGGGGGGGGGAGCTGGTGTGGGGGCAGGTTTTGTGGCAGTAAGAGCCATTGTTCCCCTGCATGTACTGTAGGGAATGACTTTGTTTTTGAAGAGGGAGTGGATTGGGTGATCCAGTAGGTCTTTTCTATCTTTTTATATGATTTTGTAATTCTGATGTGCATTTATGGTCCTTTATATTTAAATCCAATGCACCTAAAACCTCCTCACATTTTCTCTTTTAGAATTTCCTAGCATTGTGACCATGCTGAGAACCAGTACTCTGGTCACTGTAAATCCAATTAGCTCCCCCAGAGAGGGCCTGATTGAGGGAAGGAGTGGTTAATTACTAGATCAGCCAGGGCTGGGGAGTGCTAAGGAGATAATTAGTCCATTAACTGCAAAAGTAGAAAAGGAGCACAGGAATGAAGTGCATAGGAAAGAGAGAAAAAGAAAGGCCAGCAGCATCCAGGTAAGGGAGATCTCTGCATGTAAAGATCTCTTCCTTCTCCTGTCTCTGGCAAGAAAGGGATGATGAATGTATGTCACTGTAAATAGAATTGCTGCATGGAAATGTAAAGGGTTAGTAGTTGATATAATATAAATAAATTACATGGCAGCAGTTACAAACCGGAGGTGTTAGAGCCATTTGTGCAGGAACTCAGGAGCAGAGGACACACCCTGTCACAATGATCATGATAAACATTCATTCATATGCCTTGTTTGAGGAGTTATTATAGAGTGGGAAGGTCTGATTAAGAGTGTTACATCTTTACAAAAATGAATTGTTCCAGTCTAACTTTTCTTCTCCACTGTTTCACTTCCAACATTACCCAGCTAAGTGCTTCTTCGGTCAGGATCCGAACTGCTGGTAGTTTACTGAATTTCCATCCAGTTTAACAAATCCTGTAAATCCATTCATCTCTCTGTACTCACTTCTATGAGTGTTGTGGATTTTCTTGCATCTTGCAGAAGATCGAGTATGCTTTAAATTGCTGATAGCAGCTGTAAGTATTCTCCCCAAAGACAACTATGGTACCATGCTTTGTGTGTATGTGTATATGTGTGTGTGTGTGTGTTTGTATCCACCTATGTATGTGTGTTATGGAGTGGCAGTGGCAGTTTCATTAGAAACTGCATTTAGCTTCCATTTTTAGCCCTATTTTAAATTCCAGAAGATTAATGTTTCCACTGAAATTCTGCAGGCTGCATTTCATCACTGGAACTTGCTAGAATTCACAAAATTACTGTATTTTGAAATAATATACTAGCCCTTCCCTTTTTAAAAAATATTGCATTTTTTTGTCTATTTTCGCAAAAAGGATTGGCTTAGAAATTCCAAATATGTTCTGTTGGCTTTTCTAGGTAGAAATACCTTTTAGTGTTTTGGAGGAAAGAGAAACAGGTTTATGTGGAAATTACAAATATATAATAAACATAAAAGCACATATGATACTTCTGTGACAGTCCAGTCAGGTTCAAGGTGCAACCTATATCAGTGAGGAGTTGTATCATCACTTGTCCTGCAACACCAGGCACCTTACAATGCCTTGTTACTCGAGCTTCCAACCTGGGACTTTCACAAGCAGGTCGCACCCTGAGTGTCTGTGTGCTTACACAGCTCTGGTTCAGCTGCTTTGATCCTAGCAGCCTCTTTTCAGCCCCATTCTGGCTTCCATCAGCCTTATTACAACAAACAAGATGACCCCAATGCACCTTCAGTCCCAAATTTTCATTGTTTCTGATTCTACCATGTTTATTTACAAAGAAAACAGGTAAATAGTCACCCCCCTGCCCCCGCCCCCCCCACCCCGGTCTGCGCGGGAACTGTTCCTTCCTTTATTTGGCCACACACTTGAAAACATATCAATGAGTATCCATAATTCTTCCTGTAGTATTAATACATACATTTTATAATGATATTCATCACCAGTGTGTTATAGGCATTTGTAAAAGACCTTACTGTGACTGGGTGTCTGGAATGGACCACATTGAGAATGCCACACTCAGGGCAGATTGCAAGAAACAGGGCAGACAATCTCTCAAAACTGGTGGTGTATTCTGTAATTAGATTCACTAAACCAGTAACAAAAGAGCTTCTGTAGCACCACACTGGTTAACAAGAAGCCAAACACAGTCCCCTTCAGGCATTCCAGCCCTTGGCTCCCATCCAAACAAATAGGTCTAATATAGTGAGAGATTACTGAAAACCGAAGTTACCATATATAAGGTTCTACCCAAGGGATCAGACATTTACTCCAAGGTCAACATATATTTCAGATCTTACCCAAATATCACACAGTCAGCCAATCCTTAGTAAACTAACTAAAGATTTTATTAGTAAAAGAAAAGAAGAGAGTTATTGAATGGTTAAAGGATCATTTACATGTAACATGCAACTGACGAAGTGGGAATTCACCCACGAAAGCTTATGCTCCAGTACGTTTGTTAGTCTATAAGGTGCCACAGGATTCTCTGCCGCATATACATACAAGTGATTTTTGGTGTTCATAGATCAGGATCATAGCAGTGATGAATAGACTGCTGGTTTGCAAAAGTCTGGTAACTTCCAAAAGACTGGAAGGTCCTCAGTCCATAGTTCAAAATACTTATTTTAGTTATAAATCCGCAGTTTAGAGAATTGGAGGAGGAAAGAGGCAAAATGGAGATGTCTCAGGTGTCTTTTATATCCTCTGCCATATGCATGGAAATTTACAGTCCCAAACAAAGCCCACAGCCCCTGTATATGGAAAGTTACTGACAAAGATGGAGTCTGAGGTCACATGTCCATATCACATGCCCTTACATGTTTTGCTGAATCACAGGGGTCGCCATTGGTTCCACGCTGTCTGACGCGTCCTCAGGAACAGCTATTTGGAGAGCTGATTTTTCTTAATGACCCACCAAGCTTGAATAGTCTATTCACAATGGGCTGGAGAGACTGTATGTAAATTACCTTGTGGGTGTCACCCTAAGAACAAACACATTTGAGATACAAATACATAGCTAATATTCATAACTTTAAATACAAAGATGATACATGGATTTAACCAGGATAATCATTCTTGACAGACTAACTTTTCCATTGATACATTACATGATACACTTTGTACAAGATTTCTTGCAATTATATAATAATGGTATCAATAATAATAATTTAAATGTTCACCCATCTTTTATACAGTGTCACACTTACATGATACATTAATATTGTATTCAGTCAGTTGATTCAGTTGGTTATTATTTGAGGTTTAGATTCTCCTGTCTTTGTAGCTCAGATAAAGTTTCTCTTCCCTGCTGGGATGTAACCAACCTGTCTCTTCCCCCTTCTTGAAAGCTTTGTTTATCTGATACATAAATGTATTCTCATTGTCTTTCAACGTACTTTGGAAATAACTGTCCAGTGGCAAAACTGCATTCCTTTGTCTGTGGCGGGGTAGCTCCTGTGTGAGTGGCAAACATTTTAAGAATTATAATTTATGTCCATAACTTTGAATCAGTTGCAACTACATCACACAATGATATGAATAAGTGGTGAGTTATAAGCTTTCCAGTGACATATTACAGGATACCTTTTAGATGCAAATGATAACGGTAGTGAGTTGGGGTACAGTGGGCTGGTCAGGCCAGTTGAAATACACTGCTAGACATCAGGGTGCCCCTTGCCTTCTACCCTTGGGCTGTTCTTAATGTCACAACTTCACACTAAATGAGGCAGGAAAGAGAATTACTAGCTCATTCAAACATGTCTAGGAAAGGAGGAGCTTAGAGGGGAAAAGGCAGAGGAAGGGCTTACCCAGCCTACGGGTCAGGAAGTATGGGGGAAGTATGAAACTCAAGGACTGCATACTGCTTAGAAAAGATTTTTCATTAAATGAAGTTGAAGTAAGGTTAAGCTCTGTTTTGGTTGCTTGGTTTGGCTGAAGAAAGCTCTAATTCCATGTAGATTTTACCAAAGTAGACAAGTGCTACTTAAGAGACTTCAGTCAAAGAGATTGTTCTTATTATTTAAAGGAAGACTGTGTAGCTATATAGCAGCATCTGTTTAAAAAAAATTAAAACTACATATTTTAAAAGAATCCAGCAACATTTCGTCTTTGCAAGGGACCCTGGGTTCTCCTCCCTGCTCCTGTAGATGATCTTCCCAGGTAGGATTAGCAGAACAGTTAGGAAAGAACAGTGAGATCCTTACACAATGAAGCATGCCATGATTATCATGTGTTGTGAGAATTACACTAGAATGGGGAAGAAGCTGAGATAGAACCTGAGTGGGGATGGGGTACTATGAGGAAGAAAACCTTTCAGATTAAATATTTGCACAACAGTTCAATTGGCTTTTTGCCAAACCTGTAAATAGGGCTATCTGTGAGGAGGATATTAATGTAAAGATAACTGTTCAGCAAATGTGGCATGCAGGTTGTGCACTGCATTGTGACATGGGAGACTGATGAAGGACAGGTGCAATGTTCAGCTACTCCAAAACCTCCACAAAGACAAGGGATAGATGATATGGAATAAGATGCTGAGTTATTCCAAATGCGCTAAAGAGTGTTGTTCAGAGTAAATGGATGATATAAAATCTTACGGTTGGTATAAAAACTAAAACTAAGTCTAAACAACATAGCGAGAAATAGAGACTATTAAGTATAAATCACTGGAGTTAGTAGTAGCTGCCCAAAGTAATCCATCAGCTGTCCATTTGGCAGTTCCTAGTTGGTCACAGAAAGCATCACCGTAGTTGTAACTCTTAAGGGAGTCACTTGGCAGAGATTGCAAGAGCTCAGTGACTCTGGACCCCAGTGAGGACCCTTTATGTTGGGATAGAGGCAGCCTGAGGGGGCCGTTTGTGCAAAAATTCACAAAGTAGCTGCCTACCCTGGAATTATTATGAAAGTATGAGGAGGAGCTTAGAGAGAGTTAATATTTCAAATAATGAAAAAGTAGTATTAAGGTAGTGACAAAAAAGAACTGATGGGAAATTCAAATGAAGGTTGAAATTTCTTTTAACTAGTACTCTTATAAAAATACTAGGTAGAATAGTGAACGTTAAAAATAATGCCTCAGCCTTATCATCAAATTCACTAAATTGTGTTACAATTGTAATGTTATTTTAAAAACCACTTTGAGAACATTGTTTACATGGCCAAGCACTCAAATGCCAGGAAATCCTTATTCACATACATTATGATGCATTTTATAATTATAGGATTGCATACAGTTTCTCAAAAATACATTTATAATAGCTTGTAATTAATTTGTATATACTTGAGAAACATACAGTCTTAAAGTGGGGGAGAGGATGGTGCAAATGATTGCAGAAGGTCAGAATTTAAGCACTCTTTTGCCAACCAGCTGCTCTCAGATTATGAGAAATTGTAGTTTTTCACACCACTTTAAGCACTGGATACATATCTGGTATATCTTTTACTTACGTTAATTTCATTGTTAGAATGATCCATTAATTGTGTTGATTTAGCATAAAATTTTCTGAAATGCCCAAATGACTTAGAACCTTAAGCCCATTTCAAAAGGCGCTTAGGCCATCAGTGCTCGAAAAAGGGGTACTGGGCGTGCTGCTGCACCCCTGGCTTGAAGTGGTTTCTATCATATATAGGGTTTACAGTTTGGTTCAATGGCTCTTAGCACCCACACTATAAAAATGGTTCCCGCACCCCTGAGTTAGGCCATCGGGAGTCTAACTCTCTTTGAAAGCCTGTGGGACCTAAGCTCCTAAGTTACCTAAGTGCTTTTAAATATTTTACCCTTACACAGCAAGTAGTGCGGAGTGGCAAAGGAAGCCATGAGGCTTTCAATTCTTTCAGTAGCTTTAATAGAAACAGTATTTGATTAGCCACTTCACTATCCATTCTTCACCCCTCACCCCTTCACATGCTGAGCCTGAGTCTACTTCTGTGAGATGGGAAGGTGGAAGAAAAGCAGATTGCGTTTGCATTGGTGGAGCATGTTGTCTGAGACACCTGAACAGAAATGTAGGGTGTGGAGTAGAAATGGTCAGAAAAAAATTGACCAAAAAAAAATGTTGCTTTAATTTGCCAATAAATCAAAATGTTCTATGGGACCAAGTCAGTTTTAACAGAACTCCTTCAGAAATGAGCCCACCTGCCTAGCTTCATGGCAACCTGCCTGGGAGGCTGTTGGGAAGTCGGGTCCTTGTGAGTCCTGGTTCCCAGGCTTGCATCTCATTTGCAGCTCAGCTCCCAGGGATTAAGGCTTCTCCCAGGCTCCCAAGGTTTCCAGCATCCCTGGTTCCAGTGCTTCTTCCCGGAGCAGGGTCTCCCAGCAAAGCTATGTGAAGAACAGTAATTCTGTTCTGCAGATTATTTTGAAATCTCAAAAACCTCCTTGAAATAAATGCTCTCTGCTAATGTCTTGTCTGGAGGATGGTTTGGGAATAAACTTTAAAAATATAACTGACAAGATATAAACCATTGAAATTTTGCTTATATGCAACTGTATTGTCTGTTTAGGCCCTGATTCTGCAAACACTCATGTGTGTGAGTGGTCCAATTGATTTAAACGGGAATGTTCAGATTTGTAAAGGTTTCAGAGTAGCAGCCGTGTTAGTCTGTATTCGCAAATGGAAAAGGAGTACTAGTGGCTCAAATAAATTTGTTAGTCTCTAAGGTGCCACAAGTACTCCTTTTCTTTTTGTAGATTTGTAAAGTTACTTGTGTGTGTGTGTTTGCAGTAAGTGCTAGGGGGCAAAAGAGCTGGCACCATGTCTTCATGTGAATTTGCAACGCACCTAGCACACTTGGGAGCCTGATCCCAATTTAGGCTTTTGAGCATTTTCACAATAAAAACACTAAATAATAATATATGATAAGTTCTCTTCTCTCTAAGGTATGTGTTCTAATAGTTCAGACCTTGATTCATTAAAGCAATTATACATGTGCTTCCATCCCATTGACTTCCATGGGACATAAACCTTAATTGCTTTGATGAGCTGAGGCCTTGGATCCGTGTCCTGTACATTTTGTTTTCTTTCAGTCAGCAGCACAGTCTTTCACATACATAAGTCAGGGGATGAGCCAGTTGATATCTAACTTATCTGTGCAGGCCAGCCTTCCTCTGATGCAACTGGGGATATGCTGTACTATCCACCTCTATCAGGCTGCTTAGCGTACAAGCAACAACACCAACAAAAAGATGCATATGTGTGAACTGAAAGGTCAGATGAGGATAGTTTAATGCAGAAATGCAGGTCACAGATCAACATGGAAGCTGCAGAGCTTTTTCAGTTTATTAGGTATGGTATAATAAATAGTAATGCAAAAAATACTGAGGGAAACAACATAGAACAGTTTCTTTCAGAAGGATTAGACTAGCAAGCATGCTGTAAACATATTATTTTAATATGTTAATTTGCTCAGCCTAGTTATTTGAAAGTACTGAATACTGTAACAGTGATTTAGTTTTAGATAAAGTATAAAATTTAATTTCAAAATAAAAATAAAATCTCTTGATCTGAACATGAAATAATTGGCTTACTGATTTCCATCAGGGATATTGTAATTACTTACCGACTTTCTTGTAGAATGGGCTCAAGTTAAGAGAATATAGCAGTCCAAGACTTTAGGTTTGTTTTTACTCTTTTTAGCATAACACCATCAACACTGAGTGTGCTTTGCCATAAGGAAATTCTGTAGTTAAAGCCAAAAGCTAGTGCTTAGATGCTACTGTGATTAAGGCCAGATAGATAGGTGTTGTGTTAATTATTTTCTCATTTACATAATTAATTGGTGAAAGTAATTAGGTTAACAAGGCTGCAAAACAAGCTTCTGATTTTGCTGTATTAGGAGATCCACAAAAATTCCATGCAGAGACTGCTGTTTGAAATCCACTACAGGTAGTGCACTGATGGTGTGTAGGAACTTTCTTGCATATACAGTACATGCTGAATTCATCCTCGGGAAACAACATCATATTTAACAATTCAGTAATTCTCTAAGGATAAGAAAACAAATACCTTTCATACCCCATACTTCCCAGCTTGTCAGTTTCCACATACAGCTTGCCATTCACTCTGATTTACATTTCCCTATTGCAGTGTACAAAGAAATAAAAGACATCTTCTTTCCAAGGTCAGAATGATTCCACCTATGGAAATCAAACAAAACGGCATTATTCAACAGACATAATAAATTGGACACTGTTTATCACCTTTCACCATCCGTATGTCTGAAAAATGCAAAATTCAGTTGAGTATGTCATGCTGTATTCATAATTGTGTATTTTGGAAACCTAGGAGTCACCCTATTTAATATAGTTACTGCATGTTCCTATAGTTCAGCACCATTACTGCTGTCTTATGTTAGGTAGCTTTTAGAATAATATGTGGAGCATACATAAATTCATAGGAATAAGAAAAGAGATAGTTTAACTTACTCTGAATCCCTCATGGTCCTTGGAACTACAGATTCACACCCCAGCAGGGTTGATTCACCCTTCATTTTTCTGAGGCTGGTAAACTGGGTTTCATGCAGTTTACTGTATATGAGTTTTTCACAGAGGACCTTAAAATTGAGGTTCTCTCTGCTTACAGGGACATTAGATCAGGCAACAATTTTTATTAGTTAGGTATTAGTTAAAGTTTCCAATTAACATGGTGTGGTTTGGCAGGGCTCAGCTGCCTTTAGATCAGCCACAATCAACCCTGCTGGGGTGTGAACCTGTAGTTCCAAGGACCATGAGGGATTCAGAGTAAGTTAAACTATCTCTTTTCTTATTCCTATGAATTTATGTATGCTCCACATATTATTCTAAAAGCTACCTAACATAAGACAGCAGTAATGGATCAGCCACAATATTAGTTAGGTTGGAAGTGAGGACCCTGGTGTATGCAGGAGAGACACTCACACTTAGGGAAGACCTTGTGCATTTGTAACAGTTTTAACCACAATCAGCGATATCACAAACACTACAATGTAGCAAAGTAGACAGAGAGACTTCAGAGAGTCAGAACTTGCATACTCATGCCATCCTTTGCAGGGAGCCTCATACTAGAGAAGATGACCTAGCAGTGGTCCTTGGCTTGACAGTTTCCGGGAAATCTCTTGGGAATTCATGGGTCAAGTGCCATCTTTTTAGCAGAAGTTATGCTAATACTTATGCCTAAGGCAGATTCAGTAGCAGTTTCAGCCCCTTTCCTTATGTGTATTTTCTCACCCTATTAATGTTGGTCTGCTATGCTGCAGTTGGTGACTAGGACTTTTACTTCAGGCTTATTAGCATGTATGTCAGTCATTACCATGGGATTCTTGTGGTCAACATCTGCTTATATTCTTAACTTAAAATATCTAAAGCAGGTGTAAACTGACATCTTGTAGTTATCTGTCAGCAGTTTAGCAACACTTGCTTATAACACCACTCTGTCTTGTTACACCTTGTCATATAAGGTCACTTACTGGGTAGCTGCTTATGTCAAGTCTTTAGGCTGTAAGTTATGGTTGATTTGGCTAAGCTATTATTTTATAGGCTTGAGACCTGTAGGCTTTTGCATTATTACCTTAATCAAGACCTGTACCCCATTTAGCATAACAACTGAGTATAAAATCCACACCATGTCTCAGTGAAAGTAAGAGTTTGTCCTGGTGTCCTTGCCCCAAAATTTCCCTTCTTCATTGTTATACACTTTGATTCCCATTGCTGCCATGTCCATCCCTAGGTGATTTTTGTCAGTATATAGGACCCAGTTTTGCAAACCTTACTCAAATGAATCATCCCATTGAAATGCATGGAATTGCTAACCAAGTAAAGATTTACAGGCTTCAGCTTGCGAAGAGCTTGGGATATTTTGGGATGAAAAGCTATGTAAATTAAGATAATTATTTACTAATTTATAACTGTTTATAAAAGTTTCAGTTCCTCACGTCTTTAAATGTAAGTCCTTTACCGCATCTCAGTGATATATGACAGAAACTTTGGGTTTGGGGAATGTGGGTAGAGTCAAATAAGAATCCAGCCCTATGGTGCAGTGTAGCTTTCTTCAGAAGATGCATTTTTATGTGACCATGTACAGGAGCTTTGTATTAAGTAATATCTAAATTTATATACAATAAAATCCATAAGGCTTCAGCCAGTTTTACTTCACTCATGAAAAGGAACACATCTCTGCTGTCTGAAAACAATTGTATGGTGCAGAAAAGAATGCTGTTACTTTATCTTAATGCAGGTAACCAAAAGGATGTTACAGGTGTTGACTTTGCTAGACGGTTGAAGAAGTAAGACAAGGCATTCCCAAGTGGTTATTCCATGTGGTCCAGCTTACAAAGAACTGATGGTTACTATGGGGCATTGTGAACTTTTGCTAATCCATTCATATTACTGCAGTGAGCTCAAATTAAACAAAGATCTCTCTTCCATGTTAGATACTATGTTTTACTCAAGAGGCAATGAAGTTTTGTTCAGCTCCACAGCCTTCCATGGTACTTGTGTGCATTTGACTTAATTACTTATATATTTCCTTAAACAGGCTTTTACAGACTGCAGAATTCTTCAGGGAATATATTTAATACAGCGGCTGAATGCAGTTAGTTACAGGAAAAGTGTCGACAAATGTTTTTTTAAGTGCTATAGGGCTGTCTGGTTAGACCATGTCTGACTTCTTTTCATTTCCTGTTCACAAATGTTGACATGAATATTTTGCACAGAATGTTTGGGTCATGGCTGTTCCTCACATGAGTGCTTGTAGTCACATGCAAACAAGGGTATTTGAGTGCAAACCAAAATATTTCTTATGTATTCTTTTCTATTTATCTCCTTGTCATTTGTTTCCCTTATTCCCTTGTGTAGCAGGGGCTATTCCACTGAAAAAGAGACAACTGGCATCTTTGTGTGTAAATGGTTTTAAATGTGTTGTTACACTTTTTGTCAAAGAGAAAAAGGCTGGACCATCTCAGCAGAGTTTAAACATTCTCACATTGAACCTTCAGGGCTTAAATTAATTTTTAACATATCCATAAAAATCCTGGATTCCTTTAAAAGCTGGGTAATTGAAAGCACACATAGCTCTAGGCTATACATGATAGGTTTATAGATGATAAAACAAAGAGGGGGTTACCAGGTCGCAATCTACCCGCTATCTGTGAAAATGAATTCGAGAAAATTAGTAAATCAGGCAGCGGCAAGCAATTAACTTGCCTGTTTGAAACGGTGAACCAGGTTATTCTCATTTTAGTTCCGTGAAGTCTTTTGTCCCATTGTACACAATTAATTTGAACACATGCATTGTCTTCCAAGCTTCCTCCTTACAAAGAGCAATAAAGAAGCAATTTGCATTCACATTTTACATTTACACTGCCAGAAGTAATACTAGCAAGAAAATCTGCTAAGCTACAGCATTCAAGCAGAGTGCAGGGTGCTAAATCTGTGAAATCTTGTAAAAAAATCTCAGATTATCCTGAATGCTTCCAAGTCACACTCTTCTTAACTCATTCTATTGTGCCTAGGTGTGACAGAACATTATTACTGTTGTATTATATTTTGTGATTCAGCACTATTTCTACTGCAGTCGCATCTAGAGGCTGCAATCAGGATCAGATCCCCATCATGGTAGGTGCTGTAGAAAAACACACAAGATATGGTCCTCATCACAATCCATGACCCCAACAGTCCCAAAAGCAGTTGACTATTGTGATACATAAAGGTCTTTATTGATACGGTCGCCTACCCTTCAGAATAACGTCTGCTCCCGCCTTGTCCCAGAGGGCTCTGGACCAGATCTTGTGTGGCTTGCCAGGAGTCCAGTGCTATCTGGATGACTTCCTGGTCACTGGAAGGAATGAGGAAGATCACCTAAAGAATTTAGAGGCTACCCTACAAAGACTGGAAGAGTAGAGGCTACCCTACAAAGACTGGAAGAGTATGGCCTATGAGTCCGTAAAGACAAGTGTGAATTCTTCCAGCCCTCTGTTGACATGTAGATCAGCTGTTGCCAGGTCATACCAGTCCTCAGGACACATCTGCAGTTCAGTTGCCTGACTTCACCACTTCCAGCAAAACATCGAATCAAGAGTTACCTGTTCCCGACTTCCCCCTCCATTCCTGCCGGCAGGAGAGAGACCCCCCTGCCCAGAATGGGCTGATACCACATCCTCACCCATTCGCCCTATGAACCCTGAGTCCATTGTCAGGCTGGTGCCCAAGACACTTTTGGGTGAAACAACACCAGAAGTCCGCCGTAATACATCTAGAGACAGAAGGCCTCCATGGCTGGATCTTTAGCTTGGGCGAACCCACGGTTATGGGGCAAAATTATCCCCGGGGTTTAGCCGGGAACAGAAGCAGTCTGCCCTCCTTCTTTAGTTTAGTGTTTGTTTTATTTAGGGGATGTTCTTATTAACCGGGGAGGAATATGTTGTGTATTTTGTTGTCATGGTAATAGAATCTTGTTGCTATGGCAACTGAGTTAGATTATTAGGGATAACCCAGCCACTTTTGGCTGGTTTGGTTAGTTCAGTGTGTGGCAATAAATGGCTGTTTTTAAGGTTTACAGCTCTCTGTGTCTCAAGTGATTTCTTCCTAAAACTGCTGCCCCCAAGGCTGCAGCAGACTGCACTTTGAGATGCATAGCCAGTCTGCATAAATAAGAACAGCACCAAGGATGCTTTAAACTAGGCCACAGTTACTGTAGAAACAGCTCTGGATCATGGAACTGCAATCAGCTTCTTTGTAGCCCCTCCCTGTGTGCAGCAGAGACTGGAAGAAGCAGAGAATATAGCCTAATGTTTGCAGATGTCGGCAGTTTGGCTGGGCCACATTCTATGGAAGAGTCTGGTGGAATCCACAGCAAAAATGGTGGGAGTTTAGGGGCAATAGAAGGTTTTGGAGCAAAGGGGAGAGAAAAGGCCACCACAGTCCTTCCTTTTTCAGAACTACTGCCACAAGAAACCTTGAAAGGCAGTCAAAAGCTAATGGTTAGCGGCTGACTCTTCTGAAATCACTGGTTGCTATCAGTGGGCGATTCTACAACCTGGCTAGTAATCCTGTTTTCACATCTACAGAATCACACAGTCCTATAACCCCCTATAGTTGGGGCCCTGGTCCTGACTGAGCTTTTAAATATTACCACAATAGAAATATTTTTTTTAATTAGACATGAGTTTACAATGTAAAGTGGCTGCAAAAAAAGCCCAGTATAACTTTGGATTGTATGTGCAAAATTACTCTGCCCCAGTGAGGAAGGTGATAGTCTTAGATGTATGTAGCTGTGGTGCAAATGCAGTTCTGGATACTCATTCCCAGAAAGACTGAGTAAAAACTGCAGGCAGTTGAGAGAAGAGCAACAGAAGGTATAAAACATGTGAGATTACCCTAAGAGGAAGAAGGATGATCTTGTATTTAAGGCCCTGGACTGGGAGTTGGTAGAACTCTGTCCAATTCCCAGCTCTGCCATAGGCTTCAGTCCTGTGCAACCTTGGACAGCTTCTTGATCTACCTTGTGCCTCAGTTTCCCATCTATAACATAGAGAGCACCCAGTTGTCAGCATAAAATCCATTCATGACTGTGGCGTGCTCAAATACTACACAGGTGAGGACCATAACATTACGTGGATAGATGGTGGACAGGTTAAAAGAACTAATATATAGCTTGAGTAAGTGACTAAGGAGATAAGAAAAGAAACAGTTAAAAGTCTAATGCTTCAAAGGTATAGACAGTAGAGGTGGAATAGAATTCTGTAGTGTTTTGCATGAAGTGAGGAAGCAGTAATGGGGTAAAAAAAAGAAAAGAAAAATCAGGCTGACTATCAAGAAAATGTATTTGGCTGTGGCAAATGTGGAGGCTCCATTACTTGGGAGTCTGAAAACTAAACTGGACAAAATACCAGAAAAGCAGTGAAGGGAATGGTGATGCAATAGGTTTTCTAATAGGTCTCTAACTTGTATGTTTCTGTTTTTCCTCATTTGTTCTTCCCTTAGAAAGGAATAAAATGGGTATATGGCATTGTATAATACTTCAATGGACTTATTAGGATTTAGCCAAGTGCTTAATTATTGGTTGATAGGATGACGGGTGACCAGATAGCAAGTGTGAAAAATTGGGATGAGGGCAGGTGGTGATGGTAATAGGTTCCTATATAAGACAAAGCCCGGAATAGCTGGACTAACCCTATACAATTGGGACATCTGGTCACCCTAATAGGGTGTTTCCTTCTTTAAATCTAACTTCATTGTTCTTCTGTGAAGGGGTTTGTGTGTGCACATGTGTGTGTGCGCATCTTCCATCCTTGCTCCATTTTTGAAATTCCTCCCCCATGGTCGCCCAAACTCTCCTCAGCAATATGCAATTCAATGTGGTTTTGAATGTGGGATAGAATCTGAAGGATGTAATGCAAATTTTTCATGGGATACTTTAAACGAGAGTTGTGTTTTGAGCTCTATTACTTCAAGTAGGGATAAACCCAACAATAATCGTGACTTCACATTTGTACATCTAAAAATTAACTGCAGAAGCTTTCCCATTATGCTGTCTGAGAGAATAGTTGGGATGTATGTTTAGCAAGGCTCTGCTGAATGTGAACAGTTGTTTTTTAAAATGTATTTTTGATTTAATAAACAATAACTAGCATGAATTTTTGGAAATTAAGAAAATATTTTACCTATTAATTTATTCTTTCCTTTAGATGGTGTCATGAACATAGAGTAGGACTGTATTTGTAATCACAGTAAGACATCCTAAGATGTATGTGATGTGCATATTCCTAGCACAGTAGATTGCCACTTGTCAGTTGTGCCTTGTTCTAACAATACATAAGGGTATTGTGAGATCCCAGATTGATGCAGAACCTCTGTTAAGGATTATTGCTAAATTAGAATATCTAACCTATTTCTTCTTTATCTCATTGTTGCCTTTTGTTAGGAGACCATAGAAGGTCCCCACCACAAATATAGTGCAACTTTGTTCTAGTCTCATTATTTATGTTTGTCTAGCAGTAGTGTGTCATGCCCCTCTTGTGCTGGATGCTGTACAAACAAGCAAGACAGTCTCTACCCCTAAGAGCTCATAGTCAGGTTTGATAAGATGCAGGCTGGGAACATACAAATAGGAAAGGGGATTGGTGAGAGAAGAGGTAACAGTGGAATAAGCACATTTTACATATTAGGTGTTAGTCTCAGCTTGCCACCTACATAGACAATAAGGACTGAAGTGGTTGCAGATTCCGTGCCCTGAGTAGGTAGTAAAGCTGGGCTGACCATCACCTTTGCATACATCTCTGTAACAGAGGTTTGCATATAAGCTGGGGAGGGGAGCTGAGTAGAGACGCAGTGATGTGGCCAGTGAGTCTGTGGTCACACAGACCCAATGGCTCTCAAAACCACTGTGCATAAAGGCCACAGTCTCTACTAGAGGCAACAGAGCAGTCTAGAGATGCCTTTTCCGTAAGCTGAGGCTGCATAACCTCAAACCCAATGTAGTTCCAACAGACCAAGAGCATATACACAAATTGTGTGTTGGGTGGGAGGCAAGATTCAATCCACTAACATTTAAGAGTATACTCGTCTTGGCAAACTTCTCTAATTTAGAGCACAGTATTTCCCTAAACTGAAATAATAGGGTTTATTTTTTATTATGAAAAGCTGAGTTTACTTAATCATGTTTGACATTTTGTTTGGGTAATATTTCAAAATGTGATAATTGCTCCTAGTAATTTCTATAATCTATAAATATTAATGATTATGCTGTTTTAATAGCAGCTGATAAAACAAAATGCAGAAGAACAAGCAATTCAATTAATCAATTTAAATTGATTTCATGACTGTATAGATAATTACCAAATTGTCAAAACACCAATAATGGTTCCTGTTGAAATTAGTAGAGTAGATTGAATATTTTGTGTAATATAAATAAGATCTTCATGTGGGTTTTTTTGATGAAATAGTTTAAGGCCATTTTATTTGATTTCTCAGAGATAATAAAAGTAAAGTGACATATTAATTAAAGGCAAAATTAAAGGGCCAAGATGATTGGTAGATCACAAATATAACTTTTTACTGGTCTTTCTTTATAAATCACGTATAATTATTTATATACATTTGCTTTTTTTTTTTTTAAACAAATGCTTATTTGTTTTTATGATAAACATTAAAAATCAATGCCTGCATCCCAGTACTTTTGAGCAGCCCTATAATCATGGAAATGTAGGGCTGGAAGGGACCTTAAGAAGTTATCTAGTCCAGCCCCAGGTAACCCTAGGCCATCCCTGACAGGTGTTTGTCTAATTTGGTGTTAAAAACCTTCAGTGATAGGGATTCCACAACTTCCCTTGGAAGCCTATTCAAGAATTTAACTACCATTATAGTTAGAAAGTTTTTCTTAATATCTACCCTATATCTCCCTGGCTGCAAATTAAGTCCATTACTTCTTGTCCTGTCTCCATGTGCATGGAGAACAATTGATCACAACCCTCTTCATACCAGCCCTTCACATATTTGAAGACTGTTATCAGGTCCCCTGCTCAATCTTTTTTTTTTTTTCATCAAGATTAAACATGCCCAATGTTTTCAGTCTTTCCGTATAGCTCAGGTTTCCTAAATCCTGTTTGTCGCTCTTCCCAGACTCTCCCTAATTTGTCCACATCTTTCCTAAAGTATGACACCCAGAACTGGACACAATACCCTAGCTGAGGCCTCACCAGTAACAAGTAGAGTGGGAAAATTTCCTCCTGTCTCTTACATATAACCTTCCTGATAGTGCACCGCAGAATATTAGCTTTTTTTTTTTTTTGCAGCTGCATCACATTGTGGACTCATTCAATTTGTGATCCACTATAACCTGCATAGTCTTTTGAGCAGTACTACCATCCAGCCACTTATTTCCTATTTTGTAGTTAAGGATTTGATTTTTCCTTCCTACGTGTAATACTTTCTACTTATCTATATTGAATTTCATCCTCTTGATTTCAGAGCAATTCTTTAATTTGTCCAGGTTCTGAGTACTAGTCCTGTCCTTGCAACTCCTCCAACGTTGGTGTCACCTATAAATTTTATAAGCATACTCTCCACTCCATTATCCAAGTCATTAATGAGAATATGGAATAATAGCAGATGCAAGACTTACCACCTCCCAGTTTGAAAGCAAACCATTGAGTACGGTCTTTAAACCAGTTTTGCACCCACTTTATAGTAATTTAATCTAGACCATATGAGAATGTCATGTGTGACTGCATTAAAAGCCTTACTAAAATGAAGATAGATCACGTCAGCTGCATTTCCTCTATCCACTGAGCCAGTAACCTTGGCAAAGAGGGAAATTAGGTTTGTTTGGCATGATTTGTTCTTGAGAAATCCATGCTGATTATTCTTTATAACCCTATTACCCTCTGGGTGCTTACAAATTGATTGTTAAATAATTTGTTCCAGTATCTTTCCAGGTATCAAAATTAGGCAGACTGGTCTATAATTCCCCGGGTTCTGTTTGTTCCTCTTTTTAAAGATAGGTACTATGTTTGCCCTTCTCTAGTCCTCTGGAATCTCAGCTGAACTCCATGAGTTCTCAAAGATAATTGCTATCAGTTTTGAGGCTGCTTCAGCTAGTTCCTTAAGTACTCCAGGTTGAAGGACCTGATAAAATACATCCTAATCTAATTTTATCTATAAATATTCTTTAACCTGGTCTTTCCCTATTTTGGCTTGTGTTCCTTCCTTGTGAAGATTGAAGCAAAGTAGCATTAAACACCTCAGCTTTTGTGATGTCATCAGTTATTAGCTCTCCTTCCTCACTAAGTAGAGGACCTACACTTTTCTTCATCTTTCTCTTGCTCCTAATGTATTAAAATAACCTCTTCTTATTGCCTTTTATGTCTCTCACTAGGTGTAACTCATACCTTCCTTTATCCTTTCCAAGTTTGTCCCTATGTGCTTGTAATATAACTATGTATATACACATTTAAAAAATGAGTCAATTTCATTTTCAAGCTTCCAAGAGTTACATTATAATCTAAAGGATATCTGAAAATTGTTGAAAATATCTCAGCAATGTCTTTTTAAGAACAAAGAACATTGTGTTTAATTTATCAGCTGGACATTATATAGTATGCAGGTCCTCCTTCTTGCAGATCAATATAATTTATAATCATGATCCCACAGAACTTCACTGGTGACCACAGGGGAGTAATCTTGTGCCTATTGATCACCTTCAGATTTTATTCTCTCCTCTAAGGTGATTTTTTTTAGTGCCTTTCTAACAGTTTAGATGTAACTATGAACATCTGGTCCCACTGATTTTTACATCTCTTTTCCTTGTTTTTACTGTGGTATCATTGAAGTTCCAGGCATTCTTTTTAAAACTTGACTTTTATTGCTCACTTAGCAGAAATGAGACGAACCTGAATGCAATCTGGCTACCTGACAACAAAAGGAATCTGCCAGCTGCCTAAAGATAGAATGGGCATGGTGATGATATCCACACAATTTTATACTTGTAATGGGGGTCAGGTGGGGAACAACTTGCAGATAGACTTTTGGGGTGCAGAGGAAGTGGAAGGAAGCTTTCAGGTTTACAGGGTTATTGCTAAGTACAGATGTTCTTTTTTTAATATTCTTGTGTCTAAGTTTGTCCCTGGATTAATTATTAAGAAACAGAATTCCGAGTGCTTTTCTGTGAGTCATGTCCCTTCATAGTTGAGTTAATGAAGCTGTAATGTGCAGGTGCTTTTCTAGTATACCATATACAGATATCACCATTGTGATTCTAGTTAATAGTATGTGTTACAAATCATGGAGAAAAGAACTCTCTCTGGACAAACTAGCACAACTAACCCTTTCCATATCTCCTTAGAGATGCCCCAAATGCTGTGAATTAGTAGACAGCTGGAAGAGCATTCTGGGTATTTAAATGTAAATTGGTATGCAAAGCATCCAACTGCTTCTTCAGAGTAGCTCCTAAGATTCAGTAGCATGATGCATTCTGAAAAGCAGTTAGACCTGTTAAAATAGTGCCTTCAGATCTCAAATACTTCACAAAATATGAATGAATTGAGCCTTTCAATACCTTGTGAGGTAGGTGAGTTCTATGCTCCCCATGTTACAGATGAACATTGTCACAGAAAGATTAAGGCCCACATTCTCCAATATGACCTTCTACTTTGGGTGCTCAATTTTACATATCTTTACAGACCTGATTTTTCAGAGATGCTGAGCGCCTCCACCTCCCTATGACTTCAAATGACTGTTGATGCTCAATATCTGAACATCAGGCTCTGGGGCCTACATTTTCAAACTAGGATGCCTAAAGATAGGCACCTAAGGTCACACTTAGTCTGTTTTTATGTAGGTGCTAGATTTTCTGAGGAATCTGGAAACGAGCATCTCCAAAAATCATATGTCTTTGATGTAGGTGCCCAAGTATCAATTTAGGTGCCCATATCTGGTTCAGAAAAGGACACCAAATCCATGGCTGCTGGAAACCTGTAGGTCATTAGCATTCAACCCCACCAGGGACAGGCTGACATAACAGTGGGATATCTGATCATTCATGATCTAGTGTTGCCCAATCTGGGTTAAAAACTGTTTTGTGCTCACTGAGGTTGCTGTGGAGTGCTTGAGCCTCTGGGGAAAAAGAATACACACAAGCTTAGGCGCATTCTTTATGGAATTATTTGTTAGTCTCTAAGGTGCCACAAGTACTCCTTTTCTTTTGTGAATACAGACTAACACGGCTGCTACTCTAAAACCTTCTACCTAGAGCTCATTACAAAAAATTTCAGCAACATTTTTCACAAAAAAATTATCATTAGAAATTTTTTACTTTTTTTTCTTTATGGTGAAAATTTTCTTATAATTCAAATGAAAAAAAATTGTTCCAATTCAATTTGGTTCAAATTGAAACAATTTTTTGTTTTTCTTTTTCCCACCTAGAGGAGAAAAAGGAAGGCAGGAAAGGAAGAGAAGAGAAGGAGGAAAAAAACAAATAAGTGAAATTAATTTTTAATCTAATCAAACCAAATGTTTTTGATGACAATTCAAAAAATTGTTTAATTTTATTCAAAGTTTTTCCACATAAAATAATAGCCTATTTTTTTTCACTTCCACCATCTAGCTTGGCATAATTGTGTAAGGAATTCTGTGTGGGAGAAGACAATACGGTGAATCTCTTAGGCCATGCAAATGGCGGTGCTCACCTGACTGGATTTTTTGAAATGGCCCTTGTGGGGGCATAACTCTAGGCATGCAAACTTTAGAATTTTGGTCTGTGTGGCTAAAGCTGAGCATTGAAAATTACTGGCCCGTTTTGAAAATATGTGCCGAAGCTTCCCCAGGAAGTCTATAGCAGAGCCATAATTAGCACTGGGGTCTTCTGATTCCTGGGTTCTGTGTTTTAATGAAAATCATCCCTTTTCTCAGCTTGACCTGCACTCTGATCTACTTTATTTCTGAACATGAATATTTATCTGTTTATTAGAAATCTGTCTTTCTCATGGATTGTAATAAATTATTTAAACCCAAAGGATTCTATGAAGTGCGATAGCAAAGCTTTCCTTTAGCAATGGATGTTGTCAACAGGAAGTTTTGTGCATATCTACAAAAAGCCGTCATATAACACTTGACTCTGGGCAGGAATAGAACAGGAGGTGCAAATTAAAACAACTCAACCTCTATTTTTAAATAATAATCTGTTATATCACAAGTAGTCTGGTTATCAGGGGATGTGACCTAATGCAGTGTTTGAAACAGTCCCTGGCAAAGTTGTAAAAAGTAAAGGAAGATTACTTTAACATCCATGACTTCCCCTGTCCCTCTGCATTCTTCTGACAGCTTCCCTCCCTCCCCCATACACTATGCTCCAAAGATGTATGAACACATACTAGATAATTCTTCCCTCAGATACACGTTTCACTGTCCTAGCTTTCAGTGGGATTTGGGAGATTGCATTCCTCATCCAGGACAGAGTTAGGACCAAAACTCCTATTTTCAAATAATCGTATAAAATACTGTTGTCAGTATTTCCTGTAAAAATACTCATCTCTGGGGCAAAAGTAGTATTTTGAGGGTGTGGGAGAAACGCACACAGTGGGACATTACACTTGTCCTTCATACTCCAGAGCCCAACTCTGTGTTGACTCTGCATAGGAATGATGAACAGGGACGTGGTAGGGTTGGACTGTGGCCATTCTGTCACTGAATAGTGCAGAGGTTATGGTCCAAAACTGTATATTGAAATAAGGGGAGAGATAGATATTGGGCTGCTACTATTCTGTGTGAGCTGTAATTGCAGCCACTGTATAGTATCCGGAGTGCTTTGTGCCCCGGTTTTGGATTGGTGGCAAAGACTCTGATCACTTCAACACCTGCGCATCTGCCCATCCTCCCACCCTGCCGTTCCTATGGATGTTGCTCATAAGATGAGGATTTTGCTTCTTTGAATGCAATGACTTTTAAATAGTGTCATTCTATAAATGCTTGATACTGAACCCAAATTAATCTTTTGCAAAGAGATACTTTTTAAAATAATGCAGCAGGCAGTGATATCTGAGCTAGCGCTGTGTTCAGCCTCTGGCTGTCACTGGAAATATGTTACGTATTGGCTCCTATGATGTAGGAGGTTTGCAATGAGTTTAGTCATTTTGCGTGTTTATTTTCAATTCAAACTGTGTAGTAGATTAAAGAAATTAGGTGACTGGAAGCAATTTATGATTTTGTATATGAGAAAATTCAAGACAATTTGGTTTTCTGTTCTCTCAGTTTATTTTGGGACTGTAAGTGACTGCATCAGGGCCAGTGAGAGATGTACACATATTGGTTCATCAGCATTCAGAGGTGATTAATAAGCGTGGCTATATTTAAACGTGATGTTTGGTGTCTAGAATGTATTGTGAATTTTTAAAAAAAGCGTGTTGCTATTCAAAAACTCTACACTCTTTTATAACATCCCTTAGTTTTTTCAAAAAGAAAAGGAGTACTTGTGGCACCTTAGAGACTAACCAATTTATTTGAGCATAAGCTTTCGTGAGCTACAGCTCACTTCATCGGATGCATACTGTGGAAAGTACAGAAGATCTTTTTATACACACAAACCATGAAAAAATGGGTGTTTACCACTACAAAAGGTTTTCTCTCCCCCCACCCCACTCTCCTGCTGGTAATAGCTTAGCTAAAGTGATCACTCTCCTTACAATGTGTATGATAATCAACTTGGGCCATTTCCAGCACAAATCCAGGTCCGTCCCCCCCCCCACAAACCCACTCTCCTGTTGGTAATAGCTTATCTAAAGTGATCACTCTCTTTACAATGTGTATGATAATCAAGGTGGGCCATTTCCAGCACAAATCCAGGGTTTAACAAGAACGTCTGGGGGGTGGGGGGGAGAAAACCTGGATTTGTGCTGGAAATGGCCCAAGTTGATTATCATACACAGCTCACTTCATCGGATGCATATTGTATGTCTCTAAGGTGCCACAAGTAGTACTTTTCTTTTTGTGAATACAGACTAACACGGCTGTTATTCTGAAACATAACTTCAGTGCAGTTACTTTGTATTCGCAGCAGTGTAATGGGAAGAAGAATACAGCCCCTTGTGCAGGTTTTTTTTATTCTGCAGTGAAGAATCATGAACTTACCACTTGCATTTTCTTAGCAATTTACTTACATTTTATTAGAATACAGATTTTTTTTCTCCCAGAATAAGAGCACTCAAACCATCTTGCAGACAGTTCTATCCCTATCAGCTCTCAGCACAGCTTTCTCTTTGTGTAAATTAGAAATAATTTCCAACTTGAACTCTATTTTAGAGCTGCTTGATAAAAGGAGAAAACAGGTGAAAAAATCACTAACTTGTCCTCATATGATTAAAATTTCAATTTTTTAAAAATTTTCAGTCTGCTCTAATTTTTGTAAGAATGTTGTAATTGGTATTACTAATTGATTAGAACATCAGACATATGAAACAAACTCAGTTAATTAGTCCTGTTGTTGGTTTAAAGTAATATATGAAGAATATAATTTTATTGCTCCTCTTTCCACATAATGGCATTTTTTTTTATATGTGAAGACCGTCAAATCTAAAAGCTACTTGTATTTTCCGTATTTTTTCCCTAAAACAATTCTGTGCTAAGTTTGAGTGTACAGTATTTCATTTTCTTCTAAATACCTACAACTCACTTGCAAAATAACAACTTAGTTAAACATAATGGCATTGAGAGCACATACAACTAAGGTCACTGAGACCCCTCTCCATTCCTCCAAATGTCTTTGCTAGTCTTTCGGTGTTGCAGCTCCAGAAGTCAACATCTTCACCATCACAGTATATATTTGAGTGCTTTAAATTTCTTCTCCTTTAAAACTGTCTACATTAGAACTGTGCCAGACTTTTGTAATGAGAGCTGAAAATTGGTGAAACTCCCCATGTCATTCTGCAGTATGAGTTTGGCAGACACTTCACTAATAATCAGCTCCGTGGGTCACTTGGAACTGCTCCAGAGACCACAGTTTGCTTGACATGAACACAAGGGATTACACAGTTCCCATTTTTATCTGCTTGTTTATAGAAGTAATCTAAAAAAGAACAATATCTGTGTGTCACATATAAAAGTTCAGCTGTTTCTGAGGTGCTTGTGTTGCAATAAAAATATGGTATGTGGAGAGAAGATGGGGGGAGGGCTGTTTGTTTTTTACCAATTGGGAAAATATATTATTTTTCAGCTTCACATAACTGAAAAATAGAATAGATTTTTCTTCACAAGCTGTACTCCCCTTTCACTGCCAAAATTAAGGCCATGATTGGAACATTTCAGATCCCCAAAGGAATTAAGAACATTGTGTGTGTGGAAACATGGAGGTATAATTAAAACTTCTTTGCAGCCCTTCATTAAAACTTTTGTTGCCCAGAGATTGCTATAATTAGAGCATCAGACTCATGAAGCTGCATTTAAGGTTGATATAACTTTTCTATTGGAAACGGTTGATTTCTCTCACAGGATCACTTTTGTGGATGAAATCTCTCATGCACTGTTTTGTAAGAGATTTTATTATTTTTAATTAAAAGAAAATCATTTAATATTGTCTGTGTTCTTTAAGCTTGGAAAATATATTTTTACATATACTTAAGAATGTTTCAGGTGGTCTTTTAACACATGGGTACACAAACTGGCTTTATTTTAAGAAAAGAACTGACATATTTGAATGCATTTGTTACTTGAAAACCATGAACATCACAGTATCTTTACTGGGTTTTTTTCCATGTACCAAAGTGGAATTATCCACATGTTCATAGATGTAGATATCCCCAGTCACCACTAATTCTAAAAGGCTTTTCACTGGGGTCAGATGTAGTATGGATCTCTCTCTCTCTCTCTCTCTCTCTCTCTCAAATCTAGAGGTCTTAGTTGGTAACATTTAGCAAAATATCTCGGTGCTTGTACCACTTATTCAGTGTTAGCATTGCTCAACATCACTTTCTGCTACATTCTGAACATGTCACCTACATGTTAATTTGCAATGTAACTGTAGCACCAACTCAAATAATGGTATTGTGGGTATACAGTTGTTGTCTGGAATGAATACATTATTAGAATCAGGATCAATTGCAATTGAAACCATAGCAGCTACAGATTTGAAAAATATGTGCTTTCTGGTCTGAATAGTCCTAATCTTGACTAATTCCTGAAGCACAGTAGGTTTGGGTGTAATGAATACTCATGTTAGTAAACTCTGTGCTTAGTGTTCTAGATTTGTGGTGAATCTTTATTATGGACCAGTTTCTACCACCCTCCTTCACCTTCACTAATCTTATTCCTTTCAGGAGTATTTAATATATATAATATAATGTGCATACATTAAGGTATAGGAAAGGTTTAATATCTTTGTCTTGTTCATATTCTTTATCATTTGTTGATGTGTTTTCCTTTTATCTCATTCCTTGAAGTGTCAATGAACACAGCAGCAACAGCAACAACAAAATCTATTCTCTACAGCTATACTGCCATGAGCTGTGATCTTGTCAGATCTCATAAGCTAAGCAAGGCTGGGTCTGGTCAGTACATGAAGATTGCCAAAGGAAAAAATAAATCTGCAGAACAGATAGATATTTTGTGCTAAGACTGCATTTATTTTATCTGCAGAAGTTATTCCTGGAGTTTTGGCTTCACTTTACCTACCATATTTTCAGTTATTTTTTTTCAGGTATGTTTCTTTAAAAATACAAATCAAAGGAAGTTGTGTTCATCTTCTATACCCCTGCATCTTTAGGGCTCATCTTTAGGGCTCAGAAAATTCAAGAAATTCTAAGGTAATGCCAACACAGTAACTTCAACATTAGCTCATTTCTCTAAGGGTATGTCTACACTACGAAATTAGGTCAAACTTATAGAAGTCGATTTTTTAGAAATTGGTTTTATATATTCGAGTGTGTGTGTCCCCACAGAAAATTCTCTAAGTGCATTAAGTGCATTAACTCGGCAGAGTGCTTCCACAGTACCGAGGCTAGAGTTGACTTCCAGAGCGTTGCACTGAGGGTAGCTATCCCACAGTTCCCGCAGTCTCCGCTGTCCATTGGAATTCTGGGTTGAGATCCCAATGCCTGATGGGGCTAAAACATTGTCGCGGGTGGTTCTGGGTACATATCGTCAGGCCCCCGTTCCCTCCCTCCCTCCGTGAAAGCAAGGGCAGACAATCGTTTTGCGCCTTTTTTCCTGCGGTACCTGTGCAGACGCCATACCACGGCAAGCATGGAGCCCGCTCAGGTAACCGTCACCGTATGTCTCCTGGGTGCTGGCAGACGCAGTACTGCATTGCTACACAATAGCAGCAACCCACTGCCTTGTGGCAGCAGACGGTACAATACGACTGGTAGCTGTCATCGTCATGTCCGAGGTGCTCCTGGCCACGTCGGCCAGGAGCACCTGGGCAGACATGGGCGCAGGGACTAAATTTGGAGTGACTTGACCAGGTCATTCTCTTTAGTCCTGCAGTCAGTCCTATTGAACCATCTTATGGTGAGCAGGCAGGCGATACGGATCATCTTCTGCCGAGCAGCCATGAGATGTGGATGGCATGCAGTCCTTCTGCACCGTCTGCTGCCAGCTAAAGATGTAAAAGATAGATGGAGTGGATCAAAACAAGAAATAGACCAGATTTGTTTTGTACTCATTTGCTCCCCCCCCCCCCCCCCCCCCGTCTAGGGGACTCATTCCTCTAGGTCACACTGCAGTCACTCACAGAGAAGGTGCAGCGAGGTAAATCTAGCCATGTTTCAATCAGAGGCCAGACTAACCTCCTTGTTCCAATAAGAACAATAACTTAGGTGCGCCATTTCTTATTGGAACTCTCCGTGAAGTCCTGCCTGAAATACTCCTTGATGTAAAGCCACCCCCTTTGTTGATTTTAGCTCCCCGAAGCCAACCCTGTAAGCCGTGTCGTCAGTCGCCCCTCCCTCCGTCAGAGCAACGGCAGACAATCGTTCCGCGCCTTTTTTCTGTGCGGACGCCATACCAAGGCAAGCATGGAGGCTGCTCAGCTCACTTTGGCAATTAGGAGCACATTAAACACCACACGCATTATCCAGCAGTATATGCAGCACCAGAACCTGGCAGAGCGATACCGGGTGAGTAGGCGACGTCAGCGCAGTCGCGTGAGTGATCAGGACATGGACACAGATTTCTCTGAAAGCATGAGCCCTGCCAATGCATGCATCATGGTGCTAATGGGGCAGGTTCATGCTGTGGAATGCCGATTCTGGGCTCGGGAAACAAGCACAGACTGGTGGGACCGCATAGTGTTGCAGGTCTGGGACGATTCCCAGTGGCTGCGAAACTTTCGCATGCGTAAGGGCACTTTCATGGAACTTTGTGACTTGCTTTCCCCTGCCCTGAAGCGCATGAATACCAAGATGAGAGCAGTCCTCACAGTTGAGAAGCGAGTGGCGATAGTCCTGTGGAAGCTTGCAACGCCAGACAGCTACCTGTCAGTTGGGAATCAATTTGGAGTGGGCAAATCTACTGTTGGGGCTGCTGTGGTGCAAGTAGCCCACGCAATCAAAGATCTGCTGATATCAAGGGTAGTGACCCTGGGAAATGTGCAGGTCATAGTGGATGGCTTTGCTGCAATGGGATTCCCTAACTGTGGTGGGGCCATAGACGGAACCCATATCCCTATCTTGGCACCGGAGCACCAAGCCGCCGAGTACATAAACCGCAAGGGGTACTTTTCAATAGTGCTGCAAGCTCTGGTGGATCACAAGGGATGTTTCACCATCATCAATGTGGGATGGCCGGGAAAGGTACATGACGCTCGCATCTTCAGGAACTCTGGTCTGTTTCAAAAGCTGCAAGAAGGGACTTTATTCCCAGACCAGAAAATAACTGTTGGGGATGTTGAAATGCCTATATGTATCCTTGGGGACCCAGCCTACCCCTTAATGCCATGGCTCATGAAGCTGTACACAGGCAGCCTGGACAGTAGTCAGGAGCTGTTCAACTACAGGCTGAGCAAGTGCAGAATGGTGGTAGAATGTGCATTTGGACGTTTAAAGGCGCGCTGGCGCAGTTTACTGACTCGCTTAGACCTCAGCGAAACCAATATTCCCACTGTTATTACTGCTTGCTGTGTGCTCCACAATATCTGTGAGAGTAAGGGGGAGAGGTTTATGGCGGGGTGGGAGGTTGAGGCAAATCGCCTGACTGCTGGTTACGCACAGCCAGACACCAGGGCGGTTAGAAGAGCACAGGAGGGCGCGGTACGCATCAGAGAAGCTTTGAAAACCAGTTTCATGACTGGCCAGGCTACAGTGTGAAAGTTCTGTTTGTTTCTCCTTGATGAAACTCCCCGCCCCTTGGTTCACTCTGCTTCCCTGTAAGCTAACCACCCTCCCCTCCTCCCTTCGATCACCGCTTGCAGAGGCAATAAAGTCATCGTTGCTTCCCATTCATGCATTCTTTATTCATTCATCACACAAATAGGGGGATGACTACCAAGATGAGTACCAAGGTAGCCCAGGAGGGGTGGTGGAGGAGGGAAGGAAGATGCCACACAGCACTTTAAAAGTTTACAACTTTAAAATTTATTGAATGACAGCCTTCTTTTTTTGGGGCAATCCTCTGTGGCGGAGTGGCTGGTTGGCCGGAGGCTCCCCCACCGCATTCTTGGGCATCTGGGTGTGGAGGCTATGGAACTTGGGGAGGAGGGGGGTTGGTTACACAGGGGCTGTAGTGGCAGTCTGTGCTCCAGCTGCCTTTGCTGCAGCTCAACCGTACACTGGACCATACTGGTTTGATCCTCCAGCAGCCTCAGCATTGAATCCTGCCTCCTCTCATCACGCTGCCGCCACATTTGAGCTTCAGCCTGTCTTCAGCCTGCCACTTACTCTCTTCAGCCCGCCACCTCTCCTCCCGGTCATTTTGTGCTTTCCTGCACTCTGACATTATTTGCCTCCACGCATTCGTCTGTGCTCTGTCAGTGTGGGAGGACAGCATGAGCTCAGAGAACATTTCATCACGAGTGCGTTTTTTTTTTCTTTCTAATCTTCGTTAGCCTCTGGGAAGGAGAAGATCCTGTGATCATTGAAACACATGCAGCTGGTGGAGAAAAAAAAAGGGACAGCGCTATTTAAAAAGATACATTTTATAAAACAATGGCTACACTCTTTCAGGGTAAACCTTGCTGTTAACATTACATACGTAGCACATATGCTTTCATTACAAGGTCGCATTTTGCCTCCCCCCACCGCGTGGCTACCCCCTCAACCCTCCCCCCTCCCCATGGCTAACAGCGGGGAACATTTCTGTTCAGCCACAGGCAAACAGCCCAGCAGGAACGGGCTCCTCTGAATGTCCCCTGAAGAAAAGCAACCTATTTCAACCAGGTGACCATGAATGATATCTCACTCTCCTGAGGATAACACAGAGAGATAAAGAACGGATGTTGTTTGAACGCCAGCAAACATACACTGCAATGCTTTGGTGTACAGTGATTCCCGAGTACGTGTTACTGGCCTGGAGTGGTAATGTGTCCTACCATGAAGGACGCAATAAGTCTGCCCTCCCCAGAAACCTTTTGCAAAGGCTTTGGGAGTACATCCAGGAGAGCCGCGAATGCCAGGGCAAATTAATCCTTTCACGTGCTTGCTTTTAAACCATGTATAGTATTTTAAAAGGTACACTCACTGGAGGTCCCTTCGCCACCTGCCGAATCCAGGAGGCAGCCTTGGGTGGGTCAGGGGGTACTGTCTCCAGGTCCAGGGTGAGAAACAATTCCTGGCTGTCGGGAAAAGTGGTTTCTCCACTTGCTTGCTGTGAGCTATCTACAACCTCATCATCATCATCATCATCTTCTTCATCCCCAAAACCTGCTTCCGTGTTGTCTCCATCTCCATTGAAGGAGTCAAACAACACGGCTGGGGTAGTGGTGGCTGAACCCCCTAAAATGGCATGCAGCTCATCATAGAAGCGGCATGTTTGGGGCTGTGACCCGGAGCGGCCGTTCACCTCTCTGGTTTTCTGGTAGGCTTGCCTCAGCTCCTTCAGTTTCACACGGCACTGCTTCGGGTCCCTGTTATGGCCTCTGTTCTTCATGCCCTGGGAGATTTTGGCAAAGGTTTTGGCATTTCGAAAACTGGAACGGAGTTCTGATAGCATGGATTCCTCTCCCCATACAGCGATCAGATCCCGTACCTCCCGTTCGGTCCATGCTGGAGCTCTTTTGCGATTCTGAGACTCCATCATGGTCACCTCTGCTGATGAGCTCTGCATGGTCACCTGCAGCTTGCCACGCTGGCCAAACAGGAAATGAGATTCAAAAGTTCGCGGTTCTTTTCCTGTCTACCTGGCCAGTGCATCTGAGTTGAGAGTGCTGTCCAGAGCGGTCACAATGGAGCACTCTGGGATAGCTCCCGGAGGCCAATACAGTCGAATTGTGTCCACAGTACCCCAAATTCGAGCTGGCAAGGCCGATTTAAGCGCTAATCCACTTGTCAGGGGTGGAGTAAGGAAATCGATTTTAAGAGCCCTTTAAGTCGAAATAAAGGGCTTCATCGTGTGGACGGTGCCGGTTTACATTGATTTAACGCTGCTAAATTCGACCTAAAGTCCTAGTATAGACCAGGGCTCAGTCTTATGCTTTACCATAGAGCCGTGCTTTACATAACCATGTAAAGCAATATGGTACATGGTACTATCTGACATACAGAAATGGCCAAGCAATAGAAAGGAATTTTTTACTTTTTCCTGTAATTATAGCAGGTACCAGTACCATGTAGCGTAGAGCACAAACTGATTTTATTTTTGTTCTTGCAGATAAAAGATGCCAGAATATGGACAGTGATAGTACTAATCCTGGTTAATTAGGTGTGGGAGGAACACCCAACTGTTACGCTATCCCAGGTCACTGGGAAGCTCCTTAAATCAAGAAAAAGAGAACTGATATGGAGGCACATAATTGAGCTTTACATGTCTGCATGCTCTGAGTATTAAGGCAGCACAGACTAACTCCCCAAAGTCCTGTTTGAACATGCACTTAGGGCACCTTCAGAGGTTCTGTAGATACCAACAACTATGTCAAAGAATAGGAGGTAGAATTAACTGTCCCATTTTGGCAAGTACGGTTTGTAGAACCTATGTACAGTGCCTAGAAACTACTGTGGTAGGCAAATGAGAAATACTGATAAAACTTTAACTGCAGAATGCTAATCTACTCTGCTGGAATTTAGCCATTCAAGAGTGTAATAGAAGGATACAATATTATAGAAGTACATAGTGTGCCAGTAGTGATAGATTGCCAGTAATTCAAGGGATGTGACAACAAATAGTCATAGAGACTGATAAGATAGTCCAGCTTCTTTAGTAATAGACTGTGGGAAGTTTAGAATATGTTGATAGCAAAATATGTTGTATTTGCTGAGGACATCAGGAAGCTGTGTTGTGAAAGAATGGAAGTTTGTTTTTAACTGTCAGAGTGCTTGCTGAATGTAACACAGTGTCTCAAGGCTGAAGACTAAAGTTCTATCTATGAATTTACTCCTGAGGGCATTCTGCGCCAAAAAATTAAAAATTCTGTACCAAAAAATTAAAAATCTGCTTGCAATATTTTAACATTCTGCAAATTTTATTTGTCAAATAAATGTGGAGGCTCCAGCATGGCACTGGGAGGCACAGGCCACTGCCTGCACGGAAATGAGAGATCACTGTGCAGCTCCCTGCCAGGACACGGACTCAGTGGTGAGGCTGCACCCAACCCTGACACAGCGCAAGGGCCCTGCCCCTCTGAGTTAGGTGCACCAGGTGTGGGCAGACAGGCTCAGCAAGGCAGGATCCAAATGTGGAGGGGACTAGTATAGGGGGATCTAGGTGTGGGTTGAGAGGGTTCTGTGTCAGGTAGTTTGGGTGCAGGCAGCTTAATAGAGGATCCAGGTGCGGGGGGATCTGGATGCACAGGGCTTGTTGGGGGGTCTGGGTGCGACGGTAATGGGACTCCACAGGAGGGTCCAGGTGAAGGTGTTTGGGGCTCAGCAGGGAGAGGTCAGGGTGTGGGGGGATAGAGCTCTGCAGAGGGGTCTGGGTGTGGGGAGCTCAGTGGGTGGTCCAGATACTGGGGGAGTGGGGCTCAGAGGGGTGGGGATACAAGTGCAGCTGGTTGGGGCTCAGAGTGTGGATGGCTCGTTGGGGTGGTCCAGATGTAGGGGGAGTGGGGCTCGTCAGGAGGGGTTCTGGGTGTGGGGGCAGGTGAGGCTCCATGGGAGGGTCTGGGTGCGAGGAGGTCTGGATGCATGGGGTTGGGTGGATGGGGGAGCAGCTCCCCATACAGTGATTCCTCCCCCTGAAGCTGAGGAGCGATGGGCGCAGGAAGCAGAGTGTGGGGGAGTTTTCAGAGTTTCCTACAGCCAGGGAGAAATCTGGCAGTGGGTCTGATACAGCCCCGGATGCCGTGCAGCGGAAGAGTAAGTCCTGTCCTCCCCAACCCAGCTGGGACTAGCAGCTGAGCCTGGTGCGGGGTAGGAGTTACAATCCCCATCCGGGTCTTTCCCAGTCCTGCCCCATTCCCCACAGTGATTTATCTCTCTGCTGGCTGCCCTGGGCATCCAAAACTGCCAGAGAAGGTTGCATGACTGCTGTTGTGGCTTCCCTTTGCTTCCCCATCAGAAAGTCATTTTTCTGTGGGGAAGCAAAGAAATCTGTGGGGGACATAAATTCTGTGTATGCGCAGTGGTGCAGAATTTCCCCCCAGGAGTAATGAATGCAGTAATGTATGACTAATATTTCTCAGATGCACAGATGCTAAAATATTAAGTCTAAAAGCAACTCAAAATCCATCCTAAGCCAATCTCTTTTGTCAAAGTGTTAGTGTCCATAGTGTACTGTAAAATTACCTAGAATGAAATTCAGCTTTCATTTACACTCGTGAAATCTCTGACTCAGCAGGACTTCACAGGTGTAACTGAGAATCGAATTTGGCCCATAATGCATGCAGACCCGTTTGCAGTATCTAAAGACCTTATGCTAAGGGCTGATTTGGGGAAGATGGGAGGGAAGGGGAGACACTTGTACCAGAGTCTCAAACTCACCCTCCACCCCCCCAGAAAACTGTGTAACTGAGATAAAATGGGCAGTAGTGGGGTCCCAGGGATTATGATGTACTGGGCCCCCAAATTTCTCTAACTATTGCTAACTAAGGACCAGTTTTAAGTTTTAGCTTTGAATTTTTTGGTTGGTTGGTTAAATCGGACCCTCGGTATTACTTCAAAGTAGTTATTTGTCTGTGTGGTATATTTACAGGGGAAGCAGACGTTCATCTGCTTTCATGAATTATTCAGACACTTGCTGAGTTACCATACAAAGATGGAAAAGGCTTTATGTTCAAAGGCTTAACTAGAGTCACTTAACATCGTTAGAAGCAGTCTCATTGGAAAATAATTAAAATTTCCGATGTGATTTTAATGTGATGAAAGGCCAAGAGGGAAAAGAGCGAGACATGCAGCTGTAAAGGAGGACAGGACTGGATGCAGGCTAAAAGTGAAGGCAGCAGAGAAGTACTGTCAGGTGAAAATGAAGCCCTGGAGCTAGGTCTGCAGGTGACCTATTTATTTTTACACTTTAGTTTCTTTCTCAATCAACTTGCAGGCATGGTAATCCTTATTTCTTGACTAAAAGTATGTGAGCACCATGATTGTCTTCACCTGGTATATTACTTTGTAATTAATAATATGACCACTTCTTAATTTTGGTTCTATGCTCTTTTAACTATACAGTACAATATATTAGGTCCTGCATTATGTTTTCATTAGTATAGTTGAGATAATGGTTTTGCACAGTGATGTAAATATTTAACTGTTTCTTTTTATCTTCTTGTGCTATTGACCTTGGTGTACTTTCGAAGACAGATTTCTCTAGAGGATTTTTGTACTTCAAAAGATGCACATATATGTGTTTCTTCCAAGAAACGTGTATTGAGAGGACAGTATTAAATTTGCTTTTCTTGGTTAGTGCTTTGTTCTCCTACCACTAAAAAGCACTCGGGTATACAAATGCAGCACATAACTGGTTAATAATAATTACATGTAGTTATTTGTCTGGATTATTCTGCTATACATTTTAATTTTTATTAGACAAATAGGTAGTATGAATTAGGATTTGTCAGAGTTTTCTTTTCCTATAACCATAATTTGATTAGGTGGTACAACTCAACAAAATATGGAATTACATTTTTTTAAAAAAGGTTGACAGATGAAGCATAATTTAATTAATTATGATGATCATTTCCAATTAAGAGCAATAATGGACATCAGGCAGGAAATTAGTAGTTGTATATCATAATTTGATTAGTTGTATCTTGATACGAGTTAAATGTGATTATTCACATGAGTAAAGTTAGCTGTCTGTTTACAGGATCAAACTGCTCATGTTTAAGGTGAAGAAAAACGATAACCCTTGTCAATAATTCAACCACCCCTCAAAAAAAGAATAAACCAACTAGCCACCTTTTAAGATTGCAAAGGAACAACTGTGTACTACCTACTGCATGATTTATAAAACTCCAGAATTTGAAAATCAAGAAATGAATAGTTAGAGTAATCGTTCATTTTACATTGCCCACATAATAAATAAAAGCATAATGTCTCTCTCAAATAAAGTGGCATATGTATAAGGAGTGGTTAACAACGCTCAGTAATAAACCACACAACTCCAGAGGCAGGACAGTATATTAGCTCCAAGCCCACAGTTGAGCTTACTTTCTTTCTGCAAGCCAACAAAGAGCATCATGCTTGCACAAATATATTGGCACCTCATCTTGTTCTCATGATAATCCATGAATAATGCTCCTATTGACATCAGTGAGAGCCATAACACAATCCACGACAAAAGCCGTAACTTTGCATGATTGAATGCAGTTTTCTCAGACAGCCAATGAAGGAGTTTGCAAAGAGATTCAAGGATATGAAAAGTTTGGCGGGGTAGTAACAAGCCATTTTTGAACAACTATGAGACAAATTTTAACCAAAGGTTAAAATTTTAAATTGAGATACATTTTTAATTACCTGTTTATTTCAAATTCTGCCTACACAGTAAAACTGGCAATTTTCAGCCCAAATTGGTTTTCCAAGCTTAAGTTTCTGTGGGGTTCAAATAATGCTTATAATAAAAACTGGTTGCAACCTTGACCGTGAAGGCTGTCGTCTCTCCATAATGTGAGTATATTTTCTTGATAAAAACAGGCACTTGCTGTTAACTCATATGTTTCCACTAGTATTATGCTGTAGTTTCAAATGCTTAAATCAAGTCTAGATTGTTGCCCTTTACTTACAAATGGAAGAAATGGAACACAAATAATAAACCATTTAGATGGTTCAAGCTGAGCCTTTGCATTCCAAGCATAGACTTATCAACATGCAAACTGTTCTTCACAGCTTTTCTTTGTGTTGCTACAAAATGGTCTGAGATTTCTAACTTTATTTTCTAATCCGCACATCAGAAGTGAATGATGTGGCCAACAGCACCACACAACTGATGTTAACATCAAGTAAATAATGCAGCTTTACGAGGGGGGCAAGATACAAAAAATAATGTAGTCCTGTAATCAAGCAGGATAAGTCAGTAATAAAACATGGAAGTGGGTACATTTATAATGTTACATGTATGTGAACAAGTCTCGCAGAAAAGAAGAAATTACCCACTAAACTTCTTTCCCTTTTCCCTCCTCCAAAGGAAAATTATTACTGTTGGTGTATGGATGACCTAAAGAAGAAACGTGGTCAAAATAAAATAGGACACTGTTTGTTTAAGGGACTGGCTGGCCTTTAATCTGACAATTTTCCTGCTCTGGCCAGTTTATAGAAGCATAAATCATTGTTGTCTTCAGCTCTGTTCTTCAGAGTCTAATGCAAAACCCTAGAAAGTTCACTTCAGCTGTGGGAAGTCAAATAAAGGAAAAATAACAACACTTAAATGAGAGTTTCTGACAGATAGCCCTATAGCAGCTTAAATCAGTCTGTGTCCCAGGTTTTACAGGTCACTTGTCTGGAGCTTTGTTTTGAAATTTCTTTTGATTTAGAATTCTGCTCTTCCATTTCAACTGGAGCCAGGGACAAGAGGTGGATTTAGTCACACTGGCAGGGGATAGAAAACCCCTTGGGTCCTGCTGGGAGAGTGGGGAGAGAGATACTTGTGTTTTTGTCTCTAGCCAACCAGAAGTGGGTGGGAGTAGCTCATCCCACCTAATGAGACTGCCTGAGTACATGCAAGGGAGAACGGATTGGCTATGCCTCTTTGAGAAGTGTTGTGATTAGTTAATTTGAGGGGAGTCACTAAAGGTAATTGGCTTGTCTCCAGCATTATCCTCCTCTGGGCATAAAAGATCTCTCCAAGGTGTGGGTGGCCATTCGGACTCCACATAGTTGCACCTACCCTTTCCACTCCTACTGTGTGTAGTGCCCTGGCTGGATCTCCAGGGATGCTATGGGCCTTGTTACATCACCTTGTCAGAGGTTTGGAAGAGATTTTTCCACTGGAGGAGAATGGCTCTTGTTGGATTGGATTTTTTTTTACCTTCCTCACAGCATCCCAGAGGTCTAACCAGTTAGTTAAGGTAGCTAAAAGAAATTTAAAAAAAACAAAAACAAAAAACAAAAAAAACCCCTTTGTTGCAACCTGCAGCTAATGTCCAGTATCATAGATGAAGTTAAGTGGGTGACAGATCTGGGGGTAAACCTGAACATGGCACCAGCCTGGATTGTTTGGGGATGGAGAGCGGTTTTAAGTCTCATGCAGATTGTATCATTCTTGTGGGCACCCTCATCCCTTTGAGAGGACTGTGTAATGGATCCCAGCATGAGCTGAATCCCAGATATTGGGGGTAAGGCTGAGTTTTGTCACTCCTCTCTCGGTTAGATTGGATTGTCTAGCCATTATGGACCCACATAATACCTTAAGAGTTAAAGGGATGGTGGGGAATGGGGAGTTTGCACACATTCCCTCTGCCCTCCCCCGTTAGTTTGGGATTAGTTTAATAACATTGCAGCATGCTGCATGTGACCCATACCTGTTCTGTATAGTATTTCCTTCATATAAAGATCAATGAATCAAACCCCAATACAACTTTCTGTGACGATTACCATGTTCCCGAAAATTGAGTTCTCTACCCAACGTCAAATGCAATATTTCCTGATAATCACCTATTTTGCTTCTTCACTTAAAATTAAATAAATAAATAGTCAAGTATAATAAGTCCTCTTCTCAAATTGTTTTAGAATACTGAGTTCAAATGGAACTCTCTGGCTAGCTACACGTGCAACTGAATATTCATTTCTTTTACTGAAGTAAGCAATTGAGTCTGAGAAATGCTAAAATATAGTGGGGTCCCATCAATGCCTGACTTTAACTTTTGAAGTGAGTGCTTATTGTATTTTAAAATTTCTCCTGGCATTTTGGACTACATTTAACAACTTGTAGATTTCATTTTGGGTGAAATGCTTATTTATGGATTACATAATGACAGGATAATTCTTCTAAAAATAAGTGCGGTAGAAAACATACTCAAAGCTTATTCTTGCATGTTCTGCAGTGTTAATTAGTACATAGAAGATGTTTACAGGGACAGAAATAACTTCTTGGGTTCCTATACAAATTTTGCTAACAGAATTTTTAAACTGATGACTGTTGTGCACAGCATAACTCTCAATTTAGCACCACTCTGCCTTCCATATTGCCTTTTGAAATATGTGTTGAAGACTAAATTGAAGGGTCACAGAAACTGCAAATAGCAGAAGGTAACATTTAATATGGAACTCTTTTCTTTGATACATACAAAATGTATTATATTCTCAATTATCATGTTAGGCATTTCTGATGTCGGTTACAAAAAGGCGGGTATCCGTTTTTTCTCCTCACCATGCAAATCATGAGCATTACAGGTGTAAAAGTTCTAATAGTATTAGGCTATTTAATATCTACTCTATCCCCATGACAGGGCAAGATGGCTTTTTTCAGCACATTTTCTAATGCTTGGTCCAGTCTATTTTTAAAAGTCCCAAGCTTTTGCCACTCCTTTTGGGAAACTACTCTATCATCTAATGAATCTCATTTATTGAGTGTCTTCTGATATTCAACCTAATACTTTTCCTTTCTGAATTTTTAACACATGCTATGGTCCTTCATACTATCTTAAATAATCCTTTGCCCTCCTTGGAGTTTATGCCTTTTAAAGTTTGATTGTAATCTGAAAAATGACTCAGTAGAAATGGCTTCCTGGGGTTCCGTTCGTATTGTGTCTACATGACTCCAGATAAAATGTGCTCAGTTTTACTCATTGTAAGTAAAAATATGTTTCAGTAACTGCCAGCCCTGCAAACTCAAAGTGTGATTTGAAAGTCAAAATGGATTCTTTGTAGCTTGTGTTATCACCCTCAGTTACAGATGTGCAGCCTCATTATCTTCAAATTATCCAAGGTGGTTGCACAAGTGTAACTGAAGAAAAAATTTAACTGTAATTGAAACTTAACTAACAATTCTGTTGATAATACAGGAAAAGAAATAAAATCCAGTTAATTCCCTTTTAGTTTTATGTTGACAACACGTGGGCTTACTGGAGCAAACTTACTCCCCACATCCCCAAAAAACAAATTGTTGATGAAGTTAATGGATCTGATTCTTAATACAAACAGATAGCGGGCATCCTCCATAGATAATAAACTGCAGTTTAAAGTATCTGCAGAGTAGGTCAAAGAACGTTATTTCGCTCTTCTCGTTTGGAAAGTCATTAGCAGATGTGCACTGTAATTAATTTTACAACATTCTTTTTATGCATCTTATTAATTATACAGTGTTGTTATTCAGAGCGAGGGGGTTATTTCCTGACTCAAGTGACAATCCCATAATGCCCTGATATGATATTTCATTCACAATAACTGAATAAGTTATTATTGACCATAAATTTATTTCTTAAAAAAAAAAAAGTCCTGTCAAGATTAACCTGCCCCTGAAAAATCAACTTGAATTTAAAATTAACAAAATATTTTGTAATAAAGGACAGGTTCATAGACAGATAAAATCCAAGGCCAAAAAGGACCATTGTGATCATCTAGTCTGACCACCTGTATATCACAGGCCACAGATCTTACCCAAAATAATTCCATGACACTAACTTTTAGAAAACATCCAGTCTTGATTTAAAAATTGCCAATGATGGAGAATCTACCACAACCCTTGGTAAATTGTTCCAATGGTTAATTACCCTCACTGTTCAAAATTTATGCCTCTTTTCTAGTCTGAATTCATATAGCTTTAACTTCCAACTATTTGACTGTTATGATCTTTCTGTGCTAGATTGAAGAACCCATTATCAAATATTTGTTCCCCATGTAAGTACTTATGGACTGTATTCAAGTCACCTCTTAACCTACTCTTTAAGATAATAGATTGCACTTCCTGAGTCTACGAGGCATGTTTTCTAATCCTTCAATCATTCTCTGCACCCTCTTCAATTTATCAAAATTCTTCTTGAATTGCGGACACCAGAACTGGATACAATATCCCAGCAACGCTGTACGGGGTAACATTACCTCTACTATTTAGAAAAGATGGATGAGCACAAGTCCATGAGCACAAGTCCATGGATGCACTGCATCCGAGGGTGCTAAAGGAGTTGGCTGATGTGATTGCAGAGCCATTGGCCATTATCTTTGAAAACTCATGGCAATAAAGGGAGATCCTGGATGACTGGCAAAAGGCTAATGTAGTGCCCATCTTTAAAAAAGGGAAGAAAGACGATCTGGGAAACTACAGGCCAGTCAGCCTCACCTCATTCCCTGGAAAAATCATGGAGCAGATCCTCAGGGAAACAATTTTGAAACACTTAGAGGAGAGGAAAGTGATCAGGAACAGTCACCATGGATGCACCAAGAGCAAGTCATGCCTGACTAACCTAATTGCCTTCTATGACGAGATAACGGGCTCTGTGGATGAGGGGAAAGCAGTGGACATGTTATTCCTTGACTTTAGCAAAGTTTTTGATACCATCTCCCACAGTATTCTTGCCAGCAAGTTAAAGAAGTCTGGGCTGGATGAATGGACGATAAGGTGGATAGAAAGCTGGCTAGATCATCCGGCTCAATGGGTGGTGATCAATGGCTCCATCTCTAGTTGGCAGCCAGTATCAAGTGGAGTGCCCCAAGGGTTAGTCCTGTGGCTGGTTTTGTTCAATATCTTCATTAATGATCTGGAGGATGGTGTGGATTGCACCCTCAGCAAGTTTGCAAATGACACTAAACTGGGAGGAGTGATAGATACGCAAGGACAAGTGCAGAGTCCTGCACTTAGGACGGAAGAATCCCATGCACCGCTACAGACTAGGGACTGAGTGGCTAGGCAGCAGTTCTGCAGAAAAGGACCTAGGGGTTACAGTGGACAAGAAGCTGGATATGAGTCAACAGTATGCCCTTGTTGCCAATAAGGCTAATGGTATTTTGGGGCATATTTTGGGTAAGTGGGGGCATTGCCAGCAGATCGAGGGACGTGATCGTTCCCCTCTATTCGGCATTGGTGAGGCCTCATCTGGAGTATGGTGTCCAATTTTGGGACCCACGCTACAGGAAGGATGTGGAAAAGTTGGAAAGAGTCCTGCAGAGGACAACAAAAATTATTAGGGGACTGGAGCACATGATTTGTGAGGAGAGGCTGAGGGGACTGGGATTATTTAGTCTGCGGAAGAAAAGAATGAGGGGGGATTTGATAGCTGCTTTCAACTACCTGAATGGGGTTTCCAGAAAGGAAGGATCTAGACTGTTCTCAGGGGTAGCAGATGACAGAACAAGGAGTAATGGTCTCAGGTTGCAGTGGAGGAGATTTAGGTTGGATATTAGGAAAAACTTTTTCACTAGGAGGGTGGTGAAGCACTGGAATGAGTTACCTAGGTGGGTGGTGAAATCTCTTCTTCCTCAGAGGTTTTTAAAGTCACGCTTGACAAAGCCCTGGCTGGGATGATTTAGTTGGGGATTGGTCCTGTTTTGAGCAGGGGGTTGGACTAGATGACGACCTGAGGTCCCTTCCAACCTGGATATTCTATGATTCTATGATACTCCTACTCAAGATTCCCCTGATTATGCATCCTAGGATGATATTAGCCCTTTTCCCCATAGTGTCATAATGGCAGCTTGGATTCAGCTGATTATCCGTCTTGACCCCCAAATCTTTTTGCAGAGTCACTGCTTCCCAGAATAGAGTTCCCCATCCTGCAAGCATTGCCTATATTCTTTGTTCCTAGATGTATTTAGCCATATTAAAACACACATTGTTTGCTTGTGCCCAGCTAACCAAGCGATCCAGATAATTGTGAATCAGTGAGCTGTCCTCTTTGTTATTTACCACTCCCCCAATTTTTGTGTCTTCTGGAAACTTTCAGTGATGATTTTCTGTTTTCTTCCAGATCATTGATTAAAATGTTAAATAGCTTAGGGCCAAGAACAAGTCCCTGCAGGACCCCACTAGAAACACACCTGTTTGGTGATACCATGTTTACAATTATGTTTTGAGACATATCAGTTAGCCGGCTTTTAATCCATTTAATGTTGGCCTTAATTTTATATTGTTTGTTTTTTAATCAAAATGTCACATTTTACCAATTCAAATGCCTTACAAAAGTCTACGTATATTATGTCAACACTAGAACCTTTATCAACCAAACTTGAAATCTCATTAAAAACATATCAAGCTAGTTTAACAGGATTTATTTTCCCTAAACCTATGCTGATTGGTATTAATTGCATTGCCCTCCTTTTAATTCTTTATTAATAAAGTCCAGTGTCAGCCACTCCATTATCTTGCCCAGGATTGATGTCAGACTCAAAGGCCTATAATTAATTGGGTCATCCTGTTTACCTTTTACAATATTGGCACAGCATTAGCTTTCTTCCAGCCTTCTGGAACTTCCCCGGTATTCCAAGACTTTGAAAATAAAACGTGAATAGTACAGTGAACTCTTCAACCAGTTTTTTGAAAACTCTTATATAAGCTATCCAGACCTGCTAATTTAAAAATGTTTATCTGCTGTTTAACATCTTCCTGAGATACTAGTGGAATGAAAAGTGTGTTGTTATACAATGAGACTATATCATCTGTTTTTCTCCATATGCAGAACAGAAATGCTTATTGAACACTTTACCTTTTCTGCATTATGACTGCTAATTCTACCATTTCCATGTAGCAATGGACCAATATCATGGTTGGGATTCTTTTGTTCTTAATGTACTTTTAAAAAATCCTTATTATCCTTAACTTTACTGGCATAGGTTTCTTCTTGTGTCCCCTTGCTTCCCTCATCAATTTTGTACAGTTCTTAGCTTCTGATTTATATTCATTACTAGATGAGATGTATGGTGTCACAGGAGCAAAGCAAAAGAGTAATTGATAGTACTTTTGTGTCTGTGTTGCATTACCTTTAAGTATTTGAATATAAACTTCTCTTGGACTATTAGAAGGTGGATGTTGTGCAGTATATTGTTGGAAACTTGTCTTCTCAGTAGTTCCACAGCAATTTAATTGCCGTCTGGTTGTTGAATCCTCAGTGCACTTTTAAAAGAAGGTGTGTGTGTGTGTGTGTGCGTGTGTGTGTGTGTGTGTCAGGTCAAAATAAATCTTCTGTTTTCTTACAAAGTAAAACCATCATTTTCCATATCGGATGGACAGTCTCTAGTCAAGTCCACTGTCAAAACCTTATTACTAATTTGTGCCTTACAAGGAGGCATTGATGAAACAGGGCATAATAGTGCCCCTTTAAGAGTTTTTCAGAGTTATTTTTTTCCCTTTATACAATAATCCACTATACAAAATGGTATCAGTTATCACCTAGTCAGATCGGCTGGAAGGATGATCTTTAAAGTTATTTAAATAAACAAGCTCTGGCCAATCATAAAAAAATCCAATTCATAAAAAGTCATGAATATTAACATTATACAATACAATTTGGATGGCAAAATAAGCTGAGAAAGAGACACGTGTTATTGATCGTTGTTTATATTTTTAAGTACTTACAAGACAGTTAGGTATTAGAATGGTGGGGGCCATAGATATAACCAGATAAGTGTTAGAGGAAATTTTGTGGTACATTGATGTCATGTCATAATTAGGAATAACACACTTTCCTGACACTGAATATATTTTGCATGGATATGATGTCGCTTTCTTGCATGAAAACAGTTACACTGACAGATTATCCAGAAAGAAAACTTGTATATGCAAATGAATCAAGAATTTGAAGAACAAATAAAAATCCATTTACAAATAAATGAATTAATCTCATTTATTATTTTGAACAACAAATATGCCCAAAATACAATACAAACAGGTTACATTTTAGATTAGTAATAAGCCACCTGCACTACACTCCAGTGACATGATTTTTGCCAAAACCAATAAAAGCAACATGTAAGTAGAAGTACTGTAATATAGATTTCTGTGTGCAGCGGCTGTGCTAAAAGTAGAGTGTAGCTGCAGCAGTGTCTTCGGTGGGAGGAGCTATCTGCCCTGAGTACGTATCTGTCCGAGACCATGGGCATATACTTGAGGCAGCTAACCACTCCCGCCACTCGCTCAGCTGTGGCTATGCTCTATTTTTAGCATGCTAATTGGATCTGAGTTAGTGTGGGTATGTCTCCTAGAGCGAGGAATCACCCCCACCCTGCTCAAAATATAGACATACCCTATGTAATAGTCACTATATTGCTAAAAGCCAGTGGAGATACTGTAGCTCAATTAGTAGGAGCCAACATTACTTAGCAGTGAGTATTGACATGTTGGGCCAGATGGACAGAGGTGTACATTTTTATAGCTCCACTGACTTAAAGAAATTTATACCCTCAAAGCATCTGACCCATAAGGATACTAATATGCCTTGGATGTGTTGTAAGGGTGCATTTTATGAGAAATGCAGGCTGTTCCATTTTAACTGAGTTACTGATATGTGTTCATGTTTTTACAGTATAACACATGGCTTTGTTTTGTAATATTTGGGCCAAATGCGTCTTTCAATCAGTTGATGCATTAATATAAGTCACTGTATTAGTTTGCTTCAGATTCAACATCTCCCAATTTGAAATAACCTCAGTCCCAGGTTCACGCTGGCTTTTTCCCCACAGAAGGAGACCATTATTCTGTGACAAAGTATGTGTCATTTTTTTAGGTTTTCTTTAGTCAGTGTAACCAGCATGAATGATATATGGGGATCCTATGATGGATTCTGTAATGTTGCTTCCAATGCACTGAACGCTGGTGCATAAGGCTATTGGGAGAGAATTCATTTTCCAGGTCCAGTCCTGGTTGTATATACCTGTTGGCATGCTTTTAACTACAACAGCATGCTGCAGGATCAAACATCCAGACTCTGTGAACTTGCCATTTCTAGCAATAATTTGCACTCTATTATTTACCCACATTTAAATGCATTGAATGGGTTAATAACTTCAGCTCAGAGTCCTAACCCAGCCACAGAATTCAAGAAAACAGCATATTCCTGAATGTTGTTGACCTCCAGAGCTATTCGAAAAAAAATATTGATTAAGAACAGGAAATATTTCACAGATAAGACCATGATCTCAGGTTTAAGATTGAAGTCTGATCACTAAGGACTTGAATTACTAGATAACTGTAATAAACATATACAGTAGCACTCTGAGATGCTGGTAAGAACTTTTTTTTCTGGCCCCAGTCGCTTAACTGAGGTCAGAGTTACAAAGGTTAATTCCCCTGTCACCAGACAAGGGTCAGTACCCAGTGACTCCAGCGATTGCAGTTACAATAATGAAAGAGGTGGAAACTGAGATGGCCAATACTTTGTGAGGGAGCAGTGAAGGATTTTGTTTCTAATCATTTGGAGCCTAATCCTGGTCCCACTGAATTTAATGGGAATCTTGCCATTCACTTCAAAGGGAGTAGAATTGACCTTTAGTTAAGATATATGTAGAAAAGTTGAGTGAATAATTCACAGTAAATACTTTATTTGACAAGTTAGCCTTTTTTCTGTTCATGAGTTGTCTGTAAAGACTGATTCTTTTCCAATTCTTTCATAATTAAAAATTATTTTCCAAATAATGTTGGTGAATAATCCTTGGTCCATCTATGGTTCATGAGGAGTTCAGTATGAATATTCAAAATTCAAGCTGTGTTGATTAGTTTTGACTGGACACAGAGCTGACATGATGGTTCTGTTCCCTGATGTTGACATAAGTCTTTGGATCAAATTGTTTATGCAAATACCAGATTTCAGGTTAGAAATTCACTCTCTAAAAATTTCATGCAATTCCCTGTCTACATACTTGTTGAACATATTTGTTAGAATATTTAAGGAAAGTGGACACCAATAAGCACAGCTGAAGTGACTGAAATTTTTTTGTTGGAGTGAAAATGAACACTTTTTCAAGGCATTTACACGGCTCTCCTATACCATTACAGGCTTATTAAGAAATGAGTTTTGATGAGCAAACTTCTAAGGTTTTATTGTCTGCTTATTCAGAAATTCCAGTGCTTATCTGAAGCTCATCTTGACTACTCAAATTGCTTCAAAGTCTCCTATAGACAGGTGATCTCACAACATTTACCAGATCTTGCTTCTAATCCTGACTGAAAATACTGTAAAAACAGCATTTTTCTGAGTATTTCATCAATCCTAGATCCTGTCCTAGCCCTAGCATGGAGGTGAAAAGGCAAACAAAAATGAAATAAAGAGCCTGTTCAGACACTGCGGAAACTCAAGACCTTTGGTTTTAAAATGAATGAAGATTGGTTTGTGAGGGAGATTAAAATTCCTGCTATTTCTGATGAACCAGTTTGATCATATCTAGAAATCAGTCCATGTAAGTATAGATGTGATATATGATGATGATGATAATGATGTTAATACTTAGCACATGTGAATTACTACCTAGAAAGATAATTGTATTTGGGGAAATATGAGACCTAGTAATAACACCAAAGATAAGTTTACAGGTCATATGGGAAATTTAAAATACTTAGTAATATGAAGGTACCCATCTGCATGAGTATTTCAGTAACCCTATATAGCTGTAGCATAGCAACATTTTCAGTACCATGATTAGTGAAACCTCAAATATGGTACTTCCAGAACTGATTTTGTACCTCTGTGAATGTTTGGTGAATATTATCGCTCCCAGAATTCTATAGGTTATCTCTTTCTAGAAGTGATATCATAGAATAGAGAAGCCTGAGGGTATTTTCACACAACAGCAGGTGAACTGGCCATCCATGACTTGGTTATATTCCACATCTGGCTCATCTCTCAATAACAACGTAATTAGATTTGAGAGATTCACAAGAAGCAGCAAGAGAAACACTTGTGACCTTATGAGAGTTCACTTTGAGGAAATAAGACATGGCTTAATGCATTTTATTTAGAAATTTTTGTTTGGGGGAACTCTGGCAGTAAAGTTAAAATGCCTAAGAAGAGTTGGAGAGATTCCAAATGCAAATTGTTCCAGTTACGTTTTCAGTGCAGAAAGCCATGCAGTTAAATAGGCTGTAAAGAGTAGTACAAATAAAAGGTAAAAGCATGTTAAAAATATAAATCAGGTAGGATGGAATTTTAGCAGAGAGAGAGATTTAAGTATAATTGAGTAAAATGATAATTAGATGAGCAAAGAGAAATACTCGGTATGAAACAGCACAAATATTTCAACTAGCAGTAATAGGGTCTTTAATTATGTTTTAATAAATTGGTTACTAAAAACAATGTAGTGGTTTGTGGAGTTGGAAAATGAAGAAGGGGCACAGCAGGTGGTCACTGAAGGTGAGAGGGCAAGGAAGAAGAGAAGAGCAGCTAGTCCTATAGGAAGAGGGAAAGAGTCAATGGAGATAACACCAAATATGTGCCCCAGGAGGATACGCGATGGGTTGCAGAGGATTGCAAGGAACAATAGGAATCGAGAGGAATTGTAGCCAGAGGGAACAGGGGATAGACTGGAGAATCGCACCATCACCAGGAAAAGGCAGGTCTACGTGACTGGGGACTCCTTACTGAGAAGAATAGACAGGCCTGTAACAAGAGCTGATCCAGAGAACAGAAGGATGTGCTGGCTGCCAGGTCCTAAGGTACGGGATGTGGACCTAAGGCTGAAGAGGATCCTAATGGGAGCGGGAAAGAATCCACTGATTGTCCTTCATGTAGGAACAAATGATACGGCTAAATTCTTGCTGGAACATATCAAGGGAGACTATGCCAGACTGGGGAAGATGCTTAAGGAAATCGAGGCTCAGGTGATCTTCAGTGAGATTCTGCCTGTTCCTAGAGAAGGGCAACAAAGGTGTGACAAGATTATGATGCTCAACAGATGGCTCAGGCACTGGTGCTATAAGGAGGGCTTTGGGATATATGGCCACTGGGAGGCATTCATAGACAGAGGACTCTCCATCTCTCTCGGGATGGACTTCACCTGAATAAGGAGGGAAATAGACTTCTAGGATGGAGGATGGCACAACTGATCAAGAGAGCTTTAAACTAGGAATCTGGGGGAAATGGTTCGGAGATGTCCAGGTAGTCTCCATGCTAGATTTTAACATTGAGAGGGAAGAAAATGAAGTAAGAGAGGATACAGCCGTGGGTAGGAGAATGGACATAAGGAGGAACGGTACTGTACATATCAGTCTAATAGGTGATACTGGCAGTAGAATGTCTGTGCCTAATCAGGTAAAGAATGTGAGCGAGGCCAAACAGCAAAAATTAAGACATTTGTACACCAATGCGAGGAGCCTCGGTAACAAAATGGAGGAACTAGAGCTACTGGTGCAGGAAGTGAAACCAGATATTATAGGGATAACAGAAACATGGTGGAATAGCAGTCATGACTGGACTACAGGTATTGAAGGGTGTGTGCTGTTTAGGAAAGACAGAAATAAAGGCAAAGGTGGTGGAGTAGCATGGTATATCAATGATGAGGTAGACTGTAAAGAAATAAGAAGTGATGGAATGGATAAGACAGAGTCTGTCTGGGCAAAAATCACATTGGGGAAGAAAGCTACTAGAGCCTCCCCTGGGATAGTGCTTGGGGTGTGCTGTAGACTGCTGGGATCTGATCTGGATATGGATAGAGACCTCTTTAATGTTTTTAATGAAGTAAATACTAATGTGAGTTGTGTGATCATGGGAGATGTTAACTTCCCAGATATAGACTGGAGGACAAGTGCCAGTAATAATAATAGGGCTCAGATTTTCCTGGATGCGTTAGCTGATGGATTCCTTCACCAAGTAGTTGCTGAACCAACAAGAGGGGATGCCATTTTAGATTTGGCTTTGGTGAGTAGTGAGGACCTCATAGAAGAAATGATTGTAGGGGACAACCTTGGTTCGAGCAATCATGAGCTAATTCAGTTCAAACTAAATGGAAGGATAAACAAAAATAGATCTGTGACTAGGGTTTTTGATTTCAAAAGAGCTAACTTTAAAAAATTAAGGAAATGAGTTAGCGAAGTGGATTGGACTGAAGAACTTGTGGATCGAAAGGCGGAGGAGGACTGGAATTACTTCAAGTCAAAGTTGCAGAAACTATCAGAAGCCTGCATTCCAAGAAAGGGGAAAAAAATCATAGGCAGGAGTTGTAGACCATGCTGGATGAGCAAGCATCTCAGAGAGGTGATTAAGAAAAAGCAAAAAGCCTACAAGGAGTGGAAGATGGGAGGAATTAGCAAGGAAAGCTACCTTATTGAGGTCAGAACATGTAGGGATAAAGTGAGAAAGTCCAAAAGCCATGTAAAGTTGGACCTTGCAAAGGGAATTAAAACCAATAGTAAAATCATAGAATCATAGAATATCAGGGTTGGAAGGGACCCCAGAAGGTCATCTAGTCCAACCCCCTGCTCGAAGCAGGACCAATTCCCAGTTAAATCATCCCAGCCAGGGCTTTGTCAAGCCTGACCTTAAAAACCTCTAAGGAAGGAGATTCTACCACCTCCCTAGGTAACGCATTCCAGTGTTTCACCACCCTCTTAGTGAAAAAGTATTTCCTACTATCCAATCTAAACCTCCCCCATTGCAACTTGAGACCATTACTCCTCGTTCTGTCATCTGCTACCATTGAGAACAGTCTAGAGCCATCCTCTTTGGAACCCCCTTTCAGGTAGTTGAAAGCAGCTATCAAATCCCCCCTCATTCTTCTCTTCTGCAGACTAAACAATCCCAGCTCCCTCAGCCTCTCCTCATAAGTCATGTGCTCTAGACCCCTAATCATTTTTGTTGCCCTTCGCTGGACTCTCTCCAATTTATCCAATCCTTCTTGTAGTGTGGGGCCCAAAACTGGACACAGTACTCCAGATGAGGCCTCACCAGTGTCGAATAAAGGGGAACGATCACGTCCCTCGATCTGCTCGCTATGCCCCTACTTATACATCCCAAAATGCCATTGGCCTTCTTGGCAACAAGGGCACACTGCTGACTCATATCCAGCTTGTCGTCCACTGTCACCCCTAGGTCCTTTTCCGCAGAACTGCTGCCTAGCCATTCGGTCCCTAGTCTGTAGCGGTGCATTGGATTCTTCCGTCCTAAGTGCAGGACCCTGCACTTATCCTTATTGAACCTCATCAGATTTCTTTTGGCCCAATCCTCCAATTTGTCTAGATCCTTCTGTATCCTATCCCTCCCCTCCAGCGTATCTACCACTCCTCCCAGTTTAGTATCATCCGCAAATTTGCTGAGAGTGCAATCCACACCATCCTCCAGATCATTTATGAAGATATTGAACAAAACCGGCCCCAGGACCGACCCCTGGGGCACTCCACTTGACACCGGCTGCCAACTAGACATGGAGCCATTGATCACTACCCGTTGAGCCCGACAATCTAGCCAGCTTTCTACCCACCTTATAGTGCATTCATCCAGCCCATACTTCCTTAACTTGCTGACAAGAATACTGTGGGAGACCGTGTCAAAAGCTTTGCTAAAGTCAAGAAACAATACATCCACTGCTTTCCCTTCATCCACAGAACCAGTAATCTCATCATAAAAGGCGATTAGATTAGTCAGGCATGACCTTCCCTTGGTGAATCCATGCTGACTGTTCCTGATCACTTTCCTCTCATGTAAGTGCTTCAGGATTGATTCTTTGAGGACCTGCTCCATGATTTTTCCAGGGACTGAGGTGAGGCTGACTGGCCTGTAGTTCCCAGGATCCTCCTTCTTCCCTTTTTTAAAGATTGGCACTACATTAGCCTTTTTCCAGTCATCCGGGACTTCCCCCGCTCGCCACGAGTTTTCAAAGATAATGGCCAAGGGCTCTGCAATCACAGCCGCCAATTCCTTCAGCACTCTCGGATGCAACTCGTCCGGCCCCATGGACTTGTGCACGTCCAGCTTTTCTAAATAGTCCCTAACCACCTCTATCTCCACAGAGGGCTGGCCATCTCTTCCCCATTTTGTGATGCCCAGCGCAGCAGTCTGGGAGCTGACCTTGTTAGTGAAAACAGAGGCAAAAAAAGCATTGAGTACATTAGCTTTTTCCACATCCTCTGTCACTAGGTTGCCTCCCTCATTCAGTAAGGGGCCCACACTTTCCTTGGCTTTCTTCTTGTTGCCAACATACCTGAAGAAACCCTTCTTGTTACTCTTGACATCTCTTGCTAGCTGCAGCTCCAGGTGCGATTTGGCCCTCCTGATATCTTTCCTACATGCCCGAGCAATATTTTTATACTCTTCCCTGGTCATATGTCCAACCTTCCACTTCTTGTAAGCTTCTTTTTTATGTTTAAGATCCGCTAGGATTTCACCATTAAGCCAAGCTGGTCGCCTGCCATATTTACTATTCTTTCGACTCATCGGGATGGTTTGTCCCTGTAACCTCAACAGGGATTCCTTGAAATACAGCCAGCTCTCCTGGACTCCCTTCCCCTTCATGTTAGTCCCCCAGGGGATCCTGGCCATCTGTTCCCTGAGGGAGTCGAAGTCTGCTTTCCTGAAGTCCAGGGTCCGTATCCTGCTGCTTACCTTTCTTTCCTGCGTCAGGTTCTATAGCCATATAAATAAGAAGAAAACAAAGAAAGAAGAAGTGGGACCGCTAAACACTAAGGCTGGAGTGAAGGTTAAGGATAATCTAGGCGTGGCCTAATATCTAAACAAATACTTTGTCTCAGTCTTTAATGAGGCTAATGAGGAGCTTAGGGATAATGGTAGGATGACAAATAGGAAGGAGGATATGGAGGTAGATATTACCACATCCGAGGTAGAAGCCAAACTCGAACAGTTTAATGGGACTAAATCTGGGGACCCAGATAATCTTCATCCAAGAATATTATAGAAACTGGCACATGAAATTGCAAGCCCATTAGCAAAAATTTTAATGAATCTGTAAACTCAGCAGTTGTACCATATGACTGGAGAATTACTAACATAGTTGCTATTTTTAAGAAAGGGAAAAAACGTGATCCAGGTAACTACAGGCCTCTTAGTTTGACATCTGTAGTATGCAAGGTCTTGGAAAAAATTTTGAAGGAGAAAGTAGTTAAGGACATTGAGGTCAATGGTAATTGGAACAAAATACAACATGATTTTACAAAAGGTAGATCGTGTCAAACCAACCTGATCTCCTTCTTTGAGACGGTAACAGATTTTTTTGGACAAAGGAAACACAGTGGATCTAATTTACTTTGATTTCAGTAAGGCATTTGATACGGTTCCACATGGGCAATTATTAGCTAAATTGGAAAAGATGGGGATCAATATGAAAATTGAAAGGTGGATAAGGAACTCGTTAAAGGGGAAACTACAACGGGTCTCACTGAAAGGTGAACTGTCAGACTGGAATGGTTACTAGTGGAGTTCCTCAGAGATCGGTTTTGGGACCAATCTTATTTAATCTTTTTATTACTGACCTTGGCACAAAAAGTGGGAATGTGCTAATAAAGTTTGCGGATGACACAAAGCTGGGAGGTATTGCCAATATAGAGAAGGATCGGGATATCATACAGGAAGATCTAGATGACTTTGTAAAGTGGAGTAATATTAATAGGATGAAACTTAATAGTGAAAAGTGCAAGGTCATGCATTTAGGGATTAATAACAAGAATTTTTGTTATAAACTGGGGACGCATCACTTGGAAGTAACAGAGGAGGAGAAGGACCTCAGAATATGCGTTGATCACAGGATGACTATGAGCTGCCAATGTGATATGGCTGTGAAAAAAGCTAATGCGGTCTTGGGATGCATCAGGCAAGGTATTTCCAGTAGAGATAAGGAGGTGTTAGTACCATTATACAAGGCACTGGTGAGACCTCATCTGGAATATTGTGTGCAGTTCTGGTCTCCCATGTTTAGGAAAGATGAATTCAAACTGGAACAGGTACAGAGAAGGGCTACTAGGATGATCCGAGGAATGGAAAACCTGTCTTATGAAAGGAGACTCAAAGAGCTTGGCTTGTTTAGCCTAACCAAAAGAAGGCTGGGGGAGATATGATTGCTGTCAATAAATATATCAGAGGGATAAATACCACGGAGGGAGAAGAATTATTTAAGCGTAATACCAATGTGGACACAAGAACAAATGGATATAAACTGGCCATCAGAAAGTTTAGACTTGAGATTAGACTAAGGTTTCTAACCATCAGAGGAGTGAAGTTCTGGAACAGCCTTCTAAGGGAAGCAGTGGGGGCAAAAAACATATCTGGCTTCAAGACTAAGCTTGATAAGTTTATGGAAGGAATTATATGATCGGATAACCTAATTTTGGCAATTAATTGATCTTTAACTATTAGCAGTAAATATGCCCAATGACCTGTGATGGGATGTTAGATGGGGTGGGATCTGAGTTACTACAGAGAATCCTTTCCTGGGTATCTGGCTGGTGAGTCCTGCCCATATGCTCAGGGTTTAGCTAATCTCCATATTTGGGATTGGGAAGGAATTTTCCTCCAGGGCAGATTGGCAGAGGCCCTGGGGGTTTTTTGCCTTCCTCTGCAGTGTGGGGCACGACTCACTTGCTGGAGGATTCTCTGCACCTCAAAGTCTTTAAACCATGATTTGAGGACTTCAGTCGCTCAGACATAGGTTAGAGGTTTGTTTCAGGAGTGAGTGGGTGAGATTCTGTGGCCTGCGTTGTGCAGCAGGTAGGACTAGACGATCATAATGGTCCCTTCTGATCTTAAAGTCTATGATTCTATGATTACAGTGAGAACACTAGAGATGGGGGTTATTCAAACAGTATGTTTAATTGTTTTGCTTCCATCTGAATAGAGGAGGAAAGGAAAACTGCCTAAAATAATGACAACTTTTCCAGATACCATGGTATTTGTGTATAGAAAAGACATTGGTTATGGAAAGTCTTGATCCTAATCTGAAGTTGAGACATAGTACCAACGCCAGACCCAGAAAGTCCATTTTTATGAGTTACAACACAATCTGTATAGTTTCTTTCATGAAAATTACAGCTGATTGAGAGGGAAAGGTGGAGGAGAGTGCAGGGGAGGGGAAGGTGAGGAATTCCTCATGGGCAAAAAAAGTTGATTTTTTTGGTGAAAAATTGAAAACTGAAAATTATTTCCCCCAAACTGAACAATTTTGGCCAAAAAGTTTCAGTTGAAAAAAGAACATTTAGATTTGGAAATGCCATCATGGTACCTAATAAGAGTTGTCGTTCAGGTGTCTCGTGGCCTGATTCTCCTGTATGGGCTGGACACAGAGTAAAATTCAGTGGTCAAGTGTCTTCATCATGGCAAAAGTTTACCAAGGATCAGTTTTTAAAATATTCATTAATGATCTACAAAAGGAGAGAAACAGCAGGCTAGTGAAATTTTCAGATGATACTAATGTTTTAGGTTAGTAAAGATTACGCTAAAAGTAGTGAGGGAATATCCAAGTGATTTAACAAATAAAGATAAATGGGCAACACAAAGGCAATTGAAATTCATTGTTGACAAATGCAAGGTAATGCAAATTGGAAACAATTATATAAACATCTCATATTCTTTGCTGCGTTCTAAATTAGCACTCAGGAAAATGACCAAAGTGTAATTGCAGACAGCTCAATGGAAACCTTTGATCAATGCATAATTGTGGCCAATAAAGCTAAGAAAATGTGAGTAAGTATAATGAATGGGATTGAAAGTAATACTGAAAGTGTTATGATGACACTATATATATCAATTGTAATTATCTTCATAAAGAATATTATGTTCATTTTTGGCACACTGTCTCAAAAATTATATACTAGAATGTGTATAGAAATGGTAAATTGGGAACTCATATTTACCCTTTTTCATTATGCAAGAATAAGATGACATTCAATGAAACTGAACTGCAACAAATTAAAGAGCTGATAAAAGTAGATACTTTCTTCACACAATGCAAAATTAACAGGTAGTACTCACTGCTATAAAATATCATTGAGACCAAGAGATTAGGAAGACTGGTAATGGAATTGACATTTGTATGGATAACAAAATAATCTACATCCTTTGCATAGGATTAAAAATAAAATACACATATGGATATAAACCATGATGCTTCAGGCATATGCCAATTTTTGAAGAATGGGTTATGGAAGAACTTCCTCAATTGGAGGTAATCTCATAATTGCCCACTACTAGATTAACTGCACTTTATCCCGAAACACCTAGTAGTAGCCCTTATGGAACACTGGTCTGATCCAGTATGGTATTTCTTCTGTTACTATTTTTCTAGCAAAGACAACTGTTCAAGTGAGATATGACATGAGATGGGGTGTCCATTAGGCAGAGAAATAGAATAGGTTGTCCTAGACCAAAAAACCAACAGAGGAGCCTGTTGTTACTGTAGTGTGATTGTGTGCGAGAACAGAAAGAAAACTAATAGAGCTGGTCAAAAAACTTCTTTTGAAACATTTTTTTTCAATAGAAAATGACTTTAGAAAAAAAATGTTGTAAAAAAAGCAAATCTGTTTTCTCTGAAACAAAGCAAAACACATGCATACACCACCCAGCAAATTAAAAATAGAAAATTTTCTTGGTAACCAAAACAACAAATTATTTAGGTTTTTGATATTTTTTTCAATTAAAATCAAAATTTTCTGCAGGGAAAATAATCATTTCCTGACCATCTATAGAAACCAATAAGCAAAAAGAGTGGACAGACAAGTTTTGTGAGAGCAGTATTCTGGAGCAAGCCCGTGGAGGATTTTAATATCAAGGAGAGCAACTTTCAACTGGACCTGACATAGCCATTTTTCATGTACCCACTGAGTTGATTTACAGTTTTTCATCCACATTATCTCTGTCCTGCCTCTTGTCATACATTTACTCCCCAGCTTACTTAGTCCACTTTGCAGGCTTTACATTATCTCATCAGCTCTCCACATATTGAAGTCTATCTTCCACTTGTTCTGCCTATATATTCATGCATTTTCCCTTCTTTCCTCTACCTTTTCCCAAAGCAATTTTTTTTCCTATTGTGTCTCTTTAAATGTTTCCTAAAACCCTTCTTTAAGCTTATAATTGGCTCTGGGTCTTGTGGCATTTCAAGTTAAGAATGCTATACAGTTAATACAAAAATGTACTGTTTTCTATTTCACCTAGTTCCATTTCCTTTCACCTAGTTCATTTAGTTCTGTTATCAAAACACCATTCCCTCATCATGTTTGGTGTCTGGTGACCTTTTATACAAGTAACCAGCATGTAAAATTGTATTCCCACACTACCATGCAACAGCTGGTACCCCAAAGGGTATTTAGAAATCTCCCATTCAAGGCTTCTGTTCAGCTACATGATAACCCTTCATCAAAGGTCTGTATTAAGTTGAAGTGTTGAATAAACTTTACTGAAACTTGTGATGGATGAGATCAACAGGACTGGAAAAGGGCCTCATAAAGAATAAGGGATTGTTAACATAATATACCAATTTGTGGGTATGCATGCCATGACTCTTAAGTAGAATCAGAACTGCTCAGGTGTTTTTTATTTTCTTGTCCGCTAGCAACTAGCGTATAAAGAAGATATAAATCTTAAGGGTAATTCTCCTTTAGGTCAAATGGTAGACCGCAGTGTTTACTGTACTAGAAGTTTCGAGCTCTACTCATGATTTTGGGTGTTTGCTGCTTAGATGATAATCATGATTTATGTGTACCTAGTTTGTGCTTCTAATAAACACTAAATGCACATGGATAAGCTCTGAACTGGAGGAAGTATGGAAAGTTCTGACTGTGTTTTATGTGTACCATTGTCTTCCGATAGCTGTGATCTCAAACCTGCTTAAATGTTTGGGTTTCCCTTGTTTTCCACTGACTGGTCCATGAAGAAGGCTGAGTTACTATAATGATCTCAGGTGACGTGCCATTGCTGCATGAATAGGATGATGTCTGAGGACTTACTCACTGGCTAGGCTGTGATATCACATGCTTGCACCATTAGAGCTCCAAAGTAAATTAGAACATTATGTCCTACTATTTTTTTTGTATCTACCGGATTATTCTCATACTGCAATGTGACAATCCAGAATATGTCCATTTGCTTTATCAACTGAGATTCTACAGTGGTACTTACAGCAGATTTGCAGAGGCCTTGTAGCTTTTACAGGTTTCAGAGTAGCAGCCGTGTTAGTCTGTATTCACAAAAAGAAAAGGAGTACTAGTGGCACCTTAGAGACTAACAAATTTATTTGAGCATAAGCTTTCGTGAGCTACAGCTCACTTCATCGGATGCAACAGTTAGAGCACTTAGAACTTTAATAAAATCAGGGGATGGTTCTAAACCCAGATTCCCTATGATTCTGTCAAACCATTCCTGCGTTACATATTCACTGATAACTACCTGTTCTTTGTTAAATTCCTTATATTTACAGTTTTGGTATTAAAATATTCACAATCTTTTAAAATTAATGGAAAAAAAGGATTCCTGTGCCAAGATATAAAATGATATCACCAAGCTGTGTCCGTCCAAACACTCTCCTCTTCTTCATGACCCTGAATTTTTATTTTCCAAGTGCTGAACAGATGAAGTAGACACATTCTCACCTACAAAATATCCTTGCTATCAAAAAGTCTCAATTAGAAACCTCTAAACCTGAAGCATCTGTTCACAAACAAGACTGGTTTCTTTGTAGTTTGTTAAATTTTGTGTAGTTTACTGTGAATTCTGCTGTGCCGGCCCAATAATTGAAACAGAACTTATCAGGCACTTAGTAATGGATCACATTGTCAGAGATGAAGATCTCCCATGCAAATCCATGTAATGTATGTTTGATGGCAGAGCAAGAAAGATAATAGTCTACTGAGAGCTATACTTGTTAGGTTTGAGTAAATGGAAGACTGTAATCTAAATTACAGTTGATCAACTAGACTAGTATTAAATCTGATCTCCTATCACTTTTTATTTAACAAAGTGCTCTACTTCACGTTTAAAGTATAATATATCAGCAATGAAAATTTATTAATCATTCTGTGGTATTCAGTGCCCTACTACGTAGGGTTTTTCTGTTTGTTTTTTGCACAACAATTTTAATTAGAGGGTTTGGTTTCAGTAGAAATGGTAGCATGGGTTGCAACACTTTATTCAGCATAAAGTGAAGTCTAGCTGTGTCATTAACTATGTATTTTTCATTGGGAGTAAAAGATGAATTGCAAAAGCAATGTTTCTGAAGAGATTGTTTCTGATTGCTTCTTATTTAGAGAGTAAACTGGATTAAGGACCAAATCCTGAAGTCCTTACTCAGTTTTTATTCAGGCAAAACTGCTATTTACTCAGTCTGAATAGTAACTGAGTTAAGACTTCAGGATTTGGCCCTGAATTTACAACACATTAGTGGAAATCAATCTGAATATTTTACATCAGGGAGATCAAACTTCCAGTCATCTAAATCCCTGACAGACTCAAATTCTGCAGAATACTAGCTTTAACGTTTTTTTTTTTAAAAGATAGGGTTTTATACTTTTCAGAAGAGATGAGTTCCTAAAATTTCCCTTGAAGACAGTGGGAGCTGTGGGTGCTGAGTTCTTCTAAAAATCAGACTCTGAAGATAATCTTCCAAAAGTGAACTAATGTGATGCTGTTTTAAACAGCCCTGAAACCATAGTGTTAAGGTAGATGTGGACTGTCTCCATTCAACCTAATGTGGAGCTAACTCAACTCTGAAACCCAGTATCTTTAAAAAGATAATTTTTCAGAATGCAATTGTTTTCCTACTTTGCATGTATGATTGTGCACACAAAGTGGAAGGTTACACATGCCAGTAAATGGGCAGAAATTTTAAAGTCTCTTGCATCATTTTTCACCACTGAGTGATGCTGAATGAAACAAAAATATTATCTAAAAAATTGGCCCAAGAGTATGAAATATGGGAGCTTAAAGTCAGGTTCCTAAGGCCAAGTTCATATGTCTTCAGGCCAGAAGGGACTGTTGTGATAATCTAGTTTGACCTCCTGGGTAACAAGCTACAGAACCTCACCCAGTAGTTACGGATATTAAACCTTGGGAACTAAGGGGGCCAAAGTAGCAAAGAAACCTAGTGATGGCTCTTTGCACCAGAGTGAATTTTATTTTTCATGCATAAGCCTTTGAATATGCAAAGCACTACATACATCCAGAGTAGCAGTAGTATCTGAGAATGTCAGTGCCAGGGTTGGTGCGCTAATATTTTTTATTTGACCAACTTCTGTTGGGAAGAGAGACAGATTTTTGAGCATATTCAGAGCTCTTCAGGTCAACCCCAGGGACAGAAAGAGCATGGAAAGGCATAGAAGCATCACACTTATCTCTAGCCAGGAGAGGGTGATTTGTGTTGCTCAGTAAACACCCCTCCAGCAAAATAAAGAGCGTGTCTACGCTGCAATGAAAGGTGTAATGTGCAGCCCAGATAGCCATACCTGCAGCTAGCTTTACTCTAGCTAGTGAAGCTAAAAACAACAGTAAAGAGACAGCAATGCAGGCTGTTATAATCCTGCCTGAAACCCGGACACATACTCATGGTGCTAGCTTGTGCTAGGATCTGTGCCACTGTGTCTTTGCAGTTTTATTTTTAGCTGTGCTACTTAGACTGAAGCTAACATGGATATGCCCACTCAAGCTGCAATCACACCTTTGATGACAGTGTAGGTATATCCTTAGAAAACATTGACAGGCCACAAAAGATTCTAATTTTGTTCAATACCCCTGGGAAGATGGTGGTCATAGTATGATATAGAGAAAGAGGACAGATGTGCAGTGGTCATTAGGGAAACAAGTTTCTGGGGAAACATAAATGAATTTGCTAAAGCATGGCTTGATCCTCTACAGAGACAAGTGTTCCTACTTTCAGTGGGCAACCTTAGCTGCCCAGCGGGAATGATTTACTCTTCACTGGGTGGCACTGCTGTATCATAGAGTAGGTTTTCTATATCATCCTAACGGGGATGGTTGTTAATGCTAAATTGCAGAAGGATTCCAGTGGCACTCCTGCTTATGCTCATATGAATAGCAAGAATCCCTTACTAATTAATGTAATTGCAATGACTATATCATAGGAATGAATAATAAGCACCTTAATACTATTTCTGTTGATGTTGGTTTGTATCCATCTCATGATTAAAGCTGATCATAAATCAAAACTAATAGTCCATTAGTTTTTTCTGTCCCTTTTTATATTGTTCCAGCTACCTGAGAACAGGAGAGAGAAAAGAAGGAATAACCTTGAATTACCAGTTTTATTTGCAGAGTGTATAACCCAGTTGCTATGGAGATCAGCATTTAACTTGCAGACGTGACTCATTCCTGCCAAAGCGTCTGTAAAGGCAGCACCTTAATGGAGAGTCAGGCAGATGTTTGATTATAATAAATAGCTTAATAAACTATGGGGGGAAAATTTACTTTATTTGCATTTACCATTAGAATGTTCGCTTTGAGAGTAGGGGAGAGAAGATGGCAGAAAATGGAGAAGTTAAATATATCCTGTCTCAAATTCCAGGATAAACCTTACAAAGAGTTGCACCTTTCAAAGACACTCTTTGCTTCTGTTTTACCACAGGTTTTTTTAGAGGATTTTTTTTGGAGAAGAAATTTAATGCAAGTTGTCTGATCTTAGTTAGGCTGAGGAACATAAAACAATTTTACCCATTGGAGAAGTGCGTTAGAAGTCTGATCAGAAAAAGCTAATGTGCTATAAACTATAAGAACAGGAACTTAGTTCTGAGTAACCCAGTAGAAATGAGTCACTCTGTGTCCTGGATTTGGAATGATGGAATTTAAATGCTTGTGCTTATATTCACCTGCCTAAAGAAGAGGGATAGATTTTCTGCTGCCCCTAGTATCTGCTGGGCACCTGGGGTGGAACAGGAGGAACTGGTTGAAGTGTCCTGATCTGTTGGCAGGTCTCACACCAGCCCTGGAGTAGTTTAGTGCAACATTGCAGCCCCAGTGCTGAGCTTTTCTGGTGCAGAAGTGAGGGTTTGACTCTAAAGGCTTGCTTTTGTTTTGAGTTCTTCAAGAGCAATTTTCCATGACCACCTAAGCAACTTACAAGGGGCTCATCTGGCTTTTATGCACATACACACACATTCTTTCGCCTAACCCTGGAGTCCCACCAAGCAACAACCACTCTGCGAACCTGAGCAGGGGAAGAAGGTTCCAGCTGTTCCACTTCTTTTTTCCAATTATCTGGAGGAGCCAAACATTTGGACTTTGTAGGAAAATTAAGGCAATGGGGCTTGGTCCCTGGATATAGAGTTCTAATGTACAAGAGCTCTCCTTCCCACAAGCACAGCTGCTATTATTCAGGTTATATTTAGCCTTCTGGATAATGTATGGACTAGAATACTGATTATATTTTTACTGGCTAATACCCAACCCCTTGTCTTTGTCTAGTCTTTCTAGGCATAATTTAACCTGAGTTCACTGGCATGTATGGGGTGGAGAGGAGAGGAAGTGCACTCTGTGCCACTCATGGAGGGTGCAGACTGGGTCAGCTCCAGAGTGGGGTTCACCTCCTCTCAGCCCTTTGGGGCAGTTTGCTCACTGAGGAAAGAAAGGGCAAGCAGTTCATGTTCATAGGGATTTTAATTGTTGTTAGACCTTTTATAGGCCAGGCAAGGGAATAAACTTCTTGCACTGTTACAAACCTTCTGTCCTCAAAAGTGCCAGGTTCAATCTGGTACTTAAGTGACCTTGTTGCAAGCCAACAAAACCAGAATGTTGGAAAATATTATCATATTCCTGCTTGTAGAAAGGACAACAGTAGCTCAATCAGTAAGCATGTGTACGTTTCAAAAGAGAAAATATGTCAGTCCTGCAATTATTGGGGATTATTTTTTTCTTCTTTCATTGTGCATAGGCCGTATTCATCAAACCACAGGGCAAGAGTACCTTTCTCATTTGATTAATTTGTCATAAGCATAAGATTTGTGGAAGTTTCTATCCTCATCTCTCCTCCCCTCTAATGCTGGTAGTCTCTCTTCCATGGGTGAGCAAGCTGATGGGAATTATATACAGCACTGCGTGCCTGCATTGCAGTTCCTCCACTCCATTTCATTGTCTTCTTTGATTGTAAAAGGTTCATTTCACTGTAGATTAAATCAGGACAGCAACCTTTCCAACTAGACCCACCAGATGGAACCACACTTCAGTAAACTTCCCAAACAGTGTACAAATATTTTACCCTTGAATGTTACCAAGAAACTATTTGTTGTAAATATAAGAAGGAACCATAGTTGCAGATTCTAACACGGAGAATTATTGGATCACATATATCAATTGTCATATATTGTAATAGCATAAGATTAGATTAAAGGGAAAGTGAATGTTGAAATGACTGAGCATAAAGTTAAACTTTTTAAAGACTGATAAACTTCATGGAGTATTGAAATTAAGTTTTCATGCATCTTCTTAATTGTAAAATTGGAAGAGCAAAGAAAGGGCACACTGGAGTCACCAACCTCTCTTGTGAGATATAACTCTTTCCTCTGTGTCTTCTGTATTCCTGACATTTTCTGTAATGTGTTTAACATGGCCCTTCTTAATAAATAATAAATTCCAATTGTTTTGCTGGTATATCTGCAAATTCTAAAAGAAATTAAATGAGGGAAGCAAATGTCTGTGATGTCTGCATTACAAAGAAATGATAGATATAATCCACTGCCAGATGTCTTTGTCTGACTAACTCACACGGTAGTCAGTGAGACACCTCATGTAAATACCTGAAGACTGGACCCATAATTCCATATCTTTGTAGCCCACTTCTGAATTATGTTTCTCTCTGTTACCTCACTATTCCTCTGAAAGTCCGATGAAGTTATCTCCATGTCACAAACATAGTAAAACAGTGAATTTAGGGACATGGCTGTTCTTGCGTAAGGGAGAGAAAACCCTTTTGCGTACAAATTATAGACAAAAGTAAAAGGTAGAGCTGTGCAGAGGACAGAAGTTCTATTTAGTGAAGCATTTTGAAGCTTTGAAATTTGATTTCATTCCAAAACAGAACAAAAACTGCTTCATTTCAATTTTAACTTTTTAATTTTGTATTATTATTAATTTATAATCTATAATACCGTACAAAATAAAATAAATTGAAGTAACATGTTGTTTAAAAAAAATGAAAATGTTCCATTCCAAAAATGTCAAAACAGGATGTTTCGGCAGCACTTTACAATGTCAGAAGTTTTTGTTTCTGGTTTTCTATTTTGATGAATAGCATATTCTGACAGAATATGGTTCCATCAAAGTTTCTCCATTAAGCTCTAGATTTTTTTTTTTAAAAAAGATTGGGTTGATTTTTCCATGTAACACAGAACTGGTTAGTAATTGTGAGAATCTACATTTGGTCAAGAATGTATATCAATAAAAATAACATTGAGCAAAAAACAATAGACTGAACTAATGATGACAGGAAGTAGGGTTTTATGCTAAGGTTTAGGGAATCCTCTTAGGGTTGCATACAAAAAATGAGAACCTCTATCCCAGGATGTAGGCACCCTTAAGAATATTTTTAAAATATCATTTTTATGATTTTCAAGTTTATCAATTAATCTAGCCAGCAATGGCCAGAAAAAAAAATCCCAAATCCTCTCACCACTCTCATACCTCCTTTCCCCAATCATTCCCCAAGAGCCAGGAAAAATTACATGGGTTTAGCTGCATGCTCTGATGGTCAACGTTTTGGGGCTGTTTCAGACCAAGGGGAGGAGTGAGTTCCAAGGCTGAGGGAAACTGACAGAAAGCTGTGTAGGCAGCTGCCTTTTCTAGAGGGCTCTAGCATGAGCACCTCTGCTGACCTGAACTGTGAGTATCTTGCAAGCAGGCAGGCCCTAGAGCATTTAAGGCTGTCTAGGTTAAGACGGGGTCGGCAACCTTTCAGAAGTGGTGTGCCGAGTCTTCATTTATTCACTCTAAGGTTTCGCGTGCCATTAATACATTTTAACATTTTTAGAAGGTCTCTTTCTAAGTCTATAATATATAACTAAACTATTGTTGTATGTAAAGTAAATAAGGTTTTTAAAATGTTTAAGAAGCTTCATTTAAAATTAAATGAAAATGCAGAGCCCCCGGACCGGTGGCCAGGACCCGGGCAGTGTGAGTGCCACTGAAAATCAGCTCGTGTGCCGCCTTTGGCACGCGTGCCATAGGTTGCCTACCCCTGGGTTAAGACTAGCATTTAAAACTCAGCCTGGAAACTGGTAGGCAAACAGTGCTGATCATAGACCACGAGTGTAATATGCTCATGGGGAGATGCCCTGCTTAACAGATGAGCTACTGTGTTCTTCACTAGTTCTGTTAACACCATCAGTTTATTCTGTTGCTCTAACCTAATCTAAAGGTGGCAAAGGCATGGATGGCATCATACTCAATAAAGGACCAGGAAATTTTGATTGTAAGTAAATAGAAAATATCTGCCTTGGCAATTGCTGCTAACTGGTTACCTAACAGTAGCGGGGAAACCAGCCTTAGATTATGAACTCAAACAACAATAAAATGCAGCTACACCTTTAATCAGAGATGGGTATTATCTTCACCCCATCTTCCAGTTGTTTTCCCTAGTCGAACAACATCACTTCAGTTTTATCCTCATTGAGCCTCAGCTAGCTATCTTTCATGCTCCAGTTTTGGACAGACACTAGTGAGAAGAGGTGAATGATGTAATGTCGTCTATTGAAACAACTTCTGTAGGTGAGAGATACAAGGTTTTGAGCTTACACAGAGCTCTCCTCTATAACAACACTGCAGCCACTAGGTAAGGCATTCAACAGCTCTGACTGAATCAAATGAGATGGAAATATACAATTAGGTATCCATACCATACTGAATACACTACAATGCAGGGGTCATCCCTAACTCTCCAAGAGGCCCATATACTTCTTAAACAAGAGGGGAGATGAGACTAAACCCTGCAGAACATAAGAACTCCCTCTTAAAGGAAAGAGCAATTTTCCATCACCTCTCTTTGGGAATATGCAGCAAGAAAGAAATGCAGCCAACCAAAAGCAAGCCCTGCTCACCCCTCCTGTGACCTCCAAGTCCATCACAGCCTTTCAACTAGTTTTAACTGAGAATAAAATATTATTAGATAAAGGGCAGCACTTGGCCAGACTGTAAATACCAGGGAATGATTGCTTGAGCAACAGCTACATATATGGTTCTTTAAGAAGCTGGCCACCAGTCTTCCACCAAAGAGGCATTGCTAATCTCAGTAATGAGTCCAGTTCTTTCCACTGGCCTTCAAAAAATGGTGGAAAATGTTGAAGTTATTTCACAGGGATCCAAGTACACCCTTTTTAATTTTTTTTTATTTTAGTGGCATTTTTATTAAAAACATTATTGAAATTCTTATCCAAATGGTTATAAAAATGTTTCATTTATCAAAAAGCCAGGTTTTGGTAAAGAGAAAAGTTGGTAACTATTTTGATTTGGAAAAAAAATGTTAAAATTTGTGACTAAGCTTTTTTGGGGAAAAAAGACAAAACCCAACAGTGGACAAAGTAATTTTTTTCTGCAAAAGGTCACTTGTTTATTAAAAATTTTCTCTGAAATTTTCTCTGAAAATTTTTTCCCAGCTCTAGTTATTGCACAAAGTGTTCACAGCATATTCACTATTTTAGAGTAACAGTGACTGATGCTCTAAGGAGAGAAAACTTGTTCCTTCATTATACTGCTCTGCCATATGGAGGCAGAGAGTTCTTCCCAACTAGGCACAATTTTATCTACAAAGTAAAAAGAAATTTCCATACAATGGTAGGCATTTAATTTGGTAACCCACTGTAGATGGCTCAGATTAGTCAAGTGGTGTCCACCATCTCCTGTGTATTTGTGCTATGTTATTAGGCTAAGGGCAATGCATTGGTTTACTGATATGTTATATACCATGAGTCATTACTTTGAACATCCTCTCCATTTTGATTACAACTTGAGTCACATTTTTGTGCAGTTTATATAGGCATTGAGGACAGGCTTCCACAAATCCACCTTACTGAAGATATGCTCCAAGCCACATATTGCAAAGTGTAAATTATCTCAAACCATGTGGATGAGGCAGATCCTCCGCTCATGTAAACTGCTCCATTGATATCAGCTGAGGATTTGGCCCAGGCACTGCTGGAGGAGCATTGCCCGATGGTCTTACATTCTTTCTGGAAGCTACAAAGCATACATGAAGAAAGCTGGAGATAAACTGCAGATTAAAAACCTGGAGAAACTATCCCTTAAGGATGCCGTCTAATAAAAAAAAGAAAAATGTGATATGTATTCAGAATGGGAATGGTGATTAGAATATAATTTTATTGCTGATTTGAGGGATGCAGGTTTCCTAAGTGAGACAGCAGAGAAAGAGATAAAATGGAGCCAGCCAGACTACATGGTTTTCTACAGCAACAGAAAGAGGCAAAACTTAACCAATAACTGCAATTTAAAACATTAATTAAAATGGCCATGAATGAGTAAATAACTAATTTCAATAGTAATTTTTAACAACTAGTGTCCATAAAGACAAACAAAACCAAATACATTGTTCATCTATGACAGTGGTCCCCAAACTATGGGGTGCGCCCTCCTAGGCGGTGTGGAGGAATGAAGGGTGCGGCAGAAGAGGGCAGGAAGGAAGTGCCACTCAGCCCCACTCTGCCTCCAGCTCCACTCTAGCCTGCCCCTGGCCCCAGCCCTTGGTTGCCGCTATGGCCCCCGCTCGCAGCCCCCGGTCTCTGCTTCTGGCCGCGGCTCCGCTCCTGGTCACAGCTTGGGGACAGCTCCGCTGCCGGGGAGGTGGGCACAGCCACATTCTACTACTGCAAGGCAGCTGGGATAGAGGGTTGTTAGTGGGTATAAATCCAGTGTCTCTTATTCAGTCCATGATTTTCAGTGTCTTGCAGCATTACGAATTTAAGCTCCCAGGCTCAACTTTTGAAAATGTGCGCTTTCCTTTGAAGATGAGGACTGAGAGGTCAGATGCAGAGTGATCGCTTTGTCAGAAGTGTTCACCCACAGGTGATGTGGTGTTTGTCTTTTATCATTTTCCTGTGTGAGTTCATTTGAGTACCTAGTGATTGTCTGGTTTCACCCACATAGTTGCTATTGGGGCATTTAGTGCACTGAATGAGGTACACCACAGTTGTGACAGACATGTGTAGGACCCACGGATCTTGAAAGGTGTGTGTGTGGGGAGGGTTTTGATCACTGTAGCAGTGGAGATATGTCTGTGGGTTTTGCATCTGTTGTTCTAGTAGGGTTTGGTGCCGCTTTGAGTTGGTTTGTCCTGGTCTGTGGGGAGCTTGCTTCTGATGATGAGTTGAAGAGGTTGGGGTTATTTTAAGGCCAGAAGAGGAGGTTCAAAAAAGTTTTCTTTCAGGATGAGTTCCCTATCGAGTATGGGCTTCAGTGTGGGCTAGCAGTATGAGTAATTATGCAGCATTCTGGACAGGCTGCTGAAGTGCATGCTGACATGGCTTCACTGTTCTGGTGCTCAAGCAGTCACACCCTCTGACTGCAGCGCAGACCTACCCCCTTCTCTACTCCACGTCAGCATTGGTACTGCACCCACCTGCTTGACTATATCTGGCTTCCTCATAAACCCAAACACTTTGCTTACAAACACGGTTATTAGGTTTCTTTCATGTAAGCAGCACTTCTGGAGAGAAATGGGTGCTGCACACACGACACTTTGCCTGCCTAGGTCTTGGTCAGACAATTAAGAACCTATTCTGTTCTGTCCCCATTACACAATGCATAGTACCTAACTCCGTGAATAGTCCCAGTGAAGCCAATGGAATACACAAGATACCGAAAGCGTCTCCTAACTGGGAACTTCAGTCCTGCTAAGCTCACCCTGAGAACAGCTTAGGTATGCTTCAGGGCTGAAACTCCACTCCTGCAACTTAATTAGATGTAAGTAAACTTCAGTTACTTGGTGTTTGCTACATTAGGGTTTACCTGTGCTCCAAATTCACCTTGATGAGAGCAGAATTTGGCCCATCCGCAATAGCAATTTACATTTCTAGAACACTCTTCCCAAAGAAGCCACAGAGTGCTGTACACATTATGAAATTTTCAGCAGTTAAGAAGAGTTAAAAGCAACAACAACCCAATTTTGAACGGCCGCACAGATTGGGCATTACAAATGGCATGAGGAAGTATATTTCTTAGTCAAAGGGCACGATTGCTAAAAGGCTTTGGTTTCTATTGTTGTAGGACTATAAATAGGACAGATTTAAGAGACCAACTGAATCAATAATTAATGAATAGTGAGGGGTATAATGAATCAATTAGGTCAATAAGGGTCACACCATACAGTATGAGGGAGGGAAAAAACAGCTTAGTGAAAGTAAAGAAATTTAAATACAAGTTGTGGTTTGGATTTCAGTCAGGGTACTTTATTTTATTTTTATCATGGAGAGAGGCTAGTGAATGCGACTAAATTTGCAGGTTCTTCAGGGAATGCTGTACTCTGTGTAATACAAAGATAGACACTGAAGTCAATAGAGGTCCACTGATTTACACCACCTGAGGGCCATTAGGCTGCAGTCTGGGAAGCCTGTATAACAATGTACTTTTCTCTGGAACTATAATCTTACTACACTTTATACCTTGTGTGTGTGTTTATTCCCTCTCCCATTTTCCCTCTCTCTCTTCTCAGGCAAAAAAGGAAAGATTTCAGTCCTATAAAAGAATGACAACCCTCCCACTAAAATCCACTAATGTTGGAGGAGTAAAAGGTATTATGGGATAATTCCCGGGATAACTCATTTAGTCCAGATCAGCTATTTTTAAAGTCCTCTGAGGTTGTGCATTTGGAAATAAGTCTCCAAACCTCATAAGAACTGTCAGATTCATTTTGCATTCTTGCATGGGGTTTTTTTTTATGCATGAACAGGATTTGTAAAAGTGGTGATCTCCAGTATGATAATGATGATGGGGAAATCTTTTATCTTGCTCAACAGCATCACCTTCCATGCTACAAAAAGTGACAGTCTCAGGGAGGCCTTGGTTGAAGAAGCAAACATTCTTAGCAGTTATTAATTATGAGAAGCAGTGCACCCAGTAGATAAAGCAGTGGGTTAGGTAATAGGAGACTTGGGTTCTATAACTAGCTGCCACAGAACTGGTGTGTAACCTTAAACAAGTCACTTAATCACTCTTGCCTCCCTATGAGTAAAACAGACGTAATGATACTAACCAACTTTAGTAAAGTGCTTTGAGATATACAGATGAAAAGTACCCGCATAGGTTATCAATGGTGGTATTATTTTAATTGTTACAGTATTTTAATCAAGACAAAGGTTGCACTAAGAATTGTTTGAATCCTGTTTTGGGTGTATTGTGTATTTGAGGTGGGGATGCCTAATTAAAATAAATCCTTATAATTATAGTAACATGTTTTATCGGTGCACATTTCTTCATTTTAATTTATACTGAAAGGAATAGTGTTAAAAGATAGAAAAGATTAAGGAAAAATAAGACAGGCATCAAGCTTCTTCAGTAAAAGTTTCACCCTAATGAGTAATCCCTTGGAAACAGCATGTGCCACATTGGACAATTCAAGGTAGGTAGGAGGTGCAGCCCTCCATCAGGTCTCTTTCCTTAAAAATAGGGAGTTTTATGTAATAAAGCCATGTTTCTCTCACTTCCCCTTTACTTACGAGAAACTTGATTTCATCATTTGGTTCATGTCTTCATTGTCCTTTTAAAGAAAACTCTAATCAGTAAATATGGTATGAAGAATGGATGCTACAGTACATAAAATAATCAAGTAAGTGTTTTATAGCTCTATTGTAATTGAGCCACCTAGACCTTGTGTATTTAATTAATGTTCTTTCCTTTGAAATGTATTTTGGCTGTTAGACAAGTACTTGGCCACCTAGAGTCTTTCATCTCTGATGTTAATTGACTATTGTCTGCCAATTACTATGACATTCTGGAATCCAAAGTGAATTATTCTGGCTTCCAAAACAAATTAATTTGTCTTCCAAATTAAAGAATGCAAATATACTGATAATTCATAGAGAAAAGATGAATGTGTGTCACACTCAGAATTCAAAGTTGGAAGCAGGAGTTTATGTAAAGACAATGACAAAGATAACCTCTTTTCCTATGATTCCCTCTACTCTTGATCATGGCAATTTGCTGCAATTTATGTGTGGACCATCAGGAACATTCATACAGGGGAAGTATAATACAGGGAGGTGATTATGAGGGTAGAATGTTCAAGGGAGAAAAATCCATCAACTGCTAGTGTGAGCTGTAAAATACACTAAACAGTGGTAGGGCACACCTCAAATAAGAGAAAACTAAGGAGAAAATACACTCCAGTGTGCAAAATAAGTTAATTTCATGTCTGCATCCTAGAATATCCAGAGAGTTTAGCAGGACCTAAAGACAACTAGCTCAAGATTCTGCATGGTGGTTCAAATTTATTCTGATCAGAGTTCAGGATGCTAATGAAAAGGAGACTGACAGCCACGTCTGAGTCCTTTTAGGACACTTGTGTGTGAGAGTTCTATGGAAGGGCAGAGCAGCTGTCCACCATGACACTCTGGGACTGCCGAGAAAGAAATGAGCATAACCATTTTATTGAGGTTCCATCAGTTCATGACAGGATGAATAGGTGGGTCTCTATTCAACAGGGACAAAAGCAGGTGTGTGGCAGAATTAGCATTGTTGTTTCATCTCTGTGAATTGCTGTGGGGTCATCCTTCACCTCCAGCAACATTTCTAGTACTCTGATCTTGCCTGAAGCTATAATGTGAGGGGGCAGGTTATAGGTGGAGGTGAGATGTTGCTAGAACTGATTTGCTCAATAATCTTACCTAGGAATGAGGGGTTCCTCTCTTGCCTCTAGGGTGTGTATTCTTCACAATGCAATAGTCCTTGTATTTTTCCCACTGAAGACTTTGTTGCACAACCTCTAGAATATTTGACTTTGCAAAGTTACTACCTAAATCTTCGAATAGTTCTTTATGATAACTAAAGAGCTGCCTTAGATCTGCCATAATATGTATTTTTGAGATATTCTGTCTATATGGAATCTCTTAATTTACATAATGTTTTGGCACCATGTCATGGTTTTATTTGCGTGTGTGGTATATCCTGTAAGCAGCAGCTGCACATAATAAAAATAATAATTCAGACAGAAACTAAAGTCCACTGGAGTAAATGGAAAGATTAATTGATTGACTTTGATGGCCTCTGGATCAGATCCTAAGGTAACAGACAGAATTTAGTGATGGTGAGTATAGCTACTGAATACAGAATTATAACAAACTAACAATAAACATTTCTTCAATATTTCACTATGCAGCCAGTAAAAGACCTCTGTAATACTATCTGTAATAGCTCCATTTGGTGATTCTGAGCAATATAACAGTGTGCTGTATTACATTTCTATTCAGCAGAGCAAGGAGAAAAGTGGAACCTGAAATTTGATATCAGAGTTAAAAAGATTTTCAATTTGTCATGCCATATATCTAGGGTTGCCAACTTTCTAATCACACAAAACTGAACACGGTAGCCCTGCCCCTTTCCCTAGGCCCTGCCCCAGCCCTGCCCCTTTCCTGAGGCCCCACCCCCTGCTTACTACATTCCCCCTCCCTCGGTGGCTTGCTCTCCCCACCCTCCCTCACTTTCACTGGGCTGGGCCAGGGGGTTGGGGTGCGGGAGGGGGTGAGGGCTCTAACTGGGGGTGCGGGCTCTGAGGTGGAGCCAGAAATGAGGGATTCAGGGTGAGGGAGGGGGCTCCGGGCTGGGGCACAGGAGGGGGTGAGGGTTCCGGCTGGGGGTGAGGCTGAGGATGAGGGGTTTGGAGTGCAGGAGGGGGCTCCAGGCTGAGGGGTAGGGTTAAGAGATTTGGCGTATTGGAGAGGGCTGCAGGTTGAGGTAGGAGGTTGGGGTGCAGGAAGGGGTGAGGGCTCTGGGGTGGGGCCAGGGATGAGGGGTTCAGGGTATGGGAGGGGGCTTTGGGCTGAGGCAGGTGGTTGGAATGCAGGTGGGTGAGGGCTCTGGGCTGGGGTACGGGCTCTGGGGTGGGGCTGGAGCTGAGGGGTTTGGTGTGCTGCAGGGGTGGGGCCAAGGAATTTGGAGTGTGGGAGGGGGCTGAGGGTTGGGGTACAGGAGGGGGTGAGGGCTCTGGGGTGGAGCCATGGATGAGGGGTTCAGGGTGTGGGAGGGGGCTCTGGGCTGGGGCAGGGCAGGGCGGGGTGAGGGCTCTGGGCTGGGGGCATGGGCCCTGGGTTGGGACCAGGAATGAGGGGTTTGGAGTGCAGAAGGGGGCTCCAGGTTTGGGGGGGGGGGGCGCTCAGGGCTGGGCAGGGTTTGGGGTGTGGGCTTACCGGACTTTTAACAGCCCGGTTGGCAGTGCTGATCAGAGCCGCCATGGTCCCTTTTCAACTGGGTGTTCTCGGGGCCAGTGCAACCACTAGGCGAACTAGGCGGTCGCCTCGGGTGCCAAGTGATTGGGGGCACCAAAAAGCGTTGCCCTGGCTCGGCAGGGAGAAGCCGCCTTCCGGAGGCACCAGAGAGCCAGAGCGTCGGCTTGCGGGGGCAGCGAGCCCCAGCCATGGAGGAGCCGGCGCAGCACAGGGGGGAGCAGCCCTGCAAAGGCGGCGGCACTGCTAGAGGGGAGCCCCCTGCCCCTCCTGCCCAGGCTGTGGCCCGGCGCCCCCTCCGGGGGGGGTGGGGGGCTCCTGCAGGCTGCAGCAGATGCATGCGCTCAGTGGCCCCCGTGCACCCCCCGGCTCGGGCTCTGCGGCTCCCGGGAGTGTGAGCCGCCGCCAGGGCACGGGGCCCTGAGCCTGCTCTGGGAGGGGCAGCGGCGGCTCACACTCCCGGGAGCTGCAGAGCCCGAGCGCGATGAGGGGGAAGCCGGGGGAGCGCACGGGGGCCGCCGCCCACATGCATCTGCTGCAGGAGCCCTCGGGGGTGGGAAACCAGGGGGTGCACGGGGGCCAGCGCATAAATGCATATTTAGGGTTCTTCAATAACTTGATATCCCATCACATTGCATTTTTGGCCTTTTGTGTTTTGTGTTTGAAAAGCAGATTCTGTGTTCACCATTGAAAATCTTGGTTACATTCCAGAACAATGGTACAGAATTCAGAAGAAGCCCTGCCTAGATTATAGTTCATCATGCAAGATGGGAATAGTCTTCAGATTTCAGATAAAAAAAGACCAATTACATGGTTGAGGAGTAAATATAAAGTATTTTAATGTGTTTATACAAAGTGAGTTTGTTTATACTTGGACCATCACATCTTTAAAAAAGTCTTGTTTTACTAACTTTAATATTGTTAAAAATTCACAAAGAAAGAAAATGAGTTTGAAAGTTGAGTATGGAAAAACAACCTTTTTTTTGGCCCTTTTCTACCTTTTGAGGTACTGTTACTCAAATATTTGCACAGCATATTTTGAAAGTCAAATGAAAAACAATGAACTCATATCAACTAAGCCACCAAGTAGTTAGGTTTCCAGAGGATGGGGAGAGAGAAATACATTTTTTTTATCTGAGAAAGAGCTAGATTTTCATGAAAGTTGCTGAAAGTTAGATGAGCAATTAACTGAGTGGGATTTGTCAACTGCAAAGTTGATTTTTGGTAGGCTATGCCAAGTGACTTTATTTATTAATTTGGATTTCATTCTAAAAGAAACATCCCACAGTCATACGCACCACTGACAACCTGCCCAGTTGTTTGCCTATGCACCTGTTATATCATGTCTTTAGACTGTAAACACCTGGGGACTATCATTTACTGTGTATCAATTTAGTTCCTAGTACAATGGGGCCCCAACTTGGTTGACGCCTCTGGCAATATAAATCTTTAATATTAATATTTTTGAAACGCAGTGCCATAGGAATTGTAATACATAACTCCATCCAGAGTAGCAGCATTTTTCCAGCCCCCATGCTACAGGCACTGAAGCATGTGAGTACCTTTAAACGTAGCAGGACTACTCACATGGTTGAAGTTATGCAAGTGCTACAGTGCTGTATTGTCTAATCATCAGTTAGTAGATGCCATGGCATTTGAAGTGCTCTTGAACCATAAACTGACAGATTTGTGTTGTCCTGCACCCTAGGAAACATAGAACATGGTTGCAAGTAGTCCTGCTTAAGGGACTCGCTCTGGGGACCCTTGGTGCACAAATTCCTTCAAAAGGTGCTGAGCTGCAGACTTGGTCATGTTCCCCTTACACCTTTCTCCACATTGGTTGCAAATATGGAAGCATGTCCTCTAGGGATGGTGTGCCATGCACATGCCCTGTCCCTGCTCTCTGGAGTTCTTGGGAGGTAATGTGCCTATTCGATTGAAAATGAAGCATATGGGTGTCATGTTGGCCCAAGGATATGTCTATTTAAGAGCTAGCTCTTCTAGATGTTCCTCTGAGGTGCCTTGCGAGGGAGAAGAATTTGTGCGTTGCAGGAATTCTGAGGAAAAGCTGGGAATAGAACATGGATCTGCTCACTCCCAGGCATGTGACTCACACACAAGACCTTCCTTCTTAGCAGCATGTATGATTTATATTATAAGAAAAAAAGATTTATAACCCAATAATAAAATATCCCCTCTGCCCTTGTATTGTATGATTGTATTCATTACTGATCATTAAGAAATATCTTTTTAATAATCAAGAGGTAACAGGTGCAGTTAGAGCTATAATGGCTCGTTGGGATTTGCCCTTCAATGAACCGATGTGCGGGGGCGGGGAGGGGGGGCGCGCAAGGTGGAAGTTTCGCCTAGGGCGCAAAATATCCTTGCACCAGCGTTGGGTGTTCTGGTCGAAAACTGGATACCTGGCAACCCTACATATATCAGGCCTAATGAGAAGGGGAAGTACTGTAGGCACAGTGAACTCCTTCATACATAAAAATAAGAGGTAACTAGTTGCTTTACTTTACTGGATCAGCCGACTAACATTTGATGCAGAATGAGGATGTGTGATGACACAAAGGCATGCCTTTTATGCTGCAGTGGACAAAATGAAGTTGAAGTAATGTTAATAAATTAGGAAAATAGATTTAAGCTCACAAGCTATTTGTTACATTTGCTACATTTTACTGAGCAATTTGAATGTTTTTGTGCCTACCAAGGTGTTTGTCTTGATTTTCGGTAGATGAACAATGCTAAGAAAAAAGCGAGTGATGAATTGAGCTGTAGCTCACGAAAGCTTATGCTCAAATAAATTGGTTAGTCTCTAAGGTGCCACAAGTACTCCTTTTCTTTTTGCGGATACAGACTAAGACGGCTGCTACTCTGAAACCAATGCTAAGAAAGAAAGCTACAGTTGCAGTTTTACAACATAAGCTATCTTTATCAACAGCCACCAAATATTGAAGCTCCCCAAGCAGGTCTCCAATAATAAATTAATGTAAATCAAGTATTCGTGCAATCATGCAGGTCATTTATAATTGCCAGGTAATTTAGACATTAGCAAGCAAGTAACAGAAGGTGGTTTTGACATGCAGAAATCTATCACAAATTATATTGCTACCTTTTATAACTACAGTGCTATGATTAATGTGGTGGGGGTGCCATAGAGAAATAAAACAGAGTGTATTTAGATGGATGAATAATGAAGAAAGCTTATTCTTGCTGCAGAGAAATATATTGGCAAATAGTGCTATATAGGAAAACCAGAACAATGCTGCAGTATTATGAAAACCATGCGTATGCCAAAATTAGTTGTTATATGTGATATGAAAGTTAATAAATAAGAAAAGGATGATCTATGTATTTAAATATCAATATGATCTTTTCTTGTGTGCAGTTTGTTCCTGTTATCCACTTTGAAAGCTAAAATTAATGCATTTATATGACTACCCCTTACTTCCCTGAAGTTCACTCCTTGTCTTAAAGAACTGTGTATAGGACAAACTTTTAAAAATAGGTTTATGCTCAAGAATGATCTGTGACTTCATGTATGGTTCTGCCTTTTGAGACAGTATGTCCTGAAGGTAGTAGGGACAATTGTGATATTTAGTAAGTTTGCTTTCACTTTCTCTCCTTCTCTCTTCATTTCCTTCTTTCATTATTCTTTGTCTATCTAATCAAATCTATTAATCTAATCTTCTGTATTGTATTTCTCCATCTAATCAGCATTTGTGAAGTACCTGCCATTTATCTTCATCCTCTTTTGTGTATGTCACTTACATTCAATCTGATAATTTCTTTTTGTTTACTCTTATCTATAGTCTTCCTCTGATTTTTTTTTCTCCTTTTGAAATTTGTATAGAAAAATACTGGCAGAGCACGCTCTCTATCTCTGCTCTCCACTTACAATTGACAACTACCCACAGTTCACATATCCAGTTCCTCAACATCACACTCCAATGCATAACCTTAACTCTGACCTATAATATGTTATTACTTTCTTGAAAAAGGCTGAGGTTAGAGTAGAAATGGAGTTTTCATGTGACTATGAGGAATTAGCTATATGGTGGAAGTGACAGGAAGTTTCCTCTGGTGGTGGCTCATCTGAATGTGTTTGGGTTTATCATGTGTAGGTGTTAAGGAATAGTGATAATAGTGCCCTACTTAGTGATTTCCTTGATTTTTCAGTCATAGTGCTGGTAGGAAATGCACTTGAGAAACTACCTCTAAGTTAACTATGTTTTGTGTCCAACATGTTTACTAACAGTATTGATATATTGCAGTCCATTTGTTTCGTGCAATACAGTGATGGCAAATGGCATCTAAGGATAAATGTACCATTACACAATAACATGCTTTCCATCACATCTTAGCCTTTAAATCAGGGCATAGGAGAGCTAGATAAATGTGGCTAGGAATCCTTTCTGCTGTCAGTGAACATACACTGGACCTGTGACTCAACATTTATCTGTGTCACAACTGTCAAAGCTGTCTAAAGCTCAGAATGTAGATAACATTCCACATAGTGTGGAACAAAGATTGTCATCACTAGGTGAAAAACTGTTCTGTTATATTAGTTTAATCCTGAGATTGAAGGGTGTGTTGGTTTTCACAGGCTGTGATAGATGGTGACATTTGGGAAAGAGATGGAAGAAAGGAAGCTGCTTTACTTTTGGAAAAGGACAACAGCACTAGTTAATCCCCATCTGTAGCTGCAATTCACAGTGCTGGTCTATATCAAAGAAGGCAGTAGATAAACGGCCATGCAGCAGTGTGTTGATTATTGTTTAGATCTATCCTGAAATCTTTACATCCAAGGGAAAGTGGGGAAATTTGTTAGAGATGCAGAAAATTGCATTTGAGTAATACCGAATATGAGTAATGCTGTAATGTTTACTTTCTGTGCATATTACATGTCCCCTTAATTTCCTTCTCTGGTGTTAGCAATCTCAATCATCTGAGGGTGAGACTAGACTGTAGCACGTTCACTGCTGTCCTGAGTAGAGGAGGCTGCAGAGCTGCACTGGCCCAGGAGGAGGACCAGAGAGATCATTCTTCAGGTTTTTTCCTTGTGCACAGGTTGATGCAGAGCGGGATCACGGCCATGTCTCCAGTCCTCCCCCACCCCTTCTTGGCATCTTGACCCTGGCAGGGAGCAGGAGCAAACAGTCCCTACACTCCCCAAAATGCAAGAGATTTTTTTTAGAGGGGCCCATGCACAGCTGTGCAAGATGTGTGTGTGTGTGTGGAGAGATTGTTGTTCGCTCTTCTACCCCCATACATGGGTCTCTTGCAATCCTAGTCTTTGGTATCTTTCCTTGGTTTTATTCCTATAGTGTCATACCCATAAGCATTGTGTAGTGCTAGTAATTGTTTTCCAGTAAAAGTTTCTCACAGGCTTTTTATCCTGGGATCAGTCAAAAATACTTAGTTACATGACACATAATTAGTATCACGTCTATGTATCAAACTGTATTGGACTTAGTAAGTAATTCTCCTTGAAACTTTATATTTATTTTGTTTGGAGTTTTGATAACGACTGCTACAAAATTCCCACATGGATAAAATACAACAAAGCAAAAAATAGCTCTTGGTGTGAATCTGTTCAGAGGTAACACATCTGATTTTTTTTTTTTTGGACAGTCATGTCTATTTCACTTTAAAGCATAACTGAAACCTCCCCATTATGTGCTCTATGTGATTATTTTTTACCTGATTATATTGTGGAAAAGCATCCACTAATGTTTCAACATTCACCAGTGGATAATTCTTTTGTTTTTAAGTCAAGGATATATTTATTCTGTTTTGAATGCAGTTTCTGACCTTGTGCTTCAGAGTAATGCAGGGATAGTAACCGAATATGATAGCATGAAAATTGTACTTGTAATTGCAGGCAAAAGCATTACTGTGAAACCCTCACACTGTAACAGTACGTATACTATTGACTCAGTTTGGCCTGTGAGGTAAATTGCTCCGAGTCTCATTACATTGTAATTAGCAGTTTCAAATCAGAAAGATATTGGGTCACATTCTGATCATCTTTGTTGATTGGCACCCTACTTTACAAAGGTGTCCATTGACTTCAATAGAACTGTTTGTGAAGTAAGGTACTATTCAATGGAAGATTATCAGGCTCTGGCCCACTATTTGGGTTGGTGTAATGATAAATAGCATCAAGAAGTGTTCTATTAATTTGGCACTAGTTTTCCCTTCAGTAGTGGCAGTGTAGATTTACTTGTTGAGTAAATGCAGAAGAAGAAATAATTTCCCTGAAATGGCTATCTGCAGAATACAACACTGGTAGGTGTGGATGAGATCTGTCTGTTTATCTGCTGCAAATATTGCCATAAAATTGTCTTCCTTGCACTGTGACAGATCCTGTGGATCCATGGACCTCAAGAGAGGAATGGTCAGGGACTGGGGAATCTCTTCATGTGTCGCACAACCATAAACAAGCCCATATTTACTGCACTTGTTGGAAATGTTTATGCTTTGTTTCATAACTATGTACTAAGCATATTGATACTATGCAGTAGCATTCAGCTTGTGTAATGAAGAAGATGGGGAAGATCTTGCAGGGAGTCCAAAGAATCCTGCTCTGGAATTTTTTGAAAAATATGTGCCATTTGGTGCAGCTTGGTTCATACCAAAAGGAAAAATATTTACTCTTCAATCTCTTGATGAGTACCAAGTGATAACACTAGATGAGAGGTAAGCAAGGAAACCACCCCATTTGCTCCTTTGGTTTTATTAAACTTTTAACACATTGGGTTCCTGAGATTCCTCCTTCAGCTCATCCCAGAATCTACCAACTTTATTAAATTCAAAGGAATGCATGTTATGCAAACCATGTACAGTGGGCCATCTGATGGATGATAGTCACACACTGCAAGAGTACACCAGAAAAGTGTTGAAGGTGTATTATTCTCACGCACGAAAGGAGCTGGCAGGGTAAAGTGAAGGGTCTAAACTGTACCATGTAAGCCTGTGAGCTAAAGTAAAGCAATCCTGATGTTTCATTTTTTGGTTGTTGAGGCAGACAGATTCCGAGCTGTAATTTTATCTGCATTGCAGCTTTCATTTTGGATGGCTAATAGTTCTTATACATAAATGGGACCTTAAAAAGTTATTTTAGGCAGTCACTATCATTATTTATTATGTTTTGGTGCTGACAATTTGCCGAGTCCTGTACAGAGGGAAAAAAAAAAGAAGCAGCAAATAGCTTTATGCAGAATGACAGTATTTTATAGTTGTAGCCCAATGCACTTTAATATTACTGTTGTAAGCTGTAGTATTTTGAGATACTATTTTAAAATATTTTACTTTTTTTAATAAGACACTTCAGATAAAATGACTAAGCCAATCTTAACCCACAAATTGAACTACCCTATGAGGTTTAAAAAAAACTTTTAAAGATTTTTTTAAAAATCACTGTTTTTACTGTTGTTTTTATTGGGTTTGAAAGTGAAAATACCAACAATCTTTTGTGAAAGTTTATCCTTAGACAAATCCTGTTGTTGCTTTAAATTTCCCATGAAGGCCTGTTCTTTTGAGATTTCCAACATAAGTTCTGGATCAGTTTCAAATAAGTTCAGGCTTCATATAAACATCAAATAATTAGACGTTTATATCCAAACTGAACTTCTAAAATTGTAAGTAATAATTAGTGGTGAGCGAACCTCTAAAATTTTGAAGTCAGAAAATTGTGTGTTTGTGTCATTTATGAAAAAGTGAAAGAGAACTTTTTCTGCTTCTACTGTTAAGATTCATTGAGGTGTACATGATTTTGAAATGATGCATGGTGATTTAGGGTCATGGTGCATGTGAACAATAGATAATTATAGGACTTATATTGCTTAGTATGGTGCAACTCTCTTAGTAGAGAGTTGTAAGCAAAATACTGAAGAGACTCAGAAAACACTTCCTTGAAGAACTAACAGACTGAACATACAACATTTTTGATGGTCATGATTCTTTCTACTCTTTACCTTCTTGGTCTCTCAGCACTCTGGTGCACTCCTGGGCCAAATTTGCCCACATCAGAACTTTTTAGAAACCTCTGTTCACTGACATCCTTCAATATGGCTCCTACAACTACTGGACCATTTCCTCCCCTACCCCCCAGTGGATGGAAAAGTTCCCTAGTTTTCTTGCACATTTTGGACATGTGAGACAGTCTATGGTGCTCCTGCTGGCAGGTCTGCCATCATCTTCTCAGTTTCTTCTTTAGCACAGATGCATTTGACTCTCACTTCTTTTCCTACACCAATAGCTAGAAAGGAGCTAAGGTCCTGACAGACATAAGCCAGCTAGTTCACCCTCAGATGAGGCCTTGAAATGGCTTATGAACCTAGAACTGCATCTATAGAATATTGCTGTGCAGGTGCCATGCGTGCGCGTGTGGGAGAGACTTTTTCAGACTGCAGACCCAGTGCTGTCTGTAACTACACTGTTTAAGGTTATCTTTATCTCTAAGCAGAACTTTCATTGCAAGTCATTTTAAAAGTATATTTAACATAATTCTAGGGCATGTGTATCAATTTCTTCCTCTTAACAAGTACAAGTGCTGAGAATTTGTTCTCACTCTACCAGTACTTCACACAGCTTTGAAAATGTACTCTACTTTAATATTTTTATCTACTGAGGTGAAGTCCTCAAACATCCGGAGAGTTCTTTCTTGCTATCATACCTTCTCTTTACAAAGAATCCTCCACAATGAGCCTAAGTGGAGTCCTCAACTTTTCCCCCACAATTTAAAATTTTCCTCATTTATCCTCATTATCTGGTGTATCATGGTGGGGAATGCAATTTTCCACTTGAGAAGTTATATCTATCTGTGGGGGTAACAAAATCCTGGACACTGCCACTATCAAGAGAAGATGGATGACCCCATTCAGTATTTTCATGAATATTGCTGCATGAATTTCCTAGCAGAAATACTGAAGTATTGTCCCAACTTGATCAGCTCAGAGAGCAATCTTTTTAGAGTATTTTTCAATGAAGTTCTCTGCAGCTCAGCCTGTTGCCACTAGAATGATCTCACTAGGGGTTCCTTAAGCTAATATTTGCTTTAATAACTCAGGTTTGTACATGTTAGAAATTAAAACAGTTCTTTGAGTTATTGTATTTTAATGTCTCAATTTTTATTTTTAATTGGAGCAAATGTTGCCAAATATTCATGAAGTATATGTGATCTTACCTGGTGGTCAAAGATCTGTCCATTCTTTTGAATTCAAGATATTGAAAGAGAGGATATTCAGAAGGTATGCTCAGCGTTATTTTATTAATTGTACCTTGGCAGGTTATTTCAAATGTAAGAATAATTCAAAAGAGTTTAAAGAATACTCATTAATTCCTGTTCCTTTTGTTAAGACCTTTGTGTTTCTCAGGTCTAAGTAATTTCCACTCTGAATAAATTTCAGCATGTTCAAATTTCTGCAACTGAAATGTTAGAAAATAACATTAACTTTCCAAAGCCTTGGGACTCACTATACTTTTCTCTACTGCAAAATCTTATCCTTCCCTTTTTGAGATGGCATCAACCTTCCTGTCCGTCCTCTTCTTTGGAGAAGGATAATAGTAAGGTAAAACAAAAAACAGTCATGCTAAAAAGCATTTTTCATTCATGTTTGTAGGTGTGTGTGTGGTTTCCCCAGTAATATAATAATTACATTTAAGATAAAATAATTTAAACAATGCTTAATGAGAAATGGTGTCCTTGAGAGACACCAAAACCATATATTCAGAGTAGTTTTTACACCTTCATCATCATCAAACATGAATAGTCTACTAAGGATTGTTGCAGCAGCCAGAATAACTACAGTTGATGGCATTGCACCAGGCATCATGTAGTGAAATTCCAAGATCTGGTCCAATCCTACAGATCCTCAAATCTCTGGGGTGCCCCAGTAGGTGGCACCAGGTAGGGTCCGGGTGTGCACCCATTCACGTGTTGATGGAGAATTTGAGGGCACGTTGTGCTGGGGTGCTTTGCTTCATCTGGCAACATGGCTGAAGAGCATGCAATGCCCCAGTTGAAGGAAGGCCAGATCTTTGTGAGATTGTGTTACATTGCACAAGTTAAACCACTTTATGCCGGGATTTGGCTCTGACAGCATATATGGAATACCTCTAGCAACTCTCAAGTCTGCCTGTAAGAGGGTCTGGGTCAATACAGGTAGTACCAGGGGTGCCGGAATGGCCCCATCACTTTTTACTGACCATAAGGGCAAGTGACGGGGGGAGGGACCAGAGAGGAGGGTGGGCCTTGCGGGAAGAGATGGCACAGGAATGGGGCCTTAGGGGAAGGGGTGTGACAAGGGTGGAGACTCAGGGGGGAAGGGGCCATGGTTCAGGAGCCAGTAGTCCCCCTACATTTAGGGAGCTTCCCCCACTCCTGGGTAGTACGCAGGTTTAATAGCTCCCAAACTTTTATCTCACTGCAAAAATGTTTTTGCATCCATAAGCAGACTGGACTTCATGCGGGGGGCAGCAAGACCTATTCATGAAAGAACATACTGTTTGCTGCAACTGTTTGACCTATTTGCAGCCTACAGTGCACTGCAGATGTACAGTACAGAGCATTAACAAGTTCTTTACCCCACCTGCACCAGGGATTCTGGTGGCCCAGCTCAGAGGTTCTGGACCTTGGTCTTCTGTCATGAAGTGTTCAGTCCCATAGTGCGGGTCTTATCTTATAGACCTTGGAGAGCAGGGCTGAAATTCTCTGACTTCTCCACAAGCAAGGCAACATTGTCTGTCAGTATAGTCTTGGTCAGTAGACGCTTCTTGACCACCTGGTTTCCAGCATGTGGAATGGTAAGTCCTAATATTCAGTTGAATGCATCTCTGCCACATACCTGAGGTTGTGTACAAACATGGCAAACACTGTGAACCAACATGCACTCTTGCACCGATACCAGTGACTATCACTCCAGATTTAGCTGAACATCAGGAACACCAGCTCTTTTCAGTGCTAGACAAAGTGCTGACCTGTTGACCAAATCAAAAGCCAATTTGATGCTGATATATGCCACAGGAGGCAAGGAGTTAAATTCTTGGTGCAATTCCACCAGGAGCCAGAGGGTAAGGATGGCATCCATTGTTGACTGGCCAACGGTGATACCCTACAAGAAGGAATAATTGGATATAATCCAGTACAAGTAACCAGATACATGGCTTTAAAATTGAATTTATTATTTAGAAATTACCAAGACTAATGCCAGGGACTGCAGAGAGATGTAGTTCAGCTAAATCATGGGTTGGCTTCTGGCTGTTCAGGGATGCTGTGGATACCCTAATACCCTACCAAAGAATGAAAGAGCCCCCGGGCAGCAAGATAAGAGCAACAGAGCAAAAGCATCGTAGAAAGTTGTATTCAGTTTTATGTTCTTCAGACATGGGCCTCACATAATGTTAACTAGCTGAGATGGAAAGCTCATGTGGGGCAGACAGGCATGTAAAGTTGAACTTTTTCTGGCCAAATTTCACACTGAACCAAATCTTAAACATTTAATTAAAATCTCTGATTTTTGCAGAGAAAAAGCACAAAGTGAGTTTTTAGATTCTTTGCATTACTTCTTGACAGCACTAGATTTGTTCTTTTGTATATCTTCCAGTGGGAGCTGGACATTAATGAAATTCCTCATGTTCATCTCATCACGTGGTATTTCATCAAGGACATGTTGTCTCCAGAAATACTTACAGGCCTTGATAAGTAACAAATGCCCCCTGTATATGTGAATATCATACTATTACTTAGCTTTTATGAGTTGGACTTAACATATTCAGAGTGATTTCACCAAGACTAATTAATTGTCTCAATTCCCCTGTGAAATAACAATAATAGGTAAGTATGTGTTTGCATCACCTTAAAAATGGGGATGATACTAATTAATAAGTGAAGTGACTTGCACTATGATGCAAATAAATAGCCTGGCTGGGAAGTTCATGGATCCTAGCCCGACAGTAAGCCCACTAGACCATTATGTGAGATGGAAAAGGCTGAGAACACTGACATCTCAGTGTACGGAAGAGAGGAGCTTTTACAGTCCTGTATCATCCTTTGGATTGTGCTGTACAGTATGGCATGACTAGAGCTGGTTGAAAATTTTCCAGTACAGTATTGTTCTGTCGGAAAATGCCATTTCCTTACTGAAACATGGGAATGTATCAATTTAAACTTATTTCATTTAGAAAAAACGGGGCATTAGGGTAGAGGAAAGAAGTATTTTGATAAGGCTGAAACAATCCTCCTCAACATTTTTGCAATGGCACATTTTGATTTTTTGTTTCAAAACAACTTTTGCTTTTGAAAGTTTTTATTTTATACAATAAAAAAGTAAAATATGTCTAAATCAAAACAAAACATTGTAATTTTATCGAGATGAAATATTCTGATTGACCCAAACCAATTTTTTCCAAAATTCTGTTTTTCAGGAAATTTCTAAATTCTTTCTTCTAATTCAGAATTAAAATAAATGTCAAAACAATTGAATTTGCCACAAAATGGAAATTTCAGGTCCCTCACAGCTCTAGTGTTGACTCTAGTGTTGATCATTCATTTAAATAATCATATCTTTGAAGATTGTGGCTATTCAGCTACAAAATTATTTGTTTATTTGTACTGCTATGCTGGGGATTAGGAGAAGCTGGTAACGACAATAGCTGACCTTCATTAAGGATAAATATAAGAAGCAGTTAAACTGCTTTTGGTGTAAGATATTTGAAACAATAGGAGCCATGGCCCAAAACACAGGCCACCTGCAAGGCCAGTCAAGTGCGGCAGAGGGGGTTCACTAAGGACTGAACGCAAATGCAGAGGGCTGAATATTTTTTTTGGTGACGTTCTGTGTGTAAGAGAACAGATGTAGCCAGAAACACCACAAAAGTAGACAGAGAAGGCAGCAGAAAGCCAAGGACAGCCAGAGAAGCACTTGTAGAGTGACCCAGAGAGAAAGCTCAGAGAGAGAGGCTTCCTGGGTAGAGTGCTGGCTGGAAAAAGAGGCTTGGAATGTTGAGCAAGGAAACTGTCTCCTGTTGAAAGAAAAGGAGTACTCGTGGCACCTTAGAGACTAACAAATTTATTTGAGCATAAGCTTTCGTGAGCTACAGCTCACTTCGCTGTAGCTCACAAAGCTTATGCTCAAATAAATTTGTTAGTCTCTAAGATGCCACGAGTACTCCTTTTCTTTTTGTGGATACAGACTAACACGGCTGCTACTCTGACACCTGTCTCCTGTTGGTTCCTGCTGTGTTCAAGGACACATGACTTTATTTACATTGTTTGTAAACAAACAGGAATGAATCAAAGCAACTCTATCATCAGTTTCTCTTCCTATGGGAAACAAGCTGCAAGACCCTCAATCTTTGCTGACTGGTTGGTTCAAAGAGGATATTATTATTAATCATTTTTATTTATATTACCATAGTGCCAAGGTGCCCTAGTTATGGACCAGGGCCTCATTATGCTAGGCACTGTACAAACATAAAACAAAAAGATGGGCCCTGCCCCACAGAGCTTACACTCCAAGTATAAAACAGAAGACAGCAGATCAATACAGCTAGACACTGGGGGACTACAGGAAACAATGAGACAACATTGTTGATAGGTAGTGGTCACAGAAAAATAGCAGCCTAACTGTTGTTGAGTTCTTTGTAGGCATCATGGCAAAGGAAAGATTTGCGGAGGGATCTGAATGTGGACAATGAAATAACCTTGCACGTTTATGGGAAGCCACTCCCAAACATGAGGGGCAGCATGAGAGAAAGCATGAAGGTGTTTGTTTGAAAAATTAACAGGTGGGTGATGGAGGCTGGCATCATGGCTGATTGGAGGTAAACAGTGGCCGTTCGATAGTGAATGAGAAATGATAGCTAGGGAAGGGATAGACTTTGAAGGGCCTTGAAAAGTGAAGACAAGTAGCTTAAGTTTGATGTGATAGAGAAGGGGAAGCCAGTAGAGGGGTGCAAACAGAGGGATGACATGGTCAAATCAATGGCCTAGGAAAATGATCTTTGCAGGACCATTCTGTATAGATCTAAGTGGTGCAATATTGTGTTTGTTTAAGGACAGAGAGAAAGATGTTGCATTAATCAAGATGAAAAATTATGAGAGCCTGACAAGAGTTTTAGCTTTGTGGCTGGATAAGAAAGGCCGCACCTTAGAGATTATGCAAAAAGAATCTGCATGATTTAAGTATAGCCTGGACGTGAGGATCCAGAGAGAGTTCAGAGTCAAAGATGATACCCAAGGTATGGGCCTGAGTGACAGGTAGAATGGTGGTGTTGTCCTAAGTGGTAGAGAAAAGAGGTAGGTTTGTGGGGAAAGATTAGGAGATCTGTATTAGCTATGCTGAACTTGATGGCTAGACTTCTGTAAGAAGGTGTCAGAGAGACAGGCTGAGATTCAATTTGGACAGAAGGAGACAGGTCTAGAGTAGAGAGGTAGATCTGTGATTCGTGTGCACAGAAATGGTAGTTGAATTTGTATTTGTGGATGAGATTACCTGGTGATAATATGTAAAGAAAAAAGAGAGACACCAAGGACTGAGCCCTGTGGAGCCCCAACAGAAAGCTGAAAGGGGCATAAGAAGTATCCTCTGAAGGAGGAAGAAGCTATTAGAGAAGTAGGAGGAAAATCTGGAGAGGACTGAAGCCACGAAAGGACAAGAATTTCAAGAAGAGGAGCATGGTCGGTGTCAAAGGTGGTTGACAGCTCAAGGAGGATGAGGATGGTGTACTGGTTCTCAGCTATAGCTAGGAAGAAGTCATTAAGAGACTTTGGTGAGAGCAGTTTCACTGGAGTACAAAGTGGAAGAAGCCAGATTGGAGAGGGTCTAGAATGGAATTGGAGGAGTGGAACTCCAGGCAGAAACATAGGATCACAGTTTCCTTAAAACCTGTTGACTGCCTTACTGTATAAAATAACACTGTAAATGCTTAATATTAAATTACCACTACAGGGAATTCAGTATAATTTACCATTGGTGTTATGGAATAATAAAATATCTTAAATGCTGCTGCATGGAACTTTTTATTGTAGGTCTCTCCAGACATAGTGTTGCAGTTTGTAATTGATATAATATGCTTTAAAAGCCTTTTGTTTTGAATTTTTTTTAAAAGAGAGCGAACAAGTTTATATCCTTTAAAGCACTTTACAGACTTTGACTAATTCATGGTATGAAATCTTATAAAATTGTCAAGTATTAATGCTGTTTTTATTGCAAGAGACATATTAGGAAGAACATGTTAATACACTTTCCTGATATATGAAAATAAGAATAAAAATTGATGCTTGAACATATGGTTGTTCCTTTTACAATAACTTATAAATATAAAATGATATCAAGTGTGCAGAAAACACAGCCTGTTTTTCAGCAAAAATGACTGTTCCATGAAAGGGAATAAGTTCTTCAACAAGAAAACCTATTTCAAGAAACTAAACCATTGATTTTGAAATTCAGCTTCAAAATTACACATGGTGTTACACCAGGAGTCATTTAAGGTCAAATTTCTATAGTCATAACTTCATTGCAGCTCTGTTATTATGCTCTCTACATAAGCAAATACCACCTAGTTTAAAGTGGACTTGAGTTAAGAACTCTGCCTTTAATCTACATAATGTCAACAATTTTAACTTTTATTCTATTTAATTTTATTTTGGTGTTCTTCTGGATAACTGGATGTTTCTTTGAAATAACTGATTTGCTCATGTTACCACAAAGTCTCCCTTCTCTTCTCTTTTCTCTTCAGGCATGCAGCAGTAAGATAGACCTGGAGTTTTCAAGTATGGATGATTTAGTGGTTGAGTTGGTGGTTTTCAGGGAGTGGATGACAGGAGATTTCAGGCGTAGGAATCCTTTCTCCTTGGGGGAAATGAAGGAGTGGTACTCACTTTTGTAAGATTTGCAAAAGGGAGCCTTGCTGTGATACACCTTAGATAACATGAAAGAAGTAAAAAGTTCTAGTCAAGAGCCAGATCTTTAAACAGAGTCTGTAATTTGCTCCTCCATTTTTTATAGGTCATCAGCTTTTGCACAACCCCGGAATGCTAGTTGTGCTCGCAGACCTGGTAGTTCAAAATATAAATACTCAGCTTGAATGTGGATATGCTGTGTGAGTGCATAAATCTGAATTTTAGGGCTTACAGAACTTGTGAACGTAACCCATTATTTCAGTGTGTCTTGTGTCCCCATCTCGTGGCTGGTCCACATGAAAGAAACAGAGCCTACTACTGCTACCAGATAATACAATGTTCACCAAACGATGGGTCCTGATGAACCAGTGGACTGCCGGAAGATTCTAGATGGGTCGCCATATTTCAGGATTTATTTAAATAGGTGCTGGGAGGTGACAGCAATTCTCAATATAACACAGACTGCTTTTCCTTCAACAGCACAGTGATGTGCTTCCTGGTTCTCAATTTACGTATTTCCATTTTAATTGGTTTTTAAGAATTTGTAAGCATACCAAAGTGTTCAAGGACAGCTGTTATTCAATCATCAGAGTAGAGCTCAATACTTTTTGGATGTAGGGTGTCAGTTTCCAACTTTCACTTCAGAGTAATTGCATATGTTTGGCATCAGAAATTAAATTATGAGCATTAATAATATGGCTGCTTATCTGCGGTTATCTCCTATGAAACTTTTCAAAGCTGTTGAAAAATCAAAGTAGCTCTTGTATACTATCATTAACAACTGTCTCATATCATCATAACACTTGTGACATTGTAGATTATGCCTGATATTTACAGTAGAAACAGAATATGGCCATAGTTATAGGCAAGCATCAATGTATATGATTTCAAAAGCTTCCATGTTGTGTAAAAAGGAAAAATATAAAATGTGATACAAATGACTGTCGAGGTGAAGTGTTTATGCTGAACATAAACATGGGTGTGCAAAACCAGAAAAGTCTGGGGCTGCTATGCCTTTTAGGATTGTGTGCACTACTGTGCTTACTCATTACCATATCTCAGAACTGTTTATCTACTGTGCCTAGTCATGCTAGGAGCTGTCATACAGTCCTGAGGCAAGCAATGTATCTGTTTTAAAAGTTCTCTCCCAGTGTAAAGAATCAACAGTGATGAGTGCATTTAAAAATAGATCCCTTTCTTAAGATGTATACATGCTTCAAGTAAAGAATCCAGTGGAACAAACAGTGAACATGCCAGCGGAGAACCAAGTGTGAAAGTGCCAAAATCTGTGATCAAGAGGTGTGATGAGAATTCTTGAAAATTTGATTTTGGATTTGTAGGTTCCAGAGAAAATCAAAAACCACAGTGCCTGGCTTGGTCTGAGGTATTAACAAAAGAATCCATGAAGTCATTGATATTGCTGTAGCATCTGAACACCAGATATCCTAATTTAGTTGATAAACTGGTAAATTGCTTTTTAAGAATAAGTCAAAGGCACCATTGCGGGCATCCTGTCTCAGATCATCGAGGATAATGAAAAACAAAATACCTTGCATGACTAGAGAACAACTTCTGCTTCCAGCAGGTTTTGACCTGTGAAGTCATGATTGGTACTGAAGCTGCCCGAAAACTGGAAACTATCCCGCTGCCTGACAACACTGTACACAGAAGAATTTAAGATATGGCTTCTGATATCAAAACACAGGTCTTTGAGAAATTAAGGCTAAGGATATATGCACACTACAACTGGATGAGTCAACTAACATGGCTCAAAAAGCCAAGCAGTAACATTTGTATGGTTTGTGTGAGAGGGGGACTTTAATGAAAAAAATGGTTTTATTCAGAAAAATTCCAAGTTATGCAATAATGGAGGAAATGTTTTAACTACTAAATGAATTTATAATCACCAGCAATATAAATAGGACAAACTGTTTGGGCATTTGTACAGATGGAGCTGCTGTCATGACAGGGAAATACAGTGCCACTATGAAACACACTAGAGAAGTTGTACTGAATGCTAACACAGTGTACTGCATTGTCCACTGAGAAACTCTGGCAACAAAACAAATGGATGCAGAACAGCATGAAGTTTTTAATAGTGCCATTACAATAGTAAACTTTGTTAAAGCAAGACACTGGAATTCATGTTTATTTGCTATTTGTGTTCTGAGATGATACTGACCTGCTTCATTCACAAATGTGTTGGTTGTCTCACGGAAAAGTTTTGGAATGTGTTATAAAACTTAGAAACAAACTGCTGTAGCTTCTGTCAGGAGTGAACTCTGATTTGGCACATAGCTTCTGAATGTTTGAATGGCCAGATCTTGCAGATATCTTTAATGCAGTGAATGCCCTTAATTTATCTTTATAAGGTAATAATACCAATATTCTATTTTTGCAAGACAAATTGAAAGTTTTCCAGAGGAAACTTCACACTTGTTAAATTCTAATTGAGAATGAAGTAACCAACGTTTCCACTTCTTTCAGAATACTTCAATAGCACTGACAACATGTTTGACAGCATCAGATAAAAAACACTTATCAGTACTTCACCAGAAATGTTCATTTTACTTCCCCAAATTGGAATCTGACTGGATTTGGGGCCCAATTTACAGTAAACTCAGAAAATCAGCATTCTCTGGAGAGCAAAGAAAAGAATGAGTTCATTTAATTGTCATGCATTAGTTTTCTGAAGATGAGATTTCCTTCCCAGTCATTGGAAACTTTGTTTGGGGATTAAATGTGAGTACCCTGCTTTGTCAGAAAAAGCTTTTTCCATTTTGTACCACCTAGCTGTGTGAAAAACAGGTTTTCTATGCTGACAGCAATTAAAACCAAACAATACAACAGATTTCTTGTTGAAAATTATTTTAGACTTTGCCTCTCCAAACTTGCTCCAAGAATTGAAAGGTTTTGCAAAGCCACTTCAGGTCATCATCTTCTGAATTATGTTCAGTGCTAGCAGTATGAAGAACGTAATTTGGCAGAGTCTTTTCATATGTGTTTTTAATTTGTGGCTGATTTTGGTTTCACTGCACCTACTATTTCACTGTTGTATGTTGGAGACAGTTATGTTTTTGTGAAGTTAATACAAAATCAATATTGCTGTTGCAGTTACAGTTCGTGGGTCCAAATACAGTTGGTGGGTCACCTTAATAAAAAAGTTTGGGAACTGCTGAGAGAACAGATGCTCCTTTCGCTCAAGTGATTTAGTTTCATGTTTTTAGCACTTAAGGTCCTGGTTTCAAACCCCAGTACACTGACAATTCCCCACTGTTGGGTAAGAAGGTCTCTGTACAGGCCCATAATTTCCTGCATGCCATTTAGAGGTTGAAGTGGGGTACCTTGAATGTAGGCCCAGAGAGTCCACAATACATTTGGCATGGATATAAAACTGATGTTTGAGACTGTATATTTTTAAAATAGGGTAGAAAATATAACCTGATTTTAATGACATATTACAACTATATTTAACTAAGTTACAGTGAAGAATATGTCACTGAAATAGTAATTGGACAAGGCACACAATTAGTAATAAATTGGACAGATTGCTTTGGAAATTCTCTAGAGAAAGAAAAGGCTCTGGCACCCAAACCTTAAGGCATACAAAGGTTGGAGAACAGGCCAGCCTCCTCTTCTCTCCCTGGGAAAAAATCAACTGCAAAATGATAAATATAAGTGACCACAAAGTGCAGTAGGTTTTGTTGGAATGCATGAATGTGTTGTGCCACTCAGTACTGGTTGAGATAAAACAAAGACGTATTTAGTGCAGTGAAAAGATATTTGCAGTGTAGACAATTCATGGTGCTGAAAAGAAAAATAGCTCAGTTACCCACAGTCTGGAGTGGGATAAGGTAGATGTCGAATGACAAATAAAATGGGGAGGTTCCTGCTGAGTTCAACAGGTTGACATGTGACAGCCTCTACGCATCGGCAAAGCAAGCATGTGCTTGGGGCGGCACATTTCCAGGAGCGGCATTCCGGCCATGCTTTTTTTCCAGAAAAATCCACCAACGTACGGAAAAAAAAAAATACATGAAGATCAAACAAATTTCCAGTAGTGCGATAGGAGCGTGACGTGAAAACTATCGTGTCACGTCATGACACGGTCACTCATAATGTGAACATGCGTAAATGTGTAAACGTTAACGGTTATTGATTAATTTAATCAGGAATCACGATTAGTTGTGTGTACTGTGCCGCCCTATTGGCGCCATTCACGCCAATTTCTGTGTCACGTCGGTGCCAGTGGTTATAGCTAAAATGCCAGGACAAAAACGAAAATGTCTTTCTGGTGCTGCCTTCCGGCAACAAATAGAGAAACATCAAAAAGAATTAGAAAAACTATCTCGTACTTCAAATAAGTATTTTTAAAAAGTCGACAATCAAGGAGAAAGCTCTAAGCAATGCATTGAAAGTGATTATTCATCAACTGATGAAGACCAATCGAACCAAAGATTATCTTTATCAACTGATAAAGATGAACAACAATCCGACCAAAGATTATCTTCGCTATCTGATAAAGACAAACAATCACAATCCATCCAAAGATTTACTTCTTCAGCTGAAAAAGTCCAGAAACGAAGAACTGTTATCCAAATCTAAAACTGAAGAACAATTAACGGAAGGTGGAGAGACTGACACGGGATCGGATCCAAGTATGTGGCCAACAATAATTACTGATACAATGCTAATGATTATTGTGAAAAAAGGTCCTTCAGAACTAGATCCTACATTTGAATATCCATTTAATGAGTTGACTCATCAATTTATGCCATCCAGTGTGAAGAAAAAAATGAAAAATGGGGAACAAATTAATAGATCATGGTTAGTGTATTCATAGACCAAAGATGTAGTTTTTTCGTTTTTGCTGCAAACTGTTCTGTAACTCGGACATTCTTCTGGCAACTGCACGTTTTAGTGACTGGTGAAATGTGCATCAGCATTTGAAAGAACATGAAACATCAAAAAATCATTTACGCTCGTTGACAAATTGGATTGAGCTGTCAAACAGATTATGTTCCGCTACAACAATCGATGTGGTAGAGCAACATATACTAAATTCAGAAATTCTACATTGGCAAGCTGTGGTGTAACGTTTACTGGCAATCATTAATTTCGTAGCCGAGCAGTGCCTCGCATTCCGTGGATCCTCGGATATTTTATATGAGAATAACAATGGAAATTTTTTGAAATTGGTTGAGGTATTGGCAAAATTGGATAGTGTTATGGCTGAGCATATACGAAGAGTGAAAGATGGAGAGATTCACTCCCATTATTTGGGTAAAAATACACAAAATGAGATAATACAATTAATTTCTAATGGAGTGCGTAATGAAATTTTATTGGATTTGAAACATGCCAAATATTACTCAGTTATATTTCTTTCAATTTATGAGAAACTGGGCGCACCAGAAGACACTAACGTTTTTCATTACAGTGTATAATTTGAACCCAAATTGTTTGTAATTGTGATTTTGTTAAAATTAAATGAGTACACTAGTAGGAAATTGTTTTATTTCACTAACTACAAATTCACTGTTTTCATTTTTTTTTTTAATTTTAAACAGTCAAAAAAAAAAGCCATCGCAAAGTGCAAACATGTAAAAGCAAAAAAAAAGCGGGGTGGCAGCCAAAATTATTTTGCTTGGGGCAGCAAAAAACCTAGAGCTGGACCTGGTGACAGCTAGGGTATATTTTTAATCATTTCTCTTTATTCAAGTAGGACTAGGTCTGAAATTGAAGAACACATCTTAGTGAACTGGTCAAGTCCCCATATTTATCTGAAAATTGAAAAAACTTTTTTCTAGAGTAAACACTATGAAAACCTACATTGGTAGTGCCTGGTTCAAATCCAGCTCTTCTGGGAAGTAATAGCTACCAGAATCAATCCTGTTTATTAGCAGTATATCACACCAGCATTTGAATCCACCATCTGGGGTGATAAGAAAAGCATAGATTATGACCTCCATAAAATATGTATTTTTTTCACCGGGATGAGCTCTATGCTTCAGAATAAAATTCTTAGAAAAGGGAAATCCAGATTTGAGAAGGCATCTTTTATCAGACTAAGTTAAGCTGATACAAAAGTCGCAGAAGTATTATTGCTGAACAGTTAATTGAACCAATGTAGTCCCTTTTCTGTGAATTGTCTGCAAACACAATTTGAATTATTAGTAATCATTCAACAAACACTTTATGCTAGTATATTTAAGCATATATAGTATTTGTGAGCTATTTACTGTGACTGTCTCTGACAAGTCACAATTTGTTGTTCACAGTGTGTGGTTGGTTACTTAAGCTACATGTTGTTGCCATTTCTTCTCTGTAAATGGATGATTGAAATTTCATAAACAGAGATCAGGGAGAATATTGAATGCCTATATTTGTGCTCAGTGTACCCTTGTTTACATGCAGATAGGGGTGTTCACATCAAGCACTCCCCAACACTAATGCATATTCAAACCTTTTCGCTCAAGTGTTCATGGAAAAACAAACAAAAAGAGGCCACATTGAACAGCAATTCAGAATTCAAGTTAATTTCTCCCCTCTGTTTTTTTATAGCATGATCAGTTTTTATTAACGTGCACAGTATGAACAGTTTTGGCAGCCAGTTGCTGAGCTGCTGGATAGTATACAATGTGTGGACTAACACAGAAGTGTATGCACAGAGCTCATTATGTTCACAGTCAAGATTAAAGAGTTCAGTTTCTTCTCAGTCTGAGCTCGTAGAGTTTGGGTTTCACCTAATTCAGTAATTCGTCCAATTTTGTTTTCCAGAATGACAAATCACCAGGGCGCTCTACAAGTCGATCAAGTAACATTTCAAAGGTAAGTGGAATATGTTAACTTATTTACTTTTATATAGAATTCCAAGTCACAGCAATTTATTAAATGTAATGCAGTACTTTATTCCACTACCCAGATATCCATATTCTGACGTTTCCTTTGTATTCACCAGTTTGTAGTTTTAGGCTGCCATGCTTTCATTGCAATGTAAAACATGTTAAAATACATAAGTCTTTTTTTTCCCCACTCAGTATAATACCTTTGGGAAATATGCTGTAATCTTTGGTCTAAGGCAGAATTATTTCTTGCTCAGTTCTAGAATGCTGGCACCAAAGTTTACAATATGTCGCAGTTATGATTGTATCAGCATTTGCTATATGAGTCCCATCTACAGGGATTTTCAACTCGCCAGAAATGTGCCAGTGGTAGAATCTCAGATCCCTTTCAGTTTCTTGGGGGCAGTAAGAGAGTGTCTGTTTCAGACTTGGATCCATGGATTTTAACCAACTCTTAACGGTTTTGGTTCAAACGTGACTGAAATCTCAAGTCCAAAATGACAGAAAACGGAGCTAAAAACTGAAATCTCACAAGAGCAGTTCCAAAGGTTTTGGCACCATAAAAGCCAAATCCAAACACTAGCCATAATCTAATTTCAAACCCCATCCTATACCTGATTCAGAGGAACACAGTCTTCAGTCCTTCTCTAACAAAAATGTACGGTGCCCTGGACCCTGCAATAAAAGGTTTTATCCCCATAGCCACATTTGATTTGAAAATGCTTACTCTAGTAATTTTTAAGTTACATGATGGCAGTTCCAAGAAATGCAGGTTAAACAGTTTTTCTGCTCTTGTATAACAAAACTATGGCTTTGATAAAACCACAATAGTGTATAGTATGATCTAGTCTCTTGTTTCTTTCATGACTTTTTGTAATGACTCTATTATGTCAAATTCCTTTTTTAGTGAGTTTAATTATAGATTTATAGGAAAAAATAAAGTAAGTAGTATGTTGCTTTCCAATGTATAATGATCAATATCTGTACTGACCCAGTGGGAGCCCTAACAGTGTATTGGGTAAACATTATACAATATCAGAATTAGTATAGTGCCAGTAGCAAAATGCATATTTACCTGACTATGTCCTATCCTAGAATTGTCTATTAAATATTGGATCTACATTTGATATAATTTATTCTGATGTAAAGCTAAGGGAACTCAACTGATGTAATCATATTTCTTCTTGATTTACATTGATGTAACTGAGATCAAAATCTGGATCTACCCTTTAAAGTATTAATAAATACACCATCACTCTGTCCGAACTATGTATGTAGGTATCTGCTCAAAAGGCAGCATAATGTTTTGTATCTCTTCTCATCTGCTTCCATGGCACCTTTGTGTTATGTTTTAAGATCTCCGATAACACAGAAAATTACAGATGAAAACCATTGGTTTAATAACTTGAATGTTGTCAGATACCAACCAACAAAAGCCAAGAAATTCAAAATTGAGCCTCAAACTCTAAGTCTTAACTTAGTCTGTCAGGCCTTTATCTCATACCATTGGCTAAAAGAAAAGGACCAGTGTTGAATTGTAGAAGGGGTTCTTAGAGGCTTAATTAATGCTTGTAAAATGCTTTGAGATCCTCAGATGAAAGGGGCTATAAAAGTGAAAAGTATTAGTTTTATTATTAATAATAATAATAAGAGCGAGCTCGGGTACCTCTCATAATAGGAGACTGAACTAAATAACAGACACTATTAGTTCTGGCAGTGAAATTACAATTATGTATGTGTTGGTCCTAACTTTGAATTCCTCACTTTTTAATTTTTGACAAATTCTAAATATTATGTAAACGTAGTGTTATGTGTGTGAATATTAATAGTGTCATTATAGATGGGCCCCAACTGATACCCCAGATGCAAAGACTTTTGAACTTTTGGGAAAGTTTGGAGTCAAACTTCACTCTACTACGTCCTGAACTGAACTCAGAACCCTAATACCCCCAGACTTCGGGAGGATCCAGAGATTGTGGCTCGGTGCCTCCTTAATTTTGAACCTGTTTAGTTATAATAACTAAATCTATTACAATTTGCAATACATAGTTGTCTATTTTTCTGTCAGTGTCAAAGTACATGAATTACTTTTAAGTTATGACAAAGCCACAGCATCAGCAGTTCATAAATAATCTGTAAGGGATTGTAGAGATATATTCAGTGTGTGTCAAGGCAGAACATATCAGCTACTAACATTTCTCTTAAAGTGACCTCTGTGGAGACCAGTTTTTCTGGATGATGATCTTTAAATATGATGTGCACAGCTTACCAATGCAACATTATCCAGACTTGCCCTTTCTTAAGCTGTCTCCTGCTCATCTGTAGCATGATGTCATTGCATTTGACCAGCTACATTATATATTCCACTAATAGGGAATATGATGCAGTATACTTGACAGGGGATGCAATGTTTCCAATTAATTTTCTGCTCCTGAAAACATTTTTTAAAAAGAAAATACATGGCTTTAGAGTGTGGTACAAAACCCAATCTAATTGAAATGATTTCCAAAACAGCATAGTTGTACAGCATATTTTTTTCCTAGAGCAACATTAAAAAACCAAGACTATTTTCATTAAAGGTGATCCTGCACCAATCAAAGTCAATTGCAAAGTTCCCATTGACTTCAGTGGTGCAGGACCATACTTTAAGTGAGCTGAACCTCTGACTCTCCATCATAGAGGTAGTATATTCAGTTGAATTAAAGGCAACATCTTGGTAGTACAATAGTTTCATTTTATTGATTATGTATTCGGCAAAATATGTACATGTTCCGCTCATTTTGGATTATATGCTCTAAAAATAGCTGTGTAGACACATTGCAGCTTGGGCTGGCACTTGGGCTCTGGTTTGGGTGGTGGGGTTTGGGCTTCAGTGCCTGAGCTCCAGCCCAAGCTGTAACGTCTAAGCACCATCTTACACAGCTGTTTTTAGAGTGCTAGCATGAGCCTGCTAGCCTGTAGACCCAGGCTGGGAGGCTTGCTCCCAGATGCAGTACAGATATACACCCGGATGCCTGTAGCTATGTGGAACATGTGTAATTGGTTTAGCTCATCGTGTACTTAACAGTAACAATTCCATATTTTTTTTAATTCACCAAATTCTAATTGAAAAGAATATGGGAGAGAAGCAGAGAGAGTTACGGGAATTTGAAATATATATATTTCCTGTTAAAATATTTTCTGCTTATAATCCAAAATGAGCTGAGTATGTAAATATTTTGCTTATTTTATATATGAATCCCCAGTAAGAATTTGCTCACTGAAGTATTTTAACCAAGCTATAGGAAAAAGTTATATTCATTAGAAGTTGATTTTTGTACTTGTGATAATCCAAGGCTTATACATAAATTAAAACAATTTATGTCAATTTATGAGTGGTTGATAATAAAATAGTTATTGGGAGTAGTGTCAATAAATGTAATGTGCACTTGACTCTAAAGGTTTCCTTAGAAAATGATGTAGGTTTATTGCTGGTGAAAGGTGCCAATTTATAGACCTAGTGAATGAAGTAATTTATCTAGAGGGCAGCAGCAGGGCAAACTTCACACAAATGCTTGCCCAACAACGTGCTCAGTGCTGTACTAGGTGTGACTTTTACTAAGGGCCAGAAATAGAAGCGGACCCTGAGGCTTGTTGAGTGCAAGAGGGGACTGAGGTAGTCTCACCCACTTTTCCCACTTTCCATTAGAGCCTGACACCTTTTAAGACTTTACATCAGGGGTGGGCAAACTTTTTGGCCTGAGGGCCACATCGGTGTGCAAAACTGTATGGAGGGCCAGGTGGGGAAAGCTGTGCCTCCCCAAATAGCTTGGCCTCCACCCCCTATGTGCCCCCTCCCACTTCCTGCCCCCTGACTGCCCCCGTCAGAACGCACACCCATCCAACCCCCTTTGCTCCTTGTCCCTTGACCGCCCCCTCCCGGAACCCTGCCTCTAACCGTCCCCTGGGACACCACGCTTTATCCAACCGCCCCCTGTTCCCCGTCCTCTGACCGCGCCCCCCCTTGAACCTCTGCCCCATCCAACCGCCCCCTGCTACCTGTCCCCGACTGCCCCCCGGGATCCCCTGCCCCTTATCCAACCCCCCAGCCCTGGTACCCTTACCATGCTGCTCAGAGCAGCGTGTCTGGAGCTGTGATGCCCGGCTGGAGCCAGACACGCTGCCACACTGCCCTGCATGAGTGTGCAGCTCTGCCGTCCAGAGCACTGACTGCTTGGCTGCGGCCAGGGGGAACAGCAGGGGTGGGGCCGGGGCGAGCCTCCCCGGCCAGGAGCTCAGGGGCAGGACAGTCCCGTGGGCCGTAGTTTGCCCACCTCTTCTCTACATCCTTCCACTCAGTTCTCCACTCCAGCTCCACCTTGAGCCTGTGGCCTCCCCCTCCATACTAGCAGCTGCTGCTGCTGCATCGCCTCCACCATTTCCCCACCCTGGAGCTCTGTGCTAATCTGGCATTCACAGAAGGATAGTTAATGAGGAATGCCTGAAATGCAGGCACCACAGTAGTCTGTGGTGGCCAAAAACGGAGTTACTACAGCTCCTGCATGAGCCCAGCCAGATGTGTGAGCTTCCAGCTGGCTGAGGGGATGCATAAAGGGCTCCCAAATGCCTGAGTGTCCTGCACAATGAGTGACATTTAGCAGCTCTGAAACGGTTCAATTTAATGAGTGTTACATGGGAAGTAAGGAGATTTATTTTGTTTAATGAAAGGATACCAAATAGCAAAATGCTGTTCACTTTCCTCCTTTGTTCATATTAGTAAGTTTTCCATGTCATGAATATCCCACAATCGGAAATGGGGAACAAAAGCCCACTGTATGCATGAAATGAAGGGCCAGATCCTCAGCCAGTATAAACTGGGATAGCTCCACTGAGTTCAATAAAGCTACAGCTACACTGATTTATACCTGCTGTAGATCTGCCCAAACTGTTTAACTTTCTGCTTCTTTATAACTTCAGTGAGAGGTCTGGTGAAAATTACAAGCTATGTTCTACTTATTCTGAACATTAATTCTGAAACAAGAAAAAGTCTCTAGTCTTTCAGTGTAGAGCATAACCCTCAAAATTTAAGCCGGTCACTACAGGTCATGTCCAGCAGTCCTTACTCAGGTGAAACTCCATTACTAATAGAATGTGGGATCTTTAAACTTGTGGCTGTCTGTTCAAATCTCATGTTGGTGACAGCTTTTGGTCTCTTCCGTTGATTCATTGTTCTCCATACTATATGAAGGTCCAGTTCCAAGCAGACATATCACAAAACTACTTACCACAATAGGCACTCTTGTGGAAGGCTTACTAGAAAGTCCAAGGAGTTTTTTTTCCTATAGTCTCCCCAAAGTAAACCACAGCCACCGAGATGTAAACAAAGAAACTGTTGAGGCAGGGACAGAAAGATGTAGAACCTTTTTGTGTTCAGTTGAGGAATGATGATGTGTGCGATGCTGGCTAGACTTCAGGAGAGAAACACTGGTGGAATGCTATCTGAGGTCACTGAGAAGAGACGCTGGTCTTTTGTCCATTTAGGATCCAAGCCCCGGCATTTTATTTTGGCACTTCCCACCCCAGGCTAATAAGTATTATCATGAGATAGAGAGAGAGATGTAATTTTTTTATTACAATATTTTTAATCAACCCTATGGAAATATCTCATTGTGTTTCAAAGATGAAAATTGTATTTTGGCTTTTGGGGGAGGGAATTGGAGAGGAAAAGTCATTCTTATTTTATCCCAACCATTTTGCTCATCCATCTGTTTTCTTTCCATGCTGCTTTTTGTAAATCTGCCAAGGAGTGCTCTGGATGTAGCCACAGAGCTTATTTTAAACTTGTGACGTAATCTTCACGTCACTTGGTGCACTTAGTTCGGAGAGGAAGAAATACTATCCTAGGCTTAGAAGGCAGTTCATTGTTAATTTTTCCATTTCATATGCTCACCCACATTTCAGACTCTTCTTGATTGCTGTCTGTTGTCCTTTCTGTCAGAAATGGATCACTAATGTGTAACAGTTGTCACTAACATTTTGAAAGATACTTCTATGACCCCAAACACTTAAGCATTTGGGCAAACAATGGGGAAAGGTCTGATTTTTGCAAAAGAGTTATTAAAAATCAAGTAGAGGATAATCTACACATGGAACTAATGCTGTCTATCTGCCGTAATCCTCCAGTTTCAATCTGTAGGTTTGCACAGTATTGATGCCTGTGGTCAACTGTGGTTGGTTTCAGGGAAAATCCATCGGGCAGGTTAGTTCACTTGTTGCACTTGTAATAGATTTGGCCTATCTTCTAGTGCCCTTCTCCTTTCAGACCAAGTTTTATCCTGCCACATCAGCTCACTGCCTGTGTTTCTCAAGGAATCCTGGGAAACTATCTTCAGCTAGGGTAGTTCCTGTAATTGAGTCGTCTTATTAAACACACTCCCACCCATTAATGTCTCTTATTGCAAACTCTGTGCAAGAATAGTAGTCCCTTCCTGAGATCAGTCTCACACACCATAACAAGGTTTCGTGGTTCTTTTCTTAGAGCCTTAGCCCTCAAGGGCTCCCCAAACAGTCTGCCTTCTTGTCTGTTTGGGTTTCTGGAGAAGTTCCTTTCAGCAGTAGCTGCAGTGGCAGTCCATTCCCAAGCGCTTCCTCTACCAAATGTAATCCATTCTGGTCAATTTCATGTCCATAGGATTTGAAAATTAGTCAAGTTCACGTTTTCAGATGTTTACCTCTGAAATTTCAGGGTGTTGTAACCGTGCGGAGTCTTGACTAGGGATGTAAATATCTGTTAAAAAGGTTAACCATTTAAACAATTAAAATTGTGTTGTTTAATTGGTTAACCAATTAAAGGGAGAGGGGCTGGGGCTGCTCTGGCCAGCTGGCCCACGTGGCTGGGGATTAATGGTTAGGGTCAGTTAACCGGTAAGACTAAAGTTTACCAGTTAACCGTTAAACCGTTTAGTATTTTACATCCCTAGTCCTGACCCCTAAGGGGGCTATAGCGGGCTCACAAAGCTGTTGTTGGGAGGTCGTGAGATTGCCACACTCACTTATGTGCTGCCTTCAGAGCTGGGCTCTGAAGGCAGCTCTCCTGGAGCTTCCTGCAGCTGCAGACGGTTTCTGGAGGTGGTGGTGGGTCTGTGCTGCTGAGAGCACCCCAGCCCAGAGGCTCCTAACTGCTAGTCCCGGCCGGGCTGGGGCGGGACAGGACTTGCTTTCCCCCTGCACAGGGGGGAAATTAGACTCACCTCTATACTCGGTACTTCCCCCATGGGGCTGGGAGCAAGCACCCTGCTTCCAGAGCCTTTCCCTCCTGCCTCCCTCCCTGCCAGGGCCTTTCAGTGCTATGTGTAGCTATGCACTGCGGTGTGGTTGCAGCTTGCTTTTCACTGAGGTGTACATGTACCCTACACTCTGCCGCAAATGTAGACGAGGACTATTCCAATTGGTTGATGGTCTTTTTAACCATGGCCAAATAGCGAAATAACTGTGTTTAATTTCTGTAGCACTTCTGGAGGAGGCTTAGTAGTACTCTAGATTTTTCTGTGTACTGCTAGAGTTGCCAGATATTCACTACCATGGGTCATCTGCATGGATAAAGAAGGACAGGCTAACATTAAAGTTGTTTTTTTTTATTTTTCCATTACCTGTCATCTCAGGGAAGGGAACTCCTTGAAAATCAGTCATGCATAAAGATGCTCGACGCCTTTTGTCTCACTGAAATGAGTTTCAGTGCACTACTATTTCTGTCTGAAGAACTGAGTCTCATTACAGCTTGCAGACATTTAATGATTGAATAGAGAAGAATTATTAGGTCATTCACAGCAGGCACCAGCTGTAGCTACCTGAGTTCCTTTGCAAGTAATTATCAAGTTCAAGCAAAGGATTGCACATAATCTAACAGATATACTTATTGGAATATTGCCTGTTTTTCATTTTAAGCACATCTATTGCTATCACAGGATCTATAGCATGTGAGTACAACTAGATTACTCAGGTTAAAGTCAAGTTTACAGGTAAATGAAATATTTGAGGGGAGGGAAAAAGGGGAAATATTCTTAAGTGAGTTTATCAATGTTTTATTTTGAATATGAAACTTTTTATAATTTCACTAAGTATTTGCCCAGTTATGTGAATTGTTTAACATGGTACCATTATGAATGAAAATGGACTCATTTTCAGGATTAAAGGATATTTTTCAAAGAAAAATGGCCAACTTTGAGTGTTGGAGACTTTGCCTTGAAGACATTTCAAAATTCATATTTTTGCATGTTTTTATGTTAAAACACTCATTTCACCAGGTTTCATAGGAAAGTAGAATTTCAGGGATGTAAAATAATGAGAACTATATTGAAAATTTTAATGTGAAAATGTGCAAAAGAATTTTCACCACTTTAACAAAGCATTAGTCAAGTATTTTTAGGCTCTAGTCAAATTTCATTGTTACCCTTTGCTCTGTGGTGTCTTTCACTGCAACACATTTGATAAGGTCTTTTCTGAGTAGCTTTTCTGTCCATGTTACTTACACAAAAGGTCAACTTAATTTTTTTTAAATATGGCAGTAGCTAGTTTCATTTTAAACAACTGTACATTTTTCCCTTCTTTATCTCACTCTCATCTCTCTCTCTCACACAATCACATATATTTATATCTTTGTTTCGGTCTATTGCTTACTCTGTTAGTTCATTTTGCAGACTCTTGATGAGAGACTGCTGCATTGTCAAGAACACTGTAGATATGCTCCATCACAGAGGTAATTAATCAGGTTATTATGTGATGTAAGGATCCAGAAAATTAGAGGGGAGAAGATTAGCATTGTTTGTAGTAATAGTCACTAGGACTCTGGAGGTGAGTTTAAAAACATAACAACTTCATTTATGCAGAGATAGAAATTCATTTCCTGAGTTTAACTGAAAATGTAGAAGCAAACTGGTGAGGAAGAATTTCACATTAGTCTAGTTCCACAGAACTTCAGACACCAAGCACTTGAGCAGGATATCAAGACACTGAAGCAAAGAAACAAACTCAGAAGCTAATTATACCCAGAGGCCACAACAGTTTCTAACTGCTACTGGAAATATAGCCTTATAGGGCCTAACGGTTGAGGGCAACTACATCTGTGTTTCCCCTCAGTGGTCCAGCCTTTCTCAGGCTTCTGGCAACCCTGACTGTTGCCTCTCTTGGATGGAGACATGTCTCTCTCCTGCCTGTAGTTCCAGGCTGAACAGTTCCCTGCTTTCACTGTGTTATTCCCAGTAAAATACAGACTGTCTAAACAGGCTTCTTTTGCCTTCTCTTCAGAGACTAAAAACAGTGTAATTGCTCACAGATATAAGTTACCATACAACTCTTTCTAAGCAAGCATACTTTATTCTTAAGGTAAAAGCAATACAAAGAAAATATTTTCAAACAATTAAAGAACCTATACATGTGATAGTAAGCTTACCAGAGATCACCCCCCAACTCCAGCAGGAATAGTCGTTAAGCCCCCAACCAGGGGTTTTCCTGTGGTTTAAAGTTCATCACACCCCTTTGCTCTGAACAAAAACCCAGTCCTATGGGGCTGCAGTAGACCAAAGTCCTTCCAATACTTCCTTAAACATTGGGGCCCTCTGTAGACTGGAGGTCCTGTCTGTTTGCTTGATCCAGGGAGAAGGTCGTGAATCAGTGTAAACTCGGGTTGTTTATCCCAATGTCCTTTCTTTGTCTGCTGGTCTTTAGATAATCCCTCTTGGATCTTTGAAGAGACCATAAATAGGTAATCAGCCACACAGTGGGTCCCCTCCCCAGAATGAAGCTTGAAAGAGTTGATAACCAAAGGAATTACATTAGCGCACACACCCCCTCCAATAAAATTTACATCCAATAATACATAAACAATTGCATATTTAATACAATAGACCCCAAAGGGATTAAACTTAATTCAGTAAGATTTGTCCAGGATTTTGCAGAAAATTGCTATCTGTCACATGGGGTAAGTTTTCACTAGTACAAATAGTGTGTCCTTTTCTGTGAGAGAGCTAACATGAGATAACGGGCTCATTGTGAAATCCAAGTGCACACAAGGCAAAGCGGTAGCTTTACTTCAGTGTAGATGATTGAGTAAACCCTAGTATTTTGCAGCTTGATCTCTGTTAGCTTTCTCTTTGTAAAAAGCACATGGGGAGAATTCTTGGCCCCATGAAAGACAGTGGGAGTTTTGCTATTGACTTCAGTGGGCCCAGGATTTCATCAGTCTTTTGTTAATTAATGAAGACACAGCATTCCTAATAAGCCTTTTGCAGATGCCACAGTTAAGAAGCGTGCACAGCTACTCTAACTCTGCCCTCCTTACACTGCATTAATTGTCCGTCAAGATACATTCCTTGGTTTCTGTAGTAAGAGGCACACTTTAAAGGGGGGCAGGATGTGAAATCTGTTTTACTGCATTGTCTTTTGAATTCCCTTTGTAAGGCAAGACCAAAAGAGTGCTTGTTTTTACGACATGTGGATGTGTGGTGCTTGTGGGGTTAGAATGAGGAGGAAGGAAGGGTTAGACCTGCTTTGCTGGCAATGAGTGTACTTTCCCCACAGCTTTGCAATAATAGACTGTAAACTGTTAGGGACAGGGACTTTTTATGTTATGTGTACAGTGCCAAGCACAAGGGAGTCTCGATTATGGCCCCCAGGCGCTACCATATTACCAATACATAAGAAAACACAAAATAATTGGGAATGTGAGGGGTGGAGATATCCAGATTTGGTTTGTATTTTTTTTTTCTGCCTGGTGCTTGTATGTGTGTAGGCGAATGTGCTACTCTTTTAATTATGCGGGGGGTGGGGGGGGGAGTTGGGACAGTATTTTTAACTCTTGGGAAGGGCGGATAGTTCCTGGGATTGACATTCTTTTAAGTGCCTTTATTTAAATCTAAATAAATAAAGTATCTAGCCTCTTACCACTGGAGAGTATATTTCTCTTCACTGCCTGTGTTGTTTCTCCGTGTCTATTCTTTGTCTTCCTAAATGTCTGAATTATTTAAGGGGTATGATGATGTTGGAAAGATCTGATGGATTCATTTCTTTCCATTGTGGCTATCTGGAACAAATCTTGTCTTAGAAATATAACCCTCTGAGGATATGTTTATGTATGTGTTTGTGAGACTGACTGGTTGTACTAAAATGCTTCTTGGGAGAAATGCTTCTAACACATTGTAATTATCTTTCTGCATGTTCACTATAATTCAAGTGCCCCTTAGTTAGTGACGGAAGCTATATGCTCTCCATGCAGAAAGTCTTAAAAATTCCCTGGTGGGAGGTTTGTGCTTATTTTCCAATTAAAAGAAATTCAGACTCAAAGTAAATTGTCTGATTTTGCTCAGCTCAGTTACTTTTCAAAAGCCCAACACAGGCAGTAGAATGCTCTTTCTTTGGGAGCCTATTGTAGGGTCTGTCATATAAAACTCAGTTGAGTTATAGTTGGAGGGAGGGAGAAAGATAAAGTGTGGTAATACTCATTGCCTGCTTTAGAATGTGGAGAACAGTAACACTCAATGCACAGAGACTGAAAGAGGGAATTGATTTTTGGTGTATCTTTAACCTCATCTTATCTAATATTTTTGTCACCAGATATCTGTCAATTTTGTCTCTTCTTGTGATATTATAAACAACAACAAAAGGGGCACTGGCATGTCAAAGACATATCTGCTAAATGTTTGGATTAATGATTAAATTAAAAATGCCAAATTACTGACCTCAGATGATTTGGTATTTTGAAGCATCTGTCCTAGATTCTTGTTTTAGAGGAATATTTGTAAAGATTCACTATATACCCGGTCACACACTGCTTTCTGTCTAAGGGGTTAAAAAAATGGTACAAGTAGAATTCACTGATGGAAGTTTTGTGTGTTTTTTTTTTTAATAGTTTACAGTCTATTCTACCCATCCTAAGTTAGAAGTATGGAGAGCCATTTCATTCCTTCAATCAAAGCTGAAGAGTCTTCCGCCTGGGTTTTCAAATTCTTAGTTTACCCTCTATATAGCACTCTGAGGTGCAAGTGTGAAGCATACCATAGCACAATATAAGTGGTTGATTTACACAATCAAATAAACTGGTTAGTCTCTAAGGTGCCACAAGTACTCCTTTTCTTTTTACGAATACAGACTAACACGGCTGTTACTCTGAAACCATGCATAATGTAGTTTTTCTCTAGCTGCAAACAGCACATTTCCTTAACAGTGCAGCTATCTGAGAATGCGCAGTACACGCTATCAGAATGTATAATTGTAGCAAAGTGGTCGTGATAGTGTTAACTGGGTTACCTAGTGTATTATGGGATGGAGCTATGCTCTGCCCCTCCTTTACTTCGCCTTTTAGTCAGGGGGCATTTTCCCAGCACTGTGGTGTGATACAGTTAAATAAGGCAGCAAGTTTCCACCCTGCAATTCTGTGAATAGACTTATTTTGGTTGCTCTGAGCAGTCTCTTTATGAAAATAACCACTGCTGACTTAGATTTTAGAAAAGAATATGTATTTTTCACAGAACTGGGAGTGTTCTTTAAAAAAAAAAAAGTATCTATAGTCACATCGGGCAGTTGATAGGCTGGCCTGCTGCATCTGCTCACTATCAATTGTAGGATTGGGGTTTATGATTAGAAATATTTAATCCCACATACCTTAGTACAGTGGCAGCATGTAGCTGGTAATTGGCCCTTGTTTGTGATTCTTAATAGGCCTTTCCAAATTTTGCTCTAATCCTTTGAATGGCTAATCTATTCTGTGACTTTTCAAAGGACTATGTTCCATCTTTTTTTAAACATAACTCGCAGTTGAGTCTGATGGGGATAATGCATAAATCTGAGGTATAATAAGGCCCTTATTTAATCAAATGTGTAAGAGAGGGAGCATATCCTATACCTATGTAATAACGGTTTATGGCTTCTTAAAAAACAAAAATGTATATATCTTAAAATGTCATTATGCTTCAAAAGCTGTCTTCAGTTATTATTATGTTTACAAAACCAGCATTAAAATACATTAGAGTAAATATTAGCTTAATCACCTAAATGATAACTCCTGCTGATAAATAGAACAGTTAATATCAAAAAGTATGGAGTAGACCTAGAGTGTAGCTCGTATTAAACCATTAAAACTCTAAAACTCCTATGCTGACAAACACATTCTTAGAAAAATAGCCTGTTCTTGCAAACATTAATAAAGCATATGTAGTTAAAATTAGATGCAGCAACATTCAAAACTATTGCTGTTTGTTTTCCTGTTAGATGTAAATATTAGAATTTGTTCAGAAAACACACAGTGGCTGTTTGTAGAATGTACTATTTACAGTAAGTTCACAACGTGTACGACAACAGTGTTTGTTTTCCTAAGTCTCTGCCTGACGGTTGAACTTCTCAATAAAATTGCGTTGAATATGTTTCAACTTCAGGGGCCTACCAGTATAGAATAATGAATTTTTCAATTTATTTTTGGTTACACTTGACCTGTTTTAAACTGCTAATCTAATGAAATGGTGTGTGTGTGTGTTTGAAAAAATACTACGCATTCTGCTGTACAGATTGTTTTATGTAATCAAAATGCCTAGTTTATCTTGAACATACAAACAATAGTTTATCACTCAATTGAAGTTCATGCAAGTTGGCGACATGTACTCACACATCTAAACCAAACTCTGTGTGTGTGAGAGAGAGTGATTTTATACACACACACACACACACACATCTTAAAATAATATGCTTCTTGTCTAGATACTTTTAGAGAAAAAGATGATACCCTGAGCTATAAGACTATATACATAGCCCTATGTATCAAGCAGTCCTGATAGCATCAGAGTAACCATGATGCATAGATTGTTTGAGTTATGTAAAATATCCCATTTTCAAGCAGGCTTTTGAATGATAATCCATTGAATTGAGGGTTTGATCTGCCTATCCCTAACATACTTTATTGTATGCACTTTTATCAGATTTGGTGTGTCTATTTCATTGTTGAGCAATATGGAAAATATAAGGTCCCAGTCCTGCTAAGTGGTGGTTTTCCCTGTACAGAGTCCCATTGACTCTCTGATGATCCCAACAGTGACTCAAGAGCATGAGTACAACCTCAGGACATACTGTTAAAAATCAGGGCACAAACCCCAGATTGGTTGAGTTCTAAACTTAGATTTCACCAACCAATTGCACCAAGTGCAAACTCCTCAGACACTTTAATAGCCTTAAGGTGGAGTCACAGATAGTCCCCTGGGTACTCTGGTCTGTCCTGCCTCCACCCAGGTGAGTGAATCTCAGTGATGCATGGTCCCTTACTTGAACAATCACAGCAATATTCTGGTTACTCCTAATCTCAAAGGACCAGTCACTTGCTCCAGGTCAGTTGCATGTTAGATCTCTCATCAAAGACAATGCTTGTAACCAATCCTATCGTAACCTATATGAAGATATATTAAATAGGAAAAGGAAGCTAGAGAGTTATTTACAAGGTTAAAGCAAGAAACATAAATACGCAAATGAGTTATAGCCGTACATCTCAAAGGGTAATATAGGCTTTGGTAATCAACAAGCTCTATTTGTCCTTTAGGGCTAACCCAGGATAAACAGCTGGGGATCTCTTGCTTATGTCTAGAAACACTTCGCACACCCAGAGTCCAAGAAGCAGAGAGATCCTTAGTTCCTTTGGCTTAGAGTTTTTATCCCCCTTGTGCCATGTGTGCTGAGGTACAAACTCAGCTGATGGAAGGAGTCCACTTGCATGACTCACCTTCACCGGGATGAGGGGAGAAAAGCAATAAGTGTCTTCAGTCCTTTTGCAGACCGTATCTCAGTCCATATGTAGGCAGTTTCCAGTTGTAAGATCCAACCCTAGCCCAGCTGGTATTGCTGGGTCTCCTCTTTTGGAAGGAGCAGCTCTTCATGCTAGAAGAGCAGCTCTTCACACTAATTAATGTCCCTCTCCTGTATGGCAATTCACAATACAACCACTCAAATATTACATTATAATATTACAAAGGAAATTAATGCATGCAGCAACTCACAAGCATTCAATAGTCTAAACTCTTTCTTATCATTCTAATACCTACTTTATCAAATGTGAACCCACAAGTGAGCCAAACTGATTCTAGCTATGTAGCTGTCAGTGTCCAGCTGAGACATGGGGACCACTGCATAAGCTGGCATCTGGCTAGCCGGCATCACAGACCCCAAAATGTTTTGCTGCATTCTGTGATACTGTGCTGTCTCTTTAAAAATGTAGCAGCCCCATAATTCTTACGACATTTTGCCTTATTGGAGCATTGAGATCCTTTCACATAGTTATTTTCAAGATTTGTTAGCCCCTTTGCCCTCTCTTCTTTTAAATAAAAGAATAAAGTATTCTTGAACAGAGAACATAGCACTGTTCAGATATGTTCTTTCCTTTTTATAATCCCAGATAGGGGAACTTCCTCAATCTGCATCCTCAGAAGTACAAAAGATCAAAAAAGAAGTAGATGAAATACAGCTTTCTGTTGTGGGAGACAATGTGCCTGCAAGAAGCTCAGCTTATAAAAGTATTTTGAGACTTTAAGAAAAGTCTTGCAAACAGAACTGTTTGTCAGAATAATATTTGCCCTCCATGGAAGGGAAAATCCTCTTGATGACTTTTGAAGAACGGCTACTCTCCACATTAAACTAAAATGCACACAGAATCAGATAAAAAGAAAGACAGAATACTGTTCACTTAATATGCATTATGAACAACTTGATAGTATACATTCAGCAGTTATGCTCTAGCTTGGGCAGGCTTGTGTAGTTACAATTTAACACAACTAAGACAAATTATACCCAACCAATGCAGGTTAGAAAATAGAAAATATTTTCTGTGAAATACCATTTTTTGTCACCATTTTGACTCTACTGGAGTAGCCAAGCCTGATTTTGCTCTCGTTTACATGGATGTGGTTCACAAAACTCCACTGTTTTCTTTGGTATTACTCCTGATTTACATAAATGTACCTGTCAACAGAATCATGCTCTGGGCACCCTTGTTAGTCACACTGGTCCCACAGGCCACCTGCTTAGAGAAATCACACTGAAGACAATGGCAGTGTTGTGGAAGGAGAGCTTGCAGGACAGGGCCTTTGTTTCTATATGTACAATTATGATATTGTTATGGCTTTCAGAGAAGCAAATGCTGTCGTTAAGATACAAAATGGTTTCTTCATAACCCCATAATGTCTCTCTCCCCCCGAGCCCAGATTTCCCAGAAATGTTTTTGTTGGGCTGAGCCTTCCCATGCGTGGTCTCTGTCCTAAGGTGAATATGTGTTTTCAAAAGTGTAAGTGAAATCCTTATAGCTGTTTCTGAGGAAGTGAGAGTCAGAGGGATGTGTCTGAGGCACATTGCTAATCGAAGACCTGGGGTGGTGCAGCTTATGCCTGACCCTTTGCCTCCGGGCAGTGCCCAAAGGCAGTCTAGCCCTGTGGAAGTATCTGTAGATCGAGGCACATTCCAACTCGAGAAAGGATATCAAATCTGATTCCACTCTCAACCTCAGGAGAAGCCATGGGCGTTGTGGTGCCTCAGATCCTTCCCTCTGGGGAATTCTTTCCTGCTCTCCTCTTTCTCTGAGGGCAAATAAATTGCCGCAGTCCTTGAAAGGCTGCAGTTTACTTCCCACCTCTCACACAAACAGCCAGCAGTAGGAAGGGAGAAGCCAAGGTTTTGCCCCTCCCTTCTACTCACAGAAGAGTATCCAGAGAGCAGATTTGCACTCCTCACCAGATCCAAGATCCATGTGGGACTTATTAGGCCAAGTAGGAGACTATAAGACTATCACAGGGTTCAAAAAGAGCTAGATAAATTCATGGAGGATAGATCCATCAATGGCTATTAGCCAGGGTGGGCAGGGATGGTGTCCCTAGCCTCTGTTTGTCAGAAGCTGGGAATGAGCAACAGGGGATGGATCACTTGATTAACCTGTTCTGTTCATTCCCTCTGGGGCTTCTGGCATGAGTCACTGTCAGAAGACAGGATATTGGGCTAGATGGATCTTTGGTCTGACCCAGTATGGCTGTTCTTATGTTCTTATGAGGGTGGGGAAAGGGCTTTAGTCCCCCTTACTGCCTTACATGGCTTAGGCCTGGTCTACACTGGGGGTGGGGGAGGGAGGATTGACCTAAGATACGCAACTTCAGCTACGAGAATAGTGTAGCTGAAGTCGACGTATCTTAGGTCAACTTACCTCGCGTCCTCAAGGTACAAGGGTCGGCTGCCACCATTCCCCCATCAACTCCGCTTCTGCCTCTCACCGTGGTGGAGTACAGGAGTCGACGGCAGAGCGGTCGGGGATCGATTTATCACATCTACACTAGACGCGATAAATCAATCCCCGATAGATCGATCACTACCCGCCGATCCGGCAGGTAGTGTAAACGTACCCTTAGTAAAACAAGGGTATAATCTAGCCCACAAAGAGTGGAATCACCACCTAGTTTTATTTGCAGAGCTCTCCCAAGCAGCTTTCAAGGAGAATACTCAAAATCTTGCAACATCAAATATGGCTATGAGCTTGAGCTGAATAAATAACAAGGCAATGAGGCTGTTCTTTTCATTTATTTTTCAGCATCGAAGCCAAGATAAAGCAATTCAAACCATTGTATCTTGTGATTGTGTTTGTTAGCACTTTGCCCTTTTCTTGCTTTCCTATTTTGGCAAGCACGTTGGAGTTATCACCTAGATGTGTTAATAGTCATTGATACAGGTGAGCCATCTAGCACTTGTAAGCTAATATAAGAGATAGGATGGTTCAGATGGGAAGAAATGCAAGTGGGAGGAATCAGTGCTCTTTATTTTAGATCAGAAAACATTACATGGTTTCCAGATAATTTTTGCAGGATTAATTTACATACGTTGCTGCTGAGCCAGGCCTCAATTCTGCAAGCTGTTCTACGTGGGCCCATGGGTCCACTGTCACGGATCAACCTGCAGGACTGGGGCCCAGGTTTGTAGCCAGCACAATGAGCACTAGTGGAGCTTTGCTAAGTCCCAGTATAAGTTCTACCTAAGGATGCATTTTTTCTATTTTTTTTTCCACCAGCAAGGGGATGTTCTCCAAATGCCTTTTATTTGTTTTTATATCAATTGAGAAATAAAAGTCTCAGGCATGGGAAAGTAAGAGCTCAGTGTTGTATTAATTAACCATTTGTTTACAGAAGTCTGTGAAGAGCCCTACATCTTAGCTTGAGCCCAGTGGTTGTATGCTCCAGCCCATTCTGTCTCAGTTCTAAGTGGCCAGTTGATTGGACACTCATCCCTCTAAATCCCATTGTCAGCACAAAGTCTGCTCAGCTTCCCCGCTCCACCCCCAACTGTGGATTAGGAGACATAAAAGTTGTATATACAGGTATGAAAGAGCAAATAAACCTAGTCCATAAATTCTTGATATCTGCATGTTTTACAGTATGTGTTTGTTTAGTACCCAGCACAATTGGCTCCCCGATATGACTGAGTCTTCTGGGGTTCTGCTATAATACAAATATTCATAATAATATTGATTTACCCCATTCCCTCCCCCCCAAAAAGGCATTTAGCTTTAATTCTTAAACAAACTTTCAGCTCTTTGTGAGAATTCTGCTTGGAACAAAATGACTTGTCACAAGCTGGTTCGTTAATTATGCAGCTGAAAGGGGAGAAGGAGATGGTTAGACAAAAAGGTTGCTTGAGATGGAAGTTCAGGAATTAACTTCATATAACCCTTGGTTTAGTTGGAAACCTAAATTTGTGCTCACTTTTTCTTTTACTCAAGTCCAGTTGCTTAGGCTGCTGATTCAGGAAATAGTTAATTTTTCAGGCAGCTAGGCAACATTTTTACTAACAAAATGATAATACTGAGAAATATGTCCTAAAGACTTAAGAAGGAATCACAGTTTAGAATAATTGCATTGTTGTAATACAAACACACAATGGAAACTATAGACCTGGTAATTCCAAGTTTAGCTAGCAATTTTCTTGATTTTATACAATGAACAGAATTTTGACTTGAACCCCTGAGGAAATAGACTTTCCCCAGTAAGAGAGAAGTTGATAAGAAATCCATTAAATACCAGTGCCAAAATTGGACACACTGTTTGATTTGTTTTTAAATTTTTTTTAACAGCTGGATAATGATACCACTTAGAATTTGTGTTTGAATGCTGATTTGTTGGAAATAAACTTGGTGCACTCATTTGAGTGAAAAATGACACAATAAGGCCTTGATTTGCACAGGTGCTAAGCACCTGCAACTGCCATTGACTACAGCTGGAGCTCTTGGTACTCAGTGCCTTTTGAAAATCAAATTCTGGTTTCTCAATCTTGCCTTCAAGCTCCTGTCTATATTTCTGCTCTCATTCCTTCCAACTCTCCCTCCCAAAACTGAGACTCTTCCCAAGCATCGCCACCCCCACAAGCACCTCATTTTTATTATTTGCCCACTCTTGTCTTTTAGCCTTCTTCCATCTTTCCCCTTATCCTTGAAAGGCCTTCCTTCTCCTTGTACAACAAGCAGTATCCCTGGATACACTCAAAATTCTCTTTAAAGTGCATTTATTCAACCACAGAGACAAGACAGGTGAGGCAATATCTTTTATTGGACAAGAAGCTGGTAAGAGACAAGCTTTCGAGCTCATACAGAGCTTTTCTTCAGGTCCTTTGATGACGACATGTTGAAGTCCTGCATACTAATGGTACCAGGATTGTCGTCTTGTTTGTACAGCACCTAGCACAATGGATCCTTGTCCTTGATGCTGGTCCTTGATTATAGTACAAACAGTATGGTGGTGTTTTATATTGAATGAATTAATTTAATGAATAAATAATGGTTAATACATTGTGCTAGGTCTGTGTAAACAAAGAAGAAAATCCTCTGCTCCAAGGCATTCACAAGCCAGGTGGATAAACACACACAGATCGGAGAGTAGCAAGACAATGTAACAGTGTCACCATTAGGACTGTTAGAAAATTTTCTAGCAACATCTTTTTTGGTCAGAAAATGCAGTTTTGTCAAAAACAATTTTTTTTTACAGGAAAATTTTGTTTCCAACATTTTTCTACTTTTTGATAACAAACATACAAAACAAAAATTTCATTTTGTTTTTGGTTAAAATTTTGTTTTATTAGTTTGAAACCTGAAAAACTTTGATTTTCAATTTTCAGTTTAGGGTTTTGGGGGGAATTTATTTCCCTCTTTCTCTCCCTTTGATCCACTGGAAAATATTTAAAAAAAGAAAAAGAAAAGAAAGAGGAGGGTAAGGGGGAAAACCATTTTCACTGGGAAAAAAAGTAGAAAGGGGAGAGAAGGAGCAGCGGGAGAATTAAAAAAGCAACTGTTTTCTCCTTATTCCTACTTTTTCTATTCTTTATTAGTGGAAAAGGGGGAATAAAAGTGAAAGAACTAGGGATTTTTCCCACTTTCTCACACTTACATTAAAACATCTTTGCACTTGAAAAGTGTGAAAAAAGTTAAATAAAATTAAAAAGTGATAGAATGTATTACTTTTCTAACTTGATAATCTTTTAACAAATTTTTTTCACTTAGCTTCACACTTTTTCAGTTGAATAAAGGGGGTTGGGAGGGATTGAGGGTCGTCTTTTTACCTTTTTCAGTCATCGAAAAAAGGAAGAAAAATGAAACTGTTATTCCACAGTTTCTCTGGTTTTTTCCTCTTTTTCCTCTTTTTCACTGAAAAGAAGGGGAAAGTATAAAGGGAAAGATAGTGAAGGAAAAACTCCAAAATGTAACAGAAATTAAAAGAAAATGTTGTTTAAAAATTTCCATAGAAAAATCAGATTTTTTATCAGAATTTTTTTTAATAGGCTAATATATATTTTTGTCAACCATCTTTTATAATTATGCAAAATAAAACCTAAACAGGACGTACATGAAGTTCTACTCTTCAGGCTTTGAGCCATGCATGTTTCCTGTATGTATAATAATATGGACTTTTGCTGTCCATGTCCAGTTTAGATTGTAAATTCCCTTTACACCTATGCAGCACCAAGCATGCCCTAAGTCTCAAACAATGATAATGGATTGTGTAGTATAGATACATGTCCACCAGGATTTTGACTGACACCACAAACTCATTTCAGGGTCTCTGAACAGTCATCAAACGATAATGACTTTGTGTGACTACTGACCTTAACAGCATTCAAATCAAGATGTGTAAAGCTCCATAAACCATTGCTGATCCTCTACGGCATCCATTCCCCAAAGTATCATTATTTTAATAGGACTTGAAGTTTCAGTTATTTGAATATGTCAGGTGTTAGGAATCTGGAGGATTTTATGATGAATCACTGCTATAAAGTATACTTTGTATCTGAATAAGAGTGTGTGTCATTTTAGGGACTGGACAAGGCCATCTAGGACAACACACTTGCTGCTGGTTCTGTCTTAGCACCTTCCTTTTTATCATAGCCCCAAATACCATCCTGAACCAAGCATCCCATACAAATGCTTTTGGTATTACTTAAGAGGGAGGTTTAGGATAATTTATTCACCTATTCTGCCATATCTTTACCCTTTATGTGAAATTATTCTGCATGGGTTATCCATTTATGCCTGGCTAAATTCAAAGCTTAAACCTAGAGCTGGATGAATGATTTTTGGTTTGGCCAGGAGACGAAAGAATCAGGGAGAATAATGCATTTGGTTCTGAAAATACTTGAGAACAACCCACTGCAGTATAGCTTATAGCTTGCTGGTTAGTCAGTCACCTGGCAGAGGAAATCTGAGTTTAACTCTCTGCTCTAGAATGGGGATTCAAACTACACATACACAAATCTTTTCCCAGCTGAAACTCTTGGGTCAAATTTGCAAATAGTTTTGAGTCAATTGACACTGCATCTTTTTGACAAATGAACCATTTATCTGAATCATGTTGCCCATTCAGTTCTGAATGCTTTGCAAGTGTGAAACCATGTATCTTTACTGAACATTTCCATAAGGTCACCTCAAAGCTCCTTTTTTTCCAATTCAGAAGGAAGCTTGTTGCTTCATGCTTGTGACTTAAATTCTTGGGAACTTAAATGTGCAATATTTCAGAAATAGTTTGTCAAGAGTACAGCTGAGTTACAGAAGACACACATTTTCTGGGAAGCTTTACGAGTCTGTGGCATACAAACCAAAGACCTAGAAACAATTTGAAAGCTAATGGGGAGGTTCTTCGGGTTCCAGCAATAACGATACATTAATTCCACTACTATCTGTGATACCATGAATATTTTGTCTTTACTGGAAGATAGTAGTTTACTGGATGCCTTTTAAAGCAGAGAGAGATGCTTGATATTAGAGGGTTTTCTGCAGTCAGATGATAGGCCAGCCTGCTTTTTTGTTGTCCTGAATGTGTACTACTTACAATTATTCTGTTTGTAAAGTACATCATCAGCGCTTGTTCAAAATAATTATGACTAAAACATCCTGTCATCTCTGTTAATTGAATTGCATCCTTTTGAAGAAGAATTAATCTAAACTGGTTAAGACATGAGAAGGTGATGACTAGAGAATGATTTCTAACAGTAATTTTTGAAATTCCAAACCTAATCAGCTGGAGTTGGCACTGTCCCTTCAGCACATTCGTAGCCTTCATGTCATAGAGAAATGAGCTGCCTTACTTATAAATGGGTTCTCAGACAACTTAATTTTGAATTACCGCCTTTAATTATGCTACTCGATATAATATGCTATGATAAAATTATGCAGCTGGCCTCCGGTTTAGTTTCCACATTTGAATGCACCATACAATGAAGCTGTCTGAAATAAACATCTATTGAAGGAATACACTCTTTACAAGAATTCATTATTCTACATGCCAAATGAAATAGAGACCTTAGTATCAATCTTGTACCCATTCAATGAATACAGTAACTTCAACATAATCATAATGTGCCAAATGGAAAATTATAGCAATGAGATGTGGTATGCAGAGTTTATGTATTTGCAAGATATCTGTTGTGTACATTTTCCCTTAAGATTCATTATCTTGATTGAGATTGTATTAGAAAAATCCATGCAAGTTATCATGCTTTCAGTGTAGAGGGGGGTACGTAAGTAATCAACTTCATGGTGTTCTGCATGATTCTGTCACTGTAACTGTATGGATGAATTCATTAAAATTTAGCGTCTTGATAAAAACTTAAAATCTGATTCTACCATCCTGACAAGGAGTAGCACTTTACTCTGTATGATCGCAGTGGAATAACGTGTGAGCTAAGGCTTTTATCCCGCAAGCCGCTTTGCACAGATGGACTCCTACACCTATGCAGAACCCCATTGACTTAAGTAAGGTACAGCTTGCAGGCTCCAGGGCCCAAGGCACAACTCAACCTGAGTAAAGGCTGCAAGATCTGACCTTTAGTGAATAATGTTACGAGCTGGGTAAAACCTTTCTATGTTTGAGTTAAAACCATATTAAGATTGGTAGCTGTGAACTCAGAGTTCAATTAACATAGTTAAAGCATAAGCCAAACCTAACACAAAAGGTGTGTGTGAACCTGCCCAGGAAAATTTGGCTGAGTGTTATTTGGAGTAGGGGTGGGAAAGAGATCACACAGAAATTGAGGTCAAACAGAAGAACAAATAGAGCCAGAGAGAGGCTGAAAGAGCAGCTGACTCTGGAAGAAAGCTACAGAGAGGAAGGGCAGAGGGATGCAGGCTGAAAAGAGTGCTCTTGGTGCTATGAGCAAAAGAAGCTGTTTTCTGCTTTGATTCCTTCTGTATTCAGAGACACCAAATTTTGTATATTATTATTTGTAAACAAACAAAACTGCATCAAAGAAATACCTGACTCTCCTCAATTTCTACTCCCAACTGGAACACCTACAGGACCCCAGATTTTGACTAGCTATTCAGGTTGAAAAGGGGCAATAATAAGTAAATCAAAACAAATGTTAAGAACACTATCTCTAAGTTTTAGAGCCTCACACACCATTTAAGTTTGATATTCATATATTAAAGAAACACTGTTCAGTTTAAACCTGAAATTTGGGTTTCTGTTAAAAATTGTGGGGAACTTACTGAATGAAATTTACTACTGAGGGGAAGATCTGTATAAGGCATGTGCACCACTTAAATCCTACTTAAGCTCTATTTTGAGGGCTTAGATGATGCATTGCCCTTATGCCTGCATAGGGGTCATGTTTCACCATAATTGGCATAAAAATGTTTCCGGGTTTGGTTTGGTTTTTTAATTCAATGGAGACAGTTTTGGCAGGGTTTGAACATTCCCCTTTAATGCTGGAAACCAAACAAACACCATTTTGCTAATGTATGAGAAATAGAAAATGAACCTCACTATGAACCAGTCTAAAAATCGTCTTTAACCATCTGAGTGAATGGGAAACAACATTGTCCCTTTTTGACCTGAATGGCTAGTCAAAATTCAGAGTCCTGAAGATGTTCCAGTTGGGAGTAGAAATTGATTATGGAATCTAGGATGTTCTTTGATGCAATCTTGTTTATTTACGAAGAATTTACAAAATCCTGCTTCTGCAAACTCAGGAGGAACCAAAGGTAAAAGGAACACTTTCTTACCTGACAGCCCCAAGCCTCTTTCGCCAGCACCAGACCCAAAAGCTGTCTCTTTAGCTTCTCCTAGGGTCACACTCATGCTGTGCTTACAGGCTTCTGCTTGGATTTCTTCAGGTGTACATCAATCAACACCTCCTCCTCCCTCCCAGTGCCTACCGCCGATCAGCTGTTTTGCGGCGTCTGGAGGTGCTGGGGGGAAGGGGAGAGGAGCAAGGGTGCAGCGTGCTTGGGGGAGGGGTGGGACAGGGTGGGGAAGAGGTGGGTTGGGGGTGGGAAGAGGCAGGGCAGGGCCCTTGGGGGAAGGGGTTGAGTGGGGGCAGGGCCTCGGCAGAGCAAAACATTTAGGTGTAGATGAATCAGTATTTTCTGATGACAATGCCATTTCCTCAGAAATCTCATAACCAGCTCTAATAGGGAAGTATTATTATCTCCATTTTATGTATAGGAACATGAGGCACAAAGTGACTTGTCTGTGGACAAAGGAAGCCTGTAGTAGAGAAAGTAATTGAACTAGCGTCTCCGAAGTAGCAGGCTAGTGCTCTAAACATGTGGGCTATCCTTCCTCTCCATCAGCGAGAGCTGCTCTCAGTATACCTTGTACTAATCCAGGATTAGGCCAATTCTTGACAAACATTTTGCTCATTTCTAAATATAATTTTGCTTCAGCCACATTGAGAGTCACCCATTTTTATTCACGTTTTACAAACATTTCTGTAAATGAAGTTCCTCTTACAAATGTTTGCAGAAAGCAATTAGAGGCTGGGATTTGTTCAATCAGCACATACAGTTGGCTTTGTTTTTAAATAAAATTTATTTTGGATAAAAGCAGAATTAATTTATAAAGGTTAGGTCATTCAAACAGGTAACAGAAACAGTGGCACATGATGCCAGGTCATCAGTCACACCACTCAGCTAGTGAATCATGAAGAATTTGTTTGTGACTGATCCACCAGCTGAAATTTGTTAGGAAAAAACATCCAAACAGTTGCCAATATAGAATAAAATAATATAATTCACAGTCTCACTGTGAATTTCAACTGATATTCAACTGATATTCAATTTCAACTAGAGAAAGAGCTAAATTAGCTCAAAGCCAAATTCTCCCTTGTGTAGAAGGCCTGCACAAGGTCTGTGCGTTATTTAAGTCCCACTTAAACCTTCTGCATATTGGGTGAATTTCACTCTAAAGTTAACTTAGGATGTTGTGCTAGCTGACCTGTGATCTGATTCCGTTTGGTACATCTTGTGTTCATACTTCCAGTGTTTCACCAAAGGGCACAGCTCTTTACGGCTAAACACATATGTAAAGGTAATTGTTCAAGTGTAAGAACTGTCCTTAATTTTTTCTGACAATTCTCCACCACTTTCCACTACCCATCCACCCACCCCAAAAAAGAAAAGGCCAGAGGGACAGGCAAGGTGTGTCCATGCCATAGAGCTTAGCGGGTATAGAATATGGGTGGATCCGGTAGTACCAAGGGCAGAGGATCCACTGCTATGTGGAATCTCTTTTCTGTCCTACCTGCAGGGAGCCTGTGTAAGGGCCCATGGGCTGGGCTGGAGCAATTGCCAGATGGCAATTCCTTGGCTGCTCTGTGACCTGGACGGATTGTTCTCATGCCCTTATCCACTGTGCATCTGCTGGGTCTGGCACTGACCCCTGCATTTTGTTCCTCAGTGACAATACTGTAGTAAGTAGTCACACAAACTGCATGAGACATGAGTTATCTATCACTTAACAAGGCTTATCACAGATGTTGAGATGAGGAAGAATATATTCCACAGCACACAGCCGCCAGCTGTTTCTAACATCCTCTTTCCCCAGATGTAATTGACTCTGCCTTTTCTCCTTCAAAACTGTTGACGTAAGATGTTTGTTTATCTAGAGAGACAAGGAACATAAAGTGTTTTCTCCATTGATGACTGATCTTTTTCATTCAGTGGCAGACACTTTAATGTGCCACATCTGCCTGACAACACATCACACCTGAATGTTGTAACAGGCGGAAGGGACTTATCCATACAAGAGCAGTTTTAACATACCTGCTTTCTCACATGCACCATTATCAAGTTCACTTTTTTATTCCCAAGGTTTTTTTTTTTTTTAACGACTGAATCCCTCACCCATGAAGACTTTACTTCAAATCCTACCTTGGCTCCCAACTTTCAGATGAGTCCATATTAAAAACCATCATAACACAGTGGTGGTCCTGCTCGAGACAGACCCAGACATTAAACGTTACGGATGTTATGGGTCAGGATTATGTTGCAGTGGCAGGAAGCTCTTGATGCATCTATCAACAATTTTTAGCTTGGGCTATTAATTCCTTATTTTCATTAGTACAAAATTCACACCTGATCGAAATAAAAATTGACATCCTGCCCTGTGCAAAGTAATGCAGGAGTCAGTTTGATTGCATGGTCTATATAATATTTGCCTTATCTAGGTCCTATGACAGGGATCGGCAACTTTTGGCATGCAGCCCATCAGGGAAATCCGCTGGCAATCAGACCACATACAGGAGAAGAATGAATATTAAATAGGAGCTGAGAATGTAAAGGATCAGACACCAAAGCTTAATGCTGATAAATCATAGGACAGAGATCGGCAACCTTTGGCATGTGGCCCATCAGGGAAATCCGCTGGAGGGTCGGGACAGTTTGTTTACCTGCAGCGTCCACAGATTTGGCCGATTGCAGCTCCCACGGGCCGCAGTTCGCCATTCCAGGCCAAGGGATGGTCTGGCAGCTGCTTCCCACAGCCCCCATTGGCCTGAAATGGTGAACCACGGCCCGTGGGAGCTGCGATCGGCCAAACCTCCGGACGCTGCAGGTAAATCCTGGCCCTCCAGTGGATTTCCCTGATGGGCCACATGCCAAAGGTTGCCGATCCCTGTCCTGTGATTTATCAGCATTACGTTTTGGTGTCTGATCCTTCGCATTCTCAGCTCCTATTTAATATTCATTCTTCTCCTGAATGTGCTCTGATTGCCTTGGATACTTTTCTTTCATGTTTAGCATTCATGATACTCTGTCTCCCACTGTATTAAAGGTTCTCAGCATCTCACAGGATTGCATCCCATATCATAGTGCCCCATATCAGCCAGGGGGAGGGTTCAGATACTTCAGCTACTTTGTTGCTCCCTCTCCCTATAGAAGCAAGTGTGTTGCCTCCACAATCTAGTCCAGGGGTCGGCAGCCTGTCAGAAGTGGGGTGCCGAGTCTTCATTTATTAACTCTTAATTTAAGGTTTCGCGTGCCAGTAATACATTTTAACGTTTTTAGAAGGTCTCTTTCTATAAGTCTATAATATATAACTGAACTATTGTTGTATGTAAAGTAAATAAGGTTCTTAAAATATTTAAGAAGCTTCATTTAAAATTAAATGAAAATGCAGAGCCCCCCTCCCCCCCGGACTGGTGGCCAGGACCCAGGCAGTGTGAGTGCCACTGAAAATTAGCTCGCCTGCCTCCTTTGGCATGCGTGCCATAGGTTGCCTACCCCTGATCTAGTCCCTGGTAAACCAGGAATCTCTCAGGACCTAAATTTGGATCCCCCATAGCTACCCTACCAATAAACTATCAGGCAGACCAAAATTGTTTCTTGTCAGCACCATCAAAACATGTTTCTTACTGGATGCGCTTTGCAAATTGCAGTGACAACCTTAGGAAGGGAATTGTGTACAGTAGATTTGTATGTGTATTGAATTTCTCTCTCCTGCTGTTTGGAGAATGTGATAGGCTCTGTAGAGTTGCAGCCTGAACTTTGGACTTTCTCAGGCTCATCAATTTCACATTCATTCAACTCCGGTAGATGATTTGATTGCCTTGGAAACCTTTTTAAAAAATGTTTTAATATTCATGATGCTTGGTCACTCCATGCCATGCAAGTTTGCAAGCTGAGCCTCTGCGCTCATCCTGATTCACAATAATGTCAATGTGTCTTATTTCATTCTGACAAGGATCGTCATACTTATTTGCCTGCTTGAAATAGAAACCAACCTTCTTTTCCATCAAACACTTACAGGAGATCAGAACTAAAATGAAATCTCAGCTGATGAAAGCCTCTTCCTGAAACAAAAAAATACCCAAGGGCAAATGAGAGCTGCGGCCCTTCAGTCATATTTAGTTCCTCAAAAAGGTTTTACTTCCGTTCACTCTTCCTGTATTTTGCGAACTTGTGTGCTTGCAACAGAAGACCATGCACAACTGCAACAGTTGTTTAAACTTTTTAATCATGTGGCAAAGCAGTAAAATATCTGCAATGTATTTTATGAGCAAAGATTCCAAATTGTCTAACTTTTTTCAACAGGCAAGCAGTCCTACAACAGGAACAGCTCCTAGGAGTCAGTCACGGTTGTCTGTATGTCCTTCCACTCAGGACATCTGTAGGTAGGTGCTGAATCAGTCATTTTAATCTGTCTGTCAAACATTAGTTTTTTTCTTTGTCTAATAAGCTGAACATAAGCTATTGCTTCTGCCTAGCATTATTCATGAATTCCATATATCTGGGTTTTCTTTTGAGCTCTTGTTTTTATCATGTTTCCTTTTCAATCTCATATTTTCTATTAAATCAACTCGTTTCTATTTTCATCTCTCTCTTTTTTTGTTCTCTCTTTACCATTTTCCATCTCTCTCCTTTGCTGCTGCTTTGTTTAGATCTACCACCTTGCATGATGTGTCAGAAGATGAGTCTGAACATGCAACACCTGTCATGGTGCTGACCCCTGCTAGTAGGGAGTCTGGTAAGAAACAAGTGAAACGAAGGTTTAGGCGGAGAAAAGCGATTGGGGACAATGTTGAGCATACAGAAAAGCAAAGAAAAGGGAAGGACTGCAAATTATACCCGATGGTTGCAAGCTCCAGATGCAATGCATTGCACAAGGAAACGTATGATTCATCATCCTCAGATGAGAATCAGTGGGCTCAGGCTAGAAGGAGAGCCAGAGAAAAGGTCAAAATGCCCAGGAGAGGGAGAAGGAGCAATAGATCTTGCAGTAACCCAGATGGATCTCCAAATAACAATGCCATTGAACTTGTCACCCTGGGGACAACAGGGGAAAAGAAACAAGAGGTGTCTGATTCTGATAACCACACTTTAAATCACAGGAGGAGAAGGGTTTCAAGATGTAAAGAATCTTGCTTTTCGCTGTCTTCAGTGTCCTCTCCGGAGGCGAGGAGTTTCTCAAGAAAATGTGGAAAAAACAGGGGCAGAAGCTACCCCCGAGGGCTGCAGTCTTCATCTCACCTTAGACAAAATAAAGTGGTCGAGGAAGGCTTTACAGAGAGAGGCTCTGGCAGTGATACTCTGACAGTTCCAGAAAATGGAGAACCTGTTGGGGCAGGGCCCAATGTGACAGATGCAGTTCAGAAAATTCCTGTTTTATATGATGACTGGTCTGATGATTTAGAAGTATGCAGGTTAGTCTCTAATAAGAAAGATTGGATGTTACCAAAAGGAATTGGTTGGTTATTGCCATGATTTATACGTATGCCTTTTACCTGATTCTTGCTGTCATTTGGATATTTTTTTTTATAACTACTGCTCAGTAGCTATCTGTTAGGGGCAGCGATACATAGCACAAAATAGTTGATAAAGGAAGATTTCTAAAGATATGACACCTAATTCATTTAAATACACTAGTAGCACAGAATTAGATTCCCACCTCCTGCATGGTGACTTGTCCTACCAAGTTTGAGACACTGTGCACTCTGGCACGAGAACCAGAGATTGAATGGGAAGATCAGATAGCTCAATACTAATGGGACACGGAGGCTTTCATTCTTAGATGACCAGTTCAAATCCAGCTCTGGTCTGAAGTGATCGAAATGTGTTACTCTCTGGGACTGTTCATTGACCTGCATGAAGTGAGTTGTTGGTCTCAAGTCAGTGCATATTACACATGACAGCCTTATAGCTGGCGTTACTTTGGCAGTCTTGGCACATATGTTAAGAACTGTAACAGCACAAATACTGAACTACCTTCCAGGTTAGAACAGAGGTATGCTGACAGGTAGTGTGTGGGAGTTTGTGCTGCTGCTATCCATGATGTGTTATGTGAATGAATAGAGGTCTTTGGTTTCCAAGGCTGTCAGTCTGGCACCATTCACAGTGACAGACCCTGGGAAGTGCATGGAATAATAATAAATTCAATATTTGAAGGAAAAATATATTAAAAGGATTAGAATTAGGATAAAGTAACATCAAGAAGAGGTCCAGGTAAGCAGAGACGTTCACCTGAGGGAGCTATCAAAGGGAAGGATTTCAGACCAACATCACAACATTAAATCAGTACATGGCAGGGTGTCAGTGGATCTGAAAGCTGACAGGATTGTGTTCTGAGTAAAAACACTCTTCAGCTTACTGACACCTTTAAACCCAGTATATGAGTTTGGGGTAGAAAACTGAGTGAACTTGAGTAAATCAATTCATCAGTAAATTGAAAAGGAAGTTATAGGGGACAATCAGGCATTAAAGTCAATATTTCTTTTAAAAAAATATTCTGGACCTGTTTCTCATTTACAGTGCGTCTCCTGACAGTGGGCCTTACTGTAAATGAGAATCAGACCTAATATATTGGTACAGTAACTGAAAACCTTGCAATCTTCTTTCTTTTCTGGGAAGAATTGGTATTAAAATATAAACAGAAGTGGAATGAGGAAATGAATATGTGCTGTGAAACTATATGGCGTGATACAGTGTACTTTGTGTCTGGCAGTAAGCTCCAATGGTCCTGGTTAAGAAAATTGTCAGTAGAAGTATAGACAGTGTGTTCCTTCAGATTACTGTATGTAAGATATAATTGTGAGTTGATCATGTGCTGTACACCCTTCAATATGTTAGGCAAGCCACAACATAGTTCCCTTTTCATTATTCGTTTGTTGTATTCGCCTGTTGTGTCTTATCCTGTACTTACATTGTGAGATCTTGGGAACAGGGCCCATCATTTTGTTTTGTGTTTGGGCCTCGATCCATACTTGGGCCCTGCCTACTACTGCAATAAATAATACTTATTATTATTTATATTACAGTAGCACTTTGAGACCCGAACATATATTGAGGCTCCGTGTGCTAGGTACTGTACACATATATAGTAAGAAAATTCAGTTATGAACTGAATATAAGTGAAACACGATTTTAAAAAATGATTTAAATTAAACAAGTGTAACTTTTTCAGGTAGACCAGGCCAAGTTGCTGCCCCAACATAAACTCAAACTGTGTTTTCAGATGCAAGCATGGACTCTATTTTTCTCTTTATTGACAGAACAAGGAGTAATGGTCTCAAGTTACAGTGGGGGAGGTTTAGGTTGGATATTAGGAAAAACTATTTCACTAGGAGGGTGGTGAAGCACTGGAATGAGTTACCTAGGGAGGTGGTGGAATCTTCTTCCTTAGAGGTTTTTAAGGTCAGGCTTGACAAAGCCCTGGCTGGGATGATTTAATTGGGGATCGGTCCTGCTTTGAGCAGGGGGTTGGACTAGATGACCTCCTGAGATCCCTTCCAACCGTGATATTCTATGATTCTTTTTGGCCACCCACCCAGCTTTACTATGACTGTCCACATTTTGCTCACCCTGGGGCACGCAGGAAAGGAAGAGAAAGAAGGTCATGTAGGGGGAGAAGGATGCCTAAGAACTGTTAGATTAAATTTCCTTTATCATACTATGTGTTTCTCCAGTGTACTTTCACTACAGTGTTTATGCACCAAAATAAATATGTGGTACATTAGGTGGGGTCAGAAACTAGGAACTAGGAGGAGATTACAGAGAGGAAAGTTACAGGAGGTTATAGGAAGAGATTACAGGAGGACCTTTTAAGGTTCCACCATCATAGTTGCTTTTACAGCGGTGTAAAATTTGCCTGGCTTAAGGCTGAAAATGAAACTTTTGAAGCTTCACATAAAACTCTGGCCCAGGCTCAAATGTAGTACAAAAGAGCGGCCCAGCTTAGAGGGGGGTGTGCCCTACTTGATCCTATGGTAAACATTGACATTGAGGAGGTATAGGAAAGAATCAGGAACCCTTATGAGAAGTTGGCAAATCTCTCTACCTGGCTCTTTGCCCCATTTTGTTGACTCTTCATTGTAGTGGCACTGTAGCTGTGCTAGTATTAGATATGGATGGGATAGAAACTGGTAGCTTCCAGTGTTTCCACTCCATCCTGATTCTGTTAGATATGTCCAAACTTGGAATGCGTAACTGCCTGAGTTGAATCCAAGTGTTTTGTCCTGGTTTGATTATAAAAATAAGGGACGCACATTTTCTTCTTGTACAACAAATTAGTAAGAAGTCTCCACTATTATAATTTTGCTGCATACACAATTCCTTTCTCGTTTATTAAAAAACTCCCTGTTAATATTCAGCAACATCTAATACCTGCCTGACCCATGTACCTATATTCAATATTCACCTTGAAAATACACACAGACACATGCAGCCCAAAATAAGACTCAAAGAGTGATTAAAATCACAAAAGAAAGCATCACAGGCATGTTTAAAATTAGATAATTGCTTGAACAGAGTCTCAGCCCTGACTTTGCCAGCTTGGAATTGTTGAGGGAGCACACAAATGCAGGTGGAAAGCGACCCTAAAGGAGTAGCCGAAGATTCCCCTGACATCAGGAGGAACAAGGAAGGGGTGGGGCAGAGTACATGGCATTCCACGTGACGCCTGGGCAGCTCTGCAGTGTCTGTGTGTGACTGCTACAGCCAGCATAATTTAAAGGATCAGAGGAGCCGCCCTTCCCTGCCACTCTGCTCAGCTCTATGGAGTGTAAACTTGGCACAGCTGAGAATCTGTCCTCTTCTTTTAAAATGCTGCCATGTTAACAGAACCATAAGGCCACCCTTTCCTCACTCTCGGGGAAGTGCTGTATTTCTTGCAGTCATCCGAGATGTATCAGCTCTAGAAGATTGCACATCTAGGAAGGATGCTACAAAATGAAAAGCATGCTAATTTTTCATGGCTGCTAAGTTATTTTACTTGTTAAATTTGCATACAGCTACACAGAAGGGAGAAGATTTATTATGCGATAATACTGCTTCAGCTGAAAGAATCTTACTAATTACTGTGGCACCAACTACTTAGCTATTTAGTCAAGAGCTGATTTGTAGTTTCTTTCTGTAGATTCAAATGTATCTTTCAGGAATAAAAAAAGGAATTAAATATTCACTTTGGGGTAGGTGTATGTGCTCAGGTAGTCACACCTCTTCTGCACTGCATATCCTGGCACGTAGGGCATACCACACATACTTAAGTAGAGTGTATTCAGAGTGAGTAAAGTGCTGCCAACATATTATTAAGGAGCCCCCTCCAAATTTTCCACATAAGTCAGTGATGCATGTTTACTACAGTGTAAGACTGGATGGCTGGTTGGGGAATGGACACCTTAGCGTCTTGAGGTTGAACAAGCTTCCCCTCATGAGAGGTGGTCTCCTTTAGGTGGGGCAAGAAGTTAGGTCAGGGAAGTGGATGTCTGCATTGTATGGGGGTGTCACTATGCCTTAGTGGGTCAAAGCTGAGGACACCAAATTAAGGACAAACTGCTGAGGCTCACCCCAAACTGGTGGTTATTCTATTGTTAGATATACCAAGCCAGAAACAAAAGCAAACTTCTGTCTCACCACACTGGTTAACAAGAAGTCCAAACTGCAGTCTCCTTAGGCATACCAGCCCTTGTTTCATCACCCAGATACTAGACTTTATAATGTGTGGTTATTTAAAACCAATGTATTAAACAAAGGGTCCTTCTAATCTCAAAAGATCAGCCACATAGCCAAGTCAATATATAACTCAGATCTTACCCAATAATCACGCTGTTGCCAATCCTTTATTATCTAATATCTAAAAGTTTATTTATAAGAGAAAAGAAGGAGGAGAGAATTAAAATTGATCAAAGAAATCATATACATACACTCATTGCAAAGATCTTGGATCAGGTTTATAGCAATGCTGGAATAAACTACTGGCTTGTAAAGTCTCAACTTCCAAGAGATTGGAAGGTCCTCAGTCCATTGGTTGGAATGCTCCTTTTAGTGCAAGTCCATAGTCCAGAGAGAAGAGCAGGAAAGAGGCAAAATGGAGATGCTTCCAGGGTCTTTTATACCATCATCCATGTGGGGAGGATGCTCTTATTCTTAGTCTGTGGAAAATTACAGGCACAAGATGAAGTCCAGGGTCACATGAGAAAGTCACTGCCCTTGCATGCTTTGATGACTCATAGGAGTAGCCATTACTCATATTCTGGCTAATGGGGTGGAGACAAGCTTCTTCTATATCCATTATGAGAGCTAAGTGTCCTTTAATGGAACATCAAGTTGAACGGTCCATTCACAATGTGCTGGCTGGACTGGATGTAAACTACCTAGTGGGTGTTACCTGAGGGGCAAATGTATTTGAAATACAGGTATGTAGTCAATATTCACAACTTCAGATACAAAAATGATACATGCTATAAACAGGATAATCGTACTCAGCAAATCCTAACTTTTCCATTGACACTTTACGCGATATACTTTGTACAAGATGTGTTGCAATTGTCCAAGAGAGGCAATATTAATGAGATAAATACTCATGTTTAAATCATACAGCATCACAGGTGGGCTCCCTCCCTGTTCAAATTCCAAGATGGCTGGGCAGGCAGGTAGTGTCAAGGAGAAATGCAGGATGCAGGACTTGCTTATTGCAGCAGCTTACCTCTCTTCCTCATGCAGTATTGAAGCTGCTGGTGGCAGGATGTATGTATGTATGTTATTAGGTCTACAAGTTTTGTCTCCCATGTGCTCCTAGCAGAATGGGTGGGGATACTAGAAGAGTCCTGCCTTTGCAGTATATGAAGTGGCTGTGGGAGTGGTTGATCTACCTGTGATGTGGTGGCTACCTGAGCAAGTACTGAAAAGTTCCAAGCCTTAGAATTCTCAGTGACTTCAGTGGGCTTTGTCTTGGCTTCTATATTATTCCTAAAGGGGAGAGGATGAAATCATGGGCGGGATAGTTTAAAACTCAGTTTAAGCCACTGTCGAGGGTAGCTGCATGGGCTGGATAAGTCCCTAGTGTTACTCAAACAACCCTGGGGCAAGCCCTCCCTGGGGTGCCTTATGGGCCACAGCAATCTGGAATCTCCCCCCAACACACCCTTATACTAGGGCTTGCCCTTTGCAAGATCATTGGAGGGCAGCCCTACAGCTCAGTGCCTGTGCCAAGGGACTCCGCCCCCTGGCAGAAATGGGGCTATTAGGGCTCCTTTAATCACTACCAGCCCTTGTGCCTGGTGTAAAGGAGCTGGGACCAGGGTGAATATCTCGTCCCTGGAATTTCAACACTGGAGTTATGAAGAAGTGCTAGTTAGAAATGGTATTAATTCAGAATCAATAGATGAGACACTCCTGGAAGATTGTTAGTTGTGATATTACTGATGAAAGGAGCACTGAGGGATTTTTGATTTACACTGCGGTTCTAATTGTTATCCCAAAGGTTTTTGCAGTTGAAAGGACTGGGTCAATTTTACAGTTTCTATAATACTAAACTGTAATTGGTTGAAAATATGCATTTCTTTTAAAAACACAGTTAAATAAGACAGGATGCATCACCATAACAAAAATTAATTACATGCACAGAAGAATCCTGATTTTTCTGAACTTCTTGAATGGAAACAAATATGTTCAGATAATTGAGAGTTAATAGTCAGGGAGCGAATGGAACAGAGAGAGATGCTTAGCGATCATTGGGGGGGAGGGATTGGTAATGAAATCTGCATAATCCACTTCAAACATCACTTTAATAAAATCATCTTTTTAGGAGAAAAGTTTTGGTGAATCTATTAAGTAGATTTGATTTCTTTTTCTTTTTTTTTGAATCACTCTTTCTGGACTATATTATAAAAACTTCAAAAGAAGTGAGATGAAGCATTGTAATCAACCACAGACATAAGTAATTTAAACATCATGTAAATTATATTACATAGGGTACATGAAAATGTAATTATGAAATAATAAAACTGAAATCATAAAATTTCTGAATCATGATTTCATTACGTGAAATCAAGTGTTATAATCATGTACCAGTTATGTATAAAATTAACATATGTCTTATTGGTTCTGAACTTTAATCACTTAATACACATCAGGTTGGGATCTAAAGGGAAAACAGTCTAAAAGTTGAGAAGAAGCTTGGGAAGAAACAGTCCTTCTAAGATTAGTCTTGAGACGAACTGTAGAACTAGAGATATATTTATTTCTGCAGCTGTTAACTCTCACATGAGGATATTAACATTAAAACCTAGACGCTTAGTGTAAATCAACATAGAGCCCTTTATTTCAATGGAGCTAGGCTAATTTACACTATCTGAGATTTTGGCCCTAACTTCTGAAACTTTAACATCAGTGATGTACCTGCATAGGGTAAGAAAATATAGTTTCCTTCAATCTCAGGAGTATTCAAGATACAGATATCTAAGTGTATTTTGTCGAGTCTGCTGGCAAATCTTGCAAGTTTGTCAGCTGATAACAAAATGATGATCCCAGTATAAAGGGGACAGAATCTAAGGGCTGTTTCCACCCACATTAAGACCGCTATATGCTACCTGATCACTATAATGGGTCTTTACCGTAACAAAGAATCACTATGAAAAAGAAAGCCCTTACTTCCTTTGTAATAAAAGCTTGGGTCAGCAATCATTTGACACACTATACTAAGTTCACTGAAGCGAGCATCCATAGCAACATTCCAAAGTAAAAAAGTTAATAACTTCTAAAATTAGACTTTAAGCAACTAAGTTTTAGTAATGGGCACAGATCTCAGCTAGGAGATTCCAGTAAACTTTTAAACTCTTTTTCTTTCCAATTTTACTGGGAAATAGCAAAAAGTTAGAAGGCTGTTAGAACTATGTTTAACAGAGTTTTTGGGGGGAGATGGTGCTTATAATCAATTCATTGCTTAACCAAATTACTTCGAATTTTCTAGAAAGAAAGCTACCCAAACTTGAGGTTGCTGGGCCTTCTTTGGATGGATTTTATGGCAGCAGGGGGCAACATCAGGCTTAAAATGGAAACTTGTCACAATCTTAACTGTGAATAGACTTCTGTTGCTCCGTATTTTTTTTTTTTTCATTTAGAGCTTCTTGCAGGGCTCACCTGTTTGTAACAGCTCTCTAAAAAAATTATGGTCTTTACTGGAAGAGTGGTCACAGCTCAGGCTAGTACCTAGAGTAGCAGAAGTGTGGTGCAATGAAGAAGCAGTGTTTTTTATAAGACATGTAGATGCTGCTGGGTACGTTGCAGCTTGTTAGATAAATGTCCTGCATGGTGGAATTATGGTTGTTGGAGGCCTGGTCTACGCTAGGAATTTACATAGGTGTAGATATGAAAATCCGCAGCCTAACCCCAGTGTAGACAGCTTTAGGCTGACGGAAGAATTCTTCTGTCAACCTAGCTACCACCTTTCAGGGAGGTGGATTACCTACACTGATGGGAGAAGCCCTCCCATCTGTGTAGGTAGTGTCTACACTACAGTACTACAGTTGCAGCGGTACAGCTGCGCCGCTGTAACATTTTAAGTGTAGACAAGCTCTGAGCCTCCTTTCCCAAAATTCTGGCACAGGTTTTGCCAAGGGCATGAACAATGTGAGAATATAGTAGGAAAAGCCTTATTACGCACTGGTATGGGGAACTCCACCAGTGACCTGATATAAAACTATAATTGAGGAATCAAGGGTTGCATCTCTTGAATAGGTCATCAAGTTGTTGCTTTCAGCATTTATCTCTGATTAACAGAGCCATAGAGGCTATTGGCTGATGTGTATATTGCAATCTGTATTATTAAGGTTGTGGGCTTGGTTCCTTAATCCTAAATTTTGCTGTGTTATGAGGTCTTGTTTTGCACCAATTTTGAGTGGCACTGGTAGAGCATTGGGGTAGGAATGAGTTGTAACTATTTACATAATTAAACTGCCTGTTCATCAGTTATAATGAAAGAAGATTAATACAAGTATTGTAAACAAAATAAATCATTCATAGCCTGCATTCCCTAGTACATTTTGCTCTTGACTCTCTTCTTTATTCTGATCACGTTTTGAGAAATCAAGAGAGCACCTTACCAGAACCATTATGAAATTATGTTAGTGTGGTACAACATTTTCAAAAGGTGTTTTTCTGTATTCAGATAGAGACAGCTGACTATATAGCATAATGGAAGGGCAAGAATGACAGAGGAGAGGTATACAAATTGATTACATTCAGTATGCAGAATTAATGTGCTTCATTCAGACTAGGTTTAGAGGGAGAGGAAGACCAATTTGTCATTTAGATTATTTTATACTGAAAAACTGGAATAGAAAGAAAAAGAGCGTGCGTGATCAGAAGGCAAGTCTGCCAAATGAAGGAGAGAGAAACTCAACATGCTGTTGTCTACTGCTGGATGAACTATCCAGAGAGAATAATTTATTGAGCAAATTTAACTCTTTTTCCTGTTGACAAATTATCTGAGCTGGGTTTGATTCTTACAAATGTGTTAATTATTTGCCATGGGTTGTTCACAGACTAAATTTTCAGTCATTTGCTATTTGTGGTGTGTAATTGGTTACCTAAGATGCATGGTATTGACACATCCAACTGGATGACTGAAATTTTTATAATGGATTTTTCAAGACTGCCAAACTGTACATAGAGCAATGCGTGGATCCTGTTACAGCTGTGAATGGAGCTGGTCCCTCTCTGCCCAGTTACTGAGTGTTGCTCAGTAAATTATGCTGGATGCTAATGGCTCCAGGAGTCCCAAACCACAGCCATGGATTAGTGTGGAACAGTGTCTTTCCTCTGGTCATGCACTCTTCCAGCAGCAGAAGGGATGGCACAGGAGTATGTTCCACTGGAGGTTCATCCTCCCACTGGGTTAATCCCTGCTGAGGTGGGATACACCTTGCACTTTAGGACAGATTGTGCCTGTCCATTTAAGTCTCTCCTCATAAAAAAAAAGAAATCTGGGACAAATGTAATCTTCTTCTCAGTAGGTGCGTGGCTTTACGTCCACTAAGCATGGGAACATGGATAGGTTCTTTTCTTGTAGTCTGTGAAAAGTTTGGAAAAGGAATTTAGGGCACAATTCTCTTGGGTTACTTCTAGAGCAGGGGTGGGCAAACAATGGCCCAGGGGCTGCATCCGGCCCTCCAGATGTTTTTATCTGTCCCTCAAGCTTCTGCTGGGAGCAGGGTCCGGGGCTTGCCCCATTCTGGTGCTCCAGCCAGGGAGCAGGGTCAGGGGCTTGCCCCACTCTGAGCTGCTCCTGGAAGCAGCAGCATGTCCCCCCTCTGGCTCCTATGTGTAGGGGCAGCCAGGGGGCTCTGCACACTTCTCCTGCCCCAAGTGCTGCCTCTGCAGCTCCCACTGGCCAGTAACCGTGGCCAATGTGAGCTGTGGGGCAGCGCCTGCGGACAGGGCAGCGCACAGAGCCGCCTGGTCCCGCCTCCACGTAGGAGCCAGAGGGGGGACATGCTGCTGCATCTGGGAGCTGCTTGAGGTAAGCGCTGCCTGGAGCCTGCACCTTTCCCATGCCCCAACCCCATGCCCCAGCCCGATCTCCCTCCCGCCCTCCAAACCCATCAGTCCCAGCCCGGAGCACCCTCTTGCACCCCAACTTCTTATCCCCAACCCCACCCCAGAGCACCCCCAGCTGGAGCCCTCACCCCCTCCCATACCCCAACCCCCAATTTCGTGAGCATTCATGGTTCGCCATACAATTTCCATACCCAGATGTGGCCCGAGAGCCAAAAAGTTTGCCCACCCCTGTTCTAGAGGAAGTACCTGAAAGTTTGGATAGTGTGTATCCCCCTTCAGGACTCTGTTGTGAGTCCCCAAGGGCAGAAGCATCCTTCCATCGGATGCCTTTGTGCCTGTTTCAGAACAAAGGCAAGTACAGCCTGATGCAGCTAGTCGGGGTGGCCAGCAAGACAGAGAAAAAGAGTGTGCAAGGAGCTGCTTTCTGTGGCATGCTGACAAGGTAACAGGTCCTAATGTATTCAGTGAATTCCTTACATATCTAAGAAATAACAGGGATTTCAAATGACAACATACTGCCCATATTTAGCCTCATTTACAGCCATCCAGCCCCATGAAGTCAGCTCCATAAACCTCTTCAGCTGCTCCATATAGTTGGCAGGATGGCTGGTTTATGTACCATGCTGTCACAGAATGTATCTGCCCTCTCTTCTGTCTTTGAAGGTACATCTACACTGCAGCCAGAGGTGTGATTTGCAGCTCGTATAGACATGCCCATGTAGGGTGACCAGATATCCCGATTTTATAGGGATAGTCCCAATTTTCGGGGCTTCTTCTTATATAAATGGCTATTATCCCCCACCCCCAATCTGATTTTTCATATTTGCTTTGGTCACCCTATACCCATGCTAGTTTTAATCTAGGTAGTTCACTAAAATTGAAGTGAGGACACATTGGCATGTGCTTCAGCATGGGCTACAAATGTAAGTTGTGTACCCACCAGGGTCCGGCAGGCTTGTGCAGTCCATGCTGAAGCCCACACTTGCTATGTCCTCACTTCTGTTTTTAGCAAGCTGGCTAGATTAAAGCTAGGAGGGTACATCTACACGAGCTGCAATTCACATCCCTGGCTGTGGTGAGATATATCCTGAGAACTTCAAAGAGGCTTTGTTAATGTCCCATGGGCTTGCAGAGATGTAAATGAGGGAAGAATTTGGCCCTATGTAGTTAAATGAAATACAGTGAAGCAAAATATCCTCTGAAATACCTTGATTTATTATTTCCCAGACTGAGATATAGGAATGAATGTGTGAAAGATCAAATAAATACAAATGTAAGGGCCACATTCTTGCAAAGATGCATTTAATTGGTGTATCCACACTCTCACATGAGTGCAGAAAATGTATTACTGCATGGCATTTTGCTCTTGTTTCTTTTACAAATGCATCCACAGTTAGATATTTCATGTGCAGACCTTAGCTGCAACTTTTAAAAAACGTAGCCATGAGTAATGCAATTTATAGGATATTATGAGTGTGGATATCTTGTGGATAAGCGATCCTTTTAAGACAAACCTATTTTAAATCTATATTGTCTTTGGATTCTGGTGTCACCAACGTTAGAGTTTACATTGTCACCAGAAATCCCTGATGAGAAAATTATGCATGTGGATATGGCTTTATACATAAATGTACCAAATGGATCCAGAATCTTTTGTGATGTAAAGTCCATTCAGGGGTTCTGGTGACGCAAAGTGCTTGCAGTCTCCGTTGTGGGGGTCGTTCATGTGGCCAATGCTACCTTGCAAATGCTGGGTTGAAGATAATGTAGGTAGAGATGTACTGATTCAGTCATAATCCTAGTCTGGCTCAGATGAGAAAGCTCCTTCAGAATACTTTGCACAAATCAGCTGATGAGAGTGGACTGTTCACCAAAGGTAGTACAGTCCCTCGGATGAAGCAGGCAAGACTGATGCAGGATAATGGAATATGTTGTTTGCTGCACAAGCAGGAATGAAATTGGCCTATTTTCCTAACTACTGAAGTGTAAAGATAATTAGTGAAAGACAGGTTAGGATAACCGCTGTTCTCGCTAATGAGGGCAGAGATTAACAGCTATTCTTCCTAATGAGGGTAAAATTATTACCCTGCACGTGAAGGGAAAAATACAAACCTATTGCAACCTATCTATATCTCTAAATTATAGGCAGTGAAGGTGGTGACACTTATTATTAAGGTTGCCTGACAGTTTCTATTAAAAGACCCTATTTTCAGTTGCTAATAATTTTGCCAGATTTTAACCATAAGGGCTGAAATGTTCCAGTACTCCTTTTCTTTTTGCGGATACAGACTAACACGGCTGCTACTCTGAAATCCATGCCAGCTGTTTGTCTAGTGTTGATTTTTTTTTTTTTTTTGTTTAGCTGTTTCTGAAAGTAATTGGAGATTTTATCATAATGCCTTAGCACAAGGGGGATGAATTAAGATTGCATGGGAAATTTTAATTTGGGCGTGTCCTAATTTTTGAGTGCTTGACCGTGTAACAGTAATATTCTTTTAACAATAATTTTGGATGTAATATATATAGGATAAAACTAAAGTAGCACGTTACGTCCTCAAAAGTCAGAAGATGATACAGTTAAGGTTGCAGGTACAACTTTATCTGTGTGTCCTCTTCTGTGTATTCATTTAATTACATGATGCACTCAATTTGTCACATAATGCAATATGTTAACATTCCGTTTTTGTGCAATCTTTCCATGTATATTTTAGAGCTGGTCAAAATTTTTCACACAAAAAAAGTTGTCAAAAATAGCTTTTTAAAAAAATATGAAACCATGAAAAATTGTCAATTTTACTGAAACTTTCAATTCTTCTCTAAATTTGTATTTAAATTATTTTCAAAATTTTCTTTTTTATTTTGTTTACTGAGAGATGTTTTCTTACTTAAAACCTAGTTTTCAGTAAATGAAAAGCTTTGAAAACAGTTTTTGCAAAAAGCTTTGTATAAAATATTGCAGAAAATTTCACAAAATATGGAAAATAAGAAATGGAAACAATACTGAAATTGTTCATAATTGTTTTCCTGGTGCATAACAAATAAATCTGGGCTCTGCAGGAGCACATTTTGTAAATAAATAATTTTCATGGATTCTGTCTTGCATACACACAAGGTAGCATATCATTCCACCAGATGCTGTGTGTGTGTGTGTGTCTAAAGGTAGAAACAATTCTATGCTTGTGAAATATTTTATGATTATGTAATTATCAGGCAGTAATTTGATGTAATGTACTTAAACATATGTACAGCATTTGATTTGGTTCTGCATAACATTTTGAGTAAGAAACTAGAACAATGCAAAATCAACACTGCACATGTTAAATGGACTAAAAACTGCCTCATAGGACTCAAAATGTAATTGTAAATGGGAATCCAATTTGAGTGGGTGTGTTTCCTGGTGAGGTCTTACCGGGATCAGCTCTTGGCCCTATTCTATTGAGCATTTTTATCAATGATCTGGAGGAAAACATGAGATAATCATTGGTGAAGTTTGCAGATGAGACAAAGATTGAAGGAGTGGTACGTAATGAATACGACAGGCCTCTGGTACAGAGCAATCTGGTTCTTTTGGTAAGTTGGGTGAAAGCAAACAGTGTGCATTTCAGTAAAGCCAAATGTAAGGTCAGATAACTAGGAACAAAGAATATAGGCCATACTTATGGGATGGGGGATTGTGATGGGGGTAGCAACCCCACAGTGAGCCATCAAAGGTTAACGAGCTGCTGTGGACCCACTCAGCCACATGTGCACTCGCTGTCAGATAATGAAGGGGCAGGTAAAAAAGGAAGAGGAGAGCTCAGTAATGAGCTGATGATGGAGAAGAGCAGACCTCCTACCCTTTGCTCCCTGAGGAAAGGGCCAGCCCAGAACCACTGCAGAGACTGCAGGAGCCTTCAAGAGGGAGTGAGGGAGGCAAGCAGGCCAACACAGGACTATTGAGTTTGGTTTTGGGACTATTTCTTTGCTTTGCTACATAAAGACTGTTGGGCTGTCTGTGCTGGCCCATGGGCTTAACAAGACTGTTGCAAGAAATCCCGGGGGGGAAGAGGGGACTAGATTTCTGCATTCTAGTCGAGCCTGCCCTGTCATTTGTCGTGGATTCTGAAGACGACACAATCACAGGGGCTCTAACCAGTGATTCTGAAAAAGCTCAGAAGCGGGGGGTAGTCATAGCAGATAATCAGCTGAACCTAAGCTCACAATGTGGTGCTGTGACCAAAGGATTAATGCCATCTTTGGATGTATAAACTGGAGAATATCGAGTAGGACTAGAAAAGTTATGTTACCCCTGTATTTGGCACTAGTGTGACCAGTTCTGGTGCCCACAATTCAAGAAGGATATTGATAAATTGGAGAGGATTCAAAGAGCTACAGTACTGATTAAAGGACTAGAAAACATGCCTTATACACTTAAAGAGCTCAATTTAACAAAGGAAAGGTTAATGGGTGACATGAATACAGTCTATAAGTACTTACATGGGGAACAAATATTTGATAATGGGCTCTTCAGTCTAGCAGACAGTTATAACAAGATCCAATGGCTGGAAGTTGAAGATGAACAATTCAGATTAGAAATAAAGGATAACTTATTAAAAGTAAGGGTATTTAACTAGTGGAACAACTTACTAAGGCTGTGGTGGGTTCTCTGTCACTGAAATTAAGTCAAGATTGGATGTTTTTCTAAAAAATATGGTCTAGTTCAACCACAGCTATTGGGCTCGAAGCCGTAATTAATTCGAGGAAGTCATATGGTCTGTGTTGTGCATAAGGCCATACCAGACTATCACAATGGACCCTTCTGGTCTTAAAATCTATGAATTTATGAATATGTGACTCATATAATGCACAGGCACAAGGAGTAATGTTAACTATGCAACTGTAAATACTCTTAATATAGTATTTTATATGGAATTTCCTCTGTGTGTGTGTGTGTGTATTTTCTAATTTTGTTTTTCTAAGAAAAAGGATAAATTCTATAATTTGGAAATAATTGTAAATACATAATTAAAAGTTGCTGTCCTGTGGATCTTACAAGATATTTATAAAACCACTTGCTATCAGAGTGCAATTGAATCATTGAGGCATATCTCCTGAGGAGCCCTGCCTCGATCACTGTGTATATTTTTACACTGTAGCCAACTTAGTTCTCTGTCCATGTATTTTTAAAACATTGAACTGTCATTGTTTAAAAAAATTCTTTGCACTTTCAAATTGTGATTTTTAAATGGACTCTAACACAGCCAAGTAATTAATTTTCCCCAGTATAGTCAAAATAATTTCTCCAAAGTGAAGACTGTCTGCCAAATTTAAAGCTTGGGAAGTCAGTGGGAACTGGGACTCCCCCTTTAGGACCCTTCCAAGAGCTCAGCCTGTTTTTTTTGGCACAGTCAATTCAGTATCAGGCCTGTTCAAAAATTAGCAAAACTTTTTTTGGGGGGGGTGGGGGAGGGGGAGAGTATTTTTTCCCCATTTAATTCATCTCAACAGTGCCCAAACAATTTATATTCAAATTTTTCAAGGGTGGCGATGGGGTATTTATATTTATAGAATCAAATGATATATTTATATATTAAATTATATAATTGTGTGTATAACATGTATGTAAAATTTGAATTATAGCTGGAGAGCTAGCTACAGCTGTATTTAAAAGAAGGATATATAGAAGAAAAATAAAATCCTTAGGCAGAGACCAGGCCTGCAAAATGCCAACCTGATATTTCAGCAAGTTATGAGCATCAGAAAATGGGGGGCTACAATGGAAAAACTTTGGCAGCTTTAAATATAACTATTGTGAGCCCTCCAGCTATAATTATTTTATGCAATATTTTTTTCAACATCCTTGAAGAAAATCTTTCATGAGGTGAAATTTATGACCAGTGTAGGTGGGCAGTGGTAGGCCTGGTCAATTGCTGTGCTGGTTCAAATCCTCCTAAGCCAAACATTCACACTTACTTATTCTGTCTTTAGGCAAGACGTGCTGTGCTTCATTCCAAGCCAATCTTTTATGGGTCAATAAATTACAAACAGAACAAAAATATACAGAAGAGAAGAGCATTTAATATAGTGAAAATTGTTTCTAGAGTCATCATTTCTATTGCTAGAATGTTTGTTTTCTCATTGCATGTTTTTAATTTATATTTCAGATAGTGTTTTGTATTAAGTGTTTCTACTGAAGAATAGTTTTGTTCCTTTCAAAGTAGTACTGTCATTTTATTTGCGGATCCCAATGGAATTTTAGCTTTATATTTTAGCTTTTATAATAATGTAAAACGATTTCAACAATGGTTGAAAAAGACTCTTGGGTACCCAATTTAGTTGTCTAATTTCTAAATGGCTTAAATGCTGTAAAATAAATTATATGTAACTGGAATTAAAATGAGCAAAGCCTTGTATTTTCCCTTTGGGAAATGGTTTTAATTTAAAAAGAAAGTGATGTTGCTTTTTTATGTAACATTTTAGACAGAGAAAACTTTTATCTAAACTGGCAAAGAGTAAGACTTACAAATTATCATTAGCAAAGAGGTAAGATCATAACTGCATTCACAAAACTTTAATCAACTCTTGGGAATGTGTGTGCTGTATCAAAATAGCTGTTTATTCATTTACAAAAATGAATCCTATTTACGGGAGGGTTTGAGTAAAAAGTCAGTGTACAGTGAGGACGCATAATAGCTGAGGCTTCAATTTGTCAAGTTTGGCTGGGCTAGCACAGGTTAGAACACGGATGGATTTTTTTTTTTGTAGAATGTGAACTTGCCTGAACATGTACAAAAACCTAAAGTGGTGTGCATGAGTGAAGATTTGTATCTTTGAGTAGTGCATTGGCACTATTATCAGATCACTGACTGAACCAACTGCGGAGACAGCTCTCAATTTCATGTACTGTTTTCTTTTTAAGTTGCGTTTTCATTTCTGGCTGTACATCTGGAAGACTCACTCTGTTCTGCTTTTTCATTTTGTAGACTAATTTTCTCATGGCTGTGGGCCAGGCTGTTGAAAGATACGGAAGGGAGTTGAGTTTTTTCAATGGCACTTCTGGCATAAATCAACTCTTACTTGTCTTTCAAATTTCCTCTTTCTTCTGCCAATAGACTAGGTAGCGTATTTGCTACTGTTGTAGTCAATAGTTATATCAACATATTTTCAAGACTTTGCTAGCCCTTCTCACAATTCATGTCAGGTGTTCATGTATCCTGATGGATATGATGCTCCTTCCCAGCTTCCCCAGTGTAAAACATATACAGCATGACAGCCCCCATAGGGAACACACTGGACACAGTTGTCTGTGTATTGCGGCAAGAGTTTTTCTTTAGGTTTTTTCATACAAGCGACAGAATTTGCAGAAGAGTTACAAAGTGTTCCTTTTCTACATTTTAATTGCCTGTTGCAAGCTTCACATGTCTCTGAAGAACTAAGTGCGTGGTTACCACTTCTCTATTTTGAGGTTGATGTGGTTTGGGTTTTGATGCATTGCTTGTGGCTTCTTATTTTTTTCAGTTTGCCATTTAGGACATCCATTTAGCTTTTGTGAGTGTTTGTTGAAATTAAACTTCTTTTTAATGAACAGCCCTACAGCAAAGTCCTCTGTTCACCTGCAGAACAATTCTTAGCCTTTCTAGGGACACTGTCAACAAAGGTGTCAGTAAGTACCAGTTCTGATTATTGTGGTTTTTGGTTCGGTTTTTAATGTGGACAGATGTTTACTAAGAACTGACTGAGATCACCAAATCATTTGACGTAGGCCACAGAAAAGACATCAAATAATAGTACCTTTAGGACACTACTGACTCCAAAACATTTGAAACAGAGATCCAAATGTAAAAAAAGCTCTTTATCCCATTACCAGTCAGAAATCAGTCTGTGGCCAGTCCCCACAGGGTGCACACACAACACCCTCAAGGGGTACATCTACAGTGCAGCTGGGAAGGAGCCTCCCAGCGTGGGTAGACAGATTCAAGCTAGTGGTGCTTGAGGTAGTGTGCTAAAAATAGCAGCTTGGACTCTCAAGCTCACTCAGTGCTCTGAGTGTGAGCTCAGGTAGCTATCCAAGTCTCTGCTGGAGCTGTAGTTTCTATCCTGCTATTTTTAGCATGCTAGCTTAAGCCCCACTAGCATGAATTCGTCTGTCTTGGCTAGGAAGCTCGCTCCAGCAGCAGTGTAGACATAGCCAGGCTGGCTGCTGTTGTATTCTTTGTGCTTCCAGATAGTGCAGCTACCTACCTCAAAAGGGGCAGAGACGAAAGGAGAACAGACAGGGTTGTGACTCTTCCAATCCCCTCTCAGCCTCTCCCAAGGGGAGTGTATGAACGCTAAAGATATCCACAAGTCTGTCTCCCTTATCCCTTGGGCCATTTTCAGGGTAGGCTTTCTATACCTTTCATACTTTGCCTGTTTAACTTGGGGTCTGATTCTGTCACTCTTGCAGAGTATATCACTGGGACTACTCACAGAGTGAGGTACTGCTCAGCATGAGTTTGGGTGACAGAACTAGGCCCTAAAGGTTTTGTCATACAAAGGGAGGGGGGTTGAGTATAATTTCTACTGATTCATCTCTAGATCACACAGCAAATTCAAAGTGTCAGAAGGGAATGAGGAATGTATTTCTGGGCTCTAATCTAGAAGGTCATATACCCTGAGTCTTATGAATGTCAAGTCTGAGAATGAAAAGCAGTGTAAATAAACCAGTGTTTTTGCTTTGCTCCTTGGAAAGCTCCCTTACTATCTGTTGCTGTCCTCCCTGTCAGGATCTGTCACTGTGAGGGAGATGATGAAAGCCCTCTCATCACACCATGTCGCTGTACAGGGACCCTGCGCTTTGTTCATCAGGCCTGCCTGCACCAGTGGATTAAAAGCTCAGACACGCGCTGTTGTGAACTCTGCAAATATGACTTTATAATGGAGACCAAGCTCAAACCTCTCCGGAAGGTACGATATTAGTAATTTAATTACATTCAAGTGTTGAAAGGATGAGATGGCTGCGCAACCTGCTGACATATTTAAGATACGTTTACATTTCCCAAATGTCATTTGATTTACTATTGCAATAAACACAATGGGGTGATGCTCTACTCCACAGAAGTTGATCAATTTACAGCAGCTGTGGTTCTGGGCCAATGAGTTTCATGCCCTTAGAACACACACACAGTAATATTGTCTCTTATGATATATTCTGCTGTTTAGATTTTTCTTCCTTAGCTTTGGTGTTACATTGGTGTGTACATATTACAAAACCAGAAGGGACTCAACAATAATCTAATCTGATCTCTCGCATAATATAGGCCTTAGAATATCACCCAGCAATTCCTCCATCAAGCCCATAATTTTTGATTGAGATTTATGCAGATGCTTGTGCAGAGATGGAAACTGGAGGTATCCCAAATAATGCTTCTAGATGCATAAATGTATATTAGGTATATTAGGTTACATTAACTAATTTGGTATCTAGGAAGTCAAGTGTATGCAGTTTGAGGATAAATATTCTTGGATGAATCTTTTAAAAGTCTGTTTAATGTCAGTATACAGAAGGTGAAGAGGTTAATTTTTTTGCAAAAGGGAAATATCCTTTTTTTCTCTTGTGATTCTCTTCCCTCCTCCCCCAATACATCATTGTGTCCTACTGAAGTTTTATCTTTGTGGTTGGAGTTTCACTAGAGCCAGCATCTAATTTAAAGCAAAACTTTAATTTTCATGTGAGGTTTTCTGGAAAGTGATTATGTAAAAATAACATCTTACTCAACCGACCTGTTCCCTGTATTCAGAGCCACTTCGGTGAAAAAAGATACTGCTTTTTACTGCTTTACTGCTTTTTACTCTTGTTAACACAGCCTGGAGAGAGTGAGCCGGATGCTATGCCTTCCTGTGTCTCATTCACAGAAATTGTTTAGCAAGTTCCAATCAATTATACCAGCTAATAAAAAGCACTGGGGCTGTGCAGGTGTCATGGAAGGCTTAATTTGATCTGCAAATGCTTTATCACAGGTGGTGATGTTACAGAGAAGGAATACTTTATTTTAAACTGCCAGCCCTGCAAACTCAAACTGGGATCTGAGAACTGAGCACATCTAAATAAGTTATTACTGATTATTTATAATTTTATTAATATACAAAGGCAAATTTTATCTGATGGAGTACTTAAATATCTTTAGTCACACCCTCTGGCATGATCTATACAAATTGCTCACTCCCTTTTCAACATAGGATTCAATACTTCAATCGCCAAAGTAACTGCCAAAATTACAAGTAAAAATTGCCATGTTTCCCAGGTGAATACCCTGAGAGCATGTTATTTAAACAAATAAGCTGCCTAATTCCACTTTACATTTAAACGGGGTGTGTGGAAAGCCCAAGAAATACAAGTTACAGCTTCCATGATGAAAAGAAATGAAAAACTAACATTACTATTGACATCTGAGCAGGTAACTCTCACTCAGAATTCTTCTTTCATTCTGAAAATCATATGGAATACTGGCAGATTTAGAGTGGTTACACAAAACCACATTCGTGTAAGTCTGTAACTTTCTTCATTGAATGGGAAACATTTTATTCATCTTTAGTCATGTCCCCCTGACTCTCAGTCATCACCAGTTCTTGGGAATATCTCTGATTTTGTACATGCCAAGGATTGTCCCTGTTTTTTAGAAAGTAGTTATTTTCCACTCGAAGAAGCATTCCAAGCCCAATTTATTTCAGCAATATTAAAAGATGCCAACCAGCCATTCTCCCCCAAATTCATAACTTACCAATATTGTATGTACAGTATGGACCCAGTGTATAACTGTATGGACCCAGTTCTCCCACTGAAATCAGTAACAAAAGTTTGAGTTTTATATCCTAATTTGGGCTCGGAAATATCCCTTTTCTCCTGTTTCTTGCTGGTCTTCTCTGGTTGATTCTTCTCTCTGCTAAATACTTCAACATACCAAAATTACTGGGAATTTCTTTGAAACAATACTGAGAAGTTCTTTAAATTATCTATATTACTTGCATTAATGGAATCCTGAGTATTATATCCTTTTGATATAATATCACTAATATACCATCCCTAACTGTTTACATTTGTCACTATGTTAAGATACACCATACAGTCATGAAGAAGCTGTTTTGTATGTTGTTGCAAAAGCAAAACTAGAATGGGAAGAGAGATCACAAAGAGATCAGCCATATGAATGTTCATGTGCATTAGTAGTTGTGGCAGTAACACGATCTACATGAACTTGGTGGATTCAGATGTCCTAACCTGTCCCAGTAATGTTCTAAATTGTTTAGTAATCCCACTCAGCCCTTCAAAGGCATCAGATGGAGGCCCCCCTTTCTATGCCAGAGCATTGCCTACCCACGTACTGCAATCCTGATCCCATTCCCATTCAAATGGATGGGAGTTCTGCAACTGATCTCAATGATAGCAGGATTAGTCACTTCATTGGGAATCCCCAAAACAATTATTTCCTGTCTACAACTGGTCAGAGAGTGACTTTTATAGCAAGGGTAGCCAAGGAGAGGCATCTTCAGGTTAAATATGATCTGTAGCATTCTAGAACGTGTAGCCACAGCTACCTTCATATTTAATGGAGGAGAGGGCCGCAGAGACTACCTATCTTTATCCATGCAGTCTAGCTGAGCCTGCTCTTATGGCTAAGTCCTATCGAAAATGGTAATCTTTCTCTAGGCTTTTTCAACCATCTTATAGAATTGAATAGAAAATTATAGCCCTGCTATACAATTTATAGGATGGTTCAGAAAAACTTATTATTCTCTATTAATTAAATTCTGTAATCTTTTACATTTACATTTCTATACCATTGACGTTATCTCTATTCAATTCTATAGGGCTATCCCATAACTCTGGATCTGTCCATGTGTAGAAAGGTATATATTTTAAAAACGGGTGACGGGGGAGAGAAAGCAAGTATGTGTTCCAGGGTAGTTCAGAGGAAGGCTGCGGCTGGCTGTAGTAAAGAGCTTACAATGGTGCAGCTGCGCCGCTGTAACACTGGTGGTGCAGACACTCTCAGCCGACGGGAGAGAGCTCTCCCGTTGACTTACGTATTCCAGCCCCTGTGAGTGGCGGTAGCCATGTTGGTGGGAGAACCCTCTGACATAGTGCTGTCCATACCAGTGCTTAGGTCAGTGTAACTTCCGTCGCTCAGGGGGTGGTTTATTCACACCTCTGAGCAACACAACTTATACCGACTTAAGCTGGAGTGTGTACATAGCCTAAAAGTGCGTTACCATGAAGTACAGTAGCCTGTGGCTCAATTGTACATTTGTAGTGCAGTTTCATTTTGGAGTAAAATAGCAAACTAAACAACATTTTTAAAAAATGAGAATACTCATCACTAGTGAATGAGGGTAGAAAATAGGAAATAGTTACTTCCAGGCTTGAGAAAATGTGGATTAAGAAATGTTGAGAAATGTTGGTGTATAACTGGCAGTTTCTGGAAACTTTGATTCCTTCACTAACTGGTTCAGTAGTGCCTGAATCGACTGTAAATGCATCGAGACATAAAGGAATTAGTTAAAAATACAATGATGACAATGCAAAATGTATAGAAAAGCAATTTACATATTCCTGTCTAATTCATCATAGAAGTTTTATTAATATTGAAAAAGCCATGGTATTCGCAAATAACCTATTAAAGCTTTCCTTGTAAAGAGGAAAACAATATGGCTTTGATTGTAAAACCACTCATAATATGAAAGATTTCCGGCCCACAACCCCTCACTGGTCTCCAGAGCTTCCTTGATGACCGTCCCTTTCCAAGCCGGCTATAGACCCATCTTTTCCAGACCATCCGTCTCCATGTAGACTACTGCCCTCTGCTTAGTGGATCTTGGCTCTCAGCTATTCAGGTACCTTCTATTGCAAACCTCCATGTGATTTTAACAGATTCCACTGCCTGTTAGGCCACTGTCAGCTCCCCCAGATCCCCACACAACCTCTTGCTCTACGGAGCTGTTGAACTTCACTAAGGAAGGCAAATTATAAAGCACAGCAGTGCCAGCAAAATGGTTGATTTCTGAGGTGCACACAAGGAAATTTTCAGCAACTGAGAAGAGAAGGCAATTATTTGACAGGTTTTGTGGTGACCTAGGACACTGAGCCATGATTGTAACCTGATCTTGGGTTGAACTCCCTTTGGAAACTGAGGTGCTTAGCAACTTTTAGGATCAGATCCTTATGACTCTGTCTTGCAGCCATGCAAATGAGGGTTTGATCATCTCTTGCAAAGTGTTGCTGAGTGCCATCAGCTTCCAGTAGATCACACTTACATCCAATCCCTACTGTATGTTATGTCCACTGGTGACTTAGTCATTGATTTCATGGGACCTGAGAATACTTGAAAGACAGTACAGTGGTAGGCGCAGATGAGAGAACTGCTCAAAGCCAGGCAAAATCAGGCCCACTGGTAGGGTAGGGGTTTGATATACACAGTCCAATAAGGTGAAATAAAAGTGAGCTCTACTGATGAATGGACCAGCAAGAACACAGTAGATGGCATATGAGGCACTGAACAGTTAGCTGAGAGAGATGCTGTTTCATGGATACAGTTAGCTGACTCCCATGACTAACTGTGGTGTGTAACCTATCTCTTAAATCAGCCATCGTACCAGATCACTGGAGGATAGGTAGTGTAATGCCAATTTTAAATAAGGCTCCAAAGGCAATTCTGGCAATTACAGGCTGGTAAACCTAACTTCAGTACCAAGGAAATTGATTGAAACTATAGTAAAGAACAGAATTATCAGACACATAGCTAAACACGATATGTTGGGGTAGAGTCAACATGGCTTTTGTAAAGGGAAATGATGCCTCACCAATCTATTAGAATTCTTTCACGGTATCAACAAGCATGTGGACAAGGACAATCCAGCGGGTATGATGTACTTGTACTTTCAGAAAGCCTTTGACGAGGTCTAATTGGCCACAGAAGACCCAGAGAAAGCAGGCCTAGTATGGCTGAGAAAGTGGCCACCAAGGGCACTAGCAGCAAAATCCCCTGCAATGCCATATCCAGGCGCGAGAGAGTGCCACAGAGGTGAAGATATGCTATAACACCCTCCTTTCTTGTTTTTGAAAAACATTTTGTTCTGCTCATCCCTAATAAGGGCACTGCAAACCCTGGGAACTCCATGGACTACAATCTGAGAACTAATTATTAGAGCTGGACTGTTCAGTATCTATAATAGTCTTAAGAATTTAGCCTTTTTTTGACTAGGAAGCAATTCATGACTCCATCTTCATTTTTCTTGGAATGTATTTGTTCTTTGTAAGTATTTGCTGAATAGTTTTGATGAATAATGTTCAGCATATGGATTATTTGACAGCTCTTTACTATACACATTGTGTGGTCGGTCACCTAAATATTGTTTCTGCTCCCTGTTGGATGACTAACGCTTGTTGAATAGGGGAATAGTGAATAATGAAGAACCAGCTTCTCGTATGAATAAACATTATGTGCTAAAATGCATGAAACTGGATTCACAAACAATGAATAATGTGAGTCTATGAGTCATAGTAAACTGAATTACACAAGTTTAATAAAACATTATTAATGAATCCGCTTTTTTAAAGTATTCCACCAGCTCTACTAAACCCACCAAACACCTGTCAGCTTAAAACAGTTATTTTCACTACTTCCATTAGGGCTAGATTTGAAGCGGCAATCTAAAGGTGAAAGGCTCAATATTCTATTACCAGTCTTGCCACTAATTCTCATAAACCCCTGGTTGATACCAGACTATGGAGGTTTGGCTCTTGATTGCAGTATGTTCCATTACAATTGTTTTCATAATAGCATCTTTGGAACATTTCAAATGCCAGGCTTGTAAGGATCGGAACTGAACCTATTTACAGTTTATCTACATTTCTATTCCTACGATACCATGAAACAGGATTGGCATTAAACGAACATTGCTTTAACTCGACTGGTGAAGTACCGTATTTATTCAGAGGGTTTATGCCTCAGACGTCCATGTGCCATTAATGTTGTTTACAACACAGTCTAAGGTTGTGTGATAAACTCACATTTAAGTACTTGAACTTCAGTAAAGCATTTGACATGGTACCATGTGGGAAATTATTAGTTAAATTAGGAAAGAAGGGGATCAGTACAAGCATTATAAGGTGGATAAGGAACTGGCTCAAGGGGAGGAAGCAATAGGTTGTGCTAAAAAGTGAATTATTGACTAGAGGGAGATTGCTAGTGGGGCTCCTCCTCCTCCTCCTCCTTGGGACCAATCTTATTCAATATAATTGTTCATTACCTTGCCACAAACAGGAGTGTGCTAATAAAATTTGCTGCTGATACAAAGTTGGGACGCGTTGTCAGTACAGAGGAAGATCAGAATATTATGCAGGAAGAGCTGGATGACCTTGAAGACTCCCATAACAGAAATGGGATGAAATTTAATAGTACAAAGTTCAAGGTCAAACACTTGTGAAAAAGGCAAATGCGATCCTAGGATGTATCAGGTGAGTCATTTCCAGTAGAGAGCAGTATTAATCCCATTGAACAAGGCACTGGTAAGACTTAATTTGGAATACTGTGTACAGTTTCATCACCTGTGTTCAAGAAAGGTGAATTCAAAATGAAAGAGGTACAGAGAACAGCTTATTGGATGATAAGGAGGGTCTGTGTTAAGAGAGGAGACTGGAAGAGCTTGGCTTGTTTAGCAAAAAAGCATCTGAGAGGGGATATGATTGCTCTCTATAAATGCATCAGTTGGGTAAATAGCAGGGAGGGTGAAGAGCTATTAAAGTTCACGGAGAATGCTGGCACAAGCAAAACTAGATATAAACTAGCCACGAACAAATTCAGGCTGACAATTAGAAGAAGGTATCTAACCATCAGAAGGATGAGATTCTGGAACAGTCTCCCTATAGGAGTTGTGAGGGAAAACAATTTATTTAGTTTTAAGAGAGCTGGACAAATTTATGAGTGTGATTGTATGATGGGCTTGCTTGTGGTGGTAAGGGGGGACAAGGCTCAACAGTGTTGGAGATCACTTTTGGTTTATGTCATATGTCCTAAAAGCTCATACTTTGGTATTTCATCTAGCCATCTCCAGGGGTCAGGAATGGATTTTATCTCCCCCTTCCCTCCCCCAGTGTATTCTGTTGGGTTTCTTTTAATCTCCTTCCTCTGAAGAATGAGGGATGGTCACAGCTAGAGATGGCACATAGGATGGGGAGGGTCAGGGCTCTGAGGTGGCACTGAAAATTCTCTCTCTCAGGTGCTTGGCTGGCTGGTTTTTGGTCACATGCTCAGGGGCTAACTGATCATTATATGTGTGGTCAGGAATTAATTTCCCCCTAGGTCAGATAGGCACTTACCTTGGGGGATTTTCAGTAGAGTTATGTCTGAGTCAGACGGGACCCTGGGCCAGATTCTCAGTTGATGCAAACTTGATAGTCCCATTGAAATCAAAGGCCATATGCCAATTTATACCAGTTTGCCTATCCCAGTCTCTTCTAGGCCTCATACGCTATAAAATAAAACTTAGATCTGTCATTTTGGTCATTTATATTGAAGTTACCTATAGAATCCTAGAGGTGGTTAAGTTTGAAATACTAGTCAGGTTTATTTCTTTCTAGTCAGGTTTATTTCCACTGATGTGCATTATATCTGCTTAAATTTATAAGGCAATTTTTGTTTCACTTGATGATTTTCCATTCAGCATCTCCACTTTGTATCCCTCAGTTTCCCATTTAGGAACTCACCTTGTTTATCATGTTGAGGATTAAAGAGAGAGAATTAACCTGTTTTAGTGTTCCTTACTGAAGTGTATCAGGTTACAACTCCACCCTTGAGAAACTCAATTCTCCTTTAAAAAGGATGGAATCTTGGTAAAGTAGCAGCTACAGTTCAGATATACTCAATCCAATATTTGAAGCGTGAAGCATAGTAAAAAACATAAACTGAATCAACATATTACAATAATCCATATGGAATGGATGAAAGCATCAAATTAAAATGTGCATAACACAGAGATATATCTTCAAATGGAGATTTTCCCCAAAGCCTCTCACTGTGATTATATTTCAAATTACTTCTCATATTTAAATCTTGCTGTCTAGTTAAAGTTTTTTGCTCTCTGATGAGATATTTTCCCTTAATGTATTATCCAAACTGATTATTCTGTAGCATCAAATATGACTTTCTTTCTCTCCTGGTTTTGATTTAGCTTTGGAAACTTTTTAAATAATCATTTACAGTAAAATCTGTGTTATCCAGCACTTTACCAACCGGAAAACTCTATAAACTGGCATTTCTGATCTTCACTGGTTTATAGTCCAGTTGGTGCGGGCCTGGCAGGCTCCCTACCTGGCTCTGCATGGCACCCCAGAAGCGGCAACATGTCCCTACTGCTCTTAGGCGGAGGGAAGGACACCAGGGGTTGAGAGTGTGGGAAGGGGTGTAGGGCACAGGCTCTGGGAGAGAATTTGGGTGCGGGAGGGGGCTCAGGGTGGGGGTTCGGGTACGGGAGGGGGTTCAGGGTGCCGGATCTGGGTAACGCTCATCTGGAGCAGCTCCCCACAAGTGGTGACATGTCCCTGCTGCTCCTAGGTGGAGGTGCGGCTAGGCGGCTCTTCCTGCTGCCTCCACCCACAGGCGCTGCCCCTGCAGCTCCTATTGGCTGCAGTTCTCAGTTCTCAGCCAATGAGAGCTGCAGAGCCAGTGCTCAGAGCGGGGCAGGAGCAGCATACAGAGCTGCCTGCTGTGCCTCTGCCTAGGAGCAGCAGGGACAGGTCGCCGCCGAGATCCGGCACCCTGCACCCCCTCCCACTCCCCAACTCCCTGCCCCAAGCCCGTTCCTGCACCCAAACTCCATCCCTCTTAGTTAACTGGAAATTTTTACTTACTGGCACCCCCCGATTCCCTGAACATGCCAGATAACAAAGCTTTTACTGTATTTAGGAAGTATGAGCAATTACCATTAACCATTAAAAATGAATTTATCAACTTTGTTTATGCAATAATTCAGGCAGCATTTTATTTCTATTTGGAAGGGTAATAGAAGTTACAGGATGATCCTCCTTACAAAACATAAGGCATGTTTCTGGGTTTTCTTAAATTGAATGACAATTCTGTCATTATTCATATTAACAAATTAAATGCAAGTCTAGAACTATTAATATTCAAACAAATGTGATCGTTTTTGTTTATCCATTAGAGATTGTGGATGTAGCTCTTCCAAGCATTCACTAGTTTTGCAGCCTGTGTGTGTTTATACACTGATATTGTATACCAAATCAAGCATTGCTATTAGACAGTTCTCCTTGGGCTACTGATTTTCATATATCAGTGGACTCCATGGGATTACCTTAGGTAGCCCACTGATACCTGTACTGGGACAGAGGAAGATAAGGTCTCTCCCCAGATGATAACTTCAACCCATAATAAGAATAATAAAATATATAGAAGAAATCAACTCATTTAAATGGGTTAGCTCACATTCAAGACTCTCCAAAGGAAGAATTTAAAGTTACTGCTGTCGTCCCGGTGAACCAATGGGGTAGATTAGTGAGTGACTCAGTGATTGAGGCAGGTTAGTGGAGAATTAAGTTATTCAACACAGAGATTCACTATTGGGTCAAAACACAGATATTCCATTTTAATGCAATAGGTAACAAATTATTACCCTTTGTCTGCAGCAGGGCTTGTTGGGTCCTAGAGAAGGGGCTGGTGACTGATTAAGATCTGCTTAGTATCGTTCTCTATAAGAGGCAAGAATAAAAAGCCATAATTCCGGTCACAAATGAGCTCCCTCAAAATATCTTAAGGCAAAACTCTGTTACAGATTTTGTATACAGTATATTGTGTTTGCTAACTATGATAATCCAGTCTTTCTCACTGAGTCCATTCCACGAACACTTAGGGAAAGATTCTCACACTACTCCTTGTGTTGTTTCACCTTCATGGGTACAACAATTTTGCTCCAGGTGTTTGGCAAAATTTGCAGTCTCATCTTACCCATAGGTTTCAGAGTAGCAGCCATGTTAGTCTGTATTCGCAAAAAGAAAAGGAGTACTTGTGGAACCTTAGAGACTAACCAATTTATTTGAGCATAAGCTTTTGTGAGCTACAGCATCCGATGAAGTGAGCTGTAGCTCACGAAAGCTTATGCTCAAATAAATTGGTTAGTCTCTAAGGTGCCACAAGTCCTCCTTTTCATCTTACCCATAGACTCAATTGAGGCAGGAAACAGTGCAGAATCTAGCATATCAAAGTGACGTTATGACTGTCCTCCAAATCTTTGTATTCTATATAATACATTCTTCTCATATGGTTTCAAGCCAGCCCTTTACATGGGGCACAGAGTTAGAAGAGAATGATTTAGGTTTCATTAGCAAAAATGTTTTCTTTGTGATGGAGCCTTGAAATTGTGTGGTCAGTAGAAAGCCAGAGAAGGAATAACCTTTAGGAAGTACATCTGTCTGAGAACAGAAATAGTATTTTACTGGAGGGATTCATTCAAGATGTGATGATCTGAGAATAAATCTTTATTGGGTGATATAATAATTGAAATAAAGGCAAAATATGCTGAAAGATGTTGATTTCTTTTTGTTTAAAAGATAGCTTCACTTTGATCATTCCTATTTACGCTCATTATTTAAGAACATGCCATGTGTTATTCACTGCTAAAAGTGATATTCCCTGCAGAGAGAGCTGTGTGAGCTCCCGCTGTGAAATCAAGCTAGTCCATTACAAAACACTCCTCCCACTAGAAGAGATTCTCTCAGAACCTGAATTGACTTGCAGTATCTCCTAGGAAAAAAGGAAACTTTTGAGCAGTCACTACTGTATCCCTTGCTGTTTTCTTCCTATTACTCTGAGCTGTAATGTAGAAACCACCTGGCCTTTTCATTATCTTTATAACAAGGTCCATGATCAGAAGTGATAGCTAATATTGTGTAGGTCTGGTAACACTGACTTGCTGTGGGATTCGTTTTCTTTTAACCTAATTTGGTGGATACGTTTCAATCCTTGACATAGCAGAAGGTCCTGCATTTTCCTTTGATTTCTGGTGCAGCTACCCAGTGTTGTCAAGGCAACCAGCATCAGTGTTTTCTTTTCTACAGTAAACTGAGGCTCAAACATTGTAAGCCTTAAATCTCACTCATTTCTTGTAATATGTGAGGTCAAATACTTCACCAGTATGCACAAAGGCACAAAGCTATTACTTTTTTATTGGCTATCATGTCATTATAGGGAACAACTCTGTGCACAAGGGAGAATGTGTATAGTAAAGCTTTTAAAGTTAAAATAATTCTATAGCATTTATGTCCGGTTGTGATGCCTCAAGGTTACAAGGGACTGTTTTGTACAGACAGTTGTTGTACTTCTAGTGTTTTAGCAATTACGGTTGTGCTCTACTGCTAATTTGTATGTAAACAGTTCACACATATGCTTGTTCTTGTGCTGCAACCTTCTCATGACTTGTGCCACAACAAAAACAATAGGTCATAAATATTTCACAGTGGGAAGTCTGCTCTAGCGACCTATCCCAGTATTTCTTTTTGTTCTATTCAGTGGCAGTTCTGCTGCTCCTGTCCCAATTTACAGTTCCTTACACCAGCTGATAATCTGACCCCTCAACCTTTCATGGCCTAGAAACGTCCCCAAGATATCTTCATGCTAGCAAAATGTCATCACATCATAACATTGTGCTGTGACACCCCAGTGCAGCAGCCTTCCTGAAGAGAAGACAAGATGGCTTTTATTGTTTCTAATATCGTTTTGTTGTTCATGGTGATTTGGGCTCTATTTTAAGATAAACAACCAAAGCTTTGGTTATCATAATATAAAGCTTCTTAAAAATCAACTACTAAAAGTCATTTCCTCTTTTACTCATCAGCCATTCCCAAGTTCTGTATTTCTCCTGCTACAGTGGCTGATCTCAGTAATGCTCATGGAAGTGTAAGGAATTCAGGACATTGCTCAGCTTTAGATGTTTGTGATGTTAGCCACTGCTGCACAGAAACCTGAACCTGAATCTGGCTAGGTAAAATGCCTTCTGTAGAGTCCAAACTCTCATTGTGTGACACAGTTAACAAACACTTGGGGGCTGTGGGTAAGCCCAGAGTCCCAACTGTGCTCCCCACAGAAATGTTGCATTTCAGCAGGAGCTGAGATTATTACAATTCTGCTCTACTCAGTTGTGTGGCCTGTGGAACTCAGAATGAGTCTAGACCTTTTATCCCCATCCTTTTTGGTGGCGAGTCCAGTCAAGCATTTCCTAATAGCCATATATTAAACATGGGTCTTTAGAATTTACTGAACCATACTAGAAAATGTAAAAACATAAGAAGCAGAAAACATCAATTTTTCAATTCTCAGCCCCAATCTTGACCTAAAACAAATCTGAAGCTGTTAGTTCCAAAAATACTTGAAACATTCAGTTTTTAGAGCTTGATTTTGAAGCTGATGGCAATTTTGCCATTGGCTTTAATGGGAGAGGGCTGTTCGCCACCCTAATACTGATTAATAATGTAATAAATGACAAATTTATCAAATGAAAATATCCAAACTTTACTGAGATTATTTAAACTAAACTTCCAAATCATGTGAGTAGTTCTGAATGGAGGGCTTCCTTAGCTAAGAAGCAGATTATATATAGAGTCTGCCTGGATCTGCTTTGCTTGTTATTGGTGGAATAAATGTAACTATTTCATTTACAATATATATCATGGCTCTTCTCTTGTAATCAACTGCTATTTTCGCAGCACTGGGTCTAAATTATGTTAAATTAGGGAAAATAATATATTTAATTTCCTATATTTTACAACTTTCAGTATTGAACTCATTTTTCTTTTAAGTTTAAAAATATAGTCTTTCACTACAAGGACGTAAAATTTTCTACATGTACCTCACTCTCCTGCCACATGATGTTCAGAAGTTGGCTGTGTGAAAAGTAAAAGCACAATATTAGATCTTTGCTAGAGGACTTTGAGAATGTAAAGCTTACCTCAACTCTTCATCTGTGTATTATGGCTGTACTTTTGTGAAGGACTCAATTGTGTACTTTTGTGAGGGACTCCCCTGGATTATTCAGAACAGATTGGTCCCACTTAGCTGTTTTTGTTTCATTGTATCAGATAATCATTTCCATGGAGAAAAGTATAAAAGACAATGAGTTAGGAGTAGCTATTTATTGACAAATTGGCACATTTTTTGCAAAGGTCAAATTTTAAAGAAAATAAAGCACCTCCCCTCTTTCAATCACTGGGATGTGGCAAGTCATGCATTTGAATCTGACATATATATTACACTTGCGCTTGAACAGTCAAGTGTACTGACCTGATCAAGCTGAAATGCATGAGAAAATGTCAGACTGACAGACCTTTGGCCTATACAGTCACCCAAACCAAACAACACCTTTCTTGTGAATCAGACTGATTTGAATAAGTGAATATCAAATACTGGGTTCTATTTCCCCACCCAAGTAAGGTTAGCTTATTCTTCAGGAAGAAAATAATGCCCACATGAAAAATGGCTATTTTCAGGATCACTTGTACTGTTTACTGGATGAGTAGGAAGGAGCAGAACTGGCTGGGGGCAATTTTGTTTGCATCTAACAGAAAGAACAGAAAATGAAAATAAAAACAGGGACGCAGATGGGGGTTTGGGTGACAACTTTTAGAGGTTCATCCAACTCCTATCAAATTATGCCTGAACTAAAGGTTCGCAAGTGCACGTTAATGTAGTCCCATTTCATTCAGAACTACGCTAATGTGCACTAGGGAATTTTTAGTGCATGCCAGCAAGATTCACATGGGCCATTGAGTGTGCAACGCGCTGGTGCACATTAGAATTTACATCCTTTCTGGTGCATCCTAAGGCACCATGTAGACATGCCCAAAAAAGATTTGTATGTGGTTTCCTAATATGCAGTCATGAAATTATGGACAGTGACACTTCAGCGTATTTAGAAAGAGGCCTGAAGAATGTATTTCAGCAAAATGTAAGGCTTATACTGAGGGGAAGAATGATTGGCTTCAGCTAAATATATTTTTCAGAAATATTTGAGGGTTTTAACTCTGTCTTCTTCCTGAATGAGTACTAAAGTTTCTAATGAAGTTATTTCCCTTTTGTGTCAGGATTCTCTAGGAGCTTTCTTTGAGATATAGTCTTTCGTTGTTGTGTGTGTATTTATCTGTGTATTGTTGCTTCCAACATACAAAGGAATACTTTTCTCAATCCACATTATGGAACATACATTGATGTGAAGGGGAGTTATGCGCATGGATTATATTGATGATAGAAAATATAATACCTTCAGGTCAAATTACACCATAAGATCTCCAGCAAATCTCAAATAAGTTACTTATAGTTTTGTCTGTAACAAATAAGCGAGCATAGGGGATTCTCTCTCTCTCTCTCTCTCTCTAAAGAGTGGTTTTACTCTGATGCTAGGGCAAATGGAACAAAGGAGGGGGGAAGTGTATGATTTGAAGAGAACAGGACATTTTCAGCATAATACAGTACTAAGTGCAATCCTTTTCCCTTATATTGGCTTAACACAAAGCAAATGCAAGTGAAAATATTTTCCAGACTTTAGGGGGAATTACTAATATTACACAGTAGCCACAGGAGATCTGGAGCCACCAGGATGATGGCTGGATGCATGAATTTTGACTGGGACTTAGTAAATAATAGAAAAATATAATTTTTTTAGTATTTTATTTAAAATGTCAGCAATTTTGAATAAATTATCTAATTAATATGATTTGATCAGTTCTAATTTTGACACATGTATCTCAAGGTGGTTCCAGGTCTCATAATTAAATATTTTGGGAACCAAGTTGTGTCATGAATAGAGAGGGGAAGGTGATCCTTGCTAACAAAACTATGATAATTTGTTAATAAGCACCCAAAAGTGCTATAAGTACTGTATAAAACATAATAAAGACATAGTCTTTGCCTCAGGGAGCTTTCAATCTAATTAGACAAGACAGAGGAAGAGAGAGACACATATAGATGGGTATAAAAGGTATCAATGTAAGAAAAAGCCTGTTAGAAGAGCCTGATCTAAATCTGGGGAAAAAAGGAGAATTTGCCAAACTGCTGAACTTAATCAACAGTGATTGCACATTTCAGAAAGAAAACAAATAGATGTGAATACTGACTTAATAAGAAAAAGTAAAGAACAAGTCTAGGGAGGAAAACAGAGTGAAAGTATTATAGTTAAAATGTATGAGCATATGAAAGAATGGTCTAGTTATGGAAAGAGGCACAAACCTAGACAATGTCCAACGTATGGTCAAACCTGCCATATCTGCAAGAAATAGAATCATGTTGCAAAAGTTTGCAAACAGAGAAGTCTGGAAACACTTAGAAATATACATTTAGTTCAAAATTCAAAAGTCTCAAAGAGGATACCGAATAAGTAATACAGAGCTTCAGTTGTATTTATATGATTTAAAATTAGAATATCAACTTTCTAGAGTTTATGAAGTAACCAATGTAATTGAAGATGATATATTTTAAATAAATTTTTCCTGTAACAGAAAGCTTAGCAACAGATTACCTAGTTTTTTTCAAGATTATAAGGAAAGGATTAACTGTAAATATCGGTCAAGTTTGTATCAAATGAATTATTGTGATAGAGGATCACATCAACTACCTTGTTTGAAATCAAATGTACACTAATGTAGAAATTGGGCTTAGAAATTGTAATCTTACGATGCCATGACTAATAATGGTCAAGTATGTAGATTAAATTGGAGATATTTGAAATAGTTACCTGCAAGACCAGACTCAATTTAAAGAAGAAATTATATAGTACAGCAATCTGTCTTGAGGCACATCACTGCTAGGTGACTTGTCTTTATCTTCAAGGCTTTAAAGGAATATAATTTCCTACACACACACACACATCTCCTTACGTATTATTTGCACATACACTTCACAAAGACTATGATGACTAGTGTGACACAGGCTTTCAGTAGAGATCTTACATAACACTCTTTGAGGGAACTAGTATGTAAATACCAGACCCAGGGGATCCCTGTAACCCTAATGCACCCTTCTGCCAGCTAGCATCAAGAGGTCCTTGGGTCACAATGTTAAACATTCATCTTGTTAGTTCCATCCCCCCTTTCCCCTCATTCCCCTTGTCTGTGCAAGTGGCTCATCCTCCCTCTTTCCCATTGCCCCTCCATGCTAACTATGCCTTTGTTCCATGCTCTCTGCACCATTATAGATTTAAGACCAATGCCAACATAAAAATAATCAGCCATGCAGATGGTGCCCATATTACTTGGTGTTGAGAGGCAGATAGATGTATTGCCATAGAGTGGAAAGACATGCTCTGGCATGGTTCTGGAGGAGGTGAAGGAAGGGGGCCTCATGGCTGGTCCTATCTCTGAAAGTGGTTTTCACATGTTCAGCCTTAATGGCGTATCACAGGCAAAAAACTGGATATGTCCCATACCAAGACATAATACATGCCATTAGATATACCACTAACATTCTACTAACATACTGTACGTGCCATAAAATGCAGCAGTCCCTATTGCTTTGATTGGGACGCTAAAATCTTGGATTAACTGTTGTGAGCCTGGCTTTCAAGCACAAATGTAACTGTGACTTATGTAGTTTTAGCCCCAGTTAGTTTGACCTACTATACAAATTTAGGTGATTCCATTTGATAGCTGGAGCAAGACATCTTACCTAAAGATATATGCTGTAGAGACATCTTATAGGAGATCTTGCCACAAAGATGTTCCGTAATTTCTTTATGGCAGAGTGGACAGGGAAAGGAATTGGCTGGCTGGGGAAGAGCCAGGGATGGGAGCAACAAATCAATGGAATATAAAAAAGGATTGCCCCAGACTCTGGTTTAGCAAGAGCGGGTGGTAGCAGCAGCTCTTGAGTGAAGGTTCTTGGCGGAGGGTCAGGGCTAGATTTCATTTCCCTTCACTCCTGTGTGGTTTATCCACATATAGCCTGTCCTCTCTGACTTTGCGTGAATGATGGATTTCTCTGCAGCCAGAGTACATCCTTTCTGGATATCGTAATGAGATAGACATGGCCATCTTCTAGTTGTTTGTCAGAGAAGATCACTCCCTAGTGATTTGGAGGAAAGCCTTATCCATCTTGGATTTCATCCAAGCTATTCTCTGTGGTGGCACTGAGCTCCACGTGATAGTGGTAGCTTCAGTACTGGCCTGTAGTGCAGCACAGTCCCCATTATGACCGTCTTTTGGATTGCATTAGCACTAAGCGGCCACAACTGGAGACTCATTGCGCTAGGCATGTACAAACACATAGAGTGTATTCCCCAGATTTCTTGCAGGCTAAATGGACAAGACAAATAAAGATTCAGAAGGGAAACTGATTCACAAAAACGTGAAGTGACTTGCACAAGGTCACATGGGGCTAGATTCACCAAGGAACTTGGGCATGGCAATGCTGAGTGTCACCCTGCTTAACTTTTACATGCCTAGAAAAAACACCTGGTTAGCACCTAGCATCTTATAATGCATGGGAGACATAGGACCCTTACTGTGGGATTCACAAAAGCCAGCATGCTAGGCAGCTCCTCCCCTCAGGTAGTCAATGGGAGACATTAAGCCAAGCGCTGTGTGCTCAGAACTACCCCTCTCTTGGAGTTAGATGCCTATAAAATTATTTGGAAAAGAGGGACTGTAGGTCTTCGACTTTCTAAGCTAGTGCTGCAACCATCAGCTATAGTCTTTTGTTCTTTCCTTCCGCACCTCTCCTGTGATTTTCTCATAATTTATCCAAAGTGGAACAGCTTCAGTGGGAGAATCTGAGGGAGCCCACATCAGAATACTGAATGAGCCAGTGGTTAGGGCCCTCACATGAGAAGTGGCAGATCCCACTTCAAATCTCTTCTCCCTTTCAGGTGGAGTGAGACTTGACCTGGAGGTCTTCCTACATTTCAGGTGAGTATCGTAACCACTGGGCTATTTTTTGGTAAACTCACTTATCAGGGGCTGATCCAGTAGGCAAGGACTGAGTTAGGTGGCCAAATACCTCTCTTCCCCCAGTCATGAATCACACAGGGGCATAGGCAGCTGGACCCTTGGTGTAAGGTTGCAGTGCACACGCTCAGAGGCAGAAACATAGGCACCTAAGGGAAATTTTACTGCAATACATGTAGGCTCTGCGTGATTTTATGTACCTAAAGGATTCAAGGACAAGGACTGATCAGGAGTTTTGTGAATCCCAGTGGGGCCTGATTCTGGGATTTTAGGCACCTAAAGTGGCAGCTAAATGCCTCAGGCCTTATGTGAATCTAGCCCTTAGGAGCTCAGTGGCAGAGTTAAAACTAGTGCCCTGTCCACTAGATCATGCAATGTCACACTGAACAAAGACTGTATTAACTGCTGTTTCAACATGTGAAGAGGATCCTTAAAGGCTTTTTAGGGAGAAGGGTTTATGCATTGTAGAAAGCTGTTAATATTGCTTTTTAAATAAACAACCATAATGTGACATGAGCATATCCCTAATAGATGAGGAGGTGATGACGATGTTGGTTTGGAAGAAGGCCCTGTTATGGGCAGAGGATGTTATAATTATCCACCGTGGCGTTTCTTGCACTTTCCTCTGAAGCATCTGTTGCTGGCCACTCTGAAACAGGATACTGGGCTGAATGGACCACTGGTCTGACCTAGTATGGCCATTCTTATATTAATGTTCCACATTCCTGCTTTTAGGTCTGTGCTGGAATATAGGTACTGGGGTGAGGATAGTTACTGAATTATGATTATTCTTGATGATACAGATTACAGAAACAGCTACTTCATTTTGCATGTTAGAGAGGATCTGTTCCAATTACTTAATATCCCTACTTTGCACATTTTAAGGGCCTGCTAACTGATGACATACAAAGTTACAAATTCATAAGCTTAATAAGTGGTGTGCACTGATTGTACCAACCGAGTACAACTCTTTCAGTTCACTGTCATTTTTAAAGAGAAATGTACTGCTCTTTATTTTGAAAAGGCTGCATTATGAATTCTGTGAAGATAAAAATCTCATTACTAAGGTGTTTAGCAAAGTGAGGTATTTTAATAACATAGTTCTTCAATAATCTATGCGACCATTACTGCAGAAGCTGTAGAATCTTAGGGCTTTTCTACAAGCAGAGCTGCACCAATTTAATATGTGTGATTTTAACATTTCTTTAGTTGAACAGCTGCAAGTCTGTGTAGACACTGATTTCAGTTTAAAGCAGTATAGTTTAGGTTACGTTGATGAGGAACAGTGAAAGAAGTCACTCTTTAACTGAAATGAGTGCCTACAAAGGGGTTTGTACCAGTTTTAACTAAATCAGCTTAGCTAAGGGTATGTCTACACTGCCCACGTTACAGCGCGGCCGCAGCAGCTCTGTGACATGGGCAGTGTACACACGCTTTATCACCAGGGGAGAGCTCTCCCAGTAATTAAAAAAAACCCACCCCGAACGAGCAGTGGTAGCTTTATCGCCAGGAGCACGGCTCCCAGTGATAAAGTACTGTCTATACTGGCGCTTTTCAGCACTCAAACTTTTGTTGCTCAGGGGAGTGTTTTTTCACACACCTGAACGACTAAAGTTTTAGAGCTGAAAGTGGCAGTGTAGACACAGCCTGTGTGTAGACCAGGCCTCAGATTATACATTCTATGGACCATGTCTTTCTGTATGTGTCTACAGTGCCTAGCACAATAGAGTCCTGATTCTGGATGCAGTTAAGAGAAGGGGGTATGATGAGCCTAACACACATCTTACAGCAGGGGGTGGGCAAAATTTTTGGCTTGAGGGCCACATCAGTGTTGCAAAACTGTATGGAGGGCCGGGTAGAGAAGGCTGTGCCTCCCCAAACTGCCTGGACCCCGCCCCCTCCCTCTTCCCACCCTCTGACTGCCCCCTCAGAACCTCCGACCCGTCCAACCCCCCTGCTCCCTGACCGCTCCCTCCCAGAACCCCCCGCCCCTAACCGCCCCGCCCCCGGGACCCCACCCCTTATTCAACCCTCCCTGCTCCCTGTCCCCGGACGGTCCTGACCCCTATCCACCCCTCCGGAACCCCACCCCCTATTCAACCGTCCCTGCTCCCTGTCCTTACTGCCCTGACCCCGATCCACACCCCCGCCCCCTGACAGGCCCCCCGGGACTCCCACGCCTATCCAACCACTCCTGTTCCCTGTCTCCTGACTGCCCCCCAGGAGTCCCTGCCCCTTATCTAACCCCCCCGCTCCCCACACCTTTACCATGCTGCTCAGAGCAGCAGGACTGGCAGCCGCGCCACCTGGCTGCAGCCAGCTACGCCACCGCGCTGCCCAGAGCACTGGCGGCATGGCGAGCTGAGGCTGTGGGGGTGGGGGGATGGCAGGGGAGGGGCCGGGGGCTAGCCTCCCTGGCTGGGAGTTCAGGGGCCAGGCAGGACAGTCCTGCAGGCTGGATGTGGCCTGCAGGCCGTAGTTTGCCCACCTCTGTCTTATAGCAACCAGGCACAAATATACTCCCTACACTCTATTGAGCACTGGTGCCTCTTGGGTGCTGTTTATCTCAAAGGGAAGGCCATGGTCCTATCCCTTGTTCTTCCCACCCACTAGACCTGGCAAATGCTGCATTATCCTAAGGGGAGGTGCCAGAGACATACTCAATATTCTGTGATGTACAGCAGGGTATTTTGTGCTGCATTAGGGTATAAGGTAGTCTTTGCTACAGATCTAACCTCTAGTTCCTCTTTGGTTTTGCTTCACATACTACAAAGGCTAAACTCTCCTCTCTGAGCCACACTTCTGATTTCTTCAGAGCTCTTCTGCTCTCCCTGTGTAGAACCCCTATTGTCTTTTATTAGTATTAGTTTGTCTTTCTCCTTCCTCCCCACACGGATTGCCTAGTGAACCCATTCCATTCCTGAAAACAGTCTGATTCTTTCCTCCAGCTGGTAGTTTGATATTAGTGAGTGGTTTACTGTGGAGTCAGAAACAATTAGCGCTTTGACAACTGACCAAAAAAATAGAAAATAAATGCCCCCAAGTTATGTACTGAGATCACACTGAAATATCTTGAGTGCTCAGTTCACTGCATCATATACTCGCTAAAGTCCTTATGGTCTTTTGCCCTGTCTTTTCCAAAAGATCATCCATGATCTGCTAATCATATTAGGCTTCTTTTGGGAAAGGGGCCACGCTTCTCTGTGTTTGTAGAGCATTTGAATTAGCACATTTTAGGTGCCATCATAAAATCATCATTTCAGACTCCCTTTTGCAGAGATTATTGGGTGGGAGCAGGGAGAAAGACACATACTCTCTCCCTCCCACCTCCCCCCCCAATTATTTACCTTCTTGAAAAAAGAACAGAAACTATGTAATAAAATAGCCTTGTCTCTAGATGTGAACAGAAGCAGCTCCATGCAGGTGTGTGTGCTGCTTCTTGTATTCTGCTATTATGTTTATTTGCAGAATTATATATAGCAAGAAGGATTGATGCAACAAGAAAACACATCAAACACAAAAGATTTAATGCTCGATCACTACAGAATTTCCCTTTCCAGGGCTGCTCTAACCAATCCTAGAAAACAAAGATCCAGAAAAAGATACAGGAGTTACAATTAATTAATTCTACAGAAGCCCTTTCTCAGCAGCATCAGCCATCTTTCTCTACTTCAGACAGTCTCTGAGCTGCCTCTTTGAAGTGGCACAGCCCTCTGAGTGGCTGCTATGACATACTCAGGACACTGACTGACCTAGTCTTTGAGCCGCTATCACTTCTTTGCTGGCGATACCTGAATTTCTTGTGTTCTGAGCTCTTTTTTATCTTCTTTTCTTTTGAAGTTTGTTACACAGTACAGAAGGTTAGTTTCCTCCTGCTCCAAGCATTCAAAGGAGAGACACCTTTCCCCAAACTTGTAACTTCAATTTTGTATGTACAGCCATTTGCCCCTTGCAAGAGAAACATTTGTGTATGTAAATAGCACATTAATTTACAAATGCGGGTAGCTAAATACAAAATTGTGGGAATAAATTATTGTGGGCCAAGCCTTTTGGCCCAAGTGAAGATTGTGGGAAACCCTGAATGCAGTGAGGGGGTGGAAGGATGCAGAGAACTGCACCTTTAGCATGCTGCAGAAATATGCCCTTTCAGGGCTCTATCTGCCATACTATGGCTAATGCTTGAGGTACAGGATAGGCTAGATGAGGACTGTGTGGCTTTCTGAACAGTGAATCTGTGTCTCTGTTGCAGGGGAATGGGGAAATGTGAGCCAATGGTAACTATAATCCTAAGGGTGCAGCCCTTTTGGAGAGACTTTTGTCTCGATTATGGAACTGTTTTGCATAAAGTCTGTTTACCTACATGTTGTGTGCAGGGGAGGGAATTTGAATTGCCGCCATACTTTTATAGACTGAGTTAAGGCCCCTTTGAAACTTTGATCCAAAATGTCTATAGTAAGCAGTCTCTAGAACAGGGGAGGGCAAACTTTTTGGCCTGAGGGCCACATTGGGTTTCTGAAATTTCTGGCCCCTGCCCCCTATCTGAACCCCCCTGCTTCTTGCCCCCTGACAGCGCCCCGGCAACCCCTGCCCCATCCACCCACCCCTTCTCCCTGATCGCCCCCGGACCCACCGCCCCTAACTGCCCCCCGCCACCCTATCCAACCCCACTCTCCTTCCTGACTGCCCCCCGGGACCCCTGCTCCCATTCAAGCCCCCTGTTCCCTGCCCTCTGACCGCCCCAACCCCTATCCACACCCCCAGCCCCTGACCACCCCCCAAACTCCCCTGCCCTCTATTCAACACCCCCCACCCCCTTACTGTGCTGTCTGGAGCACCGTTGACTGGCAGCGTGGCTGCACAAGGACAGGCAGCCACGCCACGCAGCTCAGTGCACCGGGTCAGGCCGGGCTCGCAGCTGCACTGCCCCAGGAGCTCGTCGCCCAGAGCATTGCGCCGGCAGCGCAGTCAGCTGAGGCTGAGGGAGGAACAGCAGGGGAGTGGCCGGGAGCTAGCTTCCCGGGCCAGGAGCTCAGGGGCCTGGCAGAACGGTCCCGCGGGCCAGATGCAGCCTGTGGGCCGTAGTTTGCCCACCTCTGCTCTAGAAAATGGGACTGCATCCCTAGATACTTCAGAAAACTGTCTTTCAGCAATTGCTTGAATAAAACTAGCATAGTGATTTTGATTAACCAGTATCACCTCAAAAAGACATAAAAAGAGGCAGTTTTGATCCTGCTGCCTTTTGACCTATAGCCAGCTCCCACAAGTACTATGGATTCCTGTAGATTAGCCAGCAGGGATAAGGAACTTGTTAACTACATTTTCCTCACTGAGTGTAGGCAGACTGTTTAGATTCCTATTTCTGTGATGACTCATGATGATTTAGTTTGCAATTACAAAAAAAATGATTATGAACTTCGGTAACAGCTTTTAGTTTTCGGAGGAAGATCATGTCTTTATAACACAGAGGAAGCAAAAAGCTTGAACAAGGAGCTATGTGTACTGTTAACTAAGATTATTACAACCTTTCTATGGCATGAGCTAATAACAAAATGTTCTCTTTCTTTTTCAAAGGTTTTGGGATGAGTGCATCAAATCTACAGTGCACATTGTTTCTACTTCTATATTTAGTCCAATACACTTTTTAATGGTTGATTTTATTTTTGTGCAAAGTTACAAAATCTTGCTTTCATTTCTTTGTGCCTTTGAATGCTCTTCACAATACATTGTGTTATGAACTTTATGAACTCAGTACAGTCTTATTGCACCCTCTAGTGGCTAGCAGGCATCATCCTTGAAGGAAACCAGCACACCACTTTCAAAAGACAAGTGTTGGAGCTTGAATTCATAACCTAGCTAGTCACTAAAAATCATGGTCATAATCAGTGCTTAATGAAGGAGGCGCAAGGGCTCGAGCAATTTTTTAACTGTCATAACTGATGTGGCAAGCCCAGAGGTGCCCGGGGCTCAGCCCTGGCACAAATTAAGCACTGGTCTTAATAAAGACACTGGATTTATGGCTTATTACAACTCTCTATAACCCACTAACACCCCCCCCCATCACCACCACCACTTTGTCCTATGAATGGTCCCTTAGAGTGTGTGCTAACTACTTATGCTAAACTATCTGTTTGATCTTGTATTTAGCTGTGACATTCTGAGTACCTTTCCCAGACCTGAAGAAGAGCTCTGTGTAGCTCGAAAGCTTGTCTCTCACCAGCAGAAGCTGGTCCAATAAAAGTTATTACCACACCCATCTTGTCTTTCACAGTAAAAATGTAATATTCTAGTTGATTTGTTAAAATGAAAAATGAAAATATCAGTCTAACAATACAAGGAGATAAATATCCTGAGTGGTTCTAAATCCCTCATCATAGCACTCCTCTATTGGTTAGCCTTCTGTCACTCACCTCCGCTTGAGCCTCTGCCCAAAATGAAAAGGAGAGAGAGAATTGAGAGATGCCTATGAAGCTTGTATCACAAAATTCCACAAGACACAAAGCATCCTTGGTATAAACAAGTACATCCCCAGTGAGTTTATTGGAGTTGTGGCAGGACTGGATTAGAACCATAATATTTATTTGTTGTACCCCTCGTTCTTTCCCCACATTCTTCCGTTATCCATTTGTCTTCACTCACTCTGCAGTCTTTTAGATCTCTGCCCTGAAGAGCTTACTTTCTTCTTATACAGCACTGTGAAATCACAGTATAAACATCTCTCCAAGAGTGAAACTGGAACACATACCATCACCACCCATATTGACACTCAGGGGTGCAATTATTATTTTTGTTTGTTTGTTTTACATAATATGCCTTTCCCAACCCCTCCCTCTCCCCCCCCCCCCCCTTAGACTTCTCTTGCTGTTTCTCTGGCCTCTCCTGCTTCCTGCTGCTGTCTCTTTTTCTCCACCAGCCTCAGTACAGCACCCCCTCTTAGGCCAAATTCTGCTCCTAGTTGTAGATTGACTTTGAAGGGAGCCCCTCACTTTTATCCCTTTTAGTCTCTTCGGCTGGCTGCTTCCTCATTCCCTTCCCCAAGGTCTCACTGCTCGCCCTCTTCCTGTCCCCTTATGCCTCCCTAGTTAGATTCAAAAGTCTTTTGTGCTTCAGGCATCAACAACATTACATACCCAGTTTTACCTTGAGAAAAGACTAATTGGAGTGTTTGTTTCTCCTAAGTGTTATCAATGAAAGCCCAGTGTTAAAGGAAGTTCTGTTTGTTGGTAAGTGTTATATTGTAAGCTCTTTGGGACAGGGATGATCATTTATTGTTTTTACACAGTGCCTAGCACAATGGGGCCATGACCTGGTGGAGGCTACTAGATGCTAGCAATAAATTAAATGAAATCTGTGGAGTTTTCTTCACCATTAAAAGTTCTATTCCATACAGGTTTTCATACCTTGCTCATCACAGTAGTATCTGAGTGCTTGCCAGTAGTGCGTGAAGCAACATGACTACACATCTGTCACTTGTTTGTTCTCTCACCCTCTCCCCACAGGGAGAAGCGTGTGCAGTGGAGTGTCTTGTTTTGGTAGGGTGGTGGGGGTTTTTTGACTAAAAATAAAGTTATATATTAGCAAAACTGTTCGCGTGTTTTCTTCAACCAGCTCTAGTTGAACTAGATATCTGATATGGGATTATGTAGTAGTGGTTATCAGCTACTTCACTTAGCATGGAATCAGGTTAACGGGGGAGGACACTCAATGCCTTGAACTTAACAACAGACACTATTGTTGATTAGTTGTTAGTTTAAATAACTCTAGAACTAATAACTTAGGAAACCTAATGCAGACAGAAAATAGGGAAAAGAAACTATTTTCTATGTTAAATCGATTCTTGAAGGTTGGCACTAGCGGTTTTAACACCTGTTATTTTTAACCAATATAAGCCATGGCTATTTAGTTTTCTTCTGTGATGCAAGAGTCTGGGTTCCTTCTCTTGCCTGTATCTCACACTATCCTGACTTTTCCTCCACCTCCTTGTCTCGGGAGTATTCTGCTTTTATTTGTTTTTAATGGTTGTAACTGTTGTTTTGTTACATCAACCCGCTGAGATCACTGACTTGTAAAACTGTGGTATGAAGCCTTAAGAGTGAGGAACGCTTTTGTATCATCCTTTGACCTACCCACTAACACCCTAAGCTTCAGCCCCAAAGGTCTGGCCTTACACTGTACCTATATAGAGCACCGTCCCCAGAACCATAACTGTTTCCACATTCAGAATTGCTTCACTTGGAAAGTGGTGCTTTTGGCACTTTTACTGAAGTTGTAGCATCATATCGGAATTACTGTCCTGCAAAGGACACCAACATGAGCATTTGTGTGCCAGTCCCGAAATGGGCTTAAATAGGAACTATTACTGGTATAGCAATTGCCTTCTTGCATGAGCTGGAGAGAGAGAGCATGTACATCTGTCAGAGAAAAATTCTGAGTCTTTAAATTTCCTTTCCCGCTCATCTTATTCTATATTTATTTTTCACTTCAGTTCTACGCCGTGCCTCCCAATTTGTGCAGTTGAACTTACCCTCTGGTTTGTGCCATTGCTTAGATACTTTATGTGAAAGAGCTACAACTAGAAAAGTCTCATTATCTCTACAGTTCAGTCATGTAGTAATATGACCATCCGAAAGGTGGCACTGTTGTACTATGTTTTCCACCTACTTTACTAATATTCATGAGGGCGGTGTCTGTGGATTTCAAAAGTACTCATCAGACAATCTGTTTTTAAATACATGCTTTTTAGACAAAAGGATAGGGTGTTTTTTTTTAGTAGAATTTGTTATGATTGAGAGGAGGAACTGTGGCAAAAAACAAAAAATTTATACAATATTAACAAAAGGAAAAGTCAGAGTTTGAAGTCAGCTGAGTTGCATGGGTGCAACTGAAGAGAGACTTTGGCCTGTTGTATGAAATCTATCCAGAGTCTTACCCAAGGTTAAGTGACAGGTTTTTAAGCAACCAAGCACATTTGGAGTTCTGGAAGATGTGAATTGTTCTTCATAGCTCCAGATTTGGGGTGCTTGCTGCAGTTAAAACTAATATTTGCTTTTTGACTTCCCTCTCACTGTTAATCTGCCATTGCTGCAGAGACACACGATTAGGTGTAACTCATAGGAAGGCGGTAAGAGATCAAAGGTGAGACTCCTTCCACAGGATCCTACGTTCTTATGAATTGATGTAGATTTGTATATAATGCATCAGGTAACTTTGTGAAGCTTACAATGCTATCTTAGGGACATAAGTTATAAGACAAATATTTTGTAATTAACCCGTCTTTCTTCTCGTTTCAAACAGGAACAACTAGAATGACAAGGAGGCTTTCTTTACAAGCCCACTTAATTTCTAATTCTTTTCTGATTACAGTGGGAGAAACTACAGATGACAACAAGTGAAAGGAGGAAGATAGTCTGTTCAGTTACATTCCATATTATTGCTATTACCTGCGTTGTTTGGTCATTGTATGTTTTAATAGATCGAACTGCTGAGGAAATTAAGCAAGGCAATGACAATGGTAAGTGACTTTATCTCCTTCATTGCTAACAGGGAAACATTAGAAATGCAGATAGATAGCAAGGCACTTTTTATTTGTAAATATATAACAGGATTATAGGGAATTTGTTTGATGACAAAGCAAAGGACACACAATTCAGTTTACAAACCTGTTTTTTGCTGAATATATTTTCTTTCCTGCAGTGCAAACAAATCACAGTTCAATGCACCCATCACAACAACTAAACCATTCAGTTCATTCTTTTCATTTTACTTCAATAGCTGGACTTTTTTAAAGCTACTATTTAAAAATTGATGAGTGAAACTTAAAAAGTTCAGTGCAAGTTCAGTTCAGAGCATCCAAAAGATTTAAGCTGCCCATCTGACCTATTGAAACCTCTCGTCTACAAAACTGGGGTAGAAATCTTGCAAAAGGCTTTCTTAGAAGATTTCAAGCAAGTTAAAACTTCCAGACCCAGCAGGAAACACTGCATGAAATTCACCCTAGTGTAGAAAGTCCTGTGCAGCCCTTAATGTGAGAATTAAATGTCACAGAGGTCCTTTCCTGCATTCTCTGCACACAGCTGGATTTCATCCTCTAACAGCAGCCTTTATTGTGATATTTCAGCACTTTCAGTTCTAGTGGGAATCCATGCAAGCAAAGACTGGGAAAAATGAGGGAGAGGGAGGAGTTACTGGAACAGTTTAGAACAGGGGTAGTCTATTTTTGTCAAGGTCCACATTTCTTCATCAAGGTATAGTCAAGCTCCAGGATCCAGAGAAAATAATAAGTAAATAAAAAGATTTGGGGGTCTGTTCAAAAGCATATGGCAGTCCAGATTTGGCCCGTGCTCCACCTACTGACTACCCCTGATTTAGAACCTTAACAAAAGTTTTGGTTATTATTTCAGTACTAGTAGTATGCCAGTCAGGATTGTGGCCTCGTTGGGCTAGAGGGCATTTAAATGCAGGACTGGATTTACATAGCTGATTTGTTTTACAACAGACTACAGTGGATTACTGAACTAAACAGATATTGCCAACATGCGTATAGTATACTACTTCAGTAGAGTTGCAAATGCTATGCTGCCTTTAGTTACAAGAATTCATTAAGGAAAAATTAACACATGGGAGCAAATCCTGGCTATGGATACACCTCTTGGTGCTCAGTGAAGTCAATGAGGAAATAGATTAGCACATTCAAAAACAAAATTTGATCCACACATAGTAGCATTTATTTGATTACTACAGACAACTGCAAAGCTCCCATCCCCTACCGTGATGCAACAACAGGCCCACTCTTTTTCATATTGAAATTCAGAACTCTGATTTACTACCCAAAAAGTTACACGCTAGCCCAATAAAGCGAGAAGATGGGGGAAATCATTAAAAGTATTTTTCCCTATTTCTTCTTGGCGTACTTACTCCAGGGTCTGGTGAGATGACAGAAATATCTAATCAAACTAGCTCGTGTAAATCAGCATAGCTCCACTGCCTTCAGCAGAGTTACATGATTTACTGCAGCTGAGGCTATTGCCTGGTGTGTAATTTTTCAAAACTAACACCACATCTCATCCGTGATCACTGGTAGGTAGGATTTTCAGAAGCTCCTAAGTCAGTGTGTGGAGTAGCTGTCATTTCCTTAATAAGGAGACCATCTCTGTCACTTAAGAGTAGGAGTCCAACTGACTTTCACTGGAATATGTGCTAAAGTCACTTTGACTTTCAAAAGTGCCACCCTGAAAAAGTTAGCACTTACTAGCAGTTTCCATGACAGGGAAATCTGTGGTAATTAAACACCATTCTGTAGTGATTATTTCAATGATTTCTCACTTACAAAGACTTTTCTAAGGCAAGCCAGTTGCATAAGCAGCAAAAACAGATGGTTAAACTAGGGCTGTTGATTAATTGCAGTTAACTCATGCAATTAACTCAAAAATTAATCGCACTGTTAAACAATAGAATACCAATTGAAATGTATTAAATATTTTGACAGGTTTCAGAGTAGACTGGATACAATTAACTTAGGCTTGAATAGAGACTGGGAGTGGATGGGTCATTACACAAAGTAAAACTATTTCCCGTTGTTTATTCTGCCCCCCCCCCCAACCCCCACTGTTCCTCAGACGTTCTTGTCAACTGCTGGAAATGGCCCACCTTGATTATCACTACAAAAGGTTCCCCTCTCCCCCTCCCCCCCCCCCCCCCCCCCCCCCGCTGGTAATAGCTCACCTTAAGTGATCACTCTCATTACAGTGTGTATGGTAACACCCATTGTTTCATGTTCTCTATGTATATAAATCTCCTCACTGTATTTTCCACTGAATGCATCCGATGAAGTGAGCTGTAGCTCACGAAAGCTTATGCTCAAATAAATGTGTTCGTCTCTAAGGTGCCACAAGTACTCCTTTTCTTGTTTTTAAAATATTTTGGATGGTTTTCTACATTTTCAACTATTTCTATTACAACACAGAATACGAAGTGTATAGTGCTCACTTTATATTATTTTTATTACAAATATTTGCACTGTAAAAATGATAAACAAAAGAAATAGTATTTTTCAATTCACCTCATTCCAGTACTGTAGTGAAATCTCTTTAGCGTGAAAGTGTAACTTACAAATGTAGGGGTTTTTTTTGTTACATAAGTGCACTCAGTGTAAAATTTTAGAGCCTACAAGTCCACTCAGTCCTACTTCTTGTTCAGCCAATCACTAAGACAAACAAGTTTGTTTACATTTATGGGAGATAATGCTGCCTGCTTCTTATTTACAATGTCACCTGAAAGTGAGAAAAGGCATTCGCTGGGCACTGTGGCATTGCAATTTGGCAAAGAAGGTACCAATGTGAGTTATCTAAAAATAGCTACAGCACTCGACCCAAGGTTTAAGAATCTGAAGTGCCTTCCAAAATCTAAGAGGGACGAGGTGTGGAGCATGCTTTCGGAAGTCTTAAAAGAGCAACACTCAGATGTGGAAACTACAGAATCCAAACCACCAAAAAAGAAAATCAACCTTCTGCTGGTGGTATCTGACTCAGATGATGAAAATGAACAGGTGTCGGTCTGTACTGCTTTTGATGGTTAAACACGTCATCAGCATGGACAGATGTCCTCTGGAATGGTGGTTGAAGCATGAATGGACATATGCATCTTTAGCGCATCTGGCACGTAAATATCTTGCAACACCGGCTACAACAGTGCTGTGAGAACATCTGTTCTCACTTTCAGGTGACATTGTAAACAAGAAGCAGGCAGCATTATCTCCTGCAAATTGTAACCAAATTTGTTTGTCTGAGCGATTGGCTGAAGTAGGACGGTGTGGACTTGTAGGATCTAAAGTTTTTTACAATGTTTTAGTTTTGAATGCAGTTGGTTTTTTGTACATAATTCTACATTTGTAAGTTCAACTTTCATGATAAAGAGATTGCACTACAGTACTTGTAAACTGAAAAAATACTATTTCTTTTGTTTTTTACAGTGCAAATATTTATAATGAAATATAAAGTAAGTACTGTACACTTAGTATTGTGTTGTAATTGAAATCAATATATTTGAAAATGTAGAAAATACCCAAAAATATTTAAATAAATGGTATTCTATTATTGTTTAACAACACAATTAATTTTTTTAATCACTTGACAGCCCTAGCTTAAACTCAAATTACTGCTCTTCTGGTTGCAACTAAGCCTGGCAGATGACCACCAGTGGATTCTAATCCTCCAGCTGACACCGTATCCATCTTGGAGTGCCTCTCTCTAATGACGCCCAAGCATTGCTTTGAAGTTTAATTATCCTGTTTCTAAAGCACCTTGATCGTGATTTGCACTCTATATGTTCTAAGGATTTTTAAAGATCTTCCATATGTGACTAATAAATTTATTTTAAGTAAAATATCAAGAAAGCAGCATTGACACAGAGGCGTATGACATGCAATCTCAAAACCACACACTTGCATATTATGTATTAATGCCAACACTGTCATCATTAGATCTGATGCAGTAATGCACAACTGAGGGTTTTCCCCCCATTTTAGTCATACTGCTAAACATATGAAGAAGCAGCTGCAGTGTTGTTAATTATCCTGTGATTCTAAAGCTGTTCCCAGTATAGCAATAATTGATTTTGTAAAGTTCTAAGACTAGTTCTAGGCTAAAGTGAATCATCTTAGCATTACTCATATCATTACGGAGTTCAAATTCTCTGTTCTGTAGCCTTAGTGTCATCACCCATGGAGACTTTTTTCTACAATTACAGTAAGACCTTTCAAGAGTTTTTCCTAGTTTTTAAACTGAGCGCAAAGGGTGCAATGAACAAAAACAGTATCAGGAACTGTAAAGTTCTTATATAACTAAGTAGGAAAATAGCAATGTGTTGATTTAGCAGAAGGAAAAAGCACACAAGAGAGGCATAAAGAACAAAAAAAGCTATGGTGCTGTTTTATTCACAAGGTGGATTTCTTCCCACTAATTTGCTACTGAACCAATGCTGCAGCCCCATACCAGGGGAACACATTGGTATTGTAGGTGCCACTGTTCAATGAGGTATAAAATAGGGTGTGCCAGGTATATTTACAGACCCGTAGCGTGCAGCAAACTAGGGTGTAAACTACAGTGCACCAAGTAGCCATGTGGACCTTGCTACTGCTCATTACGAAACTTTGTGCATGGTAGCAGGGTCCACGCAGCACCTTACTGTGTAGCAGACCAGTACACTGTACATACCCTAGCTTGTGGCACACTTGAGTCTCCTTGTAGACCAGCCATCAAACTTTAAAAAAAAAAGAAAGAAAAGCTTCTTTTATTTATTTATTTCAGTAGTAGGGCCCAAAGCCCAGTGATCTGGCCATTCCAGTTTAGATAAACTACATTCTGCCTACTTAAAATAGGTACTATAGGCATGGGTACAATCAAGGGACATAAAAATGTCATCTGTTTCTAGTAAGGACAGTTATCTTTCTGTCCTAAGACCTGATCCAGCATTCCTTGTTAAACCAAAAATCCCCTATTGTACTAGATGTTTAGGGATCTGATCTTGTTTCTATGATCTTGGGAACAGCTGCACTTCATGTGTGTGACTGTGTACATACAGTACAAATAGCATTAGGGATCCTTTGAAAAGAATAATGTTTTGTCAGCTTTATGTAATACTGGAATATAGAGGCTACAGAAAAGAGAAGCAATCAGCAAGACATTATGAAATGATGACAACACTAATTGTAACTTGTTTGTTTGAAAGGTGTTCTTGAATGGCCATTTTGGACAAAACTGGTTGTGGTAGCAATTGGGTTCACTGGAGGCCTAGTCTTCATGTACGTACAGTGCAAAGTCTACATTCAGTTGTGGCGCAGACTGAAGGCTTACAATCGAGTGATCTTTGTTCAAAACTGCCCGGACACTGCCAAAAAAATGGAGAAGAACCCTTCATGCATTCAGAACGCTGAAATCAAGGATGCTGTGGTAGTGCCAGTATCACAGACAGGTACAAACTCCCAGCAAGCGGCTGAAGAAATGACCTCTGAGGTCATGCCAGTTTGACAGAGGTGGCATTGTTTCTTCATTGAAGAAGGTGTGTGTGCATTTTACACCACAGCCCCTACAGAAAGCAGAAACAATCATGCATTTTAAATAAAAGAACAAAAAACCCTGACCAGGGAAATGGATATAGTGAAGCAACATGCATTACTTATGGAATGTGACTGTGAAATAGTTTCTCAATTAGTCAGCCAGGTGTAGTGGAAGTGTAGAAAGCACAACAGAGAACAATTCTAACAGTGTCAAACAGACATGACAAAATGACCTTTTTAAACTGGATGACCAGGAGGAATTGGAAATAGACCTGCTATAACTGTTCTGTTACAGAAAACATCAACAACTTTCCATCTATTTGTTACTACTAGGCATCCTATTTGCTCATCATCTTAAAGTGACACCACTAAAAAGTCATTTGCATTAAACTTAGATCAACAAAGTAAACAGACCTGCACCATGTCACTCACTTTCTAAATCTCGTAAAGTAATCATTACATAGTTGTATGGCTACATGGGAGCCTGAATGTTTTGGGAGCCATGTGAGCTGAGGAGACGTGAAGCACATATTTAATGCTTTTGGATATGTGTTTATTTTTTTTTTGCAAAATAAGCAATTTCAACAAGTAATCTTCAAGTCCTCTAATTGCCTCAAATGCTTCCTTGGTCCCATGAAATACAAGTATTATTTAGCCACAAGGCTCAAATTATTAGCTCTACATCTGGAACAACACTTTTAGTTCTGCTTATCTTAAAGTAAAATAAATGACACTTGTTAAGTGGTGAATTAACATGAACTCTCTGTCAATATATGTAGAAAGGATATATAGAAAGCTTTTCTCCAAGATGGAAAAAGACAAAGTATAATCAGAGGCATTACAGGTTGAAGCATGCAGTCCATTACAAAAGAATATGAAATGAATTTAGACGCTCACACCCCCTAGGAATGACAGCTAAAGTGGAAGGTGGAATTTTTTAAGAGTTCATGCTTCAGCAATTCAGGTAATCACAAAAGAGCATACGTGGACCTATTAAAAGATGCCAGTATCGCCCTGTTCTGATTTGACTGGATAGTTATCCTCTGTTCAGGATAAGACTGAGCAATTAGGGATTCAACAGTTCAGTTGTTAATTTTGTGTTTTGAGCATTTTCATGTAAAACTGAAGTGTGAATAACATTAAAGAGTGCAATAGATAAATGAATGTAGATAAAATGATGTCCAACAGAAGTGAGTTACATAAAGAATTTTTGGCACCTTAGAGACTAACAAATTTATTTGAACATAAGCTTTCATGAGCTACAGCTCTAAGGTGCCACAAGTCCTCCTTTTCTTTTTGCGGATACAGACTAACACAGCTGCTACTCTGAAACCTGTCAAAGAATTTTGTGATTCACTTCCACTTGCTGTGGTGTTTATTATTGGGACAGGAGAGCCAAAGTGGCCAGACGTACCTGTGCATTGGTTTGGGTAAGTCTGGGGACCACAGTAAACTAGGGCCCTCTTTGATCTCATGTTTAGGAAACTGGCATGTGCACGTGGGGGGAAGGACAGGAAATCAAACAAATCCTTTTGTGGATATAATGACCGAGCAGAACTTACCCTGCAGAATGTAATTATCCTGAGTTTTCTAACCTTAAAGCACCATTAAATGGCAGTTGTCTTGCAAGTACTCTGTAACTGAGGCTTAGTCTCAGTTCAGAATGAGATATTAGGAGATATAGTTCAACAGAACTTGTCCCCTGAAGAGAATTTGAGATAGGGAAGTAGTTAATGTCTACTCCAAAGCCTATTGAACACAACTGTAATTCTCCCACTGACTAAGGAGGCTTGGACTAGGCCTTTAATCCCTTACAGCATTATTGAGGCCCTTTCCTTTCAGTTTTTATTTAGTTTAATGTTTTTTGGGAATTTATCAGTTTGGTACAAAAATTTTAAAAGGATGAAAATCTGCAGAAAAAAATTAACTGCACTTTTCTGAGTAAATATTGGGTAAATATCACTGCTCCTGTTTTGTTTAACTTTCAGAAAGCTCCTAGTGGTCCGAAAGATAATCAGATACAGTTTTTTATTTTCAACCCATTTAGTGTGAAAAGTAATTCCTTAACTTTTATCCATGTTCTCTGTAAAGCTGGAAATGTGTATTTAATGAGATTTAGGTAATTCCCATACTTCTGACCTGGCTCACCGCTCTGGAAGCAGAGATGGTGGCTTCACAAACTTGGCTACCCAGACACCATCTCTCCTTCTGGGCAGGGCCCAGAAGTGGAAGAGATGGAGGCAGCAGCATAAGGAGAAGATGCCCTTGTCTCTTCCACTTCTTACCAAAAAATTGTTTTGTAAAACTCAGGAATTTATCAGTTAAACTGGTAAAAACTGAAGGGCCTTAAGCACTGTTAAAGTCCTTTCTCCCCCCTTCATCCCCTCTGTCAGTTGACTTGATGGTTTTTAGAGAGACAAGGTCGGTGAAGTAATATATTTGACCAACTTCTGTTGATATGAGAAACTTTTGAGGTTACAAAAAGCTCTTTCTTCTGGTCTGGGGTAGAAATTTAGCTATATACTCAAAGCCACATTTACCTAGTAGTATAAGACTTGTCTCCAGCAAAAAAGATTATTTACACGGAGGTGTTAGGGATACAGGCTTGCATGAATAACTTCACATGAAAATGGGTCAAGAGTGTAAGTACTGGACATCTGCTATCCTTGTCTATCAGAGAGTATAATGTTCTGTATGAACCCAATCAATCAGTGTAGTCCACTTGAGGATTCTGTGCCACAAAACCCACTCTTTTTCATTGGCAAGTAGTAATTTAATGCTTTTCTTTTAATGTTATTTTGAGAAGAAGTTAAAGATCAGTAAAAACCTACATATACATAAGTAGCTAAACCACAGTGGCCTAGGCCCAGTAATCAAATGCAGTCCTTATTCAGGCAAAACACCTCTCACCTCAGTGGAATTTGGACTGGCTAAGAACTGCAGGATCATCTCTGGGACGAACACTCATTGTGAGCTGCCCTTTTGTAGATGTGGTCAGTCCCAGGTAGACTGCATGGATATGAAGCCAAATTCTGCCTTCTTGCTTGAGCAACACTCCCTTTAACGTCAGTGGCAGTTTTGCTTGGATAAGGATTGCAGAATTACTAGATATTAATGAGGAATTGTGGAACATAAACAAAATGCTTCTATCCCCTATGTGGACATAGATTTTAAGAAACCAGGAAAGAAGAGATCCGTTTCCATTTCCAGAACTGTTTTCAATTACTCATTTTAAAACAGTGACAATGCACCACTTACCTTTGCGTTAGTATGATGAGGATTTTTACCCAGTCTAATGGTACTGTTTCACATAGCACTATAGCTGAAAGCAAGTGGTTATTTTCCTGGCCTGTCCATAACTATACATTCCCCATCATCCCCCTTTTTTATAATTGACACTTAATCTATGAAGAAAATATTTTACACTGTGTAATACCTGGAACTAAGAGTTGTTACTTCTTTAACCCCATTCTCTTTTCCAAAAGGGGTTGGTTTTTGTGAGTGAATATGTACTGAAAGGGGGGGGGGGGGGAGTTAAAGGGAAACAAAATTAATATAACTTTAATTGTTGTAGAACAAATTTGTATTTGTATTAAACAAATGACCCAAACCACTGCAGTTTTCTGTATTTTAAGTGGTAGAAATGATGTTACCACCATATACTATATTTGAGTTTCCAAAAGAAAAAACATTTTGGTTTGTTAAAGCAAAAAATGCAGAATTTATGTTTGCTTTAAGTGTGACATTCCTTCACCAGGACAAAACATTTTCACATCCCATTTCTCCCCAGAGGCAGACCTCCGAGCATAATTATAACTGAATTTGTTGGGAGGATTCCATCTTTCTGACCCGTCCCCATTGTCTCAAGCTATGCACCCAGGAAAAGATTTTGGTTAAGTTTTAAAAGCCCCTTTGCACAGAATTCCGGCAAGTATGGGCCCCACCATTTTTATATGATAGTCTGCTTCGTTTTAAATAGATTATCCAGAGCATAGTTGTAGCAGTCTGACATTATCAAATGGTATCCATTGCCTCCAAGACCAATGGATCACAGTGCTCCTTGAGAGAACATGTTTTAAGAGTTGCAGTAGAAATCATCTAAGCCAGCCTTGCCAAACTGTAAAGAAAATTTCATAGTTTAAACAGATCTACATGCCCAACTTTGCCAGTAAAAACAGAAAGTGCATTAAAATAAAAATGACTGAACTGCTTTTATTAGACATGTTCATTTCTATCCATTGTATATAAATACAGAGCTACATTTATTTTAAAAGTAGGGAATTGTGGGTAACCTGAAGTAATGTTTGACTAGTGTCCATGAAGGGTAACCTTATGGCCAATTTTTTTCTACCTTTTCTGGGAAAAAAATTGTCCTTTGCTAAAGTTTGGGCAGCTAAAATAAAGCTTATGTTGGAACTTGGTTGCAAGCTTAGAGATGACCGGGACTCCACCCTACCCTCCACAGCAGTAGGTACTTCCTGATGCACCGTTCAACTTGATCTTAGGAGTGTGCGGTTGATCACTTTGCCTGAGAATTCACATATCTTTTGGTAAGATGTATGCAGGACAGCATGGAGTATCCTCTTTTCTAGTTACACTGAGGAAATGGGAATTAAAACAGCACTTTTTTGTTTATTCCAATTGGTGCTTTGCGTGCAGTTTGAAGCTCTTGGAGAAAGCAAAAACTAGCTTATTACTCCTTCAAACTTGCCGTATAGTTAAAATTCCTTAAGAGCTAGTACACACAGTCTATAATTTGAAGAAATTAGGTTGTTGTTAAGCAAATTTACACAGGAATTGTTGTAGCAAAGTAAGAGGTTCCTAAAGCCAGACATGTTGTCTGTAAATCTCTCTTTGAAGAAAGACCACCGGTAGTAACAAAATTAGGTGGGTTTCACTTGAACCAGTTCAGCAACCAATAAAAGCTCAGTGGCTCTCAGAGGTAAAACAGCTAGGTACAGGAAGCCCTGCAGAGAGCAGCTCTGGGCATAAACCAGTCTGAGGGGAAGCTCAGGCAAGGTTTTATTGAGAACTGTAGCAATCTCACCTTGAGATTTGCTGCTTATCTTTCTAAAGCTGCAAAATAAATAAGAATTTTGGACAAGATCACATTCGATGTGTAGTAGGCTAGGGAATAGCATGGTGACCCAGTCATTCTCAATGAGCATGCTGCCCTTCTTGATTGGATGTAGCTTCAAGAATATAAATCAGGGCTGACAGCATGACAGAGAGCTTCTTTTACCTCAACTGGAACAAGCCTGTGTTTTTAGAGCAGTGAATTTTAGTCCAGGCTCTCTATGTAAATGTTGGTTTAGTAATTCTATTTGTTCATTTCTAATAATGAACTAGTTACAGACTGACACAGCTGTTCCATTTATGTCAAAAATTGGTCAGAGTATTTGAATTATGGTAATTAAGAGTTACCCTGATTACAAAACTACTCCATAGCAAATCCATAGTTTTATTATATGCCTCATGACACTTTGCACAGGGTATTTTCATGCCACTATACACACATTTTTAAGGTAACAGTTTAAGTGTAGGCGCTTAAAGAACGGTTCTACTCTGTAGAATAGCTTACTAAAATGGTATTGTGAGGCTCCCTATTAGGAACCTTTTTTTAAAAAAAAACCTACCTGAACATTTTCTTTACAGTTACAGTCTGCAGCTCCATTATAATGGATCTTACTCATAGTTGCAGCTCCTTGGAGGCAGACACCAGATCAGTCAGTCAAAGCAGGCTGGGAGAGGCCACACTCTTGAAGATGCATCTAGAAAGCCAGTTCAAGATCCTTCTAGACCTGCTTTGTAGAGCTAATGCCTTTAAACCTTAATTCACAGGTTATTAGGTAGAACAACAAATTTATATAAACCCTTCCTAGATGAGAGTAACTTCAAATTCCACCCCAATTAACAGCGGATATATACAATATGTACATATGTGCCCAAAAAAGAAAATGGAGGAGAGGGCAACAGTTGAAGTCTCGCTCAGAACTATAACCTTGTGGTGGGTGGGTTGGATCTGCTGACTTCCATGCAAGAAGAAAGGTGATTCTCAGCTAAGGCAAATGTTCCTGTTCTTCACAGTGAAAAATCTGCAGATCCATTACAATGGGATGTCCAAAAAGAGTATGTCACCAGCAAGGGAAACAAAGGACAAATGATGAGATAGTGTCTTTTTTTTTTTTTTTTAAATACATCAGTTACAGGGTGAATACTAGCAGACAGGTCTCTTCCTCCAATGGCAGAGGAGGCCTTCACATTTAATTGGTAAAATTTAGTGAAGATGTGAAAAAACATGACCAGGTGGCCCCTCCTCCATCTCCTGTTTGTATATTAGATATGATCCCTCAGGAAGCTTCCATGCCTCTGAATGAATGAGCAGGAATGGGGGGGAAGAAAGGCCCCTATCTTCGAAAGCTTCTGAAATATACCAATTTAGTCATCTACTAACTGATGCAATAGCAGCAGTTTCTTTTCCCCTGATTAACCCCATGGGTGGACGCTCTTATTCCAGAATTAGCTTAATCCTCTTTGATTAAATTAATTCTGAATAAGGCATTATAAATATTTGGAAATAAAAGTGTCTACATGTGGAATTAATGAGGCATCATTCATTTGCTTTAAGTTCACATCCTATCTTATTTGAGCTATATTAATTTGCAGACCAGCCCTTACGCTAATTTGAAGTTTTGTACACAACTTGTTTTGAGTCCCTCTAGCTAAAACAAAGACTGCTTCTAGCACTTAAAACTTTGCAGTTAAACACCATTAAAATCAATTACCTAAAGCTAACTAAAAAAAAACCGTAGACGTTTGGGCGGGGGGAAAATTAGCCCACAGCATTCTGAAACAAAGAACTTCTTTTGAATTTTCTAATTAAAAGAGCATGATAAAGTTTAGTTATAAACACAGAGCACCTCCCATCTACAGTGGTTAACATTACAATGTTTATAACCACTTTCTGCAAGTAACATTTCCACGGTATTTCCTATATTAAAGCAATCTAAGTTTAAACATAGAAAAACACTGGAGTAATTAGACAGAAGGCAAACTTTTCATGTGAATGGAGGTCACATTTAAAAGAGAATGTAGGTGCAACAGATCATCAAAGCATCCTTATAGCATTCGGAGAAGGAATAGGCTCTTCAATCCAGTAAACACACCAGCTGGCTGTAAAGCACAGTAATTGTCAGAAAGATTACTATAAAAATGACATCATGGGATTCCATATTCATTTTCTCTCAATAACATTCTCAACCTGGAAATTTAAAGTCAACATGAGTTTCTCTCTTCTATCATTACCATATAAAGATTCTGCAGTCAAAACTTACTCGACAAATTGATGATGTGCAAGACAGAATAAAATCCAGCTCATTTTTCTATACTGACACTTGATACCAATTTGCATTTGTCAGCATGAGTCAGATAGTCATCTTATCTATTCCCTATGTAAGATCTTGCCATTTTTATAGTAATTTTTCTGGCTACAATCAATATAAAAAACATTTTTCTCTTCATTAGCTGGAGACATTTCCGTTTCCCTGTGTAACCTACATAATAGTCTAAAAAGCTGAAGTCTACACGATAGCAAAAAGGAACACAGGATACATGAGATTACAATTAAAATTTTTATTTCTCTATCTAGTTTGGCTTTTATTTGAAAATGCATAACGTGAGCAGCAAGTATTACAAATTATTTCAAGACTGCTCAATTTTTGTCAATTTAGTTAACTTTACAGATTATACATTTGCTTTATATATTGCCTTTTGTTTTAATGGAACTGTTCATGGAAAAACTTAGCTAATCTAATATTCTCCATGACTCTAAATAGCATACATTTTTTAAAAAATGTTTACACAAATGTCAGTTTAACACAGTGCTATTAAGGACATCACATCTTTTACAATGACAAACTAGCCTTTCGAGTCCTTCCAGGAAGGATAAGGCTTATTGCCCCTTTTATTCATCCCATTAAAAGAAAATGCAGAAAAAAAAAGAACTTCTTGCAGTGATTCTATCACCAAAGTGAAACACAGAACTTGTCTATATTTGGAAGTTACACCAATTCAACTAAAATTGGGTTTAAAAAAAACAAACCAAAAAACCTCCACACCTGCTCTGTGGACACAGGTCAATTGGTGATTCAGATCAATGATATCAGTTCACGTTTTGTTTGGACGTTTACCAAGGCAAGCTAAGCAGATGAGACAGATTTAAATAGAGTTAAGAGCAATTATACATCACATTGCACCAGTTTAACTAAATCAGTTATCATCACATCTCTAGTTAAACCAATGCAGGGTGCGTAGAGCAGGCAATAAAACCTTTAGCAGGGACAAATGAGAATGCTCAGAGCTCAGCCTTAGGGAATGATGGGTTAACTGAGCAAAGATGTGAAAGACAGCCCTTGAGGGGACACCCCACCCCAGACTGTTCCTTCCCAGGTGCACCTTGCCTCCCCTTATCCCTCCCTGCTAGCTCAAGACTTCCTTGGGGAAAGGATTTTAGGGTCTCCCCAACCCTGCCTCAAAGCCAGCCCTACTCCCAACCCCTACCCCAAGTCCCTGGGAGGGAGTTGCACTCAGAGCCTGGAGTGGGGAGGAACTCACAGACCGGGCACCTATGTCCCAGTCACAATGGCAGTATAGGCTCTCCCCCCACCACTGCTCTCTACTGGATGGGATGCTGGGGGCTCATTTTACCACTGCCAGCCTTCGATGCTGCTGCCAGCCTCAGGGTCTAGCCTCTCCACAGCTGGCTCCACATGCCCTGGGATGGCACCATGAACAGCTCCCTCTCTTTGCTGGCTCACAGCTTCCTGTGGCACTGAGAGGCGCTCCCATGGGTTCCGCCAGGAGGGCCTGACAGGCTGAGTGGGACATGGGTGCCAGCCGTGCTCCCTCCAGAGCCCCTGCCTCCCTCACCTCACTACTCAGCCCTCCTCCTTGCTGATTCTAGGGTTCCTCCTGGTCCCCAGCGCTGAGAGGAGCTGCCACAGATTCCGGCTGATTAAGAGCCCAGGTGCCAGCTGCGCTCCCAGCCACATGAGATGCGCACTAGCTACCAGACTGCTGGATGGCCATGGATGCAGCTTACAAGTGAAAGGTCACTCAAACATCTTCCAGGCCTCTTTAATTTCTCCAGCTCACTTCTTTATAGCATTGTTTCATTTGAGTTTAAGAAACAGAGTGGTTAATTCTGTATTACTGGCTAATCCAGTTTAGTTCAAACCATAACACTGCATGTTCCTTCTGTCTGGCAAGAAGGGAGTTTTTTTGGTTTTGGTTAATTATAGAAACTTACTGTTATGCAATGTAGTTCACTGTCCAGGGCAGGAAATCCCTATCCAGACTACATACCAAAAAAAAAGCTGGTAAGTAACTGAATGAAATTTGCTAATAGGCTAGGAGGAACCTAACAGAACTAACACAGAATTGCAGGATGTATCCATCACTGGGAAAGAGAGGCACAACAGTTTGAAACTATGCCAGTTGTGCCCTCTACTTACTAACTTCTAGCGTGTTATCCAACATTGCCTCCCATTTCAGTCATAAGGAAAGGAGTGATACCTGTAATTAGGGAATCCTGACAGCAAGAGGTTTAGTTTTGAATTACATCTCCTAACAGCAGTAACAGAGGAGTCTGGTGAAGGCTGGTCCTCCCGCTGAGTCTCACACAGAGGGCAAATCAAACCCCACATCCTGGAGACATGCTTAACACTACAGATCCTTAAAACTTAGCCTTGAGCACAACAAGGAGGTTTTGGTCATAGAATCATAGACTATTAGGGTTGGAAGGGACCTCAGGAGGTCATCTAGTCCAACCCCCTGCTCAAAGCACGACCAATCCCCAACTAAATCATCCCAGCCAGGGCTTTGTCAGGCCTGACCTTAAAAACCTCTAAGGAAGGAGATTCCACCACCTCCCTAGGTAACCCATTCCAGTGCTTCACCACCCTCCTAGTGAAAAAGTTTTTCCTAATGTCCAACCTAAACCTCCCACACTGCAACTTGAGACCATTACTCCTTGTTCTGTCATCTGCTACCACCGAGAACAGTCTAGATCCATCCTCTTTGGAATCCCCCTTTCAGGTAGTTGAAAGCAGCTATCAAATCGCCCCTCATTCTTCTCTTCTGCAGCCTAATGGTCATACCATTGAACCCAAGAAAGCCTTTTTTATATATTAAATCAAGAACCCACTCAGCCCCAAATCACACATGATATCCACTAAGCCCAAGAGAAAAATGAATTCCGGATTCTATAAAGTAATCTTACCTTGAGTTTCTGCACCAACAAACCTATGCCCCTGAAAACATCCCACACAACTGTGACAGCGTGGCAGGTTTTTTTCTACAGATATTAGAATTGGCAATTTGGCTCAGTAGAACACAAAGCATTTACCATAGCTACACTTCATATCAGTCAGGTCCATGTACTTTATCCGCTGTCTGAGCTTACTTGCTAAAAAAGAGACACGCTTGGGCCTCACAGCACGTTCCATGAAAGTATCCAGAGTCCCCAGTCCCTTCCACAGGGATGGGAGGATGCAGCAAAATGAGATTGTCACGTCTTTTCCAATAGCCTTGAGCTCAATTGTTATGTATTTCCCTATGAGTGAGGGATGGGCTGAATACCTGATCCATATAAATTCCCTTAACCTGAAGATGTTAAACTGCCCACCTGAAAACTATTGCCTGTTTGGCAAGTCTCTGCCAGACCGAGCAGCATCCCTTAAGACTAAACCCTGGGGAAGCCCACCCACTTTATGAATCATTTGACAATGCCACAAGAGCATCCCCATGTAAATGTGCTAGCAATCGTACAAATACTATCACTTACCTCGTACATACCACTTTTCATCTGTCAATCTCGAAGTGCTTTACAAAGGAAATAAGCATCATCATCTTCATTTTACAAATAGGCAAACACAGGAAAGCGACTTACTAGGGTCACCCAGTAGGCCAGTGGTAGAGCTGGGAAGAGAACCCAGGTGTCCTGAACCTCAGTCCAGTATTCTATCCACTAAGCCACACCAAATAACCAACAGTGTCTCAGTTTAGCGATCAACTCAGTCTTTGTAATGAAGGCAATAAAATCTCTTCCATAAAAGGGTTAACTGGCTACCACTGGCATCAGAAAACAGTCAATCTGTGCACATAGCTTTTAGTGGCAGAAATACATTCTGCTCTACAGCCCTAGAGTAAAAGGCTTTTCTTGAGTTCATGCAGTTGTAGACCTAGGAACGCTTTTGATAATCAAGTTATGGATATCCCCTATCACTAAATGGGACACTATGCTTCTACTTTGGCATACATTTCTTAGTTACAGGCCAGGGCTTGTGCTCTTAAAGGAAGTGGGTAGAGAAGGAAATTATTTCTACTGTTCTCTCCTTGGCTTTTTCTAAAGTCTGACAAGGGCTTTTCTGAAAGATGGGTCCAAATTAGGCACAAAGGGAGGTAGAGGGATGCTTTACAGGAGGCTCCAAAAGCCTTCCTCCAATTTTTGACGCTCTTTTCAAGTGTGCTAACATGAGGCTGTATGAAAGCCTGCTTCTCTAAGCCATTACCCAAGCTTCAGCCAGCATCTGCAAATGCACAATTTGCTGAGGGCTGGTTGCTGGCTCAGTAAAGAAAATCTGGAGATGGTGGCTATGGGGATAGATTTAAGTCACCTATTTAGTACCATTTTATCTTAACTTAAAGGCCTCAGGTAATGGACCAAGTTATGGGTAAAGGCAGTCTGCTGTATAACAGTATCTTACCTACTTATCAAAATTAAATTATATTTATGTTCTCATTATCATCATCCAATGAATGGGCACTACCAAGAAAATCCCCCTCACCCCCCCCATCACATTTGCCAAAACAGGTGAGTCACAGATAGTGCACTGTCCCACAGCCATTAGGCTAGAGATAACTATTCCCCATCAACCCATATCCAGGGGCTTGCACCCTGAAGAGAAGCTAGGGTGGAAGAGGTAGGGGGGAAATGGAGATTTTCTGAAAGTTTTAGATTTTAAAGCCTTCATTTTTCTTTACGTAAGCACCACACTGAATCTAACATGCTGCTTGCTGAAATCTCACTCCACAAATTAAGGCCAGGGTGAAGCACAACCAACTAATCAAATATTCAAGCCATGTCTTCTCAAATATAATTGCAAATACCAGCTTTATTTCTGCTTCCAGTGATAGTTCAAATAGGTTCCTGGCAGTCCCTTTCAACTGTTTCATCTTTCGTATCAGCTGGTGCTCATTAGTCTGTGTCTTTTGCTGCATCTAATTCCTCTTCAGCTTCCCCATTTGCCACCTCCGTCCTACTGCAAACAGCATTTTTAGTAGACACTTTTCTCATTTTAATGTTTGGCAGTTTCTTCAGATCGCCATCCCATTCTCTTAAAGAAAAAAGATATAATGAAAAATAATTAATGTTTAAAATTCAGAACCCAGAAAAATTAACTAATGTTGGTTACTGAAAAGGGTTTTCAGTCAGGTCAGGTAGAAGTATAAGTCTGGAACCAGAAAGGATTTGCTGCGTTAGCCTTAGCCTCACATCAGTCCCAATGTGCTCTGTCCTCTGCAAACCTTTACTGGTTCATGTGTGCGCAAATGATACATCTTTCTTCCACTTGTTCCACACTCATGCTGAAATCTTGGGGGGGGGGCGGGGGGCGCTTGTCGCTGGGATAGTATATCAGCAGGGGAATCTAAAAAAGAACCCCATGCCAGCAACTATCCAACTGGGAAACAAGAAAGCAGCAGGGAGAAGGTGTATATGATTAGCAGGAGTGGGGTGCTGGGTTAAGATAAGCAGATGGGGATGTTCACGAGAAGTCAGTGCTTAAAGTGTTAACGAACCTAGTACTGACTGTATAGATTTAAGTTTGATAAAATGCATGCTGCTGTATACCGCACTAATTGCAGTGTTTACACATCTATACAGCATGGGGCTGCAACATGGTAAGATCTCAGCCAAGAAAGGTCTGGTCTGTATTTTGATAGGTTATCACGAAGGGTTCTGCAGGAAGTGATACTGGCCATTTATAGCAGTGACTATCTTCCCTGACAGTCAGTACTTGCCCAGTGCCCCAGCACGGCATATGGGGGGACGGTGATGCTGTCTTTTTGATGAGGCATAAATCAAGAAACTTTTTAAAAGAATAGCAGCGTTAACATTTTTACAGGGGAACTGGATTAAGTCAAGCAAATCTGTCCTACTAATTTACACTATCAATTTAAATCCCCCCTGCAGTTTCAATTTGATACAATGTTCTTCATTTCCTGTCCTGAACTTGTATACTGCTGCTGAGCACAACTAAAACCATTATGACTTTTCAACCCACATCTGGCTGCTTTCAGTGATGAATTAAGTGATTCATGTATCTATCTAGTTTGTAAAGTGCTTTAGAATTCTGTGAGATAAGAGACCCTGGAAAAATGTAAGTTAAATATTACTCATTCTACTCCTACTGTCAATTTCTATTTGTACCCTTCTGACTATGAACCAGTTGGTTTTAGATTTGACAGACTTAACTCCTTTTGTGCAAAGTAATAACTGCAGTTGGATCAACTTCCCCATTTGGGTGCTCAATGTGCAGAGCTAATATTCCACCTACTGGAAAACAGTAGTTCATTATGATCTATGAGAAATGTTAAAATGTTGTATGAGTGATTCCAAGGAGATACAATGCATGTGTAATTTAAATCCACATACTGAATCTATTACTTTCTAAAGGCTAGAGGCTGCATAAAGGAGGAAGGATTCATTTAATAATCACATCAGGCCCAGTGTTGAAATTATAGATGTTTGACTATACTAAAGGCACTTGGTGGATGATTTTTCTCAAGGGCAATAGCCATTTTTTCCCCATTTTTTTTTACATGGACAAATCTACTGTGGTTCTAACAAGGTAATAAAACACAAACCTTCTGTCAGAATGTTCATGGTACGATAAGTCACTCTATGCATTCCTGAACTCATGGCAGTTGGAGGTTTAGTCCCTTTAAATTTAACTCCTACCACATAGATGAAATCCTCCAAAGCCTTCTTTCTAATGGACAGAGCAGATTGAGCTGTGGTAATTAATCCACTGCACTGCCCAATTCTTAAGATTTCTTATAGTTATTCCTAGATAAATGTAGCTCGACTGTATAGTTTGCCTTCAGTCTGACTGGATTATTGTTGCGGTTTTGCATTGCCATGGGGAAATGCTAGTTTATTATGCTGAATTTTAAACAAACATTTAAAATGCTGAGCACCTGTAACTTGCTCTGAGTAAAGAGGACTTGAAGGTGCTCAGCAGCTCTGAAAATCCATCCTTAAGGATTTCATTTTACAAATGGACACAAGAATTACCATATCAGATTGGACCACTGGTCCATCTAATCCACCATCCTGTACGCAGTATCAGGTCCGAGAAACTCCGATTATAGAATAGCCTGCTGTGGAGAAAGAGGGATTTATGTGTGGTGTTTTTTGTTGTTTTTTTTTTATAAATATCGTATACCCATCAGACTGTCTGTAATATTCTCCTGCCTCAATGCACAGAGTTAAATAATTAGGATTGTTAAAGGAATCAAGCAGGAAAGGCAAAACAATGACACAGATAAGAATCCTCAAGGAAACAACAGAAAAATTATTTACTGGCTCCATCTAGGCTACGAAGAGTTTACTCTCCCCCAGACTAGGCCTAGTTTGAAAGGGGATCCTAAAAATCTTTAAAATGCTAGCTTTGGTAGGAAGGAGAGGCTGCCCAGGGAGTGTCAGTGAGAGCTAAGAGAGACACCGAAAGAGAGCATGCTACGAGCAGGACAGTCTGCTTCTCCCCAGAAATAGGGGTTAACTAGACTGAATGGAACTTGCAAATACTTGCAAAGGATTAAGGTGTAGGTATAGGAAAATAGGTATATAGGACTCTGTTGTTCTAACCCTTTGCTCAGCAAGCTCTGTACCTTAGGATGAAAGAATAAATAATGTTTTGAAGATGTTATTTCTGTCACTGCAAACTTATATTGTCACAAGCTCCAGAAGGGAAACTCTTACAGATGCCAAACCCAGTAGAGCCTGTCACATTAACACAGTTAGGAAACAGGCTAAGGCGCTGCAGCACAGAGATCCAGTCCCAGAACAGTTGAACTGTGTGCTTCCACCCAGAGTATGCTGTAGAAGCCAGGCCTGTCACCTAAGGGGTGCTCTGAAGAGGGACAAAACCAGTTTCACCTGTAACCATGACACCTGTCCATACAGAAAGTTTCTTCCCAGTCTCCATGACTTAGTGGCTGGCTCATGCTTTGAAATGTTATAACCCTCAAAAAATAAAAAAAAATTTTTTTTTTAAAAGTTGTCTCTCCTTTAATGTAACTGTCTGAGCCAGTTCTCATCCATATAAATGTCTAATCCCTTTAGAATGTCTTCTAAGTTGTTGGCAGGAATTATATTTTATGGCAGAGCATTCCGGGGCTATGCAAATCTTTGAAATCACATTGAAATCTTAGAGGGAAAAATCAACAACTGCATCTGGTGTACACATGTACTACTGCTGATTTTACTATATCTAGTTTGTATGATGCACCCATATATCAGAAGATAAAACTGTGCCCTAACTCATATTGGTTACTTAAGAGATATCTAAACAATACAATGCTGAAACTACTGCAGGGTACATGAGATGCAGATAACTACTATTTATCCTTTTTGGGGGGAAGGGAGAAGAGTGTATGTGGCAGGTAGAAGTGGTGCTCGGATATCTTCCCATTTACCATTAAACTTTGTGCCTTGAGCCTATATATTGGCCTGCCCTCCTGGTTAAGAACTGGATGTTGGTCTCTCTGCAGCCAGAAGTGTCTCCCAAAATGACATTCAAGGTATGTTTTCTTCTTCAGGAAAGGAAGAACGCTAACTCTATAGTGCACCCTACTGAGCCGTTGCTGATGCATGGAGAAAAGAATCAAGCTCAGCACCATAACTCTGATCCCCTGAATCTCTCAACAGAGCATGGTCGAAGTTATTTGCTATATGAATTGCTAAAATATAGGCAGAGAATTTCCCATCTTAAAAGTTTGTTCGAAAATATCCAAAAAAAGTAGTCACTGAAGTTATATGAACTCAATCCTAACAGTCTCAGCATTTTAAACCTTACAATATTTCAATAATTGATTGTTACTAGCTAGTAAGTTACAATTTTTAGGCTGCAGTAGCTAAGAAAAAAAGTAGAACAGCAAAATATTGAGTACACTAATAATATGCCATCAGTTTCCCTTCAAACAAGAGAACACTGTCCTCCACCAACCGCTTTTTGTAGAATGCTGGGGTGGTTTGCTTTTTTATCCAAAAACAAAAAAAAATTGAGGAGACATGCCGTACCATTTCTAGAGATGTCCAGTCGGGCACATACAGACCACAAATAATTAAATACAACAAAAAGAAACTCACCTGAAAATTTTAAGATGTTTGCCATTCACAATGTCAGGAATGTCTAAAGGGAACAAAATTAAATACAGTTAGATTACCAGCTATAAAATATCCATAGCAATTCTCATTTCAGAGCAAACATTAAACTAGGACTTCAAAGACATATCAGGTATATGGTAGGTGAAGGACTGAACCCACAAGGTGGATACAGATCATACTGAGAATAGCGAGGTCCAATGGTAATAATCTAGCAGGAACTCTACCTTTTCTCCCACAACTGCCAGGAAGGGGGAGGGTGCTGGGATTTCTAAAAGGTGCTGTTCCTGAGCCCATTTTACCAGGGTAGGGGGAGACGCTCCCAAGGTACTTTATCAACTTTTTAGCTGCCTCTAGTTGCTGAAAAGAAGCTACATTTTGTCTAAATGTTTGTGTTAAAACCGGCAAAAGATTTAGGCCCTTAAAAGGAAGCTGCAAATGCCAACAGTGAGATTAGCAACATAATTACGTTGTTTGTATTACAATTATACCCTAGAGTCCCCATTGTGCTATACATATACACACACACACGAGTAAGAGACAAGCCCTACTCCCGAGAACTTACAGTTTAAACAGACAAACCAGTTAAACTATGGAAGAAGAGTCCCATTTCAAAACTGATTTAGGCACTTAGGCTCCTAAATTTCTGAATTTGGTCTGAAGATAGGACTTGGACACTTTTGAAATTTTACTTGAAGTGACTTTGAATCATAGAAGTGTAGAACTGGAAGGGACCTCAAGAGGTCATCTAGTCCAGCCCCTGCACTCATGGCAGGACTAAATATTACCTAGCCCATCCCTGATAGTGTTTGTCAAACCTGCTCTTAAAAATCCACAATGATGGAGATTCCACAATTTCCCTAGGCAATTTATTCCAGTGTTTAACCACCCTGATAGTTAGGAAGTTTTTCCAAATGTCCAAACTACACCACCCTTGCTGAAATTTAAACCCACTGCTTCTTAACCTCTGAGGATAGGACAAGGAGAACAATTTTTCTCCCTCCTCCTTACAACAACCTTTTATGTACTTGAAAACTATTATGTCCCCTCTCAGTCTTCTCTTCTCCAGACTAAACAAACCCATTTTTTTTCAATCTTCCCTCATAGATCATGTTTTCTAGACTTTTAATAATTTTTGTTGCTTTTCTCTGGACTTCCTCTAATTTGTCCACATCTTTCCTAAAATGTGGCGCCCAGAACTAGACACAATACTACAGCAGAGGCCTAATCAGCACGGAGTAGAGCGGAAGAATTACTTCTCGTGTCTTATTTAACATTCCTGCTAATACAGCCCAGAATGATGTTTGCTTTTCTTGCAACAGTGTTACACTCTTCACTCATATTTAGCTTGTGATTCACTATGACCCCCAGATCCCTTTCCGCAGTACTCCTTCCTAGAGAGTCATTTTCCATTTTGTACGTGTACAGCTGATTGTTCCTTCCTAATTGGAGTACTTTGCATTTGTCCTTACTGAATTTCATCCTATTTACTTCAGACCATTTCTCCAGTTTGTCCAAATCATTCTGAATTTTAATCCTCCCCTCTTAGCTAGGTATCATCCACAAACTTTGAGTGTACGCCCTATGCCATTATCTAAATCACTGATGAAGATATTGAACGGAACCGGACCTAGAACTGATCCCTGCAGGACCCCAGTTGATTATTCCCTTCCAGCTTGACTGTGAACAACTGATAACTACTGTGACAGGGTCAGCCAGATGGCTACAGGAGCGTGACAGAAGGCAGATATATTAGCCCTAGGTTAAGCAGGTCCCTTTCCCTGGGTAAGGTAACAGGGTAGTTCCAGAATAATCAGGAACTTGCTGAAACCAATTAAGGCAGACAGGCTAATTAGGACAACTGGAGCCAATTAAGAAGCTGCTAGAATCAATTAAGACAGGCAGGCTAATCAGGGCACCTGGTTTAAAAAGGACCTCACTTCAGTCAGTAGGGAGTGTGCAAGGAGCTGAGAGTGAGAGGGTGTGCTGCTGGAGGACTGAGGAGTATGAACGCTATCTAGCATCAGGAGGAAAGTCCTGTGGTGAGGATACAGAAGGTGTTGGGAGGAGGCCATGGGGAAGTAGCCCAGGGAGTTGTAGCTATCACACAGGGGTTACATGAAACACTGTAGACAGCTGTGATCCACAGGTCCCTGGGCTAGAACCCGGAGTAGAGGGTGGGCCCAGGTTCCCCCCATCCCCCCAATGTCCTGTTGGATACAGGAGGAGTAGACCTGAACTGTGGGTCCCATCAGAGAAGAAGGTCCCTGGCCTGTTCTCCAACCCACTAGATGGACCAGGGGTTTGTTCTCCTTCTTTTTCCCCAGGCTGGCCAGTGATGAGGTTAGCTGAGTGAACGGCAGGTTTGAGCCACTAGCAAAAGTGACCAAGCTGAGGGCTGCCGTGAATCTCTGAGGCGAGCAAATCTGCCAATAAGCGCAAGACCCACCAAGGCAGAGGAGGAACTTTGTCACACTACTTTCTGGGAATGGTTTTCCAAACAGTTATGCAACCACCTTATAGTAGCTCCATCTAAATTGTATTTCCCTAGTTTATGAGAAGATGATGCATGTCAGTGTCAAAAGCTTTACTAAAGTCAAGATATACCATGTCTACCACTTTCCCCCTATCCACAAGGCTTGGTTCTCTGTCAAAGAAAGCTATTAGGTTGGTTTGACATGATTTATTCTTTAAATCCATGCTGACTTTTACTTATCTCCTTATTATCTTCTAGGTGTCTGCAAACTGATTGCTTCATTATCATTCTTGGTAATGAAGTTAAGCTGACTGGTCTAATTCCCTAGGGTGTTCTTATTCCCCTTTCTATAGACGGGCAAACACAGTGACCTTTTTCAGTCCTCTGGAATCTCTCCCATCTTCCATGACTTTTTGAAGATAATCGCTAATGGCTCAGAGATCTCCTCAGTCAGCTACTTGAGTATTCTACGATGTATTTCATCAGACCCTGGTGAATTGAAGACATCTAACTTGCTTAAAGAAAAGGAGGACTTGTGGCACCTTAGAGACTAACAGTCTCTAAGATGCCACAAGTCCTCCTTTCTTTTGGCAGATACAGACTAACACGGCTGCTACTCTGTAACTTGTTTAAGGAATTTTTAACTTTTTCTTTCCCTATTTTAGCCTCTGATCCTACCTCATTTTTACTGGCATTCATTGAGTTGGATGTCCAGTTGCTACCAACCTTTTTGGTGAAAACTGAAAGAAAGTCATTTAGCACTTTTTCTGTTATTGTCCCCCTCCCTCCCCCCCCCCCCCCTTGAGTAACAGGCCTCCCTTGTCTTTGGTCTTCCTCTTGCTTCTTATTTATTTATAGCATATTATCTTGTTACCCTTTATGTCTCTAGCTAGTTTAATCTCATTTTGTGCCTTGCCTTTTCTAATTTTGTCCCTACATACTTGCGTTATTTGTTTATATTCATCCTTTCCAATTTGACCTAGTTTCCACTTTTTGTAGGACTTATTGAAGATTTCCTGGTTAAGCCAGGGTGGTCTCTTGCCGTACTTCCTATCTTTCCTACGTAATGGGCTAGATACTTGTGCAAGGTCAAATGGATCAGTTCCTGAACTGGGAATCAAACCTGGCTTTCCAGTTCAAATCAATTTTAAACACAGTTCTAAGAATGTAAAGATCAATAAAACATTACGAAAAAATGGACATGTATAAGATTGTATCGTCATGGAGGGGTATAATCATATCTTGCTGTTTGTCATTTGGATATCCAGGGGTTTAATCTCTCTGGCTATGGAACACACCATTTCTGCCACTCAAGCCATTCAACAGTCTTGGCCCCTATCAACATCTGAATTGCCTGGAAAACTTGAGGTAATGCCTGCTTGAGTGACAGGGCACCTCCACATCACTATCAATGTATCGGTTTACAGAGTAGTTGAAGTTAATTATATATTAACTGTTAATTATATATCATTATTATAAACAGAACTTTTGGTACTATAACTGTCATTTTGCAATTATTGAAATTTCTATTTTTAAAAAATGCAGTTGTGTAATTTGTAATTTCAATGTTATGCTTACACAGTACGTTGATATTTGTCCTCTTTCTACTTAAGTGATTTTACCTCTTGCTTAATCATAATAAATAGCAATAGCTTTTAATAACAAAAGCCCTTCATAAATAGGAAATAAATGGGATGTAGTATACATTCATTATCCAACCTTTACTGGTTTAACAGGATGCAGAATATAGAATACAAGCTTCTTGTATGTAGATGTATAGGAGAGATGCTTTTTCTAGTTTCCAGTTGAAATTACATGACCAAATTCTGAACTTTCTTGTATCCCTATGCATTCCTACTGGCATCAAGGTAGTTGCCCACGGTACAAATCAGTGCACAATTTGGCCAAGAACCTTTAGGCTGCTTTATGTGACACACAGCCATTCCCTGTTTCTTGGCCATTTCTAAAATCTTACAGGTGACCTATTTCTCAAGCCATCAGTAATTGTGAACACTTTAAAGAGATTCTAATGCTCAGATGCTTTGAAGTTTTAGCACAGCTTGAAATGCCTTATTACTATCTAGAAACAACTATATAGATTTAAGGAGCAGAAAAGTGTCTCAACAAGGAATAATGCTATCTCTGTAGCATTAAATCTAAATTACTGCCTCATGTCATATAAATGTCACATTTCAGATGGCTCCCATGCAGTCTCTGATTGACCCTGAACACATAGTGAAAGTTAGACGGACAAAGAATAGCTTCTATCAATTTTCTTCAGTCTCAAGGTAATAAGCCAGATAATACTATCAATACAGAATTACGTATCACATTTCTCCATGATAAAATATAGCATGTTACTTGCCTTGAGAAGTACTGGGCATTATCTCAACTGCTCTACCTATCTTGACTACTGTAACAGGGATATCTACACTACTCTACACAATCCCAAACCCTTGATTTTGGGTCCTGTATCCTAGGGAATAGCTTCAATGAGAGAGGAGTCCCTAAGGGAGTACTGACCCAAGACTTGTAAATCTGACAAATACCCTTGGCTTGTAAGAGAGTCATGAACAACTGGTGCTACTCTCGACTGAAAAGACAACATCTCATTCAGAGGAGGACTCTTCCTTTCCTTCTTCAAATATACAATAGTTTGACCAACACTGAAGAAACCCACCCTGGACACATCAGTTCTACCCAACTACTGCCCAATGTCAAACTTCCCATTCCTGAACAAGATCAAAGAGAAGCTAGCCAAAGGCCAACTACAAGATCATCTAATTGAAGCTAAAATTCTAGACATGTCCATCTGGATTTAGGCCAGAATATGGAACTGAAACCACTTTAGTGGCACTCAGGAATGATCTCCTCCTGTCAATGGATAAAGGACAGACCCATTCTGATCCTGCTGGAGCTCGCTACAGCATTCAACATTGCTGACCATGAGATAGTGTCGTCTCACCAGGGAGAGGGAGTAGGGGTCCAGGGTAACGCACTAAAATGGTCTGAGTCCTTCCTGGAGGGACACAACCAAGGAGTAGTGGTAGAGGAGCAATTTCCCATCACTAGACCCCTCACTTGTGGAGTCCCGCAAGGACCAATTTTCTTCCCAGTCCTTTTCAACATCTACATTTTCACCCTGCCATCTCTAACATAATACATAAAAACACGTATATTTAAAAAAAACAAATCTAAAACCTTACCAAAACAAGGCACTGCACCTTATTCTGAGGAGAGGATGAGAGAACACACACTACATGACAGATGAGTCGTCACTTCATTTAATGTATTACTGGAAGGGGCTCACATAAGCACAGTATAAGAATGTTTATAGAACAGAATGATTGCCTCTGCTGCTGCTCCTAGCTTAACTGGACAGTAGCAAAGTGAAACTTACTCAACTCTAGTCCGTTTTTCTGCTGCTCACAGGCTTCTGAATAGCACCAGTGAAGACTCAAGATTCTGGTTAGTTTTCACTCTTTAGCTACTTGGCAGAACTCTGAGCAGCAGAAGAGGCACAACTGTCTGAAGACTTAAGGTGACATCTCTGCATCAGTTTACATTTGATTCATATTTAGAAGATTTTCTTCACGTAAGTGCTAAATTGGTTCTGGAGGGGGCTTTTGGTTTTGTTTTTTAAATGAGACTTTAGCTTCTTTAGAAGTAGACTGCACTGGCATGGGAAAGCTTCCAACTTGTCACAGGAGAGTATATAATCCAAGCTTTTCTGGCTTATCAACATCAGTTGAAGATAAGTTTTGCCTTTTCCTGTATGTTTCATGGCTAACTCAAGTGCTTTACTCACATGTTGTGCAACAACTGTTGTAATAATTGTCCCTGCAGATTTATCCTAATTGTGAACTCAACTGTAAAAAGTGAGTGGAAGTGTATATAGTGTCATAACCTATAATAAAAAGGTGCAAAAGGGAAACAAAAAGATTAAACTAGTCCAAATAAAAACTCCTGCTGATATCACTCAAGGACTGTAATTAAGATCATGCTGCTAAAGAAGTGTGAGTCCCAAAATCAACAGACCAAAATTGTTGTGAGAGTCCCAAAATCAACAGACCAAAATGGGTGTGTCAAAAATTAGGCCCAATATTGCTGGACCAAATAATTAGAGGACTGGCTATTCCACTCATCACTCCCTAACAGAGATTAAAGATGGGTAAGGGGAAGTGTGGAGTTTCACCATCATGGCTGCTACTCCTACCATCTTCTGGGACCTCAGGAGCCACTGTGACATTGTTGGGCTTTTGTCCGCCTAATCCTGAGAGATGTTCTGACCAGTCAGGGCCAAGAGAGGGACCCAGATGACATCAACACCTTCACTGGCTCCAGCTACATCCCGAACACCATCTAGGATATGAGACTGTCACACACACACCCTGTGTATCCTTTTCCTGCCCCACCTTATTCCTTCTCTTTCCTATCCCTCTCTTTTTTCCTTCTGTTTAATAAAAGTCAGGCTTAGCCAGCCAGGACTATATATTTTGCAACACTGCTGTAAGCCTGTGACCAGAGAGAATGATGAAAGCAATTTCCTAAACTGCCTGAGGCTGGTACAAGTTTACCAGGTCTCAGAGTGACTAATCAGACCACGTGCCATGCTGTTGTTTCTCCAGCAGTGAAGATGCTAGCGGAGACAACACAGACAGGCACCATTTTCTATTTTTCTTTTCCTGTTCTTTTTCATCCCTTCTTGTGTGCAACTGTCTCGTTTTGTCTTCTAGGAAACGAGATTACTCTTTAACAACAGCTTCAGCTCATCTAAGCTAACTTTTTCTCTTCTCAAAAAAGGAGAGTTACCATCCAAAAGACTGTCAAAATAGGCAAGGTTTCCTTCTAAAAACTCTCTCCAGGGAAAGGGAACAAGAAATGTTGTTAAAATGAAAGCCTTACTTAATGCTTCATTTTTCAAATGCTTTAACTGTTTTTCCTTCATTTTCTGCATCTTTAATAAAAGATTTAAAAGATTTTTAATGGTGTTTGCCATGAGACTAAGCAGGCTAAGGTACCTGTGTACCAAACACTTAAACCTTGTTTAACTCTGTTTAATGTTTGAGGGTCATGTTAACACTTTTGACTCTCTGGGCCCAAATTTTTCATCCATCTCACAGAAGATACTTTGTGCTATGTATTTATAACAATTGGGGGGGAAATAGAGAAATGAATCATTTTCTTTTCTGGAAGAAATTCATAGCTAAAAAAAATCCCACATGTAGGAACCTACCTACTGTAGTACTGAGCATAGCTTCTGAGTAGCAAAATAGCACTAACAATGCAGTGAGTGGCTATAACCCTACAAAATTAATAGTGTAAAGTAATTAAATTATATTTGTACAGTTCTTTAAAGATCTAAAACAATAAAATTATTTTTGTACTATGTCAGATTAGTAGTTCAGGTAAATTGTGCAGCTATGCCATGATAATTTAGAGGGTCCCAATTCAGTAGTTTCCACACAAAATGTGTCTTAAATTTAAAGTATCATAATGTGACAGTGTAAGTATTCTCTGGAACCTAGAATTTTATTTATTCTATTACTCTGTCATTGAGAAGTGAAAATAGCCACTGCTGCTTTATTCTTGGGGCTGTGATTTTGCCACCAGTCCGCACAGAGTCCTTGAGGAATTAAAATTCACCTACCAGCCGCTGGTCTGGGGTGCCTTTTTCACTCCTTTTAAAATTATCACAGAATTGTCTCCAAGTTCCTACTCTCCGTTAGCTTCCCTGACAAATCGGGATTTAGTACCACAGCTCATAAGGCTCTCACTGGTTTGTTCAACTGCTTTCCAAACACTACCATCCCCACATACCCTTTGACATGCTTAGATTTGGGTTGTTGGGTTTCGGTTGTTTGGCTTTAAAAACCTAAAGACTGCAACAGCTATGACAAAAGTCCATGATTCAAAACACTGAACCTTTAGTATTTGCAGCCATCTGTAAAGAGGCAAAATTCAATAAACAAAACCCATTCCGAGAGCTTGCTCTATCAATTATGTTTAAAGACAACATAACAAACCAGACTGAAGTGGACTCAAGTGCTATAATACATAGAGGTGGCTAGGGGATGAGGAACCCCAATACTGGCCAAATAAAGAAATAGGCAGGGAAAGAAATTTGACTCTAAGATAGAAACACGAACAACAAAAGGCAATATGCCTTAGCATTTGTAATGAGAAAAAAAGGGCAGTGAACAGCACCAATAATTTCTTCTCCGGTGCAGGGATTTTTATATTCTAAGCACCAAACATGACAAATTGGGGCTTTTTCCGCTTCATTCTATCAGTTTTATTCCTATTCTTTATGGAAACAGAATTTGAGAGAGATTAAATAAATACGTCTCTATAGAAGTTGTTCTAAAATCTATAGGAGATTTAATAGAAAGTGAGAAACTTTCTAAAGGCTCTTTGAACCATCTATAACAGGGTATAATTTTCTTTTATTCTAATGGAATGGTTCAAAAACCTCTGGAAGTTTATTTTCTATTAAACTCTACAGGACTGTTCCATAAGGGACATGAGAAATTTCTGCTTCGGTGAAGTCAATGAAAGCCATGAGTATGCACTTAAGGGCAAGATTTGGCCCTGAATTGCTAGTTATGGAAACATGAACAGCAGTTTTAATAAATTAAAACATGTATCATGTTCAATTAATACCCTCCACCGAGTGATGTCTCAGCAGCAGTAGCAGAGTTTTCAAAGTGTGTATAACCAGGTCAACCATACAATACGACCAACTGAACGAGCCCACACACAAATATTTCATGAGGCAAATTTTCAAAAGTGACTAGTTCACATTTAGGTACCTACTCTAAGTACTATGGGAGCTGCTAAACACTGAGTACTTTGAAAATCTGTTCCTTACCCCTAACCCCAACTGAGGGTGCTCAGCACTTTTCATATACTGGTACGTTGTGTAAGAAACCACCACAATGAACAGGTCAGAATTAGGATTGTGTACTTCACTGTGATTTTCAGGTTTTATGTAGGAAACAAGGGTAATAGTATGTTGAATTGAAAGTGATTTGTATCAGAGTATTAGCATGTCAGTGGGGTAGAGCGTTGCAGTGGTACTAAATTAATGCTTGCAGATTGGCATTTTGTTATGTGTGTTGGCTTAATTTATTATTTCCTTGCCTTGTAGAGACCTAAGAAAATTAAATCTGTATGTTACGGAATCTGAATTTCCTGTGGTTTTTTGTTGTTTTTTTTTTTAATTTTAATGTAAAGAAACATGTGGTCACAGCACACACAGCTGGAGACAAACTGATAACCTAAAGATGGGCTACGAAAGGATGTGGTGTTGCAGAGCCATTAAAATAATCAGATTTCATTTGAAACTCTGCTTGACCAGTGGAAAAACCTTTAACATTCTAGCTTGTTTCTGGATAGAACTCAAAGCTTTTCATAAGACGACTGAAGACCCTGGCAGCCTGAAAAACTCTGAGTACCAGTCAGAGAAAGCTTAAGAAAAATTTTGCTTACCTTTTGATAAAAATGTTTCATTCCAGAAAAAAAATGCCTTCTAAAATTTTACAATTCTAAAAGATGGAGTGTCTCATTCTGTGTGGCAAAAGAAATGCTCTGCTTCACTTCAGAGTCCTCTAGCCATAGGAACAGAGAATTCATAAGCACCTTACAATTAAATTACTACCCCATAATTACTTGGTCAGACTAATCACAGAATCTATTACAATATACAGTTGGATAAAATAATATTTTAATCAGAAAGTTAACCAAATACAGTTGTCGAATACATCCAAATAAAGTTGAATTTACAATTGTAAACACAGACTACAAATCTTCCGTGTTTTTGTCCATTATTTGCAATCTTGACCAATTCAATTACTGCCCTGTCCAGTATGTAAATACAAGATAATCCCATGTTTATTTGTGTTAAATAAAATCATTTCCTGAAAGACTGTGATAAAAGTCTGATTCATCTTGAATTGGAGAGAGGAGATTTGGTCAAAGATGAGATTTAAAAAATAAAATCTCAATCATTCCATATTCCCAATTAAAATGCTATTAAAATGTGTTGGTATCTACCACAGCAACAACAGACATTTTACTTTTGTAAAATATAGGAAGCAAAAATCGTTTAGATCTAGTTTAACCTTATTCTACTACTGCAATATAATCAAAAGATTTATGGGCACCTATATACCTGGAAAGCGAGTTAAGGTTTCCCAGGTTTAAAAAATGAACATCTACAGATCATCTACTGGAAGTGAAAGCACAAGGATTTATTGTTCAAAAAGAAAAGTTTTATTAATTAATAGCTATGCATCGTTAATAAGCCCATCAAAATAGTCCCTAGGCATGATACCAACACTATAGTAGTACTGTATTTTCTCACAAAAAGGATATACACTTGAGACAGACAGATGTGAGACCTGGGAACCATGAGGTGAAGTGTGCCAGACAGACATGGATTTTTGTGACAGTACATTTTAAAAATGTTTTTAGGTTCATGGCTTACTGAGATGTTTTCCTGGGGAATTCCTGAAGAGTGGTTAATGCAAGTTCTCCAACACAAGTTATACAAAAACTCAGCTTCTGAAGCTTCACCTCTTGAGGAGAGGGCCACTGACTAGTGTCACCTATTAAAGGCCCAAACTTCATAAAGAAACCCTTGAACTGTCCCAAGGTTGTTCTTGATCTGAAACCTGATACGAACTTTTGACCAAGACAGCAAACCGGGCTGAGGGGTTTGAAAGACTAGCACCTTCCAGAGCCCTATTTGGAGTTGGGGGAGACCTCTATTAAGCTTTTAGCATGCAGGTAGTTCCTTTTATTGTGTTTTATATGTTTTCTCTATAATACTTTTGCCCTAAGAATAAATGTACTTTGCTCTGTGAAGGCTGACTGGTAACTTGTGTACCCTGCTGTAGCTCCTGAAAAAAGAGCAACCTAGAGATGCTGGATCTCAGTCAGACCTGATCCCTCCACAGTCTCTCTCTCTCTCCCCCCCCCCCAAGTCTGGAGGGAGAGACATGGGTCTCCATCCAAAAGAGGTGATGGCTAAGCCTGAAACCTTAAGAGAGTTACACCTGAAACTGTGACAACAGGCCTTATGCTGTACCTTGAGGTTTACAGAGTAGTGCACCGGGGAAGGGTGGTATGTATAGTCAAGAGCCCTCCATCAGAAATGCCATGCCTTTAGCTCTCAGCTGTTCAAATATAGGGTGTGTTAGCAAAAAACACAGAACACTATATGTACTCTTGATGGTAATATTAACCAAGATGTCTAATATTCTGTCTTACTAATGGATATTAACAAGATTTTTGAAAATGGATGCCTTAAGTTTGGCTCCTAAATCCATATTTAGGCAACTTAATAAATGGCCTATTTTTAAAAAAATGCTGAGCATCCAGCAGCTCCAACTGAATTCAATGGTTGCTTAGCATTTTTAAAAAGATCAGTTATTTTGATGTCTAAATATGGATCTAAGAATAAAATTTTAGGCACCTTATTTTGAAAATCATGATATTAAGCTTCTGTTATAAATAAAGAGAACATATTTGGGGTTACGTTCAACCTAGCATCTTCCCAATCAGAATTTTTGATCCCATTGGAATCACAGATTATAACTTATATTATCTCCATCTATGCACCAACAGGATACTCAGTTCTGTACAGGACTATTAATACAGTCTCTTCCCAGACAATTTATATATTGGAAGACAAAGTGCACTGTGATATCTAGAAAAAAGAGCTACCTCAGGAATAAAAAACTGAAAACATCTAGGGAAGGTAAAAATACAACAGTAGTATTTTAACATAAGTATTAATAATGTATAGGTATTAATAAGGCCAATAAATTTTTTACACACACAAACTTATATACAAATATACACAAATACACTCCTGAATGTGTCATCTCTTGGATCGCTGATTTAAATTTTCAAGATGAGCTCCGTGACAGGTATCCATCACATAGTGAAGATTTCTCACTGGAAATCATACTTAAGTTTTTCTGTGGAGTAACCTTAATTCTGTAATCTTACGAGTGTGTAATGTAAACAAAATACGTTTATAACAAGAATCTAACACTCTCACCTCTTTTTGGCCTGGTTTAGATGCCATACAACTGATTAATTAATACCAGTTAATGTGATCTCTGAAAGGCTTTTTTCAAGATATCGGTTATACAAAAACAGACAAGGGCATATAACCTACAGTCCAATCAATTTCACACAAAAGCTATTTAAGTACAATTTTAACAGCAGCAGAATCACCACAAAGGGCAACGTTCTGCCCTCAGATATGTACAGCTCCCAACAAACTCTTCAAGGAATATCTTTTGAGCCACTGCTTTAGAATAATAAAGTGCCTACCCTTTGTAAATTAATCCACATGCCTTTACTTCATTTCCTTCAAATAATTTTTCAAAAACTGCTTAAATGAGTTCTCAAATTCTCCTTTCCCAGATTCATAGATTTTTAAGGCCAAAAAGGGCAATTATGAACATCTGGTCTGACCTCCTTCATAACACAGGCCATAGAACCTCACTCAAATTCTGCATCAAGCCCATAGTTTCTGTTTCAGCTAGCAGGGGTCCTCAAACTTCATTGCACTGTGACCCCCTTCTGACAACAAAAATTACTACCATTACTATCACGAGGGGGACTGCAGCCTGAGCCCCCCTGAGCCCTGCTGCCCAAGGCAGGGGGGGCCAAACCCCAAGCCCCTCCACCCCAGGTGCGGGAGCCAAAGCCGAAGCCTGTGCCCCACTGCCCAGGCAAGGGGCCAAAGCCCAAGGGCTTCAGCCCCGGACAGGAGATCTATAATGTGAGCCCGCTGCAGAGGGCTGAAGCTGAAGCCTGAGCCCGGCCTCGCAGACTTTGGCTTCAGCCCTGGGCAGCGGGGCTCAGGGTTCAGCTTCAGTCCCGGTCAGTGGGGCTCGGGCTTCGGATTTGGATCCAAGCTTCAGTAAGTCTAATGCTAATCTTGGTGACCCCATTAAAACGAGGTTGCGATTCACTCTGGGGTCCCAACCCACAGTTTGAGCATAAAAGCATATCTTTTAGACTGCAAGTGATGGAAAATCTACCACATCTCTAGGTAAGATACTCCCATTATCAGTTATCCTCAGTGCTAAAATGTGTAGCTTATTTCTAGTCTGGATTTGTCTAGCTTAACCTTCCAAACTTCTCAATATGCCTTTTCTGCTAGATTAGAGACCCTACTATCAGAATCTCTCTTCCACATAGGTACTAGTTGAGAATGATTAAGATACCTCTTAACCTTCTCTTGGATAAAAACTCAACAGAACTGAGCTTCTTATGTCTTTTACTATAAAGCATGTTTTCCAATCCTCAAATTATTCTTCTAGCTCTTTTTTAAACCCTTTCAATTTTTCAAACTCCTTTTTGAAGCATGGAAAGCAGAACCAGATACAGTTTTCTCACAAAGCTGGCTGGAAAATGGATATCCCCTTCCTGCAAAAAAATTCCCAAGTTTGAAAATAAAATGCCCCAAACCTGGACAAAATGTCAAAAATGTGAAATTTTTAATAGGAAAGGCTTTCAAGAAAAAAAATCTGTTTTGGGAGAACTGAAGTCCAGCACTCATAAAATTGACAAGAGCCTTCCAGCCTGGCTGCCAGAGAGGCACAGAGACAGGGCTCTAAGCCACCCACTCAGCTTCAGGGCTGGAGAGGCCATTCAACTTGCACACCTTCCCCCCAGCTTCAGGAGCATGAGAAGCAGAGATTCCAAGTGCTCATTTGGGGCAGGGGAATAAGGAAGGAAGAGAAGGGAAGGAGACAAAGTCATGGAAGCTCAGACATGGCAGCCAGCTGAGAAAGCTTTTGTCAATTTCACCGGCAAAAAGTGAAACTGACAAGGCCAGGGGGTGGGGGAGGGGATGTCAGATGGGTATCTTTCTATTTTCCCAACCAAAAAATTATTTTTTTTTCTGAAAAACTGAAAATTTTCAGTAGAATATTTCAGTTTTGCATAAAGGGAATTTTTCATCCAAAAAAAAAAAAAAAAAAAATCATTCTAATGGAAAATTTTCAACCAGTTCTACTCACCAAAGCTCTATAAAGTAGTAATACCCCCTTCTCAGCTGTTTCTTGGTATTTCCCTGCTTATGCATCCAAGACTTACATTAGTCCTCTTAGCTCAGGGGTGGGCAAACTACAGCCCGCAGGCTGCTTCCAGCTCATGAGACGTTTTTATCTGGCCCCTGAGCTCCTGCCAGGGAGCAGAGTCGGGGGCTTGCCTCACTCCAGCACTCCCGCTGGGGAGTGGGAGTCAGGGGGTTGCCCTGCTCTGCCAGGCTCTCCCCAGCCCCCGACTCACTGATGAGCACCATCTTCCTGGAAGATTCCTCCCGGCATGCAGAAGAGCCACACTGCGCAGGCGCGACTTAACCGCACTGTTTCCGGGATCAGAACCCCACCCCTACGCGGCAGCCCCACACACACAACAAAGACGTCCTGGTCTCCTATGGCCCCACTCTCGAGAACCTCGAAACTGTCCAGGGGCTGCAGCCTCCACCCGTGGCAGTGCCTGGTACGGCCGCCTTGGTGTCACTGCCAGCAGGGCCCCTAGGTGTCCCAGGTACCGCCCCTGTGCCACACCCCATGACCCTTTCACCTTGGTAACATCCCTTACAGAACCCCGCCACACCACATCCCATGAGTCCTCCCACTCCACCTTGGTAACATCCCTTACAGAACCCCGCCACACCACATCCCATGAGTCCTCCCACTCCACCTTGGTAACATCCCTTACTATGTAAACTTTTAATAAATACAACAGTGCAAACAGAACTCAAAGTACAACAGTAAGAACATTTCAAATACACCATTTTGGGTGGGACACAAAGTTACAAGTGAGTTGACACCTGCCTCTGCCTCTTCTTGTCCACACAAGTTCTGGGATAGAGTGCCATGGATCAAAATTATCAGGGGCACTGATGCCCAACAAATCCAGGCTAGAGAGCAAGCCCAGTTTTTTCACAGTGCGTGAAACCTTCTAAAGCAGCAGTTTGAAATAAGGGCAGCAGTTAAGATTTTCTTTTCCCTTTCAAAAATGAGCGCTGCAAAAAAAAAGAAAAAAGTGGACAAAGAATGTTGGGTTTTTAACAAAGACTGGAATGCAAAATATTTTTTCACAAACGTGAACTCAAAGGCTGTATGCCTGATTTGTCAGGAGAGGATCGCAGTGTTCAGGGAGTACAATTTGAATTGCCATTTTTCAACGAAATATCCTAATTATGGCAGCAATTTAACAACTGAGGAAAGGGCAAGAAAAGCTGAGAAACTCGCCACGTACTTAAAAGCTCAGCAAAATATATGTGAGACAAGCTACAGTTCAGGAAGCCACTACAAAGGCAAGTTATATTCTGGAGTTTAAATTCGCTAAACAAAATAAGCCTTTTATTAAAGGGGAGTTTTTGAAAGAATGCATGGTTCATGTTGCTGGCATGCTGTGCCTGGAATACCAAAACAAATTTGAGACCATTAGTTTGTCACAAAGAACTGTTACTCGCCGCGTAGAAGTGATTGTGAACGTTTGGCTTCTGAGCTGAACAAGAAAGCACAGGGCTTTACGTTGTTTTTGTTAGCTCTCAATGACAAGTGGGCTATTACCAAGAGGAGGAAAAATCACTTTTGTAGTGGTAATCAGGGTGGCCCATTTCAAACAGTTGACAAGAAGGTGTGAGTAACAGTAGGGGGAAATTAGCAAGGGGGAAATCAGTTTTTAGTTTTTGTAGTGACCCATTCATTCCCAGTCTTTATTCAGGCCTAATTTGATGGTGTCCAGTTTGCAAATTAATTCCAGTTCTGCAGTTTCTCATTGGAGTCTGTTTTTGAAGTTTTTTTGTTGAAGAATTGCCACTTTTAATTGCTCATTGATCTACAGTGCAATTCCACCTTGAAGAAAAAGTACAATTCAGAAAAAACTGATGAGTTTTATGCCTCCTTGAGTGAAACAAAGTTAATAAATATCCGCAAGGTGGCACAGAAAATCCTTGTTTTGTTCGGCTCCACCTGTGTGTGTGTGTGTGTGTGAACAAACATTTTCCCTGCTGAATTACAACAAATCTCACTACCAACCAGCATCTCAACTCAGTATTACGGATTTCCATAACAAGAATGACACCGGACTTTGATGCCATTGTAAAGAAGGGTGACCAGCTGTATTGTTCACATTAACCAAAGAGGGCATGGAAAGGGGTTAAGTTTAGTTTAATTATTGTAATATGTTGTTATGATGGTATATTTATAATAGTAAGTAAGGTTTTATGTTTATTTCCACTAAAATGTATCTTTATTAAATAAGAGTCTATTTGAATAACTCTGAATTGTTAATTTTGGGAGCCTTCATGGCCCGCCATACAATTTCCATACCCAGATGCGGCCCTCAGGCCAAAATGATTGCCCACCCCTGTCTTAGCTACAGCACAGCACTGGGAACCCACATTTAGTTGATTTACCATCATCCTTAAGTCCTGTTCAATATCACCGCATCCCAGGATACTGCTACCCATTTTGTATGTGACCTACATTTTTTTCCTATACGCACAACCTTGCATTTGGCTGTATTAAAAGACATGTTGCTTAAATGAGGCCACTTCACTAAGCAATCCAGATCAGCCTTTCCATTGCTGTACATGAGTCTGAGTAGCAAGTCAAACAAAGGTGACTACATAATGTTTCTGGCAAACACTCTAGTCTATTAATATTTATTTGTATTGTAGTAGCACCAAAGGGTCCCAGCTGGGGAGCTACACTTTGCTAGGCACTGTACAGACATCATAAAATGACTATCCCTGCCCGGAAGAGCTTACAATCCAAGTTTAGAGATACCTACATAATTTTAATAGTATCAGGTTCTGTAGAGGTCAGAATAGAGATTCATATAAATGAAATGTTTCTGAAAAATAAAAATCAGCTGTCTCTAATACAACTTTTTCCTCATTCTCTCAGACACACACAGATTTGCACTAAAGGTTTCTGTTAAGTCTTACGAGAATTGGAATACATTTTTCTTGAACCCATGTTCAAATCGTGTACATTTCCTCATTAAGGAGTGGAGGCAAAACTCAACAGAACAAGAGGCAGTGTTAAAAATCAAGGAGCCACAAAGTAAAAAGTTGAGAAATGACTGGTCATTAAACGAGGAGTGATCTCTTTAGACATGGACCAATTCAGCTGTACAATGGACTCTACCACAATCAGCAGCAAAAACTTCAAATGTATTGAAGAAACAGTACAGACACTAGCTATGCTATAATATTCTACCCTTATGTCTTCCATCCCAAATATTAAAAAAAAATTAACTCTTCATATCTGGATATGTTTAACTTTGAGAGCTCATTGGACCAATTTATTTTTCTAGGACACTTGGCTTCCATGTTCTGACAGAATCCATAATTAAAAGTTAGTCAGTTAACTAAACAACACAAAGTTCAGAAGAAATAACTACTGCTTGCCATTTTTAGCTGGAAACATGCACTCTCAATTCATCAGGGGGTTCCTGTCAACATCTGGGATGCCCCTTCAACAAGCTTTGGACATTAGCAATGAACACTTGAAAAATAAGTACTTTTCAGAAACACACAATGATGAAAATGACAATATGCCAGAAAAGTCAAACCTGTAGGAACCTGTTTAGTCGTACAATTAAGCATAGAGGGAAAGACAGGAACCAATGAGACACTACTAAAGAAACACAACTTCCTTAACAACCTCACTGATTATAAGACTGAAGCTTCCTTTATTATTACTGTTCCTAGAAGAATCTGTACAACATTTACTAATTTATCTGAATACTCAGTTGCCAGTGTAGCTATTTAAGAACTTCTGCATGAAATTCAGCCTGTTATTAATCAACTAGTGAAGAAATGTATAATCTTGAATTTCTATTCACACGAACATGACTTTTTATACAAAAATGGCATACCTTGGGTGACTTTTAGAACTCCAGACACTTTTATATTCCAAGGCTGCTTCAAGACAAAACGTACAACACACAAGGGAAAATTCTGACCTCAGTAACAGAGAGACATTCAAATATAAAGTCAGTTTGAAGATATTCCCTTTTATTAGAGAAGCCTCTAGTGATAATGATGAGATAGACCCATTAAAGCACAATCTCCAGCTGACTTCACATTTTTTTCCTCCCAATTCCAATTATAGTATTTAGCAGCAACAATTTTCTCTGAACAATTTTCTCTGAGTTCTAGACAGACAGAACCTTCAACAGCTGCGATAACAAACGATAAATGATTTGAGGATGCATTTAACATGTAAAGGGGCACCATCAACTTAAAAATGTCACATTTTTGCAATTTTTAAACTTACAGCAATAGTAAGTAAAACTTCTATATATGAAAACACCTTGTTTTTTTATTTTTTACAGTTTGTTTACCTTGTGCATTTGATAGAGTTGTTTGCTAGCCTATTTCACTGATTTTTCTGTTTGCCTGGAACTTTCACACAGCAACAGGAGAGAAGAACATTTTTAAAAATAAGAAAACTAATTTTTAAAACCACAGAAATTGGAAGGAGGACTTCGTATTGGTGCACAACAATTGGAAAACAAGAACAGATTTTTAAAAGAGTCATATAGATTGCTTCCCTATTTCTGCCCTAGAAGAAATGCAAAAGAGGAAGTGAGGAGAAAGAACACTGGATTCCTACTGTGCACTAAGTCACATAGCAAACAATTCAGGGGTTCATGGCGTTAAGCTATCTCATGCAGAACAGGATATGAGAAGCTCTGGAGGATTAAGTACAGCTGACAAATATTCTGAAAACCTTTCATTACTCCCATTCCCTCACCCCCACCCCATGAACATAGGAAACACTTGTTGCAAAGAAGCTAATTGGCCAAGATTTTACATTCCAAGCAGGAAACATTTTCCATTCTGTTAATGAACTTTCACATCACTATGAAAGTAGCACTGACTTTGAACTACTACTACTGCTAGACATTAAAGTTAAACTGCTAATTTGGCTCTGTCATAAATATAAAGGAAAGGGTAAACCCCTTTAAAATCCCTCCTGGCCAGGGGAAAAATCCTCTCACCTGTAAAGGGTTAAGAAGCTAAAGGTAACCTCGCTGGCACCTGACCAAAATGACCAATGAGGAGACAAGATACTTTCAAAAGCTGGGAGGAGGGAGAGAAACAAAGGGTCTGGGTCTGTCTATATGCTTTTTTTTGCCAGGGATAGACCAGGAATGGAGTCTTAGAACTTTAGTAAGTAATCTAGCTAGGTATGTGTTAGATGATGATTTCTTTAAATGGCTGAGAAAAGAATTGTGCTGAATAGAATGACTATTTCTGTCTGTGTGTCTTTTTTGTAACTTAAGGTTTTGCCTAGAGGGATTCTCTATGTTTTGAATCTAATTATTCTGTAAGGTATCTACCATCCTGATTTTACAGGGGTGATTCCTTTACTTCTATTTCTATTAAAAGTCTTCTTGTAAGAAAACTGAATGCTTTTTCATTGTTCTCAGATCCAAGGGTTTGGGTCTGTGGTCACCAATGCAAATTGGTGAGGAAGTGGGGTGCAGGGTTGGGAGGATTTTGGGGGGAAAGACGTGTCCGAACTATGTTTCCCAGTAAACCCAGTTAGAGTTTGGTGGTGGCAGTGGATATTCCAAGGACAAAGGATAAAATTAATTTGCACCTTGGGGAAGTTTTAACCTAAGCTGGTAAAAGTAAGCTTAGGAGATTTTCATGCAGGTCCCCACATCTGTACCCTAGAGTTCAGAGTGGGGGAGGAACCTTGACAGGCTCCAAAAAGGCTGTCTATTTTTAAGAAGTAATGTGTCAGGTCATTAAATTTGGTATGACTTTCTACCACATCCTCCTCAACACAGCCTGGATCTCAGTCTCCACAATTCCTTTCCCCGTCCCAATTAGCCTTGCCCCACTTGATTCCTGCTCTTGCCCATCAGCCTAGTTCCATGTACATGATTTTCAGTCATTCCAGGCCCTCTCTCAAGCATAGCTGGCATTTGCATACGACCTTTAAACAATACACTGGACCCTCGCTAGAACGCGGGATTTGGGATCCATGCGCAGTACCATGTTAACGCGGGGACTGCATTAAAATGAATTGCAATTAAAGTAATTAAATTTGGGATCCATGGCCGTGACCGCATTATATGTGAATTCGCGCTATATAGACGCACGTTCTAGTGAGGGTCCAGTGTATGTATTTCTAAAGGGATGCTATCAGTTCACTTACGCTCAAAAATTTCCATTCTTTAATGTTAATCCCATGCAGCATCCCTGACCGATACCTTTCATTGGTAATAATCATGCTGAGGTTCTCAAGACACACACGGCTCTCCTCTGAGCTCTTTTTAAGGCATCGTGAGACACTGTGATGACAAAGGGGCAACTGCTATTTTTTCCCTGGGGAAATTTAAAAGTAAAGACCAATAATCATGTCTGGCAGTCTGACTTTATATGTATTTGTGATAGCAGCCAGTGAAAACCCTGAAACATCAGATTAGAAGTTAAGATGTTGTTCTGAGCTAACTGTCTATTGGACTATAATTATTTTTGTTATAAATTACAGCATTATTGTATTCTAAATGTTAGAGTTTTGTTTCAGGGGACTTATGTTGTTAAAGGTTAAATGTTAGGGCATTTTTATAAACAAACTCTCAACCCTACTCCAAACATCCATGGGGTCAAAGATTCATCACCAGCTACACATTTGAAGGGGTCCTTCTGTGTACGTATCTCCTCAGCCTGATCAGAGTTTCTGTCTGTTGGGGCTGCACAAAGTTTTAGGTGGGCCAGAATGGAGCAAGAGACCGGTCAGAATGAAGCACCATACCTTGATGAGCCCCTACATTTTAATGAAGAAATCCAGGAAAACCCAAGAAATTTAATTAAGTCTGGAGCTGTATTAATGCCCTTTGGCTCCACTGCATCTACTGCAGGAGCTCTGCTCCACCGCAAATAAGGAGAAAGTGTAAATCCTGGTGCAGGCAGGTCCAATTGATACAGGACTATTCCTACCTCCTTAGATCAAGGGTTCTTTTTTTCTCTAAAGATCCCTGTGATTCATGGAGTGGGAAGCCTTGGGCCCTCTAAGTTTAGTAGGCTCCGAAGTCCTCCCTCTTAAGTGGAGAGCATACAGTAAGCTTATGCAACGTGAACCTTGTAGAACTTTTCCCACTGGCCCATTCCTGTGAGAGGGAACAATACATGGGGTCCTCAGTGATGTTAGGTTTCTGTGATGTTTCATGGTACAAAGGTTTCATGGCATGAGTTTGGGATGGTCACCAGTCATGAATAATGAAGCCATGAGCAAGTAATGCTGGTCATTTCAAATGAGAGCTAGTAAAACCTTTATACCAACAATCATCATCATACGTATGTCTCTAAAAATGTAATTATGCACTCTTTTAAAGAGGGGGCAACCTTTTGTTCAGGCTAAAAAAAACCCTACCTTTTTTAAAAAGAAACTGCACAGACAGGTACGGGATGCAATTCATGCTCTTTTGGGGTGGCTACATTAATATGCTTTAAAAACAGAAGTCAGACTTCATAGGAATATCACCCTCCTGTCAACTTTAGTAATCAAAATCTACATACACATATGCCTTAAAGCAACATAAAACATAAAGCAAAGTCTTTGCTCAAAGGCGATCACTGCATTCAAGGAAGTAAAATGAATTTCTAACTAGGATCTTTCTGTTTGTTTTTACATCCACCTTAAAAGAACCTGGAAATCAAGAGACGTAAAGGAAGATTTATTTCTCTAAAACAAGAAACCAGAGTATCACCTAAAGCTTTCCCTTAGGATTCAGGCCTTGTGAACGGGGGGGGGGGGGGGGGGGGGGGGGGGGGGGGAGTTGCAGCTATTGCAGTTTGCACAACAACGAAATAATAAGGCAGCCATACCTATCCCATATCCTTCATAGAGTTGTCTTTCATGCTCTATGGTCTGTTTGATTATCTCCTCCCGGGAACTGTGCTGCCTTCCTTGTCTGCCTTTAATGCTGTTATGTAACTTAATTTGCTCCAGCTCATCACTGAATCGATGTAAATATCTGAAAGACAACAAGTTTAAGCTATGAGATGTCTCGTAATATTTTAATAAAACTATACTGGTTTGGTCATTTGACAGGGAAATATTTCTTTGCCATCTGCACAACATCTAAATATGCCACCGATGCAAATCTTGAATTTCGTGTGAAAAACTATAATATTCTTCCAAAAGAGAAAATCTGTTTAGGCTGTGACCTCTAGACTCTTACCCCTCAGACTTAGCAGAGTATATAGCATGTCACCTATTGTAGCCAAGAACCTCTGGGAGAAGGAAGACTAGCGCTGTACTGGGAGAACTTCCAAACGACTACAGGATAATGATGAGAGAGCAGATTTTGCTCCTACCTGTTTGTTATTATAGGCAGCATTACCTGTTCCACCTATAGCAAAGGTCCAAGGCCAAAATGCCCTCTGTGATTTAGTCTGACCTCCTGCATAACACAGAGCATAGAACTTGCCCAAAATAATTCCTAGAGCATATCTTTTGAAAGAATATGCAACCAATTTAAAATCTGTCAGTGATGGAGAATCCACCACGACTCTTGGTAAACTGTTCTCACCATTACAAATTCATGCCTTATTTCCAGTCTGATTTTTGCCTATGTTCAATTTCCACTCATTGAATCATGTTATACTTTTTTTATTGATTAAAGAACCTATTAAATATTTGTTCCCTATGTAGATACTTACAGACTATATTCAAGTCACCCCTTAACTTTCGTTAAGCTACACAGATTGAGCTCTTTGAGTCTATCACTGTAAGGCATGTTTTCTAAACCCTTTCATTTTTCTCATGGCTCTTTGCTGAACCCTCTCCAATTTATCAACATCTTTCGTGAATTGTGGGCACCAGAACTGGACACAGTATTGCAGCAGCAGTTGCACCAGTGGCAAAACAACCTCTACCTCTACTTGAGAATCCCCTGTTATTCATCCCAGAATTGCATTAGCACTTTTAGCCACCGCCTCACACATGTTCAGCTGATTATCCTGGGAAGCAGTGACTTTCAAAAAGATTTGTGGGCTGTAGTGGATAGAGTCCCCATCCTTTAAGTGTGGCCTACATTCTTTGTTCCTAGATGTATACATTTAGCCATACTAAAAACATGTTTGATTGTGCCCAGGTCACCATGCGATCTACATCCTTCTGAGTCAGTGACCTGTCCTCTTCATTATTTATCACTCCCCCAATGTGTGTGTCATCCGCAAATTTTAACAGTGATTTTATGTTTTCTTCCAGGTTACTGATAAAAATATTAAATAGCATAGGGCCAAGAATTGATCCCTGCAGGACCCCACTAGAAATACACTGGCTTGATGATGATTGCCCATTTATAGTTACATTTTGAAACCCATCAGTTAGCCAGTTTTAAATCCATTTAATTGGCACCATGTTCATTTTATATTGTTCTAGTTTTTTAGTCAAAATGGCATGTGGTACCAGGTCAAATGCCTTGGAGAAATCTAAGTATATTATGTCAACCCTATTACTTTTATCAACCAAACTTGTATCCTCATAAAAAAAATTACAAAAATCTAGTTAGTTTGACAGGATCTATTTTCCATAAACCCATGTTGATTTCCATTAATTACATTACACTCCTTTAATTCTTTATTAGTTGAGTCCTGTATCAGCCACTCCATTGTCTTGCCAAGATCGACGTCAGGCTGACAGGCCAATAATTAGCCGGGTCATGCTGTTTACCCTTTCTAAATATTGGCACAACATTAGCTTTCTTCCAGTCTTCTGGAACTTCCTCATTGCTCTAAGACTTACTGAAAATCAACATTAATGATCCAGCAATCTTCTCAGCCACCTCTTTTAAAACTCTAGGAAGCAAGTTATTTGGACACCCTAATTTAAAAATGTCTGACTTTAGGAGCTTCTGTTTAACATCCTCCAGAGATATTAGTGGAATTAAAAGATCATTATCACCAGCATTTGATCAGACTATATCATCTGCTTTTTTCCCCAACTACAGAACAAACATATTTATTGAACAATTCTGCCTATTCTGCATTATTATTCATAATTCTACCATTTCCATCTAGTAATGGAACAATACCATTGTCAGAATTTTTTGTTCCTAATATATTTAAAAAACTCCCTAGAAGATTTCTCCTTGTGTCCTTTTGCTTCCCTCATCAATTTTCTATCATTCCTAACTTCTGGTTTATATTCATTACTATAAACTTTCCCTTTCTTCCATTTGTTATATTTTATTTTTTATAGCTGCCTTCACTTCCCCTCTAAACCAGATTGGAAGAAGTACAGCCTTCTTCCTTGATTGCCCGACACTTCCCATTATAAGACCCTATTTTCAGTTGCTTATAACTTTGCCAAACTTTAATCACTTGAGCAGAAATTTCTCAGGTCAGGTGTCTGCCTCAGGCAGAACTTTTCTGAATGTTTCAGCTAAAATGGTTTTGCCACTTCAAAGAATGAGTTTAGAGAAAACTGTTATTTTGCCTATGTTAAACATTTGTACTATAATTTCTCTGAGAAGCTCTAGTGCCTCCACGCTTTGGAGCAAGAACTTGAAATTTGGTGAGGGTAGAGGGGTTGCCCTATTTTTGCCATTCGTGTGAAACAAACAGCCAAATCTGTCTAAGATACGAGCCTATGAACAGTGCCACCCAGAGGATTCAGGGGGCCTGGGGCAAAGCAATCTCAAGGGCCCCTTCCATAAAAAATAGTTCGTTTTGCCACCCCAAGCGTCGAAGAAAAAAAAAAAAAAGAAAACCCAAGTCATGCTGCCGAAGAAAGAAGAGGACAGGACGACCCGCTGCCAAATTGCCACAGAAGACTGAAGCGGAGCGATTGAGCTGCCTCCGAAGTGCCGCCGCCGAGAAAGAGAGGGACTGAAAGACCCGCTGCCGAATTGCCACCCCTGCCCTGACTGCGGGGCCCAGGGCCTGAGGCAAATTGCCCCACTTGTTCCCCCCCCTTCGGGGCGGCCTTGCCTATGAGAAAAATCACTGTTTTTTGACGTTCAGTAAAGACTTGTTAAGAGTTTGGAAGCTAAATTCTCCAAAGACTCTGTCAGTACTCCAGCATGCTCGAGCCAGGGCTGTACTTAAGGACTATCATAATGGTTATACACAAGGGAGCCAAATTAAAGTTGCACAAGCAATCATAATTCTAGCATTTCCTAATTTCTGGGTACTTGACTTCACAACCACAACATTGTTGTTTTAATGTTTTTTTTTTAAACTTAGTGTAACCTGTCTTAAAGTAACCGCTCTGCAACCCAGAAAAAAAAAAAAATCATACGTTGCCTGCTATAAGTGGTCTTTCACTAAAATGTCAAACTAAAGTACTCTGGATACATTGAGGATATTTTAAAGTCTCATGCCATCATTATACTGTGAAGACTTTAAAACATAAGATGGCAGTAGATCCTATAGCATATACCAGTGATGGATCTGCCCCAGAGTAGCACTGGAGATGCTCCTCAATAATGCAGGTTTCATTGAACTGCATACGAAATATGCCATAAATACTGAGGGTAAAAGGAATTTACCATCATGAGATAGGCATAACCTAGCAAGAGATGTAGCTGACAAATTGCCAATGGGGGCAGCCTTTGGTACATGTAGTCTTATGTATAGTAATGATATAGTCCCCATTCAGGCCCCCACTTTTGAAACAGCTCTGGCGCTGTTCAGCTGGCCTTCCTAAAACAGAATGTGACAAAGCTAAGAAGTGGGGCTAAGTGAAGTAGAACCTGTAGATTGCACTTTCACCAAGAAATGCGACTAACACTTCATGCACTGGGGACATAAATATTTAGATTGCTGATCATGCGGTTACTGGAAAAGATATAGGCGTATCCATTTTAATTTGAGTTTGCCTTCACTACATATGCAGAGATATAATACTTGAGTGGGTAAGTCTCTCTGGATATAATCTGACCTCATCCAGTAGTTCCAGAATAATTATGATCTACTTATGCTAATGCATAATATCTTCACTATTAATAAATCAATGAGATTTCTAATAATAAATACAAAAGGGAAATATTTCGTTTATTAAAGATTCATCTTAATTTTACCAGTCAGTAAGTCAATCTTATTTCCATCAAAAAAGAGCCTTTTATATTATTGTATACCCCATTCTTACTTTTCAATTAGTTCACAGGCTTCTTTCTTTGTGTAGTCTGCTTTGCTGGGATCAAGGTGACTTTGAAACCACTGTAATTTTTCTCCTACAGGAACAAAGTGTGTGTTAATTATTATAGTAGCACTAGCATAGAACAAAGCCTATCAATGTTCCTTCAATAAATCCCATTTTTCAGGGGGTTTAAAATTCAGTCATAAAAATTTGCCTCACTATGGTACAAGTACAAGGTCTCAGTCTAGATATGAAATTAATACAAAGAATAGGTGTCATCCAATTATTTTTAATTTGGAGGAGAAGGTAGAAGTTGTTTACAGATGTTTTCCATCCTCCTTTACTAAAAGAATAAATAATAAATACATACATAAATTGTTTTAAAGTACTAGAAATCAGGAAGAAAATGTTCAATTTATTTTTCTTAAAACACAACCCAATTTTTCAGCAATCAATATACACAGTATATTTTTTTCAGATAGTACAGTGCAGAGGAATTAGATGAACATCTTAAAAATTGTTAAAAAACTTTCTGTAAGTACTGCTTGTGAAATGTTTAAAAGTACCAAAAATCACTTTCAGATCATGTTATATTAAGACATGATGGAGGGGGGGACAGAATCACCATATTGGATCAATATCAAGATAATCAAATATGTAATGGAGAAACTGTCAAAATTAGCAACTTGGAGTTGCAGTATGAGAAACTGGCCTGAGGCCTTTTCATTACCTGATCAACAGATCTGCATAATTTAAGAGTAAAGTAAATTAACAAGGTAAAACATCAAACTTTAAAACACTGTATCAAATTGTGGTCTGAAATTTACCAGCCTTCCCAGTTGCTGCCTGGCATCTCTGCCAGTTCACAAACATCTACATGAGATGATGCAAGTATAAACTTCGGAGAAGGCTACATCTAATCATCTGGATTGACAAGGCTTGGTGGTATTAATGAAATAAAGGTTTGTTCTGTAGTATGCCAAGTTGCCTACTGCTACAGTCAGCCACGTGATGAAGTCCACATGTGTTGCAAAGAAGTGAAGTCAAGAAATCCCATACTCCTCTTAGCTCTGATTTCATTTGCAGTTGCCAGGTTGAAGTGAGAACATCCATGATATTCTTACAATTATACAGTTTATTAATAGATTATAAAGACAGCCCTTACCCCAAACAGAGAACAATTCCTTTTCCCACAAAAGTCTGTAAGACCTAAGTTATAGGACAAACCTTAATTTTGATTTCAACCAAATAGCTTATGATACTCACCTACAATACTCAGACGCAAGGCTTTTTCATTCTTCAACCTAAAAGACAAAGTGCGCACTCCAGTCAACCACTTCCCAAGAGAAAAATCAATGGAAAAGCTGGGTGAAAACATGTTGTAGCACAATTCCACTTCTAAAACCTGCCAATGTCACAACTTCTGATCTCCCTTTTTATGTGAGAGCTCCACGGCAACCAGTTAATTCAGATTTTAGTAAACTATTTCCAACATTTCGCTACTGCGTTGTTTAAAGAAATGGTGGAAGGGAGGTGAAGGCAGAGTAAAAAGACCTCTTGATATTTATTGGACCCTACAATATAAACATTTTATTGTGACAAGTATATATAAATAAGTGTTTTGATATCTTCACAAAGCCAGCCAATAGCTTTTACACTAAGATTTTCTTCATCTGTTCCCGAAGAGTTTTTCTCTTTCTCACTCTTTGAATTATGGGTTATATACTGAAACCTCATCAATGCTGAAGGATGCATATATAACCTGTTGTTCAGTATTTGTTAAATGCCCCACTCTAGTGGCTGGTTTACAAAAGATTCAAGTCGCCTAGAGCTACTAGCTGAAGGAGCTGCTCAAGTACAATAGTAGAGATTCATTATTTTACCCCTGGAGAGCTCAGTCCGATCCCCAACAATGACCCACATCAGTCCTAATTTTGTTTCCAGCAAGACAGGGTAAAATATACAGAAGTGTTCTAATTATTTGTTACTTCGGCACAGAAAAAAACATTATAATAATGGCAGATTAACACAGCAATGTTAAAGCTTTATTATGTCTTTTAAAAACAGTATTACTCCGTGTGATGGAGACTCTCCAAAAGTTATACATGGGAGAAAGAGTCTGATTAAAATATACAAAATAAAGGAGCAGATCCTCAGCTGGTATAAACTTATAGTGACACTAACTTCAGTAGTGCGAATGACAATTAACAAGAGCTGAGGATCTGCCCCAAAACGCCTAGGGCATCCTCTACCTGGGATGGACACTCTTTTTGTATAGTAGAGTCTAAATCTAAATAAATTAGTTTAGCAGGGGGTAGGAGAAGTTGAAGTTATTTTTATTTCTTTAAATATTTCACAAGTAAGAGCAATTTTATAAATGCCAGCTAAAAGATGAAAATGCTTAAAGAAAAATGAGTCAATGGAATTCATCTGAGTGTAGGATTTGCAGGATGAGCAGACTTTAATTAGACAAATCTGGAATCTGATGAGCACAGAAAATGTAAAGGAAGGGAAGGAAGGATTTAATATTAAAACAAATTAAAATGTGAGTTGTACCTAATGTTTGAAATAGAGACTGCTGTAGGAAAAGAGGGAAGGAGTGCAGTGCACAGAATTGGAATCACATGGTGAGAAGCAAAGCAAAGGGGGAGGATTTTGAAGGAGGAGAGCACAGAAAAAATCTCATTCCATATGTAGGTAACAGCATGAAAAAAAGACACCAATGAAAGGAGAGGACAAAGGAAACAGCATGGGCAGATGATACAGTTTTTACAAAACAAAACTGTGTGCTTCAAATATTTTTAATAATACAAGTCAGCCCATTATTTTACATATTAGTTATAACAGAAGCTTTGCATTTTTATTTAGTCATCTTCAGTGTTTGCCATACCTTACATGACAACACATACAGACAATAGTGCATGTCTGCAAAGTGTTGCCATGGAGAAAATTGGGACGTCAGACAGACAAGCAGCCTAACTAAAAGTGTAAGCTATATAGTTTCTCCCTGCCTGTAAATGCTGCATATGAGGTACATGTTAGTTTGTAGTAGGTTACTATCCAAAAACCACTAAAAATTTTTGTTGTTTCTTTTTTTCAGGGGTGGGCAGGTGAGTGCTTGAATGCACACAGGCATTATTTATGTGTGTGCATTTATAGAAACACTTCACATTAACAGATTTTCATGAAAAAAGTTAGCATAGAACACGTTATTTACATGATTGGCACTGTACTCTGCAAGAGGAGATTGGAGTGGGTGGAGGTTAAAGCCATGTAGATCCCAAATGAGAAAATAAACTCCTGGAAGGATATCACTGTCATTTTGTGAAATCACTAACGGGGGAGGGATGAGGGGACTCCTAGAAATTAAAGTAGTATGTTCAAGTCAATAGCTTTACACAAGGAATTCTTCCAGTGAACATTAGGGCTTGTGGAAGTTGTTGCAGTGACAACAAAGGAGCTTTTATCCACAAAACTAGCAGCTTTCTCAAACTGGTCCACCATTCTGAATGCAGGACTGAGCCATGAGGAACTTCACAAGTGAGAGCTTGGGGGAATGAGAAACAGTTGCCCATCACAACAGGCTGCAGTCTGATAAAAATGCACACAAGTTAGCCACTCCAACAGTCCCCTCCTCGTGTCTTAAGGTATGTCTACGCTGCCATTAAACACCTGCAGCTGCATGTGTCAGCTGACTTGGGTTCACAGGGCTTGGGCTATCTGGGGTTGTTTAACTGCAGTGTAGACATTCGGGCTCGGGTTGCAGCCTGGGCTTTGGGACCCTACGAGGGGGGAGACTGAAAAGCAGCGGTAAAGGTGATGGCTTTTTTTTGTTTGCAATATGGGTATTAGCCGATATTATTATTAATTTGTACTATTGTCATACCTACGAGCTCTAGACATGGACCAGGACCCCATTGTGCTAAGCACTGTACAAACTCAGAACAAAAAGACAGACAGCATATGGTGGATGACGAAGAGATGAAACTGAGATTCTACTCTGAAAATTGAGACTAAACTTTGGTTCTACTCTGCAAGTTCCATGTTTGTGTCTCAGATTCCATGTCAAGAGGTTTTTTCTCTCCTATAAATTCCATCCCTGGCTCCAAAGGTTAAGCTGGGTTCTTTGATCCTACCTTAAAAATTACAGTTGAGTGGATAAATTTTCCTTCGCTTCCTGTTTCAGGCTGTTAAACAGCTGCTGTTTCCCGCCCCCACCCATACCCCACCCATACCCAACTACGTTTGCAAAGCTCTGGGTTGGGGCGAGGGATGAGGGCTATGCGGTGCAGGAAGGGGCTTGGGATTTGGGGGGGCTCAGCGCTGAGGCTGGGGATTGGGGCGCGGGCTTACCTCAAGTGGCTCCCGGTCAGCAGGGGTGCTAAAGCAGGCTTCCTGCCTGTCCTGGAAGCAGCCAGCAGCAGGTCCGGCTCCTAGGCAGAGGTGCGCAAGCAGCTCCGCGCAGCTCTCGACTGCAGGCACCACCGCCCCCAGCTCCTGTTGGCCAGTTCCCGGCCAATGGGAGTGCAGAGCCGGTGCTCAGGGCAGGGGCAGCATGAGGAGCCTCAGTCAGTCACCACCCCCACCCCCCGCCTAGGAGCCGGACCTGATGCTGGCCGCTTCAGGGCACAGTGCGGTGTCAGAACAGGTAGGGACTAGCCTGCCTTAGCTGGCCAGCACCATCGACAGGACTTTTAATGGCCCGGTCAGCAGTGCTGACCAGAGCCGCCGCGACCCAGTGCTGGGTCACAACCCACAGTTTGAAAACCACTGACCTAGGGCCATAGGGAGGGCAGTTCAGGGGACTGGGTTGCAGCCAGTGCATGGGGGACAGACTCTATTTGGGGAGGACTGGTGGCAGTCCCTGAATAGGGGATAGAGACCAAGGTACAGTCCCGAGATGAATGGGTTGAGTGCTGGGGGACTGGGTGCTGAAGGCAGTTGCTGGGAAGTAGTCCCTAGGTGGGGGAATGAGTGCATGGGGGGCCATTCCTGGGTGGGGGATTGGATTCTGGAGGTGGCAGTCCCTGGGGAAGAAGGGGGCCAGTTCTGCCCTGGACAGGGCACCCTGTCTCTGCATGGCAGGCACATGTCCCAGCCCAGTATTGAGGGGGAGGGTCTTGATGTTTGGGGGATAGTCCCAGGGGATTGGGTGATAGAGGAGCATTCTCTGGCTGGGAGGGGTGGGGGTCAGTCTGGGAAGGGGTGGGGGGCAGTCCCTGGATGGAGGGTCTGGGTGCATGAGGAGCAGTCCCTGTCTTGGGGGGGCACTCCACACCAGGCAGGGCTCCCGAGCTTTGCAGGCAGGCTCCGGGTGCTCAGCCCAGCCGTGCCGCGGGCAGCAGTTTAGAATCGAGGGTGGCAATACACCATGCCATGACATCCAAATTAATTAATTTTAAGAGTTAATGTTTTCACTCATTTTGCTCATTTAAAATGCTCTTAGGAGACATTTGCCAGTGTTGAAATGAAAGATATTGGGCTGAATCGTACTGCTAAATACTAAGCCTTTTTTGGTAGACAGTGTGTAGATGTGGCCCATGTAACACACAGAGAGCTGCATATGCAGCCCACAATGGTAAATAGGTTGAGAACCGCATGTGGCTCATGAGCCACAATTCGGCCACCCCTGCTCTACAGTGCAGACAAATACAATAATTCCCTGGCAACAGTGACATGAATAGTCGCTATCAAGCTAAAATATCTTTAGAATTGTTCAGTAGAACTGCAAAGCTGCCCAAGACCATAAAGGTCTATACAGAGAGTAAGAAAAGTATTTTTGGCAGTACATACAGGAGGCATGTTATTTTTAATAAAACATAGGGGAGAGAAGAGGGTGCACGTCATAGGTGCCGATTCTGTGGGTGCTCCAGATCTGACAAATCAGACTCCTGAAAAGGGTACAGTGATCTGTAGAGGTTGAGAACCACTGACTTCCAGCATTATTCTGGTTCCATGTCTCACTGCCTGGAGGACCCACTCACAACAGAAGGGTCCATCACTACAGAATTGGGATTCAAAGGCATTCTGCCTGCACTATAATACAGAGAGGCTCAAAGAAGACAATTTATGCAGTTCGGGAGAATCTGCACTCACTAGTGTCAGGAGACAGAAGCACTTCATAAAACTTCTCTAAGACATTTTTGTGCACTGTAGTCACTTCAGCACATCAGCCAGATAATACTTACCAGTGTTTGTTGCCTTGGGAACAAGCGTCGGCAAGTACTGTTGTCTGGTTTGTTGAATTATATTATAGTCTAATTAGGTCAGTCTATTGCTACATCTTCCTCTGCTAGCTGTAGAAGGTGTTCCTGTGCTTGGAGGGCTACAATGACCTCTCATTATTGCAATATTAAAGGTGTCAGGCAGATAAATTACTGGTTTACAGAAGCTGGCTTGTCTCCTGCATTCTGACACATGTGGCAGGGTCTCCTATATCAGGTGCAGCACAGATATGCACATGTAACCTTTAACAGGTGCCTAAGGCTTTGTTGACAGGATAAAGGTTTACTGGTAATACTATACAACCCTCCCTATTTATTCCCAATATAAAAGTGTCTTTTCTTGGCTTAGTTTAAACCTGTTCCCAAACAACAACAGCTAAACTGAAAGAAGGAGCACACATAACAAATCAGAGTGTCTATACCAGATTATACTGGTATAATCATATCAGTTTAAATTCACACCTTAATTTATACCAGGATAATTTTCCTCTGTAGACAAGCCTCAGACTGGGCAAAGTAGGTCTAAGATCATAATGCAGTCTCAATCTGATACTGATGGCAGTGGCAGTCTTGTGCATTACTTACAGTTCACTCGCTGTCATTCTACAGCATTTTTACTTTTCTAGTATTGGTTACTTTCTCCACTGCATACTTAATTGATGTTTGCAAAGCACAGTGAAATCCTTGGTTGGCAGGCATAAGAGACAAGTATAATTTTAGTTGCATCTATATACACTGCACCAGCACCTCTATTTGAAGATTTCCATTTCCAAACCGATATTATTAGTTGGGCCTTTGGTTTTACATAAACATTAATTAAGCCCTAGAACGAAGATACTTGACAATTTTTTAAAAGCATGGAACATATATTTTATCTATTTAAAAATGCTAAGACGGCTATGAAGATCCATGTGTTCCAGTCTCTAGGATTTCAACCACTTCTCATTTCACATCTGTTCTCTCTACACAGAGCTTGTACACACTACCACTTATGTCAGCATAACTTCTGTCAGTCAGAAGGGTGTGAATAAGCCACACGCACACCCCACCCTCCGAGCAATGCAAGTTACACTGACCTAAGTGCCAGTGTGGATATGCAATGTCGGTGGGAGAGCTTCTCCCGCTGACATAGCTACCGCCGCTTGTGCAGGTGCAGTGATTATACTGACAGGAGAGCTCTCTCCCAACGGCATAGAGCGCCCTCACCAGATGCACTGCAGCTGTGCTGAGGTAGTGCTTCTAGTGTAGACTAGCCCATACCGTATGCGGGCTTATGGCAGTCACTGCTACAGGGGGAAAAAACGAGAAGTACTAGGCTGAGGAGAGCTGACTGACATGAGCAAGAAAGGAAGAAGCAGACACAATAAAGAAGCACAGGCAGAAGACAGCAGCACAAATTCAGGAGATTCAGTTAAATAAACCGCAATAAGCTATTTTTAAAAAGTGGCATTTTATTGAAGTGGGAGTTTCACTTAAACCTGCACATTAGAATACTAGTTTTCAAATATTTTACAATTATGTATTTCAATTGTCTTGCTCCTAAATTAGTTTTTAAAAAACCCTAACCTACACATATACCCATTAATTCAAATCATGGTTAGAACACCATAATTCTTAAACACAAATACTGGAAAGAAAGGAAATTCATAGTCAGAATTCCACAAATATCCTTAACTCAGCCATAAAACCCTACTTCTGCGCGTGGTTCCACAAGAAGTGTGGTTTCCGTAACACTTAAAGCACATACTCTGGAAACAAAACCAAATTAAACCCAAGGGTAGTATGTAGTCATATTCTGGTTATTGTTACTCTAATTATTACCATCACTTACAGCCTGTGATGGGGCAGACAGGCCCCACACTGGCAAAGAGGGGATTGATGAGGGTCTGTAGTCCCAATTGACCCTGCACCTCTATACCTGTAGCAGATGTCAGGAGAGGGGACGGGAATTAAAAGGAGGTGGCCCAGCTCAGTTTGGGGTTGACAAGAAAGAGAGCGGAGCTCTACTCCTCTTGGTAAGGGAAGCCTTGTTTCAAGCAAGAGTCTGAGAGAGCTTACTGCGTGGATGAACGTCCAAGCAGATGAGACAACCAGCCCAGAAAGACTAATTAAAAGGACTGGTTGCATGAAGAGAAATCCTGGGCAGGGTGGAGTGTGGCTCTGTCAAAGACTTAGAATCACAGAATCATAGAATATTAGGTTAGAAGCAATGTTCCCTCTAATTTTTGACAGGCCGTGCATGCAAAAAATTTCTTCTGTGCAAATTTTTGACAGGCTGTGCGTGCAAAAAATTTCTTCTGTGCAAATTTTTGACAGGCTGTGCGTGCAAAAAATTTCTTCTGTGCAAATTTTTGTGCGTGCGGTGTTTTTCCATTTGCTAGGGGTTTATGCGCACACGTGCACAGCTTAGAGGGAACAGTGGTTGGAAGAGACCTCAGGAGGTGATCTAGTCAAATCCCCTGCTCAAAGCAGGACCAACACCAACTAAATCATCCCAGCCAAGGCTCTGTCAAGCCGGGCCTTAAAAGCCTCTAAGGATGGAGATTCCACCACCTCCCTAGGTAACCCATTCCATTGCATTGGAACTTCTCAGATTACCCTGGATTTGAGTTTGTAATATTCATTTGTCTTTTGGACTCTAATACCCTGGAAGAGATGGAGTTAAACTGTGACCTGCCTGAAGGGCAGAGTCATGGGAAGACGTGGACCACTGGAGGACTAGTGTGGCTGCTGGGGTGCCAGATGGGGAGAGAGCTGCCAGAAGGCGCTGCAGCGGTGAGTCCACTCTTTTTTACATTGAAGTTTAATTTTCCTGGTTGGTTACTATTGTCTCATAACCCTAATGACATTTAAATATAGTAGTTTGTGAAAAGCCAGATTAACTGTGCTGGTGATCTCTAACCATACATTTAATAGATAAAACGTGCAGTAGCAGAGAATCTCCCAGAGCTGTTCTAATAATATATATTGACATTTAAAATGCCAACAAGCAGACCTCTAAAGCACTAAGCAACCCTAAAAAAAAGTTCCCAGCTTGAGGAAAAGATTTGTTCCCAGAAGAGAGAGGCTGTTATGCCAGGAGATCAGATTACCATGGCACAAAGGAGTTTCAGCAGTAGGGACAATCAGAATTCTTCACCAAATGTTCTACCCTGCCTGCACTAGGCAAACTCTATCCCTCTCACCACAGTGCCCTTCACTAGCCCCACAGAAGGGGGGTGGGGGAAGATCCCATAAAACAGCAGGATAAAAGATGCAGGGACCACCTCTAGAGATGAATTATTTAGGCTCTATTCTCATTCAGTCTTTCCCTCCTTTTGCAAGGCTACAAAATATGCCAGCTATCTTGGTGTTTTCTGTCATCTGGACACTTGTAGCAAGAAACAGAATCTGAACCAAACTTATTGTCAATGTCAACTTGTAGTAGATTCAAACCAGGTGAAAAGCTCCATGTCAATTACCAGTCATGTGTTAATCAGACTCATTTTAAAAAGTACTTTGGTAAATAGATTGATAGTGTAAGTAAAAGTTCTGAAAATAATCTGGCAGAATTTGGCATTACGTTCAAGTTTTATGCAATGATCTTACATTTTAGTTAATCCTGTCTCTGTGCAAGGGCATTGACTAGATGATCTCTTCAGGTCCCCTCCAATCCTACATTCCTATGATTCGGTACCTTGACTTTCTAATAAATCAGGTTGTCTAATTTTACATTATTCCTGTGCTGAAGCTTCTATCAGCTTCCAAGCAATGTTATTCTACACACTAACAATCTCACTATTAGGAAATAATGCCTAATATTCAGCCTAATTATCTTTGTTTTAAATTCATCTTATTAATTACTCCTAGTTTTAACCACTTACCAAAAAAAAGGTTCCAAATTTCGTGTTCCCCACTTTCCTGAAATTCAGACTCAAAATAATACTTTTAAAAAACACAGAATTAGTCTCCCTTTCCCCCACATTGGATAACATCAGTAAAAATTAACTCACTTTTCCTTTTTTTCCTGTTTGTGTGCTTCTCTCGTAAGCTGAGCAGCCTTTCTGCTGTAAGGATGGATGACTTTTTTCTCTTGCCCTCCTCCTCTGCCCTTTGGTACTTTTGGCTGAAATGAAACACAACAAGAAATAAAATGAGACACTTCACTTTCCTTCACAAAGTGTCTCATAAGCTACTGCACCCAGAGTAAAAGACTGCTCAAAGGGAAGCCAGCAGCACCTTATCTTGAGTGAATCTCTTTGAAAGAGCATACATTAACACCTCAGAAGGTCCAAAATTCATACAGTGGGTTTAGGTGGGCTTGTATAAGTTATATTCTTGTCACTCCTTGTGTTACTGAGAATAATAAAATGCAGACTCCCAAGTTCAGATTCCAACACAGCACATGCAAATATGAAAATCAGGCATACAAACTGATGGCTGAAGCAAGCATGCAGTTATAACACATATCAACTCTAAACCAAAAAAAGATATAAAATTTGTTACAGGCTGCTACTCTTCTACAAACAGAAAATACCTTCCTTCTTACAGAGCTCAGTGGTGAGGAAACTTTAAATTACCTCTCCTAACAAGGATGCAATTTCCAGTATACCCTAATTTAAACTTTGCCCAACTGACGGCTCCATTTAAACCCTTATCAGGAACCCATTTAACTTGCACAGAAGGAACCAGATTGCAGCTGCCACCCACAGAGACTACATGTCATTTTTTTCTTTTTCTTTTTGTGAATACAGACTAACATGGCTGTTACTCTGAAACCTGTCAAAATACAATGCTCCATCTTGGTCACTTCTGTACTAAAGGACTTTTACAAATAGAGATAAAGTTATAGCTTTCTGCAGTGTCAGTGACTCAAGTGCATTTGTATATGTTCTAAAGAAAAACATCTTAAGCAAACGTTCGGGTTACAGGAAGGGGCTCTTTTTAAAAAGGAATACATCGCAAGCCTCATCCCCACACCACTCCATTTCTCAGTTCTCAATTTTTTGTTGTTGGTTTTTTGTTATGAAGTTTGAAGGTTGCCCCAAAAACTTAATGGAAAGACTACTAAGGAGTGTGATATTGAGGAATATATAGGGAAGAAAGAAAACAGAGTAAGCTTGGTCATAAAGTAGTGATCCTGCACTAGTGTTCACAAGTTTATTACTATGATGATTTAAATTTGCATATACTGCTTCCTCTAGCACTTCTTGAGAAGACACTCTGAAGCTCCACTAATTTAAAGAACGTATTAATAGCCAACTATTGTTGCTCATGTGACTTCAGCACAATTTCATGCCAAACTGGAAGCAACAGCAACATAAACACGGCAGGTTTTTTTGTTTTTTTTTAAAATCATGCCATAAACAGCAAGGAATTTTCCTCTTCCAAGGAATTTTGGCACACCACTGGGCCAAAATAACTTACTCCTTCTGGCCAAAGAGCAAGTTATATTGTATTTTATTTGGTTACATATATACAGGGCACTTAAAAACATACTGCAACATGAACTTGTTTTGTAACATCACAGAAAAATAAACATAAATAGGAAGCTCTGTAGTTTCCATTGTTGGGGGCATCACAATGTGGATCAGGCAGAATCTGTACTAATGAACTGCTGTATATGCATTCCAAATCTAGCTTGAGGACTTCAACACCCTCTGCTACCACACAAGTGACATTAGCATCAGGTGATCAACTACACACTTGCATGCTTCTGTCCTAAGTCACCATGCTGCATAAGGGCCAGAAGATAAAACATAGGAGAAATTAAATGTTTAAAACCAAGAGTTGACCAGAACTCATGGTGCTGAACTCATTTTTAATATCTATTTTCAAAATCTGGTTGAACAAAGAAAGTTTTTCTGGCTTTGAAATGGAATTGCAGTTTGATGGCCTTATTCTAGTCCACGTCACAAAAATGTGATGTAATTTGGCAGAGCCTTCTACCCACAAGACTGGAACAGAAATTTTTCAGTTTAGGATTGCAGTTTCTAAACAGAATAGTGGTGGGAAGTCTAGAAAAACATAGATAATTGCTCTCGTCAAGTCATTGCTAACAGTCCTAGACTCATTTGCCCATCCATTTCAGAAACACACTGAAATACAACTGTGAAACAGCAATACACATACAAGCCAACTACTTGCTCAAAAGTGTCCAGAAAGACAGATACATTTCAGTTGCTGTACCTTGATCAACCATGCAGAAAGTACAAATTAAAACTTTCACCAAACGCGTTCATATCTATTTATCTTAACTAATTCTTCCAGAGAACTCCCTGCAGATACTGCTTGAAATGGACTGATTCAGAAGCAGTTAACATTATATTTACTACCACTTGTTAGTTTTTCATTCTCCCTGTTTGGTATGCGTCTTCTACAGATAGAGAAGACCTCTAGCTGCAATCCTGTTTGTTATGTTCATTTAACTTTTGTTTGTTTATAGTCTCTAAAACAGAATGATTTTCTGTCCTGTTGACTTAACATAGAAAAGGAAAGAACCAATTAACTACCTGAGCATTTAACAGAACACTGATCCTATTCCAACTTCTGCAAAATGTTTTAAATTGCCTTTTCTGATGATAGAACACCTTAAAAAATGGCCTGGTTAAAGAACCTGCAATTAATGGAAAAGTTTTTAAAGTACGCTCTGCTGTACAACAACAGATTTTATTCACGGCTAGAATCAAAAATTACTAATTTTTTTTTTTTTAAGTGGAGAAAGAAAAGTTTGCAAATTGGAATGTGTGTCAGTGGACACCATTAAATATGACAATGTATAATTTTATTACACTAGTTTCCCTAGTCCCCACACTTACAGTAGGAAAATCAAATACACCTGCTGAATCTGCACATGCCATACTGCAGGTACAACTCTGGGGGCGGGCTATAAGGCTATTTTGAATATTTGGCCTTGAAAGCTAAAACACCTATTTTAGAGGAATTCCCCATAAGCATATAAACAAAACAGATTATTATCTTGATTTTAGTAAAGCTTTTGATACTGTCTCACATGAACTTCTCATAAACAAACTAGGGAAATGCAACCTAGATGGAGTTACTATAAGGTGGGTGCAAAACTGATTGGAAACCCATTCCCAGAGTGTAGTTATCAGTGGTTCACAGTCACGCTGTAAGGGCGTAACGAGTGGGGTCCCGCAGGGATCAGTTCTGGGTCCAGTTCTGCTCTATATCTTCATCAGTGGTTTAGATAATGACATACAGACTACACTTACAAAGGGTGAAGACGATACCAAGCTGGGAGGGGTTGCAAGTGCTTTGGAGGATAGGATTAAAATTCAAAATGATCTGAACAAACTGGAGAAATGGTCTGAAGTCAACAGGATGAAATTCAATAAGGACAAATGCGAAGTACTCCATTTAAGGAACAACCAGTTGCACACATACAAAATGGGAAATGGCTGCCTAGGAAAGAGTACTGTGAAAAAGTATCTGGGGGTCAGAGTGGACTACAAGCTAACAGTGTTGCAAAAAAAAAGCGAACATCATTCTGGGATGTATTAACAGGAGTCAGAGTAACAGCCGTGTTAGTCTGTATTCGCAAAAAGAAAAGGAGTACTTGTGGCACCTTAGAGACTAACCAATTTATTTGAGCATAAGGTGCCATAAGTACTCCTTTTCTATTAACAGAAGTGTTATAAGCAAGACAAGAAGTAATTCTTCCGCTCAACTCCCCGCTGATTAGGACTCAGTCTGAGTATTGTGTCCAGTTCTGGGCGCCACATTTTAGGAAAGATGTGAGAGAGTCCAGAGAAGAATGACAAAAATTATTAAAGACCTAGAAAACATGACCTATGAGGGAAGACTGAAAAAATAGGGTTTGTTTAATCTGGAAAATAGAAGATTGAGAAGGGAGATGATAACAGTTTTCAAGTATGTAAAAGATTGTTACAAGGAGAAGGAAGAAAAATTGTTTTTCTTAACCTCTGAGGATAGGGCTTAAAGAAGCAATGGGTTTAAATTGCAGCAAGGGAGGTTTAAGTTGGACATTAGGAAAAACTTCCTGTCAGGGTGGTTAAGCACTGGAATATATTGCCTAGGGAGGTTGCGGAATCTCCATTATTGGGGATTTTTAAGCGCAGGTTGGACAAACACCTCTCAGGAATGGTCAAGATAATACTTTGTCCTGCCTTGAGTGTAGGGGACTGGACTAGATGACCTCTCGAGGTCCCTTCCAATCCTATGATTCTATGACTTAAACCATTTGGACTGCTTACATTAGGCATGTAGAAAAACTCAGCAGAATAGGAAGTAAGACTTACACCTAAACCTTACTCCTTTTTCTGTAATAAAAATATATATGCAACAGTATTTCTAATTGTTATTAAAGAAGTAAAGATTTTGAAAAGAATATAGTCCCAGGGTATACCAAGTTATGCTATAGATTTATTAGTTCTCTTATACTGTAGTATTTGAGGTAAAATAATATTTTTATGAATACAGCTGAAATGAATTATCTATTACGAAATGTATGGATTGCACAGCTTTGTATATTAAACACAAACTTTGCAAGTTTGTACTTTTAATAATATTGTGTAGCAACAGGTTTCAGAGTAACAGCCGTGTTAGTCTGTATTCGTAAAAAGAAAAGGAGTACTTGTGGCACCTTAGAGACTAACCAGTTTATTTGAGCATGAGCTTTTGTGAGCTACAGCTCACTTCATCGGATGCATAGCATATATCCGATGAAGTGAGCTGTAGCTCACGAAAGCTCATGCTCAAATAAACTGGTTAGTCTCTAAGGTGCCACAAGTACTCCTTTTCTTTTTGTGTAGCAACAGACTCCCAACTCTGTCTAAGCAACTTGGATATTTAATTTCTATTAAAAATCAATAGGGATTATATGTCCAACACCCCCATCTGATTTTGAAAAAACTCATCTATAGTCTTCATATTGAGCTAAACAAGTCTATATTTTGGTATTTTAATATGCTGGAAATGAATCCTTGAAAAGAGGCGTAGCAAGGGCAGCACGTTAGGATCTCCTGATTACTTGTTATTTTGGTCTTTGTTTGTATATATATTTTCAAATTGCAGTGAGCAAGGTTAAGAGTGGGTGTGCCGGGTAAGGCAGGTGGAGCGAACAGCGAGTAATGAAGGACTGTCTGGCCGCAGGGGAGCGGCGGGATCCCTTAAGTGAATTCTTTGCGGAGTTCCCAAGCTTGAATGATTTCAAAGCGCAGAGTAACCGTAAGGGAAAGCAGATTGTTGGAGGGCACCAGGTGGAGGACCCTGAAACACAGAGACAACGAACGACCTTTCCAGACACCCCAACGCCCCCGTTCCAATGTAACCTGCCAGCAGCCCCACGGCTCCTCCCTGCCTCCAGCACTGGCTTGAGCCCGCTTTAGAGGTAGGCAGAGGGGCCCGTGACGCGGGCGCTGGGGAAGGCACCTGCCCCCGGGGAAGCGCCTCGCTCGCTCCCCGGACAGGCGGCGAGGCACCGCGGTTCTGCGGCGAGCGCGCACGTGTTGGGCTGCGATGTTTGTGCACGTGGCTCCGCACGTGCTGGTTCCCCCGCAGGGGCCGAGCGCCAGGGACCCTGGTGTCCCCCCCGGGGCGGGTGCTGGTGTCTCGCACGGACCCCGCTGCTCACCCCGGCCGCTCTGCGCGCCCCCCGCTGAGCTGGGGCCCGGGAGCGCAACGGGCGACGCCCCCGCACTCACCATGGCGCGTCCGCCGAGCGAGCGGCGCAGGCAGGCAACGGCGACCCGTGCGTGGCGCTGGGGGGGGGGTGCACCGCTGCACAAACCGGAACTGGGCGTCCGGTCCGCCGGGAAAAGAGCTCGGCTCGGTGCCCCGCTTCCGAGCGTCCCGTTCCGCCTGCTCTCGGTGATTCCGTCACTGGCCCGGCGCCGCGTCCCGGTCCACGCCAGCGTCCCCCGCGGCTGCGGCCTGGGCGTTCCGGGCGCGTCTCCCCAGCGGGTGGTGGGCCCGCCCTTCCTGCTCACCCCCAGCCGCGCGCTACCCCGAACAGGGCTGGAGGAAAAAGCAAGTCACAACCACGTGCGCGGGTGTGGGCCAGCTCCGGCCCGCAGAGCACCGTTTTCCTCGAAAAATCTCAAAAGGAAACCAAGATTTATTAAGGACGTTGTGGGAAACTGTTGCCACTTGACTGATCCCCCATGAGGAGCAGCAGTTGATAATACAATAATAATGGTCGAAAGCAAATGTGTCCTTAACACTAGCAAACAGTCCGAGGAAGTCAGCAGTTCTCAGTGCTTTACTTCTGCACTAAAAAATTAAAAGTTCTGTGCACGATATTTTAAAATTCTGCAAAATTTTATTTATCAAATAAATGTGGAGGCTCCAGCATGGCATTGGGGCGCATAGGCCACTGTGTTACGAATTATACCTGATAGGACACACACACACAACTGCTGCAAATTATACCTAATAGGATATGCACACAACTGCTGCGAATTACACCTGGTAGGACACGCACACAAATGCTACGAATTATACCTGATAGGTCATGCACAGTTCGAATCTAGGCTGAGGCACATAAAGTCCACAACTGCAGAGTTCCCAAAAACACCAAGTTTATTACGCTCGAGCGTGGTGCCCCCCTGCTAGCCAGGAGGGGACCCCGAATACAGATTATACAAAGGTTATATACCTCTAAGCAAAGCATGTTGCCCTCGTGCATCGGAAACCTTAGCCAGTAAACAAACCCTTTTCTTATCTACCACCTATCCCTGCTTGGTGCATTCCTCGTGCTAAACTAGTATGTTAATTACACAGCATAGTCCTAAAGCAATGCATCAGTAACTTTTATTATCAGGATGGGAGGCCTCACGTCAAAGGCCAGGAGATAGGGAGTTAGGGACAGACAAAGAACAGATACTGGGAGTCAAGGCAGGCTGGAGACAAGGAGGAGGATTTTCACAGGAATGCAGTATCTAAGGAACACTCCTCCTGGTGCATGATGTGCTTGCTTTTAGACAATGGTGGGCCCCAAACCAAAATGGAGTCACATGTGCTAACTTTTCCTTAACAACTGGCTGCACAGAGATGGGTGATCACTGTGCAGCCTCCCCCCCAGCCAAGGACTCAGTGGTGAGGCTGAACCCAACCCTGACACAGCACAAGGACCAGGCCTGCCCCAGAAACACCCCAGGGCGCTGCCCCTCTGTGCCAGGTGCGGGCAGGCAGCCTCAGCAAAGCAGGATGCAAGTGTGGAGGGACTTAGTGTGTGGGGATCCAGGTGTAGGTTGTGGGTTCTGTGTGGGGCAATCTGGGTGCAGGTGACTCAGTGGAGGATCTGGGTGCAACGGTAATTGGACTGGCTGGGATGATTTATTTGGGGATTGGTCCTGCTTTGAGTAGGGGGTTGGACTAGATGACCTCCTGAGGTCCCTTCCAACCTTGATAGTCTATGATTCTATGCAGGGGAGTCCAGATGAAGGTGGTTGTGGCTCAGCAGGGGGGGTCTGTGGGGGATAGAGCTTGGCAGGGGGGTCTGGGTGGGGCGGGGCTCAGCAGGGAATAAAGATGCGGGGGAGTAGGGCTCTGTGGGATGGGGATCCAGGTGCAGCTGGTTGAGGCTTGGTGGGGTGCAGATCCTGGTGTGGGTGGCTCATCGGGGTGGTCCAGGTGCAGGGGGAGTGGGGCTCATTGGGGTGGGGGAGGGTTCTGAGGCTCTGCAGGAGGGTCTGGGTATGAGGGGGTCTGGATCCATGGAGCTTAGGCGGATGGGGGAGCATTTCCCTATACAAGAATCCTTCCCCCCTGCAGCTGAGGAGCAATGGGTGCAGGAAGTTGGGGAAGGGGAGTTTGCAGAGCTTCCTGCGGCTGGGGGAGAAATCTGGGGATGGGTCTGACCCAGCCCTGGATGCGGTGCAGGGGAAGAGGAAGTCCTGTCTTCCCCAGCCCAGCTGGAACGAGCAGCTGAGCCAGCACAGGGTAGGAGCCACCAACCAGGTTTTCCCCAGTCCCACCCTCTGCCTCACAGTAATTTACCTCTCTGCGTTTGCCCTAAGCACCCAAAACATATTGCTGGGGAGGAATGCATGACTGCTCTTGTGACTTCCCTTTACTTCCCTGTCAGAAAGTCATTTTTTCTGCAGGGAAGCAAAGAAATCTGCAGGGGACATAAATTCTCAACATGTGTAGTGGCACAGAATTCCTCCAGGAATAGTGTTTCCACACAGCAACACAGTTCAGTGCCCCGGACACGCATGCAGGCAGCCAGGTCAGCCAGATTTTAGCCTCTTCTCACACCTGTCCCCAGGTCATTTAATGAGGTGACTATTCTTTCTGAATGTTTGGGATTGAGGGACTACTATAATGCCGCTTCTAAGTCCCAAAATAGCTCACTGGGTTATAGGTCCTATCACAAAACATAAATGCCAACAACCATGACTGGCTCTCTCCACCAACCAGTGGATAGAGTCCAGAAGTAAAAGTTTTAAAAAATTTAATTTCTTACAGCCTTAGTTTACCCATTTGTGATATGGGGATGATAATAATACCCATCTGTGTAAAGTGCTTCAAACATATAGCATTTAAATAGCATTTTTAAACTAAGTACTACAAGGGGTGCTGGAGCAATTTTTATAGTGGGGGTGCTGAGAGCCATTGGATCGTAAATCCCTATATATGACGGAAACCACTTCAAGCCAAGGATGCAGCAGCACCCCCAGCACCCTTAGTTCCGGCATCTATGAGTACTACTATGACATTCATCAGGTATGTCAGAAGAGCATCCTGATAGAGTAGCTTGGCAACTGCATCCTGGTAGATTACTTTGGCAACATTATGTCAAGACACCATTCATTTAGTCTGTCATGGCGGCATTTATCTAACGAAGATATTATAGCTTCAGTGTTTGTGTGACATATCTGCTTACACAGCTTCTCTCAAGGAAATTATAGTAAAATATCTTGAGCTAGTTCAGTGTCTGATATAGAGTGAGAATATTAAGAGCATTCTCCATAGAATAAATGTCCTAAAGATACTGTTCTTTCAATTACTAAAAGAGTTCACTTTAAAAAAAGATTCTTGGGCCACCTCCTCAGCTGGGGTAAACTAGCATACTACCATTTAAGTCAATGGAGCTCTGATAGTTTATTACATTAGCTGGGAATCTGGCTCCCTTGTCTCCTATTGTGAACATCTATTATCTACCTATATGCCCTACTCAGCGATTCTTTTCCTATTTTGTGTTATTTTTTCTCCCCTTTACTCCCATAAACTTCTACCTTCCAAGACCAACTCAGGACATCTGAATACCTGGTCCTACAACCCTTATGAGAAAAGTCCTTAATCACATTAGTAGCCCAGTTGAAATCAGTGGAACTACGTGGGCATGAGGACTACTCCTACTTTTTTGCATAAGAGCTGAAAGGTATGGCCCATAGCACCTACAACAGTATGTGGATTTGAAATAATACAGAATATGGGGTAGTATGTGACTTCAATATGTAATGACTATACTGAGGAATGTAGTCTTTTTATTTGCACTTATTTCCCATTTATGATACATGAGAAAGAATGAGGTTATATTGGACAGATGCTTCCACAAATTATTTATATATATCCTAAATTATTTTCATATATTCTGAATTATTAGGATTTTACTGGATGTAAGAATTTCACTGAAAATTCTTACTTTCACCTGTGTGGCAATGAGGATCAAACACCAAACAAGGCTAATAATATAATTTAGCCAATATGACAATTATATTAGAAATAAAATAGAAATACTATCTGGTTACAAGTAACTTCTCCCAGACACAACCTGCAAAGTCTGTTTTTCTGTCTGAGACAAAGGAAATGTATAAAGATGTAGGAGAAAGATAAAAGTGTATTATCATAATATTTTTGTGTTTAGTTTTTTTTAAAGAAAACAGAATAAGTATGGAAAGGGACTAATTTTCCTCCTTATACACACTGTTTCCAGAAACTGCAGAAAAGCATTGAGTCACCTTTGGACTTCAACTTGGCAAGGTGCATTTATTTCAATGACAACTAAATGTGGTTATTCTGAAGAAAGGCAGAAATGAATGTATTAATAACTTGTTTCTTATTAAACAAATTTTGCATTCATATTAATATTCTGAACATTTAATTCTTATGTTAATTTTTCAAATTATTATTTTTAACGTATCGAGGAATTAAGTCTTCTCTCAATTAACATTTAATGACCAGCTACATGGGGCCATTTACACTACAGACAAGCAGTTTAGGAAATCCAGTTACCACAGAATTGTCTCCCAACATAGTTAAACACAATACCATTTTGTAGTGTACATTGATCCTAACCAGGCCTGATTCTCAGCTCGGTCACGTTACCTTATGCTAGCATAACTCCCTCGACTTAAATGGATTTTTACCATATTACACCAATGTAGCTGAGTTGAAAATCAGGCCCAGCTGCATTTTAACTCTGTTTCAAATTGTGCTACAGCCTTGGACAGAACAGGCTATAGCAACAGTTCTCAAACTCTGGATTGGCAACCCAAAGTGGATCGTGAACCCATTTTAATGGGGTCACCAGGGCTGGCTTAGATTTGCTGGGGCACAAAGCCTGAATCCCACCACCTGGGGCCAAAGCCGAAGCCTGAGCCCCACTGCCTAGGGTCGAAGCTAGAGCCTGAGGGCTTCAGCTCTGGGTGGTGGGGCTCCGGCTATAGGCCCCCTGCCTGGGGCTGAAGCCTTTGGGCTTCAGCTTTGGCTCCCCAGCTGAGGGAAGTGTGGATCAGGCTTTGGCTTCCCCGCCACACCCAGGGCTGCAGGGCTTAGGTGGGTTCAGGCTTTGGCCCCTTCTCCTGGGGTCATGTAGTAATTTTTGTTGTCAGAAGGGGGTCGCAGTGCAATGAAGTTTGAGAACCTCTGGGCTATAGCATTTCAAGGACAGTTGTGACCTAGGAACCCTTGGTGCCAGTTGGCAGAGGTCATGGGGGTAATAGGGTTTTACAGGGATCCCCTGGGTTGGATATCTGCATGATAGTTCACCGAAGGATGGAATGTGAGGTCTCTACCAAGAGCCAGTAGCCTACTGGTCATCATAATCACTGCAAAATGTATGTGTGGGTAATATTTAAGGAGTTATATCTATACTGAAAATTATGTGCTTAAGGTCTTGGAGTTAAGGTTGGTCACCAGAAAGGTACATACTTTGAAGAAGTTTCTCTCAGGTAGGAGGTAACTGACACATATCTCTCTGGCTGACCACCTCTATATCACATGCTTCACGCTGTATGCCTATTTTCACTGAGCCGGGTGCGAATTGACAGATTGTGAAATCTACAAAAGAGGAAATCTGTAAGAAGAAACAAACAGCAGTGGGGAAGGGTCCTGTTTATGAATCGGGACAAAGGATTTGTCTGATATATCTTGGAATGCAAAGAGACACACTGACTCCTGCACTTAGGAGTCAAATTGACAGCATGCATGTCTCATGAAAGAAGAGTCACAGCCTGCCTTGCTGTAAAGCGCTGCAAGGATTTCAAGTGAGGATTAGATATGAGAGTATCTTGTTAATGAAGTCTAGGCTCTAGAATGGAGTGTTTATTATTTTATTTTATATGTAACCATTTGTTTCCAATACTGCTACTTGTTACCAGTTGAATCTCTATACGTTGTTTAAAAAATGTGATTTCACTATAAGCAAATCTAAGTGCTGTGAGTTAAGTGTAGCAGTAATCTGAGGTCGAACTGGTAAACTGGGGTATACTGTTTCTTTGGAAGCAGTGAATCGGTGGATATGGTGAATATCCAGTGGAGCAGAGGCTGGTCCAGGGAGATACTCTGAGGACTGAACTGTGCCTGTTGTTAACCAGCAGAGTGACAGCAGGATCTGTGAGGTATAGAGAGGAGTGCTTGTGTTGCCAGTGCGGATGGGGAGCTGACTCAGAGCCAGCCACAGACAAGGCCTCACATTAAGGGCAGGTGGTAGTGAGGTGCTTCACAACCCTGGGTACCCCAAGGAAGCATCACCACAGTTATACAGCTGGATGCTTCCCATGCTGTAACACAGTACTATGCTTTAACCATATGAAGAGACAACTGTAACCCAATATGTTATTTGTACAGTGTGGATGAACCCAAAGGGAACATAAGCCTCTCTGTCAGGATGGGGAGAAAAGAAGAGAGTGGATAACTGAAGAAAGGAGGCAACTTTCTATCCACATCCACTATGCAAGAGATAACAAACTCACAATCCTTCCTTCCTATTTTCCCTGTTCTTCCACCGCCCATACTTTATTCTGCAAAGGTAGACCAGTGAACCCCCTCAGTCACTGAGTCATTTAGCACACTTTGGGAATTTCCTTAGTCATAAGAGGCCTCTCTTGCCTTTCAGCACTTTACCCATCCCACACATTGCTTGTAGAAAAGCTACTTTTCACAAGAAATGCACATCATTGTCATGCATCAGAGACTGAAACCAACACAACATCATTTCTGCTCTTCCAGAAGAAGACTGCTACAGTGATGGGAGGTGCAGTCTTTTAGGCTGTTCTAAAACTAACTAAACAGAGATTTTTGCAGTAAATACTGGAGGAAGGATGGTCTTGTGATTAAGGCTCAGGGAAGTTTGAATAGAATGAAAATAGAACTAAAATGAGTCAGGGTACCATTATGTTATCACTTTTGCTCCTTCATCTATATTTTTTGGATAATTTACACAGGGTTGCTTATCCTCTTGTTTTAATAACATGCATCTTAGGCCACATTGATGTTAGATGAAGATAGTTACTGATCCACTGAAGTCCCAATTCCTTGTACACCCAAAACTGCCATTGATCATTCTCAGTTGGAGTTTAGGTCTGCAACGAATGCCAAAGGGCTCCCAGAGATGAAATTGCACAGATTCCCCTCTTGAACTCAGAACACTTGTAAAAGTTGCAGTACAATGTAATAGGGAAGGGATTTTTTTTAACCAAATCACTCAAAAGAACTCTAATATAACAAAAGTTTTGTCACTGAAACAGTAGAATAATCTAGTAGTTTGAAATGTTCTCTAAAGGCTATTCAAGTGCTATCATGTATTGAGGATCAAAATAGTGAGTTAATTATCTTGTCAGCTACTGAACTAAAATAGAAAATTGTGCACAGCACATATCTTACAGGTGCTAAGGGAAAGATACTAGTTTCACAGATGGATTAAAAAGTATATTGTAACTGAGGTGTTAGGGCAGTGGTTAAGATGCAGCACGTGGTAGTTTCTTAGTTTGTAGTGCAAATAATCTCTCTAAATATGAAAACTTCCATCTTGAACAGTTCTTCATGCTGATTGTAGGGTGTGTTTTGTTTATTTGTTTTTAAACTCCACTATCTAACTGATACTCAGATCTGAGCCATATACAAAATTTGTATAGAACTGTAACAGGGTTGCTTGCTCCTTTGTGGTCCAGAGGCCTAGGCCCAGCCAACCTTGATTACTGAAGAGGCACAACTGAAGAGAGCAGCTGGTCCCCTACAAAGGAACAGCAAGCTGTATTCAGGGAGCTGAGCAGGTGAGACAGGGAAGACTCTAAAACCAGGGGGAGTTGCTAGGAAGGGCTGGGATTAGCCTAAGCCAAGGCAGGAAGGGACATGAGACACCAAGGGAGCTTGGGCCTTTGCGGAGCCTTAGGCTGTGGGGAAGGCCTTTGTGTTACATTTTAGTTTAAGTGAATAAACCAGACCCAAAGGAGGGCTGTTGTTGCACTTGTAAAATCCTCATTTGGAGATAATTTGAGGAAAGGGGAAAGTGAGGTGAAGGACTGTTCACAGGGTTGCCTGAGGCCACAAAAGGGTACCTGAGACAAGACCACATGTTGACAGAACCAAATTTTATTTTTATAATGTTCTGATTTATTTACTCACCTGAGACCCTTATCAAGTTAAGGTTTACTTGCAATTTTTATAGCCATTGGAATATTTGTATAACTCACTTAAAAATTAACATAGTATGTAATCATTCTGAAGTGCGCTCGCAGAAATGAAACAAACACTCGAAATAGTGTCAGTCACATCTGGTATGTGTCAAAATCTGTCCAGTGTGGGCTGATAGACTAGCCCAGCATTAGAGAGCTAAGACATCATGTACTATATAAGCAATAATTACAAATTATAATGGGTAAGGGAATTTGGGTTTAATAGTAATGCAATGTAAAAACAATGTCATTAATTATATGACTGCATGCCAACTGAATTGAATCTAAAATTGCAATTATTTTGTGATTCAGAAAAAAGTACATCTGTTCTACTCTATGTGGGAGAAGGATATACTTGGGAGATAAATATGAGTTTAGGCTGTTTCTTTTACTGTTGGAGTTGAATTTAAATTTTTTAAAACGTCCTGGAAGAGCCCTGATTTTTATTCCCCCACTGCCTACCTCCTTATGCAGTTATTTACACCTGTGCAGTGTGGGTGTGAAATACTAACAGAGCAGAATTGTTGCATTTCATATGCACTGTGCACTTGCTGTACTTAGGTATAAATGACTACAAATACATCTAGATAGAAATAGGCCCACAGATGTATGTTCATATCTGTCACTATCATTAACATGAAATACTAAGCACTTATACGCTATGGTGACGAGGGACATATAAATGTCTAGTTAGAAAGAATGTGGAAGAGCTACTAGTTATTGGGGAGAAGGAACATATATTTTACTGCAGAAACTAGCTGATCAAACTGTTCTACATCTTTACTGAACTGAGTGGAGAGACCTTTTGTGTCGAGTTATATAACCTTTATCGCTTTGTAATTGTTTCACATCTTGTTTTCATATCTAAGGACCATTTATTGGCTGAAAATGTATGAGCCACTTTAGAATATTTCCTGTTCCTTTACAAGATCAAGTATGGGATAAAAATCCACTTTGCAGCATGTAGCTTTCAAAACCTGACATTTCTTCCTAAGATATCACCTTCAATAGACATAAATTCATAATTTCCCTATCTCAAGGGCACTTGCCAAAGACACTCAGGATAGGGTCATTGATAATACATTACAATATTTTCTCTCTTTGAATAGATTAGTGGGCTCTCAAACCTAGCAATGTTTCAGTACATTGTGTGATTACCATACTATCTAATCTACATAAGATCAAGGTCCTGAGTATTATTGGATAATATGTCACAGCTGGACATTTGCCATTCTTAAGGTTATGGAGAGCAAATGGAAGCATCTTAGTTTGTAATATGATTATGTGTAACCTCACAACATTTCCATGTATCAGAAATCTACAAGGCTGAAAGATGAGGTTTCTTTTAACTGTATCAAATCAGTTATTTATTCATTTGCATTGTAGTAGTTGCTAAAAGCTCCAATCCAAGTCCCTACACTCAAGGGGTTTTTAAATGTACATGGGTTTTAATTTCCCTTTCTATATAGTTAGCAATGACATCCCTTTCCTCACAAAATTGCATGGGAGAAAAATCTCCATGCATTAAAGTGTTCTGAGCTGGGTAAAATTTTTGAACAAATATTTTATTTTTTAAAAAAACTGCTGTTTAGTGTCAAATTCAGTACACAGTTTCAGCCCCCCCCCAAAAAAAGTTAAAATGTTTTGTTTTGACCATTTAGAAACAAAATATTTCAATTTTTCCTTTCAAAATGATATTTTGTTTTGAAATTTGCCTAAATAATTTTTTTTTAAAGTTAAAATATCTGAAAGCAAAACATTTCATTTTGGGTTAACAGAACATCTCTGTCAATGTAAAACCACTTTTTTTGTTTTGCTGAGAAAACTGAAAACTTTTCAGTTTGGATTGACTCAGAGACCTAAAACATCTGTTACGTGCACAGCTGAACAAGGGTTTCCAAGGCATTGCCTTCTCAAGGAGAAAGGTTTGAGGTGCCACACAGACAGAGGGCATTTGTCCAAATGCATTTTTTTTTTAAACAGGAAAATCCTCTGATTTTCAGGAAACAATGTCACCTAGTATGGCTGGTCCCCAGTTATTCCATCCCTCCGAAACACAATGGCAGCCCACATTTGACTTGACTAGACTGAGAAGCCATCTCAGTTTGTTGGAGTGGTGGGGGAAGGGTGATGTTTAGGCTTTTCTCTGCCCACACTCTCTTCTGTGCTTGCTTGTCATTTGGTTACTCTCTTTTGGTTTCCTGTGCACCGTACATTGGAAGGGATGATCAATATCAGTAGCTATTAAAATGGCTTTTTCCCTTCCTTTCTGCACAAATCCAAGGATGATTCTTCTCTCACATTACTTTTATAGCACCATAACACCAATAACATAATGCAGTTACTCATGATTTACCCAAGTGTGAGAGGTGAATCAGGCCCAAGATATATACAGTATTAGGCTCTGATCTTGCAAAGATGAAGTTAATGGGACTGTGCGCAGCGTGTAAAGTTAAATACATGAGTTGGCCTACCTTTCTCCTCGTTGCTTGAACTACCATTTAACTGACAGTGGAAGAAAAGGATGTGGCAGGAACATATGATTTTTCTCCAATGCTGTTGGAACAGATGGGTTGTGAAGCACATTGTGGAATCTATCAAGAACCCTTAGAACTTCAGGGAAGCTACCTGAACCCTGAGGATGTCTCAAACCAAGTCAGACCATCACCTAAAAGAATCACTGAGTATACAGCAGGCATATTTGAGAAAGAAATTTGAAATGCCCCAGGAATTGATCAGCATGAAACTGATGAAGTTGAGTCACCTGGACCATGAGCAAAGATAAGATGCTGAGGGCAACAATCCATGGAGAAGAGAAGCTGCAGGCAACAGTGGGAACAACTGCTGGAATTGTGTTAGGCCTAGTTCTCCAAAACACGTACAGCCATTCTGCTGTTTTTATTAATGTTTCAAAAAGGAATACAAATAAGAACCTAATTGAATAGGAGGAAAATGACTGGGTTATTGTGTGAGAATGATAACTCTGATGTAAATACTGTAGAGATGAAGACCACTTTCCATTTATGTTGTCTTTAAAAAATTATCAATACCTTACACAGCCATCTCTATACTTCAACCACTCTCTTTACCTCTACCAAATTCCCCTCTCCCAGTTACTCCATTACTCTTAGCCCATATTCTTTCATTCACTCATTTAGTCTTCTCAAGTTGGGTCTCAGGATTCAATCTCTATTGCTTTGCAATTTCGCCACAGTACCACTTGACTCATGCTTTGGAAATCTGCCAAAAGTATCCCACAGGCCACCTTTTAGTCCTCTGAACAGTCAAGTTTTCCTGTACTGCACCAGGAACAAAGGACTGGCGCACCACATTGTGAGAGGGCACAGGAAGACTGGGATATGAGTGCTTGGACTTGGGCCTGCATAATGAAGTATAGATGCTGGAGCCCCAGGGTGGGACCCTAGGTTCAACAATTTGTAACCTGGGGTAGATCATCAAGCCTAAGATTAACAAATCCAGGGTTTGGTTTCAGAGTGGTAGCCGTGTTAATCTGTATCAGCAAAAAAAATTAGGAGTACTTGTGGCACCTAAATTTGTTAGTCTCTAAGGTGCCACAAGTACTCCTCGGTTTTTTTTGCAAATCCAGTGTTTGTTCACTTTAGTTCTACTAACCCTGATCTTACACTGCAGTGTAGACATATCCTATGTGATCTAAGACATAAATGGAACAATTCATGAGCATAAAGTCAATAAAGCCTCTCACAGGTCTAAAGTTAAGCACGTACACAATTGTTTTCATGATTAAGGCTCTAATTTGTAAACTAGCACACAAGAAGCAAAATGAATGGAGAATCAGACATAGTGACTATAGTCAAACTATAAAATCTAAAACATGGAACCCTACTTCTAAATAATTACACCTTTGCAGCATCCTACTTTCTCTTCATTGCTAAACAAATAACCCTAACGTACTACTTACACTCTTAACTTTACACTACCTATCTCTTTCTTACTCTAGGTTTTTGGACCTCCATATCTTTCTTTCCTTTCCAGTTACATTACAGCCCTGATCAGTTGCCTCTCACTAACAAAAGAAGTAAAAGACCATTTATCCTTCCTGTCAGAGGTTTTTAGGCTATTGCAATTAAATGGCATATCCAGCCACTCTAACAGTACCATTAACTGTATACAATTAAGGAACTATCCCTTAACTTATTTAGATTATATTTTAAGTGGCTCTCATCTTCTAGCTGCTGATAAATATGTTTTAAAATATTTAAAAAATAGAATAGCAAAAAATCAATACCAATGCACACAAACTTATCCATTCAACTCAAAACCATCTGCTTTTTTCCCTAAACCAGCTAAGCAATCCCTTCATCATAATGTAGTAACCTCCCACAGCAAACTGTCCAAATCCTTCTATTCATGCCATCTGTTTGAGAAAACAGGTGAGCCTTTCAGCAACCCTAAAGATTGCCCAGTCTTGGGCTGTTGGACTCAGGGGACCTGAGAACCCTCTCACTAAGAAGGCTCTGCAACCAAACTATGGGATACTGGTGTAACATTGTTGTCACGGTGCTTAATAAACTCAGGGGATCTCTAGCAGAGGAAACCTAGGGACTGATTCTCCTCTCACATACACTAATTTTCCTTCCATGTAACACCATTGACTTTAATTGCACTATTCCTCATTCACGTTCATGTAAGTCAGAGGAGAATCAGGCCTATAGTTTCTTGTATTGTGTCGTTGTGCTAGACTCTGTACAGACACAGAATAAAAAGCGCTTAAAGGTAATAATTTGTCTAAATGTATAATATAACATTTGTGTATGTTTATTATTTGTTTCACTCCTCAAGGGCTCCCTGTGAGGCAGAATGAAGGCAGTGGGTTGTGTAGAAGCAAAGGCCGGTCCAAAGAATCTGCTCACTCTCTCTCCTCCCAAACCACTGCCTCTGAGTTGCTTTCGGCTGTGCAAGATCAACTGGGAAGCCGCAGGCAGTCTCCAGGGGGAGTATCGCCTCCTTCTGCCTGTACAGCTACGCAGCCCCGGGTGCAGATTTTTTTCTAAGGCTATTTCTACACTTAAAACTCTACCTGTGCTGCTGTGGCACTTCTACAGCAATGGGATGGGTTCTCCTGGCCCTGCAGCTAATCCACCACCCCAAGTTGCAGGAGCTGGGTCAATGGAAGAATCCTTCTGCCGACCTAGCACTGTCTGTATTGGTGATTAGGTCAGCGTAGCTACATCTCTCAGGGGGTGTGGATTTTTCAAACCCCTATATACATTGGGGTTGCGTTCTTGAAAAGGGTGATGGGGAATTTTTCCCCAAAAGAAATAATGGAATAAGGAGGTGGGAGGGATGCAGTCACAACTTCACCACACTCGCCTGTGACAATACTCTTTTCTCCTAAACCACGGGTGGGCAAACTTTTTGGGCCGAGGGTCACATCTGGGTGGGGAAATTGTATGCAGGGCAGGGGGTTGGGGTGCAGGAGGGAGTGTGAAGTGTGGGAGGGGGTGTGGGCTGCAGGAATGGGCTCAAGGCAAGGGATTGGGGCAGAGGAGGGGTGTATGAGGGGGCTCAGGGAAGGGGGTTGGGGTGCAGGAGGGGTGCGAGATGCAGGCAGGGAGTTGGAGGGCAGGGTGCAGGAGAGGTTCAGGCTCCGGCCCGGCGCCGCTTACCTAAAGCGGTTCCGGGGTGGCAGTGGCATGCACCAGGGCAAGGGCAGGCTCCCTGCATGCCTGCCCTGGCCCCACACCGTGCTGTTCTGGCAAGCGGCCTGAACCACGTCCCTGCGCGGCCCCTGGAGCGCGGGGGGGGGCACAGAGCTCCCTTGCCACACCTCCAGGTACCTCCCTCGAAACTCCCATTGGCCACAGTTCCCCGTTCCTGGCCAATGGGAGCTGGGGGGGGGCGGTGCCTGGAGGCAAGGGCAACGCACGAAGCCCTCTTCTCCCCCGCCCCCGGGGCCCCAGGGATGTGGTGCCAGCCGCTTCTGAGAGCGGTGCGGGGCGTGCAGCACCATGGGGGGCAATCCCGTGGGCCGAATCCAAAGCCCTGAGGGGCTGGATCCGGCCCGCGGGCCATAGTTTGCCCACCCATGTTCTAAACAGTGTGCCTAAACAGAGTACCTTTTTACAATGACAGGCTATACAGTACACATTTTACACATAAAACGTTGAATAAAATAATTTAGAATCCTACCAACACCATTCAAACACACAGAACATTTTAATACAGTAAATACAGTACAGTAGTACAGTATAAAACAGTGTCAATTACGCTAAATGTAGGTAGGGGTGGTGGCTGGGTTTTCTTGGTCTGGCTTTTCCATGACTGACTTTTTGGTTGCAGAAGTCTTTAAAAAGGATTTCACCAATGTCTGCTCTCCTGCATGAATCTTTGAATGATAGATCTCCCTGTAGCAAGCCATTGCATCATTGAGAGCCCTGGAGACTTTGGCAGACTGTTAATGAAAAGAATCACCGCTCTATATGATTTCCGTCATCTCATCCAGGAATCCAAAGAAACGGGAGAGATTCTTTGTCATCAGACTCCTGGCTTCCTGTCCTACGTCATTGGCATCATCGTCCTTGCTTTCCTCGGATATCCATTGTTGGTCCAGCTCTGTCAGTTCCTCATTTGTCATTTGCTCAATGTGAGATTCCAACAACTCCTGTACATCCTCCTCCTCCACCTCCTCAAAGCCAACATCCTTTGCCAACTTGACAATTTCCTGCTTGAGAGCAGGAACGGCATCAAATCCCATGAAGCTGTGGACAGCATTTTGCCATGCCAAACGCCATTCATACATTGCGAAGTGACCTCTTCCCATGATGCATCAATGTTTTTTATGCTGTTCAAGGTATTATAGGACTTCCAAAACTCCTTTACACTGGGCTTTCCTTCACCTGCCGTCTCCTTAATCAGCATGGAGAACGTTCTCCGTAGGTAATAAGCCTTGAATGTGGCCGGCGGACGTAAGTACAGTACTATATCGTACAGTAGGGGGACGTGTTCCAAGTCATGTCTGTCCCGATCAATGCAAACAACGGACATGTGGATCAGGACCAATGTAAATCAGAACACATTCCTCTATTGATGAGCAACAGGTATCCGAAACAATGGCTAAGGGGGAAATGTATACCGGGGACCCCCTGTAGACCAGCCCTAAACCACTATGAAGACTCCCCTCCCTTATGAGAATGCTTGCTGTACTGGCACACCACACTTTGGGAATGAAGGACCTGACCGTGTCCCTTTAATTTAGGGTTAAGAGTAAGGTGCAGCACAGTTTTCTTCATTTTAGAGTCAATTGAATCGTGTGCCTGATAAATAATTCATTGACATATTCCTAGATACACTGAGACATTTTCACCAGTAAACAGTAATAAGAATGCAAGATGAAGGAACATTTTCCTGGCAAATTAACTGCCTAATTTAAGAGTCAGTTTTTATACTAAGACAATTTCAGGTTTCTCCATATAACATGGGAAGAATCTGCAATGGGTCAGCTTTGCATCACAACACATTTTCTTTCATTTAAATGTGATTCATACAGTAGATAATTCTTTAGTCCTTTCTGTTCTTGGTGTCTGTTTTGGATATTCGCTTGGTGGTTTGTTCATTCCCCGCCCTCTCTCCCCATCCTTGCATTCATGTCTCTATGGACCAGATAACTGATCTGCAGCAGTTACATCTCTGTTGTATGAATGTATTACATAACTTTCTCATTTTAAATGATCAGTCTGGGAACTATATTTGCTAGAAATTCCTGGATACAAGCTTCCTCATCTGATCCCAGAATGGCTTCATCAGTTGCTCCCATGTGATCGTTCTGAAACCAGCTAAAAGTAATGCCACTGATTACTTCTGTTTTTGATTATTCTCAGCCAGGATAGACAGGCAGATTGAGACATTTTTGACTGCAGCAATAACTGTGTACAAGATCACAAGAAATGACAACCTAAAAAGTTTAAGGATCAGCTCTTCAGGTGGCTTAAATCAGTGTAGCACTCTAACTTCAACATAGCTACATCAAGTTATACCAACTGAGTGTCTGGCCCATAATACTTTTCAATATTAATCTTTAGAGCTTAGGTCACTTTTACTTACTTGGTCTATTGTCTGAATTTGACCCACAGACTCAAAATTAGATTTTTAAAAGAACTGGAGATGTTTGACTTCTAATGCTTGCAGTTATGTATGCTAAGATAAGGGCAATCAAACTTCATGAGTCAGGCCTTAAACTGCTTGCTGTGGGGGTCACGAAGGAATGTATTGCCTATTGTATAATCTGTTAGTGGCAATATTTTCTTTAGCCTTTTTCTTTTTTTTTCAAGTCATGCTGAAGGCAGGATAGCAGGATAGTGAACATGAACACGCCCGTGGTCCAATCTTGTATGGCAAATCGTATATCCTATTTGTACATTCCATTTATTTCTTGATTTTTCTCAGACTTTCCTCCTCACAACCTCTCCAGATGTGTCAGATGTTACCTGCTTCAAAGAGCTGACAACATATAAAAAATAGGTCAGTATATATATATATATATATATATATATATATATATATATATATATTAGGAATTGCCTTTTGAAAAGAAGATAAATAGGATGAAAACATCTGAGCTTTTCAGTTTCCATAAACTGCAACTTCCAGTGTCTGAACTGTTTCACCCCCCCAAGTGCATCACAAACCAAAGCCTCCTGAGTTTAGCCAAAGGGAGGAGAGGGTCAGGGGTCTTTACATCCCCATGTAGAAAGCAGAAATGAAGAGTAGTGGAGCTGTTTATCCACTTGCAGGGATCAGGGCAGCGGCAGAAAGACAGATCTCAGAAAACAAAACAAACAACATAAAACCCGCTAGGAAGTCTCAGATCTGCAACCCCATGACAAAAACCAAAGAACAACATTAGTAATATGACTATTAACATTTGCTTGCATTTGCACATCTCACTTCAGGTGGCTCTTTTCTTCCTAAGAAATGCCAAAGAACTTTACTAATTTAAAATCATAAATATCTAAAAGATTGATTTGAAGAGGGAGAGCCTGCTTCATATGCAATTATTCTACATGCAGACAGTCTCCTGGGTGCACAGTATAATCTTGTTTCCATTTATATACTGTAAAAAAAAAGTAGAACCAAATCTTCCTGGCTGCATCACCCATGTTTAAAATGTAATGGAGAAAAATAGCAACAGGATTTTCTCTTGGCTGGGTTCTGGAGACCACTTGCATTTGACCAACTATTTTAAAGGCTTTAATATTTTTTTATACTAGCCTCTGGTAGACTAAAGCCAAATGACTAAAACAACTGGCTACAGAAAACAGTAGTAGAGGCTGAGGAGATCTTTACAATGCAAAATGTAAATCTGAATTATAGACTATGAGAATGAACAGACCTAATAGATCATGCAAACCAGGGCAGGACCTGGTCCAACAGTGTTTTGACAGCTTTGTCAATTCTTATTTAAATTGCTCAGCTGACAGTCTTCCACCACTTTTCTCTGGCAACCTTCCACAGTCTAAAATGTCACTGATTTCATAGCCTCTGACTCAATGTGAAAGAGAGGGTGAGCAGACTGCAACAAGATTTAGCAAACATAATTTTAGTGTCCTTGTCTTTAGTGTTGACAGCGTGCTCAGGTCTAAACAAAACAGAGGAAGACCTGGTACCAGCCTCATAGAGTTTACAGTGTAAATGGACACAACAGCCACAAACTGCTCTGGATGATGCAAGGAAGGTAGTTATGATTTTTTTTTAAATCTATGCATAATAGCACTTCTAACTTAATTGCATTAAATTAGGAACTTTAATGGAAGATGTGTATTTTCAGGCTGAATTTCAAGGAAAAGAGTGGTTGCCTTGTTAACTGAAGGTGGGAGGGAGAGCGATGTCTGAGGGGAGAATGGAAGAAAGCTTAAGATAGCTCTGTGAAGGAAGTTAGTAGCATTGCTTTTTACTTTAGGCTATAGATTTTCTTATTACAGAGTCTGCAAACCCTGATTTACACAAACTCCTTAAAGCTGCAATGAGTTTTTTGTAATGCCACAAAAAAGGCAATAGTCTTTTTTTTATAGCTATGAAGACATTTTATGAATTACACTTTGGTGGGAATGAATTAGATTTTGCAGCATTAGAGCACTACTCCCCGTTCAAAGAGGATTATGGTAACTACAAGGGTTGTCATGAAAATCTTGTCATGTTTGCCTTAGATTAATTGATAAGCGTACATCAGCATCTGTAGTATTAAATAAAGCTTCATGTATCTACTGTAGGGAATACCTGGAACACTGCAGATACTGTGTTAAAGTTACTAAGGCCAGGTCTACACTACACATTTACATCGGTAACTCGGGTGTGAAAAATCCACACCCCTGTGTGATATATAATATTGACCTAACCCCCGGTGTAGACAGTGCTACATCAGTGGGATAGCGTCTCCCATTGACATAGCTACCCCCTCTCATGGATGTGGATTAACTACACCCACGGTAGAAAGCTCTCATCAGCATAGGAGCATCTTCACTTAAGTGCTACAATGACGCAGCTGCACTGGTGCAGCATTTTTAAGTTGAGACCTGTCCTAAGATCTAAAAGCTTACAGAAGCAGCAATCAGAGTTGTAGTTGCTGGTGCTTCAGAGTAGAAAGAATGGAAGGTGGTGTTTTTAAATAGCAAAAACACAGCCCGAAGGTTACGCAATAGTTGTAACAGCTCATACACAGCATGCCTGATGCCCATATCACATGGTCCATCATGAGATTCATCACCATAACAGCTCTACCTACCACGGTATCAACAAAATCCTAGAGTTGGACTGCTTCAATTATTGGCCTGATATTTTCAGCCTTGTGAATAGGAAAACACCCAACATAAACACAAATTGATTCTTCTTTGTGCTCCAGTCTGTTTTCATGTGACTAAGCACAAAAGGAAGGAATCGTACAGGGGATCCTCTCTTTATAAGAACAAGGATATATTATGTGTGTAGTGGCTACAGTGTCCCCTGAAGTTGCAGTCTAAGGCCAAAGCCTTCAGTTCTTTATTTACTCATGCAATATTCCCACTGAAATCTGCAGGATTCTGCCCCAAGTTGATCTTTTATATTCTTTGTGCTAGAGTGGCAACATAGAGAGAAACAATGGCAACAAAGAGCCTCTAAGCAGCCTTAAAAGTTTAGGGGCCAAATCCTCAGCTGATGTAAATGGCATAGATCTACTGACGTTGTAGTACAGTTATCAACTTTAGGAAAATGCTGTCCTTGAAATCAATGGGGCTATTCTGGCCCTTTTCTTTTCTTGTACTACAACATCCATTGGAGACATAATTCTAGTTTTCAGCTTCAGCTAAAGCCCTATTATTTTGTTAGTTAAATACTTCCACCTAGAACTGTATGTAAATAACTGTTTGCATTTTTCCAGTAGTACAAGTTGACTTGTTTGCTACAAAAAGTAGACAAATAATGACAAAACTTCCTAAGGGAAAGTAACTACAGTACAATACTACTATCTCTTCTACCTCCTCTCTTATTCCCAATATAGAGAGAGGAAAAAAATTGAAACTAAGGAGGAGAAACAAGTAAAACTACAGAGATTATAGCACAAAAAGTATTTGCATATCTGGAAACGTATTTAATTGAGGAATCATATTGCACTTTATTTTCTGCTGTATAAGTAAGTGCATTGCCTTAAATGGTATCATCTGGGATTTCTAAAACACATTCACTTACCACATAGAATGTTACTGCTAATTGCTCCATCTTTAGTAGCTAGTATTCTGTATGTGAAACATTTACCACATACAGTCCATTGTAAAACACCACAACTCATTCCACTATTCGTTTGTCATTCTAGAGAAACTTTGTATTTCTTCATTTACTAGCAGCATTAGACGCCTGTTCAAGGACAGCCCTTTCTTAGTGAACCCATTGCAGGGGGATGTGAACTTTTTTAAAAATGGCTGTTGCTAGTCAGTTGAGACAGGCAAACTTTTTGGCCTGAGGGCCACATCGGGTTTCCAAAATTGTATGGAGGGTCTGTTAGAGGAGATTGTGCCTCCCCAAACAGCGAGGTGTGGCCTGGCCCCCGACCCCTATCCAACCCCTCCTGCTTCTTGCCCCTGATGGCCCCCCCCCGGGACTCCTACCCCATCCAACCCCCCCTGTCCCCTGATGCCTCCCCCCCAGAACGCCTGCCCCATCCACCACTCCCTGTCCCCTGACCGCCCCCAGACCCCCCTCCTTACTGTACCCTGTTGCCCCATCCAACCCCTCCTCCCATTCCTGACTGCCCCCGCCGGGACCCCTGCCCCCATTCAACCCAGAGCACTGGGTCAGGCCGGGCTCTGCAGCTGTGCTACCCCAAGAGCTCGCAGCCCCGCTACCCAGAGCATTGCGCCGGCAGCGCAGTGAGTTGAGACTGCGGGGGGAGGGGGAACAGCAGGGGAGGGGCCGGGGGGGGCTAGTCTCCCCGGCCAGGAGCTCAGGGGCCGGGCAGGAGAGTCCCCCAGGCCAGATGTGGCCCGTGGGCCATAGTTTGCCCACCTCTGGACTAGCAACAGCACCTTTTTTTAAAAAAAAAAGTTGCATAAGGGGAAGAAATAAAAGGCCAAGTTTATTCTTGGATGTAAACTGTCACAATGCCCCTTAGGTCAATGCACATGTTTACAGCAGGCTTGAATTTGCCCTGGTCTTTCAGGCCATATTTATCCCAAACTACCTCATTCCCAGACTCTGTTCCATGACCCACACAGCTTCCTTCCACCTGAAAACTGAGAGGTGGCACCATTTCTATGGTACCAGGAAGCATTTGCATGGGGTTTCAAAGATCTAGCCAGAAGAGACGGTGGCCAAAAACAGAGATACAAATACTAGAGATACTTCTATACTAGAGCTGTATGAAATATTTGCAATGAAACCTGTAGTGTATGAAAATAGTATGAAAATATCTCTCAAAAGTCTGTGAACCCCTTAGCGTGTAGCCTATAGGATGGTTTGGGGCTTAAGAAATAAGTAGAAATTAGGTTTGGGACTTAAGTTAGCCTAACTGTAGAAGAGTATGGGAAACTGAAGTTGCTACTGTGAGAAAGTTAGAGAGAGGTTGGAAAGAGTGTGTAATGAGAAAGTAAGAGTTAGCAAGGACATGACTCAGAGTTATGTTACTATTTATGTATAAATAGCTTACGCAAGATTTTTAATGCATGTTTTTGAGAATTGTGAATGTTATTTAAACACTGTCTATTGATAGTATGAGAAGAACATTGGTGCAGACATTCATTTAAATAACGGGCAATGTCAAGAAAGTGGAAATAAGAAAGTGGAAGAAACAGAATTATGGTAAAGGACAGTTTTATGTTAATTTAATATTAAAGGAGTAGTTTTGCTAAATTGTGGGGAAGCTCCAGTTAACATCAAACATTAGGTTCCAGGATTATAAGGCAGTACTTCACTTTGTTAGTGGATGATAACCCACTGATATGCTATTTCATCTTTGAATGTAAGCATGATTGTAGTTTTTGTTTGCTTAATATTTCTTTTTAAATAAAGTTTGGTGCATTATTCAAAGTGTTGCCTATTGGACCTCTACTAAATAAATGTTCTGTAACGGACCGAGAGGCTCAAACCTGAAAACTAAATTGGGTTTTATTGCACCCTTATCTTGAAAAACATAATACTAATTGGAAACATTTCAACATAAGGTGGCCCTTTCCATATTGTGTGTTTGGGAAGCTGCCAGGATGCAACAAGAGTAGCAGTGTATGTTTAGCTAAATCTTGCAGTTGTATATATTCAATAAATATAACCATCTAAATCCCATTGTGGCGCCTTCATATTATCTTTGTGTAAAGAGGAAAAGACACAATCAAACCAAAGAAAACTTGATTTTTTCCTTCTTTATGCCAATCCTAATTTTCAAGTAGGCCCATGTTTGAAAGGCTTGCTAAATTTTGTAATCCTGGACCCAGTTTTAGGCACTCATTGAAGTGTGTTACATCAAAAACATGTGAAATTCATTATATTACATGTATTTCACTTGAAACTTGGCTATAACGTTCAGATCCCAAAATTGGAGTGATAGTAGGTGTGAACTCACATGAACAGGTATGAAGACAACATGCAGACATCTGTGAAGCAAAAAGGGATTAGCTGTATAATAATCACTCATCCTCCAGAAAACTCAAAGAACTTCACAAAGATGAGTATCAGAACTCCTCTGCCTCAGTTTCCCCGAGGAAGAAAGTGAAGTACCCAAGACCACAAAGCAATCCATGCCATAGCTGGAAATAGAGCCCAGAGCTTCTGAGGCTCAGTCTCATGCTCTAGCCACTGGACCACACTGCTTCCCTGCACACTGCCCAGCATGCCCAGCTGTAATCTATGGCTATTCTGAGCCCCATTCTCTTGTTTCCAGGGCCAGAAGTGTGGACGCCTTTGCGGAAGAGGGGAAGGAATATTTCGTATCACTCATTAGTAACCTGTGCCCAATAGCCAACCAGTGTTGGTTAAAGGATTATGGCTGTGAGGCAAGGTCCTGTAAGAATGAAGTGTAAAAGCATAGGGGAATCTGGAAGTGACACAGTGGCACTCCCATCACAGGATAGCATAGCAACATCTGGATAAAGCATGCAAGCATCTTACTTTCTCTCACATGGCCAAGTCATAGCATTTTGTTTGTTGTGCAACCACCTGTTGACCTGATAGTGTGTGAATGATAGGTGTCTGATATCACCACTGCAGCACACAAGATGCTAATTCTGCATCGTGGCAGGGAGTTAGACTAGATGACCTTTGTGGTCCCTTCTAACCCTATGGTTCTAAGATGAATTTAATATTTCATTGCTTAGGGAAATCTACTTACCCTTGAAATAACCAGTCTGCTTTTCTAGACTAGTAACATGACCACTTTTACCAAGAAATCTTCCTGAACCAAATGCCTACATTTGAATACTGCTGAACTTGGAGGACGTGTTTATCCTGTGCATAATAATTAGGCAATACTCTTTATGTCTCTCCAGCATAACTCTTCTAGCAGTTTGAGAGTCCTGGTAAATAAATCAGACTTATATGATCAAAGTTCCGTTATTCCTGAGAAGCCCAATATCTGTTCACATCCACTTTTTCAATTTGTTTTATTAAATATTGAATTTGGTCTGTGCTGGTGTGGTTGCATGTACATGAGTTTGAATCTTTCCTATTTAGCTCTGATAGCTGAGGTCAGGTGCTTTGACTCATTTAGCCCTTCAGTAGACTGTCATATAGCTGCTTCTGCCTAACAGGCATCTGGAAATGAGATTTACACAATATTTTACTTGTGTAAGTGGATAAACAAGAACAGATCAATTCATCACTTTCTAAGATCAGTAGAAATGAGAGGAAACAGATCACCCATTCCTGATTTTAATTTTTGCCTTAATTTCCCAAAGGAAACTGGAAGGAGCTCAAAAAGGCCTGTGACATACTGTACTCTCAATTAGTTTCTATTGAATCAGTACCAGACCAAAAAGAAACATCCTTCTAATAGGATGTAGCAAAATAATCTGGAACCAAAATTAATTTGACATACTTTAGCCTAACATCTTTCTTTACTAATGCTTGAATGTTATTTCATTATGTTCCGCTGAATAATTTTCAGCTTTAATCACCTTTTCTTTTTCTTCCTTAGTTTTTAGTTGCTAATGTCGCAGATACACTACCTACTATATAGTAAATGGAAACAAGCAGACTGTTAGAGCATTCATTGTGTAATAAATTGATATGCATGCTTACCATGTTTCTCTTAGAGTCAGAAGTGTTGAACTGAATTACCATATCAACACAACTGCTCTCAACTACTGGGGATTTTCCTTAAGTGTGTGGTGGGGTGTACAAATCCTGGCAAGGAGGAATTAGAGTAACTGTGTGCTCAGGCAGCCCTGCCACACCCGTGAGGCATGCTAGTCTTGGAGAAGGAGTCTTAAAAGGGAGAAGCTTTGTTCAGAAGTGGACAGACCTTATCTTCAGCTCCCTGAAAGGAACACAGAAATGAGCCAAGCTACTTTAGGTGGTCTGTAAGCACAGAACTAGGACAGATAGCTGGAGGATTCTGGTAGGATAGAGGGATGGTGACACTCCTTATTTCTGTTAATTTAGCTTCCTTTCCTTTGTTACCTTTAGAACTGAGACTAGTAGCTTGATCCTAGGGCAGACCCTCACTGAGAATGAGCCTCCTGAGACAAAGGTTATCAAACACAGGAAGTCACCCTGGGAAGAAGCAAGAGGTCTGACAAGATAGCTCTTAACCACTTACTACAAGGATCCCTGGGCCAGAGAACCCACAGTAAAGGGAGGTACTGGCTTCTCCTGCAAGCTCAATGGGAAGATAAGCAGACTATCTCCTGGGCAGAAGGACTTTTGGGCCTGGACCAGGGCTGTCGGTCTGCTGTGAGGTCCTGGGAATATTGGGTGAAAACCCCTGGCTTACCCTGAAAGTGGTGAGACCAAAAGTGACCTGGCTGGAGGGCTGAATCACAGGGCAAAGGGGGACCACCAGCAGACCTGGTTGGCAAGACTACAGAGGAAAAAATGCTGCACATAGCCACACGGCTGCACATTGCCACAATAAAGGTATATCTGCATTTCAGTCATGATTCCCAGCTGAATGGGACATACCTACGCCAGTTCCAACTGAGCTAACACACAAGGTAGTGTAGCCATGGCAGCCTGAGTGGTGGGATGGGCTAGCCACCTTGATATTCGTCTTGGATGGGTCTGTACTTGGAGCAGCTAGCCCTTCCCACCACTTGTGCTGCCATGGCTACACTGTACCTGGAGTGTGCTAGCTCGATTAGAACTATGGTGCGGGTGTCCCCTCCAGCTGGGAATTACACCCCCAGCTCACAGTGTAGACATAATCTAAGTCCTAGGTACCTATGATTTGTCTAAGAAAAGGGGATTTGAGTCCTAGCCCACTGCTGCCATGAATTTCCAAAAGCCCACGAAGTGTAGCATAGTAAAAACCATTAAACCCTAGGTGGCCACAGACTTGTCTCCATTTTTTAATTAGCCAACTTTATTCTAAAATCAATCACATGGCACTATTACAAATGTTCACTTGTGTACCATTATTCTCTAGTCAGGTATTCCAAAAATGCTGCCTACTAAATAAAAATTATGGTGACCATTGTGGGTTTGCAGTAATTGAGTTTTATCACATAATTAAACAATGAGCAGTATACATGCAAATGCAATGGGGTAGCTAATTATTTATGTATAAAATACAAGCATTATTAGTCTCTGCTGGTCTAGGTTCAAATTTCAATTAATGTTCTAGTAATCATTGTCCATTTTGAATATAGGGAAATATTATTTAATGTTGTGTGATCTTGTCTACTAGTACTCTTTATTTAAGAACTCAATTTGTATTTTAAAAGGAATCTGTAAATAGATCTAAAGAAACTGCTAATTCACAGCACAAAGGCAGATATTACATACCAGGAAAAGTTATAAATTATATAGCATTATTATAGTACAGCATTTATATACATTAGTATACTCATGCAGAAAGATGTTTGTTTTAGTGATCTCTCTATTAAATATCCACAAATGGCTACACAAACAGGTATACCAATTATATAGCCAGGCATATGACAGGTCAAGAGATTCATTCTAAGTGTGAAGAATCAGAAATTTATTTTTAGATTATTTAAAAAGTAGGCACTGGATAAATAAAGAAAAATTCCATTTATTGTATTCTATTTACAAAAGGAAAACTACCTAACAATACTTCTCAGTTGTATCCAGCCAAAAGTCATGAGGCAGAGGGGTACTTTACAATCAACTTTTCTGTGAGGTAAGCTATTGCAGTTTTTGTATTTTCTCCCTATTTAGAATAAAACATGATCAAACTATGTGGCTGACTCCTGCATGTTTTCTTTACTGAATAAACTTTTTTCAGAGGGTTGCATGCTTTGAAATTTGTTCCATATTTGTTACTTTGAACTTTGCCCCATAAAACCTGCAAAAATATATGCAATGACAAGGATATTTTTGAAAAACACAACTATTGAGACACATTTTTCCTCCCCCTCAAAAAAAAAAAAAAAAAAAAAAAACTACCCATGCATGAGTGATGATGACATGGGGAACTGGTTCCTTTGTGTTTTTTCTTGATGAAATGAATGAATTGAAAATTAGTTTTATAATGGGAAGCTAAAGCTGTTCCATAGATAATTAATATTATTACTATTCAATCACTTTAAATAATCCAATTCATTAGCAACTAATACCACCAGCTCTTTCAACACATGAGTTAAGTAGTGGTCCCCTAAGGGAGAAACATGATAAGCTAGTGTAAGAAAGACTAATTGATTCTACTAACACTACATTGCCATAAGATTATATAATCATTCTGAATTAAAGACTGATAACTGCAAAATTAGCAAATACCTTTCCCTTTCCATCTGCAGTGTTGTGAGGGACCAAGGCTTTACAAAAGATAGACGGCATGATTCTGACCAGAGACCACTCGTGACAATCAACGGCCCCAGGGGGTTGCCTCCCTCCTACACTGATGGCTCCAGTCCTGAAGCTTGGCCCCTGCCATTTCCCTGGCTACTGCAGATTAACTAATCTTAATGCAACACACGGTCATGGAAAAGAGAGATGTGCAGTGGAATCCCCTCCCTCAGCAGCCCACTGAAATCCAGGGCAGTTTGTTCCCAATCCCGCCTGCATGTCCCCAGCTGGGAAGGGCCTACCTTCTCTCTGAGTCATTCCTCTCCCATGATCTGGAATGTACAGCCTAACCAATCAGCACAAGTGTACTTAATTACAAGATTAAGTGTTTATAGACCTTATCAGTAGGGATGTATGCTGGGGGTTGCTCACTGTTAGAAAATTTGCTCCTGTGCAGGAGCTAAGCTGACCCCTCAATGGCCTGCCCTCAGGAACAGTTCATCTGCAAGGGATCACACTCAAGCCCTCTAGCAGCTCTGACTGCAGTGGGGTAGAATTTGCACAGAGTTTCACAGACCCTCCACTCAATCTCATACCCCTTTCCTACTAACTCCCACTATTTGACTGGTAGCCCTTCGTCTTTCCCTCCCAACCCTGCCAGAGGCTGCTAGGTCCATGGGAGTTTTACTCTGCCCTTCATTGCTGGCTGCTGTAAACACTCCCGTACCAGAGTGAGGTTGAGGAGACCCCTATACCTACCCCAGTCAGCTCAGCTGGGCACCAACTCAGCATGAGGCTCAGGGCAGGGGCAAACTGGTGTTTGGTATGATCGTGGCCATTACCCATGCTCACAGACTATAGTGACCTTTGGCCTTAAATTTCAGTTTGTTCTACAGTGGGCCCTCTGGCAGGGTGTGTGCTGGGAACATTTGTCTGCCTGGCTTGTAGCATGTCCATTGCCAGTGTGTGTGATGTACTGGGGTGCACCTGGACTGAGTGGGAGAGTGAGAAGTGCAGGTGACAGGAGAAATGGCCCTGCTGAAGAGGGAGCCAGGGTGGGTAGTAGAGGAGCCATGGTCTGGGCTTTCCTCTCTCAGAAAGCATTGATCTGTGGCAGCATGGAGTGGACAAGCATGAGCCCCAGTTCAGACACAGTCCACATGGCGGGGCCAGAGCCCACCAGCGGCATTTTTCTTTGGATGAATGTAGTGCTATTGTTGACTTTTACACACAGATTTTTCCCTGTATTCCCACATACAGTTCACTCCAATGAGGCTCTACTGGCATGACAAGGTAGATTGGTGTGGTGTTTGGATGCTGCTTGTAATTATTAGAACTGGGAGCACTGGCTGTTGGGAGTCTGAAAGGACAGGAAACAGGAAGGAGGTGGGGGAAGTTGAGGAGGTGGAGTGCGAGCTACCGAGAGTGCAGCAGCAGCTTGGTAAAGAGGTTTCCACTTTAAAAATAAAGTCCTGTTGAAGTTTGTTAGTACCTTGCCTGGTTGGTACATCAATTAGTTTGTGACAGCTCATAAAGGTCTTCCTTCCTCACCTGTGCCCCATACACGTACAACATATATGCACGAGAGCATGCACAGAGGCCCACTTTTAAACACATACACAATCCCTATACCCCCAAGAAGTATACACACGCATGACACCCACATACATTCATACACCTCACACATGCACACACTTATACATGCCTCTCAAATGTACACAACCCTTCTCCATGTGCACATACTTGCAAGTTCTGACACACTCCCTCTATGCACCCCTTCTCATAAAGACAGCTATCTCTCCCTCATGCACCCTTGTACACAATGGCACACAGACTCATACACCCCCTTTCTCACACATACTCCTTCATGCAGTGAATCTCTTCTGAGAAATAGGTGTCCCCTGAAGTCTCTTGCAGGCTGCAGTTGCTGGTGGGAGTCCTGCCCCACATCCCCTCGGACCCAACGTTCCTCCTGCCTGGTGAAATTTGGAGCTTGACACTTTGAGCCTAAATTGAGCTGAGCAGGGTTAAGCAGTGACTCTATATCCTTCAAATTTCAGAGTGGTAGCCGTGTTAGTCTGTATCAGCAAAAAGAACGAGGAGTACTTGTGGCACCTTAGTGACTAACAAATTTATTTGAGCATAAGCTTTCGTGGGCTAAAACCCACTTCATCGGATGCATGCAGTGGAAAATACAGTAGGAAGTTATTACATGGGGGGTTGCAAGCTGTAAGCCTCCACCCCAAACCCCACTTTGCAGCCAGCATTTATACATATATTTATATATATACACAGAGAACATGAAAAAATGGGTGTTGCCATACACACTATAACGAGAGTGATCAATTAAGGTGAGCTATTATCAGCAGGAGAAAAAAAACCTTTTGTAGTGATAATCAGGATGGCCCATTTCCAACAGTTGACAAGAAGGTGTGAGGAACAGTGCGGGGGGGGGAAGGAGGAGGGCGGGAATAAGCATGGGGAAATAGTTTTACTTTGTGTAATGACCCATCCTCAGAGGTCCCTTTGGGGACCTAAGCCAGATTGCCACAAGACTCCCTCCCCTTTTCCACTGCGGGTTACCCTAGGTCTAGGGCTTGCTTTGTTATCTGAGCCCACCATATAAAGGTCCAGTCCCAGCCTTCTCCCCTCCCGCCCCCCCCATTCAGTAGAGCAGAGGTGGGCAAACTACGGCCCTCAGGCCACATCTGGCCCATGGGACCCTCCTGCCCAGCCCCTGAGCTCCCGGCCCGGCAGGGTCGCCCCAGCCCCTCCCCTGCTGTTCCCCCTCCGCCACAGCCTCAGCTCAATGTGCTGCCAGCGCCATGCTCTGGGCAGTGGGGCTGTGAGCTCCTGGGGCAGCGCAGCTGCAGAGCCTGGCCTGACCCGTGCTCTGAGCTGCATGGTGGCGTGGCTGGCTTCAGCCAGGCGGCTCGGCTGTAGTGCCGCCAGCCACCTGTGCTCCAGGCAGCGCGGTAAGGGAACAGGGAGCGGGGGTTGGATAAAGGGCAGGGGAGTTCAGGGTGGTGGTCAGGGAGCGGGGGGGTGGATAGGGGGCGGGGCGGGGCGGTCAGAGGGTGGGGAACAGGGGGGTTGAATGGGGGCAGGGGTCCCAGGAGGGCAGTCAGGAATGAGAGGAGGGGTTGGATGGGACAGCGGGGGGTTGGATGGGATAGGGGTCCTGGGAGGGTAGTCAGGAATGAGAGGAGGGGTTGGATGGGGCGGCAGGGGGCAGTCAGGGGCGGGGGGTTCGGGGGCCGTCAGGGGACAGGGAGTGGTGGATGGGGCAGGAGTCCTTGGGGGGGGGGCCCCATCAAGGGACAGGGAACAGGGGGGGTTGGATGGGGTAGGAGTTATGGGTGGGGGCCTAGGGGGCAGGAAGCAGGGGGTGGGGTTGGATAGGGGTCGGGGGCCAGGCCACACCTGGCTGTTTGGGGAGGCACAGTCTCCCCTAACTGGCCCTCCATACAATTTTGGAAACCTGATGTGGCCCTCAGGCCAAAAAGTTTGCCTGCCCCTGAGCTAGAGCAAGCCAGAGCCTGCCTGCCTTCCCAACTGGATGTTAATTTACAGTTTCAGAGAGCTGCCTGCCTTTCTCAGATCAATACTTGGGTTTGAGCCAGGGGTGAGGAGGGTGGGACAGGGAGAGGGGGCTCTGGCTCGCCTCCCCCACATTCTAACCCAGGGGCTGCTACAGTTATTGGCTAACTAGGCAGCTCCTTTGCGTTGGCAGATTTCTGAGAGAAGTGTTGCCACAGAGGGTGGTCTATGGTGATGTGAATTGCAAATCACTCAAACTGCCCCATGTGGACCCTGCAGGCTTCAGCTAAAAAGGCAACGACTATGCCTTGAGGTGGTTCTGTTTGGAAACCTAGTGCACTTTAACTTTCAAACAAGACTGCATCAAGATGTATGAGCTACCTTGTTCGCTCACAGTAGCAGGGTCTACACAGTTGAAGACTCTGCAGTTCATGCTGCTGTAGCCCATCCGCTGTGGCAGCGCTTCCACTCAACTATCTGGTTTGCCTACAGCAGTCTCTGAGTCTGATATACACTTAAGACCCCTTTACCCCCACTCTGGTGACCATGGTATTGATCTCTTGTAGAAAATGTGCATCCATGTATGGAGATCTAGAGATTGGTTCGATGACTGGCCAAAGTAATCTTTTCCCCCTTACCAAGAAAAGGGGCTATAACAGAGTGCAGCAACTATTGTATCATCTTCATGATATTGCACATGAGTAAAGTACTGCTCTTCATAATTCAGGAATTGCATGAAGCAAATAATAGAAGCAGAACTACAACAAGCTGGTTTCAGAGTGGGACAAGGCACTGATGACCAAATCACAACTATCTGTCATATCCTTAAAACTGTAGGTAGTATAGTCACCCATTGATTGTGTTTCACTGACTACTCCAAAGCATTTAATACCATGCAACATAGTCATTGCTGGATGGTATTGACAGATATTGGGATTCTACAGTATCTCATTGAGAGTCTGTACTGTTAAAAGCCCACAATGTGGACAGCGGGCAACAGCAAGTGGTTTTTCCACTGGGCAGGGTGTGAGACAAGAGTGCATTCTATCTCCAAATCTTTTCAACAGGTACACACAATGTAAAAACCTTCCAGGGCCTGTCTAAGTGGAAGGAGCTGGGATTTCCACTGATGGATGCCTCTTTACTGACCTCAGTCATATGATACTCTTTGCTGCAACCACCAATGCAATGCAACAAAGGTTAGTCTATAAAAGCAGTTAGTGAGGAATATGGACTATCCCTGAATGTGGCAAAAAAACCAAATGCATGTACACAATCAACAACAGGGGTTCTCAAATGCGGGGGTTGGGACTTCTCAGGGGGTCATGAAGTTATTACATGGGGGGTTGCGAGCTATAAGCCTCCACCCCACCTTGCAGCCAGCATTTATAATGGTGTTAAATATATAAAAACGTGTTTTTAATTTATAAGGGGGGGGGTCGCACTTAGAGGCTTGTTATGAGAAAGGGGTCACCAGTAAAAAAGTTTGAGAACCAGTGATCAAGAACAACAGGATGCAAGTGGACATCACAATTAACGGCCAAGGTGTAGAGGCAGTAGATAAATGTAATCATCTGGAATCATACACCTCTGACCAAAGAGGCTGTGCCAAAGAAATCTGAAGACTATGAGGGGTCGCTCACTCAGCCATGGTCTCCCTTACTAAAGTGTGGAAAAATCATGGTAAGTTCCACCTAACCTTCCCCAGTCTTATAGCAACTTATGGATGTGAATCCTGGGAAACAAATGCTGCTGAGAAGAAGAAAATTGAAGTCTTTAAGCGCTGGTGAAGACCCTTGCATGTTTCCTTGATGGAAAAGATGAATGCTGATATTTGAAATATTATGGAAAGACGCAGAGTCTGCTCTTTGAAATCAACAGGTACAAACTTATGTACTTTGGTCACACTGGGAGAGATGGAAATATACTCAAGAAAGTTAACATGGAAGGAACGTGACAGGTCATTGTAGTAGGGGACAACCAATGAGGAGATGGATAGATAATGTGCATCAGATCATTGAGAAGTCAGCTGCTGAGTGTGTGAAGTTAGTGATGGATCAAGAATGCTGATGAAGATTCTGCTATGATGTCACCAGTATTCAGACATGAATAAATTGGACTTGACCTACCTCACTCTGCAAGTGTAAGGGGCCTTAAAGTGGATGTGAAGAGCGCTTAGTGTAAATGATGATCATCCCAAAGTCTTGATTATCATCAAAAAGATAACACTGAGGTAATTTTGTAATGCTAAGTGCATCATACAGTGTTTCACTTGCCTCAGCTTGGTTCTACATGCTTGTAGTGGTATCATGTTCGTCCCTCTCCCTCTGCATCGGAGGGAGGCCTCACTTCATCACCAGGATCACGGTCTAATGTCGGGAATTAGCAGGGTAGATGTTATTGCCCTGGCCTTTGTAACAGGGTGGAACCCCAAACAGTCAAAAGGCCCTAGGCCCTCAGGCAGGGCTGGGCTAACAAGTAGTTTACCTGCTCTAGCCCTCAGGCAGGGCTGAGCTAATGAGCAGTCCACAGGCTCAGGCCAGTAATCAGGCAGCACAATAAAGCAGTCTATGAGCTCTAACCTTTAGGCAGGGGAGAGCTAGCAAGCACTCTACGGTGGGGAGGCTGCCACCCCAGGGGTGGGGTGGCAGAGGTCGGGGGATGCAGGCCTGCCCAACTCCACTGCATCACAGCCCAGGGCACTAACAGTGGCTGGGTGTCCTGCCACTGGGCCAGTGGGGATCCTCCTACAACATGCTGACCGGCTGTTAAGCCACAACACCACCACCGCCTCATTACATTCCCCCCCTCAAGTCCCATTCCCAGTCCTTGGGGCTGGCGTCTTCACTTTCCCCAAACAGGACAGAAAGTCCGCGTTGGCATTGCCCTTCCCTGCCCGGTGGCAGACAGTGAAGGCATAAGGCTGTAGGGCAAGATACCAATGCATTAGCCTGGCGTTGGAGTTCTTCGTTATGTTGAGCCATTTCAGGGGTGCGTGGTCAGTAACCAGCACAAAAAGGAGCCCCAAGAAGGTGGTACCTGAGAGCTTTGACTGCCTATTTGACAGCGAGGGCCTCTTTCTCAGTGATGGAGTGGTTCTTTTCTCTTGGGAACAGCTTCCGACTGAGATAGCCGATGGGGTGTTCCCTGCCTTCTACCTCCTGAGAAAGGACTGTCCCAAGTCCCACTCCTGAAACATCAGTCTGGACAATGAATTCTTGTTTGAAGTCGGGACTGAACAACACTGGCTTGCTACACAGACTCTTCTTGAGGGTCCAGAAGGCTTCCTCACACTTGTCTGACCAGCGGACTTGGCGGAGGCTGTCTTTAGTTAGTAGCCCCATTAGTGGGGTGGCAATGGACACGAAGTGAGGTATAAACCACCAGTAATACCTGGCCAAGAACTGACACACCTATCTCTTTGTAGTTGGGGTTGCGTAGTCCTGGAGTGCTTGGACTTTTCCAATGAGGGGCCGTACCTGTGCTTTGCCCAGGGTGTACCACAAGTATGTAGTCTCTTGCCACCCAATCTGGCATTTCTTGGGATTTGTGGTAAGTCCGGTGGCACGCAGAGCTCGGAGGACAGCCACCACCTGGTTTAGGTGATCTTCCCAATGGCAGCCATAGATCACAACATCATCCAACTAGGCCAAGGCATATGTGGTGTGTGGTTGTATGATGTGGTCCATCAAGTGCTGAAAGGTCGCTGGAGCCCCGGGGAGGCCAAACGGCATCCAGGTGAAGTGACATAGTCTGGAAGGGGTATCAAAAACTGTTTTCTCTCTTGAGCTTGAGTCCAAGGGGATCTGCCAGTATCCCTTTGTGAGATCCAGGGTCGTAATGTAGCGGGCTTCTCCAAGGCAGTCAAGGAGCTCATCGATGTGGGGCATCAGGTACGTACCGAACTTCAAAATGGCATTCACCCTCCTGAAGTCGATGCAAAACTGGTGGGTCCCACTGGGCTTCGGGACAAGGACGATGGGGCTCCACCACTCACTCTGGGAACGTTCTATGATGCTGAGTTCCAACATCATCTGGACCCCCTCCTTTACGATCTCCCACATTTGCCGGGGAAGGGGCCGGGTAGTCTCCCTGGCCATCTCACCATGTTTGGTCAGGATGACATGGTGGGCAAGGGTGGTCTGGTCGGGCATCTCAGTGAAGGTCTTGGTGAACGCTCTTAACAGGCAGCAGGCCTGCTTCTGTTGCTCAGCGGTGAGGATATCACCTAACTGGGGCCATTGCTATGGGTCTCCAGTGCCTGAGGACCCTGTGCTAGTTCAGGGGAGTACAGGGCAATCAGTAGCCCCTCACGCTCCTGCCATGGCTTTAGGAAATTTACATGGTACATTTATTTTTTCTTCTGGTGATCCAGTTGTCTAATCTCATAAGTGACTGGGCCCATCTGGCGAATGACCTTGTAGGGGCCCTGCCAGTGAGCCAAAAGCTTTGATTCCTCAGAGGGAAGCAGAAGGAGCACTTGGTCACTAGGCACAAAGGAGCGGGCCACCGACCCGGGTCAATTGTTCTTAGGCATGGCGGAGGGTAGGAGCTTCCCTCTGGTCCCAATTAAAGTCTGCAAAGCCAGGTTGCGTTGCTGCAACTTCCAGGTGGTTGTGGTCAGATGCTGGGGCCGGTGGGTGATCGGAGTTGGTCCCCTTTTCCTGGATCACACTGTTCTCGGGTGGGTTCCCCTTGAGGGCCTCCTGTGTAGGCATCACTTCAAGCAGTAGGGCCCAGAGCACTCCAACAAAATCCAGCCAGTCATGACCCAGGATGACAGGGTAGGCATGTGTGGGTGCCAGTCCCACCATCATTACCTGGGTAACCCCGTTTATGGTAAGGGGGACCTGGGCCCTGGGGTACAGCTTTATGTCCGAATGGATGCATTGGATCCGTATCTCCCTAAGAGTCCGCTCAGGGTCCGGGCAAGTTCCTGGCGGACAAGCGTTTGTCCACACCCTGAGTTGATGAGGGTGGTGACGGGGGTCCCCCCGACTTCCACATGGGGGTCATAAGTTTAGTGGCAGATTGTTGACATGCCTGCGACTCACCTATGTAGACCCAACCAAAGCTTCAGTTCATCTCGGTGCATTCCCGTTGCAGGTGTCCGAACTTGCTGCATGAGAAGCAGGGCCCCTCTTTATGGCATCCTGGCCACATAGGGGTTTTGCCCATATCCTAGGGTGGAGTAGGGATTGGCGCCTGGGCCTTCTGATCTGGACATCCCGGCGCTCCCCGGGGTGCAGGGTCAGGTTGTCGCAGGGCGTCATCCGCCCACCCATCCTGCCTTCAGGGTTTGGATTGCCAATCAGCCCTGGGCCTGGGACCACTTTTCAGGTCTCAGGATGTTCAGTCCCGAGAGTGGGACACATGCTGCCAGCCCAACTGGAGTCTCAGTGGCTAGGAAGTCCTCCATCAGAGTTATGGCCACGCTCAGGGTCACTGGCCAGTGCCACAGGACCCAGGTCCTCCCTCAGGTCGAGAGTATATGCACGAAGAATTCAAGTACAATTTGCTCAGCTACTTCGTTCGCAGTCCATCGTTCAGGCTGCAGCTACCACCAGCAAGCATCCTTAAATTCCTAGGCCACAACCCAGGGTCAAATGCTTGGTGGATAGACTCCCCTGGAACTGTCGCCAAAAGGTATCCAGGATGATGTCCAGTGCATCGAGAATAGCGGCTTTCACTCACCCATAGTCCTGGGCCTCATTATTTGGGAGCCCCTGTTAGGCCATTTGAGATACCCCTATCAGGTACAGGGTAAGGAGGGTGGCCCTTTGGTCGGGAGGCCACCCTGCCACTGTGCTGACCTGCTCAAAGGTCATAAGATAGGCCTCTGGGTAGTCTTTGGGCCCCATCTTGGCCAGGCAGACCAGTACGGTGGGAACAGGTGGGTTGTTCGCTCCTATGGGCCGGGCCCTGCAAGGGCGAGGCAACAGGACCACAAGTCGCTGAAGACACTGCTGCTGTTGCTCGCAGTGCTGGGCTCCTAACTTCTGGAGTAGCTGCTGCTGTTGGGCCCCCAGCTGCTGCACTAGTTGCTGCTGTTGCTGGAGCTGGGCCATCTGTTGCTGTTGCTGTCTCTCCGCCAGCAACTTAATGAGCTTGTCCATCTCCATCATCGTGTCAGGGATGCTTTGTGGTGTGACTCACTCTAAACCCCTTAGCGCAGAGGTGGGGTCGCTGCCCACATTCTCCACCAAGTGTAGTGGTGTCATGGTCGTCACTTCCCCTTTGGGTCAGAGGGAGGCCACACCATCTCACTACATCACTGGGATCACGGTCTAGTGTCAGGGGAATTAGCGTAGTAGGCATTATTGCCCTGACCTTCATAACAGGGTGGAACCCCAAACAGTCAGTAGGCCCTAGGCCCTCAAGCAGGGCTGGGATAACAAGCCTTCTATAGGCTCAGGCCCGTAATCAGGAAGCACAACAAAGCAATCTATGGGTTTCTCACCCTTAGGCAGGGAAGAACTAGCAAGCAGTCTATAAACTCTAACTGCCAGGCAGGAGAGAACTAGCAAGCGGTCTATTGTGGGATGGCAGGGGTAGCAGGACACAGGCCCGCCTGACTCCACTGCGTCCCAGCCCAGGGCCCTAACAGTGGCAGGGTGTCCCGAAGTCTGGTTTCCCTGGGCTACTTCCTAACCACAGTCCTGGATCAGGCTCCATGGTCTCTGGATACTCTGCTTCGTCAGGGTACTCAGCTGCTGGCAGTCTCACCAGCTCCTCCCCGGCCTCGGTCTTCTCCAGGTCTAGGTGCCACCTGGCTTGGCTGCAGGGTCGGCAGGCTGCAGCCAGCGAGGTACATCTGTCTCCTTCCCTGGCTTGGCTCCAACTGAGCTAGGGGCTCCACCTTTTGTACTTCCTGTCCCACCTCTCAACTTCCTGTGGGAGGGTTGAGCCCAGCCTGACTCCATCCACCCGGGCAGAAAGAGGGTTGGAGGCAGGCCACACCACCTCACCACAGTGCTATTTGCTATCAAATTCAGTTACCCAGTTAACACAACTGCAACATGGCTAACTTTACTATAGCAGGTGCAATGATGTCTCATCTGTGGAGGAGTAGAAAGGCATATTAAAATGTCATTGGGATGCCAGAATTGAAAGAGCCAATTACAAACATCTATTGACTCACAACTGGAAATCTTAATATGGACAAGAAATGATGTAATGAAGAACATTACTTTTCTTATAAACAATGATCAATCCTTTGGAAAAGTCAGATCTTTTTGAGCTTTTTTTTTTTTTTTTTTTAACAGAGCCTTTTTTTGGGAAATTGAGCTGTCTTTTCTCATTCACACTTGTTCCTGAAAGAATTGTGTGAATTTTCACAAACACTCTACCTAGGTCTTTGATTAAGGAATGTGTCTTAGAACATTGTTTTAGGAAATCTCAAATTTCTAGTAATATAGAGAGATATAGGTTGGAATTTTCAAAGGCACCCATCTCTTGTTGAAAGTCAATGGGATTTGAATACCTAACTTCCTTACAGACCTTTGAAAATTCAAGTCACAGTTAAGCTCCTAAATCCATGTTTAGGCACCAACATAAACAGCCAGATTTTCACAGGTCCTGAGCACACAACATTTAAGGAGAGCCTGGTGGGACACCAAGCACCTTTGAAAAATCAGGCTACTTATGCAGGACTGAGATTTTCAAAGCTACATAAGAGATTTGAGTGTCAATTCCAGTGGAATTAAGTATCCAAAGCCTTTAAACAGTTTGAAAATGTCACCATAGGTACCTAAATAGAGACTTAGGAGCTTTCTATTAGGCTCCCACTTCTGAAAACTTCCCCCAATTATCTTGTGACTCCAACGTCAAGACTTGAATAACAGTGTTACTCCTATTTCTTTTCTTTTTTAAATATTTTAAGTATACTTGTAGCTGGTGAGAGAAATAACATTCCAACTTGAGAAGCAGTTCTAAGAAATGGTATAATGTATAATACAGCTAGCACTACATCTGTTATGCTATTGCATAGTAAAACCAATGAATTTTCAATGCCTGATATTAGCAGGGCAATACCCCAACCTAAGTTCAGTCCTACCTAGACAATAAGTGTCATACTTTTCTTTACATAAGAATGGCCATTCTGGGTCAGACCAGTGGTCCATCTAGCCCAGTATCCTGTCTCTGACAGTGGCCAGTGCCAGATGCTTCAAAGAGAATGAACAGGGTAATTTTGAGTGATCCTTCCCTCATTGTCCAGTCCCAGCTTCTGGCAGTCAGAGGTTAAGGGATACTCAAAGCGTGGGGTTGGGTCCCTGATCATGTTTGCTAACAGCCATTGATGGACGTATCCTCCATGAACTTATCTAATTCCTTTTTTAAATCAGTTATACTTTTGGCGGTCACAATATACCATGGTATTGAGTTCCATGGGATGACTGTGCATTGTGTGAAGGAATACTTCCTTTTGTTTGTTTTAAACCTGTTTATTAATTTAATTGAGAGTTCCCTAGAATCATTCAATACGTTGACAAAGTGTACTAGTTATATAAATTGAAGGGACATGTTAATATTGTGCCTTTGTAAACACATGACATTCTCCTTGAAATGTAGTGCACTTGTTATGGAAGGCTTTAGTCTAAAAATATTACTTAAGACTTAGTGTATTAAAATTGTTTTTTGGATACTATGCCAGTGAGTATTGCAACTCAGAACAGCTGTGTTTTTTTCCTGACAGCATCTATATTATTCACTGTAAACTAAATCTGTTCATAAAACAGTATCTGCCTAGCAGCACAAGGGGAAATAATTTTATACTAATTGTACTATAGTTGCAAATGTCAAATAGCTTTCTGGCTTAGCTACAGTGCTGTTTGCTACTATTTTTATTATAGTTTCATGTAAGCAGCCCTGCAGTTAAAATTTAAAAGGCTTTTGCTCACTCTTTCCTTTGTGGCTGTAAGAGTCTGTGGCCGTCCCTCTCCATTAGTCTCGGAGGGAGGCCATACCCCCTCGCAACTGCGTATCTATAATGGCAAGGCTCAAAGCGAAATTAGCAGTCTCAGGAGCTCAGGCCCTCTGGACAGAGCAGAGCAAGAAGCCATCAAAGGGGCTCTAGCCCTCTGGGCAGGGCCAAGCAGTAGGCAGTTTAAGAAGCTCTGGCCCTCTGGCAGAGTAGAGCAATAAGCAGTCTGTAGGGCTTTGGCCCTCTTGCAGGACAGAGCAATAAGTAGTCTACAGGGCTCTGGTCTTCTGGGCAGTGCAGAGCAATAAGCAGTCTTCCACCTGGCCTTCTGGCTCAGGCAGACAGTGGACAAAGGTAGGGCTCTTTGCCAAAGGTGGGTAGGTGGCCATCCCAGGGGCCCAAGCCCACCCTACTCCACTGGGTCCCAGCCCAGGGCCCTAACAGTGGCGGATGGTTCCACCACTGTGTCAGTGGGGATGCCACCGAAACATGCTGACCAGAATTCTGGCAACAGAACTGGACTATCGTCTGGTATCCAGGGGCTACTTCCTACTACCCCTGTGGCATGTGCCTCTATCTCCTGGAATTCCTCCGTCTCCCTGGCATATATGGCCAGCAGCAATCTCAGTAACTCCTCTGTGTCCTCGCCAGTCGGCAGACCCAGCAACTCTTCCAAGTCCTTGGCTCTGCGGAGCTCAGTCTCAGGCCCAGGGCTCAGCAGTGGGTGAGAGGCATCTATCTCCTTTTCCAGCTCTCGCACAACTGAGCTGTGGGGCCTGCCCTTTGAACTTCCTGTCCCGCCCCTCTGCTTCCAGTGGAGTGGGCGTGGCTTGCCTGGCTCCACCCACCAGGGTGGGGCATGGTTCCTCCCATTCCATCTTGGAGGGAGGCCACACCCTCGCACTACAATGGTTTCATCAACTGGATAAAACTCGTGACATGTGTCATCCAAATTCGTGCCTGTGACACTGGCCAGAACCAAAAGCTTCAGAGAAAGATGGAAAAACCCTTGTAACTGACAATTAAATGTAACCCTTCTGCCCATCAGAGTTGGCAGCAACAAGGGCCGGGTTCAAATCTAGGGGATCCATTCCAATAACACAATGCAAACCGGCTCAAGCCCCCACCCAGTGACCTGGGACAAATATATACCACCCCCGCTGGGCGCCTCCAAGAGGCAATACTTCCCCTCTCACAAGCACCTAGTCTGAGTGTAGCAAAAAGCCTTTTAATAACAGAGAGAAACAATGTGGCATTATGTTCGGGAAACACCACCAACAGGATTCATAACACAACCCATGAGCAAAAAATCCACCCCAAGCAAATTGGGGCGTGTCTTTTTCCTCTGGTTCTTGAGTCCAGCAACCCCAAATCACACAAAGTCCCAAAAGTCCAATGACCCAAAAGTCTCTGTCCCTGGTCAGGGCAGCCCCAGAGTTCAAAAGTTTATCTACAGAGCTTTACCTCCCAACCTGGGTGGAGATGGGGGTGGAGGTAAGAGGCACCTTACATGATCTGAAGCTGACCGCCCCACAGCTCCATAAGCCTTCGCTCCGCTCTGCTCTGGTCCGCCGGCTGCCCCACAAACTGCTTCGCTCAGCTCCGCTCTGCGGCCCACACGCAGCTCCCGCTGTCCCACGAACTGCTCCGCGTCCCACCAGCAGCTCCCGCCGTCCTATGAACTGCTCCACCAGCCTGTCCACAAGGCACTCCAGCCGTCCCGCAAACTGCTCCATAATATATCTTCAGGCTCCCCCACTACTTAACACAACGCTCAGTGATTTCAGCTCTTAGTCAGTTCAGCTCTTTGGTGAATTCAGCTTGTAGTAGGGGAGCCTCAGTGCTGGTGCACTATTAGCCCAAAGTGAGCTCAGCAGCCTGTAACTAGACTTCTAATGAAATCAAAATTAGCTCTGACATTCCACAGTGGAGAGAGAAGGAAGTGCAATTAGCATGTAAGGCCCTCACCAAGGGGCCCATGCCACCAAGTATTAATACTTGTCCCCAGCCTCTCTCCAGTCACAGAGTTTTGGAACCCATGACCCTTGCCTAGCGAGTGCTACTCAGTTGATGGTGAGTCCCTCCATCATAACAAAAGGCCAAGTACAGTTCCAAGCACAGTTCCCATAATCAGGATAATAACAATTTATTCTTCCTGCCCCAATAACAGAGACACTGGGGATCTCACAGCAGCCAAAGTGACCATTTGGGCAGCTATGGCCTCATTCTAGGCTGGGTGGGTGTGCCTATGCAAATGAGATCGGCCCCTGAAGTTATTTTCCACAACTTGCCACACCTCACCACCAGATGTCAGGGTGGAGCTCATCCTGACACTGCTTACATAAGGAATAACCTGCCCAAAGGGGAAATTTCTTCCTAATGCTAATGGTTGGCTTATGTCCTGATGCATGAGAACTTGTGTATAGTTCCCTCCACTACCCACATCTTCTAATGTAATTGATCATCCATATAGATATGCTGAATCTTACTGAGATCTTGACATCAGTGATATTTTGGCAAGGAGTTCCACAGATTAATTATGCATGGGGCGGGGAAGAAGGAGAAACAACTCTTTTTCATTTATAAACTTCTTGCTTTCTAGCTGAATTGAAAATCCATTTATCCTTGCATTATGACAAAGGTTAGTTAGGAATTCCCATTTTACCTTCTCTATACATTCATTGTTTTGTATTTTTTGACCATGTCCCCTTTTTACTCATTTCCTTTCTAAACTCACTGGTCCCAATCTTTTCAACCTCTCTTCATACAGAAGTCTTTCTGTGTTTTTGATCATTTTGGTGCCCATCATCTTTGAGGTTGGATTATCAAAATGGAATACAATATTTTAGGTAAGGGCACACCATCAATTTAAATAATATCATATTTTCAGTGTTTCTACCTATTTCTGTATACATCCTTACATTTTGGGTCAAATAAACAGCTGATGTAAACTGGTGTAGCTCTAAAATCAGTGGAGCTATGCTGATTTACAGCAGCTGAGGATCTGACTGTTTGCTTTTTTGACCACCACTTTAGATTAAGCAGATACTTTCCCTGAATTGTCCAACAATAGCAAGTCTACCTCCAGAGCAGCTACAGATAATACAAGGCTAGATATTTACTTGCCTTAATGTGACTATAGAGTGGAATCATGAAGAACATTTTCCTCTTGCACAGCTCTATGTGGCTAGCATGGAGCAGAGCAGAGCAGGTACTATGCACCCAATAATACCTTCCCTTGGAGTGGGTGGGGCTCAGATTCTATGCAGCAGCCAGCAACGCTGCACCACAAAAAGGTGTGCAAGTAACGTTCTCCCCAACACCCAAGCAGACCAAGAGATGAGCTGGAAAGAATTACAACTCTGGCCACTGATGTAGCCTTTCTCTCACTGCCCTTTTTGCCATTGGATACATTGGGATTTGCTGAACGTTCACTGCTTCTGAAAAAATCAAGCCACTTACTTAAGTGCCTAAATATGGACTAAGAGCCTAATTTTAGGCACCCATTTTATCTCAGCTCTGTATGTACTCCCCAGCAGCACCACACCCGAAAGACTGTATGGAATGGTGGCTTAAAAGGTGATAAGACAAAGCATAGATTTTTGTGTGTGAACATGGGACAGAACATGGATTTTTGTGTATGTGGAAGGGATAATGGCATTTTAGTTAATACCACCAACAGTAAAACAAGCTACCACATATACATAACATAACCAGGGCAAGTAATGTTTTCGTATTTCCAATCTAAGCCATTATGCTGCATTAACATGGTCTGTGCAATTAATATGGTGAAGTTATGACCAAGAAGAGCTGCAGAGAGCTGTTTGCCAGAGAATCAAACACTGGCAGACTAACTGAGCCCCTGTAGATTTCTATTAAAGCTACATATTTACCACCCCCATTTGCTTTTCAGGCTGTGCCCAGCTTTGCACCTCAATGGTGAGTGTATCTGTTTAATTCATGAGTGATATTCCCACTAATGGCTCTTGTTTTATCCTGAACTGAGGCAGAGACTATTAAAAATCAGTGAGAAGGAGCAGCAATATGTTTGGAAGAAACCCTGGGAAAGAGTGAACACTTTTTATTAACTATTTTGGCATAAATGAGATGCCTTCATATATATACTGGGAGAGGGAAGAGGGGGCTGGAGAGAGAGAGGCAATTTGTATTATAAACAATATATTAAGTATAATGGAAATCTGGCATTACTGATAGCATTCAGCAGCTGAGAGAGGGTGGATGAAGGGAAACAGTACTATAGTATATTGAGTTCTTTACTGCAGCGTGAACATATTTAGAGAGTATGGCAATAGATATAGGAAATATGGGACAAAACATGATTTTTCTATTTGTCTGTCCAATATGTCTTCTGTTATTTCCCTCTGCAACCAACAACATACTCCTGCTGAAAGTCTTTTACTGCAGTTCAATTCTCGGGCTCTCCCATGGTACCATCTAGAATGTGATAGGATTTTCAAGCTGTGCTCACTCATTCAGTTTCTGCCTGATAAATTTCAGTGTGTACACACTCTTTGTCAAAACACTTTTATAAATGAATAATTCATCATAAGGGCTCCATTTTGGAATAGCATGCAGCATTCTGTAAGTGTATCAGGTCAATCTCTGTAAAGTGTATGAGTCCTGCTATTGGGTACTGAGAGATTCAGAAACTCATGCTACTTGTACTCTTTGCCACTTCTTGCTCAGGTATTTATTGTTTGATAGATGAGTACTCTTTGTGATTTAACTATTCATTTTGTAAGGTGGTCTTGGAAACACGAATCCCCATTCCACTTAAGGGTAACCTGAACTTGTTTCTTTTCCTTAGGTGGATGAGTAACTCATCCGGTATCTTTGAGCATTAGCAGCAGAAAACCAATTTTTAAAACTTCCTTTAATAAATATTTAAGCAAATGAGCTTAAATAACACTTCCTATGAGCATGTGGTGCTACTAAACTCCTCCAGTACTATGGGGGTTGCTGACCCCTACTGCCCTCACAGGGGAAAGACCGTCTCTGTTATGGTGCTCAAATAGAGTTGAAGTGTATTCACTTAAGAATTCAAATGAATATTCTCAGGAAACATGTTGTAACATTTTGCCAGCTCTACATGGGACCAAAACATTTATGCCTGATTTTCCAGAACAGCGGAACACCTATACTCCATCTGATGTCAGTAGGTACCTGTGAGTAAAACCAGTCACTTAGTGACTCCTTGAATTCTGCAATGCAAGTGCAAAGTCAGTGGTTTGAAGAAACAATAATCCCAAATCAAGAAAAAAAGAGAAGTGGCTGAATATGCCAAGCTTTTGGCAAAGGTGACTCAGGGAAGACTCTAAGGACAGATTTTCAAGGTACACATGTTGTTCTCATTCATTAGGTTGCTTTTTATTTCACAAGAGTGTTAATAAATAACAAATTTCTAATTACACTATGGGGAGTAATAAAAATACTAACTTCACAGGCTTTAAACACCACCCAATTTCCAATACAGAGCAGGACTTTGTAATAAAGTTTCTAGTCAGCAGGCAATAGCTGAAGATGGAGGTATTGTATCCACCAGCAGAGGGTGCCTTCTTCTACTAATTCTGTAAAAATATGGAGTCTGAAGACTAAAATCTCCCCATCGGTACCCGGCCCAAGCTGGGGAAGCTAATGATCCAACCAGCAGACCAAATCTGGCGATGAATCCTGGTCACATGCCACTTGAGGCACATTGCGCATATGCTAAGAAAGACCAAAATTAATATAAAAAATTAAAAAGAACTGCAAAGTTCAAACAGCATTTACAAATTCATGCCAAGATCTCCATAAATGTAAAATCTGAGACTGATATACTTTGAATGCTTCAACAAAAGTGTGAGAAGAATAAGAATGTTCCTATTCATTTCTCCACATATAAAACTTTTGTCTTTGTGATGTTAGAGCAGTCAGCTCTGTGCAAAACCACACCACACAAAGAATAACACTCCAGTGATTTGTATTGCCAGGGGAATACCCCATATTCATCATATTCATTATACAGCTAGTTGCACTAGTCCTCTTTTCCTCATTTGGCTTTCAATCACTTATTCCCTAAGGAAAACTCTAAATGGGATCATGAACTTTATGCATGTTCTAAACATTGTTATAGAGTTGATTCCCAATATCTGGAAAAATGGGATAATCCATTATGATATGAACAAATGTATAATCAGAATACAAATACAGAGGGGGCCTATCCATGCCATAAGCACCCTGCTTGGTAACTTTCCCGCAAAACCTCCTAATGGTACATGCAATAAAATCTTTGCCTAATTACTGTAGAAAACAGTTTGCTGGTTTTGCAGTTAGATTTAAATAACAGTTAATCAAATTCACACAGTAAAATGTATACGTCTATGTTTGTGATGGAATTTTATATCTCTGCTTGTTACTTCTTCCTTAGTGCAGTAACACTGCAGATACAGTTCTGTTGTAGGGAATAAGCTATTAAGTTTTTGCATGGGAAAAAAAAGGCAGCAACTTACTGACTTCTTTTGCTGTAGTAATAGTGACATGGGCAAGGAAGAGAGATTTTTAATGTATAAAGTATTCCTTAGACTTAAGCCTTTGTCTAGTTTTTTCTTCTATTTCACTATTGTGGAATTCGAAGAATAGCTGTGTCCTCTGTATACACTTATCTAAAGGGACAATAAAAATAACCTTTCACCTAAGCAGACTTATTGAACTACTGCTAAAAAGTTCCCTCATTTTCATTTAATAGGACAAGTGGTATTTAACTATCATAGCATTCCCATCACTATTCTTTGGGTAGATTCATTTATTTAATCATTCACTTTCTTTTCTTGTGTTACAGTGGTATAAATGATTAATAATAGTAACATCTAAAGGCCCTTATCAGAACCAACGGGCATAGTGTCATGTACTATACGTACACCAAAGAGACTGACTTTGTTTCTGTCCTGTGAACTTTATGTAGCTAGTTGTTTTCTTCTCTGTACATTAATGTCATGACTTTCATGAGTGAGGGTTAAAGACTTGCATTGCCTCCTATACTCTTAGATTATCTATTTATTATTTCAATTTAAAATAATGAACAAAGGTGCCTCACCAAGGCTCTAGAGGCCCTAACACACCAATTCAATAAAATCCCAACATAAAAGTAACCATTCCAACTGGCACTCAGCCAGGCAGACACACACTCCTTTCTACCCCTTCATTTTTGTGGGAAGTAGTTGCCCAGCCTTCTCAACAATACCTCTCAAATGGACATCTTCTGCAGTGTGCCAAGAAGGACACCATTTCAGACCAAGGGACGGGGAAGGGGAGACCAAGCTCCACAGTCTTGGAGCCCTCACAGAGAACACCCTCCCAGCTACTTCCTCTTTTTTATAGTGAGGAGGATCCAGCTCCAGTGTCCCTGATGACTGCAGCTTTGGCATTATGACACCGGGAGAGAGGCAATTCCTCAGCCTTGTAGGCTACTTTCAGCATAGTTAGGGTTTTATAGGTCATGACCAACACCTTAACTCCACCCAGGGTATGTCTACACTACGGAATAAGGTCGAATTTATAGAAGTCGGTTTTTTAGAAGTCAGTTTTATATATTTGAGTGTGTGTGTCCCCACAGAAAATGCTCTAAGTGCATTAAGTGCATTAACTCAGCGGAGTGCTTCCACAGTACCGAGGCTAGAGTCGACTTCCGGAGCGTTGCACTGTGGGTAGCTATCCCACAGTTCCCGCAGTCTCCGCTGCCCATTGGAATTCTGGGTTGAGATCCCAATGCCTGATGGGGCTAAAACATTGTCGTGGGTGGTTCTGGGTACATATCATCAGGCCCCCCTTCCCTCTCTCCCTCCGTGAAAGCAAGGGCAGACAATCGTTTTGCGCCTTTTTTCCTGAGTTACCTGTGCAGACGCCATACCACGGCAAGCATGGAGCCCGCTCAGGTAACCGTCACCGTATGTCTCCTGGGTGCTGGCAGACGCAGTACGGCATTGCTACACAGTAGCAGCAACCCATTGCCTTCTGGCAGCAGATGGTGCAATACGACTGGTAGCCGTCATCGTCGTGTCCAAGGTGCTCCTGGCCACGTCAGCTGGGAGCGCCTGGGCAGACATGGACGCAGGGACTAAATTTGGAGTGACTTGACCAGGTGATTCTCTTTAGTCCTGCAGTCAGTCCTATTGAACCGTCTTATGGTGAGCAGGCAGGCGATATGGATTGCTAGCAGTCGTACTGTACCATCTTCTGCCGGGCAGGCAAGAGATGAGGATGGCTAGCAGTCGTATTGTACCATCTTCTGCTGGGCAGGCAAGAGATGAGGATGGCTAGCAGTCGTACTGTACCATCTTCTGCCGAGCAGCCATGAGATGTGGATAGCATGCAGTCCTTCTGCACCGTCTGCTGCCAGCCAAAGATGTAAAAGATATATGGAATGGATCAAAACAAGAAATAGACCAGATTTGTTTTGTACTCATTTGCTTCCCCCCCTACCCTGTCTAGGGGACTCATTCCTCTAGGTCACACTGTAGTCACTCACAGAGAAGGTGCAGCGAGGTAAATCTAGCCATGTATCAATCAGAGGCCAGGCTAACCTCCTTGTTCCAATAAGAACAATAACTTAGGTGCACCATTTCTTATTGGAACCCTCCGTGAAGTCCTGCCTGAAATACTCCTTGATGTAAAGCCACCCCCTTTGTTGATTTTAGCTCCCTGAAGCCAACCCTGTAAGCTGTGTCGTCAGTCGCCCCTCCCTCCGTCAGAGCAACGGCAGACAATTGTTCCGCGCCTTTTTTCTGTGCGGACGCCATACCAAGGCAAGCATGGAGGCCGCTCAGCTCACTTTGGCAATTAGGAGCCACACGCAATTATCCAGCAGTATATGCAGCACCAGAACCTGGCAAAGCGATACCGGGCGAGGAGGCGACGTCAGCGCAGTCACGTGAGTGATCAGGACATGGACACAGATTTCTCTGAAAGCCTGGGCCCAGCCAATGAATGCATCATGGTGCTAATGGGGCAGGTTCATGCTGTGGAACGCCAATTCTGGGCTCGGGAAACAAGCACAGACTGGTGGGACCGCATAGTGTTGCAGGTCTGGGACGATTCCCAGTGGCTGTGAAACTTTCGCATGCGTAAGGGCACTTTCATGGAACTTTGTGACTTGCTTTCCCCTGCCCTGAAGCGCATGAATACCAAGATGAGAGCAGCCCTCACAGTTGAGAAGCGAGTGGCGATAGTCCTGTGGAAGCTTGTAATGCCAGACAGCTACCGGTCAGTTGGGAATCAATTTGGAGTGGGCAAATCTACTGTTGGGGCTGCTGTGATGCAAGTAGCCCATGCAATCAAAGATCTGCTGATATGAAGGGTAGTGACCCTGGGAAATGTGCAGGTCATAGTGGATGGCTTTGCTGCAATGGGATTCCCTAACTGTGGTGGGGCCATAGACGGAACCCATATCCCTATCTTGGCACCGGAGCACCAAGCCGCCGAGTACATAAACCGCAAGGGGTACTTTTCAATAGTGCTGCAAGCTCTGGTGGATCACAAGGGACGTTTCACCAACATCAACGTGGGATGGCTGGGAAAGGTACATGACGCTCGCATCTTCAGGAACTCTGGTCTGTTTCAAAAGCTGCAGGAAGGGACTTTATTCCCAGACCAGAAAATAACTGTTGGGGATGTTGAAATGCCTATATGTATCCTTGGGGACCCAGCCTACCCTTTAATGCCATGGCTCATGAAGCCGTACACAGGCAGCCCGGACAGTAGTCAGGAGCTGTTCAACTACAGGCTGAGAAAGTGCAGAATGGTGGTAGAATGTGCATTTGGACGTTTAAAGGCACGCTGGCGCAGTTTACTGACTCGCTTAGACCTCAGCGAAACCAATATTCCCACTGTTATTACTGCTTGCTGTGTGCTCCACAATATCTGTGAGAGTAAGGGGGAGAGGTTTATGGCGGGGTGGGAGGTTGAGGCAAATCGCCTGGCTGCTGGTTACGCGCAGCCAGACACCAGGGCGGTTAGAAGAGCACAGGAGGGCGCGGTACGCATCAGAGAAGCTTTGAAAACCAGTTTCATGACTGGCCAGGCTACGGTGTGAAAGTTCTGTTTGTTTCTCCTTGATGAAACCCCCCGCCCCTTGGTTCACTCTACTTCCCTGTAAGCTAACCACCCTCCCCTCCTCCCTTCGATCACCGCTTGCAGAGGCAATAAAGTCATTGTTGCTTCACATTCATGCATTCTTTATTCATTCATCACACAAACAGGGGGATGACTACCAAGGTAGCCCAGGAGGGGTGGTGGAGGAGGGAAGGAAAATGCCACACAGCACTTTAAAAGTTTACAACTTTAAAATTTATTGAATGCCAGCCTTCTTTTTTTTGGGCAATCCTCTGTGGCGGAGTGGCTGGTTGGCCGGTGGCCCCCTCACCGCGTTCTTGGGCGCCTGGGTGTGGAGGTTATGGAACTTGGGGAGGAGGGAGGTTGGTTACACAGGGGCTGTAGTGGCAGTCTGTGCTCCAGGTGCCTTTGCTGCAGCTCAACCATACACTGGAGCATACTGGTTTGGTCCTCCAGCAGCCTCAGCATTGAATCCTGCCTCCTCTCATCACGCTGCCGCCACATTTGAGCTTCAGCCCTGTCTTCAGCTCGCCACTTACTCTCTTCAGCCTGCCACTTACTCTCTTCAGCCCGCCACCTCTCCTCCCGGTCATTTTGTGCTTTCCTGCACTCTGACATTATTTGCCTCCACGCATTCGTCTGTGCTCTGTCAGTGTGGGAGGACAGCATGAGCTCGGAGAACATTTCATCTTGAGTGCGTTTTTTTTTCTTTCTAATCTTCACTAGCCTCTGGGAAGGAGAAGATCCTGTGATCATTGAAACACATGCAGCTGGTGGAGAAAAAAAAGGGACAGCGGTATTTAAAAAGACACATTTTATAAAACAGTGGCTACACTCTTTCAGGGTAAACCTTGCTGTTAACATTACATACACAGCACATGTGCTTTTGTTACAAGGTCGCATTTTGCCTCCCCCCACTGCGTGGCTATTCCCTCAACCCTCCCCCCCTCCCTGTGGCTAACAGCGGGGAACATTTCTGTTTAGCCACAGGCAAACAGCCCAGCAGGAACGGGCTCCTCTGAGTGTCCCCTGAAGAAAAGCACTCTATTTCAATCAGGTGACCATGAATGATATCTCACTCTCCTGAGGATAACACAGAGAGATAAAGAACGGATGTTGTTTGAACGCCAGCAAACATACACTGCAATGCTTTGTTGTACAATGATTCCCGAGTACGTGTTACTGGCCTGGAGTGGTAAAGTGTCCTACCATGAAGGACGCAATAAGGCTGCCCTCCCCAGAAACCTTTTGCAAAGGCTTTGGGAGTACATCCAGGAGAGCCGCGAATGCCAGGGCAAAGTAATCCTTTCACATGCTTGCTTTTAAACCATGTACAGTATTTTAAAAGGTACACTCACCGGAGGTCCCTTCTCCACCTGCCGGGTCCAGGAGGCAGCCTTGGGTGGGTTCAGGGGGTACTGGCTCCAGGTCCAGGGTGAGAAACAGTTCCTGGCTGTCGGGAAAACCGGTTTCTCCGCTTGCTTGCTGTGAGCTATCTACAACCTCATCATCATCATCATTATCTTCTTCGTCCCCAAAACCTGCTTCCGTGTTGCCTCCATCTCCATTGAAGGAGTCAAACAACATCGCTGGGGTAGTGGTGGCTGAACCCCCTAAAATGGCATGCAGCTTATCATAGAAGCGGCATGTTTGGGGCTGTGACCCGGAGCGGCCGTTCGCCTCTCTGGTTTTCTGGTAGGCTTGCCTCAGCTCCTTAAGTTTCACGCGGCACTGCTTCAGGTCCCTGTTATGGCCTCTGTCCTTCATGCCCTGGGAGATTTTGACAAAGGTTTTGGCATTTCGAAAACTGAAACGGAGTTCTGATAGCACGGATTCCTCTTCCCATACAGCGATCAGATCCCGTACCTCCCGTTCGGTCCATGCTGGAGCTCTTTTGCGATTCTGGGACTCCATCATGGTCACCTCTGCTGATGAGCTCTGCATGGTCACCTGCAGCTTGCCACGCTGGCCAAACAGGAAATGAGATTCAAAAGTTCGCGGTTCTTTTCCTGTCTACCTGGCCAGTGCATCTGAGTTGAGAGTGCTGTCCAGAGCGGTCACAATGGAGCACTCTGGGATAGCTCCCGGAGGCCAATACCGTCGAATTGCGTCCACAATACCCCAAATTCGAGCCGGCAAGGCCGATTTAAGCGCTAATCCACTTGTCAGGGGTGGAGTAAGGAAATCGATTTTAAGAGCCCTTTAAGTCGAAATAAAGGGCTTCATCGTGTGGACGGGTGCAGGTTTATATCGATTTAATGCTGCTAAATTCGACCTAAAGTCCTAGTGTAGACCAGGGCCCAGAGACCATGCGTGCCTAGTACAGATCCTGGAGCACTGGCTTCATGCGTTCCCAGCAAGACGCCCTAGCTTAGTGAACAATCCATTGCATTCTGCATCAACTTCAGTCTCTGGTCTCCTGGGGTAGCCCCATGTAGAGCACATTGCAATACAATCTGAGTAGCTCTGATCTGTTGAAAACAGAGTTCTTTTCAGCAATGCAACCATGCCTCTCAATAAGGATCCTGAGGTCTGTGTTTTCTCAAATGCTCTAAGACTCCACTGTCTTAATTCAGATGAACAAGGCTTGAGACAGCTATCCCACAGAGATGTATATTGCTGATGATCACATATTCAAGTGCATAAATGTTCTGCCTGTATTAAGTAATGAGTCCCAGTGGTTACATAAAATAAACAAGATGAGTTTCACTGGAACAACTTGCACTTCTTCAAATTTATTGAAGATAAGTTGTATTTACAGGATATTATATCACAACAAAAATGTGGCTATCAGTATAAATTCACACAAAAAAAGTCAGAGTTAAGACTGAGCTTATATCCTGACTTCCACACTCTGCTCCCAGAGGCCAGATTCCCAAACCCTTATTGATGCTGAATAGTACCCTACTCCACCAGTAGTCCACTTGGAGCCAATGGAACTGCTCATGGAGTTAGGGGATTCTAACTAAAGTAAGGTTATCAGAATCTTGTCCCCACTGTATTGGTATACATGGCACATAATCACTCAGGTTGCTTACTACCCGCCTGTTTTATTAAGCACAGATTTGATCTCCCTTTTTAAAACAGATGCTGACTTATAATTGAAACCAAGAATTGTAATTTATTGTTGGACGTTTGTGTGTATGTTTTGGTCAGAATAAGGCTTGCAATTCCCCTCTCTTCAGAAATGTCTAGTTCTTGCTGATTCTGCAGAAAGAGAGAACCGATAAACTGCTGTATTTGCCGATCCTTTGAACCAGGTCATCCCACTGGTGAAGCTGAAGTAAACTGGGTTAGGAACAGCTGCCATAGGTTCTGCTGCTCATGAAAATAGTAGTAAACCTAAGACTGATTTTTCACACTGAAAAATGTGTCTGAACTAATATGTCCCTGATCCTACTCCCACTGAAGTCAATGACAAAACTCCCATTAAATCCAGTGGATTCAGAACGGGGCCCCATATGAGTCCTGAATGCCAAAGTGCTATATTAGAGAGATCAGGTGGTAAGATAATATATTTTATTGAACCAACTTCTGTTGGCACGAGAGACAAGCTTTCAAGCAATACAGAGCTCTTCCTGAGGTCTGGAAAAGGTACCCTGTGTGTCACAGTTAAATACAAGATTGAACAGATATTTTAGCATAAGTTGTTATCACATATTCTAAAGGACCATTCAGGTGAATTACTCATATCAACCTCAAGGAGGATTTCTAACCCCAGTCACCAAGAGAGACCTTTCAAGAATGTAAATGAAAGTGGATGTGAGGTAAGTTATTCATTTTTCATCCACCTTTGCTCAGAACATATTAACTGAATTTGATTTCAATATCCATATTACAATATTTTCTCTTTAAGAGCAAGCATGAACAAATCTAATTGGTCTAGTCTATATACATACACTGTGTTCATAACCATAATATATTTAAGTGTTCTACCCTTAAAAAGGTCAATCCAACTGTCAGGGTTCCTTCCCCACTCTGAACTCTAGGGTACAGATGTGGGGACCCACATGAAAGACCCCCTAAGTTTATTCTTACCAGCTTAGGTTAAAAACTTCCCCAACGTACAAACTTTGCCTTGTCCTTGAACAGTATGCTGCCACCACCAAGCGTTTTAAACAAAGAACAGGGAAAGAGACCACTTGGAGATGTCTTCCCTCAAAATATCCCCCCCCCCCAAGCACTACACTCCCTTTCCTGGGGAAGGCTTGATAATAATCCTCACCAATTGGTACAGGTGAACACAGACCCAAACCCTTGGATCTTAAGAACAATGAAAAATCTATCAGGTTCTTAAAAGAATCTTATTTAAAGAAAAGGTAAAAGAATCACCTCTGTAAAATCAGGATGGTACATACTTTACAGGGTAATCAGATTCAAACATAGAGAATCCCTCTAGGCAAAACCTTAAGTTACAAAAAGACACAAGAACAGGAATACACATTCCCTCCAGCACAGCTTATTTTACAAGCCATTAAACAAAAGAAAATCTAACGCATTTTCTAGCTAGATTACTTACTAACTTTACAGGAGTTGTAAGGCTTGCATTCCTGATCTGTTTCTGGCAAAAGCATCACACAGACAGATGAAACCCTTTGTTCCCCTGCCTCTCCAGATCTGAAAGTATCTTGTCCCCTCATTGGTCATTTTGGGTCTGGTGCCAGCGAGGTTACCTTAGCTTCTTAACCCTTTACAGGTGAAAGGGTTTTGCCTCTGGCCAGGAGGGATTTCATAGCACTGTATACAGAAAAGTGGTTACCCTTCCCTTTATATTTATGACAGCAATTTTCTAATAAGAGCTCTGGCCAATTACTGCTTTCTGTGCCAATATTCCCTGTTTGCCAAGATTAACGGTAGGACAAAAGATACCTATATAACAGCCTTACTGAACCCTTAGAAGACATTCTATGTGAGGCTATTTTAATGGGACTAGTGAGAGGGTCCTGAGGATGGAATCTGGCTAAATTCCAATTTAGATTTAAAACAAAAACAAACTCTGAACCTTTAGGAGAGATTTAATAGCAGCTGCTGTGATCAGACTATTTTTACAAAACATACTTTAATGTATCAGTAAATTTAATGTATTGTAAATAGCTTGAAAACAAACTAGTTGTAAAGTATGTGGTCATAGAACAGTGTTATATGCAGTAGCCTGGACTTTTTTATTGTGCTTCTTTACTTCAGCCTACATGGGCACCTCAAGGAAAATTAATCGAAATTATCTAGGTCCTGGTCTACACCTAAAATTTGAGACACGAAGTATATGAGGCAATATCTTTTATTGGACTACGTTCTGTTGGTGAAAGATACAAACTTTTGAGGCACTCTGTAGCTTGAAAGCTTATACCTTCCACCTACCTCACCTACCTTGTCTCTCTCATAACCTGAAACCAACACAGGCTACAACAACACAGCAAACATCTAACATCTGAGGCTGACCTAGCTACATCACTCAGGGATGGAAAAAATATTCACACCCTGTGTGATGTAGTTAGGTCAACCTAGCCCTCAATATAGATGAAGCTAGGCTGATAGAAGAATTTCTCCATCAACCTAGCTACCACTTCTTGAGGGGGTACACCCCTTCCGTCACTGTAGTATCTACATTACAGTGGCAAAGCTGCAGCTGTGCTGCTGTAGTGATCATAGAGTAGATGTACCTTAACCATGTGAATTTGAACCAGATTACTTAAACTGTGATAAGTTTTTGTGTGGATACCCTCATTCAGAGCTAGTGGCCTTAATTTGGTTTAGTTTAATTCACTTTGGCCAAATTAAGGTCACTTTAATTCTGCATTAGTATGTCCACACAGGAATTTAACGCAGGTTAACTAATCCACTTCAAGGTCACAATTCTAATCAATTTGGATTAACTTCCCTGGGTGTCCCCATTTAGACAAGTCCTTAGCTGTCATTTTCTAACATATAGTAGTTTGTAATAGACTGTCCAGTCAGTGGGATGAACAAGATTCCACTTTATAGTGAAATTATTTGGCAATGGCGGTACATTGCCAAAGTATATTTCAAAAAGAGTCCATAGTCACTAGTATAGTAGATCTGGAAACCCTATGTTAAGTGCTAAAGGAAAGCACATTATCAATAAACTATTTTCCTCAATGTTAAAAGTAATGTATTTTTAGTATCACAGCATGATCAAAAAGATCTTTATTTATTCTCTCAGACCTCCTAGTTTAGCTTTGAGAAGACATCTTTATACGAATTCAAGATGGCAATATTCACCCAAATTAGATGGTTCCCTTTCAGGAAAGGAAGAGAGTAATACATGTGTTTGAGACATTAGAGAAAAAGTATAGAAGACTTGTGGTCACCAGGTAAGATGAACATCAGGAAGCAGGGTTTAAGGAGGTTACTTAGAGCTGTGCAAATGTAAGAATATTGAAATGTAAGTAAAGTGATAACATAGAAGCTTACATTTTAAGATGCTGATAATTTAAGAGCCTGATCCTGCAGCCATTTCATTCGTACAACTCCCAGTGACTTCAGTAGGAGTTCCACAAACTAAGTGGTTATAGGATCAGGTCCTAAAAAGGTATAATGTAACTATCTAAATTGGAAATTGGTCAAAATACCAGAGTGAACATCCCTAAACTTGTTCTTAAAGACACCATGACAATTTTAACAAGTGAGCAGAACTTTTATTATATGTCCTCTTCAGAGATAGAATTAAGATTTAGGAATCTACTTTCCTACTGATTCTCACTTATACTAATGGGGATTTACTTGATTATTAATCTGGGAGACGTTTACTCCAGTGCTGAATAGCCAACACAAAACCTGTATCCCACTGAAGCTCTATTTTGAAGGAATAAGTGGCACTTAAGCCTTTTTCTGGCCCTCCCCACACTTGTTAATTTCACCCATAATGCACTGGAGAGACAATAAACCCCTTCTGATCAAACTTCATGCACAAACAAGGTTCAATATATATTGATTTAGTAGACTCAGTCATTTCTAAAGTTACACTGAGAACTATTCATATAGAGACCAAACCTGCAACATGCAGAGGTCCATTTGTGGGCTGCTAAGCCCCAGCAAGTTCCATTAAAGCTAATGAGTCTTGAGGACATTTAACACCTTTCAGGAGAGTGGACTGAGCCCATCGTTCAATAGATGACTCACCCACGCATATTTGAGGCCCTGGAAAGAGCCAGCACCACAGATGGTTCTGCTGCAAAGAGGAGATTGCTTGAAGAGAATAATGCAAGAGAACTAAACATTTCTTACTTGCCACAGAGCTGAGCTCCCTGTGAGCTCCACATAGACAGGTATGCCTGTGGAGAGAAAGTAGCATGGCTATCAGCTCCATGGTTACACTAATCCAGTGGCTGCACATGCTAACAAGGGCATACAAGGATCTGTGCTGCTATTCCAGCCTTCTGCATAGTTCCTCACTCAACGCTTATTTATTGAATTAGGGGAGTCTCTGCATAAGTGAACAATTCAAATGCTTTGAATTGGGTTTTTGAAAGCACTTTTGTATGCTTCCAAATGACGATGATATATGCTTATGAAGATGTTCCTAGACTCAACACCTTTCTATATCAAGTTTTGTGTTTTCACCCTTAAATAGTGCACATAGAAATAATATTTGCTCCTACTGAATATCAACAAACCTTGACAGCTCCAGCTAACCTCAGTGGTAAGGCAGCCTCAAGCCGATTAAAAATATTCATGCTAAAGATATCACACTGTTGGATCACAGTGGTTAACATTTTAAACTGCCTTAAGAGTTTTCAAATGATTGCGCAGTGCATGCTTTGACATGCCCTGCCTTTTAGATTCTGCAATAGATTGGAAGCGTGGAATGGACAAAGACTGATTTTCAAATAACATGTCATGTTCAACATGCTTTATAAACATTATCTAAATTCTTACCATACCCCTGTGAGGTAATGGAGAATGAGTTCTTGCTTTACAGATGTGGGGAAATGAGTCGAAGGGTAAGAGGCTTGTCCAAGTCTACAAAGGGAATCAGCCTCTAAAATAGGATTAGAATTTGGGAATTCCTAACTTCCAGCATAAACTCAAACCACCAGAACATTTTGTACATTATGGGTGGGGTTTTTAAGAGTGCTTAGTGTTGGTTTAACTGTGTTCTCACTGAAGTCAACTCAGAAATCTTGGTCCCATCAGAGTCAACTGCAAGACTCCTCTTGACTTAAATCAATATGGGGCTATATTCCATATGCTGTGCCTATATATTCATAGGTGTATTCATAATGTAATGGAAAAATAGTGGGTGGGATTTTTAGAAGTGCATAGGCTTAATTCAGCTCCGATCCAAGTCAATGGACCATGAGGTTGCAGGTGGACATAGATGTCCCCTCCAGTGGCTGCTGGAGAACTGTACACATTATCACATGCACCTGGATAAGAGCTGAGGGAGGGCTCTTCCTACTGACCCCTCCACATTGCTGAAGGGGTAGTTTGGTGCTGTTTATTTTGAGATGGTAATATAGCGTGCCCCACCCTTCTGTTGCTTTTATGATGGGGTTGCTGCTTCTCCTTCCCTACTGCTGGCCCCACCAGTTGCTATGTGAACCAAATAGCATCTTCAGTCTGATGGGCTCTATTTTCTCTCCCTTAGCTGTTACAGAGCTGGCAGCCAAGCTGTCAAGGTTCCTTCCCCACTCTGAACTCTAGGGTACAGATGTGGGGACCTACATGAAAACCTCCTATGCTTACTTTTACCAGCTTAGGTTAAAACTTCCCCAAGGTACAAACTATTTTACCTTTTGCCCTTGGACTTTCGCTGCCACCACCAAACTTCTAACCGGGATATTTTATTGGGAAAGAGTTCATTTGGAAATGTCTTTCCCCCCAAAATCCTCACCAAAACCTTGTACCCCCCCTTCCTGGGGAAGGTTTGATAAAAATCCTCACCAATTTGCATAGGTGACCACAGACCCAAACCCTTGGATCTTAAGAACAATGAAAAAACAATCAGGTTCTTAAAAGAAGAATTTTAATTGAAGAAAAAGTAAAAAGAATCACCTCTGTAAAATCAGGATGGTAAATACCTTACAGGGTAATTAGATTCAAACCATAGAGAATCCCTCTAGACAAAACCTTAAGTTACAAAAAGACACAAAAACAGGAATATCCATTCCATTCAGCACAGCTTATTTTCTCAGCCATTTAAACAAAACAGAATCTAACGCATATCTAGCTAGATTACTTACTAAGTTCTAAGACTCCATTCCTGTTCTGTCCCTGGCCAAAAGCATTACACAGACAGACACAGACCCTTTGTTTCTCCCCCCACTCCAGCTTTGAAAGTATCTTGTCTCCTCATTGGTCATTGTGGTCAGGTGCCAGCGAGGTTATCCTAGCTTCTTAACCCTTTACAGGTGAAAGGGTTTTTCCTCTGGCCAGGAGGGATTTTAAAGGGGTTTACCCTTCCCTTTATATTTATGACACGCCCCCAAATCACAGATAGGGTGAAACGCTGGCTGGAATTTCTTCCTGGAGCTCTAGGAAAAAACAGAGTTAATAAGACACATGCACCTCTAAATATACTACCAAGTATATAAAGACTAACAATATTTTCCACATCTCAAGGACGATTTTAACCAGTTGATTCTGGGAAACTTTCATGGGAGAGTGCATCAGCCACTTTGTTAGAAGCTCCTGAGATGTGTTGGATGTCGAAATCAAAATCTTGGAGAGCTAAACTCCACCAAATAAGTTTTTTGTTATTTCCCTTGGCGGTATGAAGCCACTGTAGTGCAGCATGGTCGGTTTGCAGGTGGAAACACCGTCGCCAAATGTATGGGTGTAGCTTTTCCACAGCGTAGACAATGGCGTAACATTCTTTTTCACTGACTGACCAGTTGCTTTCCCTCTCAGACAGCTTCTTGCTGAGAAACACTACAGGGTGGAATTCTTGCTCCTGTCCTTCCTGCATTAAAACTGCTCCCACACCATGCTCGGACGCATCTACTAGGAACGGTTTGTCAAAGTCTGGGGCCCTTAGTACAGGGTCAGACATGAGTGTCACTTTAAGCTGGTTAAAGGCCTTCTGACACTCTTCGGTCCACTGAACGGCATTTGGCTGTTTCTTTTTGGTTAGGTCTGTCAGTGGGGCGGCGATTTGGCTGTATTGCGCTACAAATCGCCTGTAATAACCGGCCAAGCCTAAGAAGGATTGAACCTGTTTCTTTGACTTTGGGACAGGCCACTTTTGGATAGCATCCACTTTGGCCTGTAGGGGGTTGATAGTTCCTTGACCCACCTGGTGTCCAAGGTAAGTCACTCAGTTTAGGCCTATTTGACACTTTTTAGCCTTAACAGTTAGTCCTGCCTCCCTTATGCGCTCAAAGACTTTTTGTAGATGTTCCAGGTGTTCTGCCCAGAAATCCAAAAATATGGCCACATCGTCAAGGTAGGCGACTGCATGTTCCCCTAATCCTGCTAGGAGACCATTGACAAGTCTTTGGAAGGTGGCGGGTGCATTCCGCAGCCCGAAAGGGAGTACATTAAATTCATACAGCCTGACATGTGCGGTGAAGGCTGACCTTTCCTTGGTGGATTCATCTAGTGGTACCTGCCAGTACCCCTTGGTTAAGTCCAAGGTAGAGATGAACTGGGCCTGTCCGAGTTTCTCTAATAGTTCATCTGTGCGTGGCATTGGATAGTTGTCTGGGCGAGTTACAGCATTTAGCTTACGGTAGTCCACGCAAAAACATATCTCCCCATCTGATTTGGGAACTAGAACAACTGGAGTTGCCCATGCACTGGCAAAGGGGCGGATTACCCCCATCTGTAGCATATCCTGGATCTCCCGTTCTATAGCAGTTTTAGCTTGGGGAGACACCCGGTAAGGTTGGACTTTAATTGGGTGACCATTACCTGTGTCATTGGAGTGTATGCCCATTCAGTCAGTCCTGGGGTGGCTGAGAACATCGGCGCGTAGCTAGTGCACAGCTCCTGGTTCTGCTGTCGCTGCATACGCCCAAGGGTCATGGAGAGGTTCACCTCTTCCACGCCACCAGTACTTTTTCCTTCGTAGTAGACATCTTCAGGCCACTCAGCGTCATCTCCTCCCTGGGCTGTAAACTGACAAACCTTTAATTCTCTGGAATAAAAGGGCTTTAGAGAATTAATATGGTATACCTTAGGCTTTCGGTTGGAGGTGGGGAATGCTATGATATAATTAACAGCTCCCAGGCTCTCCTGGAAAGTGAATGGCCCTTCCCATGATGCTTCCATTTTATGGGCCTTGAGCGCCTTTAAGACCATGACCTGGTCTCCTACTTTGAAGGAACGCTCTCTGGCATGTTTATCATACCAGGCTTTTTGCTCTTTTTGAGCATCCTGTAGGTTTTCTTTAGCACGGGCTAGAGAGGTTTGGAGGGTGTTTTGTAGGTTGATTACAAAGTCCAGAATGTTAGTTCCTGGAGAAGGTGTAAATCCCTCCCATTGCTGCTTCACCAACTGTAATGGCCCCTTAATCTCGAGGCCATATACAAGTTCAAATGGGGAAAACCCTAAACTGGGATGTGGTACAGCTCTGTAGGCAAAGAGCAACTGCTGCAACACTAGGTCCCAATCATTGGAGTGCTCATTTATGAATTTACGTATCATGGCCCCCAAAGTTTCATTAAACTTCTCCACCAGGCCATTTGTTTGATGGTGGTAAGGAGTGGCAACCAAGTGATTTACCCCCTGAGCTTCCCAAAGGCTTTCCATAGTTCCTGCCAGGAAATTAGTTCCTGCATCCGTAAGGATGTCGGAGGGCCAACCTACCCTGGCAAAAATGTCTGCTAGTGCCTGGCACACACTTTTAGCCCTGGGGTTGCTTAGAGCTACTGCTTCCAGCCATCGGGTGGCAAAATCCATGAAAGTCAGTATGTACTGCTTTCCTCTGGGTGTCTTTTTCAGAAAAGGACCCAGAATATCCACAGCTACTCGCTGAAATGGAACTTCAATGATGGGGAGTGGCTGGAGAGGGGCTTTGACCTGGTCTTGGGGTTTTCCCACTCTTTGGCATACCTCACAAGACCGGACATAGGTAGAAACACCCTTGCCCATTCCCCCCTAATGGAATGACCTCCCCAAACGGTCTTTGGTGCTGTTCACCCAGCATGGCCACTAGGATGATCGTGGGCTAAGCTCAAGAGCTTGACCCGGTACTTAGTTGGAACTACCAACTGTCTCTGAGGATGCCAGTCTTTCTGGTGTCCACCAGAAAGAGTTTCCTTGTATAAAAGTCCTCTTTCTACAACAAACCTGGATTGATTAGAAGAGCTGAGAGGCGGTGGGTTGCTCCGTGCTGCCATCCAAGCTTTCTGGAGGCTTTCATCTGCTTCCTGTTTGGTCTGGAACTGTTCCCCTGATGCTGGAGACATCAGTTGCTCATTGGATTGTGGACCTATACTTGGTTCCTCTGGAAGCGATGTAGGGGATGGGGCTGTTTCCATTGACTGTGAACCGCTCTCCGCTGGTGCACTATGTTGGGGTTCAGCCTCCGGCTGAGCCTCTTGTGTAGGGTTATCAGCTGCTGCCGGTTCAGGTTCGGTGGGGCCCTTTGGTGTTGGGGTTGCAAGTACTGGATTCAGTGCTGGCAATGGGTCTGGTGCTAGTTGTTCCGCCGGTTCCGGTTCTGGGACTGGCTCTGTCTGGGTCTCTGGGACTGGATCCACTACTGCTGTTGCAGACATTGGCCTGGTGTCCGGGTCCACCACCTCTGACCGGGTCCTGGTAAAAGTTTCCGGAACAGAGCTAGGTGTGACGGCTTGTTTAGCCTGGCTGTGGGTGACCATTCCCACCCTCTTGGGAGTGGTCGCTTCACATGATTGGCCAAGTCTTCCCCCAACAGCATGGGGATGGGATAATCATCATAGACTGCAAAAGTCCATGTTCCTGACCAGCCCTTGTACTGGACAGGCAACTTGGCAGTAGGCAAATTGAAAGAGTTTGACTTGAAGGGTTGAATCGTCACTTGGATCTGTGGGTCGATTAAATTGGGGTCCACTAAGGAAGCATGGATAGCCAACACTTGTGCTCCGGTGTCCCTCCATGCGGTGACCTTCTTCCCGCCCACACTCACAGTTTCCCTCTGCTCCTAGGGTATCTGGGAGGTATCTGGGCCTGAGGACCTCCGGGGTGATTCCGGTGCAATGAACTGTAATCTGTTGGGGGTTCTTGGGGCAGTTGGCCTTTACATGCCCCGGCTCGTTACATTTAAAACATTGTCTAGCTGATGGGTCACTGGGGCGAGGTGGGTTGCTGGAGAATGGTGTGGCGGGACGATAAGGTGTCTGGAGGGTTCCTTGGGTGGCCCCCGGTAATAGGGTGTGGTCTGAGGTTGTCCCTTCTGGTATCCATGCCAACTGCGACCAGTTTTTTTCTTTTCTGCCACCTTCACCCATTTGGCTCCAATCTCCCCTGCCTCGATTTCAGTTTTGGGCTTCCCATCTAGGATGTATCTTTCTATTTCTTCAGGAACACCTGCTAGGAACTGCTCCATTTGCATTAGGAAGGGCAAATCTTCTGGAGATTTATTACTTGCTTCTGATATCCAATGTTTCACCATGTGGTAGGCATGTCGGGTAAATGACACATCTGGTTTCCACCTTAGGGCTCTGAACCGCCGACGGGAATGCTCGGGGGTTAGCCCCATTCTGACTCTCGCCTTGGTTTTAAACAGTTCATACTGGTTCATGTGTTCCTTAGGCATTTCAGCCGCCACCTCAGCTAAGTGTCTACTGAGCTGCGGCCTCAGCTCTACCATGTATTGGTCTGTAGAGATGCTGTACCCAAGGCAGGCCCTTTCGAAGTTTTCTAAGAAGGCCTCGGTATCATCGCCTGCCTTGTAGGTGGGGAACTTTCTGGGATGGGAAGAGGTACCTGGAGAAGGATTGCTAGGGTTTGTTGGTATATTCTGCTGAGCCTTTGCCTTCTCCATCTCCAGTGCATGCTTCCTCTCTTTTTCCTTCTCCTCCTCCACATGCTTCCTCTTTTTTTCCTTGTCCTCCAGCTCTTTGTCCCTTGCCTCCATTTCTTTGTTCCTTGCCTCCATTTCTTTTTCCCTTGCCTCCATTTCCCTCCTGTGGGCAGCCTCCGTTTCTTTTTCCCTGGTCGCGTGTGCATCCATCTCCATCCGTATGAGTTCTATCCTTCTTTCATGTTCCTTTTGTTTTTCCTCAGCCTCAAAGCTGGCTAATTCCAGCTTTTGTTGAACCGTGCAGTCTGTCATCCTAACCTCTCTGTTTAGTTTGTACCTTGGGGAAGTTTTAACCTAAGCTGGTAAAAGTAAGCTTAGGAGGTATTCATGCAGGGCCCCACATCTGTACCCTAGAGTTCAGAGTAGGGAAGGAACCTTGACATGGTGGCAGAGGTGGGATTTTAAAGGTGTTTACCCTTCCCTTTATATTTATGACACAAGCTTTATCAGAACTTCTCATATGTGGGAATAAAGCCACATGCCCTGAAAAAGATCAAACTGTTTTGTTTTTCAAATCAACAGCCCATCTGCTTAGCAACATAAGTTTTCCACAGTATTGGGTCCCTGATGAATACAGAATCCAGGTTTAGGTCTCTGTTCTAACATTCAGAGCCTTCCATAGGGCTGACCCTAGCTGACTGCCTTTCACTCCAGGACCACAGCCTCCTGTGATAGCTATGCTCTGCAAAAAGGCTTGCACTTCATCCACACTCCCAACTGGGCTGGAGACAAGTGGTGTGCAACACTTCTATTTGACAGCTGCAAGCAAGCAACCTTTAGCCAGTCTGTCAGAAAATGTTATTCAGCTGAGCTGAGAAAGCCCCTGGCTAACCTTTCCAGCCACAAACCATCTTCCTGAAGTCAAGTGAAGCCATAAGAGTCACAACAACCACCTGCATAAGTAATATTATTTTCAGTTTTATGTTTTCAGTTTTGTTTTTCCAGTTTTTATTAGTAGATGGATGCCTCTACCTGAACATTCTTACACTTGCTTTTATTTTAACTCCAGCAGATGGCTGGTGGTGAGCATGTGAGTGTAGGAGTTGTGGATAGAACCCACAGAAATTATTTGAGAACACTGCTTGTTGGATAGTTCCTCAAATAGCCAAAACTGTCCTAGAATAAAAAACCTCACTGTCCAAAAGATCACACATGAATATATCTTGTATTAAGTGTGTTTAATCATGAGAAACTGTTTTCATCGAAAATTTTCATTTGAAATTTAAATGCAACAAGCTGTGTCATCTTGACTTGAACTGGAATTGTAGAATAGTACAACTGGAAGGGACCTCAAGAGGTCTTCTAGTCCAGTCCCCTGCACTCAAGGCAGGACTAAGGGAAGGGGAAGAGACTGGCTATCATCTAAGCACCTATGGGCAGGTCTACACTAGAAGCCCTACATGGGTACAGCTGCACCGCTGTAGCATATGTGGTGAAGATGCTCTATGCTGATGGGATAGCAGTCTTCCATCTGCATAATTACTCCATCTCCGCAAGAGGCGGAAACTATGTCAGTGGGACAGTGTCTCCCCCAGACAGAGCACTGGTATGAACAGCTCCCTCAAAAGAGCTCCCCTTTAGCTTCAGGGGTCTGAACAAGCCGCTCTCTTGGGGCTAGGTCTGTTTTGATCATGGCCTTCCCAGCCCGTATACTCTCCCATCAGGTTCAGACATCTTCCCCACCCTCCTTATTGGGTCTGAGGGGATTTTAGTCAAGCTTCTCCTCCCTTGTAGGGCTGTGCTACTTACCTCAGGTCAGCTGTGGGTTTCAGCTAGCTTCTCCCTCAGATGGTTTTCTCCAGTTGCTCCCAGGCTCAGCAGACCGCCTTCTCCTGAAGGTGTCCCTCTCTGAGGGATGAGACAGAATATATACAGCTGTCTTCTCCAAGATCATTCCCAGTTGGTTGGCTGAAAAGGAAATCATGCCTCACCCACTCTGTAAGGTTCCTGGTCCTGAGCCCTTAAAAAACAGTAACTGATGTTCTCCCAAATACTGTTTAGGCCTGCTTCCTCTCCACCAATACCTCTTATTTCTGAAGTATTTTGCATACATCAAAACCTCCCAAAATCATAAAGGACCATGCCACATGATCAGAGTGATCTGACTGCTAGGTACTACTACCTTCAAGGGGGAAGACTGCCCTATCACATCCTCACACAGAACGTTCAGAGAAGCTGGACCTAGACTATGGAGCTCACTTCTACATGAAATAAGCCTGACCACAGATCTCACCACTTTCAGAGCTAAATGCTAAATGCATCTAACTTTCCCTCAGTAAGTTATCCACATGTGGATGCACAGCACACCCAGTCTCTCTCTTTCTCTCTCTCTCACACACACATACACACAGACTAATACTAAACAACCCCTATAAATGAATCAAGTCTTTAAGAGAAAGACTGGGAATAAAGAAAGGGAATGAGGTTTAAAATATTTTGGAGATGCTCAGATACTATGTGATGGGTACCATATAGGTACCATTGATAGATAGAAAAAAGAACAGTTGCCCTAATATGCTAGATGATGCAGCACTGACTACGTTCAGTGAATCCCCTGATTTCATCATTACAATATACAGCAGTCGAAATGGGGTGTAGGATGGGGAACAGATGAATTGACTCCATCCATGGAAAGATGCAGGGGACTGGATAGACACGTAAAGCCAAAATCAGCTTTATGCAGCTGAATCTGAAGGGAATCATCTCACCTCAGAATATGGAAGAAGCTCTTTACATTTTGAATCTGGAAGGCTTCCAGGGCTTGTGTATGTCTTATACAATAGCTGTGCTTCCCCTAAGGGCAGGAGTTGGAAATGGTTTTAATTATGAAAATAGCTGTTTTCCTCAAAAAAACAACACAAACCAAACCAAACCAAACCAAACTACCAGAAAGACTGAAAGGAAATATTCAGCATGGAGAAAGGGATAGGAAATGCTCCAAGTTCCAACCATGTATCTGCTTTTTTGTTCTAAAATTCATCCTGTTAGATGGCTCTAGATTCAGAGATACAATTAATAAGATAAGTATTACATTTTAATTAGATTACAAAATAGGCCAGATCCTCAGCTGGTATAAACTGATATATAACTTCAATGGAGCTATACCAGTTTGTACTGGCTGGGGATTTATCTCTGTGTTTTTCAGTTTTTTTCACATGAAAGTTCGTTGATATATTTTTTAACATATTGATTCAGCATCACCAACAGAGATGCCTATACAATATACAGTGATAGCACAATAAACAGAGACTTGGTGGGATAACTCACATGACTGGAGTACTGTCATGGATGGATATAAACTGTTCAGGAAGGACAGGCAGGGCAGAAAAGGTGGGGGAGTTGCACTGTATGTAAGGGAGCAGTACGACTGCTCAGAGCTCCAGTATGAAACTGCAGAAAAACCTGAGTGTCTCTGGATTAAGTTTAGAAGTGTGAGCAACAAGGGTGATGTCGTGGTGGGAGTCTGCTATAGACCACCGGATGTGGTGGATGAGGCTTTCTTCTGGAAACTCACAGAAGTTACTAGATCGCAGGCCCCGGTTCTCATGGGAGACTTCAATCACCCCAATATCTGCTGGGAGAGCAGTACAACGGTACACAGACTATCCAGGAAGCTTTTGGAAAGTGTAGGGGACAATTTCCTGGTGCAAGTGCTGGAGGAACCAACTAGGGGCAGAGCTCTTCTTGACCTGCTGCTCACAAAACAGGAAGAATTAGTAGGGGAAGCTAAAGTGGATGGGAACCTGGGAGGCAGTGACCATGAGATGGTCAAGTTCAGGATCCTGACACAGGGAAGAAAGGAGAGCAGCAGAATATGGACCCTGGACTTCAGAAAAGCAGACTTTGACTCCCTCAGGGAACTGATGGGCAGGATCCCCTGGGAGAATAACATGAGCGGGAAAGGAGTCCAGGAGAGCTGGCTGTATTTTAAAGAATCCTTATTGAGGTTACAGGGACAAACCATCCCAATGTGTAGAAAGAACAGTAAATATGTCAGGCGACCAGCTTGGCTTAACAGTGAAATCCTTGCTGATCTTAAACACAAAAAAGAAGCTTACAAGAAGTGGAAGACTGGACAAATGACCAGGGAAGAGTATAAAAATATTGCTCGGGCATGCAGGAGTGAAATCAGGAAGGCCAAATCACACCTGGAGTTGCAGCTAGCAAGAGATGTTAAGAGTAACAAGAAGGGTTTCTTCAGGTATGTTAGCAACAAGAAGAAAGTCAAGGAAAGTGTGGGCCCCTTACTGGATGAGGGAGGCAACCTCGTGAGAGAGGATGGGGAAAAAGCTAATGTACTCAATGCTTTTTTTGCCTCTGTCTACAAGAACAAGGTCAGCTCCCAGACTACTGCACTGGGCAGCACAGCATGGGGAGGAGGTGACCAGCCCTCTGTGGAGAAAGAAGTGGTTCAGGACTATTTAGAAAAGCTAAAGTCCATGGGGCCGGATGCGCTGCATCTGAGAGTTCTAAAGGAGTTGGCGGATGTGATTGCAGAGCCATTGTCCATTATCTTTGAAAACTCATGGCGATCAGGGGAAGTCCCGGACGACTGGAAAAAGGCTAATGTAGTGCCCATCTTTAAAAAAGGGAAGAAGGAGGATCCTGGGAACTACAGGCCAGTCAGCCTCTCCTCAGTTCCTGGAAAAATCATGGAGCAGGTCCTCAAGGAATCAATCCTGAAGCACTTACACGAGAGGAAAGTGATCAGGAACAGTCAGCATGCATTCACCAAGGGCAAGTCATGCCTGACTAATCTAATTGCCTTCTCTGATGAGATAACTGGCTCTGTGGATGAGGGGAAAGCGGTGGACGTGTTGTTCCTTGACTTTAGCAAAGTTTTTGACATGGTCTCCCACAGTATTCTTGCCAGCAAGTTAAAGAAGTATGGGCTGGATGAATGGACTATAAGGTGGATAGAAAGTTGGCTAGATTGTCGGTCTCAACAGGTAGTGATCAATGGCTCCATGTCTAGTTGGCAGCCGTTATCAAGTGGAGTGCCCCAAGGGTCGGTCCTGGGGCCGGTTTTGTTCAATATCTTCATAAATGATCTGGAGGATGGTGTATATTGCACCCTCAGCAAGTTTGCAGATGACACTAAACTGGGAGGAGAGGTAGATACGCTGGAGGGTAGGGATAGGATACAGAGGGTCCTAGACAAATTAGAGGATTGGGCCAAAAGAAATCTGATGAGGTTCAACAAGGACAAGTGCAGAGTCCTGCACTTAGGACGGAAGAATCCCATGCACCGCTACAGACTAGGGACCAAATGGCTCGGCAGCAGTTCTGCAGAAAAGGACCTAGGGGTTACAGTGGACGAGAAGCTGGATGTGAGTCAACAGTGTGCCCTTGTTGCCAAGAGGCCAATGGCATTTTGGGATGTATATGTAGGGGCATTGCCAGCAGATCAAGGGTGATCGTTCCCCTCTATTCGACATTGGTGAGGCCTCATCTGGAGTACTGTGTCCAGTTTTGGGCCCCACACTACAAGAAGGATGTGGCAAATTGGAAAGAGTCCAGCGGAGGGCAACAAAAATGATTGGGGGACAGGAACACATGAGTTATGAGGAGAGGCTGAGGGAACTGGGATTGTTTAGTCTGCGGAAAGGAAGAATGAGGGGGATTTGATAGCTGCTTTCAACTACCTGAAAGGGGGTTCCAAAGAGGATGGATCTAGACTGTTCTCAGTGGTAGCTGATGACAGAAGAAGGAGTAACGGTCTCAAGTTGCAGTGGGGAGGTTTAGGTTGGATATTAGGAAAAACCTTTTCACTAGGAGGGTGGTGAAACACTGGAATGTGTTGCCTACGGAGGTGGTGGAATCTCCTTCCTTAGATATTTTTAAGATCAGGCTTGACAAAGCCCTGGCTGGGATGATTTAGTTGGGGTTTGAGCAGGGGATTGGACTAGATGACCTCCTGAGGTCCCTTCCAATCCTGATATTCTATGATTCTGTGATAAAGGGCTTTTTAGAAAAAAATAAAATCTACAAAAGGTAATAATTAGCTGCCACAATAAACTAATAAATATGACCATCAGAAATGAAAAAAAATATGTGCTATTGTGTAACCCAACTTTGGGGAAATCGTTGAATATTGAAGGAAAGACACTACTACCTGCTATGCTATAGACTTCTTAGCAAAAGATAGCCTGGGGAGAGAAGATGTCAGAAATATTGCAATAACAGTAGGCTGACAATTGTTTGAATTATTATAAAGAAGGACTGCTTTTGCCTGGAAATACCTCCAGCAAGAAACACAATAAAAAGAAAGATTTTGTCTCTTAGTCTGAAAAGTTTATGAGTGAGACTACTGGAAAAATACACAGATAATGGAAGGAGATGCTGTATATGGGAAATAGTTTCCTGAAACATGTTAAAATTAATAAGAGGACTCTTTACAAATAGAAAATTGAAACCAGGAGACAGGATAAAGCTCTTAGTTAAGTAAAGACCCAGGTTTACTGAAAAGTGTAAGGGCTTTTGACGAAGATTTTCCAGGACAAAGTTTTTTTTTCTTGTGCATTTAATATTATATAAATTGTAACCTATCATGAAAATGGAATGCATGCTGGGGGGAAGGATAGTATTGTGGTCTGTTCCTGGGACAGACACTTGAGTTCTATTCCTAGATCTGCCGCAGATGCTCCATATGACCTTGAGTTAGTCACTTATGCCAACTTTTCAAAGGTGGGTGCCTCAAGGGCTTTTCAAAGGAATTGAACACTGCCAGCTCCCACTCAACTAAAGGTTGCTCAACACATCTGAAAAGCGGGCCGCTTATTTAGGTGACTAAATATGGATTTATGAATTTATATGGATTTAAGTGCTTCAGTTTCAGCATCCAAATTTGAAATTTTGGCCTCAGTCTCTTGGGGACAAACTGGTCCTTCCTCAACAGGTGTGGAGCTCCCCTGACAGTGGAACCAATGTGGTTTCCTTGTTTAGGGGAGGCTGTGGGAGTGGGATTTGGGAGAATCAGAGTGAGGGATTCATCCCCCATAGACTGTATCCCCACCCACCTGTATATCAGTACACAGGAAATGTGGGGGTGCAAAGGACTAGAGAAGTTGCTGCTACGTAGATACTGCCATAAACCTCTTTTTTCCCACAGCGTGCACATGCTAAGGCTGCAGGGCTCACTGTAGTCTCAGAGTTGCAGTAGTGACAGCAGAGAAACTGTACAACTGCTCCATGTTCTGTGAGGGAGGAGTCTGTCCCCTGGTTGCCCCACAGAGATACTCAATATATTGCCTGTAATTTGAGGATTGTACAGATGGGACTTTGGCCCTGATGCATATGAGCTGGTGGCTTTCCTACACAAGACAGTCCACGCAGAATATATAGGTTCAAAACTTACCCCCTTTCTTAGGGTTTTGCTTGATGACTCATCTATAAAATGAGAATAATACTTAATCTCAATACCCCTGTGAAGAACTTAATTCATCAATGTTAAATGCTTAGAGATGGGGGGAAGGGATAGCTCAGTGGTTTGAGCATTGGCCTACTAAACCCAGGGTTGTGAGTTCAATCCTTGAGGGAGCCGTTTAGGGATCTGGGGCAAAAATTGGGGATTAGTCCTGCTTTGAGCAGGGGGTTGGACTAGATGACCTCCTGAGGTCCCTTCCAACCCTGATATTCTATGATCCTGTGATGGAAGGTTCTAAAGAAATGTGAAGTATTATTATATATTAATTATTATTCATTTTGCTATTACAGAGGTCAATGTTACTTTTGAGTAGGGCTGACAAATTATTAAAAGTTAATCAGAATTAATTGTGAGATTAAAAAAAATAGTTGTGATTAATTGCTAATGATGGGTTCTGCTAGATACCAATCCAAAGCAGTGCAGACCACCGCACGTTCATTTTCATCATCTTGAGTCAGATGCCATCAACAGAAGGTTGATTTTCTTTTTTGGTGGTTTGGGTTCTGTAGTTTCCACATCTGACAGTTGCTGTTTTAAGACTTCTGATAGCATATTCCACACCTTGTTGCTCTCAGATTTTGGAAGGCACTTCAGGTTCTTGAACCTTGCGTTGAGTGCGATAGCTATCTTTAGAAATCTCACATTGGTACCTTCTTTGCATTTTGTCAAATCTGCAGTGAAAGTGTTCTTAAATCGAACAACATATACTGTCATCTGAGACTACCATAACACAAAATATGTGGCAGAATATGGGTAAAATCACAGAGCAGAAGATATACAATTCTCCCCCAAGGAGTTGTCACAAATTTAATTAACGCATTTTTTAAATGAGCATCATCAGCATGGAAGCATGTCCTCTGGAATGGTGGTTGAAGTGTGAAGGGGCATACAAATGTGTAGCATATCTGGCAGGTAAATACCTTGCAACTCCGATAACAACAGTGCCATGCAAACGCCTGTTCTCGCTTTCAGGTGATGTAAATAAGAAATGGGAAGCATTATCTCCCGTAAATGTAAACTAACTTATATGTCTTAGCAATTAGTTGAACAAGAAGTAGGACTGAGTGGGTTTGTAGGCTCTAAAGTTTTACATTGTTTTGTTTTTGAGTGCAGTTATGTAAAAAAAAAAATTCTACATTTGTAAGTTGCACTTTTACAATAAAGAGATTACACTACAGTACTTGTATGAGATGAACTGAAAAATACTAATTCTTTTGTTTATCTTTTTAGTGCAAATATTTGTAATATAAATAATATGAAGTAAGCACTGTATACTTTGTATTCTGTTTTAATTGTAATCAATATATTTGAAAATGTAGAAAAACATCCAAAAATATATATAATAGATTTAAATTGGTATAACAGTGTGATTAAAACTGCAATTAATCATGACTAATTTTTTTAATCTAGTTCATTTGTTTTGCATTAATCGCTTGAGTTAACTGTGATTAATTGACAGCCCTACTTTTGAGTATTAAACACGTATTCAGGACTGTATCAAAATTGCAAGCTAGCACTTTAACAGAGTGTGTGTGTGTGTGTGTGCGTGCGTGCACAAAGGGGGTTCCAGGTCCCATAAGCAGACTAGGGGCTCTGTAGCAAAGCATGCAAGCAGAGTCAGTTCTGGAAAGAGCCAGCTTAAAGCAAGGCGGGGTGAGTTCTGTCTCTCTGCTTTAGGTCTGTCTACACTGCAATGGGGAGGTATGATTGCAGCATGTGTAGACATTCCCAAGCTAGCTTTGATCAAAGCGAGCTCGACTAACAATAGCACAGATACCATGATCATGAAGGTGGTTTTCCCAGGGTGAGGCTCATCCTTTGCACTGCAGGTGTGCGGACCCCTGTGATTTCCCCAAATGCAGGAAACTCAACTGCATAATTTGTGGTAGTGGGGAACTGTGTTTGCACTTTCCCCTGGAAAAAAACAAAACAAAAAAACAATAGCACTGAAGCCATGCCAGCATGGGTAGCAGCCGCTTGATCTGGATGAGTGCAGTTAGCTTGTGCAGCTGTCCATGCTGCTGCAGCTTCACTGGTAGTGTTACTCAAGATAGCTTTGATATATCCAGAGTAAAGCTAGTTTGAGTATCTCTACACATGCTGTAATCCCATCTCGCAGCTGCAGTGGAAACACATCTTTAGGGAGCAGCCTGATTTTTCTCTCTCTGTTTTTTGGGTTCTTGTGCGTTATCATTCGGAATTCTAAGAAATAAAGTAGTGTTATGTTGCACTCTTCCAGCAAGATTATTTATATTATCTGATTTTTCTGTATGCTTCAAACTTAACAAAACACATCAATGATGATACAGTGCCAAAGTATACTTCTAATAATATACCAATCATTATATGTAAAATTGTCTGTGTTTAGTTTTAGTATCTCGCTTTGTTCTTCCTGTTCACCAAAGAATGCCCTTTAAATGCCACCAGATTGAAAATGTGAACTGGAGGAGAAAGTGGGCTAAAGGGAAAAGAATTAATGGGCAATTCCAAGGGGGAAGCTGACCTGGATGGAACTCAGGTTAAGGTTATGTGTACAAAAGTGGCTTGAAGCTCACCTTTGTACCACCATCTGTTGCTGCAGCCTCTGTGCAAAGCCAGTTCCCCTGTGCTGAGTTAAAGCAGCCAAAAGCAAGGAATGATATATATTTAGTTTATTTATATTATAAAAATATAGGATGGGAGGGGGCCAGATTTCTTTGGGGGAAGACACTTGCAGTTTAAATGGGAAGATAAAGCACCTGTTAGAGTAAGGGAGACTTATGGACAATTGGGTGTTGGACCTTTTCAGACACCAGAAGATTTGGTACATACATCAATAAGGACGGACAGACATTTGCCATGTATTTTCTTTGAGCCTCTGACAGTTTCTAATGCCGTAGTTTTATACTACCTTGACAGAGCCCTTTTGCAGGCAAAGAATGACTTGACTGATACTTTAGTTCACCACTGTTTGTGCAGTCATTCAATTGTGAGCAATAGCCGAGGAGAAAACAGATAAGTTCCGCAAAATGGCAATTGTCATTGGATGGGGGTAGCCTATGAGATCAAAGTGACATTTTAGTTCTTAGGACAAAGAGTCTGGAGTGAGGAAGTTTATTTTTGTGTCTGTGATTTGTCCCAACTGTGAGTGTAATTTTTGGTTTGTTTTGAAGTTTTATTTAATAAACATGAAGAGAGAGGGAAGGGTAAAGAGAGAGGGAAAATGGGGTGAAGGGGGGAAGAAGTAAAAAGCAATAAAGTAGATAGGGGAGTGGGGAGCGTAGTGTACTTTTTAGTAAAGGAAAGACATTGAGCCAGATTCTGCCACCCTTGCTCACTTTGACTCATACCTTACTCCACATGTAGTTTTATTCATTCCAATGAAGTTAATTGTGGAGTAGTGTATTTCTCAGTGTAAGGGGTAGCAGAACCTGGGCATTTGTACTTAAAATAGATGCAGGCACTGACTTGTTCACAGAGATACTGGGGATAGCAAAGAGCCACAGTAGGCTCTTAAAATCTACCTCTAGAGCAGGGGTGGGCAAACTTTTTGGCCTGAGGGCCGCATCAGGTTTTGGAAATTGTATGGAGGGCTGGTTAGGGGAGGCTGTGCCTCCCCAAACAGCCAGGCATGTGCTGGTCCCTGCCCCCTATCCCCTGCTTCTCGGCCCCTGATACACCGCCCCGCCCAGGACTCCTTCCCCATCCAACCCCCCTGTTCCCTGATGCCCCCCCCAGAACCCCTGCCCCATTCCCCCCCCGCCACTCCCTGTCCCCTGACTGCCCCCGAAACCCGTACCCCTGACTGCCCCCTGCCACCCCATCCAATCCCTCTTCTCATTCCTGACTGCCCCCCCCGGAATCCCTGCCCCATCCAACCACCCCTTCTCCCTGTCCCCTGACTGCCCCCAGAACCCCTGTCCCCTGACTGCTCCCTCATCCAACCCCTCTTCTCATTCCTGACTGTCCCCTCCCGGGACCCCTGCCCTATCCAACCACCCCTTCTCCCTGTCCCCTGACTGCCCCCATTCAACCCCCCTGTTCCCCGCCCTCTGACCGCCCCGACCACATCCACACCCCCGCTCCCTTACCACCCTCCTGAACTCCCCTGCCCTCTATTCAACCCCCCCCCCCGCACCCGCTCCCTGCCCCCTTACCATGCTGCTTGAAGCACTGGTGGCTGGCGGCCCTGCTGCACCAGGACAGGTAGTTGCACCGCCCAGCTGGAGCCAGCCACGCACCGCGCAGCTCAGTGCACCGGGTCAGGCCGGGCTCGCAGCAGTGCTGCCCCAGGAGCTCGCTGCCCAGAGCATGGCGCTGGCGACTCAGTGAGCTGAGGCTCTGGGGGAGGGGGAACAGCAGAGGAGGGGCCTGGGGCTAGTCTCCTGGGCCACAAGCTCAGGGGCCGGGCAGGAGGGTCCCGCGGGCCACATAGTTTGCCCACCTCTGATCTAAAGTCAGCAAGATACTTAAGTACTTTCTTCACTTTAAGCACTTGAGTAGTCCCACTGACTCCACCATCTGGCTGAACCAGGGCCCTAGTGTCTGCTGCTTGGATGCAGAGTCAACCAATATTTGTATCTGGAAGATGCCACAGTTCTCCAAAACAACAGACTATCTGTAAAGAAAAAGGGATCATCATTTGCTTTCATGAAAAAAAAACTGTTTATCTTTCTATTTCTTCTTATTTCTGTTGTCACTTGCTCTCCCAGGGATCAGTAGAGTTCATTCTGAATCAAAACATACTGTTCTTGGAGGAAAGTCATGAAAATAAGGACAGAGGCATTCTATCTATGTTCAGGTCAAGTTGAAAATCATATGAAATGATCGGACACAGTAAATTACCAGAAAAAAGGGGTAGATGAGGCTAATTAAATCCAGAAGTATGAGAACAATCTGGAATATAGTGATTATCCATGTAGTCATCCAAGTGAAGAAGACAGTCTTTAAAGAAGCAGCAAAAGATCTGTTGATGTCTGGCAAATTTGATAGAGAGGTATTGGCTGCACTGGACATGTCGAGATCAAAGAAAAATATAAATTTGTCCTAATCACATCAAGCAACAAAAAATTTTATTTTAAGAAGTGGTCAAAATAGTCTGATTCATTTTAAACATTATTTAGCAGTAATAATAATAATCTGCTGATTATAGCCTCATGATAATTGATATGAGATGATTTGACTCATTTCTTACATGAATTGTGAATTCAGAGTTCAGATATTTGCAAGGTACAGTTAAAACATTTAACTGAACTATTAAAATTATAATATGGTTTTGTACACTAGACATGATTTCCTCCATACAATAGGTAAACAAAAGACTAATATTACAATGTATTTGTATTTTCTGCTGTACATAAGAGGCATGTACAAACCATTCAGACCTAGAACTAACCATTCACATCTAAAGCTGCTAATCATTGCTAACCACAACTGATTCACACCTAAAACTAAATAAAAGATATTTTATATTTCAGTATGTTTATAGATATAACATTGTTTGTTTTATATTTTATTGTCGAGCTTTTAAAATCATGATATTTGGTAGCATGGAATAAGAGACATCAAATCAGCTTTTATGCCATTGTTAAGGAACCCATATAAGATGGGATTCAAGCAGCAGGACATCATACCCAGTAAGTGACATATGCAGTATACTAATTTAAAATGCCTATTAGAAATAAGATTGGCATTAAAATCAGTGACAATATGGAAAAGGTGAAGAGGCATCCAACTGACAGCAAAAACTAAGATCAGTACTGTCAGTCTGCAGAAAACCCTCCGAGATCTTGTCTTAATTCGAGTGATGGATCGGGATACTGTAATCATGTCTTGCATCTCTGAATTTTCTTCTGGTTTCATCTCAAAGCAGATTGGTACCCCTGGTATGAACTTACTGGATGAAGAGAGCTGGCTTCTTTCTGTACCAGAAGTTTCTGGGAGTTCTCCAGAATTATTATCCTGATGACTCCATAAAATAGCTGGCATCACACTGGCAGTCTTTTTACTATACCTTTTTCTGTGTTGTCTGACAAACGTATAGCTCCATCTAGAACTGCTGGAGAGTTGCACCTGAGATCTGCAACTCTTGGGTGGATGAAGTGTTAGGTTTATCATCTCATTTTCTTCAAATCTGTTTTCCTTGTTTGACAATCTGGAATTTACACTCCTGCAGACGCTGGTATGACTTACAGTTAAACAAACCAAGGGCAATATATACTGCATGAGTAATAAGGAAATAGTAAAGGCAATTCTATATGAATCAGATGGCCATGATTCAATACACAAATGCCTGCTGTTCAGTGTCTCTAAATTAAGGGTTTCATGGAGATCTACAATTTTGTGGAAAACTGGCAGAGGGGAGCAAATTGTACAACCAAGAGCCCAGATAGTTGCTATTAAGAAATAGCCATGTTTTGCTGTTAAATTACTAGAAAGGGGATTTTTTATCATGCGGTATCTGACAACAGCAATACAGATTAACATTAAAGTTGAAACCAGAACTGACACGCATTGGAGGAAGGGCATAACATGGCACATGATTGCTCCAAACATCCACTGATCGAGCAGGACAGATGTTAATGTAAAAGGTGAACAAAACAGCACAACTAAAATGTCAGAAAAGGCGAGGTTTCCAATGAGAATGTTTATTATTGTGTTCTGCTTGCGTTTTATTAGAGCCATCAGTATAAGTAGATTTCCCATGAAGCCACTAAGACTTATAAATGTGTACAGGCCAATCAGAAAGTACTGTAAGTCATCTACGCTGCTCTTATAGTCTTCCCAGTCTTCTGAAAAATCAGAACTCTTGATAGTCGCAGAGCTGTTCTCCTTAGTGAGTGTTGTGTTATAGTCTTCGAGTTCTAAATCCATATTACAGTCCTGCTTAGAATCAGAAAGATTTTAATTAGCAACTGCAGAAAAGATGACATTGGTGTTAATCAGAATTTAGAGAAACAACCATTTTCTTTATTGCTTCATTACATTTAAAAGTGCAGTAATATCATTATACTTTGCCCTAAATCCTGCATAATTATAAACCCTCACCAATTAATTGCCACCGTTCTTAGCATGTGTTATGCAGCCTACCTAGGCCCCAACCCTTGGATTCTCATATTTTGCACTTACAATTTAAAGCGTGGTGCAGATGAAGTAAGCAATTAACAATGGTTTGCTGTTGGCCAGATTGTGGACCCTTTACTCATGAGTGACCAGCTATTTATCAAAGTAGTCCCTTTAGAGTCAATGGGACAAGTCATTTGAATAACTGCTCACCATTGTGAATAAGGAGTTCATAATCCGGCTCTGTGCAATAATTGCACCCATCCATATATTATATTATTAGGGTACCTATTTCTGTTACATGAAGACAAACTACACTGGAGTGCTTAAAAATGCATACTGTTTTGTTCCAGCAATATTCCTTATTTTCATAATAGAGAATTTCACCAGAAAAAAGAATCTTTCAGAAAGTGTCACATTATTATGGCCGCTCACTGTTCCACAGAATTCAGGTCCCAGTGTGGCAATTTTTGAATTGTATAACTGCCATACTCAATTTAATCTGGAAAATAGTATTTAATATATGTTAACGTAAGATAGGGCCAAGTCCTGCAGATTCCACTGATTCAAAACTTCCACTAAAGTTACACAGAGTTTTGTCAGTAGAGGTGAAATAGAGAATTCTGGGTTAATACTAGCAGTCAGACAAATCCTAGCAAATCTTTCTTTTACCATAATGGGATCAGTGAAATTCCAGCACCATTGCAACAATGCAGTTTGTTCTCTTATAGATTGTTGTACACAGTCTTCAGGTTTGTCCTCAAGGCACTGACAGGGACAGCATCATCACCAGAAACCTCCTCTGGATCCTTCCTGGCCTGCTCTAGCAAATAAGAGATTGAAGTCTAGTGTATATGAGCCACTCAATGATGCTTGCTGTCATTAAGATCAAGTGTGCTGTGTTTAAAGGGTTCTTTTACGATGACTTCCAGAAGAACCACTTATGGTGGCCTAGTGCTTCCCCTTGTGTCCTGCCCCATGAACTTGAAGTGTACAGCCTGCTTTTGTCCAGTCAATCAGTGTAATGTGCACAATATGCCATTCCAGTGTGTGCTCATAGCCTGTATCAAGATACGTTGCAGTGAATGTTCAAGATCTACCCCAAGTACCCATAGATGATTGGTTGTTGCACAGAGCAGTGGGAATGTCCACTGATGCTTTTTGCTGTGGCTACAGTAGTGGGCTGTCAAAGGCAGCGAGGTGTGCACTGAAATTGTACTGGTCCAGGTATCAAACTGCCTTAGAAGTCTGGAATCTTCCCTTCAGGCCCTTTGATAAATACAAGGCAGCACTCTTATAGAAAAGGTGGACCACAAGGAAATCTCATGCGTTTGGGGTGGGGGTGGGGGACCTAGCTATCTCCAAAATAGATAGAGTATGGAGCCAACCCCAGTATATCCTTCATTTGAGCTAAGTACTGTTGTGTCAGAGGAAATATATTTAGTTTTGCCCCAAAAGGTCTGCATATTTGGATTAGTTATAAACACTAATGTGGGTTGACTTTGCCTTTTTTCTTTCTGAGAGAGGTTATGAACAGAACTGAAGTGATGTGATTGTGACATTACACCCCGTATTCTTCATAGAAACATGGTTATGATATGACTATGGCATAACTAAGATATACTTTAAGCAAGATGGCTCATGTAAGATATCATTGGAAAGGTTATGATTTACTGAATGTGATTATCCAATTTGTATGCATGTATCATTTCTGTATCTAAAGTTAGGAATATTGACTATATAACAATTACAACTGTGTGTACTTGGGGGGAATGGCCACCAGACAGTAGGCAATCCTCCTGAATGACCCATTTAAGAAGGACAATAGAACTTTGAAGATGCTGCATTAACACTACAAGGTCAGGTGATAATGTCACCTAATGAAAAATACCCCTTTCGACACTGCTGGTACTTTTCCACCGTAGAGGGATAGGGATCAAACAAAGGATTCCAGCCTTCCGTAAATCCTTTTTAACGTCTGGAGAGGGAGTTGATCTGGACTCTCCTCCCTTGCTCAAGAAGAAGGACTGCTGAAAGAACCTGAAGGGACAAAGGAACTAACCTGAAGGGAAAGGCAAGGGTGAGTCCAGACTGAGACAGGGGTCCAGTCTGTAAGAAGAAATAACTGGGACTCTAAGATACAGAAACTCTGCATCCTGCTAATTCAACATTTAGGGTGAGAAATTACATTTTGTAACCTGTTTCTTTAGTGAATCAAGCTTAGTTTGCATGTTTTGTTTTATTTGCTTAGTAATCTGCTTTGTTCTGTTTGCTACCCCTTATAATCACTTAAAATCTGTCATTTGTAGTCAATAAACTTATTTCTTGTTTATAACATAACCCAGTTTGTGCAATTCATATCTGGGGTGGGGGGCAAGCAACTGTGCATATCTCTCTTCACATTGATGGAGAGAGCAAATTTTTATTAGCTTGCGCTGTGTAGACTTTTTCATACTGTGCAAGACAATATACCTTTGGGTCTGCACTCCAAGGGAGATGGACACCTGAATGCTGGGGCAAGTCCCTTAAGCCAGTGGTTCCCAAACTGGGGTTCGCGAACCCCTGGGGTTTGCAGAACGTTACAGGGGATCGCCAGAAAAATTTCACTAATGGCGGCCAGAGGACCATGGGCATCGGAGGAAGCAGGTGGGACCCGGTTGCAGGGCAGACAGCCAGAGCCCCAGGGAGAGCGGGGCAGGGCAGTTGGGGCTGGCAGCCCGAGCCCTGCCTCTGTGAGTGGGGGAGCCGGCAGCCCGAACCCCAGCGCGCCGCGTGGGACTGGCAGCCCAAGCCCCAGGGAGGGCGGGGTTGGGCAGTTGGGGCTGGTAGTCTGAGCCCCGGCGGTAAGTGGGACCTGCAGCCCGAGCTCAGTGGAGCTCAGTAGACCAGGGCGGTCAACGGGGTCCAGCAGCAGGAGCCCCACGGAGTGCAGAGTGTGAGTGCGGAGTGCAGAGGAAATTTAAACTTAAATCCCTTGAAATATTCATTTTTAGGAGGGGGTTCACGAGATTTCACAATTTAGTGAAAGGGGTTCGCGGGCTGTTAAAGTTTGGGAAACTCTGCCTTAAGCTGATCTCAGTGTCTGTGTTTTTCTGCAGCTGGGTGTGACCCTGCCTGTGTGTGTGCTAGAGGAGGTTTAAGAGCCTGGCTCAGCAAGACAGGGTAAAGGGGGCCCAGGATGGCAGAACAGGTGGGCTCAGTGGTATCCCAGTACATCAGGTGGCACCTTAAAGGGGGGCAGCCCATCACAGTGGTACTCCTACTTAAGGATGAAGACAGAGAAATATCACTACCAGCTGTGGGAGAGTAGAATAACAGAAAGAGGGAGACATTAGAGCTGATCTATACCTTAAAATTAGATCAACCTAGCTATATCACTCAGGGCTGTGAAAAATTTCACAACCTGTGTGATGTAGTTAAGTCAGCCTAACCCCCACTGTACATGCAGCTAGGTCAACAGAAGAATTCTTCCATCGACCTATCACCTGTTGAGGGGGTGGTTTTATGACAGGAACAGAAAAACTCTTCTGCCACTGTAGTAAGTTTCTATGCTTCAGCTTTGACACTGTAGCGCTTGTAGTGAATATTTACCCAGAGTCAACTTGAATGCACCAGCACTGTTTGCCTCTCCCAGAGATGGTGATTCAGTACATATACTGGAACTGGTGGGTATTTTACTAAGCTTGGGCTGCAAAAGCCGTTTGTTTTGTTGCACTGGGGCATGCTGGTCATGCAAGAAATGCGGGGGGCTGGAGGGTTGTTACAGAGATGATTCAGTAAAAAGGCAGTTTCCAGTTTCTGTGGGTTTCTACCCGGACTCACAACACTTGCATAGTGTGTCTTCAGCTTGAGTGCTATTAGCTGAATGAAGCTAAAATGCTTCCCCACCATACTGCTGGTTTTCAACCCACAATCACACAATAACATGCCACTGATATTATTTGGACTTTTGCACTTACTGAGGCATCTCTCTTGCTGCTTGGTATTAGCAGCAACTTCTACTGCTAGGATTTGTTTACCCTCTCTGGTCCTATTCTTGTCGATGACATCCAGTGTGAGACTTTCAGTAAGACTTAGGTTCGTGAGTGCCAGTCACTTTTTAAAATGGGACTTAGGCTCCTAAGTCACTAATGTGCTTTTGAAAATGTTTCCCTTCGTCATATTTAAAGTGTGGTTCTAACCTGAACAGTGACTGTAAAGACACAAGGGGTTCCATATTCCTTGTGTCTCACTGGTTTCCTATCAACTTTGCTTTATAGTCACCATTCAGCATGTAAATGTACTTTAAAGTAGGAAAATGCATCATGAACTAGGAAGATCTTCATTATATCTTCCTGAACCATGTTCACCTATGTCCATCTGATGTATCTTAATATTCATCTTCCTTTGATAAGCACTTTAATCAACTTGTTTCTCCCCCCAGTTATGTTTTTAGGAAGATTTTTGCGGGGGGTGGAGGGGTTGGTTTTAATCATTTAAACTAATCTAAAGCCTTAAAATGGCACAAGAAGCTTAAACCACTGTCCAGTCTCAGCTCAGTTTAAGATACAAGGTGATCTAATCTTATGTCAGTTTAACATGTCTGAAGTGGATTATGTTCATTATTCCACTTTAAGGCCTGTGACTGGTTTAAAATGCAAAAAGCAAAAATCCATAAATCTTACTTTTGGAGGATGGAAGAACTCTGTGTAAGCTTGCAAGCTTGTCTCTTTCACCAACAGAAATTTGTCTAGTAAAAGATATTACCTCACCCACCTTGTCTCTCTAATATCCTGGGACCAACACTGCAAACACAACGTTAACCCTGTATAGTTAAGCACCCAGAAGCTAGGAAATACAAAAGTTGAACACTTAACTTTAATGCTGCCCTGTTGCATATAGGTATTATAATAATCCATAATTACTTAACCATTGGTTATCTAAGCTCCTAGAAAACACTGAAATATGTTATATTGGATAAAAAATGTCATGTAATTACAGACTGTGTCATAATGCCTAAATACAACAAAGGAGAGTTAGGGCTGTGCATTTACAAAAGACAGATTAAAGAGGTAGAGCTACCACTGCAACTGTTCCAGTTCTTTTATAGTGAGTACATTCAACAGTAAACTTCAGTTTAAGAACTTCTGAGCTCTGAAAAAAAGAGTAAGTGCACTTCAAAACTCCAGACAAGTGCTTTATCATATGTTAATGATGAAAGTTTACTTCTCTCTCTTAAAGTGGCCATTATTGATAAAAGAAAATAAATATTACAAAATTCTTCTGGAAAAACAACAATATGGCTTCCCACAGTAGGCAAATCATCAATTCATTAAAATAGGATTACACCTCCCAGTTCGAAGGAGTGTGATGTAATGACCTCGCTGATCAGTAAAGCTAGCCTAACATATTATTAAAGTATATGCTACTGAGCACATAGAGTAACTGTAACAAACGTCTAGATAAACAACCAAACAAACACTGGAGACCTTATAACTTTAGATATGTAACATGCTTTTCTTTATTTTTCTAGAGGGAGGCATTCTGGATTATGTCAACTAATACAATATATTATATTTGTCCTCCAGCGATCAACTGAAGTATATTATTAGTTACTTAGACAAAATCCTAATTTTATTAAGCATAGATTCCAAAGGATCACCAGTGGAGTATTGCCAAAGTATCACTGGTTAACAATAAAAGGATTAATTTCAAAGAATCAGAGAAGTTAGTGACGGCAAACACGTGCTTATTCCAGTGGGCATTTCTCATATTCTGTAAGCAAGGCAAAGGTAAATTATTCATCAGAATGTAAAACATGAATGCCAGAATATTTATGTTTCAAGGGCATTGCATTAAGTATAATTCAACAACGTGGGAGGTGTTTGATAATATTTACTTCCATTTCAAGGGATATTGAATCACTATCTAGCCACACTCTGGGAAAGTCCTTAATTGGATACTCTCTGCTCTAAAAAGCATTTGCACTGTATTCCATGAAAGCGATTATAAATAAGGAACAGAGATTTCCGTCTAGCAGCCTGACTCCTAAACTGCACATGGCTTCATTCGGTGTGGAGCTAGCCCCGCCTGGCTGCCTTTGGAGCAGCCCAGGTCGGGCAGTGCCAGGCGGCAGAGGCGCTGTCTCGCACAGGTGCTCCGAGCAGCCACCGGGGCGCTGACACCGGCTTGGTTAGCGCCAACCTGCGGCTAAAAAGCAAGCGCTCCCCCTGCAGCCTCTTCCCCAGGGCACTTCCCTGGTGCAGATGCTGGGCCAGATCCGCCTCCCATCGCACCCAATGGGACCGTCAGGGGGATCGGGGCCCTGGCCCTGCACCTCCTGCAGCCGCTGCCCAGCCCGCGCGCGTGGCGGCTTCTCCGCCGGCTCCCTGACCGCGCCCTGCTCAGCCGCTGCGGGGCGAGGGCTTCGTACTGTACCTGCCGCGGGGACCGGCCGCCGGAGCCTCTGCCTGCAGCGCCCGCGGCTAGGGCGAGCGTCTCTCCCGGCGCCTGGCAGCAGGGGGCGGTCGCTGCGGGGGAGCCTGCTCCGGGGCGCTGCCGGGGGGAAGGGAGGCTCCTGCCCCAGGCCTGCCTAGGGCACGGAGAAGGGGCGGGCTGGGGACGCCCGGTGCCGCTCTGCCGGGGAGACTGGAGCGGCCCTGGCCCCGGTCCTCCCCTGCACGCCGCTGGCGGGCGGCGACCCCGAGCCGAGGCTGGTGGGGACAGAGCGCTGCCGCCTCCCCGGCGCGCTGCCCAGCGCCAGCCACGCACCGCGCCAACTTCAGCCCCCCTCGCGCTCTCGCCTTCCCCGGCCCCCTCCCCAGTGATTTCCTCTTAAGGTGGCCGGGGGGCCTTGCTGCCCCGCCTGGCTCGTCGCTCTAAGAAGCCAAACCCAGCAGAGAGACCAGCAGTATCTCGTCTGAGTCCGGAGTAACTCCGCTGAGCTCGGTGGAGTCACTCCGCATCACTTCCACCTGCATACTTGAGATCACAACCTACCGGAGGTCGAGTCATTCTGGGACCATTCGGTGTCCCTTTAATCCCGACAAACGGTCCTAAATACAATGCAGCGTATGCCTCCTCCCCGAGCCCCTTCACTCCCAGCCGTTTCCTCTCCATGCCCCTCAGCAAACCCAGCCCGTTCATTTCACTTTCCCCCCACCACCAGCAATGTTCATGCAGCCTCACATTTCTGATCGACGCGTCCTACAGGAGCCAATGACTTATCGATGTTTTCAATGGAGAATAATTCATATCCATGAACCAGACTACCCCAAAGTCGTCAGAGCCGCTTTCCTAGCGGGCAGTTTATCGCTGCTGGAATCCTGGAGAACGAGCAAAGAGCAACGAAGCGTTTTACATGTACCAAACACTGCCTCGAGGAGGGGTTCTGCGCTGAAGACTGTGTCTTTGTCTGACAGAAGCGTGGGCGCTGGGGGTAAGAATGGGTGCTGGGAGGATTAGGATGGAGAGGAAAGAAGCAGTGCTACTAGCCCCCCCCTGAATCCATCTCCAGGTGAACCACCAGGGACTGAGAGGGGCGGCGAAGCGTTCTTGAAACATTGGCTATCCTGCCCGTTTTTACGTTCCTCTGTGTGTGAGAGTGTGGGAAGGGGCAGAGGCTTTGACCCGCATTGCAGAGGGCTTAAAACGTGGCACAGTATTTTTAAAGGTAACAAGTTATTTAATTTCGGTCGGATTTCGTAGGTATTAGTAATCATGCAAACTCCCTTTTAATTCGGACGGGCAAAAATCAAAATGACAAATCAATCCCATGAGGTTAAACTGGACATCTGCCTTTTCAATGTTTCAGATAACTCAGGTTTTGTATGCAATTGTGCAGGTACTAACCAGCTCCAGCTCTGCTCCTTATGGAAAGTGCTTGAACTTTGTATTACCTGGCGGTGCTTCCCAGGGAGTGATCAGGGCTGTTTGCCTTCTTCCTATAATTGCCAGAGTGATATTTGTAACGTCTTCCTATTTTACTGATCTTTATGTACTCCGCAATTTGGCATTCCAGTTTACACACAGATCACAACTACTGGAGGTGTATTTCAGCAGGAGCTCTATAATCATGAGAGAGACTAAGCGAATCTGAAATAGGTCAGATGCCAACAAAACATTTTGAGCCGCCCTCTTAGGTATTATCGTCACATTTGCATTCATAGCCGAGAGAGGGAATGGATGCGTGCAGCTATTTAAAAATATGATATAATAGGAGGTATACAAACGGAAAATCTGTGCTGTACACTAATTAGTAAATAGGTCTGAAGTTGAAATATTGTGACTTGGAGAATACCACAATAAAAGGGAGAGGATTGCATAAATATCTTCCAAATAAGAACATCCTTGCCTAAAAATAATAAAAAGGCTGGATCTAGTTCCTATGGAGTTTTTGCCATCCCCTCTTGTCGGAACAGGATCAGGCCTAATTCAGTTTATTAGGGAATCTTGACAAACTATTTCATGCAATATTTGTATCCTGTAAGTTTCAAGATTACCCCGATGGCAAAACTTCATACAGTGGTTCTGATGGAAAGCTACTGAAACTGTAAACTCATACACCAACTAATATTTAAGAGTAGATTCAGTAGGTCATTCTCAACTCCGACCATAGTTCACTTATTTTGCTAAAATAGAATGTACTGTATGTTGTAGGAGATAAACAATCTGGAAACTCACCGGTAACAAGGTAATCACAGCAGGATGATTGGTACAGTTTCAGCCTGCATTTTCTTGGTTTGGACAGTTCAGAATTTTAATACTAATTTGAAGATACTTTTAATCATTTTATTTTCACGGTTTTCAATCCTTCTAGAAGAGTATGGGAGTTGGTGGACTCTGCATAACAACATTGGCTTATTATAGAAATAAATAATGCAGTCCTTGAGAAGGTAAGACTGTATTCCCCTCAAAGGGAGAGTTCTGGCTGACCAAGGACCTAGTCCAAGATACGTACACAGGGCATGTTTAAGTGACTATATTTTTAAAATTGTAACATTTCCTTTTGAAGTGTAGGGTCTGTCATGGGATGAGACATTAAGAGGCCAAATTCTACTAGTCATATGGAGTATTTCAAGTACTCTACAAGAAGTCTCACTGATCCCAATGGAACAATAATGGGAGGTGTAAGTGAGGTACAACTAGCTGCAGTAAGAGTGGTAGAATCGGGCCCTACAGTGAGGCCCCTTTTTTTGGCACTCCAGGTGAAAATTAAAGATCCAATAGCACCTTTTGGAAAGAACAGGGAATATCCCCACTGTCCTAATTCCTTCCTTCTCTCAATAGATCAGTTTCTCATGTTGAAGTCTGTATGTCATAAGAACATAAGAACATAAGAACGGCCATATTGGGTCAGACCAAAGGTCCATCCAGCCCAGTATCCTGTCTGCCGACAGTGGCCAATGCCAGGTGCCCCAGAGGGAGTGAACCTAACATGTAGTGATCTAGTGATCTCTCTCCTGCCATCCGTCTCCACCTTCTGACAAACAGAGCCTAGGGACACCATTCCTTGCCCATCCTGGCTAATAGCCATTAATGTACTTAACCTCCATGAATTTATCCAGTTCTCTTTTAAACCCTGTTATAGTCCTAGCCTTCACAACAGCTATTTCTACAAATATAATGTAATACAATGTCAGCTATTTCTACAAATATAATACTGGCTTCTCCATTCTCATACAATCACTACACTATCAATATTTAATACTGTGCTGAACACAACCCTTCGCTATAACTACAGTTTGAAAAGCTTTACCATATAAAAACACAATGATCATATACATTTTAAAATCTCAGACCATAATGAAACTTAAAATGCCAATACAGGGCCAAATCCTGCTCATCTGATTCATTTGAGTAGTCTCTTCAGGATAATATTCAAGTGAGCAGGATTTGTTCCATATTCTTCTGTTTTCCTCCAGATTATTCATACAGAGCAAAATCAATTCTACATGCAAAAAGCCTGAGTAATCAGTCTCTGTGCAGGTGGAGTGGAGTGGAATCCCAGAAGTGAAATCCAATCCCACAACCAGTGGCATGTGATTGGGGATGCTCCAAACCACCCCCTTTCACTTCACACATTGCTCTGAGGCTGTTATTTTAGTACAAGTTTCTCATCAGACTCTGAAATGTCTACTTCACTCTGGGAGTATAGTAAGATTTTAGGGCCTAACTTTTAGAGGCGCTGAATACTCAAAGCTCCAGCTCAAGTCAATGAGATCTGCAAGTGCTCAGTGTCTGTGACAAACAGGCCTTAACTTAGTAATTGTCAGAATTCTCTGGCATACAATCACTCTGAGTCAGATCCTAATGTCATTACAAAGTCTGCTACCAGTGTAGCAGTGATCCATCAGCATGACATTTTGAAAATTTGGAATGAATTAAAAAACCATGACAACTTTATGATTTGATATGCTATATAAGGAAGTTGTATACAGTATCTCTGTTGTTTGAAAATACCGCTTTTCACAGAGAAATTCAACTGTCCATCCCATCTCCTCCCTTCTTCTCTCTCCTCTCCTTCTCTCCAAAATGCATGTATTAAAAAAATCCTACAGGTTATTTGTGCCTCCATTTCTGTTCTCTTACCTTTCCAAAAAGACAGCGTAAGCCAAATTCCTTCCTTATATAAAACAATTAGGGATGAGCCTGGACAGCAGGGGGAAAGTGGCTTTGTGATCTACAGTTGTGACATCTGTGCAGTGTCAGGATGTGCCACCGTGAACTGGCATAACACATGGCAGAGACCACTTTAGTACCTTCTGTTTACCATCCTCCAAAGATACTAGTGGAATGGAAAGATGAGATCATATGATGAAACTGCATCATCTGTTTTCCCCTCAAATACAGAACAGAAATATGTCTGAACACCTCTGCCTTTTCTGCATTATTATTGACCATTCTATCATATCCATCTAGCAATGGACCAACACCATTGTCAGGATTCATTTTGTTACCATTAATTTTTAAAAACTCCTTATTGTCCTTAACTCTGCTGGCCACAGAGTTCTCCTTGTGTTCCTTGGCTTCTCTTAGGAATTTGCTATAGTTCCCAACTTCTGCTTTATATTCATGACTATCAACTTACCCTTTATTCCATTTGTTACATATTTTTACTATTTTGTTTTTGACAGGTGCCTTCACTTCCCCTTTAAACCAGGTGGTTGTTTTTTAGCAGCACTGTCTTCTTCCTCAAATGTGGGATCTTGTAAGGATGAGTCTAAATGAGTCTGCATCATCATAAAGCATAAGAAGGTATTTCTGGCTGCTCAATGCTTATTCCTGCAGCTGTGATCCCCCTTGTGTCTGCCTTGTCCCCAGCCTTATTTCTGTCTCATTCCAGCTTGCTACAGCCCTGCTCTGACCCTTGGCTTGTCTCCTGGCTCCAGCTCTGACCCTTGGCACTGACTCCTGGTTCCTATTTCTGGCTCTACTCAGTAGGCTGGGCAACAGTTTTAACCACCGGGCTGGCATCCAGTTCTAACCACTAGATCCTGGTCATAGAATCACAGAATCATAGAATCTCAGAGTTGGAAGGGACCTCAGGAGGTCATCTAGTCCAACCCCCTGCTCAAAGCAGGACCCATCCCCAACTAAATCATCCCGTCACTTGTGGGGGGAGAATAGGGCTCCAGGACAGCAGAGGGTAGTATTTAGTCCTATAACAGAGTGCATATAATTTAGTCATTCAAGCAGAGAGTTTACTGCTGCTGCCAGTGAAACCTGCAGCAAAGCTCTGATTCACTCTAAGGGTAACAGGAGCAGGTTCAATAGTACAGGTGATTCTTTACATGTGAACAATGTACAGTTGTGCAACAAAAACCTTGCAAAGGTGTGAAAGTAGAAGTGTATGCTCATTATTGCAAAATGAAAACAATAAACTTAAACTTTAAAAAATCCTTACAAAGAGTCACATTTCTATTCAGAACAATTGCAACCTCAAAGACAGTTTTTTTGCACATAGAAAGGGATCACACAAAACTCTCCAGGAGTCCCTTTACTCACCGTATTGAATTTGAATATTGCACTAAAAGATGATTTGTGTAACATTTGTGCTGCAGTATCTGAGCACAACAAAATAAATGTCAGAGGGCGTCACCACCTTAATTTTGATGTTTTTTTTCTTTAATATAGACTTTACAATATTTTGAGATTTACAAATAGATTATAATTTATGGATTGGTCAACAGGCAAGCTCGTAATATTGCTTTCCTAATGGCTCTATAACAGATGTTGCTCCTCCCTCAATGTTCAATTATTATTTTATGAAAGGTTGTTACATTGTATCTGTACAGTACTGTTTTTCTAGGTAGGGTGTTTGCATACTGTGTGCTTTGTTGCAAAAAGTCAATTACTACAAAATAAACAATAATATGTTTGCAGCTCATGGTGCCTTTGGTGTACGGAGATAATGTTCTCCCCAGAGAAGTCTGAATATATTATTTTACTGAACTATTGCTTGGTTATTTTGTTTTTTCAGTATTCTTGTGTCCTTCCCATGGCTAGCAATAAGAAAGAGTTATTGGGGAATTATTTGACCTCTTTGTGAACCAGGGAGTTTGAGCTGGAAAGAGCTATTAGTGCTGACACTATAGAAATGTAGTTAGAATGGATAAGAGGACTTTTAAAGTCTGAGTTCATTTCATAAGGAAAGTATACTATGTCTATATATTATGGAACATTTACTTTACAACACATATTATGAGTTTGAAAAGAAAACATCTCTGCTTTATAAGGTCAGTCCTGATTATTACTGTTTTTGGGTATTTTAGTGCCCCAAATGTGTAATAGGTGTTTCAACGAGGAAAGCAATAGTCCCTGTCCAGTAGAGTTTACAGTCTAAATTTAATTAATAAAATAGCATGTGGAGATGACAAAAGAGTAAGCTTGGGGGCGGGGTGTGTGAAGTGAGATAGGACAAGAGTTCTAGCAATACAAGCTGCCTTTGAAAGATATCGTAGGGCACAAAAGTTAAGAACTACAGCTCTAACTCAATGGTTCTTAACACATGGGAAGTAGTAACACCAGTTTTGGTACTATAGGCCTTTGGGATTGTACTCCAATGAATGATAATTTGGGACTTCCAAAGTACTGAACAAATCTTATTTAATTAAACCTGGACATGCCGTGGTTTGGTAGATATGGGAATGGGATGAAGGATGGCCTTGTAGTTAAAACTCAGGACTGGGACTCAAGGATTCTGAGTTCTGTTGCCAATTCTGTTGTAAACTTGCTGTGTGATAGTGGGCAACCCTTTAAGGGCCTTGTAAACTTGCACCCACTAGCATGGTGGTGGGATCAGGAACTGCCATTGCATTGACTTCATTGTGAGTTCACAGCACTCAGTCATTGCAGGAGCCAATCTTTAATCTCTGTCGGTTTCAGTTTTCTCATGTATAAAATAAAGACACTAATAGTCACCAACTACAAAAGAGATGGTGTGAGGATTGGTTCATCCACGTTTATAAAGTACACTGAGATCCTTGGATGGAAGGTTCAATAGAAACAAAGTATTATGGATTACTTCCTGTACCACTGAAATGCAGCTACCTCTGAGGTGAAACATTGCAATTGACAGTACCAATATACAGTATAAGATTGGAAAACAAGAAGCAAAGAGTCTCTCATACAATTGAAACTGCTGGGATTTCTTTTAGATAAGACAAATATAATTTCTGTAACACCACTACTCAGAACTAGGAATGTGTAAATAGGCTCATCCCATGCCTCTGGCACCTGTTGGTAGTCAAAGTGCTGGGGTTGTGCAGGACACAATAAAGCTTACATTTATTTTTTAAAATAACCATAAGGTGGGGGAGGATGGGCATGAGCCTTGCAGGGAAGCAGTTAAGCTGTGGGAGCCTTCTGGTGCAGGAGGAACAAGGGGAAGATAGAAGAAACTGGTCCCTTCCATTTCAGGCTGGCAACTCTCTCACTCCTTTTAAAAAAATCTGTAAAATTGGCACTGACCATTCTTATGAATATTGTCACAGGCTCTTCAATGACCAGGTGAGCAGTCAGACCCTCAGTTTACAGATCCTGAAAGGTCCATTGTCTCAGAGAGAAAAGCACTATCTAGGGAATGCCAGCACTAATGTCCCCTTCAACAGCTGGGCTTCCCAGTCTAAATACTGGCTCAGCCCTACTCTGCTCAGTTGAGACACATGGGGGCTCCTGGCAGTTATAGCTGTAGGTGCAGCTTAGCCACAAGCCTCCGTACCAGTCCCAGATTTCTTCTTGCACTAAGCCAGGCCTCCCATTTACTGGTAATATTGTATTAATTAATGTAATGAAATTACTACTGTAATGATGATAACATAATAATAATCATTACTCGACATTTTTCGACAAGGCAAGTCACACAAAAATTACAGAGTGCCATCCTAATGCAGCTACATCTGCAATGACTTATGTTTTGAAAATAAATTTAAATCACTGGAAAACCCTGGATCTCAGCTTTCTAGTCATTCCAGACTTCAGTGAAACTCACCAGTGTTTGCAAGTTACGTGGTAGTTGTAGTGATTTTTTTTTTACTAAATACAAGTTTAATTGTATGACTTTTCTGAGACTCTCCACTGGGTCCTAAAACTTTCCAGGTTCTGAGGCTTGCACCCTACTACTACAACCCTTAAGCAGCATTGCTTTGTTGTTGAGTTCATGGGGTGAGAAGTGGGAAAGGTGAGCAGAACTAGCCATGTGCATCCTGTATTCAAATATCTGGTCAAACTTGGAGTTTTTACAATGCTTGCAGTAGCTGCCTAGAGCAATGGTTCTCCAACTTTCCCTTCTGCATATCATATTATGAGGATAGCTCTACCCTTTCATGGCGTATTTCTCTTCCCAATTCCCCAGCCATCCCACTGATGAGTTCTCACAATGTTCCAGCATGCAGGAAGGTCCAACAGACCAAAATCTGAGAAATGCTAAGTTAGGGCAAAGCAGGACTACATACAGCTGTGAAATGGACCTGCAGGAAATCATACATTCACTGAATCTAAGGAGTACTAGTTACAGTTCCTTGAGGTTTGGTGGTTGGTTAGTTGACTTGTTTCTACTTTAAAGAAAACATTTCGCTTTCTTAGTATTTCAAAATGTAAAGAAACTGGTCATGTTTACATTTGGGACTCCTTATCAGTTCAATCACTTTTCAAGAGCAAAACAAAGTGGAGACCAGTTGTGCTGCTTTAAAGCAACAACAGAACACTTTATAACTGACACAATCCATGTTACCAGCCACATCTCCAGCCAGCTATTATATAATATCATTTTAACTTTGGCCACAAGGTGGCACTGGCTTGCAAACAAAATGTTGCAATGTTCAATCTGTAAGAGCAATTTCAAACTGCTTCCCCTCCCAAGTTCTTCTCAGTGCAACCTCCCCTCCCCTTTTGTTTCAATACTTAATTGCATTTATTTCAGAATTACTAGGCAACCCACCCCCAGATGTATAATTTAAAGGTGATGTGCTTGCACTGGGATCTTCAGGATCTGCTCAATACAGCAACACCATGTGATAACTGGGATAAGGTGGAGTTCAGCTTTAAGGGGGTGTCTCCAGCTCTCCTCACCCATCTTTAGGATCAGAGCTGGAGGAATACCAGTGGATGTTTTCCACATCGCCTGGCTCCTTGTTCTCCATCCACTCTTCTGCTCAAACCCTGACCAAATAAAGGAACGGGGGGAGATAAGATCAGTTACAAGGTGGGTTCCTTTTGTGGTTTCCTCGGTTTTTATTTTATTTTTATTTATGGTGTGCGCGCGTGCTTTTTAGGCGGATGTTTGTGTGGCTCATCAGGGTGACAGAACAGGTGTAGCTGAGAGGGCTGTATTCAGAGGTGTATTCCTGACCGTCCGGAGTCTCTCTTGGGTATGGTACCTGTCGGTCCGGGCTCACAGTATGGTATGCTTCCCTGTGAGCGGCTGGAATAGTTTTTACAGGGTATTTCCCGTCACCTTGCCTTGCATTGGGACAGCTTTTTATCCCTTAGCATCAAACTTCGGATCAAATCCTTGGAAAGAGCAGGAGAGGTCTGTGTGATCCCGAGGAGGGGGAGAGTTGGGTTGGGTTGCGTTGCAGGGCTGTGTGCTTTTTCCGCCTGCCTTTAATTTCTCCATCCCCACCCCTAGAAGCACAGGTTAGTCTCTCCGGGGATCCTTTTGTTTTAAAGGCGGGGGGAGCCTGAGCACAGAGAGGGCAAACCGGTGTCTTCTCCAGCTGATGAGCTGTCAGGGAAAGACAAGCGCGGTCACTGTCAACTTCATCGGCTACCCCTCCCCGCCTATCTTCATGCAATCCCTGCTGGAGAGATGAGGAGGGAGGGAGTCACAATCGCACAGCAAACACAGCTTCCTTTAATCCGATCCCAGGGGGCGATCTGGGGGCTGGAGACTCTGGTGGCTTCTCTATCGAGAATAAGGAGCATCGGCATTTTCCCTTTCGAGCCGTTGTAGCGCCACAAAAAAAAAAAAGTGACACCGAAGAAGGCGCTGCGGCGAGGTCTGAGTCTGTGGCTGAGTTTATTATCCCAGTCCCTTTCTTGATTGGAGAACGGGGAGGAGAGAACACATTCCTCCAGCCTGTACCTCCACCCGAGGAAACCTGCTGAAGTCCCAGCGTGCTTGGAGTTGTATGACCTCTGCTGTTGACATGAAAATGTAGTTAATGTTTACAGCAAAACCAGTCCTGTCTTTCAGCAGGTCACGGCAAAGTCATACTACTGGGAGTAGATAATTCATGAAGTCCTCATTGCCGGCACTAAACACTTCTAAATACAGCTTCTGGTTCTTGGGAGTGCTACTGTCTTTCAGCACGGACAGTTTTCTGTTAAAACACAAAATACAACAAAAGCAGTTTGGCTAGGGGCCTTACATATCACGATGACAGGAGGCATTTCAAATCCTAAAATAGACCGGGGAGATTAGACAGACTGGATGAAGCTATGTGGTAAAGATATTATTAAGCGACAACACTGAGGTGGATGGACGTCTGCTATTAAGCTCTCTGGAAAAAATCAAAGTAGTCAAACTTTGGCTAGCGGATGTAAATCACCAGAGCCTGGCTACATTAATTAGCGATTTTAAATGTGAATGTGTTGCTAATAATGCTTGTAGAGAGTCCGTTGCAGAAATGGAACACAAAGCCAGCTGAGCTGAGCGTGCGATTTAATTTATGCGTGAGCCTCGTTCACTTTTGTCATCTTCCTGTTGACTATCTGGGGCCCAACCCTGCAGTCCTCACTCTGGCAACGCGTTCAGGTCTGTCGGAGTGAAGAGTACGGGATCTGAACCCTAGCATATATCAAACAGACGTAAGGCCAGTTCCCTAGTGGGAGGAAAACCTCCCTCCTCCGAAGACTTATCTAAATCTCTGTGTTTGCGGTTACTAGTGTGTTTGCAGTTACTATTTATGCCGACTGTCATTTAAGGTAACTTCACCTCCTGGAGGTATCTTAAAATAAAGTGGATTTCAGCAATATATGCTCCGGCGGCTTTCATACTCATTGAAGATCACATTTGTGACAACGACATTATGGAGCTGTGATTCAGGAACCATTAACACGGCGTAAACTGGCAATGCTCCCTCCTACAGCTCCGAGGTTAAGCATACAACATTGTAAATAGAGCGCCTGAGATTTGGCAAAGGGAAAATTCCAGATTGGACAAGACCGTTGCTAACTGCAGGTTGTAGCCGAGGTGTGCCAGTTTCTTGTTGACTTCTTTCCCCTCCCCCCAACACACATGCCTGAGTTTCTGTGATTTAATAGCCTGCAGCTTTTGCGAAGGAGGGGCTTATTTAAACATATCTATTTGTGTTGCATAGGTAAATATTGATTGCTCCCCCCCCCTCTTTTTTGGCAAACTGTTTAATTTTTGCTTTTTTATTTTCTTTCCTTCCCCCGCCCTTTGTTCTTCTCTGCTAGATAGCACTTCTGTCTGAGATTAAAGTGATCAGAGTTGCTGATTTGCCTTTGACCCAATGTCAGCGGCACTTTAGTGACCAGCCGGTCACCAGTAGAAAATCGATTAGGTAAGGAACTATGTTTTGCAGTAACTTTTTCATCACTGTTTACGCATGTCAGATTGGGCTTGTCCTTTGTATTTTATAGCTGAATAGCTTTGTTAAAATAAGAGAGATGCCATTAAACGCACGCCAATTTGAGAAAACAACAGAATAGATCATAAGAAACATATTAAAAAGAATGTAAGGGTTAAAGGTTCAATCGGTCGTAAACTGAGCTCACTTTGTCAACGACATGATTGTGGTGTGTTAGATGTCACTTGTTTTGATAGTGAACTATGGGCAACAGTTCTCTCTCTCACTTGTAAATATTTCGTAACATAATGGAGCTTTTCTTTCTTTCTTTCTTTCTTTCTTTCTTTCTTTCTTTCTTTCTTTCTTTCTGTATCCCGCACTTCCTACTGAGGCAAAACTTCTCATCGTCTCCAATAAAGAATTTCCTCTGAGTAAGGGGCGCGGGATCTAGACCTTAATTTTGGTAATTCGCCTTCCAGTCTCTATTTACATTCTCGGCATGGTGGACTTCCACAATCTGGAGAGCGATTATAAACATTGTGCGCACATGTACTCTCCTAGCATAGATTAGGATTCATTAACCCCCCTTTCTTCCTCCCTCAGTTTTAGTGATAGAGCTTCCTTTTGCACGTGAAGAAGTGTAGGACTAAGATCACAGTAATGGCAGAGCACGCAGGCTGAGGGGCCAGGCATTTCGCAGAACTGCTTGCGCTGCTGTTTAGCAGTGAATCAATCTCCTCCTAAACCCCACAGCCCTGTGGCGAAGATAGTTAACCACGGAAACCGTTTCACCACAAACACTCTATTTTAAAAAAGCTTTGGGGGAATAATTCGACTGAAAATGGTTGATGCTTGGGAAGGGTGAGAGGTGGGTATGGCTGAGGGCTGTAGGTTTGGGAGCGATCCCTTTTTCTCCTCTGAAGCCCCAGAATGGAGGGGACGTAGAATCCATTAAAACTGTCGTCTTCTCCGTCTAGCCTTGTCTTATAGCCAGAGTCGCTTATGCAAACAGAAATTCCGCCTTGCCTCCATTACGACCCTGACCCTATACCTACATGCTCACTTTCTAGTTTGTCAGCAGCACGCGCTCATTCTCATCTGTGCAGTTCTTCAGCTCGGCACAAAGCAGTCTCACGCTGGCGCACTCAGGGAAAGAACTCATGTCACCAGGGCTGGAGAGGCAACTACATTCAAGGGGAAGATTGTGAAACTCCTGATTTGCGTTGGCCCACCCACATTGTTCCAGTCCCCCTTTCGACAGTTCTTCATCCTGGCTGGCAAACGCGTGACATGAAACTAGAAGGACTATGTACGTCTGCTTCTGTTCCGCCTCTGAAACGATCGTCCCTGTTATACTTTCGGTTATATTTAGCATAAGTTAAGACCATACGTGTCCTTCCCCCGTGATCAAGCGCCCTCCTCCTAATGCATTCTCATGCGTATGTCTAAAGGACTCGTCTGCTTCCTAGCGTTGGGTGCAGCCCACCAGCTGGGAAACTCTTCCAGCTCCATGTGCTGTCAAGTGATATAAGAGAGAAATCAGCCTATATTCTTCATTGAGAATTTAAGGCTCGGGATGCAGGGCGCAGGGAAGTGACTTCTCCGTTGGAGTCTATTCGCAGCAGACAGCTCTGCTCCGGATTACGGATACTCATCGTCCTGCTCTTCCGCGTGCTGAATCTCGGCTTGCTTTTTGGTCTGTCCGTGGTGCTGATGAAAATTCTTCTCGGGTCGTCCGTACGGGCAAGTCTTCTTCTCACCTTCCTTGGTGCTTTCTGCTCCAGAGTGAGTGGCACTGCTGTCTGTATTTCTAAGTCAGTTGGGTGTATGCTGCCCCGAGGTGGATAAGCATTTGAAAGGGTGGAGAATACTCCATTGGCATTGCTTGTACGGGGTCCTCACGGCGAGTCTTTGATGTAGGGTAGTCTGTAAAACCAGTTCTGTTGTGGGAAGCTTGCTTACTGTCTGAGACCACTTGGTCTGTTTCGAGGGTTATGAACAAGGAATCACATACCCTGTCCTGCCGAAGGAAGGGCCAATCTCTCTCCATGCTCATGTCCGCTTCCTTAGCACCATAAAGTTATGGCGCGATTAAAATGATCAAAAATAAACACATGTGCTCTTTTCCCTTCGCAGATTGTACAAGGTTATCAAGGAAACGAAGTGACAGCTTTTGGTGGGATCCCGCTGCTTGAGTGATGAGAACATTTTGAGCTTCTGAAACCATTCGGAAGAAACTCAGTGCAGTCGAGACCAATGCAGGGCATGGACGCAAGTTTCAACAATATGAACACATCATTTCTTTCCTCTGCTGGGAATCAGTCCATCCATCTGAACTTTTCAGAGAAGAATTCCAGAATCATACACTTCCAAGATGAAGATTGCCACATGCCGTTGGCCCTGGTCTTCACCTTGGCTCTTGTTTATGGGGCTGTGATCATTCTTGGCGTCTCTGGAAATCTGGCCTTAATTATCATCATCTTAAAACAGAAGGAGATGCGCAATGTTACCAACATCCTTATTGTCAACCTTTCCTTCTCAGACCTTCTAATGACCATCATGTGTCTCCCCTTCACCTTTGTATACACTTTAATGGACCACTGGATTTTCGGGGAGGCCATGTGCAAGCTGAATCCTTTTGTGCAGTGTGTCTCAATCACAGTCTCGGTTTTCTCTTTGGTCCTCATCGCGATTGAACGCCATCAGCTGATCATCAACCCTAGAGGATGGAGGCCGAATAACAGACATGCCTACCTAGGGGTTGCTGCCATCTGGATTCTAGCCGTGGCTTCCTCCTTGCCTTTCCTGGTTTATCATGTATTAACTGATGAACCCTTCAAAAATATAACAATTGATGAATATAAAGACAAATATGTGTGCTTGGACTTGTTCCCTTTGGACACTATCAGGCTTTCTTATACCACAGCTCTGTTGGTGATACAGTACTTTGGACCACTTTGTTTTATATTTATTTGCTACTTAAAGGTAAGAGAGAATCTATTTTATGATCTCTCCTTATTTCTGTCTGATTTCTGTTTGTCCTTGTAAAGAATTGCCTCTGGGCTAAATGATTCTATATTTTTCTTTGTTGTTGTTGAATTTTGTTTTCTGCAGATATACATACGCTTAAAACGAAGGAACAACATGATGGACAAGATGCGAGATAATAAATACAGATCCACTGAAACCAAAAGGATCAACATCATGCTGATCTCTATTGTGGTTGCATTTGCAGTCTGCTGGCTACCTCTTACCATTTTTAATATTGTGTTTGACTGGAATCATGAAATTCTGCCCGCTGCCACCTGCAGCCACAATGTATTGTTCTTGATTTGTCACCTCACAGCCATGATCTCTACCTGTGTGAACCCTATCTTTTATGGATTCCTCAACAAGAACTTCCAGAGGGACTTGCAGTTTTTCTTTCATTTTTGTGATATTCGCTCCAGGGATGATGATTATGAGACTATAGCCATGTCCACCATGCAAACAGATATTTCAAAGACCTCTTTGAAGCAAGCAAGCCCAGTAGCATTTAAAAAAATAAATAATGATTATGATGAAAAAATATAACCCCCCCACATCCAACCCAAAGTGTTGTCAGTGTGGTCACAGGTGATATGGGCCCAAGGAAAAGCACAAATTTGTAACAAAATGGGTAATGATTTTTCTTTTTTTAAGGAACTCTTGTGTCACTTTGAAATTATATGCTGTGCATTTCCCCCGATTGCTGATTTAATATTCACAGTAGTTATATTTGAATCACACTATAAGACATTGTTGGACCTGCTTCTATTTAGGGTTTTCGTCAGAGTTGCACAGTTATGCATGTCTGTACTAAGATTTATCTATTGTATTTATCAAAAAGGAATATTTTTTCAGCAGTGTGAATATATACAAATCCATTGGAAACAACAGTGGTCTGAATGAGACTATCACTAAAGAAGACATCTAGTCTGGCATAAAATTAGATCACTCTGATTTGAAGAGTTTTATTTTTTAAAATCCAGTTTTAGAGCAGTATTAAATAAAACCCCATTTGCTGGAATAACCAGACAAGAATGACTCCCTCACAAAGCCACAGGTTAAATTAAATGGTGACATGCATATGCATTGTTGATAGAGATAATTTGTGCTTTAATCAATTAGGATCAAAGAAAGAATTAAGGGCCAATTTCCGTTCTTATTTACACTAGTGAAAATCCAGAGTAATTCCACTGAGTGCAATGGAGTTACTCCAGCTTTTCACCAGTGTAACTTTTAGCAGAATTTGGCTCTTAATCTTGTCTTTGAATTTGATCCTAACATATTACAGCTAGATTTAATAATGTGAACAATTTTTTCATTGAAAAACCAAAATTTAACATTTTCATTTGCTAACATCTGAGGGAATCAGACTGTTAGCATGAAGTTTGCCTCTAAACCAAGACATACACACCATTTAAATCCTACTTACACCCTTTTTTGAGGACCTAAGTAGTGTTTAAGAGCCAGCCCTTTGCACAGGGTGGAATTTCACCCTCAAAGAATACTTTGAAAATCAGATCCACTAGTAAAAATATATGGTGGTCCTGGCTATCTGAAATTCTAATAGTAATTACTTCACTAGGTCTATATTAATAATGTAGAGCTGTATTCTTCCATCAGATACAATGATGTATTTCTGGACTTTCTCCAACACAATGAAGGAGTTGATCCAGATTTCCACCATTGTAAAGGAGGGCATAATTTGGCTTGAAATTTTTGTTGGCACATTTGGCTGCCATATACCCATTCCATCTGTTGATCAATGGTGTTTTCACCCATGGAGGCCACTCATTATTTGCCCAAATGTCCACAATACAGTTCTCTGAATTATTACATTTGTTAAAAGGTTTCTCAACTATAAATCTCCAGAATATAGGCATACAGGGCTAGATCCTCTGCTGATGAAAATCTACATAGCTCCACTGAAGTAAATGGAACTACAACAATATCTAGCTGAGAATCTATGCCATAAAGTACCTTTCTGTCTAAGTCAGTTCCTATACAAGTAATCAGCTTGTTTAATACAAAGAATAGACCTGATTCTTGTTTACACTAAGATCCCTTGAAACTATTTTGGCAGTATAAAAGGCCTAAAAGTAGGTGTAATGTAAGTATAGCACACATGGAAATTAGGCCTGGCATCTCTAAACATAAAGGATCTCTAAGTATGATGTTGAATTTAATATACTCAAAATTTGATAGGAATAGATGATTAAGATATGAAACTATTTTATTTTGCCAGTGTTCAAAAGTCAAAAAATAATGTTGTGCCTTGTGCAATCTTATAAATAATGTATTATATAGAATGTTAAGGTAACAGTGTGTCCTTGTGCTATTATAATTTCATGTATCTCTTTATTTTAGGATCATTTCTTAAAATTTGGGAATGTTATTATGAGGGCGATGAGAGTAATGAGACAACTACTGTACATATATATTGTATCCAGAAGAGAAAATTTTGTTTTAGGAGTTTGGCCACTTTTGTGTTTTGTACGTTTTTCCTTTTCTCTGTGGTCATCTCTGGTGAGACATTGCTAATAGTTTAACAATGGGCTTCTATTAATATTTCCCCTTTCTTCTGTGATAAATGCCATGAATCGGGGTAAACATTCTCAAAGGGAAAAACAGAGCATGACTGGCAAACCCATCCTTGTTTTTCCCATTTAAAGAAAAACACTTTCTTGTAACCATACAGAAGGCAGGAGACAAAAGTATTTGGCAAACTAACATTCATGTACCTGCAGGAGATGTTTATACAGTTTCCTCTGTGTTTGGCTCCACTTGCGCAAAGCAACTCTAAAGCTTTTATTGCCTGTGATGCAAATAGGAAAGTGGGGTAACCCAGGGTGCTGGAACAATTTGTATAGTGGGGGTGCTGAGAGCCACTGAACCAAACTGCAAACCTTGTATATGATGGAAACCACTTCAAGCCAGGGGGTGCGGCAGCACCCCCAGCACACCTAGTTCCAGCACCTATGGAGGTAACAGCTCCTATGCCAACCCTTCCTTGTGGTTGGTGTAGGACTTATGAACAAAGCAAAGCAATCCCTGATGACTGTAACAGCCTCTTGAGACTGTTGTCAGTGTGTATAAATGACAGCTGCCTTATAACTGTTCTAGCAATCTACTAGAATTCTTTGAGGGGATAAAAAAGCATGTGGGCAAGGGGGATCCAGTGGATATAGTCTGTTTAAATTTCCAGAAAGCCTTTGACAGGATACCTCACCAAAGGCTCTTAAGCAAAGAAAGCTATCATGGGATAAGAAGGAAGGTCCTCTCATTGGTCAGTAACTGGTTAAAAGATAGGAAACAAAGGGTAGGAATAAATGGTAAGTTTTCAGAATGGTGCAAGGTAAATAGTGGTGTCCCCTAGGGATCTGTACTGGGACTAGTACTGTCCAACATATTCATAAATGATCTGAAAAAAAAAGGGGGTAAGCAGTGAGGTGGCAAAATTTGCAGATGATACAAAACTACTCAAGATAGTTAAGTTCCAGGCAGACTGTGAAGACCTACAAAAGGATCTCTCAAAACTGCAACAAAATAGCAGATGAAATTCAGTGCTGATAAATGCAAAGTAATGCACATTGGAAAATATAATCCCAACGATACGTATAAAATGATGAAGTCTATATTATTAGCTGTTACCATTCAAGAAAGAAATCTTGGAGTCATTGTGGATAGTTCTCTGAAAACATCCACTCAATGTGCAGCAGCAATCAAAAAATTTAACAGAATGTTCGGAATCACTAGGAAAGGTATAGATAATAAGACAGAATATATCATATTGCCTCTATATAAATCCATGGTACAACCACATCTTGAATATTGCATGCAGATCTGGTCACCCCATCTGGAAAAAAAGATATCTCAGAACTGGAAAAAGGTACAGAAAAGAGCAACAAAATGATTGGGGGATGGAAAGCTGCCACATGAGCAGAGAATAGTATGACCGAGACTTCTCAGCTTGAAAAAGAGATGACTAAGGGGGGATATGATAGAGGTCTATAAAATCATGACTGGTGTGGAGAAAATAAATAAGGAAGTGTTATTTACTCCTTCTCATAACGTAAGAAGTTTGGGTCACCAAATGAAATTAATAGGCAGCAGGTTTAAAACAAACAAAAGGAAGTATTTCTTCACACAACACACAGTAAATCTGTGGAACTCTTTGCCAGAGGATGTTGTGAAGGCCAAGACTTTAACAGCGTTCAAAAAGAATTAGATAAGTTCATGGAGGATAGGTCCATCAATGGCTATTAGATAGGATGGGCACGGATGCAAAGCCATGCGCTGAAGTGTCCCCAGCCTCTGTTTGCCGGAAGCTGGGAATGGATGGCAGGGGATGGATCACTTTATGATTGCCTGTTCTGTTCATTCCTCCTGAAGCACGTGGCATTGGCCAATGTCAGAAGCTAGGACACTGGACTAGATGGACCATTGGTCTGAGCCAGTATGGTGGTCTTATGTCTTATACCTGGGAGCCAGCCTGGTGAACAGCCAGCCCAGCATCAGGTCACCTTTGAACTCTTCCCCCTTCCTTCCCCAAGAAGCGCTGTGTACTCTTCAGCCGAGGATATAGCCCAGTATATTTTTCAGGAACAACATATATTAACAGTACAGTTTGTTATTTGGAATGGTGGTGGGAAGTGAAGACATTGCAGAGAGAATTATGGGCATGAGAAGGTTCCTCATTTAGGACAATGTGTTTGCTAATGCCTGACACCTGCTAGGGCATTTCAAAGGCAAAATCTTTACTCTTCAGAGTATTTTTATGTAGGGCTGGAAGAGATCTTAGGAGGTCATCTAGTACATCCTCCTCATGCTGAGTCAGACCAAGAAAACATAGAACATCCCTGACAGGTGTTTATTTAAGCTGTTCTTAAAAACCTCCCATCACAGTGATTCCACAACCTTCCTTGGAAGCTTGTTCCAGAGCTTAAATACCCTTATAGTTAAAACATTTTTCCTAATATATAACTTAAATCTCTCTTGCAGCAGATTAAGCCAATCTCTTCTTGTCTCACCTTCAGTGGACATGGAGAACAGTTGACCACTGTCCATGTTATAACAGCCCTTAACATATGTGGAGACTATTTGCCCCCGCCCCTCAGTCTTATTTTCTCAAGACAAACCACACCCAGGTTTTTAAACATTTCCTCATAGATTATCCTAACATTCACCTTCACTTTAGTGTCAATATTTTGACAACAGGGTCCCCCAATGCTAGCAAGAGACGACCCCTCCCCGCCACCTGGCAAATCACTGATCCTGTTCTTCATTTTCAGATTTCCTTCCCTGTACTGCTACTTCCCTCATCCTGTACCAGCCAAGTTCCCTTGTATGAGAGCCATTCATCCAAGGTAATGTTGTCCACATGAATTCCACAGTTTCACATTTAGTTTCACATTTACCAAAGCAACAATCACACAATTTTGAGATTAGTTTTTTTACTGTGTGATGCTGTCCACTTGTAACCCACAACCTATCCTAACTTCTAGACAAAACTCTGTGAAAATTGCTTTTGTTCTGACTTCCAGCCAGGTAGAATGTTTTAGAGACAGAGAGAGAGGAATCAATATGGCATTCTTATTACTTATTCATTTATGTACGGTACATACAAATCCAAACTACAGCCTTAAATGATACATTGAATTATTTAATAAAAATCTAATAGCCTCCCTTTGTTTGGTCATTTACATTACCTTAGATTCCCGTCCCCACAGCAACAAACATTTTGCTTTTGTTTTTTAACATTCAGTATTTTTATGATTGATAGCAGATAAAATATTACCCTATGTGGTTACCATGTTAATAATTATCTGTGTTCAGATTAATAGTCCCATATTCCTCATTTTCAAAATACTTGTTATTGTGCATTCTGATCTACAGCCTTTGTGTCTTCATAAAGAAGGATTACATGAAGATATAAAAGGAATAATTGATTTATTTGTTTCTAGGCTAACACCTACTGTTGGTGTGATGGAAAGTAATCTTGTATGAGGCCTTTAACTAAGGACTGTATTTTATGGTTACAATTAGAAAAACTAAAACAATTCCCCTGATTTTTAATCCCTTTGAATCCATCTCTGAAAATTATGTTTAAACCTGGGGAAAAAATTTCCTACATAACTGGACCCATCTGACCTGGGATATTTGCTAATTATGTTCAGGACTGACCATTCAGAAGGCCAGTGGCTTGAGTGTCCAGTGCTGATCCTGCCATCTTACGATAATGGCCCAATCAGCGAGACACTTACACGTCATTGAAGTCAATGGAACTCCTGAGCATAAGGTTCAACATGTGTTTAAATGCCTCGCTGAATGATGTTCAAAAGCTTTTCAGCTGGCCATTAGGATCAATCACCAATACAAAGAAGCTGCTTGAGATCCTACTACTACTACTATTGTTAGTGAGGAGAAACCAGAGCCCTTCCACCTTGATCCTGTATATAAATATTTTTACTTAAAAATTATTACAGAACTTCCATGAAGTGACATTGTGGGACATATGCTGAAGATGCCATGGAAGATGAATATCAGCTAATTCAAGTTCAGGATGTATGATCAGCTTCTAGTAGAAATGATCAACTTCTATATAAAATGTCAACATTTTAAGTAAAATAAATTACCCACCCACAACTAACTTGCCATTGCACCTCTTGTTCTAACATCAGTTTTTTTTAAAAGAAGAAAATTCTTGATAAATATTGACCCTGTTTATAACCAGCGTTTTTAGTAGGAATGAATTCTACCAGCAAAGTCTGGATCTTGACCTGTATCTAGACCCCAATTCAGCAAAACGTTTGGGCACATGCTTTAATCCAGCCCTGTTCAGTAATGCCCTGATTCAGGAAATCGCTCTAACTGAGGTCAATGGGACTTAAGCACATGCTTAAAGTTAAAGATTTTCTTAACTGCTTTGCTGAATAGGAATGGACTACTGAATCAGGGCCCCAGATCTGTCCCAAATATCAGAAGGATTTGCTTCTTAGGTTTAGTTTCAGCCTTTTATACAGGTAAGTTCAAGTCATAAACTTTGGATCTAGAGTTGGATCTGGAGTCCAAAGCCTGAGGATGTTTTGATCCATGGCTTTTCTTCAGGTCCTTTTCTAGTTTTTAGCAGTAGAGACTCTAACCAACTGGTTTGCGGTGAATGGAAGAAATAAGAAATATAGATTTTACCTTTCTCATTTTTACAGCATATATTACAGTACAGAACGTGCTCTCAGATAACACCTCTGATTTATGCAGTTGAAAGGAATTTGACTGGATGGAGGGGGTGTAGAGGGAGGAGATGCTAAATTATACTCAAATGATAAGTTGCATTGACAGTCTTTTTCTCGGCTAAAGGATATAGATCAAAATCATGACTGATCTACCATGTTCTTTTCATGTCTAAATTATTTGATATTCAGTATTTGCCTCTCTAAGGTGAAAAGACAAGTACCTGAGTCATTACCAGTGTGTGTTTGAAAGGAAGATATGTTCTTTTTTGCATCAGTTTTACTGAAGTCCAAATGTTTTGGGATGTCATGTAATTTAAAAAAGGAAAAAACTATAACCAACTCACATCTTTTATGCTCTAATTTGCCTGTTGCTGATGCTGATACATATTAAATGACATTTTTGTTAAAAAATAGCACTAGTGGTCTTATGTAAGCTAAAAAATTAAAGAAGGTACAGGGTTAAGGCTGTCAATATGTTGCACTTAAGTTCTGTTCTGGGAAGGGATGCTTTCCTGAATGGGCCTTATACTGTGTCATGTGTTTGTAAAACCCAGGCATGGCAGGATCAGTTCAGCACAGAGAATTCCTGTTTATCACAACAAATTGTACTCCACAGTTCACCCTTTATTTTCCATGTGCATATCAGGCTATGGGCAGATTTCACAGATCCACACTGCCCTCAGAAATGTATGCCAGATATGTCTGTTTCAGATTGTTGCATGCGTGTAATTTACGCTGAAATCTCCAATGTCCAATCAGTCTACCACTAATTTTGGAGATCTTCAAACAAGAACAGGTATGTCTGACATAACATACATTTTGAAAGACAGAAAGAAGAAAAACAGCAGAACAACAGTTAATCATTAATTATTGCATTTTTTGAAATATGTATATGAAGATTTGAGGGCAGAATCAAGCACTAATTGAGGCCAGCAAGCTGTCATATAAATGGTTGGTGGGGCATTGGAAAGCATGCCCAAGCAGTGACCTCTAACAATTACATTTCTCTGTTACACCATTTAAAAAAAGAGAGAGATCCTCACAACTGCCAGGCAAGACAACTGATAACCTGTTACGACTTTCCATCTCAGGTTTACCTGGATCTCATTACCAAGGCCAAAGAAAAAAACCATTTTGGCATTAGCAGAAAAGTATATTCTACAGTGCAGCCCTTGACACTGGCAAAACATTGAGTTCAGTTTCTTTCACTTCTACAGGGTGAGGGCAAACTATTTTATGGCAGGAGCAGAGCCCTGGCCACCTTAAATCTCCCTTGTTCTTATTCTCACTGGTGTGGTGTAGCTCTTTTTTACTTTTATTGCTGATGTCTGTGAAAAGGTGTTTCTTGGAGGAGCCTCAGGTTTCTGTGTTGAGTATTCCTTATGCCACAAGTGTTTCAATATATTGACCCTGAGGTTGGTTGTTTCTGTGGAAATGCTATTGGGGGTTTGATGGCTGAATCTCATTTTGGAGACAAAATGTATCTACTAACATGTTCCATTCTCTTCCTCGTTTTATTTTAAGATTCTTTACATGTGGTCTTTTGCTTTATAAATCTTTCACCTAATGGAGAAGCTTGTATACTTATGTGGGGTAGAAAGGGGTAATTTTAAATTGTTGCAAGCCAAGTAGTTTTACTTTAAAAAATACTAAAACTATTTAGTCCAGAGAAACAAGAAATGGCCAGCTCTTAGTACGTGTTTCTCTTACTGCCAAACCAGGAAAACCAAAATAAAAAGATGAAATAATTAATAAAGGTTATTTATAAAACTATCTCAGAGATGTGAGTCCCACTACTTTAGTCACAGAAATTCTTTTGCATACCTTAGGGGACATCATGATATGCAACATAACCACACTTATTAACCATGCTATTTATTATTAAAGAAAAGAAAAGAAACCATTAAACAATACAAAACAAATTACAGAACACAACTGATAAACTGGTTACTTCTGTTACAATCTCTTCTATATGCCTCTTTGTAGAGAACTTTTAGAAGAGATTTCACATTTAAAAGTGAAATCAGGATGTACTTCATTTGGTAAATTAAGACCAAAGTATATTGTTTCCCAAAGTTATTGTCAATTTAGTCTTAGTTTCTTACTAGATACTTAAAATTGTTTATGTATGGACAAAATAATGTGTTTAAGGGCCGGTGATACCTGTCTTGTTGTTATTAACAACCAGCCAGTTTATAATTGGGCAAAATAAACAATCTTATGAAATCTAAGAAAATACTTAAATCAGTTACTTAGAGGAAGCCATTTAAGGATCTTCAAGACAAGCCAATTATGAGTATTAAGAAACTTAAATCTGCAATTTCTGGGTTTGCCAATGGTTAGCCCCTGTCTCCTCTCCAGGAATACATAGTGTAACCATGTGTTGATTAACAGGAGAAACTGTTAATATTTTAAGTTACAACAGAATTTCCATAGCTAAACAAAATGATTACAAGAGTTTTAAAATCTAATCCAGTGTTTTAGTTAATTTTCTTTCACCAATCCATGTTAAAGTTTTGGGGCGCTTTTCCTAGAATTGGTTTCTTCTTTAGTCCTCTCTGTTCTTGTTAGGTCTCTGTAGTAGCTTGCTTGTAGAGATGGACAGGATGACTTGTGGCATGCTTGCTGTTAAGCAGGGTAGCAGAGGGTGTGTGTGTGTGGAGGTACCCACTTCAGAGTTTTATACCATTCTACTTCCTATTCGCTTGAAATTATAGAAAAGCCACTTTCAGGTTTGTTTAGACTCCAAGCTGATTTCTGTTCATTGGCTCAGTACTTTCATAGGTTATTCTTAAAAGCCTCTTTATCTTATGAATATATAATTTATTAATGCATGTATGCATTGGGATTGTAATTCTTTCTTGGCAGTTATAGTTCCTTTGTCTTTGTGGTGGGAGATTCTCAGACATCTTTAAGTTTAGAGTTTTAACTCTTTTTTTATGCAGTCCATTTTCTGAGATATTCCTTCTAAATTTAAACTTAAAACTTATGGTTCTTAAAACTGTTTTTTCAAAAATGCAATGATTTTTAGAGTGTGTTTATCTTAAATAGCTTTTAAAGAAGTTGTTGAGTCTTCATAACAATTTTTGAGAGATTATTCTTCTTGTTTTCCTAATATGGCTTGAGCACTGCCAATAATTAAATCCCCATTAAAATAAATATTCAATACCTGAATGGCTTCTTACATTACTAATTGGTTTAGCAAGATCGTTAGATTACATGCTGGTCCTGTGATACTGAGGCCTATTGGTTCACTACTCTGTGTCAGCAACTTCTATCAGGCCTGACAAACTCACTGGACCTAACATGTTGCTGTCATAGTATTTATCTATAAAGACTGTCTTGTAAGGTATTTAATGAAAGCTGGTAATATCCTGGTCACTCATATCATTGTGAAATGTGTGTATTAACATTATATGAGAAATTAAGGATACTCACTGATATTATGCTTTAAAATCTGTAACCAAACAAAGAGAGAATAGGTTTTCTTCCAGACAGGAGGAAAGATAGTTATCTCTCTGCCACTAATATAAATGAAGCATTGTGAAAACAATACCAAAAGAAGCCCCATTTGAAAGTAAGTCATCAGGAAAAGCCAGGTTGACTGGGGATGTGAAACCATCATGAGAAACTAAGGCCACAAGAGGGTGTCTTGTCTCTGGGGTCAAAACAATGATTTTTGGGGAACTGTAAGCACAAAAGATATTTTGTTATCCATCTTTGAGGGAACAAAGAGATCAGTGGTCTTTGCATCCATGAAAGCTGGATCCTGGCCCAGGGAGGCCTTGTGATTCTGAGAGGAGGCTTTAGGTGAGAAAACCACCCTAGACAAAGATTGTAGCCTGTAAAGTTGTAGCCTCTAGAAATCATATTATACTTTTATTTTATTTATGACAATTTTCTGATTTTTTTAACTTTGCTTAGTATCACTTGAATCTCTATTCTTTATTAATACGTTTAGTCCTGGTTTTATTTTAAGTTCATCTCAGTGCAATATATAATAGTAAAGTGTGCTGAGCTAACAGGCTGGTGTCTAAACTGCCTCTCTGGAGACAGCAGTCTTTGTAATTTCTGTGAGTGTCCAGTGAGAGGGGCAAAGTGTGGGCTGGCAGAATTCTAAGCAGTTTGTTTGGCCGGTTAACTAACTGGGATGGCAGGGAGCTGACACTTAGTTTAGCACCAGCAAATCTCTCTTTTGCTGAGGCAGATAGGTAACAATGTGACTTACAGTTCTGGACACCCCAGGAAAGCGTCACTAGTACATAAAGCATTTTACCATTTACATAGGAATGATGTTAGGAAATTATGTTAGGTGCTTTGCCTTTAGGTAAAATACTTGCATATATGCCATTCAAAATGATTTTCCATTTCAACATTGGAAATAAACAAAAGTTTAAAACATTTGCAACTACATATGTTTTTCCTAGAGGCTTTTCTGAATGCTGTTTTTAGAATTATTATAAAATTCATTTTCAGTAAGATATTTCTAGAATTCTCTGTGAATGTTTACTTAGAATTTGTTCTTGGGAGGGTGAAAAAGCCAACTTTACATGAAGATTTACTGCTTTGTTAACCCAACCTTACGTTCTTTTTCATGTCAGATCTTTTTGTAAAGCATGAATGTTTTACATGGTTTGTATTCTTGAGATAAGGACTACATTTGTACCAAACTGGTATTTATACAAGAGTGAGGTATCCTAGTCTAGATAAGACACTCTAAGGGTAATAAACATGGTTTTATGGCTAATGAGGGATATCTGCTTGACATTTGACTTGTCTTTGGGTGATAGTGGGACAGATTTCTGTTACCAATCTGCCTGATGCGTCAGGTGATCAGGCTGAGGCCACAGGATTGTTAATGGAGGAGATGACGGAACACATCAAGTGTCTAAGTTTTAAAGCTTTATTGATAAAATAATAAAATAACAGCGGAGAGTGATGGGTGCTCCCCACACCATCAGAGGAAGGAAGAAAGCATTAGTGCCCCAAGCCCTAACCCACTTTCATACTCACACCCGCACTACATGAGGCTGGCCAGACCTGGGTGTAACATAAGAAGAAGAGGGAGAAGGGTGGACGGGAGTTCTGTCATGTGTGCACAGGTCGTCCAGGGTCCGCTGTGATCTCCAAATTGCTTCAGCTCTCAGGAGGGTTTTAAGTCCTGGGCTCCTTTGGGGCTGTTCCATTCCATGACTTCTGTTCCTGGTGCTTTTTGTGCCAATCCAAACTGGCTTTCTGTGGTCTTCTCCGCTTTCCCAAAACACAACAGCTCCAGGGACGCGAAGCTCTGCTACCCCCCTCATTGTTTCGCCGGTGTTTTCCATCTCTGCAGCCCTGGTTCAGTGTACTTTTTCTTTTCTCATGGCTGGCTGTGGCTGGGTGAGATAATTTTTCATCTAGCGCCGTGACCTTGGACTGGGGCCAGTGTCTTATTGTTGGACTGAGCTTGCTAGCTGCAGTGTTGAGTTAACCTGTTCTCTGCTCTCTTTCTCCTTCCCCCTTTGGCCTTTTGCAGCCTGCAAAAGTATCTTCCACTCCCCACTTACACCTTTGACCCTTCCCAAATTGCCCTGCGATGCTTGCAACAGCGTTAGCAATATACAACACATATACAATGCTGATCTGCTTCCCCCAGGGGACCCCTTGGTGGTGGTGGTGGTGGTGGGGGCTCGGGTGTGACAATAGAAGCAGAGAGCACCTGGAATTTCTTTGATTAGCTTGAACATTTTGTAATATAACTAGCTAAACATAACATGCATTGTTATATTTCAAACATCCTGGCTCTAACGTACTTGTAGCTATATCTTAATATTTGGTGAAGACACAGACAAATTTGTGATGAGATAACATCAAAAACAAAAGTAAGGTAATAGTTTTATTAATATCATTTTCCCATCAGTATTGAAGTCTCTCCCTCATACTCACCTATAGTTGTATGTATGTATTATATTTTGTTGTTTGTAGTATCCTCAGATATTTGACAATAAAAGTTCTTTCCTATATTTTTTCTAGATTTAGCAAATGCTATATTTCAATAATGCCATTGCTGGAAAAGTCCAGTCTGCCTTTTGTTTACCCTGTTGGGTATGTCTACACTGCAATATAAGCCCAGAGTTAGTGGGACTCAAGTGAACTGACCCATGTTAGGGAACCTTGAGCTTAAGTGTCTACATTGTATTTTAACCCTAGATTAAGAATTTTCTGACCCATGATTGAACCTAGGGCTCTGGCCTCCACACTGCAGAGCACAAACCTGACTCAAAGTAACCATATCACAGAGACCCTAGCACACACCCCCAAAATGTGGCCGCTCTAGCTCTAGGAGCATGGTACAATGTGGGAAAACTTCATTGCTCACCCTGCACGTTACCAGGAAGCAACTCACTTTGCAAAAGGCTTGATCAGTTCACTCTCCATTGCAAACCCAGGAGGCTTTCTAATACTTTGATTGCAGATTGGTGATCAAAACAGAATGGGTTAATGCTGACCTGATCTGCTGCCTTTTGCCCAGGGGGTGAGGGGACTTCTGTTTTCAGGAGAGTGGATTGCAGACTGTCGTGATAAAGAGGACTAAGGAAGTTCTCCCATGGAATTGTGGGATAGTCCTGGATGACTCTTGGGATCTGAGTCAAGTGGGGTTGTAGCAAAACTGCAGAGAAATAGGACTTGGACACTGGGTCCTGGTTTGATTTAAGGTCAGACCCTCCAGCCCTCTAGGGCTGTGGGACCCTGGGTCCGAGCCCTGGGTTAGTGCATGGGCTCAAGCATGGGCTTACATTGCAGTGTAGACAGTTTCTGCATTAGCATTGTCATTGCAGTCTGCAGGAGTGCGTATTGAGACCCTAATCCAGCAAGATACTTCAGTATCTACCTAACTTTCAGCATGAGTGGTCCCATTGACTTCAGTTTACTCTATTCATCTGCGTACAGTTAGGTAGAAGCAAAAGTACCTGGCTGAACCGGGGCCTTAGAGCCTGATCAAAAGCCCAGTGAGGTCAATAGAAAGAGTCCTATTGACTTAAATGGGCTTTAAATCAGGACCTTATTTCAAGCTTTCTCTTTCCTCACCCCCACTCCAAATTAGATATGTTTATTACTGCTGTCCTTCGCTCACGGAAGCAGAAAATATAATGGATTCCCCAGTGTCCCTTAGTACTGTGCATTTTTCTTAATGCAACTTTAAGCCAAATGCATCTGCCAAAACTGTCTGGCTTGCTGATTTTAACTAGGTTACTGCAGTGAAAAATTGGAAGAAATGCACTGGCATTGCTGAGTGTATTTTTGGTTCCTGACAGGTGTACACATTTACAATTTTTTCATTACCAAGAGTGTGTGTTTATTAATTATTATTATTGCTATTATTGCTGCTATTTTGTTATAATCATTATTATTATTATTATCTTCCAGAGCTGAATGATTTGCATTTCAAATTCACCCCGCACTGTAAGAAATATCAGTTTGTGGCAGGAATTGTAGATTTTTCTAATAACAATGCTTCCCATAAAGCAATCTTCAGCAGTCAAAGAATAGCAACAATGTGATGACAAATGTTGGCCTCCAAAGTAATATCTTTAAAATTAAGTATGGACAATATTAGATTAAACATATGATAATTCAGTTTGAAGGGTGACATTTTTATTTGGAAAATTACAGTTTCAAATAACTCCTTGACTATGTGAAATTACAGAGCCTGAATCTAGCCTCACCCATATTGGTTTTACACAAGGACTTCATTGGAGTTATTCTTGATTTATATCAGGAACATAAATGACATCAGACTGTAAATGACATCAGAATCAGGCCTGCACTATTTATTTTACACTTATAGGGCTGAAGGCTGGGACTGTTTAATGTTTTATCTGTACAGTGTCGGTCATAATGTGACTCAGATCTGGTTAAGGTCTATAAGTGCTACTGCAACATAAATCAATAAAAATATTACTAATTATTAATAATGATAATAAGGATTCACCATGGGGTGAATGCCTGCAGCCTCTTCCTCTTATTTGTCTTTTTTATCAGTTCTACTATGAAAACTGGGCTTATGCTTCCTACTCTTTCACAGATCTTTATTCTACACCTTTTTGCCAGTGTGACTCTTACTCCCTATTTTTTTCCAGGAACAAATTTCAAGGCTACCACTGCACCACTCCTGGAATCCATTTGGTTGGGGCTAATTCCGCATAAGATTTTTACTTTTACAGTAATATACACTATGTATCATAGATTTCAGATTCATTCAGAAGGTTCCAAAAAGACATTCTAAAGGCCAGATTCTAATTTTATTTAACTTGATGAAAATCCAGAATAACTTTACTGAAGTCCATAGTGCTACTCCAGATTTACACTGGCTTAACTAGGAAAAGAGTCTGGTCTCCAATGTCATTGGACCAGTTTCGCTTCCCCACTCCACACCCATCCCTATGAAAATCACATCTATCTATTCTTTAACAAATGTGCTTTTATGCATTGCTGACTATGGCAGAGTGTTACATTTCTTATAGCAATTCAGCCCCAATAAAATATAATCTTCATAAATAGATAATGCAGTTCATGATCAGGAGTAATGCACATTTTGTTGATGATCAGCCTCATATGGTAATTTTTAGATTAACTTGCATTTGTTCCAAGGGGCAAAAAATGCATGTGATCGTGGTGTTTGCTATACTCCAGTCTGTTAAATCTCAGCTTTATCTACCTCCTGGATTGCAACTTTCCCTCAATCTCATTTCTGAGGCTACTTTCACACAGCCCACCATCTCTGGATCCCCACCCCTGAGCTAGCTTGCTATGATGCCATCTTCTCGTCTTTTAAATCCCATTTTAAAACTTCTTGCAACCAGGCCAATTAACTCTTACACCAAAAAGAAAAAAACTATGACATGGATCGTCCTCTCTGACAATAAACAAACAAACTTGCAATGTGGAAGGAAGTGCCTGGGAGGATTTACTTGCAGAGTGTCTCCTGTATTATTGTGTCAGAGGGCTAGATTTTCTACACAGAAAAATCGGGTGTATCGTTCTGGATCTAGGCCAATGCCATCCCTGCAGAAGTCCTATGTCTCTCACCCCCATGGCTCCATCAAAGATGTACTACTGGGAACTTTCCCAGGCTGTGGTGGCCCCTGAGGCACCTGATGGGGATAATACAGTAGTTGTAGTTTTTATTATCTTTTCCAGAGAATTTCTATGAGATCAAAAGGAGGACACTGTGTTTTCCCCGATCCACGTACTTCTCCCTCTGGCTCACTCAGTCCTCTTCCCCTACCCTAGGCTGACCAGACAGAGCACTCTTTGGAGTGGGAGTGTGTTGGCAGAAAGGAGGTGGCTGATCTCTTGAATCTGCTTTGGTGGGAGATATCTATGTGCAGAGTTCCCATATGTTAATGGATGGGAATGCTGAGAGCAGCAATATGACTCAATAATAGTTAAAAATGTGAAACCAAGGTACACACCACACATCACTTCTTGTTTCAGTTATTTGCTTTTTCACATCCCATTCCTCTCCTACTTACTGACTACTTAGTCTGAAAGTTTCTCGGGGAAGGGATCTTGCCTCCTTATGCGGTTGTGTACTTATCCAGTTGTGTATTAACAGTAACATATTATAGTGCCTGAAAGTGGGCTTGAAGCACATGCCTTTCAATGAGTGGTGTACAATGGGACATTACACTTGGTCTTTGGGTGTGAAAAACTATAGATGTATCGTGTGATGTTGTCCCCATAATGCTTTATACAAATATGCTTATGAGTGTAAATACGACATAACTGGAATATGTTTTATATTAGATATGCCATGTAACAGATCTTTGCAAAGGTTATGTTCTACTGAATTCATCCTATTTGTATGCATATATCATTTTTATATCTGGAGTTACAGGCGTTGACTCTATGCTTGTATTTAAAGTGTTTGCTTTAGGAACACCTAAGGCAAATCTGGTCAAGATAGTGTGAAGGGGTTATTCAAGTAATTGGGAGTACTTGGCTAACAAAGGACCTTGACAGATGCCTATCCACATCTGAGCTTTCCTGGGAACATTCAAACTAGCATGTGGACAATGGCATCGGCTTGTAAAGAACTGAGTCATGCATGGACATGTGACTTGCCCATGTGACTCCAAAACTCCATTTTGTAGCTGTAATTCTACACAGGGAGAAAGAGGAGTTTCCATCCAAGAGAGAAACTATATAAGCCCCTGGGAAACCCCTCCATTTTGTCTTCAGCTGGCTCAAGAGATACCCTCTCCACCCCAAAGAAATGCCTGAAAGAAACTGGAACAAAGGACAGTAACTACAGGGGTGTGTGTGATTGCTGGACCCAGACTAGGAGGAAGTCTTGTCTGTCAAAGAAGCTTATTGGAACATCTCTGAGGGTGAGATTTACCTGAGTTTAGTTTCTCACTGTATTAGGCTTAGACTTGCATGTTTTATTTTATTTTGTTTGGTAATTTACTTTGTTCTGTCTGTTATTACTTGGAACCACTTAAATCCTACTTTTTATATTTAATAAAATCACTTTTTACTTATTAATTAACCCAGAGTAAGTATTAATACCTGGGACAGGGAGGGGTGGGGGTATAAACAGCTGTGCATATTTCTCTATCAGTGTTATAGAGGGCAAACAATTTATGAGTTTACCGAATTTAAGCTTTATACAAAGTAAAACGGATTTATTTGGGGTTTGGACCCTATTGGGAGCTGGGTATCTGAGTGCTGGAGACAGGAGCACTTCTTAAGCTGTTTTCAGTTAAGCCTGCAGCTTGTGGGGGATGTGGTTTAGACTTGGATCTGTGTTTGCAGCAGGCAAGCATGTCTGGCTCAAACAAGGCAAGGGACTGAAGTCCCATGCTGGCAGGGAAAACGGGCCCAGAGGTAGTCTAGGCACATCAGGTGGCAGTCCCAAAGGGGTTTCTGTGATCCAACACATCACAAATAGCAACCTGAGGAACATTATAAAAAGATGGCTTTTTTGATAAGGGCTCATAAATACTCTCTGCTTACTTTTTAAAGACAGTTTTTTCACCAGTAAGCAAGCTGATTATCTGACAGTTTTCACTTGGTATAATGAAGCCCCTCGTCTTCAAGTGTATTTTTGCTTTTATAGCTTAGTTTTAGGAGACTTATGGTGCTTCTTAACTTTGAGGGATTATTCTATGTCAAAACTATTGGGTACACAAGTCTCTGATAGAATTTTTTTTGTAAAGCCCATGATTGTTGCAACAGTAAATTCTAGTTTTCCATGATCCTTATATTAGATGTTGAAATATCCTGAGAGTGAGAATGCTGACAGAACAAATTATTCTTTTGTAGCTTCCAAACCTACTGCATTTAAAGCAGTGTTGATTCCACTAATATCAATTTCTTATTGGCTAAGGTATGCAAAAAGGTTACAGATACCCCCTCCCCAGTTTTTCTGATGAATAAATATAGTATTACTGGCCCCATAGTAAAATCACAAATATAATTCATATGTTCTTACTAGAGATTGGCACTAGCCATGTCCACATTAATTGTTCCCATTCACTTTCTCTAGATCAGGGGTTGGCAACCTTTGGCATGCAGCCCATCAGGGTAATCTGCTGGAGGGCCACGAGACATTTTGTTTACGTTGACCGTCCACAGGCACGGACCCCTGCAGCTCCCAGTGGCCACAGTTCACCGTTCCCAGCCAATGGGAGCTGTAGGAAGCAGCAGCCAGCACATCCCAGTGGATTACCCTGATGGACTGCATGCGGAAGATTGACGATCCCTGCTCTAGATGTTTTACCCAGAAATGGGGCAAGGCTGCATTGAATATGACTATGCTTCAAAGGAAAGTTGTGACTAGAAGTAGACCCCAGAGTGGAACCTGCTTACCACAAAGAAAAATTCCTCTGGCACTATATAATTCATTTTTGAAGGAGTTTGGGTACACAGCATGGTGATGATAAAGAAGCCATCAGGCAAATTATGCATCTTCATAGACCCACAGTCACTGAACTGAGAATAAAAAAGAAGCCATTATCCACTGCCCACAACTGATAACAAACTGCCAATACTCTCCAAAGGCAGAATCTCTGTGGTCTGTGAAGCGAGGAATGGTGTGGCACAGGCAGACCCCTAGGCCTCACTGAAGACCAACAAAAGCATAGCTGGAAACCAGTCTGGCCTACCCATGTGTTAGCGTTGTTAAAATAGATGTTAAGTTGATATGGACTGGCTACAGAGCTTTCATCATGGAGAGAGGTACAAAAGATGTGTTCTCTATGAGATACTTAATGCACACTGGTGGCTATAACTGGCTATAACAGCTCAGGTAAAGTATGCTACAAGTGGTGCCACCTAGTGGCTGAACATTACAATACAGCTTTAGCATGCCATCACACACACTGTTAATAGATTAGTTACTTAATCATGGAGCTGGCTGAGAATTTTCAAACAAAACAGGTTTTTATTGGAAATGTATCAGTTTTAAGAAACTTCCAGAAAGAAAATGGGATTCCATCAGAAATCTGCCTGATTTCCTACTGAGTTGTCTGGTGGACTGTTGGGAAGCTCAGGACTCAGGGTCCATGGGTCTGGAGCAGCCCGACTACGTGGACTGTCCCAGGGACAGGGACCCCAAGGGTTACATGTTCCCAGCTATGGAGCCCTGGAAGAACTGGCAGACCCAGCTTGAATTTTAAGCAGTCACCCACATTTTCTGCAGGTGTTCTTACGAAATAAAGGAACTGGATTATTCCTTCTTTGGAGCCAGAAAGAGTGCTTGGGACACTGACTGGCTTCAATAAGGTCTGTGATTGTCTTTGGATCCAAGATTCATCTGCTGGCAGTCATTAGCACCTTTTAGCATAGCAACCTCATTTCATGTGCTCTGCATCATATAGTCTGCTACTCAGTTGCGTTCCAAGTGCTGATTTCCAAGAAATATAATGATCATGCAAGTACCAATTTTCTACTCTTGAAAACAGAGAAGCCCTAGTGAACTTAAACTATATCTGCATTACAAGCGCTACAGCAGCACAGCTGCAGTGTTTCAGTTACTCAGTAACTCCTCACTTAACAATGTTAGGCAAATCCAATTTCCCCATAAGAATTAATATAAATGCCGGGGGTGGGGCGGAGTCAGGTATAAGTTTTAAACAAACAATTTAATACTGTACACAGCAATGATGATTGTGCAGCTTGGTTGAGGTGGTGGAGTCAGAGGGTGAGATATTTCCCAGGGAATGTCTTACTGCTAAATGATGAACTAGCACTCGGCTGAGCCCTCAAGGATTAACACATTGCTGTTAATGTAGCCTTACACTCTACAAGGCAGCACAAATGGAGGGAGGAGACACAGCATGGCAGTGGCTGCAAACATTCCTTGTGGAAACTGAACATGATGATGAACCCATGCTATCCCACTGGATATCCCAAAGTGCTCTCTGTGTGTGTGCATGTGTGTGTGAGACAGACACACACACATGGTGTGTGTGTGTGTGGGGAGAGACAGAGACACACACTATGTGTGTGTGTGTGAGAGAGAGAGATGCGCATTGCCCCTTTAAGTACGCTGACCCTATTCTAAGTACACTGCCTTTTTAAGAAGATCAGCAAGTTGAGACAGCAGTTGCTGCCAGCAAGCTCCCTCCATCCTGAGCCCTGTCATGTCCCCGCACCTCCTCTGTGGAGATGAGGTAGAGGAGCAGGGGGAAGGAGCGGGGGGACGGAGACACCCTGACATTAGCAGTTCTCTACCCTGCCCCCTGAACAGCAAGCAGGAGGCTCAGGGAGCAGCTCCAAGGCAGAGGGCAGGAGTGGCACACAGCAGTGGGGGAGAGGGACATCTGAACTGCCCGGCAATTGATAAACTGCTGGGCGGCTGATGCACAGGGAATTTAGGGGAGCTGATAGGGGGGCTGCTGGTCCACCCTGGTTCCAAGCTTCCACCAGCTAGCTCCAACGGGCTGCTCTTCTTGCAAGCAGTGGACAAAGCAGGCAGCTGCCAAATAACGTTATAAGGGAGCATTGCGCAACTTTAAACGAGCATGTTCTCTAATTGATCAGCAACGTAACAACGAAACAACGTTAACAGGGATGACTTTAAGTGAGGAGTTACTGTATACTGCTAGTGCCAGAAGGGGTTTTTCTATCGCTGTAGTAAATCCCCCCGACACACACACACACACACACACACTTGAGAGGAAGTAGCTAGGTTGACAGAAGAATTCTTCCACTGACTTTGCAGTGTCTATATCAGCCTTTGGTTGGCTTAACTGTGTCTCTCAGGAGAGTGAATCTTTCACGCCCCTGAACGAGTTAGCTAGGTCAACCTAAATTATAACCAGCAACCAAGAAAAATTGCATGGGCTAAATTCAAAGATGGTTGTTTCTATGAATTCATTGTGGATATATCATCTGGAGAATAGTTATCTATGCAATACGTGGACTGCTACTGAGTTGGATCTAATCTCTACAGGGAAAATTCTGCCCTCAACTCTACACATGTATATTCAGAAAACTGCAGCAGTCAGTGTTCTGTTTTGAGGATTAAACTAAGCAAAATGTATCTGCCAATGTTCTCCAAGCCCTCAAAAGAACAGGTCTCCCCATCTATACCTCCTGTGGATTTGTGAATGCAGATCACCCAAAAGAGTGAAAACAATTCTGCTGAACAGTGTAGCTGGAGTATGAGCTGGGCTTTCCAGGGTTTACAGATGAATTGCGGGACAAATTCGGCTCTTAGTTTCATGGATATTTATGTTCATTTAATACACATAGAAAAGTTAGATAAGATACCTTAAGATACTGTTGCTGGAAGTTGCCAGTATCACTACTTTATTTCTTAGATATGGAAGTAAACATGGAGGTTGCGCCACCTCACACATTTAAATTAACATGCTGGCATTTTTCTGAATATGTTATACCCCAAATATACCTGGGTTTATTTGAACTGAATGTGTAAATAGATAAATATCCTTGTGTATATTTAATCTGAATGCATAGTGCTCTTACTACATGTACTTGCAGTTTTTTAAATGAATGTGCTGTCATTCAAAGAGTTGCAGTTGCATATATCTGAGTATCACACATTCTTTCTGATATATTCTCTTGCATATTTTGACACAACAAATATTTGCACCTCTTTATATGTGAACTATCAATTCCAATGAATACATACAATGTAGATTGAAGGAATTATTCTGCGTGGAAAGAAGAAAGCATTTTTACCAACATTTTTATGATTTTTCTTTCCTCTTTTTCATTTTCCTATTGGCTGGAACGGAGGAGCAGAGTTTACACCCCACTGAGGAGAGAGGATATAGGAATTCAATTTAGTTTTTTAGAGGGGAATCTTTTGTGTCTTTTATGTCACAGTGATAAACAATTTCTCCACCAGCATTGGGACCGACAACGCTATCCATATACCTAGGTGTTTATACCATGCCTATTACTATGTTAGCCGAACAAAACCCTGTTTTTGCACTGCCACAAAATGGTATATCACGTCACTGTCATTGGAGCATTGTGTTTTGGGGAACTCTGCCTCCCTGTTTCTTAATGATTAGGAAACACTTTATTGTCTCTATCATCTCCCCAATCTTTAGATATCTTTACTCTTTCTTGCAAGAAGTTAGAACCCTCTAGTCTGAATGTTTTCAATTCATTCAGCATATATTTCAGAACTATTGGAATGCAGCCATCCATTCCTAGAGATTTCTCTCATTTTAATTCCCTGATTTATTTTTCATTTATTCTGAAGTTGTGTTTATTATTTTTTTCATTTAATACTTTCTATTAATAGGAAAATATGTTCAGTTTCCCAGCCATATACATCTCATTTGTCAACAAATTAATCTCATTATCTGTTAAAGCTCTTGCAGTCTCTCAGTCTTCTCACTTCTTATATATTTTTAGTTTTGTGGTGTTTGCTTTTCAAGTCTTTTGTACTTCATTTTCCAATTACATCCTTGGGTGTCTTGAATATTTTCTGACATTTCTTTACTGTACACACCATAGGCACCGACTCTGTGGGTGCTCCGGGGCTGGAGCACCCACAGGGAAACAATGATGGGTGCTGAGCACCCACTGGCAGACCCCTATCAGCTTCCCCCCCACCAGTGCCTCCCACCTGCTTGCGGGCCTCACGGATCAGCACCTCCCCCTCCCTACCAGCGCCTCCTGCCCACCGCGAACAGCTGTTTCGTGGTGCGTAGGAGGCTGGGAGGGAGGGGAGAGGAGCGAGGATGCAGCGCGCTCTTGGAAGGGGGTGGAATTGGGTGGGAAGAGGCGGGGTGGGGGTGAAGCAGGAGTGGGAAGAGGCAGGGTAGGGGTGAGGCCTGGGGCAGAGCCGGGGTCGAGCACTTCCCGGAACTTTGGAAGGTCAGTGCCTCTGATACACACTATTTTTATAGCAATTATCCTATTGACTTATAAGTCTCATGCACTCCCATTTTTTTCCATTGATCCCTCCATATCTCAGGCGTGCTACATTTTGCTTTCTAAGATATTTATTTCTCCACGATATAAGTATCTGTTGGGCTGCCTATCATTTGCTTTAGTGTACTTCCCAGTATCCCTTCTGTGTCTTTCTCCTGCACATATCAGATTCCCCAGTGTGTGTTTTAAGCAATATATTTTTCTATAATTGCTTTCAAGGCATGTTGTAATAAGCTGTATTGCATAGAAGAGGAAAGGGAAGTATTGGCTTTTCCCATTTAAAGGGAAGTAGAAAAAAACTGCTTGTGATGGGGCAGAGAGGCTGCACACCACTAGAAAAGGCGTTAAGGCCCAGCTAGCCCCATCCCACTGTGTCTGCAGTCAATGGAGGGGGAATTAGGAGCAGAGAGCCTGAGTCAATTCAGGATTGACTGGCCAGGAAGGATGGAGCTCTGCCTCAAGAGAGCTTTGCCTGCAGAGTTGTGGAGAAATGGGCCTGCTAGCTGGAGCAGCCACTGGGGAGGAGCAGTTAGACCCCTAGAAGCAGGCAACACACAAGTAAGAGACATTTTGGGAACCGCACCTGAAGGAAAGGGCAGGGATGCCACCCAAGAAGATTGGTGGATGGCCCAGTATTGAGTTGGGTTTGTTTGAAATGATTTGGGGCTAAGCTGTTTCAAATTGCACAAAAAGGGATAGGACTGAAGAGGCAATTAGCTGGTGGGCTGGAGCCCTACTCTAAGGACATCAGAGACAAAGACTTCTTTCCCCCAGGGAGACCCAGGGTCCTGTAGAGGCACCTGGAAGGTCCACAAACAGGCACTGTTCCAGCCAAGCCACTTCACTGCTGTTGCTTTTCTCAGAGATGAGAGAGTAGAAAAGGATGGGGGCAATGGGGAACTGCAGACAAACAGAACCAGATTCTGGCCATTATGCTGATTGCTTTTCACCACTCTAGTTTAACTGGATTTCTGGGAATTCCCTCATCACCCACCAACTGGCTCTGGTGTAGGGAGTGTTGCTGGAGTGCTTTTGTGTTCTGGCTATTCAGAGTTCTTACAATGGCTTCTTGAGTCTGTGGCAGCCAGGGTAAATTAGGGAATCCTCCAGGCTGCTTTAATTTATTTAAAATCCAGGGCTACAAAGGCAGCATGGGACCACTTTTGCTCCTATACCCCTCTTCCTGAGCTACACTGAGCAGCGCTATGAACTGGGACCACAGTTTCTAGGAGCAGATCTGTACTGTAGGTGGTTGAGGAAAGAGTAGGTGCTGAGGAGAAAGTTGTGCCAACATGGAAGGCGAGCTTTACTATGTGTCTTAGCAACAGAGCTGCTGAAGGAAATTCTGGCAGTGACATAGACATCTTGAATAGTAACTGTCAGTTTTCAGTGATATGTTCCAGGTGATGTCAAAAACAATTGTGACATGTATCCAACCCAGAGAGCCCTGAGCAAACCAGATGCAAGCCATGTGGGAGGTACAAAGGATGTATGAGGCATTCTGAGAGTGGAGGTTCCTTCTCGTGTTTCACCTTCCATCGCAGGTGCCTAAATATTATTGTTGCCGTATACCTGGTATAGTAACATAAATCTGTCACACCAGTGTAAAGTGTGTGTAAAATGTCACCAACTCAGAATGGTAGCATTTCATATCCACACTGCATGTTGTAAATGGCTACACAAGGTGCAGAGAAACAGTGAATCAACTCATGTGAAGGCAGGTACATTAGAAATGACAAGGTAGCTGCTGAGATGAGTATGATGAAAATGGGGCATGTTTCATATGTGACTGGTGAAGAGGGTATGAGAGGTAAATTTAGTGGATGGAGTACTAGGAAGTGCAACCTAGATTCTCGAATGAAGACTTGATGGTTGTGAGGACAAGGGGAAGACCAGGATGAAGCAGCCATTGTCAGAGGTCACTCAAGTGGGACCATGAGTATTGCTACCTACAATTACTTTGTAAATAGATGAAAGATAGAGATTTGGTGTGAGAAGCTAAGGGTGAAACCGCTGAGACTGTACAGAACTGATTTTTAATTTCGTGTACCTAACATACATATTTGGCTATACTTGTTTACTTATCATTCATTGCCTTCAAAACAAAAGAGGCTACAACTGTAATCCTCCATTCAATTTTAGTATGGCATGTGATAAATATTTTAAAGGCATTAACAACTATAAATATTTTCAAGATGTGGTGTATGAAAGATTTAGGAAAAGCTTTTGGAAAAGCCTTAAAGTAAGTTGTCTGACTAGAAATAACCACCATTAAAGAGAGCACAGTTTATATTTGCAAGGACATTGTCTGAAGAATGGATTTGCAGAGGGATTTTTGCCATTAAATGTGGGAGTTCTTAATGCTAACAACTTAAGAATTACAGGGGTATCAACAATAGAGGGATAGAACATTTGAGAATTTGCAGAAATCAGAGTTTATGGGGAGTTACTAACACCAGTGACTTAAGCACTAAAACCATGTTTACTGAGAATAAATAGAGTTAGTTTAAAACCAGCCAAGTGCTAGGGGCAGCATAGTCTTAAATGTAATTGTTAGTCATGGGAATATCTCCAAATGCTTTTCTATGTATCTGGAGAAGGAAAGTAGTGTGTTTAGCTTGAGGAAAAACAAAGAGCCAGGTTGGCTCCACCTTGTTTCCGACTGCTTTCACTGTCCTTCAGACCCTTCTCTCCAGCGAAGAGCATCTAGACAGTTAGAGAAGCAATCGTAAACAAGGAGAGGCCAGCATTGATCATCTAGCTGTCCATGGACCACCAGCTGTCCACAGCCCACAGATTGCATCTATGGTATCTCATATTAATGCCTGTTCTTCCAGTTATTTTCAGTCAGGGGAAAATTTACAGTGGAATACTATTAAAATCAATGGACTTAAAGAAAGGAGGAATTTGGCTCAGTTAGGTCTTTCACAATTTTTAGAATGTTGATCTGTTTTACTTCTAATCTTCCATTGACATATTGGCTTCTATTACATTCTCCTTTGATTCCTTTGTTTTTAAATTGCATTCTCCAACGTTCACCTCCCTGTCATTAGCTACCCTTGAAATTAATAATATTTATCACATGTATGTTGCTTTTCAATTTCAAAGTGCTGTACAAACATGAACTAATGAAGACCGGCACAACAACAACTGTGAAGCACGAGTGAGTATATAATCCCATTACATCATCTTGGGAAACATAGAAATGGAGAGATGAATGATCATTTTTTAAACTCTCCACTAATTCTAGATGCCTCCTTTTAAGTGGCCAAATTGGGACAAATAGTGCCTGACTTTTAATGATGCTGAGCACCCATAACTCATATGGAGGACAACTAGAATTGTAAGTACTCAGCACCTCTAAGAATCTAAGGGCATCCAGTATTAGTGGACAGTTTTGATGGCATGTGCCTAGATTACTTGAATAAGTGATAGATCTCGAATTAGTACTCAGGAGTTTCTGGTTTCCTGTCCTATGTTAAGTCCACTCACTGTTACTTTAATCACTTACTAGTAGACCATCAAAATATGACAACAGAGAGGCAGTGGGGTGAAGAGGGCACTCTTCCCTTACGTGACATGTGCTAACTTGATCTTATTGAAAGAATGGCTTCCTAAAGATCACATTATTTAAATAGGCAACATACACTTGGAACATTATTTAAGTTATTCTGAAGACAAGTCTTCTTCATGGAGCTACAATGCCATAGTCAATTGATGTAATTTTACCTCCAACTGAAGTAAACATGATTACCAAGGCCTTGTCAACCGGAAGCATTGGATTAGGATCTCCAAGCAGATCTGTTTCAGTTATAGTTGCTAGTTAATTTATCACAGTATTTATAAAAGTTTTGTTTTTATTTGTTTCTACACCAGGATATATATTTAAAATAAATTTTTTAAAAGTTGTTGCTGCTACGACTGCAGCATGACATTAGATTTATGTAACTGGTGTACTACTGCATGCCGCACCTTCCCACAAGGGTGAAATCCTAGCTCTGTTGAATTCAATGTGGCGCAGAATTTCCTGGTGGAGAATCGAAAGCAATACAATCCTAGGACAGATTTCCTGCTCTCTAGAACAGAGCCTTCTAACCTCATTTGTTGAGCTTAAATTCCTTTTCCAAATCAGAGTCCACTGCTTGTAAGCTCAGAATGACTCACTCACTTCAGGGCATACCTGCACAATTCCTATGCCCTTTCATGAGTACAGTCACAGTACCTATCATTTATACAATCAAAACAGAGAAATTCCAATTAAAGGAACAAAACACAGTATGTGGAGCTATGGGTAAGCAACATTATAATTTGTGTGAATGGGGCTGACCAAAGCTGGCTTTTCCATTATAGAGGCAGCCAAGAGTTCCATTCTTCTAAGCTTGTTAGTACTGAGACTTACAGAGCAGGTGTCTGTGGACACAAAACAGAGAGATCAGGTCTTATATCTTACATGTCCACTATTCATATTAATTCACTTGTGTGACCTAATGAAGTCCAGGAACAGTGGTCACTATTTTTTTTAAAAAATAAATATTTATCTATAGCTACCATCCTTTAGTATTTACTTAAAACAAGGAGACACCAGATACCACTGTGTGGTCCATCTTGGATAAATGTTGACTTTTTAGGAACTGATATAAAGCCAGTAAAAGTTAAAGGGAATTTTCCCATTGACTTCTATGGACTTTGGTTCAGGCCCTTTGGGCTTGATCCTGCTGCCACATAGATCTTAGGTTGCTGTTGAGCATGAGGAGCCCTGAAGGAGTGTACAGAGCAATAACATCTTGGTTTAGTGGCAGTATCCTGTAAAACTGATACACTTTCAGGGATTGAGACTGTTCCTGCCCTTCCCATCACTTGCCAACTTGGTCTGATAAACAGGGTCCAATTTGTTGAAGGTAGGAGAAAGTGACGAATTTCATGGGGCATTGTAATACTTACCACCTTATATAATATCACAGTTGTTGTCCTAATTTCTCTCATACAAAAACACACCCTCTACTGACCTTTGAATGGTGAACATGGTATCTGTAATTTTTCACATACTACTCCATGAGGCAAAAGCTGTCTGCATCTGATTGATCTGAATGATAACTTTTGTTATATCTATGTGGCTGCTGAAGACTGGTTAGAGATATCATTTTTCAGGTCTACAAACCCTGAGTAACCAAGTATCCTATTCTCATTTGAATTGTCCATAACAGCATAGAGCCATAAGCTCCTCTTCACTGTGTGAATCATGAAAATTCTGTACAAAATGGGGCAGGAGGGCCATGAGGAGTATAGTGACTACACAGAATGTTCCCTCCCACATTGTAGCTATTACAATCTCCTCCCTTCAGGGGGCAGACCTGGATAAAAATGGCAGAACCAGAAAAAAGACAGAGCTAAGAGTTAGGGAACATGCCTTTCAACATAGCGGTGTCTCTTTTCAACCCAGGCAGCTAGTCAAAGTTTGGGGCCCTGTAGGTATACCAGTTGGGAATAAAAATTTGTGATAGGTATTTCTCTGATGTAGTTTTATTTACAAAGAATGTACAAGATCCTGGGTCTCTGAAATCAGAAGAAATCAAATAGCAGGAAATAGCTTCTTTTGCACATGGTTCCAAGAACACTCTAGTAACCCTGCACTCCTGACCCAAAAAACTTCGCCCCAGGCTTCATCCAGGTCAGGCATTTGCTTTCAGCTGCTCCTTCACCCTGTCTCTCCCACTCACACTGTTCTCAGTTTGCGTGTGTTTTCCCCCTCCTTGTAGGGTGACCAGATGTCCTGATTTTACAGGGACAGTCCTGATATTTGGGGCTTCTTCTTATATAGGCTCCTATTACCCCCCACCTTCTGTCCCGATTTTTCATACTTGCTGTCTGGTTGCACTACCTCCTCCCCAAAACCCAAAACTGCTCACAATGCCCAGTTGAACCCTCTGCTCACCTGGTGCTAATTTTGGGGTGGACTCTATTAGGTATTGTTTTAGGTATTACCCTGACTGGCTCTTTACAACAGACTTAATTGGGGGATTCATTCACTCATCAGTTTAAAAAGGTTTTAACTCAACTCTGAACAAGGTTTGACCCAGCTCAAAACATCCCTCCACTGTGACCCACCTCAGTTTTGTCCAGCATCCTGAGGAGGCCTGAAATGGTAACATGCAATAACCCATCTCAAACAGAAAGAAAGCAATAATTTAACAAGTTATTTAACCATGTTAAACCATATTATGTATGTCTGTCAGGATAGTTTCATAATATCATCATAAGAAGTTTATTGCCACCCAAAGCTTTGGGGCTTTTCTCTTCCTTGATTTCTTTTCAGTGTGCTCCTGAGGCATGTTTATTGTATCTGTGTGAATTGCTGTCTGTGACAGTTTCTACCCATTCTATTTAAGTAGGGGACTTATAACTGTCACAATTTTCTCATCCTCAGTGTCTGCAGTAACATTCTCAGATTCAGGAGGAGTCCTGCTGAAAGCCTATCCCCTGATACTGCCTTAGATAAATCCTTATGGATAACTTTAGGTTTTAGCCCTGGGACCCAATTTATCCTGTACACCACTTTGATTATTTGACTCATTACTGTATAGGATCCCTCCCAAAGCTTATCCAGCTTAGGGCTCTTACCCTTCTTTGTCCTAGGATTGTGGAACCAGGCCGACTCCCCTCTTAAAAGTTTCCCCATGTGACCTTACATCATACAGCCTTTTCATTTTATCAGAGGCTGTCCCCAAATTTTCCCTAGTAAAGATGTGAATTTTTTGAGTTGTGGATTGTAGGGTTTCTATGTAATCAAATGGTTCAAATCCCTTTATTTCTCTTCAGGAACTCCAAACAAGATGTTTGCTGGGGTCCTTAGCTCATGCCCAAACATGAGAAGAGCTGGGGTATACTTTGTACTCTCAGTGACTGCTGTTCTATAAGCCATCAAAAGGAATCGGATGTGCTGGTCCCAGGCCCCTTGGTGCTGTACTACAAAGATAACCAGCTGAACCTTCAAAGTCCACAAAGTGTGCTGCGGAGTTTTGTGGACCCCTAACAGGACTCACAAACCTGTTGAAATACTTTGGATTCAAAGTTTCTCTCTTGATCTATGTATAACTCACCCAGGACCCCAAATCTGATGAAGAATTCATTCACTAGGACCCAGAGCATCTTGATTTCATATTAGATATGCCTCAAGCCATTTTGTGAAGTACTCCAGAGCTACCAGCAAGTATTGATTATTCACAGTCTCTGTCAAGAGACTGTCAAGAACACCAATGGCAATGGGCTCCACTGGTGCCCTCATAGGATACTGTTGCCAAGAGACTCTGACAATTTAAGGGGGATCTTTCTTTGCAAGGGAAGCATCACCTTTCCTTCACCAGCTTTCTACATCCAGATTGCATTTCACCCAGTAGAAATTCTCCCTTTGCTTGGCTAGGGTTTTGCAACCCCAAAATGTCCAGCAGTTTTATGATCATAACATTGCCTCAGAGCCTCCATTTTTAATATATTTGGCACAACCAGCTGTATCCATCACCCAATGATTTATCTCATCTCATATACAATATTTTATCTTTAAACTCCAAGCTGTCCCACTGACCAGATAGCGTCTACTGTTGTATTGTGAAGGGATACTACATTCCAGGGTGGCTACATTTGCCAATTGATTTTCCACTCAGACACTATCCTGATATCAGGATCTTCTCTTTAAGTTTTTAGTTGCTCCAGGGTCCTTTCCTGCAACCCCCCCCCCGAGTGGACGAACCAGGAACAGGGGCACTTCTGCGGATTAGCGAAAGAGGCACACCCATCCCCTTTAGCAACTAATTCGTTGGGCTCCTGCTTGGGGCAGTGTTTGTAATTAGCCTCCCAACAAAGCCATCTGGAAAAAGCATCAGCATTACCATGACAGGCCTGTGAAATCATAGTACTGTGGTTTCTCAAACCATTTGGCAAGCTGTCCCTCTGGATTCCTGACTCTAAAGAGCCATTGCAGGGAAGCTTGGTTAGTCCTGATCATAAATGTCCTCCCATACCGATAGTGATGAAAGTGTTTTCTCGATTTAAACACTGCTAGGATAGGATAAACATTTTGCGTAGGGCAATAATCTCCCTCAGGAGAACTTAGACTTTGACTCTAATAAGCTACCACACTCTCAAGTACTTTGTGTTCTTGTGTCAATACTGCCCCCAAACCATAAACACAAGCCTGTGTGTCCAATGTGAAAGGGGTTTTGAAACATGGATAGGCCAAGACAGGAGCAGTCTGAGCCTTTTTCAACTCTGAAGATGCTACATCACACTCTGCAGATAGCTAAAATGGTTTCCCTTTCTCACGCAACCTACGCAGTGGTTTTGCAATATTGACAACCTACAAATGATCCTTCTGTAATAGTAGCAGTGCCCTGTAAAATGCTGCACATCTGTTGGCATCAGGGGAGTTGGCCAGCTCTATAAGCCTCAATTTTCTTTTGTCCATGAAAATTCCCTCCTCATTAATTGTGTGCCCAAGCTAGACTACCTCTTTTTGGAACAACTCACATGATTTTTGATTCAGTTTCAAATTGGCCACCTTCAGCTTAACACAGTTCATTTGTTGCAATGGGGGAGGTTTAGATTGGATATTAGGAAAAGCTTTTTCACTAAGAGGGTGGTGAAACACTGGAATGCGTTACCTAGGGAGGTGGTAGAATCTCCTTCCTTAGAGGTTTTTAAGGTCAGGCTTGACAAAGCCCTGGCTGGGATGATTTAACTGGGAATTGGTCCTGCTTCGAGCAGGGGGTTGGACTAGATGACCTTCTGGGGTCCCTTCCAACCCTGATATTCTATGATTCTATGATTTGTACATGTTTTAGTTCCTGTTTAAATGTTTTAGCATGCACCACGATATCCTCTAGGTATAACACGGAGGCTGAGAATGGCTTTCCTTGTAATACCCTCTCCATTAGCTTCAAATGTGGCTGGTGAATTGCACAAGCCAAAAGCCATCACTTTAAATTGCCATAAGCATCGTCCTGCTGTGAAAGCAGTTTTTCCCCCCTTGTCTTTTGGATCCGTTTCCATTTGTCAATGCTCACTTTTAAGATACAGTGTGGAAAAACCAAACTGAATCTGCTACAGCATCCAAGGTATCTATCTAGGTACCATCTGTCATAAATATAAAGGGAAGGGTAACAACCTTCCTGTATACAGTACTATAAAATCCCTCCTGGACAAAGGCACAAAATCCTTTCACCCTTTACCTGACCAAAAGGTGACCAATAAGGGGACAAGATACTTTCAGATCGGGAGGTGGGGGAGAGGTTTTGGTCTGTCTGTTCTGTGTGCTTGCCAGACACAGATCAAGGAAGCAAGCAATCCAACTCCATTGGAATCAGTAAGTACTAGCAAGGGAATGCGTTAGCTTATTTTTGTTTTGGCTTGTGATTTTCTCTGTGCTGAGAGGAAGGTGTATTCCTGGTTTTCTTTTTGTAACTTTAAAGTTTGACCCAGAGGGAAATCCTCTGTGTTTTTGAATCTGAATGCCCTGTAAGATTATCTTCCATTCTAATTTTACAGAGGTGCTTCTTTTACCGTTTTTCCTTCTAATAAAGTTCTGTTTCTTTTAGAATCTGATTGGGTTTTTTTTGTGTCCTAAAAATACCCAAGGTTGGTCTGTGCTCAGCTTGTTTATTCTCAAGCCTCCCCAGGAAAGGGGGTACAGGGACTTGGGGGGATATTAGGGGGGAGTAGGAACTCCAAGTGGTCCTTTCCCTGAGTTTGTCTAAATCACTTGGAGGTGGCAGCTTTACCTAATCCAAGATACAAGGGAGAATTTGTGCCTTGGGGAGTTTTTAACCTAAGCTGGTAGAAATAAGCTTAGGAGGTCTTTCATGCGGGTCCCCATGTCTGTACCCTAGAGTTCAGAGTGGGGAGGGAACCCTGACACCATCTATTCATGATAATGGATAAGAAGCCTTTAAAATGACTTCCTGTAACTTTCTATAGTCTATACGTACCTGGTGCTGCCACCCTTTTTTTTTTTTTAACCAGAACTATGGGTGAGGCCCCCAGAACTGGCTGAAGCCTCAGCAATGCTGTCCTGATACATTTCCTTCATGACCTGTAGTGCCTCTTCCCTTTCTGCTGCTGGTAACTGGCGAGGTGCCTGTTTAATGGGTCAGTTTCCCCCAGAACCAATCTTGTGCTGGACCAGAGTAGTACAACCTATATCTTTGTTGGATCAAGAGAACAACTCCTGATTCATAACCGGAAAGTCTCTTATACTGTTCTGCTGTTCCCCATTTAAGTGTGCAGCACTCCACTGTTCCAAGTCCAGTAGAAACTCTGGGACCTCACCTTCACCCTCTTTTCCCTAGTAGTTTTCTTCTACACCAGATCTGCCAGTTCACATTTTGCCACTGCAGTCCCTTTTTACTGTTTGCTTCTTGCCATAATCATTCAGCAAATGAACTGGGATCAGTTCTTGGTTCTGATCCACAAGAGCTTTAGAAGCCAAGATTCCTCCAATACCTTGGGTCTAAAAACAGGTTTCAACCACTCCTCATCTTTGCCTTGCTGGAAAGCTAACACATCATATAGCTGTTACAATACTTTCTGCCCTCAGTGGTAGGACAATTCATTCACTGCAAACCAACTGCCTACACACCATTTATCTTACCTGGGCCATATCTTTAAAGGGATTTCCACAGACTGAATTTGCAAGACACCTTTCCTTGTATTGTTTTCAGTTATTAGCCTTAATGAAATCCAAATATTAGTTCATTCACTATTACAGTCACCCAGATTTCTTGCTCGAATTTCAAAGGTCCAGTCTTCAAACAGGTTTAGTTACCCCAGTCACTGTCTCTGTTTGAGACCAATTAAGGCATTTTAGATCCCTCTATTCCCTAGCTTTTTTAGCACATCTGGTCTTATAACTTATCTTTGAACATGTGCCAGTTCTTCCTATACACATCACAGATCAGATTACACACTCAATAGCCAAACTCAAATCTAAGAGAAACCTATGGGGCTGACCCTTGTACCTCCAAGCTTTGCCTCTTCAGCCTGGTGTCCCCTTGTTTCCCAAACTGGGAGAGATGCGTTCAGTAGACACGTGTGACATTCTGCCTTGGCCCACCTTAAATTTATAACAATCCTCTTTGTGGCCAATTTCATGATAGTACCAGCATTTAACTGAACTCTTTGCTTTAGTTCTTACATTATTGCCAATTTCCCTTGTTTTACAAGCTAAGTTTATCATTTGTTCCAACCATTCAGTGCAGCCAAGAACCAGATTAGAATCCCCTCTTTCATCAGACATATTGAACATGGAGCTGTACTTACAAGGCTAATGGAAGTCAGCTTCATCTTCCTCACTTACAGTTGCTTCCTCTTCTGGTGAGCTACTGCAAGAAAAGATTCAAGTTCTGTGGCAAATCCTGCAATCTCTCTGTCTTTGGCCTCATTTCGCTGACCTTAATCTGTAAATCGAAGTCCTGCTGAACACCTATAAATTGGTCCATTGCAAATCTATCCTGGAAGGCTTTGGTGGAATCCAGATATGCCAGGAACACAAATCACTGCAGGTGCTCTGCCAGCCCTTAGCTGTGCCCTGGCCAACTCAGATTGATGTCTAGATTCAAACCATATGTCAAGGACTTGTAGCAGGTCTGGATCATTCCATCTCTTTTCTGGGGGTAAATTCTGCACCATCAGAGCTGGGCCACCCAAGTTGGCTGCTACTATATCCCCCTTTCTGTGCCGCCTTCCAGCCATTCATTTAAGCTATAATGTTGAATTGAGCCAAATAAGCCTCCCAAGGAGTTTCCCCCTCAAAGATAGTGAGCTTTTGCATTATTTGTGCTGAGACAACCTGACCTCTCCCCTCTGGGCCTCTGTAGGTTACAAAGGGGGCAGAAAACTATTGTAAATGTCTGATTTTACCCAAATCCTCTGGCTGGCTTAATTCCTCCCCAGATGGCTGCCTTCCATTGTGGGCAGTGACTCTTTGATTTCCTCCTATAGCTGAGTTTTTAGCTCCAAAAGTCCTTGTTGCAGTTCATCTCAGTTGGCAAGTTCCGTATTGGTTAAAACTTGCTTGGTCTTTACTGCTTTGTGGAAAATCCTCTGGTCTATGGCATTCACCTTATCTCCACTTTACCATTCCAGCCTGGTGTGTTTTAGCTGGGTTTCCCAATATGTCCAGGCACTTTGTAGTTGCTACTCCAATAGGAATGTCATCTCAGCCTGCAAGTCATCTGGGAAACCTCCAGCACTTGTTTTAAATCTGGTCTTAATTCCTTGTGAAATCTCCAACTCTTGTTTTAAAATCCTGCTGGCCATTTTTGATTTCTGAAAGCACCTTCGTTATTTGTTCCATCTTAGTGCAGCAGGAATAACAGCTCTCAATATCCCTTCCTGGAAGCTGGATCCTGCTCCTGACACCACTGTTATCCCTTTTCGACCTGAGTGGCTAGTCAAAGTTTGTGGTCCTGAGGGTATTCCAGTTGGGAGTAGAAATTGGTGATAGTTACATATTTCTTTGATATTATTTTGTTTATTTACAAATAATGTACAAAGTCCTGTATATCTGAACTCAGAGGGAATCAAATAGCAGGAACCAGCTTGTTCTGCAGAAATGCTTTTCAGCCTAAACCCCTGACTCAAAAATCTCTTCAGGTTTCTTACAAGGTCCGCCACATGCTTTCAGCTGCTACTTCAGCCTCCCCTCTCACTCAATCTGTTGGGTGTTATCTTCCTCCATTTACCCTTCTCTCCCCTCATCCCCCCATCACCGCACTTGGTGACCATACCCAGTCAAACCCTCCACTCACCTGATGCTAGTTTCTGGGCAGACTCTTAGGCTTTGTTTTAGGTGAGGCCCCCCCAACTGTCTTACAACTGATTTAAATGGGGGACTCATTCACACATCAGTTTAAAGAGGGTTTAACTCAACCCACAACATTTCACCCAGCTCATAACACTGTGAGCCTGGCATGAAGTCTGCTGATGAAAGGGCTTGTACTGAGTGGCATGTGAACCCCATAAAGCTTGTATGACTATAGATGACAGGATAGGTTTGAGTATATCCACATCTTTCAAACATGCTTCCATGAAAAGAGGAGGATATGGTCCAGATAATTTAAAATGAGGTAAATTGGCAGTGGAGAAACACTGTCATTACAAATGACAAAGAGTTCAAGGCATTTCTCCTGTTCCCTGAGAAGACTCATCACATTTCCCTATATCTTCCATAAAAATTCTGATTACACTTTGTGTTCATGCCATCGCCTTTTATTTTTCACAGAAATCAAAATACTGCACCTACTGTACTTATTCTGTGGTGTTATGTATTAAAGTGTTTACGCTAAGAAGAATCACACTAGCGATGTGTGGGTGATAGCTTTGTTATTTTAGAAATGCTAAAACTGAGACGTTCACAAGTCACTATGGAAATGAACTGGCTCTTGCCACGTTCTGTAGTAAAGGTTTAAAAAAATGCAGCAATAATATATATATTATATTGCTGCATTTTTGAAATCTTTATTACAGAACATGGCAAGAGCCAGTTCATTTCCATAGTGACTTGTGAACGTCTCAGTTTTAGCATTTCTAATATATATATAACATAAAAACAATGATCGTACAAGTGATAATTTATAGCCCAGTTGTGCAAACACTTACTATCCTGTATAGTACTTAGAGTCTATGTGATAGACAATAAAAAAGAACAGAGAGGAAGGGAGGGAGAGAGAGCTTATTCCTATCCTCCCCCACTAGTATAAGTGGGAGTTTTGCCATTGACTTCCACTGGAGCAGGATTGGTTTTATAGGGTATGTCTATGCTGCAAAGACAAACCTGCGGCATAAAGTCTCAGAGCCTGGGTCAGTTTGACTTGGTTTTGCAGAGCTTTGGCTGTAGGGCTAAAGAGTAGCAGTGTTGATGTTTGGGCTCAGGCTGGAGGCCAGGCACTGAATCCAGAGAGGGAGAGAGTCTGAATCCAGGCTTCAGCCCAAGCCCAAAAATCTAGACTGCTTTTTTCCCCCCAGGAGCAACAAAAAAAACCCATTTCCAAAACAGCTGTCAGAGTGTCTTCCTTTCATTTTTCATCAGATTTGTTACTATCACTTTGAACTATATAACCGGCTGACTAAATTATCTGTATTGATCACCAGGGGGCACATCACAGTTTGTAGAACACATATATAGTATGGTGTAACTATAATGTAAAAATGCTTATGAAATGTTTCAAGTTGTAGTAGTCCCTAGTCATAAATGCAGAAGTTTCTCATCTGCACTCCTCCTCTAACCGCTACACTTGCCCCAGTGACCCCTTCCCAGCCCATCTCCTGATCTCTCTCCATAACCACCTCTCATCCCCTGCTTACTCTTAACCTCTCAACCTCTGGATCTTTCCTCTCGCAATACAAGCATGTTGTAGTTTAGTTTCTCCCATTTTTAAAAAGAAACAAAACAGAAAAATACCCCTTGATCCCACTTGCCTCCCAATTACCACCAATTACCAAATCCATTTCTCCTTCCTTTCATATCTAAGCTAATTGAATGCACCATTTACAGTTGCTGTCAGAAGCTCCTCTCCTCTTAGGCCATCTCCAGTCTGGCTTCCACCCCTTTGCCCTCCATGGAAACTGCTCTTAATAAAGTCTCTAATGACTTCTTCCTAGCTAAAGCTCACAGCCAGTACTCCATCCTCATCCTCCCTGGCTTTCACACCTTCCACACAGCTGAAATCATGTCCTTCCTTGCCTTCTGTGCCTCTGTCCTCTCCTGGTCCTCCTCCTGCCTTTCTAATCACTCTTTCAACATATCTATCAGAGGATTTTCCTCATCAACTCTATAGCTTTCTGTGGGCATTCTTCAGGATCTCTCCTTAGTCCCTTTCTCTTCTCCCTCTACACCTTGTCTCTAGGTATTCTCATCTATAAACAAAAACTCAAATACCATGTCTGTGTGGCTGATTCACAGATCTACCTCTCCATTCCAGACCTGTCTCTTTCTGTCCAAACTAAAATCTCAGCCCGTCTATCTGACATCACCTTATGAATGTCTAGCCATCAATTCAAGCTCAACATGGGTAATAATCAATGGTGCAAGTAAGCCTGTACAGTCAGGTATGCTGTACCATTAAGACATTTATCGCTGGTACACCATACCGGAAAGACACATTTGGTATCTGCTGAACACCACAGGGCTCTCCCAGGAACTGCAGCAGCGAAAGGAGCAGATCGTGGGGCGGGGACCCCACACCAGCAGCTCCTCTGGTGTGGCTGTACCACCCTCAGTTCCGTCCCCAGCCCTTCCATGCAGCTGCATCTCCTGTTTGGGGTCTGTACAGCCCCGCTAGCGGGCCAGGCTTGGGGAAGGCCTGGGGGCGATAGAGTCGCACTGGAGGAGCTGCCAGCAGCCCCAAATTCTGCTCCTTTTTCCGCTGTGGTTCCCAGAAGAGCCCTGCGATTCAGTGAATACCGATTTCTATTCATGGATATCCGCATCTGCGGGTGTAAATTTGTATCCGCACAGGACTCTAGTCAGGAAACATTTTTTGCAGGGGGCGGGGGGTGGGGTCAGGGGATCGCCATGTAAAGACGTCTGGTGGGAGAGGCACAAAGGATCAAGTGACCCTCCCCAGGCTCAAGAGCCCTGCTGGCCCGAAAAGGGAGAGGAAGGGGCGGGACCAGAGCCAGAAGGCCAGAGCTGACAGGAGAGAGCCAGGCACCCGCCCAGGCAGCTGCTATGCTGCACTGGGCAGCATCCAGGAGTGGCTCCGGGGCCTCTCTGCCACGAAGAACAGCTGAATGCCAGGGGGAGCTGGTGCAGCTGGAGGACGGACACCGCCCCCCAGGTAATATGGGATGGGGAGAGCGCGGGGGCCCCATTACCTTGGTGCCATCTTCATCTCTGACTTCTCTCTCTAGCTTCTCACATCCAGGATATGTCTAAGTCTTGAAGAGTCTTTCTCCATCACATCTCTAAGATATGGCCCCTAGTGAGGTTTATTGGAAAGCCTGGGAGGTGGGCGGGCACAAGCCCACCCACTTATAAAGGCCCCTCCCCCAGCCTAGCAGGAGGGACCACTGGACCTGGCTTCCAACTGATTCCTTGGGACAACTAATGAGAAAACAGGGTCAGGAGTGATGGTCAGAGGTTCAAAGCAAGGGTATCGGATGGGGACACTGAGCAGAGGACCTCGGACAGGGCCCACTGCTCCTCAAAGGTGTCTAGAGAGCAAGCGGATGCTGCCCAGTGGAACTCTGCCTGGAGGCGTGAGACCAGGGAGGAACGGAAATAGGCCCCACAGTCGCAGAGCACCCCCTCGTCTAGCATCCTCCTCCTGGAATGATAGATGGTGACTTTGGCCCGGGCCAGGAGGAGGTTGACGAGGAGATCTCGTGACTTCGTGGGGCCATGGATAGGGTGTGTGAAAATGAACAAGTGTGGGGAAAAGTGCAGCCAGAACCTCAACAAGAGGTTCTGGAGGAGCCAGATTCAAGGTAGGCGTGCACCAGGTTCTCCCTCACACCACAGAAGGTGCAGGCCTCAGGAATGGGGGTGAACCATGCCAGGTACACGCCCATGCTCATGGCTCCGTGAAGAAGCCGCCAACCAATGTCCCCGGTGGGCCGTGGGACGAGGGTGGAATAGGGCAGAGTGGCCTCCCTCTGAATCTGAATCTGAGCCTGAGGGATCACTAAACTCCCCCAGGAGAGCAGAGCCAGGCCAGGTCTGCCCCCTGCACTGGAAGCAAAGGGGTGTGGCAGGAAGTAGAAAAGGCAGGCCCTGCAGCTCAGTTGAACAGGAGTCAGATGTCTCCAGACTGCTGCTGGACTCCAGAGCTGTACAGCAGCCTGCCCCCAGAGGAGTCCGACCCAGGAGAGGAATTGCCATGACTGCTGTGTGCAGTGCAGCCCGAGAAGATTGAGGACCCTTGGACTACGGAACACTCTGCCTGGACTGTGGTTGGAAGTAACCCAGGGAAACCAGAGTTTATTCTGGTTTTGTTGCAGGAGCATGAGTCAGTGTATTTCGGTGGGATCTCTGCTGACCCAGTGGAGGAGCCATTCACCACCGTTAGTCCCTGGGCTGGGACCCAGTGGAGGACGTGTGCCCGAGTTCCCCTGCAGCCAATTCCAACCCCTAGAGTGGCAGCCTATTCACCCCTAGGCCAAAAGTCCTGTGCTTTGTTGGTGGTTTGACCCGTCCAGAGGGCCAGAGTCCCAGACTGTGTGGTTGCTGGCTGCCTTAGCTAGGAGGTGTAGGCAAGAGCCTGCTTACTGCTCTGCCTGCCAGAGGGCCAGAGCTATAGACTACTAATTGACTGTTGCCTGACAGCAACAAAGAGTGGCCCCTCTCTGAGCTTGAGGAACCACTACCTGGCCTTTCCTATGCATCCACACAGCTAAAACTTTTGTCTAGGCTTTCAGCATCTTGTGTCCCAAATACTTCAATGTAGCGGGGTGGTTACCTGCTCCTGTCCTGTAGGGCTTAAAAAGCCAGCTCTGGGAGAGAGCCAGGGCTGAGGGCAAGAAAGGCTAGGCTGACTGGGGAAATGGCCGCAACTGAGCCATGCCCCAGTCAGGCGCAGCTGGGGCCTATAAAGGGGCCGCTAGGCTAAAGCTTAGCCAGAGTCTCTCTCTGCTTTCGGAAAGAGAAGGGCCTGGCTGCAGGGACCTGAGGAAGTACCTAGATTGGAGCAGAGCTGAGGGTGAAAGGCCAGGGGAGAAGGGGAGCTCCGGCCTAGAAACCCCCAGGTTGTGAGGCCTAGATTAGGGCTTATTAGGTACTGGAGTACAAGGGGGCAGCTTCTGCATAGACAGAGGCAGCAGGTCCCACCCCCCTTGTTGGTGATGAGTAGCTGATACGCTGCAGTCTGCCCCGGGGAGTGGCGCTAAGCAATGACAGGCAGTAGCCAAGACTGAGATGAGGTGGGGGTAGTGGGTGGGGGTTCCCTGGGGAGGGGAGACCCTCAGGGATTGCTGGGGGTTTACTGCCGGGGGCAGCACCCCAGTGGGAGGAGGCACCGGGTCCTGGGAGGGACCGGGCCCAGTGGTAAGGCGGATCACCAGACGACAGAGGGCACTCCAGAGACTGACACGCTAATTCCCGCAGATGAGCAGTAGGAGGCGCCACCGAGTGAGTCTGTGCCCCATAACATGTAACATCCTTTTTTCTAGCTTTGGCAAATGCAATCTTACCCTGCTGATATCCATTCAGAATACTGCTGCAAAGATCATTTCCCTAGCCCATTGCTTTGACTCCTCTCTGCGTCCCTCCATTGGCTCCTTCTTATTTATTATATCAAACATAGGCTACTTGTCTTAACTTTCAAGTCCCATCATGGTCTATATACACCCTACCTATCATATCTCATTCACTATGGAAAGTTTGATCCCCACCCCTGCTCCAGTGATGCCAGTCTCTATTGCACTGGTTAAATTTTCAAAAAAACCCAAACTTTTCACTTTCTTCCATGCTTCTGTTCTTTCTTCATGCTTGGGCAGTGCTCTTTGTAAACATCTCCAACACTAACTCATCCTCCAGACACCTCTGTAAAACTTGCCTTGTCTGTAATGCCGACAAAAAATTGACATTGGTTAGGCTGCTGTGCACTGATACCACAGCTTATAATGCTGACTAATATGGTTTAAGTGTTTCTTTGTACTCCCTCATCTATCAATCTCTTGTTTAATACATAGGGCTTGTCTGTACAGGAATATTCAGGAAAATTAATCTGAATTAACAAAAGGTGTGAATTTAAAGTGGATTAGTTAAACTGCATTACCCTGCTCATTCAGAATTAAAGTGACTATTTCAGTCAGTTAAACTAAACAAATGAAGGTCACGTTAATTCAGAATGAGCCCTTAGCTTGTAAACTCCTTGGGGGCAGGGACTGTCTGTTTTGTTCTGTGTCTGTACAGAACCTAGCACAATGGGGTCCTGATCCATGGCTAGAGCTCCTGGGTGCTACAATAATATATAATATAATACTAGAAGGAGCTCAAAGACCACAGTAATGGGTATGCCATAAGACCCTATGGAGAATAGAAAGTAAATGTGTAATATACATTTAATTCAATAAAGTAAAATTCTCAAAAGCCATCTAATACATTCAGTCTATACTGTCGGTATGTATTATTATATTCAGAACTATGATGGACCAGTTATAAGAATGTCTAGCTTTTAACTGGTTCTTCACTTCCTGCTTCCTTTATTATTGTGGCTTTATGTTTCACTCAGGAAGAGACTGGTTAGTATCTATTTTAATGTCCCCCTTCTCCATTTTTGTATCTTTTTCTTTGTCTCCTTAACTCGAATTTCTCCCATTAATTACACTAATATATAACACCAAGCATCAAGGAAGCTGATTGCTCGGCTTTCAGTGAAGGTAGTTGCCTGTGACTCCATTGGACCCAGTAAAAGAGCATAATTATGTTTTCTGTTTTCATGAGTGCAGGATTCACATGGCCAAATCCAGACATAATTTGTTTTAGAAAGATTCTCATGACCTGATTATCAACATCAGGATTTTTTATTCTTCAAAATGAATATTAGCCTGTTATTATTAGCCAGAATTATATACTATCATTTAAAGTCTCAGTGTTATAACTATTGCCTTTCCTTCAGCTTACAATTCCTGCTTACTATTTATTTTATTTGGAACATTCCCCAAGAATGTTTTATTCTTTAAAGAGAAAAAAATAAAGAGCCCATAGGTAACCTGAAATCTTTGCGATGCTGTTTTTGGGACAATAGTATTTGATTAATAGGTGGAAAGAATTTTAGTAAACCTACATTCATCCAGAGCAGGATCCATCAGCAAATCAGTGTCACTTAGCAGGATTAAAAGAGAAAAGAAGCCGCTGATCTACCTTGCATCTGCTTTCCTTAATTAATTTTACTTTGTGATTTAAGTTCCAGTTGGTTAGTGCAGCAATAAACTAAACATTTTACATTTTAAAATACAAAAAAGTGTATTAACACTGTGATAGGAAATTGTTTCCAGTAACTTAGTGCTTATGTTTATATGCTTCTTTGGGGATTTCCTTATGATTTTGGTTATTAATTCTCTAGCAATGTCTGAAAGATCACAGCAAAAACAAAGCTAAATTTAGGAAGATGAGATGGTATAAACATATTACTAGCCCTTCCCCATAACTATATTGGACTGACCATCGTTGATTGTGTTTAATTCCTGAGATGATGATTATCCTAAATTATATCCTGTTTGAAGTATAAATGTTTCTTCATGAATCTGACGAAGTGGGTATTCACCCACGAAAGCTTATGCTTCAATACGTCTGTTAGTCTATAAGGTGCCACAGGACTCGTTGCTGCTTTTACAGATCCAGACTAACACGGCTACCCCTCTGTTTCTTCACAGTGTGCCAGAGTAGCATGTATGCTTCTTACTAAGACTTCTAATTATCTTTATTCTTCAGAATGTTGCCTGAAAAGCATGTGCCTGCCTACATCCAGACTGATTCATCCAGAGGGAAGCATCTTGAGAAGACTAAACTTCAATGTGCAGTTCAAGGTCAGAAGCTTCAAAAGTTAGAGCAGTGAATGCTTTCAGACCTCTCTTAATTGGAACTAAATCTTGGTGTTTCTGCTCAGACCAACAACGATTTAATGAGCACAGAGACTGCACTCCTCTCTGTCCCCCTAAAGATGGATTCCAGGTCACACTGAGGTACACTGAGGAGGGATTGTGTGGGAAGTATGCACTACCATTCCCTCGACTGTATCTATTCTGTGAATAAACAGCAGACTTCAGGCTCCAGGAATGCCAGATCAACTTGTTTCACAAGTGCTAGACGAACTCTAACTTTTCCCAGGACTTGTCCTATCAAAACTGTTGTATCAACCAGGCAAGGTACTAACAACAGGGACTTTATTTTCAAAGTGGAAACTTCTTTACCAAGCTGCTGCTGCATCCTTGGTAGCTTTCTCCCAGCCTCTCAACTCCTCCCCCCTCCTTGCTGTTTCCTGTCCTTTCAGACTCCCAACAGCCAGTGCTCCCAATTCTAATAATTACAAGCAACATCTAAATACCACATTCCCTCCTCTCTTAAGAAACTCTCCCAATTAAAATAAACATTATTGTTCTAACCACAGGAACAAATATGAAACAAGACACTATACTGTTGGCAGAAATATTATGCTGAAAACACTGTAGATACTACATAACAGTCTCTAGTCCAGACAGGTGGTCGTCTGGGTCTGACAGGCCGTTTCTCAAGCCCCAGTTCCAGTGTAATGTCTTGTTGTGTTGGTACTATGGTGAAGTCATCCAGTGCAGACTGCGTGTTGGCATAATCTCCTCTTGGTGCATAGGCAGGTGCAAGATAAGAAGCATTCCATACCCACCCATCAGAAAGTCGATAGGTGTAAGATCCCTTCTTCTCTATGATTTTAAGAGGAGCTGTGAATTTATGTTTCCCTTTGTGTAAAATTCCAGGTTTTCATATTCTAACGAAGGAACCATACTCAAACTTTGCTTCCTTAGCACCCCATCACTTATCTGTGAAAGCCTTAGACTTTGCTTGATTCTGTTCAACTGTTTTTCTCACATCATCCTCTGTTGGGGCATCAGGTCGTGTCTTTAACAATCCAGCAATGTTCAGTTTAGTATTCGTCTGTTTCCCATGCAGTAACTCTGTGGGTGATCTTTGCGTTGTGGCATGTCGTGTAGCTCGGTATGCTTGCAAGAAATCAGTAGTGAAGGGTATCCACAATCGCCCTTTCAGTTTAGCTGTTTGCAAACTCTCTTTCAATATTCTGTTAAACCGTTCGATTTCCCCATTGGCTTGAGGGTAATATAGGGATGACCTTCTGTGTAAAATGTTTCTCTGTGCTAGAAAAGTTTCAAACTCCATGGAAGTAAATTGACTACCATTATCTGAAACCAGTTCTTTGGGGTTACCTTTCCTGCTAAAACTGAAGAGAGAAACTTAATTACTGTAGCAGAAGAGATTTGCAATGTAAACACTACCTCAGGCCATTTACTTAAATAGTCAATTAAAGTGATGGCATAACGGCAGTCAATTGGAGCAGTGTCAAAGGGTCCTACAATGTCAATTGCCACTTTTCCCCATGCAGATTCAGGAAGAGGAACAGGCTGTAATGGAGGAGTACATGTCACTGCTGTCTTATCATGCATTTGGAAAGTGACACAGGATTTTATGAGTACTTCAGTTTGAGAGTCTATCCCTGGCCACCAATACAGATTCCGTTGTCATTGTTTGATTTGGACAATTCCTTGATGAGTATCGTGTGCCAGGTGTATGAGTTTTGGCTGTAATTCTTCTGGCACAAGGAGCCGGTGTGTACCTAGTAGCACATAGCCATCAAACAAAGAAAGTTCATCCTGAACTCTAAAATAAGGCAGCAAAACTGGGTCAAGGTTTTTAGGGTGACTGGGCCATCTCTTTGTCAGAAATTCCCATAGTTTTTTGTTGAATTGGAGAAGCTGAACAAGCAGCTTGAAATAGTTCTTTTGTAACTGCAGTAAGAGTGCTTGTAATAAGCGCAACTACCACATCCTCCGGTGGACCATCTGGTGAAGGCAAAGGCAGGCGAGAAAGGCAATCAGCGACCACATTTTGGTTTCCAGGCTTATATTCCAGTTCATAATTGAAAGAGAGAGATCATCGAGCAATACAGTATCCTGCTCTTCCCAGTCCTTTTGTGGTGAGCAAAGTCGTCAAAGGGCTGTGGTCTGTGCGCAACTTGAACGTTTGGCCCCACAGGTAAGCTCTCAATTTTTCAGTAGCCCAGACACAAGCAAGTGCTTCTTTTTTGACTGTAGAATATTTTCTCTCAGCATTACTTAGCGTTCTTGAAGCAAATGCAACAGTCCTCTCTGTGTTGTCCTCATGCAGTTGTGTGAGAACAGCCCCAAGTCCATAATCAGAAGCATCGGTAGTTACAGTTGTGGGCAATGCAGGACTGAATAGTGCAAGTACTGGACTAAGTACAATCAAGTCTTTCACCGTTTCAAAACTAGCTTGTGCATCCGTTGTCCACACTAAGGTTGAACTTTTCCATAGTAATTCCCATAATGGTTCAATGACAGAAGCATAATTGGGAACGAATTTTGCATACCAGGAGGTAAGACCCAAAAAGGAAAGTAAGATTTGCAAATCTGTTGGAGGAGGAGCATTTGAAATTGCCAGGATATGATCTGGATCAGGTTTTAGTCCAGCCTGTGAAATTGTATGCCCCAGAAAGGAGAGTTCAGTTTGTCTAAATTTGCATTTGGACCTATTGAGCTGGAGGCCTGCTGTGCTGATGCAGTTTAGTACAGACTGCAGTTATTGTCTTGCTCCTCAGAAGTATTTCCAAACACGATAATGTCATCCAGATAGCACTAAACTCCATGTTGATTCTTCAGAATCAATTACATCATTTTTTTGAAAGGCACTTGGGGCAGATGCGAGACCATATGGAACACGTTTAAAACGAAATAGTCCTTCATGTGTAATAAATGCCGTGAGGTCTCTGCTGTCTTCATGCAATATAACCTGGTGGTATGCACTCTGCAAATCAAAAGTAGAAAACATCTTTGCTCCATGGAGTTCTGCAAATAATTCTTCTATGTGAGGAAGAGGATGGCTGTCAATCACAATAGCTTTATTTGGCTCCCTTAAGTCCACACAAAGGCAAATGCCTCCACACTTCTTCTGCATCACTGCTATAGGTGAAACCCATTCCGAGGAGTCGATCTCTTCAATAATGTCCTTTTGAACAAGTTTTCTAAGTTCTTCTGAAACAGCTTCCCTGACTGAAAATGGTAAGCGCCGTAACTTCTGTCGTACAGCCATCACATTATTCTGCATTTTAACTTTATGCAGAAACCCATAAGCACAGCCGAGTTTCTCCTCAAGTTGGTGTTGGGTCTCAGCTGAAACTGGTGTGTGTACCGCAAGAGTGCTTTGCTGAGGAAGATCAATTCATCCATTAACTACCCTGAGATTTAAAGCAGCCAATAAATCTCTGCCAAGGATAGGAGTGCCTTTGTGGACAATGTAGAATTCTGCAGTTACACAGCAATCACCAAAAGTAACTATTACTGGCAGGCAGCCATGTACTGGAATATGGTTTTTCAAATAGCACACCACGTGAAGTTTGGGTTCAGTAAGAGGCACATCTTTAAAGTAAGGCAGATAGATGGAATCAGGTAGTATAGATACTGTTGAGCCAGTGTCCAACGTTAGCTGAATAGAGTGTGGTTTGCCTGAGGGTATGGCGAAAATGTATACAGTGCACTTTATCTGTTCTGGAATATGTGCAGTAGTGATTTTGTCCATGCTCAGCACAGTAACATCTGGTATTGTAACTGCATGCACCTGTTGATTGAACTGGCTACTGCTACATACTTTAGCAAAATGCCCAATCTTTTTGCAATGATTGCACTGAGCTACTTTTGCTGGACATCCTGTGTAGCTTGCAAGGTGTTGTGGGGATCCACAGTGAAAACATACTTTTACTGTATTTTGAATTTGCTGATTTGGTGGTTTTTTCATTAGTTTTCCTCTTGCAACTGTGTGTCTGCAGTGGTAGCGAACTTTTCTACAAAGGAGTCACAGCCTGGATTGTACCTCCTGTATCCATGCTCATTATTTTGGCTTCAGCTGTAGCTGACTCAATCTGAGTTGTAATGGTTATTGCTTTTTCTAGTGTAAGTTGTGGTTCTAGAAGTAAGCGTTCTCTTACATGAAGCATGGTTGTTTTCTCAATGAGCTGGTCTCTAATCATCTCATCTGCCATATTCCCAAAGTCACCAGTTACAGTCAGACTCCTCAGGGAAGCAATATACTGCATTATAGTTTCCCCTGGTTTCTGCTCATGCTGGTGAAATCTGTAGTGATTAGCTACTACATTCACTTTTGGCACAAAAATTTTTTTTAATGCAGTGAGTGCAGTCTCATATTTATCATCTGCAAGGGGAAAAGTGTAAAATATATGCTGCCCTTCTGCTCCAAGGCAGTGGATTAGCAGAGCATGCTTTCTTACTTCAGAAATCTCTATAGCACTGATTGCAAGCAGATAAGTCTCAAACATATGGATCCAGGTAGTAAAAGCAATTGGAGGCTCACCTGGGCTTTGCAGAAAGGGTGCAGGTGGGTTCAGAGGCAGAAGATCCATCCTCGTCACCAAAATGTTGTATCAACCAGGCAAGGTACTAACAAGCTTCAACAGGACTTTATTTTCAAAGTGGAAACTTCTTTACCAAGCTGCTGCTGCATCCTTGGTAGCTTTCTCCCAGCCTCTCAACTCCTCCCCCCTCCTTGCTGTTTCCTGTCCTTTCAGACTCCCAACAGCCAGTGCTCCCAATTCTAATAATTACAAGCAAAATCTAAACACCTCAAAAAACAAATTTGCTCCCAATTACAATAAAAGCTGTCAGAGGAAACCTCAGTAAAATCCACTTCCTTGTACTATCACTTCTCTTAGCATTCTGAAGGGGTGGCTACACCATTATAGCAAAAATGAAATGCAAAGCTTAACAACCTTTCCTACTTGTAGATTAGATTATGCCTTTAGACACAACCCCGAGCAAAGGCTGGTGTGTAGGCTGCACCAACTCAAGAGCAGGCATTCTGACTCAAGGTACCCTTTCTGAGGCACAATTCCCTCCCTGCTTTCTCCTTGCTCAGGGCAGGAGAGTGTTTTGCCGCTGGCCTCTATGAACACCTGCTGCACCAGCCAACAAGGGAGTGGATCCAAAGTGCTGACTATTTCCTATATATTTCCACCCACTTGCTCAAGGAAGGGAGAAAATGTACATGATGGACCCCTTGATGGCCTGGACCCAAGGTTCTCAGACTGCATGCCCAAGCAGTGGAGTGTAAGTTCCAATTTAGCCCAATAATAAGGAAAAACCCACCCTTCATTAGTAAGAATAACAATGACAGGAGTACTGCAGACTGTGACCCCCTCAGTGCAACTCAGGTATCATTTGTGAAATTATTTAAAACTTCTGTAGGTTTAATAAAAATGAGGTTAGCAATTGGTTCCCAAAATCAGTTACCTTGGTTGCTTTCCCATCAACAGACATCTTGTATGTTCAGTTTTTCATTAGAGTTTTTAATATCCTAGGGAAATAAAATTTATAAGATACTTATTACAAGCTAAGTTAATATGCAGTTCTTGCAGACTGCAGGATATGTGTAGCACATCTGTCAGCAGGGAAATAATAATTTTAAAAAACCCCAATTGGCTTTTTTAAATGTCTAAATTTTATAACACACCCAGGACTCAAAGCCTGACCATCCACAGCATGACTTATCCTAAATTTCACCAACAATTCTGCCAGTAAACATGTATTAGCAGTAATCCCCCGGTGATCATAGAAGGCATAAACTAGAGTGCTTAACAGTCAATGTGTTGAATTAAGCCCTGTTGGCCAATGTTCCTTGCCTGTACACTGTCCAGTACAAAGTCATGTCAACTCCAAGAATTTTACATTGTAAGGAGCACTACCTTAGCTATTTCCTTAGATTACACCAAGTCAATCATTACACCAAGTCAATCATTCTCTTGGCTGTGCAGCATTACTGGTGAAATGAGGGGCCATCCAATTTTGTAGAATTCACGAAGCTACAAGACTCTACCTGACTAGAATACAAATATTTTCAAAATAAACCCTCCATGTCTTTGAAATTAGACTATGCACTTGTTCCACATTCAATAGATTTTTCTCTAAAAACTATTTATGGTCAGAGCCATCTTATTCTAACAGATAACAGGGGAAGCAGTTGTATTCACCACTGTGTTTGAATTGTCCAGTTAATCCCTCTTTAATGAGACTATCTTTGTGTCACAAGCAGTGCACTATGAGACCAATTAATTACAAAGTAGAGATGGAAAAAAACCACCTCACTTTAGCTTTCTGCATTCAGAAAAATCAACACATGATAAAGAAAAGGGGATTGTGACAAGGTGCCTCTGTCTTCTGCTGTGTCTACACTGACTGTCGGGAGACCTTCAGTTGTTAAATGCCACTGTGTAGTTTATTTACATTCTTCCACCATCTTTACGGATCCATACACAACATTATTTACAGCATTAGTTTCTTCTCAGCTGTCTGCCAAGGTGAGGAGAGGAAAGAGGTCTCTCCACTTGGAGATCCTCCCTAGTTCTGGCTCTGCTCTGCTGCCGCCAGCCTCCCCTTTCCTTCCTGTGCATTCTTCTACTCCCTGTGTGAATGGACTAATTAGCTCTTTAGTCTTCCCCCAGCCCATTCTAATCTATTAATTAGGCAAAGTCAGGTCCACTCTAGATCAGAATTCTAGCTATGCTGTTGGTTTCCAACACTCTGTCACAGGGATTTTCAAGGATATCTCTCCAGTCTTGACAAACACAAATAGTCTGTGAGCTCAGGGAAGACACAACTTATGCTGACAGGAGGAGTTCTCCTATTGGGGTGGGTAATCTACTTTCCCGAGACATGATAGTTAGGTTAATGGAAGAATTCCTCAGATCTAGCACTGTCTACACTGGGGGTTGTGTCGGCTTAGCTACATCACTCAGGGTCATGGATTTTTCACACCCCTAAGTGCCATAGCTGGTTTGACTTAACTTTTTAGTGTAGACCAGACCTGGAATACGACAGTGGGCAGTTCCTTCTAATTTTTAAAACTAAATGCTTGGCCTAGATATAGTGGTTGGGAGAAAGGCAAAGGATGTGAATTGATAAAGGGTCAGAACTATTTGTGGAAACTTAAATTAAGAGTTTATCACTTGCAAGTGCTTTTTATAACTACAGCACTCTGACAATATTTTAAATATGTATTTAAAATCTTAGCTTTATCTTAGCATTTTTGCTGAGGATTTTTTCCCTAATAAGTATTTAATATATATTATTGTTTTTCACTTTTCTTGAATCTAATCAGTTCAGTTGATGTGAACTAGGGTGGCCAGACAGCACGTGTGAAAAATCGGGATGGGGGTGGGGAGTAATAGGAACCTATATAGGAAAGACCCAAAAATCAGGACTGTCTCTATAAAATCAGGACATCTGGTCACCCTAATGTCAACCTGTTTCTGTAAAGTTGATAAACCTCTTGTTCAACTGGTCCAGCTGGAGGAATATATAAACTCTGCAATCTATGAATTAATGGGAAGAATCATGAAAATTTTTGATTCCACAATGGTCAAAACATTGTCACATCTACAGTGGGGTTTGCCATAATTTGTCCCTTGGAGTAAGGAAAATTTGAAGAATCTGTTATCTTAGTGCTCCTTGCATGGAGTTTGAAAAAGAACACCAGCCCTAATATAGATTCTTGGAGCAGATCGCCCCCACCATTAACCGTTCGTTATGTTGAAAAGTGATAATTTATTCCTATACCTTCTTTCCCCTGTATATTACCCAGTTGCTACTTTGAAACAGATATTTATCTTATTACTAGTTGGTTTTCCTTAATAGCTTTTTCTGAGGGACTGCGGCAAAGACTGTTTGAAAATCCAAATACATTATATCAATTGGTTCCCCGTTAGCCATTTTGTTGACCTTCTCAAACCATTCTAGTAGATTAGAGAGGCATAGTTTTCCTTTGCAGAGCAGTTCTAGTTTAGCCCATCATATCATGTCATCCAAGTGTTTTATAATTCTGTTTTAAATGATTGTTTCTACCAATTTTCATGGGGAAGTGATGGACAATAACAAACTTCTTAAAAAAACAAAAAATAAAACAAACAAACAAATCCCAAGATCATGCTTAGCACTTTTTTTTTTTAAATGAAGGTACAACATTTACAGCTCTCCACTTACTCCAGACTGCATTTGGCACTTAGAATGATTTCTCTACAAAAAGATTTGTTTTCTCAACATAATATGCCCATTTCTCTAGAGTGTTTCAACAGTGTTACAACTTTACTTTTTACTTTCAATTGAAAAAGTAATGCTGAGGTTGAGGTGAATTTATTGGCATGGACTAAGATTGAAGAAGGAAATCATTTAACACAAACAATGTGTGCGTGTACTGCCTGTTTTAAATACTAGATCGTCTCACAAGTGGAACTTGCAACAACTAATTCATTTCCTTTTTCATAATGGCAACTTGATATCAAGCACAAACACAGTTAAGAGTATCTTTCATTGTTCCATGTTCACTACTTCACATGCTTTATTGCTGCATCCAATACATAAATGGCAAGAATATAAATACAGTCATTTTTCTCTTGCTTTGTCTACAGGGCATTTTTCTGATACAGAGACCTTGCCTATAGAATTTGTTCCTTCTGGAATTTTGTTGAGTGCGATCATCTACAGGGCAGAATGCAGCTTGCTAATCAGGTTTTTCATACATTACCATTCAAAAATGCATTGCTGTACAAAACAGTGGAAGGTACTAGTTATTTTATACATTATGATGCTGCATACATAATAGTATGTATGGGCTACAGTAACATTGACTAATATTGTTTATTATAACTGTATCTTTTCAAATAGCATGACATCCCTAGATGCTATGAAAATGAGTGCCATACACAAATACTTCAAACACAAATGTCCAAGTTATGACTTATTTCAGCCTTTGATGCCTCCATGATGATGTTTCTGGAGCAGAGTTTAAATGTACTTTCTGTGGGACATCCCCAACACTTCTTGCTTTACAGCCTGCCTGGTTCAAGGCTCCCGGCACAATTGGAAACTGATGTTATTTATTGAAGCTGACATCTCTCTCTTAGTCACTTTTTCTCTGCCCTTCGGAAAAACAAAACAGAGAATAATAATGTAGAAAATTGTTATAAAATCTTCATTACAACTGTACCACAAAATAATTTGTAGAGAGCTAGTTGTGGGAGGCAACATAACTGATTACTGCAATATTCAGTATAGTTCTGTCCTCTACTCTTTACCCAACATATTGATTTCAAAAAATTCTTTCTCTATGCAACTTGAGAAGGTATTGTGAGTGTTAATGTCTCTCTCTGTCAGAATGATTGGCTTTTTGTTACTTTTTTACCTTTGTATTATGACTCTTCAAACTGGGTGAGCTGCCCTTTCCTTTCAGAGTCAACATTATGGTGCTTCTACAGGGACCGATAGGGTTTCCTCAGGTTTGTGATTATATTAGTCAAGGATGTCAAACAATGTGATACTTCTCCACTAAACAAAAGAGAAATGTTGCATACACTGTAGTTTTCCAAAAACACCCTGTGGGAAAACATTTCCAGTTTTTGAGAGCTTATGCAAGTACATCTGAGTAACATTGTAGCTTGTCAAAGAGATCTGTTGGGAAATCTAGCATTTCAAATTGCAGACAGACTTTCATATTGGTCCTTGTGTGCTACATTTAAGAGCTGTAACAATTATAATTTTTTGGGACTCTGGAGGTAGATGAAAAACAATTTTAAATAGTTGTTTGGGGATTTGTCACAGAGTGCTTAGAACCAGCCGCTGAATCAGCACTCTGGTCACTGTAAATCCAGTTAGTGCCTGAGAGAGGGCCTAACTGAGTGTAGGAATGACTAGTTACTATATCAGCCTGGGCTGGGGAGAGCGAAGGACCTAATTAGTCCCTAAACTGCAAGACTAGAAAAGGAGCACAGGAAGGAAGTCCAAGGGAGAGGACTGTCTTGGCATGGAGTGAGGTCCATTATGACTGTATAACACTATAAATAAGAATTGCTGCACGGGAGGGTAAGAGCATGGTGGCTTATAAAACACAAATCTAATACCCAGTGGTGGTTACAGACTGGATGTGTCGGAGTCATTTATGTGAGATGACAGGAGTGGAGGAACTGTGCCTTGTCACACGGTTAAATGATGTTCCCTCAAATTTAGAAGAAAAATATTCCAATCTTTTTTGTGAAATGCCTTGAGCTAAACTATTTTGATCTTAGGTATATAACACTCTCAAAATTCAGTTTAGTAAGAGTTCATACACTATTTGATAGCACACAGAATAAAGAAAGACCTGTTCAGAAAAAAATGATGGTGGTTAAGCCCTTAGCAGAAGGGGAGGATGGTTTTTCTGTTAGTCCACCAAAACTTTCCTCTCTGACAAGCATCACTCTGGCCTTGCTTGGGTTTAGTTTGAGGCAGCTGCTTTTCATCCATGTATGATCTCCCCTAGGCATTGTGGTATCTGTGCCAGCACTAGTTGCATCTGTGACAAATGAGATATACAGCTGAGAGTCATTAGTGTACTGATCACAAAATCTGAGGTATCTCATCTCATTAATTCTCCAAATGGTCTTACATAGACATTGAAAGAGTAGGGGAACTTTTAAGATTTCACACATCTGGACTTTTGGGGAAGACGAGAAGTTGCCTATCACCATTCTCTATTGAAGAGAAATGACTGGCAATATTGTAGCCAGGTAAATAATGTACACAAGTTTTAGTATTCACTTAAATCTTAAAATGAATTTCCTTCAGTTGTGCTTAGCCCCCACTTTCATCAGTCATCAAGAGAGAATCCAGAGCTAGAACTATGTCACTGAATCAGAGACCTCCAAAGCTTGAACTAAAAAAGTAAGGGCCAGATTTTTAAAGGTATTTAGGCACCTAACTTCCATTGAAGTTAACAATTAGGTATCTAAATACCTTTAAAATTCAGATCTAAGTCCTTTACTGGTGGGACAGACCCTAGAGGGAAGAATGATCCAACACTCTTAGACAGTGTAGCTACCTCTTTTGTGATTAGTTTTCAATGAACATTCAGTGAATGTATTTTATTTGCACAAGTGTTCATGGGAAAACAACATTTAAATTTGCATCTGTGCATAAACTGAATTTTCAGTGGATTTTCAATAAGTTTTGGCACAATGGAGAAGTCCTAGATTATCTATTTTAGGAACATGACTTCAGAGTGAAAATTCACTTTTCAAAGACTGTCTAAATGAGTCAAGCCTTGTTGTGACCTTGTGGGTCTCAGTATCTAAGTCTTGTAACATGTTCATGTAGGTCTATAGCAACCTTTGAAGGATGTCTCAGAAATTAAAAGACCTGTAAGGCTGCTACTTGGAGTTATATTCATCTTCTGCACAGAATCATTCCTTTGACTTGGCAAGTAGATCAGATACCCATTTGGGTGAGCATTTCTGAAGTCTTCATTTAACATTACGCAAACCCACCTCTTTCTTGAGAATTGGTGCTGCCTGTTAATCTCTCACAAGTGGGGAATCTATACTGAATTTGCTCAATATCTTATATGAGATTATGAGTGAATGGAGGGACTGATGGGATCACAAATGTGACTACTTACATAACCTCAGACTAACCTTTGGTTCCTTGAGAGATCATGCTCACAATCTGACTTCAACATAAAAGTGCATATTATCCATGCAGAGAATTAGGGTTATAAACTATTGTTCAGAATATTAAAAGTCTCAGTTCCAATATTTCATTTTACCAATCCTCAGTTCAAATTTGAAGTCAGTAGACAATTAGGATTGAAGTGTTTTAACGCCTCTGAATTTAAAACTAGAAGGTGCTAAAGCGCCCGGATGTGCCATTGGCAGTATTGGAGTATCCTACTCCTTGCCTCTCTGAAGTCACAAAGATGATAATCCTAGACAGATGACAAGTAAGCAGTTGCATGGCTCACAACCACAATACTGCATTCATTGCCTTAAAGTAATGTTGAGTAGGAAACATGCACTACACCATGCCAAGGCACCAGTGAAGACTAAACTGAAACAAATGTTTATTGGTCAGGGTCCTGGTCAAGGATTTGATTGGCACTGGGAGGCAGAGGCCATGCAGAAAGTTTGAGGACTGTGGATTTTTGGTGGATCTGGGTCCCATTCAGTCTTTGTTCTCCTCTTCATGTAGCAAATTCTTATTTGATTGAACTGATCAGTTGAGAATGTAATTTTAAATGTGTAAATCAGAAATTGTACTTCAGTTTTTTTAACATTGCCCTGCAATGGACTCTACGTTTATTTTGCAAGCTCTCCTTCTCTCCTTCTCCAATTTGGTTAGATAGTAAAATCAAATTTCAATTTCTAGTTTATATAATTGATTGTAGAGAAATCTTGCAGAGAGCTGGTTAATTTATGCAACTTATAATTAAGAATGTAACTTCTTTTAACTAAGATCATTATACTTATTATGAACTCCAAGACTCCAGTGTATTGCTCTCAGTCACTGTGAGCCAGACATACAACAACCTTTTCTTAATTAGAGTACGTGCTTGTGCATTAGAACCTGTCGTTCACGCAAAGTTTGCAAGAATGATAGCATTACTGCGGGCTTTGTCAACAAATATTAAGTGAACAAATGAGTTGATCTATATTTTAAATTTCCTCATCTCCGCTGTTATTGAGTTTTCATTAGATTTATTTATTTGTTTTACACCAGAAAAAGGTCATTGATCAGAAAGCAGGACCATCAGTGAAGCATGATGTAATTAATGGCAGTAGAATTCATCTTCTTTATTATTATTGAATAAGATAAGTCGACCACTTTTTGCAGAGTTTTTTCTTTTAAGATTTTTGTGGAAAACATGCTTATTAAAATATGCCAGTGAAGAATTAATGGGTTTAACTTGGCCAGGTTGGAGAAAGCAATCATTTAAAATTGTCTGACAGGAGAACATTTCAGTGATGCTGCCTAGAAAAAAACAAAGTCCTCCTCACACAAAGGATACTGAAATGCTTTCTGACACTGTGTGCCAGCATCTCTCTACCCAGAGATGGCCCATTCCCTGAGAATTATTCACTTGTTTGTGTTGTGCCCACACAATTATTCGTCTAAGAGTCCCACCCTCAAAGTGACATCAGCAGAGGAGAAGGATAGTCTTGTGGCATGACTCAGGAGACCCAAGTACAGACACTGCCACAGATTTCTTGTGCAACTATCGGCAAGTTACTTTGGGTACATATACACTGCAGCTAGAAGAGTCATAGATTCCAAGGCTAGAAGGAACCATTTTGTGATCATCTAGTCAGTCCTATATAACACAGGTGACTGAACTTCCCCAAAATAATTCTAGAGCATATATTTTAGAAAAAACATCCAACTTTGATTTTAAAATGGTCAGTGCTGTAGAATCCACTACAACCCTTGGTAAATTGTTTCTATGGTTAATTACTCTCACTATCAAAAATTACACCTTATTTCCAGTCTGACTTTGTCTACCTTCATTTTTCAACCATTGGATTGTGTTATACCTTTCTCTGCAAGATCGAAGAGCCCATTACTGTTTGTTCCTTATGTAGATACTTATAGGCTAATCAAATCACCATTTAACCTTTTTGTTAAAATGAATAGATTGAGCTCCTTGAGTCTATCATTATATTTTCTAACCCTTTAACCATTCTGAAGACTCTTCTCTGAACCCTCTCCAATTTATCAACATCCTTCTTGAATTGTGGGCACCAGGACTGGACACAGTATTCCATCAGCAGTCTCACTAGTGCCAAATATAGAGCTAAAGTAATCTTTCTAATCTCACTCAAGATTCCTCCGTTCATGCATCCCAGGATCGCATTAAGTTTTTTGTTCACAGCGTCACACTGGGAACTCATGTTTAGCTGAGTATCCACCATAATCCCCTAATCTTTTTCAGAGTCACTGCTTCCCAAGATGCAGTCCCCCATCCTGTTAAATATAACCTATGTTCTTTGTTCCTAGATGTATACTCTTATATTTAGCTATATTAAACATTGAGCCATTTGCTTGAGCCCAGTTTCCCAAGCAATCCAGATTGCTCTGACCTGTTCTCTTTGTTATTTACCATTCCCGCAATTTTTGTATCATCTGCAAACTTTTTCAGTGATTTTTTTTTCCAGGTCACTGATAAAAATGTTACATAGCATAGAGCCAAGAACTGATCTCTGTGGGATCCAATTGATGACAATTCCCTGTTTACAATTGCTAACTGATAGGTCTCAAAATGTGAGGTTTTTAATCCATTTAATGTATATGTTCATTTTATATTCTAGTTTTTCAGTCAAAATGTCATGTGGTACCAAGTCAAATGCCTAGAGAATTCTCAGTGTATTACATCAACATTAATATCTTTATCAACCACACATGTAATCTCATCATAAAAAGATATCAAGTTAGTTTGACATTTTACGATGTTGATTTGCATTGATTACATTACCCTCCTTTAATTCTTTATTGAGTCCTGTATCAGCCATTCCATTATCTTGCCTGGGATCAGTATCATGCTGACAGGTATAATTACCCAGGTCATTCCATTTACCCTTTTTAAAACTTTGCACAACATTAGCTTTTTTCCAGTCTTCTGGAACTTCCCCATTGCCCCAAGACTTATTGAAAATCCACATTAATGGTCCAATGAAGCTCTCAGTCAGCCTTTTAAAACTCTTGGATGCCAGCTATTTGGACCTGCTGATTTAAACATGTCCAACTTTAGTAGCTTCCATCTAATATCCTCCAGAGATACTAGTGGAATGGAAAGAACATTATCATCAGTATTTGATGAAACTATATTATTTATTTTTTACCCAAATACAAACCAAAAATATGTACTGATACTACTTCTACCTTTTCTGAATCATTATTAGTATTGATAATTCTACCATTTCCCTCTAGTAATGGACCAATTGTCCTTAACTCTTCTTTATTTCCCAGCTCAGGTAGACATATAGAGACTAACTTTGATCAATCTAGCATGCTAAAAATGGCAGCATGGACAGTGGCTTGGGCCCAGCAGGTACCTAGGATCTCAGATTGGATTACACTCAGGCAGCTAGCTTAAGTCGCTGCCCGTGCCACTGTGGCCACACAATTATTTTTAGCATACTAGTTCAATGAAAGCTAGCATGTGTACATCTACCTGAACTTGAAATTACACCTTCCAGCTACAGTTTAGACATATTCTTAGAGCAGTGGTTCTTAACCTTTACTGCAGCCTGCGCTCCTTTCGTTCTCAAAATATGTTCTTGCACCCCTTATCAAAAATCATTGAAGTAGGTCAGTTCTTTAAGCCTAGATATTTTTTGTTTATATACTACAGTAATCGTTAAATGTATAATGTTAATAAATACATAGGTTTGATGAAACAAAGTAGTTGTACTTGTTATACCAATAAAATGAAAACCAGCAGGATCTTAAAGGGGAAAAGGCAAAATGCCACATTTATTGTGAATACAGAAAGAATCATAATAAGCAGTTATAGCTATAACATTCCCTTCAATTTCGTATTTATACACACACACACACACAGACACACACACAGGTTCTGCAAGGTTGTTATCATAGTTACCAGCCTTAGAGTTGCTCATGCCAAGCCACTGGCCAGGTGGCCTGGACATGAGGAGGGAGCAGGGCCTTGTCAGATGCTCATCTGATGCTCCTGGAAGTTGGTTTGCAGAATCAGACCCCCAAATTCTCCCTTTCTAGAGTCCATTTTTAATAGGAATTTCTTCCTATGCCAGTCTATGGGAATTGCTTCATCATGCTGTTGCTGAATTAATCAGCAGATGGCACATTCCTGATGGCTCTATGCTGCCAGATGTTATCTTGTTCTTTGGTTCTCCCATCCTTGAGGCTGTTGGGTGGATTCCAGTCTTCCCTCCGGGGGTCCTCTGGTTATTTCCACTTGACGCCTTCTTCAGTCGATGGACACTGGATTCTTAGGCTGGCACCTCCCTGATCATTCAGTTATTATCCACACCAAGCATCCACCCACAAACATCCTCTATCTCTATTTTAATCACAATTCTTAAAGCGAGATGAATACAACAAAAGGGCGGGGAGTCTCTGGGTGCTGTTTGTGTTGTTACAGAGTATTGCTTTGAGTCTCTCTGTGTGAGTAGTTGTTGTTACAAAGGATTGCTTTGAGAACAGACTGTGTTAAGTGAGCTGTAGCTCACGAAAGCTTATGCTCAAATAAATTGGTTAGTCTCTAAGGTGCCACAAGTACTCCTTTTCTTTTTGTGAAAACAGACTAACACGGCTGCTACTCTGAAACCTGACTCTGTCTTAGAATGTACTAACACAATTAGCAGCTTGCAAGTTTCACACACAGAGGGAGAGAAACAGTACCAAAAACCAAGAGACCTCTTAATTAGTAATACCCTGGAATTTAAACTATGGGGAATCAAACTCATTTGTGATTTTAATACAGAACTTCTTTAATATGATCCAGCATACTTACGTGCCTGTCCTTAATTTGTGTTTTCAATGATTTACCTTCTAAAAAAATCTGGGATGCCTCGCATCCCTGGAAAGGGCATCTCGCATCCCCAGGGGGTGCATGCACCCCAGGTTAAGAACCACTGCCTTAGAGGCTAATCTACAGTATGAGCAAGGGACGTGATTCCCTTGCTCATGTACACATACCTGCATTAGTTCTCATCGAGCTGGTGTGCGAATAAATAGCAGTGTAGTCATGGTAGCGCAGCTGCAACGGCGGTACAGCTGAGCAGTGCTACAAACCCCCTTGAAACGGGTGGGTATGTACTTGGCATGGCTCAGCTGTGCCTTCGCTGCCACTACCTGTGCTAGGGGGGCTACACTACTGTTTGTACTCACACTAGTTCTATGAGAGCTAGTATACGTATGTGTTCATGAGCAGGGGAATCACGCTCCAAGCTTGTACTCTTGACATAGCCTTAGTCTTTGTGTGCCTCAGTTCCCCATCTGTAAAATGAGGCTAATAGTACTTCCCTTCCTCATAGGGGTGTTTTGACGATAACTATGCTAATGACTCTGAGGGGCTCTGCCGCTATTCCAAAGGGGAATAAATAGCTAGATAAGCAAGTCCAAGAATATGGTAGCGCAGAAAAGTCCAACGACAGCAGGCAGAAAAAGTAACTTTTTTAAAAAGTTGGTGGTTGCTGTTTTTTCCTGTTTGTGTAAGACGAATAATGTTCCTAGCAAGTGGAAGGGTATAATTAACTCTTCCCCCCCCCTCTGAAATGAACCCTGTGGCTTTACCCTCAGCATTTAATTGTCTGAAAAAAAATACTGCCTAACATAACCTGCTGCTATGAATATAATCCCTTAAAGACAACAATTGAAATCCATTCTATCTGTTTTAGGCAATTAAAGAGTGTTTCTCTCTGTGGTAATTAGTGTCATTTTCCTCAACAGTAACAGTCCCATGGAGCTTTCTGGTCTTTCATCTCAGCTTAATTATTATAAGCAATGAAAGCTGATTATCTTGTAGATTTGAATGGGGAAATATAGCTGAATACCAACTACCTCCAAACATTCCCAAAAAGACAGAAGCAGGAAAGGACAAAGGTCTATTTAATCCATTGATTTGCTACCAAAATTTTAACAAGGGGATCAGAAATGTTCCACCTGAGTTGAGGCTACATTCAACATTGTCTAGATAAAATAATACCCCCACACCAAAATCATCAACCCACACAGCTGTCTCAATCCACCATTGCCACTTCTCCTTGCAGCTCATGGAGGCTTCTCTGTCTGACTCCATGACCTGGCAGCAGTTCCTCAAAGTGGAGATGGGTGATCTGTAGCCTTTGCTAGTAGAAGTGGAGGCAGGCATTTCATTCAGAGGCCTCGTGCTATGGTTGGTTGGTGTGGAATGGGTCCCCTCTTTTGGCTGGTTGGGAATAGATCCCCTTTGGCTCTTGCAGGGATGAGTCTCCCTTAACAGCTGGCAGCCTCCCTTTGCTGGTATAGAAGGATGAAATGAGAGAGCAAGTCTCTCCCAGATGGCATGATCGGTTTGTTGGGAAAATAGATTTACCCTGACTGGTGGAGTGTCTGGAGGGACCAGCTCTCCAGGCTATTTCGCAGTCCAGGCTCTCAAAGCTTCATGCTTGATAAAATGTCTGGGAGAGAAGTCAGTTTCAGGATTCCCACTCAGTGCAGAAATAACTTGGTCAAGTTTTCTTTCTATTCGTTGCTGGAGCAACCTGCAGGAGTGCATCGTTCAGAGACTATGTGATGTATCCACCTCTCATGCTCTTAATGGTGCTGTTAAGGGATGCAGGAGGGGAGTTCCCCTTCCAGTAATTGCATGACAAAGGCTGGCACCCACACAGTACAGCAGCTACCTGAGTTAATAGCCAGCTCAATGCCAGCTTGAAAGAGGGCTAGAAAATTTAACAAGTTACATTTTACAATTTAACAGCATTCTGAGGATGGCCTCTCAAACAAGATTCCCAGTTACTCTGATCAGGGTTGGCCTGAGAATTTTGGGGTGTGTTATTCTTTTTTATAAACACCCCAGATTTAACTTAATCATTTTACATAAGAAGTGTGTGCATGGGGGTGGTGTGGATATTTTAGTAACCTGCTTACCAGACATTTGCTGCTGAAATTGAGCCAAGATACTTGTTTGTTTAAATCATAGAGATCAATTTATATAATTTTATATTATCAAGGCTATCTTCAACAAAAGGGACTAGACATTTTTTAATGAAAGCTGAGATTCTTCTTTTTGGGGCCAAAGGTCTGTTCTGTTAACTAGAGGTTTGCACAAGCCCCCCTCCAACTCATTAGTAATTTCTGTGACTTGTGTAGTGCCATCAGTTTCTTCCTTTCCTCTAACCTGATTACAAGAAAGTGCCTCTTCTAAAGAGTCCCCAGTAGCATGATGTGTTAATAATTAAACAAAGCTTCTTTCTTCTTCTGAAGAGAAAGCTGAATCTCAAAGGACTATGGTTTGGATCAATTCAATGAACAAAACTTGTTTTAGATTGTAACTATTTACCTTCCATATTTTGGAGGTGTTTGTAGTTAATAGGTTGAAAACAAGATCTTTGCTTAAACACCTCAAACTGATTTTATTAAGTGTTTTGGAACTAGGATGTGCCTAAGAAGCTGGGTTTCGTTTTCTTCTTTCAAACTGTACATTTAGCTCTAGTTTGGAAACCTTACCAGCTTTCCCCCCCATTATGCATTCTCAAGAGCTCAACAGAGTATATTACACATGTGAGAGTGTCTGTTGGAGGGAGGGTGTCTGATGTAACTGCATAGAGTTAGCCTCTGCATCGTTAAGGTAGCTACCAGCTTCCATGATGAACCCCAGTTTTCTCTGTCTTTAATTTGGAAAACTGGTTTGGCCCAGATATCTCCAGATTTACTCTATAGACATAGCAGAGCATCTTGGTGATGCTGAAAAGAAATTGTCAATATATAATTAAGCAAAATCATTAACAATTTCTGGGCACAATCATGGTTCCCACAAAAAACTCTTATTGATGTAAATGGGAACAGGATCAGGATTGTTATTTAAAATGCAGTTACAATCATATTTCAGTCACCATAATGACTTTCCTTTGATTCCAAAGAAAGTAGATCATTGAAATGTGACATCATTCCTAAATCAGAACAGTCTTCAATAATTTGAAATGGCCAGGATCAGTTTCAAGTATCTCTTCAAAGTTTTCTACTTGTAACTTTCTTTCATATAGGCCTAAATACATACATTAAAAATTATATTTAACAGTATTAAGCATTTCAGGATCTCAGATCTTTTCCATAAAGCCTGACAGGATTGTATACACAAGAGTTTTCCCCACATGCACATTTTAAGGTTGGTTGTTTTTGTTTTTTTTTGTTGTTGTTGCAAGGGATGACTGTTTTGACTTTGTAGGAGAAGCCATTTCACTGTGTATAATCACTGGCTATGTCTAGTTCCACAGTCTTGAAGTCTGCATCATAAAGATCTGCAGTTGAGCTCTGTTAGCACGGATTAAAGCGACTCAGTTCATATACATCCAGGCACTTTCTTTGTGATGTCTCTAAAGGCATTATCTTTGTATATAAGTGCACTGGCTTTTCACTTATGGAGACTTGGGTCCCAGTCTTGCAGAGACTTCAGCATGTGTGCTTAAGACTTCGCAGTATTGAGGCCTTGGATTCAGGCACAAAGCTTTGATAACTTCAACCTTTTCTCTAGTAACTTTTTGTTTATCATAGAAAACCACCACCACCAAATGGCCAGCCTCTTTTCATTCAAGTCCCTCCTTCAGATATATTCTCTGTGAAGCCTTATCAGAAATATCCACTAAAGAAAGAAAAAAAAATAAACCAGACCACTTCCACTGCTTTGGGACTGAACCCTCATTTTGTCATCTGGTATATTTTGTGTCTGACCCTTATTGTATGTCTAATTTAGACTGTAAATTCCACTGGGTATGTAACATCTGTGTTCCATACCACACAATATGTATTGTGGTATTCAAAAATAGCACAGTTCAGTACAATTGCCAGAAAATGCCCAGGAAATAGCAATAGTGTGGCAGATCTCAAATGAAGTACCTTGGAAGAGCAGGTAAGGCAACAAAGACTCTCATTCTGTAACTGGTTACATGCAGATCCCCACTGGGGCTCTGTGTAGGTACACTGGCATACCCACATGCAACTGATTGCAGGATTAGGGCCTTACATGCATCTGCTCACACCTTACTATGCTATGTATGAGTAAGGCATTGTGTTATCAGTTGTTTCGTTTCATGATCTGTAAATATTTCTCAAGAGATCCTCACATACTAGATGTATAACTAGAGCACAACTGACTGTGTTGTCATGGGTTACACTGAAATTATGGCAGTTTTCACTGTCTTACATATAAAAGATGTTGTGTTTTTATATATATATATATATATATATATATATATATACACACACACACACTTGAAGGCTTTGTGGTGGCAATTTGCATATCATCCAGTGTAAATAGCATACATCTTCCACATGTTCTCTCATTTCCAGTTAGTACAAAGAAGCTGATTTACACAAATCAGAATCCACAGTCCTTTTGCAAGAAAAATATTGATGCACCTAAGGAAAGCCTTTATACTTTTAAACAAAAGCTATTATAAATATTATTTAAAGAACTTGTTACATATGTATTTATTGGTGTATTGAAGTTGTGTGCGTGTGTAGAATTGTTACTGTATTACTTCTATGTTACTTCTGATCAAAGACATAGATTAATAGATTCCAAGGCCAGAAGGGACCATTGGGATAAACTAGTCTGAGCTCCTGTATAACACAGGCCATAGAACTTCCCCCAAATAATTCCTGTTTGAACTAGAGCATCTCTTTTTAGAAACATAGCACTGTGCAGTGTGTGCAAATGAGAAAACGGACAAAATCCACTGAGATTGCCCCCTCCGATCTCCTCTTTCCATGGAATCATCCTATTGTTAGAAATGGAGAGCGACACTGTTTGCTCTACCTTGGAGCAGGCTGTGTCATGCCATTCCAAATTTGGGAGAGCCCTGTGATTATTCCAGGATCTATAAGATTTTCTGACCAATCTCTGAGAGTTGGAACATTCATGCAGAGGTTAAATGCTTCCCTAACACTCCCCTTCCCCAGTGACAGCTCATGTCCCTGCAGGTTTAAAGAGAAATGATGTTGTGGAGAATAACTATCCTCCATCCCATAACTCATCTTTCACTGCCTGAAAACTAAGCCATAGCCACCTCACCTGAAGAGCAGGTGGAACAGTGGGAACTGGTCCATGTTAGGGGGCTTATTCCTTCACCCACTTACTTCCCTGGTCCTTCTTGCATGAACAGAGAGCAGCAATACCCGAAGACCAATGGTGCAAACAATTCAATGTTTATTGGGGTGAACTTCCAGCAAGCATGATTCCAGTTTCCTTCTTTAGTGTTCCCCTTCCCAGCTCTGACACCACAGAGCCTTACACCTGTGTCCATGTTCCCATTCCTGCCCTTAGCCAAACATGATTCCAATTTCCCCACCCCCATTCCCTGTTCCCATTTCCCCCTCCCACTTCCTGACTGACTGCAGACTATATAGTAAAACTTGAGTTCTGCTTAGCTATACCTTAACCAATTATTTTACTGAAATTTAACTAACCAATCCTAACATATTGTAACATGATTATTTAACCAATTATATCCCACCACCTTAATTAGTTTACACCCAGCAAAATTAATTATACAATCACAGAACAATCACAGAACCAGACAGAGATTATACAGACAAACAATAGCAAAGTGGGAACTATAATGACAAAACAATACAGAAGTGAGGATTTCACATCACAGCTATTGATAAGTGAGATCTTGCCAGACAGGATGCTATCAAACTAAGTTTCCTTTTACATCTTCTAGGCACTTCCCTTTCTCTGGAGGTGATAGGCATTATCAGGACAGGATTGTATTCCCAACAGCCCAATAGCACCTTCTTTTAGTGTGACTAGTTTGGAATATGAGGATGAGACTGGTCGCTTCCCAGCTTATGTCTGCCTCTGTTGCTTAGCTAAAGGCCTTAGCCTAAGCACAGGGCCTCAGACTGTCACAGTAAGAGAAGGACCTTACACTGGCAGACAGTGATTTTGACTCTTTCTTTTATACCTCTATAACTAGCTAAGTGATAAGAATACACCTAAATTCTTAGAGTATAGGCCTTTACAGACAGGCCTGAATATCTATATCCTAACAGTCCAGCCCACCTGTGCCTCATTAACAACCTCTGGCTGGAGCTTGTGAGAAGACATGTGGACTGTATAAGAAGCTAGAGGGCCACAGGAAACAGGAAGAAGAAGTGGTGGTAGAATGAAGCTGTAAGGAGCTAGAAGTCTCTGCAAGCTGTTGAGAGTAGAAGATTGCAAGAGAGTCTGAGACTTAAGGGGCCAAAGATCCAGTCAGTCAGGGGTGGGAGAGGCCTGCCAAAAGCAGGGAATAACCACAGTGAATCGAGAAGGCTTGGATACTCTCCTGTGAAAAGGGGAGAAGCCCAAGACTGAGTTTGGGATATGAGGGGAAAAAGACTCTAGCTAGATAGGGGTGGCTGTGGCCCAGGAGACAGGAGGATTCTCCTCTGGAAAAAGAGGAAAAGCCCTAGGACTGAGTGCTCTTTTAAATTCTATAAAGTAAATTAAATTTATAAGGGAAATGTTTTACATATTCTGGATGGGTGGAGTTTATTTAAGGAACCCACAAGAGGGAAAAGGTGAAGTAGAGTGCTGCAGAACTACCCCAGACCAGTGAATGGGTGGTGGCTACCCTTGATTTCACCCTAAATACGTGAAAGGGGTATCTGTGGACATGAAGGTGCTACTGGATAGCTCAGCTCCCATTCTGCTGGCCATAGTTTCTTTATTTTTGAGGAAATTCCGGAACATTCCCAGCCACCACAGGATTCTCATGCAAGGGGCATTATTTAGTCCTAAGTCAGGAAACAATTATCCTTATAAACTAATAATTGAAAACATTTGAAGAGAAAATGGAAGAGAGTTACCTACTCAAAATAAACACAGTCAGTGTTGCTGAAACAAACAAGACCCTCTTCCCTTGTGTGTTCCTGCCCTCGGTGCCCCTGTTTATGGAGTATGAAACTGGAGGGTGGAAGTGATTTTTCTCTCTATTTAGCTTTGCTTTTTGAATAGCTAACACTTGTCTCCAATTCTAAGCTTTCTGTGTAATTTTTTTCATTGGATAGTCTTCTTCTGTAGACATTTGAATTAAGTGGTGAGAATTTATTCTTCCACAGTACATTAACCTCATCCATTTTCCACTAATTCAACAGCAGTAAAGCACCCCATCAGTATTTGAACTCAGTTATTTCTATACCCAAACTGGCTGTTTTACACAGCAGGGTAGGCAGTCTTTACTCAATTACTGTAAATACTCTTGTGATGTTTAATTTCCACCAGTAACTAGCTGACCTCATCAATAATGGTATTGCTCAAACATATTTTAACTGAGTAAGCAACTAGGTGAAGCTGTTAAATTTAGGTTTTGTCTACACCGCCAATTGAATGACAAAACTTTTGTCATTCACAGGTGCTTAACAAGCCCCTCCCCCCGAAAGACGAAAGACAAAAGTTTTGCCGTGGCAAGTGGCAGGGTAAATGGCTCGTTGTCGGCAGGAGTGCTGTCCTGTCAACAACGCAAAACCCGCTTGCAGGGAGTGGAAGTATTTTGTTGGCAAAAGTGCCGAAAAACAGCGTTTACACTGCCCGACTTTTAGCCATGTTGACACGGTCATGTCACTAAAAGCTGTGTAGTGTAGACAAAGCCCAAAGCAGTCACATTCATTTTATTTTAAGGCCCTTTAAAATGAAGGTGGGGGGAATCCATGTTTCGTATATGGGAAATGTTAAAATATTGTGAAAGCTCCTAAGAACACATTAAAACAATGAGGAGATAAAAAGAAGGGTTAAAATATTGCCTGACTCACTTAAAAAAATAAACAAGCCTGAAATAGGTTTTAAGACATGTGATTAATTTGTTTACAGCTAATTTAGACATTGCATTGTTTCTGCCATTTTAATGTCCTCTCATAATTTGGATGAAAGCTTTTCTGTAAGTTGATTTTGGACATCCAGGAAAAAAACATAACAAAAGTAACACTAGCTAGGATATTTCCGAGAAACAAACATCTAAACATTCATCCAGGGAAACAAGACGTCAATATCTTCAAATGCAACACAAGTGTTTTATACAAAATAAGCTGTGCTGTTGTGCAGTGTGCCTTCTGGACTACGAAGGAAATTTTGATGGCTCTGGCAACAGGCTACACCTTTTTTCAGAAACGAAGGCTAGTGGTGTAAATGGTTGATTTACACCAGATGAGGATCAGGCCCTAAATACCTAGACATTTTAGGGGAACCACCACTGGTGACACTTCACAAGTTCAAAGACACACAAATTCAAATCCCCACAGGAAATGGCTTTCAGCAACATTGTTGTGCGCTAACTATTATATTAAGAGTCTGGAATTCCAGAGACCTTCCAAATATCAAAGATAAATTTACATAATAGGCCAAAGGTGTGACTCAAAAGGGATAATATGTGGTTTATAGTTACAAAGAAATAATGGCATAAATAATGCATTTGGTCATACTGTTATCATGTATCCTCTCTTTACCCAGGGTAGATTAATATGGCCAATACATGTACTGTATCTGTTCATGCTTTAAATTCACTGCTCCTGATTCCTGTATTCTTGTTTATCTCTCCTTCCACTCACTTTTTAAAAATCACTGTTCTCCCTTTTTTTAAGTAACTATCAGTTCAGATGTTTTAGTGTATCTTCCTGTTACCATAAACTTCAACAAGAAACAATCCTTCCATCAATATAAGATTGGCATTAAAATGTAATACAATGAGATTTTCCTGGTATACAAATACACAGGAAATTATATACAATTATATATGATTCAGTATTCTGGAATATAACAGAAAAATAGATTCAATAATTCAAAATATTGGCTGCAGTGATTTCTTGTCAACAAAAAATAGTACATTATATTTTAACAATATTAAATAGGTTTTTTTTAAAAATTTGTGGAAGATTTGACACTTCTGCCCCATCTATTAAGGGATGAGAAAGATCCCAATCTGCTTTTCTGGGTCCTTTAGAGAGGCTTATGCATAAACCATCAGCATAATTGTGGTAGTTAAAATCATAAAATCACTCCAGTATAGTATGTAGAAAGATAAGAGGAATGGACTGAGTGCAACTCATGTTAGCACAAATGTGGCTCTTCATTGCCCTCTAGGGGCTACACTGAATATAAAATTTTGTGAGGCCGCAACTATCTAGAGCAGGGATTCTCAAACTTCATTGCACCGTGACCCCCTTCTGACAACAAAAATTACTACATGACCCCAGGAAGGGGGGACCAAAGCCTGAGCCCACCTAAGCAGTGCTGCCCAGGGTGGCTGGGACCAAAGCCCCACTGCCCTGGGCAGGGGGACCAAAGCCTAAGGGCTTCATCCCCAGGTGGGGGGACATGTAACCTGAGCCCCTCAACCCAGGATTGAAGCCCTTGGGCTTTGGCTTCGGTCCCGGGTGGTGGGGTTTGGGCTTCGGCTTTGGCACTGGGACCCAGCAAGTCTAAGCCAGCCCTGGCGACCCCATTAAAATGTGGTCATGACCCACTTTGGGGTCCCGACCCACAGTTTGAGAACCACTGATCTAGAGAACCGTATGCTTTAGCTCAAGCAGTAGAGGCTCATGATTTTAAAACCATAGGTCCCAGGCAAGGGACTTCATTATAAAGTGTGGATCCCCATAGAGAAACCAACCCAGATCTCCTCTGTGACAGGCAGGGATATTTACCAATGTATTTACTATACATTCACAGAGGTACAGGTGACCAGTTATGGATGTAAGCTACTGCTGGGGTTTGGTGGGGTCAGAGAGTGCAGCTGGAGAGAGGAACATAGGAGTCAAATGTGGAGAGAGAATAAAGTGGAAGGAGTTGACCATAGAGTAAACTCTGGTGAGGGAGGGCAGAAGAGAACTCAGGATGCTAATGATTGAAAGTCATTGAAAGAGGGGGAGAAAGAGGTCAGGAGGGAGTGCAAAGTGCTAAGACAGAGGTCAGAGAGGGAACTGAGCTATAGAGCAGTCAGAGTAGCAGTAGTAGTGAATAAAGACAAGGGTCCAGATTCTGAGCTGTACCTCTCAAGGGGGGTAGCTTGGGAGCTGGACGGAAGGTTTGGGACAAAGGTAGCTTTACTCTATCTTTTGTGCCTTCTGAATTCTGGACTGGTCTCTGGCCTCAGAGCCTCTCTAAAATCACTGCGGCTTCAAAAATCTTCCCAAGGGTTGCTCCACAAAGAGCTCTAATCACACTTTTTCCTGTCTCTGGGCTCACCTCTGCCCTGCCATGGAGCCAGGAACCACACTGGTTATCCAGCTTGGTAGTGGTAATGGAATCCAGCTGCTTTCTAGCCCCTTTGCTCAGAAGAGGTGCAAAGGCACCAGAATGTAACTGAGAATGGGGATCACAAGCTAGAGCATGGCTAAGGGTGAGGGAGAAAGTAGGGAATGATGGCAGAAGGTGGAGACTAAATGATCAGAGGGCTTTCCAGTGTAAAAATTGAGATTTCTGTGGGTAATGGCTCAATTGTCCACCATTGTAACAACCCAGAAAAGTCAGTGGAAGACAATTAAAGACAAGCTGTAAACATCAAAGCTGCTTGGACTTGAAAAGGAATGATACAAGAGCCAGGGGATCAGCTTGTCTGTGAATAAAGACAAAAAAAAAAAACCTGATTCAGTATATCACAGGGTGGAGAAAGACAGTTTGGATCCATTCACTGAGAAGGTACCTTGAAACAGAGAGGGTGCTTCATGAAAAATTGAGTCCTGGCTCCTGGGGGGCCAGCAATTGCTGCAAAAGACTGAAGTTTGGGGTAAGAATCAACTCTATTAGATATAAAAGGTAACGATTAATTAGGTATAGACCCTAGTTTGCCTTTTATGATGTTGTTTGGTATGTAACCATTTGTTTCCATCACTCACACTTGTTTATCTTTGAAGCTCTATTTCTTACAATACATTTCTGTGACAGAAGGCAGAGAGTTAACAGGTGAGCCTGCACTCTGATCACTCTGACACCCATTAGTTCTCCTGGAGACATCTGATTAGCTAGTTACCTTTAATTACTCCAATCAGGCTGGTGAACTAATGAGCCAATTAGCTCATCAGCTCAAGACTGATAAAGAGGCATAGGGAGGAAGTACCAGGGGAAGAGAGGAACAGGGCAAGCTGATCTCAGTCACCCAGATGCCTCAAGGCAGGGAGACCACTGCTCCTCTTGGGCCCCGAGGAAAGGGCCGAAAGCACAGAGGTTGATATAAATAGTAGTGTTGCATGGGATGGTAAAATAAATGGCATTGTGGACACAAGCAGTAGAGTCCAAATCAGTTTCTGTGGCATGAAAAGACAGGAGTGGAGTAAGTTTCCTTTTGCTTTACTATAATCTAACTCCTGTGCGCTATATGATACTGTCGTGGTAGTCTAGGGAGTCACTGTTCTTTTGGGAGCAGGGCATCTGGGATTTCTGTGGGTATCCAGTGATCAGGGGTTGGATATCACAGGACACTTTGAATGGACTTGGGGGGGGGATGCATCTACTCTCAGCCATCAGAGGTGGTATAGCATCATGAAGAGTGCTTGAGTGTCTGATAGGCTGGCTGAATTAGGGAGCTAACACCCAGCTTGCCCAGGCAAGACTCTGTCACGCTGGAGGCAGGTGGCAACAAGGAGACTCTCAGCCATGTTTCAGAGTAACAGCCGTGTTAGTCTGTATTCCCAAAAAGAAAAGGAGTACTTGTGGCACCTTAGAGACTAACCAATTTATTTGAGCATAAGCTTTCGTGAGCTACAGCTCACTTCATCGGATGCATATTGTGGAAAGTATAGAAGATCTTTTTATATACACACAAAGCATGAAAAAATACCTCCTCCCACCCCACTCTCCTGCTGGTAATAGCTTATCTAAAGTGACCACTCTCCTTACAGTGTGTATGATAATCAAGGTGGGCCATTTCCAGCACAAATCCAGGGTTTAACAAGAACGTCTGGGGGGGGAGAGGTAGGAAAAAACAAGGGGAAATAGGTTACCTTGCATAATGACTTAGCCACTCCCAGTCTCTATTCAAGCCTAAGTTAATTGTATCCAATTTGCAAATGAATTCCAATTCAGTAGTTTCTCGCTGGAGTCTGGATTTGAAGTTTTTTTGTTGTAATATCACAACTTTCATGTCTGTAATCGCGTGACCAGAGAGATTGAAGTGTTCTCCGACTGGTTTATGAATGTTATAATTCTTGACATCTGATTTGTGTCCATCTATTCTTTTACGTAGAGACTGTCCAGTTTGACCAATGTACATGGCAGAGGGGCACTGCTGGCACATGATGGCATATATCACATTGGTGGATGTGCAGGTGAACGAGCCTCTGATAGTGTGGCTGATGTTATCAGGCCCTACGCTACCAGCACTCCCAGCTACCTTCGAGACACCACTGACTTCCTGAGGAAACTACAATCCATCGGTGATCTTCCTGATAACACTATCCTGGCCACTATGGATGTAGAAGCCCTCTACACCAACATTCCACACAAAGATGGACTACAAGCCGTCAAGAACACTATCCCCGATAATGTCACGGCTAACCTGGTGGCTGAACTTTGTGACTTTGTCCTTACCCATAACTATTTTACATTTGGGGACAATGTATACCTTCAGATCAGCGGCACTGCTATGGGTACCCGCATGGCCCCACAGTATGCCAACATTTTTATGGCTGACTTAGAACAACACTTCCTCAGCTCTCATCCCCTAACGCCCCTACTCTACTTGCGCTATATTGATGACATCTTCATCATCTGGACCCATGGAAAAGAAGCCCTTGAGGAATTCCACCATGATTGCAACAATTTCCATCCCACCATCAACCTCAGCCTAGTCCAGTCCACACAAGAGATCCACTTCCTGGACACTATAGTGCTAATAAACGATGGTCACATAAACACCACCCTATACCGGAAACCTACTGACCGCTATTCCTACCTACATGCCTCCAGCTTTCACCCTGACCACACCACATGATCCATCGTCTACAGCCAAGCTCTGCGATACAACCGCATTTGCTCCAACCCCTCAGACAGAGACAAACACCTACAAGATCTCTATCAAGCATTCTTACAACTACAATACCCACCTGCAGAAGTGAAGAAACAGATTGATAGAGCCAGAAGAGTTCCCAGAAGTCACCTACTACAGGACAGGCCTAACAAAGAAAATAACAGAACGCCACTAGCCGTCACCTTCAGGCCCCAACTAAAACCCCTCCAACGCATTATTAAGGATCTACAACCTATCCTGAAGGATGACCCAACACTCTCACAAATCTTGGAAGACAGGCCAGTCCTTGCCTACAGACAGCCCCCCAACCTGAAGCAAATACTCACCAGCAACCACATACCACACAACAGAACCACTAACTCAGGAACCTATCCTTGCAACAAAGCCCGTTGCCAACTGTGCCCACATATCTATTCAGGGGACACCATCACAGGGCCTAATAACATCAGCCACACTATCAGAGGCTCGTTCACCTGCACATCCACCAATGTGATATATGCCATCATGTGCCAGCAATGCCCCTCTGCCATGTACATTGGTCAAACTGGACAGTCTCTACGTAAAAGAATAAATGGACACAAATCAGATGTCAAGAATTATATCATTCATAAACCAGTCGGAGAACACTTCAATCTCTCTGGTCACGCGATTACAGACATGAAAGTTGTGATATTACAACAAAAAAACTTCAAATCCAGACTCCAGCGAGAAACTGTTGAATTGGAATTCATTTGCAAATTGGATACAATTAACTTAGGTTACCTTGCATAATGACTTAGCCACTCCCAGTCTCTATTCAAGCCTATTTCCCCTTGTTTTTTCCTACCTCTCCCCCCCCAGACGTTCTTGTTAAACCCTGGATTTGTGCTGGAAATGGCCCACCTTGATTATCATACACATTGTAAGGAGAGTGGTCACTTTAGATAAGCTATTAGCAGCAGGAGAGTGGGGTGGGAGGAGGTATTTTTTCATGCTTTGTGTGTATATAAAAAGATCTTCTACACTTTCCACAGTATGCATCCGATGAAGTGAGCTGTAGCTCACGAAAGCTTATGCTCAAATAAATTGGTTAGTCTCTAAGGTGCCACAAGTACTCCTTTTCTTTCAGCCATGGGTGCCCTGAGAATCAACACAGAACTGCCCCCTTTTTCCTCCCCACAAAAGACCCAACTATAACAACAAATCACCCTACCAGAAGAAGACACTCTGCTGCACACGCTTCTCTCTCTTGGCAGGGGATGAGAGAACAAACTCATCACTTCAGTTTTGCCAACCTCAAGAGATCAAAAATCTTGAGACTGGTCCAAACTAGTGAGACTTTTCTTAAAGTCTCATTTATGTTTTTTGGAACTAAATGGTTACTATTACTTTTTTGCTATAAAAGTTAGTTTCTCCCATCTCTAAATCATTGCCCTCTAGGAAGGGCACTTGAGAGAGCAGTCCCCGAATGAGAGTGACATCCTTCAGTGTGACTTCAAGCTGTGGTGTCATTATCTCAGGAAAGTGAGGAGACTGAAACTTCCCCTAAAAGAACAAAAGAGTCCCCAGAGAAAAACTTCACAGAATTCCATTTTCACCTATGTCACTTGCATACAGACTCCATCAGTGTGCTCAAAGGCATCACAGCTTTTCGTGTCCAACAGGATGTTGAGGTAATGAAAGCAAAGGAAAAAATTCACCTCCTTCAGAGGTTTTTCTCTCAGAAGGTATCAACTGGAACAATACCTCCAGATTAGAAATATGTTCCTGCTTGCAGATCCCCTAGCAAATGAAGAGGATAAACAATGCCACCTAATTTTTGCAAAAAGAAAGGGAGTACTTGTGGCACCTTAGAGACTAACCAATTTATTTGAGCATAAGCTTTCGTGAGCTACAGCTCACTTCATCGGATGCATACCTAATTTTTGGAGCATTTAAAGATGTGTTAAGTGTTGTAAGATTGTGGTTTAACCTCTGTATGGTATATACTGTGGAAATCCTGACAAAGGCAAATTCCAGACTATTGCAGAATCCATTAGTGGGCTACAAAGAAATTCATAGCTGATAACACCCTGAAAAGAAGGGTCTTCATGTGGATAAGACAATGAGTCAGTGCTAGCCTGAATATCTTGGGTCAAGAAGTACTTGATTTCCTCAATTCGGGCAAAAAAAGAATGAAAATGCTACAGAGAAGATATATGCAGAAAAAGGGGAATCTGTAGGCAATCTGAGACCCAATGCCCTGCTCTCACAGAGAGAAGGAATTGAACTGATACAACTGAACACCCTTCACCAACCTTACAGGGCTAAGTGGCATTGTAAAGATATGTTTCAGAGTAACAGCCGTGTTAGTCTGTATTCGTAAAAAGAAAAGGAGTACTTGTGGCACCTTAGAGACTAACCAGTTTATTTGAGCATGAGCTTTCGTGAGCTACAGCTCACTTCATCGGATGCATAGCATATCGTGGAAACTGCAGAAGACATTATATACACACAGAGACCATGAGACAAAACTTCCTCCCACCCCACTCTCCTGCTGGTAACAGCTTATCTAAAGTGATCATCAAGTAGGGCCATTTCCAGCACAAATCCAGGTTTTCTCACCCTTCCCCCCCCCTCCCCCCCCCCACACACATACAAACTCACTCTCCTGCTGGTAATAAAGATATACAATTTTTCCTGTTATTTCTTAGGGGACTGGATTCACAATGGGACTTTTCATTGTGACACTGAGCATCAGAACACTTACCTTGCAGGTGCCTAGAAAAATCTCTGGAACAGTATTGGGATTAACAAAGCCTGAGTTAGGTACCTAGGCTCCCAAGAAAATGAAGGGGAAAAGGCAGGCACGTAAAAATGTGATCCCCAGAGCACTCACCTGACAGATTGCTATTCAAATCCTCTCTCCTCATCAGGCAGAGGGGGGAATTGAACTAGGGTTCTGTCACCTCCTGAGTGAGTACTCTAATCACTTGGCTAAAGGTTAGAAGGGAACTCATCCTCCTCTGGCTCTCTTGGGAGGAGTTAAGTGGCCTCTGAGCACACCTAACAGCTCAGGTCCCACATCTGAGATAGGTGGAGGAGTGCTTATTTTCCCTCTGTTCCTGAATTGTGCTGGGGCTTTAGGCTCCCGGATGCCTAGTCAGGCAACAGTGTACATGCCCATAGGCAGAAACATAGGTGCCAGGGGAACTTTTCCAGTGAAAGAAGTTGAGTGAGTTCAGGTGCCTACAAGGTTAGGTGGAAGCCAAGCAAGGGTTTTGTGGATTGTAGTGGTTCCTACATCTGGGGTTTAGGCACCTAAGTACCTAGGTGGATCCAGGTCAATGTCCGAAGACCCTTGAATGAGTTATGAGTCCAAAATCAGAAATGGAATTGGAGAACAAAACAAGAGGAGAGCCTCAACAATGTCCCCTCATTTTGCATACCCATACGACGCACATGTTTTTCCTTGAAATTGGGTAATCTAACTGAAGAATTAGTGTGGGGCTATATTAAAGAATCATACAAGTGTGTGATTGGTTGTTCTATCGAAAGTCTCAGTGATGTTGTGATAAAGCATTATACCATATTCTCCGGGTGCTTCAATTCTGCTGAACATTTATTGGAGACAGGAAACCATAATTGACTCCTTCCACTGCCCATGTGTTATTTAATGAGCCAAGAAATCAAACATGACAGATGTCAAGTAACCAAATTACAGCATCGACCTTTGCAATACAAAAAGTTCCTGTCAAAGTTTAATAGGCTATTTATCCGAGAAAATTCATCCTTCAGGAAATGACTGCCTTGAGCCCCAGTTAATAAAATATTGTGCAGAGCCTAAGTCCACAGAGACAGCAACTAGGGATATCATACACATTGCAGAAGTCAACAGACATCAGTTTGATGAGGAAAACTTTTAGTCACTGTCATAGTTATTTGCTGCTGATTCCAGTCATAAAATGGATTCTTTCAGCCTCTGATTTTTCAAAATGGGGATGGGGAGAAAGTATGGAAATACCTCCTGGCCTCAGGGAGTGAATAATACCTGAAATTTTCTTTGATGCTGAATGGTTATTAGAGCTATAAGTCCTCAATTAGCAGGAGTCATACTGTTTGAGATCATTCTATATATATATATGTATATATATATATATATATATATATATGAAGAGAGAGAGAGAGAGAGAGAGAGAGAGAGAAATGAAAGTGTCATTTAACCTTTTCTTAGATAGCTAGAGAGTCATGTATGGATATCACTTTTACTTATCTGCTGTGTAGTCATGACTGATCTGAAGAGGAACATATTGTGGCAAATTGCCGGTAGATTATGATGGGTCCCACACTTTCTCTTCTTGGGGGTGAAGGGGGGGGGGTTCAGGGCACAGTTTCCTGCCCCTGCACTGGGGTATTTACTGTCCTACTAGTAACCCAGAGAAGGGTAGTGGAGAGTGAGGGACCCTGGCCTGCCCTCTACTCCGGGTCCCAGCACAGGGGCCCTAGGGATAGTGGTAAACCACTTGAACTAGTGCTTCCTTCCCCTGTGCTACTTCCCTCTCCTGCTCTTCAGCTTGTGGGGCTTTGGGATGTATAAGTAGGGGCATAGCGAGCAGATCGAGGGACGTGATCGTTCCTCTCTATTCGACACTGGTGAGGCCTCATCTGGAGTACTGTGTCCAGTTTTGGGCCCCACACTACAAGAAGGATGTGGATAAATTGGAGAGAGTCCAGCGAAGGGCAACAAAAATGATTAGGGGTCTAGAGCACATGACTTATGAGGAGAGGCTGAGGGAGCTGGGATTGTTTAGTCTGCAGAAGAGAAGAATGAGGGGGGATTTGATAGCTGCTTTCAACTACCTGAAAGGGGGTTCCAAAGAGGATGGCTCTAGACTGTTCTCAATGGTAGCAGATGACAGAACGAGGAGTAATGGTCTCAAGTTGCAATGGGGGAGGTTTAGATTGCATATTAGGAAAAACTTTTTCACTAAGAGGGTGGTGAAACACTGGAATGCGTTACCTAGGGAGGTGGTAGAATCTCCTTCCTTAGAGGTTTTTAAGGTCAGGCTTGACAAAGCCCTGGCTGGGATGATTTAACTGGGACTTGGTCCTGCTTCGAGCAGGGGGTTGGACTAGATGACCTTCTGGGGTCCCTTCCAACCCTGATATTCTATGATTCTATGATTCTATGCTTCCTGCCGTCTCTCTCTCTCTCTCTCTCTCTCTCTGCACAAGCTGGGTGTCTCTTCACCTAGGGTCTTGGTCTTCTAGCCAGCCACGGCACTTCTCCAAACTACATTCTGCTCCAACTCCTTCCCCTGGGCTGATTGAAGCAGGGGGTTTTATCAGGTGACTAGCTTCAGGTGCTCTAATTGGCTTCAGGTGCTTTTAATTAATCTATAGAAACTTTTGTTCCCTCTACAGGGAATAAGGCTTCTCCTCATCCTGGGACTTACATATCTCTCCTATATCACTCTCCTGCTGCCTTCTGGCCATGCTGTATCACAAGATCTAGAGGACCATTACACCAGCTGTCAAGCATTTGAAAAAAAGTGTTCCAGCAAAGGAAATATATAATGACCAGAAATTTACTCTGCAAGAAAGTAAGACTGGAGATAGCTTTTCATTACAAAACCAGCAAACTTTCCGAAAGATCCAAAAGCAAGTGTTGGATTGAGCTATTACTTTCTGGGATACTATACCTGCATTTCTCTGATGGCCCAGATTATTTTCTGCAAAATACAAACTTATTTACCTGCTTTGAGATCTAGAAATGAAAAAGGGCTATATAAGCTAAATATTAATAAATAGATACATTAAGTTTCTAACTCTTAAGATTTCAGACAAAGTACTCTGAATACAAACCACTATGGTGTTTTTACAGGCCAATCCAACACCCCCTGAGATCAATGATATACCAACTCTGCACAGCCAGATAGAAACACTGAGTGAAATCCCAATCCCGTTGAAATCAATGGAAAAACTCCCATTCACTTCAATGGGGCGAGCATTTCACTTAATAGCTGTATATGTGGAAAGTCCCGTTACTGACAGTAAGCCTAAGAACACAGGCTTTATGGAAGGGACTGAATCAGTGTTTTGCGAACACTGACTCCTCCCACACCAACCTGGAGCCACTTGCAGGCACCTGAAGCACCTGCTCAGGCAGTCCACAGCTATAGGCTACATATTACGGAGCAGCTCCATACTGGTCTACCAGCATGAAGGTGGCTGCCAAGTCCTCTTGCCTAGTCTCTCCATAAATTGGCCCATTTGTGCAGCAGAACTATGATGATATCAATAAATTATAGGCCTGGATGAAACACACACTTTGATTTGCATACACTGAGAAACAGTACAAATGTCAATAAGTAGTATTGCCTATTTTCTGTCTTCCTTGAACAGAAATGTTCAAGAAGCTCAGTATTTGAAAACATTCAAATATATAAATACTGTCTTTCTCCAAAATTGAGATAAAGTGGTGTAAATTCATCTAGTTTCTAAATTAACTATCGTGAGATCAGAAAACTGAGCATTTTATCTGTGAAGACAAGAAACAGTAGTAGTAATTGGTGAAATTATATTATCAACATGCTTCAGATATGACTTCACCATCTGGATTATTAGTTTGAAGAAATGCCAGATGTTCACTATTGAATCTACTGACATTTCTGGAATGGAAAACTGAATCTACCCTCTATGTTTATTCTTTCCACATTTCTGAGTACCGTGTTAGTGTATTTTAATGTACAAAAAGAAAAGGGTGCCTGAAAAAAAATCCAGTTCTTACTAACGGTGAGTTGTAAATAAAAGATATAGTAATGTAAAATTAAAAATCACCTAGGAGTACCTGGGTAAGGAATTGTTGCATTGGCTAACCCACTGTTTGCAAAACAGCAAAAGGCTTTGGTAATACTGCCAAACTATTTGACACTAGTCAGCGTCATCAAAGAAATAAAACACACACACACAACTTTGTATTAATCTTTTTAAAGTATAAATTGAAAAGTACATTTAAGAAATTTAATACTGCAGTGATTAAACAGGGAAGTGGCAATAAAGCGATAAATCAAACAAATTATTTGCCTTTTCTTATTGGTTACCGTGATTATCTTTCAGCAGTCTTTTTGTTATTTGATTTCTATGCTCTGTGCATGAAGGTTACAAAGATTAAGCAGCACATAAATTAAAAAACAGATAGGTATGCAAATAATATGGTTGCAGATAGAGGTAACAGCATGAGAAAATATCTGCTTTGTCGTCATATTCCAAATTTTCTCAACCTTTTTGTTACTTTAGTTAAACTACCTTTTTTGTTTTATATTTCAGTGGCTATCATACACTGTAAAGACAATTCTATTGCTTGATGATATTTCCATTTTGTACAACATCTGTGGGGCCCTGTCCTGCTTCCCTTGATTTTAGTGGTACAGGATCAAGGCATAGAATAATTGAGTAATAGTAACACTCAATCTACTACAGTAATAAGGGATATTAGACTGATTTTCCTCTCTCGCAAGCGTAAGTGGAATTTCCAGGATGCTAAATTTTTATTTGAGTCACTTTTCAAATAGAACCACATTTTAATGAAAATGTCTTTAATTTAAATGTAACTGTATTAGAAATACAATTATTTCATCTAAACTATTTTAAAGGACTCTTCTGATAGGCCCATATATAATTCTTTGGCCTAAGTATCTGAGGCTTGCTTTCTTTTTCTTTTTTGCATGTGATACCAGATGGAATTAAGATGCTGCATTTTGATCATCTGTTAGTGATCTGAATCAACGTTCTCTCTAACTTTTCATGGAGCTGATCAAGCCTTCATGCCCTAGGAGACATAATTTTACTGAACAACCATGAAAACAAATCATGAAAAATGAATGGGCAAAGTTTGTAAATATTACTATTACTTTCCTGAGCTATACATTTTTATTAATCAGTTAGGATTTGGCTTTACTGTGACCGCAGGGAATGGTTTCATATGTCAACGTCCCTATTAAACTAACATTTAAATCACCTACATTGCCCAAAGCTTTAATGTCACTGCTTCTCCTTCGTCAGTCTCCTCTTAATAACCACAATCCAGTAATTTACTATTACTTCCTCCAGGTACTACCAGTCTCTGCTGTTGGGTCGCCCTCAAAGTTATATAAGTATGATAGAATTATAATTATGTAGTAGTAGAAATAAAGACAGACAAAAGAGTATATAGGTATTGTAAAAAGGTATGAACATCAGTTCCATGCTGTTGAATTTCACTCTGTAACAAATGCAAGGCCAAAGTGCTAATTATTTCAGGCCAGTATAGGACAAAGAGTCTGTGCTGGAAAGTGATAAGAACTTTGAGGAAACAATGCTGTTCTTTAAAAAACACCCTGATGCTCTTCCCCGTGGGGGCCCCTTGTCATGCCTATGTAAATCTTGGTATCCAAAGAGGGAAAAATAGATAGTGGGATAAAACTTGTTAAATGAATCAAGAGTCACAGATTGTGTTGTTAAGTAAAAGAATGAATGATGAGTGCATGACTGAGAGCCTGAAGCAGGGATATAATTGGCTAGTAAATGGTGCCAGCCTAATCCTAAGAATTTCAACCTTGATATCGATGGGCCGAAGAATATGCAAAGTGGAGATAACCGGATGACCTCTGGAGGGCGAACCGGAATCCACACAAAACGCATCAAGGAAGAACAAGAAGATAACATCTAGCCATCATGGAGCGTTCATGGATGTACCACCTGCTGATTGAGCTGATTGATGGTCATCTCAATTGTAAATTCAGCATGATGAAGCAACTTCCATAGACTTGTATTGAATAAGAGACCTATAAAAATTGGGTCCGGGGACTGTGTTCTTTGAGTCTGGTTCTACGACCACCCTCTAGGAGCATCAGATGCGCATCTGACAATGACTCAGCTCCCTCTCGTGTCCAGGCCACCTGGCCAGTGACTTGGCACGAGCAACATCTAGGCGGGTAACTATAACAACCTTTATGTAGAACCTGTGTCTGAATGTCTGTGTGTGTGAATGGATCTATATAGAAATTGCATATAGGAATATTTTGTTGTATTTACAATAAATGTGGCAATTTGCCTTGTCCCTCTTACAAGATCCTGTTGGTATCATTTTTATTAGTGTAATACTGCCTCATGTCATATTTTGTTGTCACTTCTCTTTGTCTGCTCCGACCCATTTCCCTTTCACTGCTCGTTCATTTTCTCTCCATCTGCTCCAAGCAATGTCTCTCCCATTCTTGTCAGTCACTTACGCCTCATTGTCCTGTGTCAGTTCCTCCAATTCCAGCCTGTATTGACAAAATTGATTCTCTATAAGAGAATGGGATTTCCAATCTTTCATCCTGCATCCTTCCAGCCCTTGCTGAGAGCTCTTCTAAGCGGTGCTCCCTGTCTACTTGCCATAGAGAAAAGAAGTAACTAATAGAAGGGGCTAGAAGTGGTCTATATATACAGTTTGGTAGGACAGAGGGCTGGGAAGTCGGATCAAGGGTACCACTTGCTTACAAAACAAGGTCAGTGCAGGCTGAAGATACAAGAAAGGGGAGTTTCAGACAGTGGCTATACTTGGAGCGGCAGACAACATCCCAGGCTTCTTGTTCTTCAAGAATTCTTCCATCGCTAAATCTCTTCTTCTGCCCCAGAGCTGCAGAAATAGTGCAGATATGCATGCTGCCTTTGTGTGTGGGTAAGTAACCATTCTGAGAAAGAAAAGGAGGACTTGGGGCACCTTAGAGACTAACAAATTTATTTGAGTATAAGCTTTCGTGAGCTACAGCTCACTGCATTGGTTGCATGCAGTGGAAAATACAGTAGGGAGAGTTATATATACAGAGAACATGAAACGATGGGTGTTACCATACACACTGTAACAAGAGTAATCAGGTAAGGTGAGCTATACAGACTAACACGGCTACTACTCTGAAACTAACCATTCTGAGTATACCCTGTTTCCACCCCATAAACGTTTGTGGAAATGAGGAGCTGAAACTCTCCCAATGAACAAAAATTCCCAAGTGGACTGAAAATGAATGAGCTACTCTGGATTATGTTTCCTTTTAATATATTGAGTTACTTCAGTAAGTAAACCAAATTAAGAAAATTATAGGCATCGTTCAGTTTTTCCAGTGACATTAATGAGTTTTAAAGTTCAGGGTATCTTTGTCTTGCATTAAAATAAATCATGCATTTTTCCTTGGTGAAATTAAATTCAACTTGATTACCAAAGGGGTCAGCACTGGTGGCAAAATCCATTGCCTCCACTGTATTTTTATTTTCTATTTGCAAGTTCTGATTCCTTAAAGTGTCTTGCTTTTCAGACACTTCCCCGCTCCTTCCACAAAACAAAAGAAATTAAGTGTTCTGGTGCCACTGGGGATCAGAGGATTTATTATTGTTCTAACTAGAATCTAACCTGTTTTGCAGAGCAAATGGCATGCTGTATTCTGAGCCAGTTGTAGATTCTGTAAGGTTGGCAGTTGCATTCTTAGGTACGGAAGACTCCAGTAATCAAACCTGGAGGTCAACGGGGCATGGATCTCTGAGGTTAAGTCTGAAAACAGAAGGGGCACAATCTTCTTGTCAGATATAGATTGGAAAAGGCAGGGTGTTTTTTGTGACCATGGCTGTTTGGGTTTTCAGAAACATTGCAGAGGACAAGTGAACGTACGTAAAACTCATGAGACCACAATGAAGTTATGATGGACCCAGATGACAATCAATAAAATTTTTTTGCAGTGTTGTCAATTTTCTGATCAATTACAGGTCCCAACATGACACCTAATGAGCATGTTCAAATACTACCATACGCCTTTGTATTTAGTGGGTGCTAACTCCAGTATTTAATCTGATGTGTAAGAGTGAGATCACGTGTCTCTTATGTTACAGAGCTAGCTGTACTTCTGTTTCCTTCTAGTCTCTCTGTGTGACCCCCTCAGGTGTCAGGCCTCAGCTTTTTACCTATGTTGGGTGTAATTACACAATTCTCCCACTCTCAGAGTGGGCAACTCGGCTAAAGTACCCTGTGTATCAACTGTGCTTACCCAGATGGTCCAACTGGATTTGATACCAACCGTTCTTCCCTACAGGAGTATACAGTGGTTAAATAGCCTTCTTAAAACAAAATATTGTTTATTTTAACAGTAGGAACAAAGTATTTTAGAGAGAAAAGATCTTAAAACAACAGTCTATATGCATGACTATCTTACCTAATGGCTTATCATGCTCTAATGATAACCTAGGCGGGCCTCGCGTCTTTAGATACCATAATGGGTGCATGCACCTCAATCTAATTTCCCTGAACAACTCCTCCCAACTTTTGGGGGAGAGAGACCCTTTTTAAACTGTTGTAGTCCTTTTATTCTACTGTGTTCCCAGGCAGTGGCCCTTCTGTACAAAATTAGTTTAGCAAGTGGGCTGAGGAGGGGGTAAAATTGTTACAGCCCCCCAGCTACAGATTTCTAACTCTTTAGCCCAAGCTGTGGGAATTAACACTTATAGTGCTAGAGGTTCCCATTCAATTCCTGATGTGTTGGCCAAGAGGGCAGCAGTCACACTAGCAGTCTAGGCATTGTCTCTTAACAGCCCGCAAGTGTTTGTGGAGAAGTGGCTTATCTCAAACCATTATGTTTTATTTCTGTTGTTTTTCCTTACAGCTCCCTATTAAATTAAACCAATATGCTCATACAATAAACATCCACAAAAAGAAAAGGAGTACTTGTGGCACCTTAGAGACTAACCAATTTATTTGAGCATAAACTTTCGTAGCTCACGAAAGCTTATGCTCAAATAAATTGGTTAGTCTCTAAGGTGCCACAAGTACTCCTTTTCTTTTTGCGAATACAGACTAACACGGCTGTTACTCTGAAATAAACATCCAGTTATTCATATTCAAACATTATCACAGAGCATCTCTGATGCTAGCACACCCTATGTTACTGAGCCAGATCCATCCCAGTGAGTGCAGTAAGATGCAAACTGCAACTCCCTATGCTAGCAAGACACAATGCTCTCCACTGGAAATTTGCTCATAGAGGGCAGATGGTATTTCCAACCTCAGGGGTTACATTGGAGAAGCAGTATTAATTTGGGCCAAAGCTCCATAGGATCCCATCAGTAAAGGCTGCTGAAGAGGTTCACTAAATCACGGCATCTCCCCAACTACCGTGTCCAGCTGTCCTAGCCTAACACAGCACCGTTTTGAGCTGTGCTTGAACCCTTTCATGCCCTGACAGAGGGTAGGTTATGGCTGCCTTAAGTGGATGCAAAGTGCTTTGAACAACTTTCCAGTGATGGGGTCCTGCATCCTGATTTATATCAGCAGAAGTGAGCATAAGCTGGGGTGAATCCAATCTGCTGCAGAAAGATGTGTGATATGGTGCTAAATCAGAACCAGTCTCCTGTTGACATTGTGAAGAACCTCCTTCATTAGTAGTAAAAGATCCTTGCCACTCTCTCAGTGGATCAGTTTTTATCAATGACAGATCATTTTGTCAATTTCATCAAAGATCGCTGAAGCAGTTCTTAATTATTCATCATTTATGTAGAGCAGATGTGAGAGGCCTTGGGACCTGGAATACAATTTTATATTTTGTATTGCATGATGTAAGTGTGAACAAACAAGAAATGAGCTCATTGGTATAGGCATTCTGCTATTGAAGAAGAATGCTGTGTTTAGATCAGTTATCTGTGTTCAAAGTAAATGGCCGTCCCTATGAACAAATCTAATCTCCAAAACTACACTGACAGTTTCTTGTTCAATCTGTGCATGGGTTTTGTCAGTTGCATTCAATGTTGTCGATGGAAAAGGAATTTGCTTTCTTGTCTCCATTTGGAAGTACAAAAGGATGGCTTGCTTCAAAACTTGCATCTGATGAAGTGAGCTGTAGCTCACGAAAGCTTATGCTCAAATAAATTGGTTAGTCTCTAAGGTGCCACAAGTACTCCTTTTCTTTTTGCGAATACAGACTAACACGGCTGTTACTCTGAAACCTGCTTCAAAACTGTAAGCAGAGTATCACAGGATAAATGTATTGGAAATCCTAGATCAAAACAAATCAGTTCACTTTAACAACAGCCCTTCTTGTTTAAACATACCATACTGTTTTACACTCTTGTCCACTTCCACTATGATGATGGCATACATGGTGGGCAGGTTTTTCAAGAATTGCCATGTTGAAGAATATCCAGAAATAATCTTAGTTACAGTCTTGTGCTGAGGATTCCAAAATTGCATCTACCGTAATTGGCGAGGAATGAGGGAACTAATGCTTTTGTGGTTAATGTACTGGCCAAGGAGTTAGGAAGCTTGATTTCTACTACCATTCTTCCAGGGATATCTTGTGTGACCTAGTGTGAGTCATTTAGCTTTTCTGTGCCAAAGTTTCCTAATTTGTATGGGGATAATACTCAATTATCTCCTTGGATAAAAGAATTGTATATCCACATTATCTATCCATGTGGATACACAAGGAGTCTATGGACTCCTATCCATATCAATGAAATCTGTTTTGTTTCCAGAGTCAGTCTCAGCTTGGTTTGTCTCTTTTATTTGTTGTGGCAGCTCTTTTCAGTGTAAGCTTGCCATTCTGCTCTTAACAATACTGACTTTTTCATATTAGCTAAAGATTTTTCAAATGGTAGCCTCCATTTGTGCATGCACAACTTTGAAAGAGGAAATCCAAGGTTAAATTTGACATTCTGGGTCTTATTTTCAATGGGACAGGGCTGACATTTGTGGTTTCATGATTTTGAAGACTTTCACACCTACATGTTCACTTTCTGTGCACAGTCCTTGCATACACACACAATGAGATTTGTGTACATACAGGTGTAAACCTCTATTACTTGTGTGGGCAAGTGATGGAATTTGTCATCTGAAAGTGAAAGGGAGTATACAAAAACATGCATCCTGGAATATGTATATGCAAACCCAGGGTAGAGAACGGGGTGAAACACAGTCCCCTCCCTTTGAAAATTAGAGCTTGGGAATGTCTGGTTTAACCTTGGATTTCCTATTTTGTTGTTTTTTATGTTCCAGAATCTTAATATTAAAAAAGAGGGTTTTAAATATATAAATGTTGTACTACAAGTACAAGATGAAGGGAATGGGCTGGCAAGAACACATCACACTTGCATAGGGAGGCAGAAAGGTTTTGTAGTTAAGATACTAAAATGGGACTCTGTAATCTGTGTTCAATTCCCAGCTCTTTCAGAGACTTTGGACCACGTCCAGCCTCTGTTCTGCCTACCTCCATTCTCCTATAACCCTTCTCCTGGCCAGGACAAACCCACTAACCACAGCCACTTCCCTCTATCTCTCCTATGCTATCTTGTCTGTAGAGTGGTCTTTCCATCATTGTGTGATGGGGTATGCAGGTGTGTGGCATGTATCTGAGCTAATGAGTGTCATTGAGGTAAATCTATTAATTTGTCTCTATTGAGTTATACATGCCTGAGGCACGACTAAGGGTATTTCTTCAGTGCAGAGTTAGAGCAAGTTATTCACACTTGCGTTTTCGTCTCTTGAGTTAGCCTAGCCCCAGAGAGAGCAGTCACATTGCAAACTAACATTTGAGCTGCACAGATTGTTGGGATTAGCAACACACAGCAGCTGCAGCCCCACTCTATTACTAGCTCAAGAATCAGCAGCATTGCACATCAACCCATGTTCCCTAACAGGCCAGCTAATGCAAGTTTAACGCATCAATTAATATGAGCTAGAGACTCTTGTGTCTGGACAGGAGTCAGGTAAGGGGCAACACTGTGGTGAAGAAAGCTCTTAAGCAGCAGCACCTACTGAGAACATGGTACCTTCATTAGGATGTTTGAAAGTGCCAGGTCAGTAGCCATGCCCTTAAACATGCTCTTGTTCTGGCCCTTTCCTCCAGGCTGTGCACTTAGGACCTTCTGTGGCAACTCTCAGATACCATGAGTGATACCATGAGTGGCCAGAAAAAAAACTTCTAGTTACCCAAAATACCAATTTCACGTGTGAAGACTCTTGAAATTTCTGGCCAAAATATATATAGAATTAAGGAATTAAACCACTTTTGTAGATGCAGTTTACAAGCTTGACAACTGATAAAACAGTACTTAATTTGGCATAAGTAAAAAGTCTGGATCCAAATCAATAGTGATACAAATCATAACCGGGAAAAGTCTAATAGAACCTACTAGAAGAGATGATAAATGAACTGCACATTCTCTGAGAATAGCTGGAGATGAACCATTAATATGCCAGTGAATGGATGGAAAATTGTTATAAAAGAAATTGTCTGTAGGGAGCTCAATCATCAAGAAATTACTGGTTGTGTTTGGAAGGATAAAGAAAATGATGAACATTTCAAAAATAAATCCTAGAGGAACTTCCTTTATTTCTTCCAAATCTGAAAGCAGATGTTTTGAAAAATGTCTTCTGTAGCTAGAAGGTCAAGCTCTCTGTTTATGTTTTCTTTTATCTAGTTATCAGAAAAGGATTTCATATCTAGAAACAACAAACAAACTTGAAGTTTTAGAACAGGTGACAAAGTGCTGCACAGTAACTTTTAAACTTGTTTCAGAACAAGACATTTTAACTGTGCAAGCCATAGTATTAGCGGCAAAGATGAAATGTTGGAACCAAAAACAATTTATGCAAGTAAAAATTGACTTATTAATATCATGGCAAAACATAAGGATTGTGGATTACTGATACAAATCTGACTGCAAGAGAAATATTAATTGGAATGCAAGACAATGATGAAATAAAGTTATCAATAACAGTACAGAATGTGTCTTTCTTTTTCATTAGTGCTTTTTTCTACTTTTTCTCCTCACACTCGTAATATAGGTTTCAGAGCAACAGCCGTGTCAGTCTGTATTCGCAAAAAGAAAAGGAGTACTTGTGGCACCTTAGAGACTAACCAATTTAACCTTAGAGACTAACTAACTAACAGAGTGTAGCTCACGAAAGCTTATGCTCAAATAAATTGGTTAGTCTCTAAGGTGCCACTAGTACTCCTTTTCTTTTTACTTTTAACTTTAAAAGTATTATGGGGTCAAGGAGGCAGAACTCCTTCAGCAGCTTTTGGCAGGAACTGATAAAATAAGTGTCAAAAATGGCTTCCTGGAGCTTCAACAGAAGGAATTGCATATGGCAGAGAACAGGCCTGAAATAATTTCTAGTCCTATCTTAACAGATGGTATTGGATCACAGTCCCAGGAAGAACATGCATCAAATGTTAAGAGCATGAAAACTAGTATTGTAATTAATGGCAACATTTTACTGAATATATGTAACAATTTGAAAATGTGTTTGATGGACATGATGATCTATGCTAGTGACACAGAAGACAGCTGTCTTCCCTGCTGTCCGACAAGGGAGATAGAAAGAAGAGAAGTGAGAGCACCATGAGCAGGCACAAAATCTAGGGGCAGGACCAGCCATAAGGACTCCTGTTCCCACTCTTGCTCCACCAACGCAGATTCCACTCACTCTCCTCTGGGCTGGAGGGAGGTGGCAAGAGCAGGCAGGGATTTCATGGACAGGAAGAGCCATGAAGGTGCCATGCCCAGAAGTTTCAGCTCCACCTTAGAACACGTTGACTAGACTAGGCATCTTCTGATTAGCAGATTTTTCTTATGGTGTCACACACACAGTGTAATGCTGATTGTACTTACTTTATCTGGTAAGGGAGAGAATGGGTAAAATGAGTCACCAAAATACATCGGAAGAGAGAGGAAAATGGGGTTCATACTAGGGCTGTCAATTAAACGCACTCAATGCATACGATTAACGCAAAACAAATTAGATTAAAAAATAGTCAAGATTAATACATTTTAATTGCACTGTTAAACAATAACAGAATACCAATTTTAATGTATTATAAATATTTTTGGATATTTTTCTACATTTTCAAATATACTGATTTCAGTTACAACACAGAATACAAAGAGTACAGTGCTTACTTTATATTATTATTTTTATTACAAATATTTGTAATAAAAAATACAAGCCCACTCAGTTCTACTTCTTGTTCAGCCAATGGCTAAGACAAACAGTTTGTTTAAATTTATGGGAGATAATACTGTCACTTCTTATTCACAATGTCACCTGAAAGTGAGAACAGGCGTTAGGATGGCACTGTTGTAACCAGTGTTGCAAGATGTTTACGTGCCAGATATGCTAAGAATTTGTGTGCCTCTCCATGCTTCGACTTATAGGCTCTAAAGTTTTACATTGTTTTGTTTCTGAGTGCAGTTATGTAAAAAAAAAATCTACATTTGTAAATTGCACTTGCATGATAAAGAGATTCCACTACAGTAATTGTATGTGGTGAACTGAAAAATATTATTTCTTTTATCTTTTTTACAAAGCAAATATTTGTAATTAAAAATAATATGAAGTAAGCACTTTTTATTCTGTGTTGTAATTGAAATCAATATATTTTAAAATGTAGAAAAACATCCAAAAACATTTATAATAAATTTAAATTGGTATTCTATTATTAACAATGTGATTAAAACTGCGATTAATCGTGACTTTTTTTTAATCTTGCAATTAATTATGATTGGTTTTTTTTAAATCATTTGGCAGCCCATTTAAAATATCATGGCATTAGCAACACAAATGCCTTCCTATTGCATATGCCTATCCCTTTCTCATAAACATTGTTTCTCTTGCTACCTTCGGTCCTGACTTCTGACTCTGCACATATATACTTACATGCATAACTTTACTCACATGAGCAGCCCATTGAATACTTTCCTACCCATAGAGAGATTATCAGCTGCTGACATTTTCTCTTGATTCTATTCACTGTGAAGTGTTTGTGGCTGAGGCCATTTATGTTTCATGACTCAGCTAGAACTCTTTGGGGTGCTATATTAATAAAAAATGCAGAAAGCTATGCACTGCAGGTACAAACATCTGTTGTACTTAACTATAGCTATCACAGCATTCAAACATGCCATTACAGACCAGATTTTGAAACCCTTATGTTAAATAATACTTTACTCATCAAATAGTCCCACTGAATATTATGGAACTGCTTTCACAGTAAGAACTTTACCCTTGAGTAAGGGTGGAAGAATCCAGCCCAGCATGAATATGAAACTTGTCCTCCTTGGAGCTATGATAAAGTTAATTCAGCGGAAAATATTCTATTCTGATTAGACTCTGGCTGCTATGATGAAAGTGTGCAAAAACAGAACTGGTAAGTGTTGGGTCTGAAGAAAGGAAAAGGGACATTAGTGTCCTCATACTGCCCTGTGCAATGTCAGAATGGTAGATCACAAGCCTGTCCTTAAAAAATAAAAATGAATATCCAGTGTTTGAAATTAAACATGCTGAATAATAAATGGATATACAGCTGATTTTGTAAACCCTGTATGGACATCAACAACTTCAGCTGTTAATATTTAAAATAAAAATAAAATAAAATATTTTTTCTGCCTGTTTCACAAGTTAATGAAAATATCATCTGATACATTCTTATTGCAAAACAAGGTTCACCAATATTCCCCTAACATAAGAAATCAGTATGCTCCATGTAATTTTGAAAACATATTTTTTCCAGTTGATAAAATGTCTGCTCTCATATTTTCTGCCATTCCCCCAAAACAAAAGCAAAAAAGAGCAGTAGAGGAAAAACTCAGTAAAATAAAAGCAAAGAATTGTTTTTGTAAACATATTTATGCAAAATTTACCTAATCCATCTAAAAGAAACTGAAATTGCATTATCTTTCCATTGCAATAGAGGATGGAGAATAAAATAGACATGTGAGCTATACAGTCTCAGCTGTTCATATATTAAATATTTCTCTTTTTATCCTAGAACATGTTAGTGCTTGCATTGCGGCTTTGCAGATTGTTTCAATTTCTGCTCTTGTTGAATGGACGCTGATGTTTATTATGTATAATGCCTTTCATAACCATTATTCTAAGAGAAGCCCTATGTTCACACTAAATAGTCTTCTGATTTGAAAGATTCTCCAATTTGAGAGAGATTCCATTTACTCAAAATGAAGAATTCTGCTGGAAATGATAATTTTCTCAAAATGGAGGAAACTTGTAAAGTACAACAAATGTGGTTGCTACAGGATGATCTCAAAATACTAAAATACTTTTACAAGGCATATATAGGGAAGGTATGTGTGATGGGTTGGACCCCTTAGGAAGTCATCTGATGTGCTGAGATACCACTGAGTCTACCTGTTCTGCCAGCATGGGCTCCCTTTTACCTGTCTTGCTGAGCCAGGCTATTAAAGCCTCCTCTAACACACACACAGGCAGGGCCACACCCAGCTGCAGATAAACTCTGGAAAGACTCAATTTAAGGGACTTGCTTCAGCACGCAGGTGTCCACCTCCCTTGGAATGCAGACCCAAGGTATATTATGAAATCCACCTCCTCCCTCAATGTGGAGGAAGGTATACACAACTTCTCACCCCACCCTCACCAGTTAGAAATTGCAGAAACTGGGTTATATTGTAAACAAAACAAATTTTATTAACTAAAAAAGGCAGATTTTTAAGTGGCAAAAGGGGTAGCAAACAGAACAAAGCAGATTACTAAGCTAATGAAACCAAACATGCAAACTAAGCTAGTTTCACTAAAGAAATTGGTTACAAATAGTATTTCTCACCCTAGATATTGTTGCAGGCAGATTACAGAAAGTCTTGAAAGGCTGCTGCACTGGTCTCCCTCTTGGGACCTCAGGTATTATTACTCAAAAGCTAGATGCCCTTCCAGCTTGGGTTCAACCCTTCTCCCCCCAGTTCAGTTTTTGCTTCCAGGTGTTTTTCAGTGTCTCTTTGGGTGGGGATGCAGAGGAGAACGATGATAATGTCACTTCTCTGCCATATATAGCTCTTGTGTAAGGCAGGAACCCTTTGTCTTCTGGTGGAAAACCACTGGAATTCCAAAAGGGGAGGAGGGGTATCCAGCACCAGGTGACTCGGATCCATGTCTCTGCAGGGCTGTGGCAGTCATTGCTCGTAGGCTGTCTCCAGAATCCACAGGAAGACTAAGCTCTTTTACAATCCATTGTCCCTACTAATGGCCCATTAGCCTTGCCTGGCTTTTCCACTGCTGTACCTGAAGGGCTGGTTGGGGTTAACACCCAAAGTAACATATTTGAAATACAGATACATAGTTAATATTCCTAACTTCAGATACAGAAACGATACAGGCATATAAATTGGATAATCACATTCAGTAAATCATAACCTTTCCAATGATATCTTACATGAGCCATCTTGAATAAAGTACATCTTAGTTATGTCATAAGCATATCATAAGTATATTTTCATAAGGAATATGGACATATAAAATATTTTCATAAGGAATATGGAAGGGAATGTCACAGTATGATTCATGAGAGTCTTAAAAATCACTTAGTGCTTTGCTCGAACAAGAACTGCATGACAGGAATCAGTGTTTTATTATTATTACGATGCTTACATTTAGCAGGGAACTTGTTTGCACCTAATTAGCTCCTAGCTTGGAATGCCTTCCTGCACCGTCTCTGAATTATGGCTGGAGAATTAAACGATGTTCCAGGGTGTTGTCTAGCGTGGCTCCTCTTATAGTAACAACTGGGTGCAGTACTGCAACGTGTTGGGGTCCCTTCCATGAATTCACCAAAAAACCTGTCACAATGACATTTCAAATCAGTCCTTTGACATATTTGAAGCCACTGATATTATTAATTTTAATATTGTTTTTATGTCCAGATATTTATATGGCTCATTTAGTCTATTCCCTGCCCTGTGGAAAAAAGAACATCTGATCATATAATTAAAGATTGTATCATAAGCACATACATGAGGGGGTTGAATTAAGGTTGCACACACAACCTTAATATATTGGTATTTCCAAACTTCTGAGTCCATGACTTTGCAATCTTAATGTTCTTAACATTTTTTAGCATAAATTTTCCTACGTCTTTTTAAAAAAGCAAACTGAAATAACAGAAATTCCATCATGTGGCATAATACTGACGCTTCAATGGGTCATCAGCAGGGCTGTAACATTTAGATCCATCTCACAGACTACTGCCACTTGAACCAATGGATAGGACTGATGGGCGTGGTAGATTGTCAATCTCTGTGGTCCAGCGGCAGTGGGGGATGGGATGCTTTGCCAGCAGGTTTCCCAGATATTTGCTGTCAGCAGAGGAATAATGTAACTTGGAAATCTTGGGTTTCATTACAGGATCTAGAGGCAAGTGTGATCCAGGAGGCACTGTCTCTTCCGCTCCAAGTTTGTCCCCCCTCTGCCCTGTCCCATCTAGCCTGGCCTTTTCCGGGTCCTGTCTCTTTTCCACCCAAGCTCTTTGTCCCGGTCACATTCTCTTCACTTAACCTAGTCTATCTTCATTCTCCAGGTTTTCCATCCAAATTCTAATCTCCTTGATTAGCAAATCCCAATTTCAGGCCCAAGCTTCACCTCCTTGTTTCCTTGCCAGGCAGTCTCGGTTCACACCCTCCCAGCTCTTCATTAGCTCTCTCTCACCTATCCTAGACTCAAGTCATCTGTTCCACACCCACATTTCCTGTCATCTCTGGCTCCCAATCCCAATCTTCCTCTCCAGGCTCCTTACCCAATTTCACTGTCTCCCTCCCACTCCTTTCCCCCTGGTTCCTTTCCCATTCTCTTTGCCCCCTCAGTCCCATTCTTCCCACCAGTTCCCAGTCCCAGTTTCTATCCCAGGCTCCCAGTCCTAGTTCATTTAATCACCCACCCAGTCTCAGTACCCCCCTCTCAAGTTCCTTCTTCCACTTCCAGGTTTCCCTGGGTCTTATTTTTGTATCCTCAGCATTAAATCAGGCAGTTACTTCCTCCAGACTGCCTGGGACAAGCAGAGGAGCACTGAGAGCACAGGACAGACAGTCTCCCTGGTCTCAGTTCAGGTGCCTGCATAGGTGCTGGAACTAGTGATACTGGGGGTGCTGCCACATCCCCTGGCTTCAAGTGGTTTCTATCATATACAGGGTTTACTGTTTGGTTCAATGGCTCTCAGAACCCGCACTATAAAATTTGTTCCAGCACTCATGGGTGCTTGGATCAAGACCTGGACCCAGCACAGCCCATGGCAGCACAGAGAATTGTAGGAAAAAAGCCCACGCAGTTCCAGGTTTGAATATGCCCACTGCAGATGCAATCTTAGTGGAATTTAGCTGCTAAAATGACAGAAGCCCCTACTGAGCATGTGCAATTTTTCAAAGGTTTGTAACCTGGCCAAATTTTGATGGCTTTTCAGAGATGGTAAAAGGCACATCGCTGACATAAAGGCCATCTCCCTACCTTGTACCAAATTTCATTTTCCTATTTCAAAGCATGGGGTTGCTAGAGCTTTTCAAATAAGAGTTACTAGAATTATTTCACATGGGCAAAGCAATGGATTTTCCCTCATCTCTTCTCTGAAGACAGCTGACTGTTTGGCTGACATTTTCCAAAAAGATTCTGCTTGAGGCTGACACGACAGAAAATTTCAGCTCAAACAGTAAAGTCTAGCAAAGTTATATGCAACTGAAAACATGATTTCTTAAAGGGAATTGTCAGGCAAACATAATTGTCAGTACTACCAGTCCCACTGATAAGAAAGGGATTGTTCTCAGGAAACATAGTGACTACCTTGTATGCTTTATGCTTTCCATTATATTTTTGAGTTTGGGGTGTATAAAATTGCATGGAAGGATTGCAGCTAGAGACTTCTATCAAGCTGATGTCAGTTTGGGTTGAACCAGAATCCCTGCAATAACTCTTACCCAGAGGCCAGAGATGCTGACTTGTGTTCCAACCTGAACCTCTGAACATTCTCTCTTGATGATTTGCCGTAGCCTGCTACAGTCACCTTATTTGGTCTTAGGATCCAATCCTCGAAAGGCTTGCTTAACTCTTAAATTAAGTATGTGCATAAGTCTTTGCAGGGCTGGGGCCTTAGCAGGATCCTGCCTTTCATCAATCTTCTGTGCTACATGTACCTAGGGACAGCGAGTAATATAGGCCTGGGATGCCTGTGCTCCAGCAAATTCAGGGTCCGGGGGCCTGGCTCCACCAATATTTGGGGCCGGGTCTCTCCCGCAGCTCCACCTGCTGCCCTGCGCGTCTCTCACAGAGTGTGTCCTGGCCCCACCTGCTGCCACCGTGTGCCTCCCCCAGAGCATCCCTACTTGGGTCCTGGGCAGCAGGCGGTTGCCCTGCTGCTCTGCGGTGCGCTCCCTCGCTGGCTGCTGCCACGGCCAGCTACAAAATGGAGCAGCGCCAGCGGCAGGCTGAGGGAGGAGGCGCACACGTGGTGGCAGCCCTCCCCCACAGCATTCACCACAGGGGAGACAAGGGGGCTTCCTGGACCTGAGAGGGGCTCGGCCCCTAGGATCATGTGCAGTGCCAGTGCCAGGTGAATGTGCTGCTGGCGGGGAGAGGGCTGGGGGGACTGTGGAGTCCTCCTCTCTGGCTCCAGCCCTGGGACAGCCTGCCTGCACCCCAAACTCCTCACCTCCAGCCTCACCCCACCCCAGAGCCCATTCCCCCAGCCAGAGCCCTCACCCCCGCACCCAAAACCTCTGCCCCAGCCCTGAGCCCCCTTCCACACCCCCAACCCCTCATCCCCAGCCCCACTCCAGAGGCCCCCAGCCAGAGCCCTCACCCCCCTGCACCCCAACCCTCTACCCCAGCCCTGAGCCCCCTCCTGCACCATGAACCCCTCATCTCTGGCCCCACCTACAACCCTCACCCCTGCACCCCAACCCTCTGCCCTAGCCCTGAGCCCCTCCCACACCCCAAACCCCTCATCTCCAGCCCCACCCCAGAGCCCTCACCCCCAGCCAGAGCCTTCATCCCTCCCCCCCCACATTGTGCAATATAGGGAAACTGTTAAACACTTACTGTTTCCAGTCCATTTTTACATTATTTAAAAAAATATATATCGGCTTACAAGGCACGTTGAGGGGGGAGGGGTGGGACTTGGACCCATTCTGGGCTACCAAAAATTATACAAACCTGCCACCCCTGCATGTACCTCCCTATTTCTGTCATTCTTTCTTAGTTTCATATAATCAAAATGAGACAAAACCATATCACTAGTGAGATTTAAAATATATTCTTTTTGATGACAGCTCACCATTTATTTTTGAGTTGACTGTGCAACTATGAAGAGCTTTTAACATTTAATATTGTTGTTAATGTGTAATATTTATATTTTACAAGTGCCCAGGGACTCTGATGAGGGTTGAAATGAAGCCTTATTGTGATTGATGCAATACAAACAGAGAGGCAGATACAGTTCCTGTTCCAAAGAGTTTACAAAATAATATTAAATCTGCAGAAATATTTAACAGTGGCCCTATTCTAATTAAATTGTACATACAAATTTCAGGTAAACCTACCGCAGTAAAATAATGCTGCATTATCCTACAAACATTTACTCAGGGGCTTAACTTCACATGGTGAATTAGTCCTACTATTTCCATGGGACTACTCACTTGAGTAAAATTAAGTGCAGAAGTGTTTGATAGCTCAGGGCCAAAATTCTGACTTAATCTACAAGAGAATAAAAATGCACCTATAAAGGCAAACCCTCCTGCATATGGTGGTTATAGGTCATAATTTGGCATTGTTAAAGATGGTGTGGTATTGATTAGACTTGATTGATTGATTAGGGTTACTGTGAGTAACCCTATATAATTTAAATGAACTTTAATCACAGAAAATGTTTATGGTGCTGTTCTGTCAGCCCCTTACCTGAGCCATATGAAATATTAACATGAATGATGAATTCCTCATATCTCCAGCATGACTCAAGATTTGATTAAAAAAAAAATCACCATAATGGCATGTTCATGCCTACCCAAAACTGTAGCAACGGTCCCTATCTTTGTTCTGTCATGTAAGTAAACAGATGCCTAATGAAAATAAAACTTACAATTTACTACTTTAAATAAATTATGAAATACAGTAAACATTGAAATTAGGGATTAATTAAGCAAACAGCATTTTTAAAATGATAAACTGAAACTATTATTCATATTGCTAGAGCAAATTAGAGATGGTAATAACTAATTGAATATAAACATTGACTGTACCTTTGCCCAATAGATTAACAATAGTTGCAGTGTTTTTCTTAATTCCATAATGATCTATTTTAATATAGGGCCTAATCCTATAAAGTACTAGATCAGGCCAATAACAAATTACAATCTTTAATAAAATAGCACAAGACTTTCTTAATTTTCTGCCTACACTGTCTTCTTGTCCAATACTTCTCCTTTTCAGAGGCTATAACTGGCTCTGTACCCTACCCAAGCAGTTGGACAAACACGGCTGCTATTCTGAAAGATGCTCTGTGCTTTGTAAGACTGGGCCCTGCCCTTTGGGATAGAGACTGTTTGTTCTGTGTATGTACAGCACCTAGCACAATGGGGCCCAGATCCATGACTGGGGTATCTAGGTGTATGACATTAATACAAATTAATAATAAATCCCAAACATATTCCTACCAATTATAGTGGGCACAGTTTGATGGGATGGTGGAACAGGGATGGGATGGGCGGTGAGGGCTATCACCTATTCAATGGAAATACTGTGGGGGCTGATCTATGTTTCCACTCCTGTGCATCATTCCCTGTAAACTGCACATACATGTTGGGGGTGGAAGTGAGAGCAGAAGCTGGAGAGGTTGGACTGGCCACCAGGGTGCCTGGGGTCAGACTGGGAAGCAGGCAGAAATTCTTCTTGCTGAGTCTCAGTAGCTTACCTCACTCCTCCAAAAAGCACCCACCCCACTCCCACTCCTGTCCCTGACTCCACTGTTCCCCATGCAGAGGCCTCTGCCCTCCATTCACAGCCAGCTTCTGCTGCCTCTGTGGCTTTAGCCCATAGTTAGGTCCCTGTCTGCAAACTAACTCTACTTCCATGTAATCATTTAGGGCAACAAAAATGATTAGGGGTATGGAATGCCTTCCATATGAGGAGAGATTAATAAGACTGGGACTTTTCAGCTTGGAAAAGAGACGACTAAGAGGGGATATGATAGAGGTCTATACAATCATGACTGATGTGGAGCAAGTAAATAAGGATGTGTTATTTACTCCTTCTCATAACACAAGAACTAGGGATCACCAAATGAAATTAATAGGCAGCAGGTTTAAAACAAACAAAAGGAAGTATTTTTTCACACTACACACAGTCAACCTGTGGAACTCCTTGCCAGAGGGCTCAAAAACTATAACAGGGTTCAAAAAAGAACTAGATAAGTTCATGGAGGATAGGTCCATCAATGGCTATTAGCCAGGATGGGCAGGGATGGTGTCCATAGCCTCTGTTTGCAGAAGCTGGAAATGGGTGACAGCAGTTGGATCACTCGATTACCTGTTCTGTTAATTCCCTCTGGGGCACCTGGCATTGGCCACTGTCGGAAGAGAGGATACTGGGATAGATTGACCTTTGATTTGACCCAGTATTGCCATTCTTATGTTCTTAAACAAATCACAAGTCATGTGGCTTCTAAGGGTACATCTACACTTGCAAGTGGACACAGGAACATGTATGTATACTGCTAGAGGGGCACTCCATACTTATTCAGATATGCCGTTCCAGGCATGGGTATATGCTGTGCATGGGCATGTTCCCACATCCAAACTGACCCTTTTCAGCACGCAACAGTAGAACCATGAATTCAGGGGTGGTATCCCAGAATCCTTTGCATCATAGGCGCACTCTGGGAACAGCCTTGCTGCATGTTGGTAACATAAGATGTTTTCACACACTTTGGTGACAGCAGCTTCTGCTTATCTCACCCTTCTTCCAAACTACTTTGGAGACATGGAGTGTGAGGATTTGTTTCTGCTACTTCATGTGAGACAAATGTTCCAGAGGTCCAGTACTGGACGCTGGAAGCATTCGCTCTGGAGAATTTTGAGTCGCTGAAGACAGCTGGCCCAGTGGAAGAATGAAAGTCCAATGGCATCCTATGGAAAAGCTAGCTTGAATGTTGGGATTGGAATCCATGGGTGGACTGTCTCTTTGGGTCCCGGAGACCCAGAATGGTGTGGTGGGACTACATTGTCTTGGAAACCTGGGATGCCGACCAGTGGCTGTAGACCATCAGGATGAAGGAGCATACCTTTCTCGGGTTGGGTGAGGAGCTTGCATCAAACTCCAGTGCCAGAAGTGGGTGGTCATCACTGTTTGGAAGCTTGCAGCACTTGACAGTTACCAGTCAGTTGCAAAACTGTTCGGGGTTGGGGAAGTCAACTGTAGGGACGGTGGCTATAGAGGTGTACAAGGCTATCATAGAATCATAGGACTGGAAGGGACCTTGAGAGGTCATCTAGTCCAGTCCCCTGCACTCATGGCAGGACTAAGTATTATCTGGATCAGTGGTTCTTAACCTTTACTGCAGCCTGCACCCCTTTGGTTCTCAAAATATGTTCTCGAACCCCTTATCAAAAATCATTGAAGAAGGTCAGTTCTTTAAACCTGTTTGTATATTACAGTAATTGTTAAAAAATGTATACTGTTAATAAATACATAGGTTTGATGAAACAAAGTAGTTATACTTATGTGCCTGCGCTTAATTTGTGTTTTAGATGATTTACCTTCTAAAAAAATCCAGCAAGTCTCACATCCCCAGAAAGAGCATCTCGCACCCCCAGGGTTAAGAACCACTGATCTAGACCATCCCTAACAGGTGTTTGTCTAATCTGTTCTTAAAAATCTCCAGTGATGGAGATTCCACAACCTCCCTAGGCAATTTATTCCAGTGCTTAACCATGCTGACAGTTAGGAAGTTTTTCCTAATGTCCAACCTAAACCTCCCTTGATGCAAGTTAAGCCCATTGCTTCTTGTCCTATCCTCAGAGGTTAAGCAGAATTTTTTTTCTCCCTCCTCCTTGTAACGACCCTTTATGTACTTGAAAACTGTTATGTCCCCTCTCAGTCTACTGTACTGATTAAACAACCTCATCAGTGCAGAGTAAAGCAGAAGAATTACTTCTCGTGTCTTGCTTACAAACTCCTGCTAATACATCCCAGAATGATGTCAGCTTTTTTTGCAAGAGTGTTAGACTGTTGACTCATCACTACTGTGATCTACCAATAGGTAGCTGCCATCACCAGCATCCCTGAAATAATAGCACAATTTCAGAGAACGGGAAAAGTCCGTGATGCCAGGGTGCTCAGGAAGTTGGGACTGTACCACAGTGGCAAGAAGGGACTTATATCCCCTGAAACAATGTCATTGTGTATGGTGCTTCTGTGCTGACCTCTATTTTGGGCAACCCTGCTCCTACCATGGCTAATGAAGCTGTACTCCAATATTGATGACCCACGGAAAAGGGAATTCAACAGAGAGTAGCTGCAGAAGGGTCGTGCAGTATACCTTTAGACATCCAAAAGCCCATTGGCGATGCCTCCGGAACCAGCTGGATGCCAATGTGGCCATGATGTTTGGATTATACCAGTGTGCTTATGCTTTCCACATCTGTGAATGCAAAGGAGAAGACTTTCATAGCAAGTGGTCACAGGACAGAACTGCTTTCCAAAACTGTATAGGCAGCTGACCCAACCTACGTGCACACTCCTGGTTCTGTTGTGTGTTCCTACATAGGATCATAGAATATCAGGATTGGAAGGGACCTCAGGAGGTCATCTAGTCCAACCTGCTGCTCAAAGCAGGACCAATCCCCAGTTTTTGCCCTAGATCCCTAAGTGGCCCCCTCAGGGATTGAACTCCTAACCCCAGGTTTAAGAGACCAATGCTCAAACCACTGAGCTATTCCTCCACCCCTAAATGAAGGACGAGGAGCCAGAATGTGTCTTGGAAATGGTGCTACTGCAAAAGCTCAATAGAGCATTGCAATGACACTAACTACTAAAGCATACAATTATGGCAAGGGCCCTTTGCTTGTTCTTAGGCCACTGTTAATGCACTACAATGCCATCATTCATCAATGTTTCTGTTACATGCTAAATGCTTTGATTTCATAGAATGTCAGGGTTGGAACAGACCTCAGGAGGTCATCTAGTCCAACCCCCTGCTCAAAGCAGGACCAATCCCTAATTTTTGCCCCAGATCCCTAAATGGTCCCCTCAAGGATTGAGCTCACAACCCTGGTTTTGCAGGTCAATGCTCAAACCACTGAACTATCCCTGGGGAGCACTTAAGCACCATTAAGAAATAATCCGTTTTTTAGTTTTTTGTTCCTTCCTCACAATAGTTTTTGACAATCCGAAACAGGGATTTTTTGGTGAAATTTCTATTAGCTGAAAATTTTCACCCATCGCTAGGGCTGAACGTAACCCGGTAAGTGTTTTCAGAGTGCTCATACCATTGGGCCCAAGGGAAGCAAAGTACTTTTGTAAAGGTGCATGAATAACTAAGCCAAAATTTGAAACTTTTTTCTTGCACAGTATGAGGGAGTAGAAACAGAAAAATGAAGTCTTATTAGTGGATTAAGAATGACCAGGTAAACTGTCCGAGGGGACTTTAATGCCTGCACAATTTTGTTGTCTTTTTACTGTGAGCCTCTAATCTATTTCAAAATAAATTTTAAAATTTTCACATTTTTGTAACTGTTTTTAACTTATTTAATAAAATTGTAATGTGGCTTTATTTTTAAATCACAAAAAAGCCACTGTTGCTAATAGGGTTTATCAAGTGCTATGTATGAGTATTCTCATGGTTGATAGTTGTGACTGCTTGGGGGAAATAGGGGAGGAGGGATCATCAAAGCAGTGTCAGATTTCTTCCATGTCACTTTACTTTTGTTTCCTTTGTATTATGAGTTAAATCGTTAACTGAAAAAGCCTTTATAGGTTTTTTAAAGTCATTGTTTTTCATGTTGGGGCTTCTGTGTTATTTCAAAACTTAATTGTCCATAAACCCTTTTTTTTTTTAAACACAAAAAAATTACTGGGGGGAGGAGGGAACGGAAAGTATAGTTTGAGGGATATTATTACTTGCATTTCAATGGCTCCAGACTTATACAGAAAACACAACGTGCTGTGTGTGATTCCTGGTACCCTATTCTAAACCACTGTGAACTATCATCTTGATCATGAGTGGCCAATAATTTTCGCAGGGGGGCCACTCCACGAATTTTGGTGCGCCGTCATGGGCCGCACATTTCTACTATATTAATGGAGAGGGTGCACGATGTGGGAGGGAGTTTGGGGGCAGGAGGGAGCTCCAGACTGATGTAGAGTGTTGGGGTGCAGGAGAGGGTGATGGATGTGGGGTCCAGGAGTTTGATGCAGGAGGGGGCTCTGGGCTGGGGCACGGGATTGGGGTGCAGGAGCGGGTGCAGCGTCTGGGGGGGAGTTTGGGTGCAGTAAGGGGTTCTGACCTGGGGCAGGGCGTTGGGATGCACCCACCCCCCTCATGCTGTGCCTTGGCCCTGTACCCCTCCGACAGTGCAGTGCTGAAGGGGTCGAGTGTGCTCGTTTTACGCACTTTATTCTCCTCCCCTATACTTCGGGGGCTTGGGGGGGGCGTAAAATGTAACCGTGCGCGGCTGGGGACTTTGAAGCTGCTGCGGAGTCACACAGCGGCGCCGCCCCCCCTCAGAGCGGGACCCACGCACACTCTCACAGTCAGGGACTGGGGGGAAAACTATGTGGGGCCCCTTCAAAGCCCTCTCTCTGCTTGGGCCCACCCCTGCCTGCGGCTGTCACGAGCGCCCAGGGGAGCGGAAGGCAGAACTGGCACTCTTCAGGGAGCAGCTTCTCATGGACTCGCGGGCTTTTTTTTTCTTTGTTAATTATTATTATTTTTTGCACATGCGCACACAGCGGGGGGAAAAAAAAAAAGGCTGGGCGAATGGGGACGTGAGCCCGCCCGCGGACGCAATACGCATGCGCGCGGGTACTGCGGCTGATGCCCGGAGAGTCGTTCCAGATCCCTACGCACGTGTGGAGGAAGCCGGAAGTTGGGGTGGCGGGGGCGAGACTGAGCCGCGTGGCCGTTAGCCGCGTGCTGTTGCAGTGGGGGACGGGCGGGGGAAGATGGAGGTGGTCGAGCAGCTGGAGACGCTGAAGTTTGATAACGTGGGGGCTCCGGGGAGCCCCAGCACTGGGGGGCCGCAGCCGGGGCAGGAGGACCCTGGGGGCGGCGAGGAGCTTGGCCAGGCCTCGGCGCCTGCGGCTGGGGGAGGCCCCGGCCCTCAGGGCCTGCAGGAGGAGCAGCCCGGCGAAAGCAGTTCCGACTCGGACAGGTGCGTAGCCCATTCTCGCCCCTGCGCCCCCGCCCCTCGTCCCCTGTGCCGGCCGTTGGCCCTCACAGCTCCGGTCAGTTTCGGGGTTGGCAGGAGCAGCCGCGAAACTGAGCGGAGGGTTTGTCAGTTTCACGCTTGTGCGGCTTGGGGAAGCGCTGACCGGCGGAGCCCTGGGCCTGCCAGTCTCCACCATCAGAAAAGTGTCATTGCCCCGTTCGTGTGTATTTCCGTGATTATGGTTCTCCTGGCTTTGTCCCCCAGCAGCCGTCTGGATGTGCTCTTGTGCCTTGTCCTCCTCACAGGTGTTGTCTTCCCTGCGGAAAGGGAGGAGAACTAAGCATTACTTGCTGAAAATGTGAAAATTCAATCAATATAAAATTCAAGGCAGGTTGTCAACTGGTGTTTTAAGCCAAACCCTAATCTGTACTTTTTGTTGGGTGAGTGTGTGGATGGGAAGTCATAATTTTAACAATGGGCCCTCAACCTCTGTTCTAGTTTATTTTGCACTAGTACTGGTGGGATATGGTGAACAAATTTGAAAGAGTTGATTTAGGGGACTTCGAACTTACATAGCTATGCTGAAGCTATAGTGAAGGGTAAAAAATGTATTTAGTCCAGGCTTGCAGAACTGTTCCTTGGGGTATGAAAGGTAAGTGAGAACAGACTCGCTTTGTAAGTACAGATGTGAGCAGAAGTGTAATACAGTTGGTGAGAGGAATTTTCCATCTACTTTGTGGCTAAGTCGGATCAGACTGACTTGAATCCTTCTATAGATTCTCTATCAGGAGATAAACATGCTGTCCTGTTGGTTTTGTATGCTGGGGTCCTGAGCATGCTTAGGGAGCTGCAATTTACTAACTACAAGATGCACACTTGGATACAATCATAAGTAACGTTTCTATCCTCTCCATTTGGCTAGGAGTCTCCATCACATCCTGGTGTACAAAGACTTGGTCTCAGTTGTTCATGCCTTTATCACCTCTTAGCTGGACTGCAGCAATGCAATATACCTGGGCATGAAGCCTTTGGCACTTGGGAAACACTATCTAGAACGAAACACTGCAGTGCATTTCCTCTGCATCATAGCAGACCTGTTCTCTGCTCTCTTCACTGACTTCCCATATAATTTTGAGTCAAGGTCTCAGTCCTTATCTGTAAAGCACTTTATGGGTCCAAGAGATCTAAAACACCACCTAAAATCCCAAGACAAAGACTGTGGTTAACACTTCCCTTCTCCTCTTGCATAATGGAACTCTCAACAACGAGAGTAAAAGTTCTGTCTCCCTCACAGAAATGATTCTCGGTGGATGGTACAAGACACTGGAATGAGCTCCCCCTATGAAAGACCATCACAAAGCTCATCACTTTCCATTTGAAGTGCAAGCCCATTTCTTTGACTTGCAGGGAGGGGTGACACACACACTCTGGTACAGCTCTCTTACATAGGTGTTGGGGGTGTGTGATTGACCTGACTGTCCCTGCCTGGCACTCTCCACCCTCCATGCCTGGCTGGGCCTTTGGGACAGACCCTCCTCTCCTGGTACCTGGCACCACATCTTCCTGTGGCAACGTACGAGGGGGGGTGGGGCACGCAAGGTTACATGTCCGTGTCCTCCCCCCGATTTCTGCCAGGGTTCCCACCAGAATGTGGCCAGCAGAAGCCTTTCCGCACGGTGTGGGAGGGAAGGGATGGGAGCTGCTTCCAGCCGCAGGGCAGGAGGAGGGAAAGGGATGACCTAGCCCCTGTCTTTGCAGAGCTCATCTCTTCCACCCCCACCCCTGTGGCTGGAAGCAGCTCCTGTCCATTCCTGCCCGCACAGTGTTGAAAGGTAGCTAACACCTCCAGGCTGCTGCTGGCCACGAACATAACCCAGCCGCCTCCTGTCCCATGGCTACAGCGCAGGCAGGAAGGGGTTAAACCCTAAGGATGCATTGTGCACCAGGGCCCAAGGAATCTGACTGCAGGGGCTTCAGCGAACCCAGCCAGAGAGGTGGCTCAGCCGGAGAGGGTGCCTAGGGGATGGAGCAGCCCCACGTTTCCTGGAGGCAGGACCTGGGGAGTGGGACAGGTGAAGAGGTGCTGTGGAGCCTGCAGGGTTGGGGTGCAAACAGGCTGGAAATCGCTTCCCCCCGCCCTCCCAACCACCACTCCAGAGCTTAGCTGAGGCGTGGAGAGTCTAACCAGTGCCAGTGCTGTGCGGGGCTTTAGCACATGCAGGGCTTGGCACCTCCTGGTCAGTGCCCTGGGCCGGAGGGTCTTGGGCTTTCCCTGGGTGCCTGCCCAGCCAGACACAGAGGAGGAAGGAAGGAGCCTGCTGGCAAGGCTGTTGGTGAGCTGAGTGCTCCGATCAGGGGCTGGTTCTCTGCACAGCTCTTCAAACAGGACGCACCCCGCCGGGGAGGATATGGATGAGCAGCGGGGCTGGGAGGGGTGTGTGAAGGGGTAAAGCAGGGAGAGGACAGCAAGAGGGGCAGCATGTAAAGGGCCGATGGGTGGGCAGCAGGGGCAACGTGTAACTCCGCTGCCTGGTGCCTGCCTGCACTCACCAGCCACTGTAGCGCGCAGCCAGTGCTGGCTGGAAACAGGACAGGGGCCAAGAGCTGGCACGCAGCGGGGGCTGCACTGATGGACCAGCAGGGGGAGCGTCCGCCCCCGCGTGCTGCAGCTTTGCCCTGCCACCAACCTTGCACACCCATCAGCTGCCACTGGAAACCCGGCCCCTCCCCCTCCCACACTTATCGCTGGTCCGGGCAGTTGGCAAGCAGGGTTCTGGCCAGCAGCATGACCCTCCTTTAGTGATTGGGGGGCGGGGGCGGGCGCAGAAGGGGAGAAACAGAAAATATGGGACAGTTTGCCTGTTTTTAAGAAAAAGTCCAGACACCTGCAGGAGGGCTTAAATATGACTTTCCCTTTAAAAATGGGAAGTCTGGTCACCCTATACATGTGCTACAGCAGCAATGATGCAGCTATGGTGCTGAAGTGTAGACACTTACTCAGTGATGGAAGGGATTTTTCCATCGCTATAGTAAATTGACTCCTCAAAGAGGCAGTAGTTAGGTCAATGGAAGAATTCTTTTGTTGACCTAGCTGTGTCTATAGTGGGGGATAGGTGAACCTAACTACATTGTGCAGGGTGTGAATTTTTTCATGACCTTCACTGATGTAGGTATGTTGATCTATTTATTAGATGTATACCGGGCCTTAGTTGATTAGACCTTTCTGCACAACCAGATAGGAGCTCTATCAAAACCTTTTGTTACTCTTGACTGAGGTGTTGCTGATATGTCTGAATTAGGTTGTTTCTGCAGTGGCTTTTTTCTTTCCTTTCTGAAGAAACTTGGAAGATTGATATTGCTAATTCTCCTTTAAGGCTTTATAATAGCTTCCTAGAGATTCCATTTTGTTACTCTCCTTTTAGTATGTGTCTGGGAAATTGCAAAGAGTCCTAAGCTGTAGTACCGTAGTTTGCTGCTGCTACTTTTCTCTCTCTCTTCTATCAGATATAGAAGATAGATTTTGAGAATGCAATGAAACTGGCTTTGAGAGAGTTGGCTGAAGCTGAAGTTGGAAAAGGTAGTTTCGGGGGAATGAAGGAACAAAATATGGATACCGTGTAGAATCAAGCACGTGGGTTTATTACGTACAGCGCTGATGGAGTGTCACCTCGCTTATTAAGCTCAGAGACACTGCCAAACAATTGATTACAATGGATTATATGGATTTTCCATGGGTGTCGGGAAATGATGGGGCAGGCAGTCCCAAACCCCTGGATAGGTCTAGCAGCAAGACAAGATAAGCACAGTAGCCAATGGTCGAAAGGTTACATAATGTCTCTGCCCCTAGTTTCAGGTTAACACATGACACTTAATTAGTACACAGGTGTTTTCCTTTAAACAATATATAGTGTGTTAGTATAAAATATATATGTTGAATTCTGATTTGGGATCCATAGGAATGAAGTAGCTCCCCTGATTGTCCGACAGGTACACACCTAGGAGTTAAAGCAAAAGGACAAATGAAAAGTATATATCATTAAAGATAGTCTTCTAGTTCATTTGTGTTTCTAAGGCAGGCACTGGCAATGGCTTGGAGGAGAGGTGCATATCTGTGAGAGGGAGGATATCATATCTCGTACGGACGTGTTTGAACTTCTTCCATAAACTCAAGGCTGGTGTGTAGGAAGGTACCTCTTCTACAGAAGAAACAGGGCCCCTTTCATTCCTTACGTCTGTTTGCAACTTTGAGATAAAGCCCCCAATTATAATTTCTGCCTGGCTTCTTGCTGACCAAGCTTATCTTAGCAAAAAGCAAGGTTGTCCTTTGTCTGTTCTGCTTCTTAGCTAATATTGTTCACTATTTGCTAGGCCTCTGTCTTCTTGACCAAACTCTGGATTTTGGGCCTGTAAAAAGAGCTGACACAGTCTGTATATCAGGTTGTAACATAAACAGCGTATGGATTTTAGCCCTTCAGGGGAGAAGTAATTTGGACAATTGCTGATGACAGTTGATTGCGCTCCCTAGTTGCAGACCTTGCCATGTTCAGGCAGACCTTTCCAACCTCCAGGCCAGAGTGCTGCAGTGAATTCAGGGTTATCTTTGAAGATGGCTCAGAAACTTTAACTAATACAGAACCTGGGAGCCCCTCTGCTCAGTGGAACAAGAACATAAGAACTTGCATACTAGCCCAGTATCCTGTCTTCTGACAGTGGCCAATGCCAAGTTCTTCAGGGGAAATAAACAGAACAGGCAATCATCAAGTGCTCTATCCCCTGTCGTCCACTCCCAGCTTCTGGCAAACAGGCTAGGGACCATCAGAGCATGGCGTTGCATCCCTGGCCATCCTGGCAAGTAGCCATTGATGGACCTATCCTCCATGAACTGATTTAGTTCTTTTCTGAACCCTGTTATAGTTTTGGCCTTCACGTCATCCCCTGGCAATGAATTCCACAGGTTGACTGTGTTGTGTGAGGTACCTCCTTTTGACTGCTTGTGTGTGCAAATCAAGGTGTTGCTTCTTACCTATAAAGCCTAATGGTTTAGGACTTGGCTACCTTAAAGATGTCTTGTGCCCTGTGTACCTTTGTGACAGATGAAATTGTTAAATCTCTAAATGCATAATTGCAGGGTAAAAAGAGGCCATTTTCAGGGGGTTGTCATTGGCTGTGCAACTTGTTCCTTATCTGTAAGGGCTAGGAATTATTTACCTTCAGAGCATGTTGCAAAATGTATCTTTTGGAGCAAGCATTTGCTTGACTGGGCTACACTCCATGTCAATGTTTTTGTTGGTTGTACAGGAACGGTGGCTGTGTACTCTGTAGCAGACAGTTTAAACCAATAAGTTTAATTTTGTTATATGCTTAGGTGACATAGCAATGGACACACAAAACACCTCCACATAAACTTAAATTTGTTTTGTAACCACATTATCTTTGCATAAATTGAAAGTGTGTTTGTGTGTGTAATATATTTGCAATTATTTTTATTACGGTGGTGTTCAGGAAGCCTAGTAAAATGGGACCTCAGTCAGGACTATGTAAACACTCATAGACCCAGTAAGCTTACAATCTAAGAAAGATGGTGGTTTTGTTCCATGGCCTAATCTTGTGTTGTGCCTTTATTTGAGTTATCCAAGGATAATAGATGAAAGTATAATCCTTATGTCTTTTATTTTACTGTACAATAGGAGTTTTCTTACAAAAAGACATAGATGTTTATAACTCCTGTTTTTTGTCTTATGCAGTGATACGGATTCTGATAGTTCATCTTCTGCCTCCTCTTCTTCATGTTCTCTTTCAATTGGATCTGCTGAAAGTGATGGTCAGCAAAATGGAAAGGATAACACATCTTCCCATGTTAAAACAAAAGATGAATTGCCTCTTGAAGTAAGTATATTATGAAAGCTACCTTTCCAACGTTTTTCAGTTATCGTGTTAAATATATTTAACTTAATTTTACAGAAGCTGTAAATATATTCCTTTTTAAAATAAAATAATCAATGGGTTTATGGCTCTCACTTGCTGAGAAGTACTAGAGTTGATTATTTAAGATTTAGTCCTAAGTGGTGTATGGGATCTGGTCCAACAGGATAATATAATGAACCACTCGGTAATAGCAACCATCAGGTAATTAAATGCAACCCCCTTGTAGGGGGGGAAAACCCAAAGAAACCCACCACAATAGCATTCATCTTCAAAAAGGGGATCTACACAAAAATGAGGAGGCTAGTTAATGGAAATTAAAAGGAATAGTCACAAGTGAAATGCCTGCAAACTGCATGGAAACTTTAAAAAAACCATAATAGAGACTTAAACTATATGTATATCCCAAATAGTTAAAAAAGAAAAACAGTAAGAGTGCCAAAAGAATGCTACCATGGTGAAATAGAGTACAAGAGGTGGTTAGAGTAAAAAGTCATCTTTTAAAAATTGGAAGTGAAATCCTACAGAGGAAAAGAGAAACGAACATGAATGCTGGCAAGTCGAGAGTAGAAGTGTAATTAGGCAGGTTAGAAGAGAATTCAAAGAGCAACTAGCAAAAGAAATAAACCAACAGCATTACTTTTTTAAGTACATAAAAATCAGGAAGCTTGCTAAACAATCAGTGGGGCCACTGGACGATCAAAGTGGTAAATGAGCACTCATGAAAAGCAAGGCTGTTGTAGAAATGTTAAATGAATTCTTTGCATCAGTCTTCACTATAGAGGATGTGAGGGAGATTCCCATACCTGAGCCATTCTCTTTTGGTGACAAATCTGAGGAACTGTCAGATTGTGATGTCAGGAGAGGAGGTTTTGGAACAAATTGATGAACAGTAACAAGTCACCAGGACCAGATGGTATTCACACAAGCGTTCTGAAGGAACTCATATGAAAATGCAGAACTACTTATTGTAGTAACCTATCACTTAAATCAGCCTCTGTACCAGATGACTGGAGGATAGCTAATGTAATGCTGACTTTAAAAAAAAAAAAAAAGGCTGCAGAGGTGATCCTGGCAATTACAGGCTGGCAAGACTAACTTCAGTACTGGTCAGATTGCTTGAAACTATAGTAAAAAAACAAAATTATCAGACACATAGATTAATACAATATGTTGGGGAAATGTAAAGCGAAGTTATGCTTCACCAATCTATTAGAATTATTTGAGGGGATCAACAAACGTGGACAAGGGTGATCCAGTGGACTTGGACTTTCAGAAGGCCTCTGACAAGGTCCTTTACCAAAGGCTCTTAAGCAATGTAAGCAGTCATAGGATAAGAGGGAAGGTCATCTCGTGGATCAATAACTGGTTAAAGGATAGGAATAAATGATCAGTTTCAGAATGGAGAGAGGTAAATAGTGTGGTCCACCAAGGATCCGTACTGGGACCTGTGCTATTCAACATACTGATAAGTGGTCTGGAAAATGGGGTAAACAGTGAGGTTGCAAAGTTTGCAGACCATACCAATTTATTTAAGATAGTTAAGTCCAAAGCTGACTCTGAAGAGTTACAGAGAGATCTCACTAAAGTGGGTGACTAGGTAAGAAAATGGCAGATAAAATTCAGTGTTGACAAGTGCAAAGTAATGCACACTGGAAAAACATACAACTGTACATACAAAAGGATGTGGCTTAAATTAGCTGTTAGCACTCAAGAAACAGATCTTGGAGTCATTGTGGATATTTCTCTGAAAACATCCACTTAATGTACAATGACAGTTAAAAAGTTAACAGAACCATATAAATATAAAGAACTATTAGGAAAAGGATCGATAGTCAGAAAATATAATGCCACTGTATAAATCCAGGGTACACCCACAGCTTGAATACTGCATGTGGTTCTGGTCACCCCATCTCAGAAAAGATATATTAGAATTGGAGAAAGTACAGAGAATGTCAAGAAAAATAATTAGGGTATGGAGCAGCTTCCTTATGAGGAGCGATTTAAAAGACTCTGACAGTTCATCTTGGAAAAGATGACTATGGGTGATATAATAGAGGTCTATAAAATCATGAATGATATGGAGAAAGCGAATAGGGAAATGTTGTTTACTCCTTCATGTAACACAAGAACCAGGGCTTACCCAACAAAATAAACAGGCTTAAAACAAACCTAAGGAAGTACTTTTTCAGACAACGTACGATCAACCTGTGGAACTCATTGCTAGGAGATGTTGTGAAGGCTAAAAGTATAACTGGGTTTTAAAAAGAATTAGATATGCTCATAGAGGATACGTCCATCAAGATGGTCAGGGATGCAACCCCATGCTCTGGTTGTCCATAAGCCTCTGTCTTCCAGAAGGTGGGACTAGATACATCATGCAATAATTGCCCTGTTTTGTTCATTCCCTCTGAAGCATCCGGCACCTGCCAATATCAGAAGACACAAAAGTGGGCTAGATAGACCCTTGGTCTGACCTAGTATGGCTGTACTTATTTATTGGTTTTTCACTTCACAATGAGTCATTCATAGACAGACTTGTTAGAGGACAGACAGACTACTTATAATTAACATTCATTATAAATTACAAGCTTGTATACTATTTCAGAATTTTCAGAGACATTTCAGTGTATTAAATAAGACCAATTTAAGAGAAGTGAGGAGAAGTTCACACAACTCAAAATATATGAGTATATATATCTTCTGTTCATAGTTGCATTAGGTCCATTAGAAGGCTCTCTCAAGCAATTTGTCACTAATCTGGAAGTATTTGTTAGTGTTTTCCTTCATCATTTGTGTCAGGAAGATTTCCCTGGCTTTTTTTTTTGTTTTTGTTTTAAAATTTAAATCTTTCTTTCAAATGTGGGACTTGTGAAACTTGAATATATTCTGCAAGTTTTACAAATTATTTTAAAATGTTTGTAGAGTTATCAAACCTTGGAAAAGTAAGTTTTGGACCTCCCAAATGTCTTGGCTCTTCTTAAACTCCTGAAGGATTCAAAGATTATGCTGACCATCCCTTGTCTCCATTCATATTAATGAGAATTGTCTGGTGGGTAGCAGAACTTGTTATAGATTTTTATATTTTGTTGTGTGCTTGCAATTAATTCTGTTCTAAGTACTGCAGATGAAACATCTTGATGTGAATCTAATTGTTCTTTTCTTTGCTCCTGAGTTTCATAAATGGTACAAACTTATTAAATATTTCTGTAATTATTACTCCCTATTTCAAGATAAGAACTAAATTCTAATTAAGATATTTAAAACTGGCTTCTTTCTGATAACATGAGGATGGGTAATTAGCCATAATCTACTTTAGATGAAGTAAGAATAAAAGGATTATAAAATAGCTCAATGCCATTATATAAATTGATTGTATGCCCTCATCTATAATACTGTGTGCAGTAATAGTGATCTTCTCACTTAAAGAATACTACTGAGTTAGAGGGTGTTCAGAAAAGGGCAGTGAAAATGATTGAACTCTTCAGGATTGTTTATTTTAGAAAAGAGGCAAATAAGAAGGGACATGATAGAAGTATGTAAAAGAATGAAGTATATAGAGATGATAGACCAGGAGCTTCTGTTCTCCCTGTCTCAACACAAGAACAAGGGAATGGGTGGTGAAATTGAAAGATGGCAAATTGAATACTGAAAAAGGGAAATGCTTTTTCACTTGATGCGTATTTAGACTGTGGAACTCAGTACTGCTGTGTGTCACTGAGGGCAAGAATTTATACGGTTTGGAGGGATTGGATGACAATATGACTATTGAATACTCAGAGTTGTAATATTTAATGCAAACAAAGTAACTTGGAAGGAATAAATATCTCATGGTTTAGCGCTTAAGCAAACTTCAAACTATTAAGGACTAGGAGGAGATCTTCATTGGGGCAGATGGTCCATACCTTCCTACTGTGAATGGCTTTTGCATCTTCCTTTGAAACAGCTGGTGCTGGCCATTGTCAGACGGGATACTGGGCTAGATGGGGTTGGAATAGAATCCTACAATACTATGGGTTTTATTGATGTTCTTCTGTGTATTGTGTGGGACTCCCCTAAATTCATGCCAATTAAATATATATACATTTTGAACAAACTTAAACATGGAAAAAGCAAAGAAATTCAGAATTTTTAAGCCTGTTGCCGTGTCCTTGTCCTATTGTTATCAGCTCATCTTGAGTGTATATAAGATAGCGTGCTTGCCTAGAGCACACTGAAGTATAATGAGATTTATCAAGACTGAGGACTAACATTAGTGTTCTCTACTTTTGTAGGTTTTTTTGTGTTTAGGACTTCACCCCATAAAAGCAAGGAAATTGAGTGATTGAGTCAAACAATGACAGGCTCTGTAGCTATAGCAGTGGTCTCTCTGGTTCTGTAATATTACTGATTTACCTTCTGAGTGTTGTTTTGTTAGCTGGTACTTGTCTGTGGTTAAATTTACTACACTATTTAGCATTGAAGACCCATGAGCACCTTTGAAATGTTAAGGATGTGTTGCTCACTATAATATAGTCAACCACAAGCTTGGCAAGGCTGTGAAACCAAATGAGTACCTTATATGAGAGCAGAGCCATATTAGTATCTCTATACAAACAGGGTTTTCATCCCACAAGCTGTTTTGCTTTAGGGAGGGATAAAGCATCAGAATAATATCTACATTGGTGGTCACCAACCGGTCAATCGCGATCGACTGGTTGATCCTAGAGGATCTCCCAGTTGATCGCGATCTCCGGTGGTGCAGTGGGGTTATCGCTAAGGCATGCTCCCTGCCTGCCCTGGCCCCACGCCGCTCCCGGAAGCGGCCAGCATGGTCTTGGGCGGGGGGGGGGGGGGGCGGTGTGTCTCTTCACGCACTGCTCCTGCCTGCAAGCACCGCCCCCGGAGCTCCCATTGGCTGGGAGCGGGGAGCTGTGGCAGATGGGAGCTGCAAGGGCAGTGCTTGCAGAGAGGGTCAGTTCGCAGAGCCACGCTCCCCCCTGTCTCCTCCTGCAGGCTTTATGCCGGTGGGAGAGAGCTCTCTCATTAACATAATAAAACCACTTCAACAAGGGATGGTAGTTATGTCGGTGGAAGCAGCTTTCCCACCGACATTGTGTTGTGCACACTACCACTTATGCAGGTGAAATTTATCGTATGTCCCTCAGGGGTGAGTTATTTTTTTCACATCCCTGAGCACCATAAATTTTGCTGACATAGTGGTAGTGTAGACGTGGCCTTAGAAAGTCACAGAAACTGCAGTAGTCAGGCTGTCTCCCCCAACTCAGAGTTGGAGGTAACTGGCTGAAAGGGTGTGTATAAAAGCTTGCAAGGAAACATGACAATGTAGGTAAAACCTATGTCTATAGGACTTTTTGTTTCAATCTTTTGCTTTATGTGTTATGTACCTCTGGGTGAATGAATAATTTGTTTTGAGGATTGTTTTTGAGTCACTTTAATCAGCTGATGTCACAGGCTCCCAGAGGAAAAGGGCTTACAGGTGCCAAAGATAGTTGGTCCTGTTGCGTTAACATGGTTGTTAAAGGGGGAGACCCAGTCTGAGTGAGTGAACTGCATGGGTTTTTCCCATAAGAGAGGGTAAAGAAAGCCAGGCCTCCCACCTGCAGGGTGCACTCAAGAGGGATTAAAAGGGGTCTAAAGTGCAGCTTGCCTGTAACTGTGACACCCTGTATACCCCGATTTAGAAATCTGTCCAGGAATATGTCTCTCACATGCTACCGTTCTGAGAAACTGACTCAGAATAAATTGGGGGAAAAAAGCACTTCCTACACAGAAATTCCCCTTCATTACGTGATTCTGGATTTTCAAGCAGGAGGAGCCTTTCTTACAGAGGAACCCTTCCTGAAAATTCAGTCAGCAATAATTAGATGTCAAGAGAACTTCAACTAGACAGCAGTGTTCTTCCTCAGAGCTAATAGCCTCAGCTACATACGTAACCCCAAGGCACAGCTCAAGATGAGAGCTCTGCAATATTGGCTAGCAAAACATCTGCCAAGTTGAAATTGACTCTCCCAAGAGAAGCTCTCCTATCTTTCATGGTAGACAGAGTGTTGGCCAAACCAGACAGTCTCTACGCAAAAGAATAAATGGACACAAATCAGACATCAAGAATTGTAACATTCAAAAACCAGTAGGAGAGCACTTCATTCTCCCTAGACACTCAATAACAGACTTAAAAGTCACCATTCTTCAACCAAAAAAAAACTTCAATGAGAAACTGCAGAACTGGAAGTAATTTACAAACTTGACACCAACAAATTAGGCCTAAATAAAGACTGGGAGTGGCTGGGTCACTACAAAAAATAATTTTCCCTCTGATACTCAGACCTTCTTGTCAGCTGCTGGGAATGGGCCACATCCACCTTGAATGACTTGGCCTTGTTAGCACTGACCCCCCACTTGGTAAGGCAAAACTCCCATCTTTTCATCTGCTGTATATTGATACCTGCTTTCTGTATTTTCCAATCCATGCATCTGATGAAGTGGGTGTTATCCCATGAAAGCTTATGCCCAGATATATTTGTTAGTCTCTAAGGTGCCATAAGGACTCCTCATTGTTTTTACTGATACAGACTAACACGGCCACCCCTCTGAATCCTGAAAGGAGTAACTTTAAACTCCATAGCTTCATCAGCAACCCAGTTTGGGATGGAGAATCCCACTTCAGCAGCCTAACAATTCATGATAATTGGAACCACTTGGAAAAGCTACATATCAGTGTTCTAGAATTGAAACCAATTAGCTGGATGCTAAAGTTTTTCCTCCTCACTTGCAATACAAGCTGGTCTCTAAAGACATCAGTGATGGACGAGAGCTTTGCCTCGGGAAATCTGTTCACAACCAGGCACAACACCAAATGTCTGAGGTTCTGCTTGAGAGTAGAAGCAGACTACTAGTCTATTTTAGATGTTTCCTCTCTACCCAAAGAAAACATATATTGAAGGTAGCTAGCTTCTACTCTCCCATTAGGAGATAACATTAGATAACATTCCACAGTGCCAAAGATGGCCTTGTGCCTTAGATATATTCCCCCTGTAGAAATGTATAGAGCTGCTCTGTGGAACTCTGCACTTTTACTAAATGCTATACAATATCCTAGCATGCAGGTCAGATTCTCAGTTTGGTAAAGTGGTACTTCAGTAACTGTTTAATTAGGGCTCTATGTCCCACCTTTCTCAGATGACAGTACTTCTTCCCAAACTATCCCCTGTGTTGGGAATGTGAAGAGGGTACTACTAAAAAGTAAAAATGATGGTTACCTGTACCTGAAATTCTTTGCACATTCACATTCCCTGCCCACCTTCCTCTTCCCTGGAGTCCTAACTTAGGTCTTGGACCTGAGGAGGCAAAGGAAGGAACTCGGGCAACTGGAGCACCATTCTCCTTAATTCTTAGAAAATGCGAGGAAAAGAGTAGAAGACGACACAAGAGCACTGCAATGGGCACTGCTGTGAAAAGTTCCATTGTCCCATGAGTAGGAATGTGGAGGATCCATTGTGAAGAATTCTGGGTGCAGCAGAGTAACCTTCAGATGGTCCCTTCCCAAGGACTTTTGGAACCAACTAAAAAGTCTATCAATGTTTGAGCGTGGTAGGAAGGAGAATTGAGGCCTAGAAGTCCTCAGCCTGAAACTGTAGAACATACTTTGTCAATGGCAGTTCATTGGGGTTTGAATCCTGAAGAGCTGAACTTCTGCCAAGACTGAGGAGAGCTTGTCTGCCAAGACTGAGGAGAGCTTGTCTGCCAAGACTGAGGAGAGCTTGTCTGCCAAGACTGAGGAGAGCTTGTCTACATGATGCCTCCAAGAAGCTATTGAGGAATATATTAAGCTAATGTGTTTTTTAGTTATTTAGGGATATGAGAGCCCAATACAAAGGATTGTCTCGATTTTCAATATGTAACTATCTGGCTAATTTTCTATCCCTATCCTGTCTAAGGCCAATCCTGAATCATTTCTTTTTCCAAATTAATTTGGCCAATTCAGAGTTTCATGTATGGAACGAGGCTGGTATTAAATGTCAGGCTGATCTGGTTCCAAACCTTTGTACCTTTTTGCATAACTTTGCACAAGTGTAAGGGTAAAGCTTTCCAGATGCCTCCTTTTTTTTTTTTTTTTTTTTTTTGTTGTAGTAGTATATGCTCAGCCAGGACCCTGCATATTTTATGTGAGTCTATAAAGTAATCATTGGCTTTACTCTATTATCCCTGAAATACATTTTGTATACCCGAAGCCCTCCTAAAAGTATGGTCTCTGCTAATATAGAAATTCAGTGAAAATTTGTTAATCTAAGTTTAGAATGGTATGAAATGATATCCCAGGATAGGGGAGCGAATAGTGTTGGATGAAGTACTATATACAACTGCCAAAGCCTATAATGATGTTGTTGCAAGGGAAGCACTGTAGTTATACAAAACCCCTCAAACCATTCCTCCACTGTTCAGATCCAAATTTATTCCAATAATTAAAATGTCTGAAATGTGGCACAAACATTGTAGATTTAGGCCCATTGCTGGTTGGGTTGGGTTGGGGAGGTATGATATCAAAATTGTTTATCTTAGTATACAAGTCCATCTTAGGAAACTGGATAAAAGGAGTCTTCACTATTATCTGGTTTTTAATACTGTGGGGTTTCCTGATTGTGGAGGGCAAAAATAACAAAAATGAAGCTAGGAGTTTGAGGTCTGAGTATTTGTGAACTCTACCCAAGAGAATCCAGAAGTCATTGGATTCAAGGATGAGTGAACTAACGTGTAAATTATCTTAAAACCATAAGATAAGAGGTCTGTAGCAAATTTACAGGAATGTAGGGAAAAGTTGTACATGGTGTCCTCTTAACAATATCAGTGCAATTCAATAAAATGGGATGATGAGGATAATTAATACAATTTTGAGTATTTTTAAGTTTTGTATGCTAATGGTTTTAGAGAAAAATGTTAAGTTTGGAGGGTGGTGGTGATTGCTGTACTATGATGGGTCTTTCAACCTTCTGTTACACGGAGTGAATCTTAGGGTACGCTTATGCTGCATTCAGGAGGTGTGATCACAGACTGGTGGCTGGATAGGGTAGCTCTGCCCACCCAGGACCCATGGGTATGTAATTCAGTGGCTGCTGCCTGTGCCGCTATAGCTTCATGGCTATTGTTACTCAAGCTAGCTTTAATCTAGCTAGATCAAGACTGTGCTGGGTATGTCTACATTTGCTGCAGTCACATCTGCAAACTGCAGTATAGATATAACTTCAGATAGGTACAAACCACTACATGTAATATACTTATGTATCTTTTTGGGGGGGCGGCGTAAAACAACCCTAAACATATTTTTAAAATGTTCTCATAGGCTGTTTTATTGTGTGCCGGACAACAGCTCAGACATCTTCTTACTAAAGGCTTAATAATTTATTGCAGTACTAGTATCCTATATAATTCAATAATTTTTAGGTTTAATACACTCTTCTTCATGCTGTTATATCAGATTTTTAATCTCTGCTGTGCTGCATTTAATACCATTTTTGTCTGCTGCTACAGAAATATTTTCCAGTGTTTAACATGGATGTGATTATATAATCATCTAAAAGTTCATGTCAGAAAGTAAAGTTTAAAAACAAATTTCTCTTAACTGTTCAAGTTAATCTTCTCTGGTTGAGTAAAACTGTCTTAGATGTCATCATGCAGCAGTGCCGTGGCATGGAAGCATTTAAAAAATACGTAAAATAACATTTCCCCAGATGTAATTTCAGCTCTCTTTAATTTGAACAATTTTGTTTGAATGCCATTTATTAGAATGAATTATTACTAGAAATTAGCCATAACCTTTTTTCTTGAACTACAAAAGTGAAATGTTTAAAATCATTCCTCGGTGGTTGGCAGGGTATGTCTAACCACAAAGTATTATATTTTGAAAATTAATTTCTTCTGTATTAGCAGGGACCACCTCCTGTTGAAGATTTGACAATAATTCTGCCTGAGGATGTTGAGCTGAAGCCCTTTGGGACAGTTTCAAGCATTATTGAGCAGTTGGGTAAGCAAGATATAGTTCTTATTTTGTTTAAATGAAAATACATTTATATATGTATTCATGAGAATTGGAACCACTTGGAAAAGAAGCTGCATATCAGTGTACTAGAATTGAAGGATATGTATAGGGGTGTGTGTGTGTATGTATTTTCATTTAAAATATGTATGTTATGTATTATCAGTATTTTGGGAACAGTGTTTATTACCACTATCACAGTTTTTAAGGCAGTCCTCCATTTCCTTTGACTTCATGCTCTTGCAGAATGTAAGGGAAAAGAAGGTAGGGCATTGAATGCAAACTGTTCTACTGAACAGAAACATTTTATTAAAGCTAATGTTAAAAAAATTATGTAATACATAGGTTGAGAAAAGAGTGTTTGTACATCTGGGTATAGTGCTTAGATTATCCACAAATAGAGTTTGTTTTTAAAAGTCATATGATACATACAGTACATAATCAGCAATAACCCATATTTAGGTGAATACATTAAGACTACAGTTTTGATATTAGTATCCAAGTATTCGGGTACATCGCTTATGAGAAGTTGTACAGAGATTTGGTTGAGGAAAGCAAAATATATCAATGAGTGGCGATTGTCCCTCAGTAACTGAGAATTAGGGTAAGTTGTCCATTACTTCTGCTGAATGCCCCTCTGTGGCTATTGCATTGTTAAGTCACTGTCTGATTTACTGTGAAAGTGCCATCAAGAGCTGAACAGAATCAGCATATATGAATGGAGAATCTGGAAGAGACAATTTTGAAACTCAGGGTATGTCTACGGAGCAAAAGAAAAGTCCTGCAGGGTGGGAGGGTCCCAAAGCCTACACTCCAGCTTGAGCCTGGATGTCTACACAGCAACGAAACAGCAGGTTTTTCTTTGCTGTGTAGACATACCCTCAGTAACCAAACATTAACACGTAATTGGGAAGCCAAAGGAGCTTGACCAAGTGAACACAGCATGATTACAGCAATAGACAAAGGACCAAGGTGTCAAGTTGGCTGTGGTTTTTTTTTTTTTTGAAAGTTTTAGGTGACAAGCTCAGGAAAATCAAACCAAAACTCATTTTAAAGTGAGAACTTCTGCTCCATGATTTAGTCCCACGTGTTATATTTAAATTGTCTTAGGTCTTGTCTACACTTCCACTTTACAGCGCTGAAACTTTCTTGCTTCAGGGGTATGAAAAAACACTCCCCTGAGCGATGGAAGTTTCAGCATTGTAAAGTGGCAGTGTAGACAGTGCACTGGTGCTGGGAGCTACTCCCCTCATGGGGTGGGTTTTTTACAGTGCTGGGAGAGCTCTCTCCCAGCGCTGGTACTGCGACTATGCTTTAACCTTGGTAGTGAAGACATACCCTTAGAAGGTATATAGGATGGTGAATCATAGAATATCAGGGTTGGAAGGGACCTCAGGAGGTCATCTAGTCCAACCCCCTGCTCAAAGCAGGACCAAACCCCAACTAAATCATCCCAGCCAGGGCTTTGTCAAGCCTGACCTTAAAAATATCTAAGGAAGGAGATTCCACCACCTCCCTAGGTAACGCATTCCAGTGTTTCACCACCCTCCTAGTGAAAAAGTTTTTCCTAATATCCAACCTAAACCTCCCTCACTGCAACTTGAGACCATTACTCCTTGTCCTGTCATCCGCTACCACTGAGAATAGTCTAGATCCATCCTCTTTGGAACCCCCTTTCAGGTAGTTGAAAGCAGCTATCAAATCCCCCCTCATTCTTCTCTTCTGTAGACTAAACAATCTCAGTTCCCTCAGCCTCTCCTCATAAGTCATGTGTTCCAGTCCCCTAATCATTTTTGTTGCCCTCCGCTGGACTCTCTCCAATTTTTCCACATCCTTCTTGTAGTGTGGGGCCCAAAACTGGACACAGTACTCCAGATGAGGCCTCACCAATGTCGAATAGAGGGGAACGATCACGTCCCTTGATCTGCTGGCAGTGCCCCTACTTATACATCCCAAAATGCCATTGGCCTTCTTGGCAACAAGCGCACACTGTTGACTCATATCTAGCTTCTCGTCCAATGTAACCCCTAAGTCCTTTTCTGCAGAACTGCTGCCGAGCCATTCGGTCCCTAGTCTGTAGCGGTGCATGGGATTCTTCCGTCCTAAGTGCAGGACTCTGCACTTGTCCTTGTTGAACCTCATCAGATTTCTTTTGGCCCAGTCCTCCAATTTGTCTAGGTCCCTCTGTATCTACCAGCGTATCTACCACTCCTCCCAGTTCAGTGTCGTCTGCAAACTTGCTGAGGGTGCAATCCACACCATCCTCCAGATCATTTATGAAGATATTGAACAAAACTGGCCCGAGGACCGACCCTTGGGGCACTCGGTTTGATACTGGCTGCCAACTAGACATGGAGCCATTGATCACTACCCGTTGAGCCCGACAATCTAGCCAACTTTCTACCCACCTTATAGTGCATTCATCCAGCCCATACTTCTTTAACTTGCTGACAAGAATACTGTGGGAGACAGTGTCAAAAGCTTTGCTAAAGTCAAGGAACAACACTTCCACTGCTTTCCCTTCATCCACAGAACCAGTTATCTCGTCATAGAAGGCAGATTAGTCAGGCATGACTTGCCCTTGGTGAATCCATGCTGACTGTTCCTGATCACTTTCCTCTCCTCTAAGTGCTTCAGAATTGATTCCTTGAGGACCTGCTCCATGATTTTTCCGGGGACTGAGGTGAGGCTGACTGGCCTGTAGTTCCCAGGATCCTCCTTCTTCCCTTTTAAAAGATGAGCACTACATTAACCTTTTTCCAGTCGTCTGGGACTTCCCCGGATCACCATGAGTTTTCAAAGATAATGGACAATGGCTCTGCAATCACATCCGCCAACTCCTTTAGCACTCTCAATGAAGGAAAGCCTTCAACATTCTGTAGCAAAGCAGGCCGGAATGCTTTCTCCTCTCTCCTTCAGTATATGGTGATAGAGAAACAACCTTGTGTTTCTCCCACAGTGCTTGCACTGTGCATTTGTTCATCCTTTTCACATTTTTTATTACTTTGCTCCTGGCACCTTGACCCAGGTATTGGTTGCCAGTACCAGCAGTCATAAGATAGAGCATGACTAAAGTGCAGAAGTGTTTCATGTATTGTGCTGGTTGCAGAGTGAGCCCACGTGGGATTGTGAAGTATAGTGGATGAAAGCATAGATACAGGCAGTTTATATTAAAGGGATATTTCATGTCCACATAGGTCCCAAACGTAGATCTTGTGAAATCATACTTCTAGGCACATGACATTAAATAAATGTTTCTATGAAATCTTGTTTAAAAAAATAACTTAAAGCTTATTTGTGGGAGCACATTATTCCTTTAAAAATATTTCAAACCTAATTGTTGCAGAAGCCTATCACCTTTGAAAACCAGGAACTGAAACTCATTTTAAACAAACCTGAAATTGACTAGTAGTTTTTTTTTGTTCCTTTGAGTGAAATCCAAAAAATAAATTAGAGCACTTAAAATTTATTTAAATCTAAATTTTTGTTGGTAATATAGATAAGGAAACCTACTATGTTTTTTCTTTTTAAATGAATTTGAACCTGACAATCTCTTTTATTTGGAACCAAATTTAGACTGTGACAGAAATTACTGGGAGAAAGGAAGGAGCTGTTCACGCAGTCCCCTTGCATTTTCTAGCTGTTCAAAGGAGTCAGAATGAATCTTGGGAGGAAGCTGAGTTCAGTTGTCCTCGCTTTGAAGGGTAGTCACCGTGATACAGATCCTCTGGAAGGAAGTAAAAGGAATAAAATAGGGCCTAATCTCTTTTCCTCAGTTGCTTATTTTCTGAGAATCACTTATATTTAGTTGTCTACATGAAATTTTAAGAGACTGAGGTTATGTCTACACTCGCGCTTTTGTCAGTATGACTTACGTCAGGGGTGTGAAAAACACACCCCTGAGCGACATAAGTTACACCGACAGACGTGCTGGTGTGGACAGCGCTATGTCAGTGGGAGACACTCTCCTGCCAACGTAGCTGCCACCGCTGCAGCTCATTGACGATGGTTTAATTATATGGATGGAGGTGCTTTCTCCTGTTGGCATAGAGTGGCTACGTGGGAGATCTTACAGTGGTGAAGCTGCATCGGTACAGCTTGCCCCTGTAAACTCTCTAGTCTAGACGTGGCCTGACTTTACAGGCTTTTAAAATTTTGGCCTAAGTTTATAGTCCTTATGGCTTCAAAGGAACCTTCCAAATGTAAACCAGTGCAGGGGTGGGTGGTGTATTCCTGAGGCCCTGTCTACATTGGCAAGTTCTGAGCAGTAAATCAGTTTTCTGCTGAGGTGTACACACTGCCATGCCACTTAGTTTGCAGAAACTGCGCAGTTGTAGCACTTTAAAAAACCACCCCAACGAGAGGTGTACAGCTTTCTGCGGCGGGGCTACAGTGCTGCGATTGGCCTCCAGGAGGTATCCCACAATGCCTGTTCTCACCTCTCTGGTCATCGGTTTGAACTCTATGGCCATGCCCTCAGGTGACCAACAATCATCCCCACCCCGTAAATTCCTTTGGAATTTTGAAAATCCCCTTCCTGTTTGCTTGGTGATGCGTGCAATGGTCTCAGTGCATCTTTCGAGGTGGCCATGCCTGCTCCACGAACCAGGCGATCCCCAGCTTGGAGTAATGTCGAGCTGCTGGACCTCATCATTGTTTGGGGAGAGGAGGCTGTGCAGTCCCAGCTGCACTCCAGCCCTAGGAATTATGATACCTATGGACAGATTTCACAAAGCATGATAGAAAGGGGCCAGGACCAGGACACATTGCAGTGCAGGGTCAAAGTGAAGGAGCTGCGGAACGCATACCACAAGGCACGTGGGAGGCAAACTGCTGCTCTGGTACTGTGCCCACTAACTGCCGGTTGTAAAAAGAGCGGGGCACAATACTCCGTGGCGACCCCACCTCCACTGCGAAGACCACTGTGGATACTTCGGTGGCTTGCATTCCAGTTGAGAGTGGACAGAGCCAGGAGGAGGAAATCTTGCACGAGGATGTGGAGGGGGACCCAGAGGCAGAGGATGACTCGGAGGTCAGAGAGGCATGCAGCCAGAAGCTGTTTTCTACCCCGGAGGCAGCTAGCCAGTCACAGCTGTCGGATGTTGGCGAAGCGCAAACAGGAGAGGAGGCCCCTAGTAAGTGGATTTGATTTTGGGAATTGCTGAAGTGAGTTGTTGGGGGCAGGAGAGTAGCAGAAAGCAGGCTTGTCTCCCACTGCATGCCTAGTCTGAGCGGTGAAACAGGCTATTGATTGAATTGATTGAATTCCCACTTCACGGGAATCTCCCTCCGAGATCTCCAGGAAACTCTCATGGAGATACTGGGTAATCTGCTGCTGCAGGTTCTTCAGCAGAGCTGCTTTGTTTTTTGCCCCATTAACGGTCACTTTCCTGCGCCACTGTGCTGTTGGGAGGCGGGGGGGATCATTGCCACACACAGGCGAGCTGCATAGGGGCCAGGGTGGAAACTGCAGTCTTGGAGAAGACCCTCTCTCGATTTCCTGCTCACCCTCAGCAGTGAGATATCTTCCATAATGATCACATCCTGTGGAAAGTGTGGGGACAGGCCTCCCCCCTACAGTGCTGGCTCTCTCCAAGAGCCACATGCCCAGTGTACAGCAGGGTTGGGAAAGAGTGATTTACCCTGCCCCTGCAGCTGCTCACCATTTTGGGGGTCTTGTGGCATGTGTGATTGCCTGTGGTCAGCCAGTTAGTGACAGGTGTATGAGTACTGGCTGTGTTTTAAATCACTGAATCAATGTTCTCTGTGTTGCAAACAATATTGCTTCTGTAAAATGTTGCGTTTAAACTTCACAGAGATGACCTTGGGAGCCCAGCCTCCCTCTTTGTTAGCAGCAGCTGAACGGCTCTGCAGAATTAGAAAGTGGTCAAGAAGAACTAAGGAGGACTTTCTGTATGATGATATGATGCACTCTGCTGCCAAGAAAAAGGAATTGAGGGATTGGCGGGACAGTGAGAAGAGGGACCGAAAGGAGAACTCAGCGTGACAGAATGAAGACACAGAGCGACTCTTAAAGGTTTTGGAGCACCAAGCAGTCATGCTCCAGGCAATACTAGCTCTTCAAACCAAGCAGCTCCATGCATGCCTGCCCTCTTCTGCAGCTGCTGTCGCAAAACTTTCCCATGCTTCCCCCCCCAAACCTCCAACACACTGTTATCAACCTCCTGGCTCCAGACTATACCCGCTATATTCCACTCTTCTCCACTCACAGTTCAGCACTGCGGACTCCCACTGCACTCAACACCCGGCCCTCTGCAGTTTGGCCCTGCTGAAGTACAGTACCTGCTGCGTTGTACTCCAAAGGAGAGGGTTGGATATGATCCCTGGACATACACATGTCTGTAGCCATCCTGGGACCCCTCCTATCTTGGGACCTTCCCATCCCCCTCACTGCTGCTGATTTTTTGTGTTTGTTTGTTTGTTTGACTCTCTCCTCTGGTTGTTGTTTTTTAATAAAAGAATTGTGTTGGTTTGAAAGCAATCTTTATTCTATTAATCGAAAGCAAAAAGAGCCTTGCAAAGCAACATAGAATTATGTTAAACCCACATATTTCATTGTCTGCACCAGTCACTTCCTAGCATTACAAGCACTACACTCCTGAGCATAGCAACAAATATTAGTGGCTTTCAGCTTCAAATTGCTGCCTCAAGGCATCCCTGATCCTTATGGCCCTGTGCTGTGCCTCTCTAATAGCCCTGGTCTCAGGCTGTTCAGAGCTCAGGGTTCTGTTGACCAGCATGCTGCTCGCTCTCACTAACGTCACGAATGGCAGTGGAATTATTTCTTACAAAGGCAAGAGGAGTGCGACATTGATCTTGCCACGCGTACTAGCTATGGCACGAGATAGCTTGTGGCATTCACAGAGGCACTGACCACAGGGGAATGCTGCTTTTGGGCTCAGGAAACAAACACTGAGTGATCGGATCACATCGTGATGCACATCTGGGATGACGAGCAGTGGCTGCAGAACTTTTGAATGAGGAAAGCCACATTCATAGGACTATGTGATGAGCTTGCCCCGTGCCCTGAGTCTGCAGACTGCCTTATGTAATAGTTGAGATGTGTGAACTGGCCCAGTAATCTCAATTGGTTGTCAGTTCTGAAACGTTATAATGGCAATGTGAGTCAACTGTTTCAATTATCACTTTAGCCATTAACATTTCACATAATTTAGGCAAGCTATCATTGTATAAAGAATTTAAATCAGGAGTCCTAGGTTCTCATCTCTGCTACTGATCTGCTGTGAGGCATGGGCAGGTCACTACCTCTCTGCACCTCTGTTTTCCTTTCCTTTTAATTCTTCTGGGAATGGGCTTTCTCCCTATGGCCTCGTCTTCAGGTAGTTTGTTTATCCCACAATCTCGAACTGTGTCCTTCTTCCTTTTGGATACTAAAGTCTACATTGTCCCTGCTGCACTGGCAAAACATCCAACTTCATACTGTTTACAATGTAACGATGCATCGTAAATACCAAGGTCTGTGGTGCACTGAAAAGTAAAATATATATCACAGATTTAAAGGGATTGGAGCAATCCTTTCAGTGTGTGAGGCCCCAACCATATGTTTTTCAGTATGGGTCATGCAACCCCCGATTCTGAGTCTGAACTTTTGGGCTGTAGCACACCCGCTTCTTACTGTGGCTTTCAACAGAAAGTCCAACTGAAATCAGACTCCTGAGAGAGGCTCTACTTTCTGAAGGAGCAATGCAACCAGGAAAGTATTTGCAGTGAAGCAAGCAGCCTTTTCAAAACAAGATGGCATTTGTTAGTCAACTGGAGTAGAACATATGGCAGACCTTAGGTGAGCAAGTCTAAGGTTAAAACCAAGTCTAAGTCAGAATCCATATTGGTAGGAGCAATGGTCCCAAGATTCCATTCTCTTCTGAGATCTATGTTGTCTCCCAATATCTGTCTCTGGATATGTCTACATTGCAATGTAAGCCCATTCTTGACCCTGGGCTCCAGCCTAACTCCTCTTGCATCTGCACTGCAGTTGTGCTAACCTAGGGTTTGGATCCAGGGTCGCAGGGCTGGAGGGTCTGAACTGGAGTTAAGCCAGGATACAGGGTCCAAGTCCTAATGCTTTGCAGTGTAAACGCAACCGTGCTTGACTCAGGTCCCAGGAGTTAGCCAGAATCCCACAATTCCATGGGATAACTTCCTTCGTCCTTTCTATCCCAAGAATCTACAATCCACTCTATTGAAAACAAGAAGCCACCCCCACTTTGCAAGCAGCAGCAGCTCAGGTCAGCGTTACCCATTCTTTTCTGATCATCAGTCTGTAAGCACACTGTCAGAGAGCCTCCTCGGTTTGCAATGGAGAGCTAACTGATCAAACCTTTTGCAAAGCGAGTTGCTTCATGGTCATGAGAGCACAACCAGATTTGGTGGCCAGTAAAATTGTGGACTTCAGCAAAAGCACCGGGTCTGACTATGTGTACCAGGAGATAGCTTAAAAAACTGGCAGCTCTACAGATTTTTTTTGGACAAGTGATCAGTGCAGGGAAAGTATTAAGAGGCTGAAGAGTGAGTACTGGAAGACCAGGGACAAGAGCCACACCTCAGGCAACTCATCAACAACATGCCCATTTTATGATGTCTTTGGGTTTTGGACACTGCACCCAGCACAGAGTCAACTCTGCTTCATGATGACCTAGTCAGCAGGGGTATCTCCTGCTGGCCCCTGAATGCAGCATGGGAACTGATGGGAGCCAGCAACAGGCATTACCAGTGAGGAGCTTGAATTGACTCTCCTTTTAATGAAAAAAGTCCCAGAGCAGGCTGTGGATCAGGATCAACAGCAAATTCTCCAACACTACTTGGAAGAACTGTTTGCTTTCCACCATTCCCCACCCCTGACAAGGAACAGCCCACTGACAAACCTGCAGAGAACCTGATGGAGACAGACACTACCCCAGAGCCTGGTAAGTGTGACTCAGATGTAAAGTTTATTATTACAGTAGTGGGAGAGAGTTCTGCTGTAAGAAGCAATGCAAAAATGATAAGGCCTGGCTACCAGCGTTCGGTTACTAATGGCTGACTCTATAACAGCACGTAGATGTCTTCCCCCCCAAATGGAGTTCAAAATGGTGACTTGGAATTTGAAATGTTCATAGACAGCTGAAAAAGTTATTTTAACTATGTCACAGATGTTTGCTAGGGTCATTCTTGTTTTCCTTTCAGTAATAAGAAGTTTGCCGCTCTGTAATCACTCCTCCTGCGTCTACTGAGCCACTTGTGAACAGTGAACTCTGTGTGTGTGTTTGGGAAACAGTATTCTATTTCCAAATCTAGTCCATTCAATTAAAGGTAATCCATGCAGTCTGCGGGTCACAAAATCATGTCTCCAAAGTATGAGTGTAGTGTCATGTTTTTCCCCCCAGAACTGTGCTGGATGTGGGATGGAGAAAAGCTGCAGATTTCAGTGTGTTTGCAGGCAGCAGTAACAGTGCAAGCTGTTAAATGAGCAAACACAGCATGGTGTTAATTCCGTCATGGATTCTGACCCAAACCTGGTTGCTAATAGCGGCAAACTTTTCCTGAAGCAGAAACTCCAGATAGTTACCTACATTGTGGGGAAAGGCATATTTTCCAGGCCCCCCCATATAGCTGACTAATCCACTCCACTCACAAATGTGCTGCTCAGTCATTATATGTTTGAATACATGAGCTGTATATATTGCAGGTTTCCATCCACCAGCTTGGAATAACATCTCCCTCTGCCAGTAGATCACCAGAAAAACAGTTATGTCTTCCAAAATATGAAAGGCCTGAAATGTCAGAAAAAGCCTTTTGCAGCAAAGGCACTATACCCCTTTCTGCCCACCCAAATATGGCACTTGGTTATAATTTTTTTTTTGAAACAGAAAAAGATTAGTGTTTTAAACTTACCACTGTTTCTGCACTTCTCACTGCAATTAAGTTGGCTATGTCTGGAGACAGTATGAGGACTGAAGTATCCCCCTCACAATATGTGTTGGTTCACTTTAGAAATGTTACATTTTATGTCCTTCAGATTCCACAATAATTAATTCTGTGCTCTTGCACAGAGCTAGTTTAGCCAGTAACCCTCTGTTTCTTTGTCCTATTTCAGGACCTTCAATCTATGTTGCCTGCTGTTCTTCAGGAACTTGATCCGCAGCCCAACGTATCCTCATGGATGATTCTGAAAGGAAGTGTTTCCATGATGACATTATGGTTGATGTTCTTGAGAGGGTAGACCGGAAGGTCCAGTACCAGAAGAAAAGGGCTGAAAGACTTCCTTTCTTTGGAACAATGGCATGCTGACAATGGCAGCAGGAAAGGCTAATGTTTGCTGCCCAAGTGGAAGACAGGGTTTCAGTGAGGGAGCAGGCACTTGCAAAACTGTTCTTGGAACAGGAATGGTAGCTAAGGGAAGAGGACAGAGCTAAACAGAGAGAACTGTTCCAGCAGCTCCTGACCATAATGACTGCAAGAACACCAGCTCCTGCTGCCTCCCCCACACCATGGCGTGATCACCCTGCAACATACCAGCACTAGCTTGGATATCACCATGTTGGGGCCGCTTGTGCATTCAGGAGTCATGAGGTGCGGGGCAGGTCAACTACACACCATGCGGCCTTTCTTCTTCAACCCCTTTCCAGTGGAAACCTCCACCCATCTCCCTGCTGTCAAGTGAGGGGAAAATATGTATAGAAGGGAAATGAGAACGTGGGGCATGGGGACATGTAGAAGTAGATTGTGTTGGGTCCTTTTTTGTGTGTGTTGTTTTATAATGGCAGCTGGTCTGCCCAAGACTGAGTGTTTTAATATTTTAAGACATTTTTACAAATAAAGCATGCTATGTTTTCAAGGAAGTTTATTGTTATCACTGCATCACATGTTGCAATCATGATTTGAGTTAATACAGCTTAAAATATGTTCAGGAGCAATTAAGCATTAGTGAGCAAGCAGTATTCGTCTATTTAGCTAGGTATAGCGATTCATATTTCAATAAATATGGTCTGTACAGCCATTCTGCTACCCCTTCCCCCTCACCAAATTCATTATTTGTGTCATTGACTTATATTGCATGGTAATGAAGCCCACTCCCCTCCAAGCACATTTGTACAGGTACTATTCCCCCTCTTCCATTGGGACATTAAAGTCCATAATGTGAAAACACAAAGCACCCCTGACCTCTGCTGCCTAGGTGCAACCAGTTCCCCCAGTGGTGGCTGTACTTTCTGGTTGAGGATACTGTTCCAGTGTCCCCTTTCTGTCATAGGTCTGTTAAGGAGGAAATGGCTCACCTCTGGCTTCACAAAGGTTGTGAAGAGCACAGCAAGTGACAATAATGTGGACAACATTGATGACACTGGCATCCAAATGGGTTTGTAGACACCTCCAAATGTGATTTTAATCTGCCAAAAGCACATTCAACAGCCATTCTACAGCTGCTACTTAAACCTTTTTTTTGCCAGGGCCTCTGAAATAAGGGTACAGTTTGGCATCGTGAACTTTTCCTGTATAGCCCATGTTGACATTCATAAAAATGCCTTTATGGTCCACTAGTGCCTGCATAACAATGCGATTTATGTACTCGTGATTCTTGAGGAGGGCAAACTGTGGACACATGAGTCCCCTCAATAAGCCTGGCATAGTTAGGAAACCCCGTTCCCTCAAAAATCAGTAATTTCCTCAGGAATATCTTTAATGCCTGTCTCCTTGGGGTAAACCAGACTCCTAATTGCCTCAGAAACCTCCGCCTCTACCTTACCCACCATCTACTTTCCAACCCCAAACTGGTTGGCAATGGACCTGTAGCAGTTGGGTAATCGGCTTCCAGACAGTTATAGCAACCCACTTTTGGACTGGCAAAGGTGCCTCAGAGATGTGTCTTTATGTTGGAGGATGGGGACAAGCTGCTCACAAAGCTCCAGAATTTTGGCTTTCTTCATGCAAAAGTTCTGGACCCACTGCTGGTCATCCCATGATGATGTGGTCCCACCAATCTGTGCTTGTGGCCCTGTGCCAGAAGCAGTGGTCTGTGTAAGATGGTATCAGCGGCTATGCCAATTATAGCATCTGCCAGTATGAGTCTATGGTGGGGGGTGGTAGTCTGCTGCCGCCTCTGTCAGGTACCTTTTGGTGGGACATAAAATGCCACTTAAAGGGCTACCAGTGCCTCACGAATGCTCTGCCAGTTTTCTGACACACAAGTGAAAGCACAGGCAAGAGAAGTTCATCAAAAGGCACCTCCTCCATGTTGCTGGTTTCAGTAGCTGAAAGTGCATGGACCAAAGTGACTGCTCAGCAGGCTCTGTTGGTGAGCAGATCAAACTTCCTGTAACTTGCACTTTGAGCAGTAAAGTTTGCTCACCGTACATCACGGTCCTAGAGCTAGAGCAGCCACATTTCATTGGGAGGTGGGTGCTAGGGACTCTGGGATGTGGTTACTAGACTTGGGTCTGCTGATTCAAGTCCCACTAATCCTATGCTTATATTGCTGTGTAGACATACCCTCTGTGTCCCAAACTCCCACGCCCAGTTCTTAACAGCCACCTGACACTTCATTCCTTTATTGCTTGCTTGTAACCACACTGTTCACACACTGAGCCTGCTTTGGCTTCCCAGATGTTAATCATTAACGTTCAGTCATAGAGAGTCTTGCTGTCTCTTCCAGATTCTCCATTCCTATGTTCTGATTCCGTTCAGTTCTTCATGGCTCCTTCTTACCAACTCAGAATATGTGACATAACCATCCCCATCCCTTATTGCCCCCGCCCCCTCCGTGACAGTCGGTGTATAGCAGGACAACGTGGGTGGGTAGATTGAGGCACACATATGGATATAAAAATATTACCAAAAATGTCCACATTTATCACAGTAGTGAACTAATTTTTAATGTTAGAATAAATAACACAACTACTGTGAAAACAAATAGTACAATAAAACCTCCATTTTAAAATGTACCTAAAGCTGCTGTAGAACTTCTGGCCTGCTGTGTTCCGAGTGCCACAGAACTTGGGTTTGTTTTGCTGCAGAATACATAGAGGGGTGGGGAAGGTTTACGTTAGTGCAAAAAGGCATATGTGAATTTTTTTTTAAGGTGTCTTCGCTTGTGTGAGTTTGAACTAAGCACAAATTTCCAAAATGTTAATTTACTGTTCACTTTGGCTTCTTATGAGAGAACTGAAGGTAGTTCAGTTTTCCTACACCCCCAGAGACTGAGTAAGTCGGGTAATCTTATGATAGCATGCTTGCAGACTTGGTTGATAAGTCGGACATCTAACAGTCGGAAACACACTGTACTTATAGCAGTTTTACTAAATTAGCCTACTGGGGCACTTTATTGTTTAAAGTCCCATTGCAAAAAGATTACCAACAATGCTGCTGCTTAGATATGTTTAGTGAAGTTTTGCAGTGACATTAAGGGTATGTCTACGCTGGCAGTTACATCGCTGGCAGTTACATCACTGCTCAAAAAGCACTGAAGGGAAAGCGCTGTTGTGTGTTCACATTGGCAGCTGCCTGCGCAAGAGCATGTTCGCACTTGTGGCCCTTGCAGCGGTATTTGGAGCGGTGCACTCTGGGCAGCTATCCGACAGAGCATCTCTTCCTTTTCTGCTGCTGAGGGGGTCGCGGGGCATCCTGGGTGCTGTCCCAATGCCCTGTGATGCATTTCTTCGCTTCCCAGCAATCCCTGTGCTTCTGCCCACATTTGGCACCATCTTTCAACGGTTTGTGTACTGCGCGCCCTGCCTCTTCGGACTGCAGGAATGGCTTCCGAACTGCTGACCAGTATGCTGCTTGCTCTTACTAACACGTCACAAGTGGCAGTGGAGCTATTCCTTCAACTACAAAGGCAAGAGGAGTTTGACATTGAACTCGCCACGCGTAGTAGCTACGATACAAGATTGCTTGTGGCATTCACGGAGGTGCTGACTACAGTGGAACGCTGCTTTTGGGCTCGGGAAACAAGCACTGAGTGGTGGGATCACACTGTCATGCACGTCTGGGATGATGAGCAGTGGCTGCAAAACTTTTGGATGAGGGAAGCCACATTCATAGGACTATGTGATGAGCTTGCCCCAGCCCTGCGGCAGAAGGACATGAGAATAAGAGCTGCCTTATCCTTGCAGAAGGGCGTGGCAATTGCACTGTGGAAGCTGGGTACTCCAGACTGCTATCAATCGGTCACTAACCAGTTCGGAGTGGGAAAGTCGACTTTTGGACTCGTGTTGATGGAGGTGTGCAGGGCCATTAATCGCATCCTGCTCCGAAAGACCGTGGCTCTGGGAAAAGTGTGTGACATTGTGGATGACTATGCACAAATGGGCTTCCCTAACTGTATGTGAGGGGTGGGGGGCGGGGGGCGGCGCGTAAGCAATAGCTGGCACGCATATTCCAATTCTGGCACCAGATCACCTAGCTACCAAGTACATTAATCGGAAGGGGTATTTCTCTCTGGTTCTCCGGGCGCTTGTGGATCACCGTAGGCATTTCACGGACATTAACGCTGGCTGGTCTGAAAAAGTGCATGACGCATGCATCTTTCAGAACACTGGCCTATTCAGGAAGCTGCAAGCAGGGACTTTCTTCCCGAAGATCACCATAGGGGAAGTCGAAATGCCCATTGTGATCCTGGGAGACCTTGCCTATCCCTTAATGCCATAGCTTATGAAGCCATACACGGGGCACCTTGACAGCAGCAAAGAGCGGTTCGACAACAGGCTGAGGAAGTGCAGAATGACTGAGTATGCTTTTGGCTGTTTAAAGGCCCGCTGGCGCTGCCTATGTGGAAAGCTGGACTTGGCCGATGACAATATTCCTATGCTTATAGCAGTGTGTTGTACTCTCCATAATATTTGTGAACGGACAGGTGAAAGCTTCGCTCAGGGCTGGACTGCTGAGGCTCAGCACCTGGAGGCTGAATTTGAACAGCCAGAGACCAGGGCTATTAGAGGGGCGCAGCGTGAGGTCATAAGGATCCAGGGATGCAATTTGAAACTGAAAGCAACTAATAATTATTGCTATGCTCGGGAGTTAAGTGCTTGTAATGCTAGGAGGTGATTGTGATTGGTGGGGACAATGCACTGTGAAGGTTTAAGAAAATTGCCTGTTGCTTTGCAGGGCTCTGTTTGTTTTCAATTAATGGAATAAAGATTGCTTTCAAACTAAAACAATTCTTTTATTAAAAAACAACCAGAGGGGGGAGAGAAACAAAATAACACATCAGCACTGAAGGGTATGGGGGAGGAGAAGGTCCCAGGAGGAGGTGGGGTCCCGGGACGGTTAAAGATTTGTGAATGTCCAGGTATCATATGCAACCTTGTCCTTTGGAGTACAGTGCAGTGGGTACTGCACTTCAGCAGGACTAAACTGCAGAGGGATGGGTGTTGAATGTGGTGGGTACTGGGAGTTTGCAAGGCTGGGCTGTGATGGGGCAGGAGAAGAATGCATCGGGTACAGACTGGAGCCCCGAGGTTGATAAGAGTGAGTTCACGGTGTCTGGGGGGGCGCATGGGAAAGAGTTTTGCAACAATGGCTGCAGGGGAGGGCGGGAGTGGAGCTGCTCGGTTTGCAGTGCTAGTAGCACCTGGAGCGTGTCCGTTTGGCCTTCCGTAATGTTTGAGCAGCTCCGTGGCTTTGTTCTGGCATGCCGCTTTCTCCTTTTGGTCCCTCTTCTCACTGTCATGCCACTCCTTCAATTCTTGTTTTTCAGCGGCGGAGTGCATTTTGACATCACGCAGAAATTCCTCTTCAGTTTTTCATGGCTGCTTTCTAATTCTGCACAGCCATTCAGCCAGCGATAACAAAGAGGGAGGCTGATCTCACAAGATCATCTCTGTGAAGCCAAAATGCAACATTTTACACAAGCAGTATTGTTTAGAACACACAGACCACTGATGTAAAACACAGCCACTATTCACATTCCTGTCACTAACTGGCTGACCCCAGGCAATCACACATGAGCCACAAGACCCCCAAAATGGTGAGTAACCGCAGGGTAAATCAGTGTTCCAGGACTGTACTGTACACTGAGCATGTGGTTCTTGGGGAGAGCTAGCACTGTAGAGGGGGGCCTGATAATCATTCCTGTCCCCACATTTTCCACAGGCTATGTTCATTATGGAAGATATCTCGCTGCTGAGGGTGAGCAGGAAATCAAGGGAGGGTCTTCTCCAAGATTGCGGCTTCCGCCCTGGCCCTTATGCGGCTCGCCTGTGTACAGCAATGGTGTCGTACCCCACCCCCCTGTCCAGTGACGGCAGAGTGGTGAAGGAAAGTTACTGTTAATAACTTAACAGTAAGTTAAGAAACAAAGCAGCTCTGCCAAACAACCTGTGGCAACGGATTTCCCAGTCTCTCCATGAGAGTTTCTTGGAGATTTCTGAAGCAGATTCCTGTGAAGTGAGGAAATCAATCAACATCCTGTTCCACCGCTCAGACTAGGCATGTAGTGGTATGTGCATCGAACAGACTCTACCCTGCTTTCTGCAACCCTCCCGCCCTCAACAACTCGCTTTTCCCAAAATCAAAGCCATTTACCAGGGGCCTCCTCTTCTGTTTGCACTTTGCCAAGCTCCGACAGCTGTGACTGGTTAGCCTCTTCCGGGGTGGAAAAGAACTGGCTGCATGCATCTCTGACCTCCGAGTCATCCTCTGCCTCTGGGTCCCGCTCCACATCCTTGTCCAAGATTTGCTCCTCCTGGCTTGGTCCACTCTTGACTGGCATGCGAGCCACCGAAGTATCCACAATGGCCTTCGCAATGGAGGTGGGGTCGCCACCGAGCATCGCGGTCTGGCTTTTTGTAGAACTGGCAGTTTGTGGGTGGAGCGGCAGTTTGCCTCCCGCGGCCTTGTGGCAGGTGTTCCGCAGCTCCTTCACTTTGACCCTGCACTGCAGTGTGTCCCAGTCATGGCCCCTTTCTATCATGCATCGTGAAATCTGTCCATAGGTATCATAATTCCTATGGCTGGAGCGCAGCTGGGACTGCACAGCCTCCTCTCCCCAAATGCTGATGAGGTGCAGCAACTCGATATTGCCCCAAGGAGTGGATTGCCTGGTGCGTGGAGCAGGCATGGCCACCTGGAAAGGTGTGCTGAGACCACTACATGCATCACCGAGCAAACAGGAAGGGGACTTTCAAATTTGCAAGGGAATGTATGGGGTGGGGCTCACAGTTTGTCACCTGAGGGCAGGGCAGTAGAGTTCAAACCGATGACCAGAGAGGTGAGAACAGGCATTGTGGCGCAGCGCTGTAATTGACCAGGGTGTCTACACTGGCACCACAGCGCTGTATGCCTCTCGTTGGGGTGGTTTTTTATACAGCGCTGCAACTGTACAGTTTCTGCGCACTAAGTGGCGTGGCAGTGTGTACACCTCGGGAGTTACAACACAGAAAGCTGCTTTACTACGCAGAAACTTGACAGTGAGGACAAGGCCTAAGTGATTAAGAGTCTACATTAATGGTGAGACAATGAGAATGTTTAATTGAGCATTTTGTTGCCTCAAGAGGGGACAATTTACCATTGAGTCTGGATTTAGTATTCCTGAATGTTGTGCCCAGGAGGCCCATTGAGTTTCTGTGGGCCAGCAACTATCAACACTAATTTCTTCTAGAATAAAGGAACAGATCTTAAATTATGTGCAGTAAAGTAGCAACAATAAATAAAACCTGTGAATACAGTCAACTCTTTTTAAAAGAGACTACAAAAGGAATAAACTTCCATTTCCTCAAAGATGAAAATACATTAAAAAAAATCTAATTAAAAGAATCCAGTAGGCTTATTTCCTGTCTACCAAACTGTGGTTAAAACAACAGAATTTTTTGCATATGTGTTTAAAGGAATAGGTCTGTTAGAACAATAACTTTGTAGCAGTTTTTATAATGTATTAATATTTGAGAGAGCCCGTGCTGTCTGCATGGTCCTCCCCTTAGAGGTGCGAGTGTCCCGCCATCCTAAATAGCTCTTTAAAGGAAATGCTATAAGTCCAATTCCAGGGAATTTTTTTTCCTCATTTATTCTAGTTCTTATACTGGTGTCTTAATTGTAGCCTTTAGGCTATCTGATACCAATTCTTAGAAACAAATAATCCCCGATGCCTTTTGAGGTGGTTATATCTTTAAGAATGCTTGTTTCTGGTACTGCTCTAAACATATGCTAAACACCTCAGTACAAGGTAATGGCTTTCAGGTACATGAAGAGCACCTTATGGTATGGTATGTTCATTAAATATTCCAAGGTAGCAGTATCATAAATGTTCTATAATAGATTGCCATAATCAGTGTTTTTTTTTTTTTTAAAAAAGGTACTGCTCAGTGCCTGTTCAATTATACCACTCTAGTAAGCTTCCACCAATTATGGAGTATTATAGCTCTCTGTCAGGAATCTAATCACTTTACAATTAGCTTTAACAGCGGCACTGTGTGGAAGCAATAAAGCTTCCATATTTATAGCGACAACATAACGTGAAGTTACAATCTCTGTGCCATAGTGTTTTGGCATATCTGAGCTTCCCTTCTGACAAGTCTAGTTCTTTGCTGGAAGGGAGGATTACCACAATGCAGGATATTGGGATGACCTTTTTAAAAGGCAGGAAAAAGATGGTAGCATTATTTTAAAAAATATACCATTAACTGAGATGTACTGGCTCAGTAGAAACAAAATACAGATGTATCCACAGTTCCGTCTTCAAAGGATAATGCTTATAACCAAAAATTAAGTTAACACAAGCACCAGAGAGAGAATTTGGCCTAGACCTACAACCATGTCTGCAGAACACTACTTTTCCTACAGGCAGCCTCCCCTCTTTTTTTCCCATGCAGCAAATTTCTAGCACTTAATTGGGGCACACCTTCTCTTCTGCAAATGCTCTGGCAACCGTTCACTTCACTGGGGACAAGGCATCCTTTGTCATCTTTGCCTTTCGCATCTTTTCAGACTGAGTCATTTAACTGTTTTGTACAGTCTTATAATGAGAAGTGACTATCCTGAAGCCCATGGCACTTGTACGTAATTTAAAACATACAAAGTTAATAATTCTTCAAGTAGATGCAGCTGTGTATTCCACATTGACGTGTGTGTGCTCAGTGGACTGAAGCTGGAGAATTTTGCCTAGCAGTATCTAGGAAGCAGCTCTCAAGCCTCATGGAGACTAACATGGTATTTTAACAGCTATGTTTAAATTTTATAACTTTTATAAAATTCAGGCCCTACCAAATTCACGGTCCATTTTGGTCAATTTCACGGTCCTAGGGTTTTAAAAATTGTAAATTTCATGATTTCAGCTGTTTAAATCTGGAATTTCACAGTGTTGTGATTGTAGGGATCCTGACCCAAAAAGGAGCTGTGAGGTGGTCGCACGGTTATTATAGCGGGGGTTGCGGCATTGCTACCCTTAGTTCTGTGGTGCTGCTGGCAGTGGCCCTGTCTTCAGAGCTGGGCAGCTGGAGAGTAGCAGCTGCTGGCCGGGAGCCCAGCTCTGAAGGCAGAGCCGCTGCCAGTAGCAGCGCAGAAGTAAGGATGGCAGGGTATGGTATTGCCACCCTTACTTCTGTGCTGCTGCCTGCAGAACTGGGCCCTCAGTCAGCAGCCATCACTCTCCAGCAGCCCATCTTTGAAGGCAGCAGTGCTGAAGTAAGGGTGGCCTGGTATGGTATTGCCACCCTTACTTCTGTGCTGCTGCTGGCAGGGCGCTGCCTTCGGAGCTGGGCATCTGGCAGCGCAGAAGTAAGGGTGGCAAAACCGCAACCCCCATGTAAATCCCTTTTGGATCAGGACCCCCAATTTTATATCTTTATAGTAGAGGGTAAAAGCACACAAAAGACCAGATTTTATGGTCCGTGAATTTGGTAGGGCCCTACTTATAATAAACCATAGTGGCAGCTGGTGGTGACCCCTATACTTAGATTGAAGAGCACTTAATTATAAAGATTCTTGTGACTCTTTTTTTTTTTTTTTTTTTTTTTTTTTTAGAGGAGCTGTTAACACATCCTCTACCAGGTGATGCAGCTGGTCCTGTAATTCAAACAGAGTATAATAGGTTTGGGGAAGGTTCTAAAAATTGTAAATAATGGTTTTTAAATAGTTATAAATATCTCGATAATACATACAGTAGCCATTCTTTGAAGTTGTTAGCTGTGCAGATGTGCTCAAATATTTTCACTGCAGCTAAGCTTCAAAGGCCCAATATCTTTGAAGCAAGAACAAACTAACTTTATAGAGAAGCTAACAACTTCTGCTGTGTTCATGGGACTGGTATGTCAATTTTGGCTGGGGGAAGATGGTGGAGATTCAGTGCAACTCAAATAGTGCACCATGCAATTGTTGTGCATTTAATCTGCATTATTTGGTCATTCTGATCTAGGATTTATCACTGTAGTTAGCCAAACTGTTTTTTCTTTAAAACAAACAAACCAAAAATTACCCAAAACAAACCCGCCTCCACCCATCCAACAAACCAACACACTTTGAACAGTCTTTGAAACATGCTAAAGACCCGTAGTCTAGGACATAACTTCAGTCTTCAGAATGATTGCATCCAAAAGTAAATTTACACCAGCAAACCACTTTCTCCACAAACTTGTCAGGGTCAAATTATACTTAGTGATAACTAGTGACTTGCTCCTTTTTCATATGATCCCGCTGCCCTCACTTGAAAGACGAGAAGCTATCAGGGAATCCACATTATGTTTTGGGCCAGAAGGCAAGTTTTGCATACCTATGATGGCTCCTAGTATGTGAAGCTATTCTATCGTTCCCTCTTCTTTTGTTCCTTTTTTAAAATTTCTATCTGAATTAATTTCTTCTTACTCTTCTCCCTCCCCCATGAAGGTCTAATATAAATATTGGTCCTGTACGTAACTTTTCCTTTTCTCTTCTTCCTACCTAGAATCTCCATCAATGTATCATTCTTGCAGTATTGCAAGAGTATTGTAAGAGAGGTTTTATTATATAACCTTGGAGTTATTGTTCTTTCTTGGATGGGTGCTTCTACAACTCCTCATCTTGCTAATAAAATCTGATACTGCAAACAAAAATGCATGTATATCTCATGACAAATATGCATCGGTGTCTCATCCACAAATTTTATTTCTTAAAGCTGTTTCGTAATTAAACATGCTCTTTATTATTTGCAATTACTGCTTCTTGTTAAAATAATTTGGTAAATACATTTTTAAAGGTTAATATATTTTAAATCTTCTTGTATTTTAGTAATAATTGAATCTCTGAAAGGCCTACCTCCAGTAAATGAGGAAAGCATCATTTTTAAAGGAGATCGGCATGCAGCAGGAAAGGTGTGTGAAACACAAAAGCTATTATATTGTATTGCAGTTTGTTCTGTAAAATAATATTTGCTAGGTTACTTTGCTAGCTCTTTTTAGTTTAGAGTGTGACTATTTTTGCATATGTGTTTGAACACCTAACCTACGTATCTTGCATTTAACAGACTGTATATGTAATACTAGAATAATTAACCATACTTCTAATACTTTCAAGGAAAAAAGTCTTAATGTTTTTATAAAACTGAGTTTTCAATAAGACACTTCAGAGGTATTCTTGTAAATGAAAATATTTCTTAACGGGACACAAACTTCAAATCATGCATATATGAATATTTTACCTTCTCTTACAAGTTACATTCAACATAACTATAAATGAAACATCAGTTTTTTTTGTTTTATTTTGTGCATTTGACAGCATTTTTCTATAGCAGGGTTTTTCAAACTGGGGTCCATGGATCCCTGGAGGTCCGTGAGAGTACTCCCGGGGGGTCAGTGAATCATGTCTGGGGCCACCGGCCCTGCTGATCAACTCCTCCTCCTTCCCCTCCCTCACAGCACCTCCTGCATGCTGCGGAACAGCTGTTCAGCGGGGTGAAGGAGGCACTGGGAGGGAGGGGAAGGAGCAGGGATGGGGCGTGCTTGGGGGAGGAGGCGGAAAGAGGTGGGGAAGAGGAGGGGCGGCAGGGGGTGGGAAGAGGTGGGGTGTGGTCTTGGGGAAGGTGTGGAGTTGGGGTGGGGGCAGGGGTTTGGGGGGTCCTCAAATTTTTAAATCAAAATTGGGGTACTCGGGTTCCTAAAGTTCGAGAACTGTTGCTCTATAGTCATTTTCACTGTAGTCCATTTCCCCCTCTTGTTTATGTGGGAATTGGACAGCGTGGGTGTTAGCCGATGGCCAGGGATGTTTGGTGAGGTGCCAGCTATGCCCGTTTTATACCATCCGTGACTTTAACCGCTAGGACGCACTGTCCCTTCGCGGCGGGCAGCCCGGGCTAGGCTGACGGATGCCCCAAGGTCCTAACCACCCGTGACTTTAACTGCTAGAGCTCAGAGCTCCTTCGCAGCGGGCAGTCAACACTGACTGACAGGTGCCCCAATGGCAGCACTAAGAGCCTCTCCACACCCGTGACTTTAACTGCTAGAGCTCAGAGCTCCTTCGCAGCGGGCAGCCAGGATTGACTGACAGGTGCCCCAAGAGTTTGCCCCATGGAGGCGGCACAACTCAACGCTAGGCTCTTAGTACTCTCACCTAATGGCCAGGCTTTATAGCCAAAACGGCTGAGGTTCTTTAATTGTGTTGGCTGCTTTACAGTAAACCAGAGAAACAAGTCAGGCTTATGCACAATGGTTACCAAAATTTATTAAACTAGATTCTAATCATGTGGTTACAAAAATTGCTAGTGCCTGCTTATTTAAATGTAGAGATGTTACACACACAAACAAGTTACAAAACTGAAGCCACAATCCCAAAGAAAGAAAACAAAGTATAGAGCTCTATTTCAAAATATGTGTACACTAAAGATAGGAGATCAGGTGTGGGTGCTTCTTACCCTCCTTGCATCTCTCGACTCCAGCGATGCCAAGCCAGGATCGGTCACTCAGTTCCGCGGAAAGACGAATAAGGGACAAGGCTTAGGGACCCTCTTAGCTGCAGAAGCCTTGGGAGGCTGTCACTTATCTGACCAGCAGATAGATAGTGAAAAGCACTCAAAAATCATGGTGCTGTAGGTCCCCTACTTATACCTCTGTACTCCTTTATTCTCTTTCTCCTTTCTATGCCAAATTGGGGCTGGTCTGTTGGGGTGACGCCAGCTCTCGCAAGAGTAGTTCACGCTTGCAAGGGAGAAACAATAAGTTTCAACTACTGGACATTTCTTTTATCAGGGTAAATATTTTCCTACCTAGGATGTTGGTGTGTGTGCATCATGCTGTTTTAGTAGGGGCTAAGAGCCATGTCTGTCACAGCGCCTCTGCCTGCTGTGAGCCTAATCCTTGTATATGTTCCCAGAGGCACATTGTAGCAGCACACCTGTGCTTCTCACAGCTTCAAAGGCTGTGCTGGAATTTATGCTGAGTGCCCTGGTGTTTTGGCTCCCGTGTGTTTCCAGCAATGCTGGTCTGGGGGGGGGGCTGGCTGTCTGGCTGGCTACAGTGGGAGAGAAGCACTCTTTTTTCCCCCCCAAAAAGAAAGGGTTTGAAAATTACAAACATTGACTTTTTTATTGTGGGGTTGCACCAGTGAAAAACTCTCCTATTTTATTTTAAACTGACTAGATTTCAAGATCTTTATCCTTTAAAGAATTACAGGACAAGTTAAGAGTTTCTGCTGTTGTTCGATTTCAGGCATGTAAAAATGATCTAAAAGTTAGCTCTTTTAGCAGTAAATGGGCACTGTGCACGGAACTAGAAAAAGTTTGGAGAGGGTAGGATCTACTCCTAAACTGTAGGAAAGGTATGCGGTGTTTTTAGATCTCTGCTGCTGTTTTAACCTTGGGCTAATGTTGTGTTGTTCAGATATAATCAGATATATTCTCTGAGAAAATTGACTAATAAACATTAGTTGCTTATGAAAGTTGATTTACAGGGCTCTCTCTCTCTGGAAAATTTCAAAGTTCTGATGCAAACAATGAAGGTGGGTGTTCGGGATTTTTTTTTTTAAATAAACTCTTTTTTGTAATGGAAAGAGTTAGGTTGCTTTTGGCTCCTGCTATAATAGTCTGTATAAATTAAGACGGAATGCACATTTCCTATTTAAAAATAAAATCGTGAAACCTCTTTATCAACACTTAGTATTGATATCTAACTACTAGCAAGCTTACTGTATAATTTTAGGAATGGGAGTCTTTGTGTAGTCAGGAACTATCTGCAGCTCTCTTCAGAGTAGGTATCCTGACATTGATCAACAACTTTTCAGAAGTTAAGTTCCTGGTCATAGGAAAGATAATAGGGTTTTGTTTCCACGAGTCTGTTGAGTCAGATGCTTGTGGAATAATGGACTCTGACGCATGCAAAGGAGAAGGAGTTTTTCCGCGTTTTCTTAAATAGAAAACAGGCCTATACTTGGTGCAGGAGAGGGAGGAGAGGGGTGTCAGGGTACCAATTCCAGGTGCTTGAATTTAAGGGTCTGCTTTGGCTTTAGAATTTAGAACTTCCTGACAGCTACTGTAAAACTTATACCAATGATGTAGGGGCTTTGATGGATGTCACATGATTAGCAGAGTTACTGCTTTTCAGAGAGATGGAGAAAACAGATTGTGCCTAGAGCTGGATGGGAAATGGTTTTCCCATGAGAGTTCAGAAACTTTTCTACTCTGCAACAGGACAAAATCAAGATGTTCTGGTGCAAGTGCTAGACGAGCCAACTAGGGGGGGAGCTTTTCTTGACCTGCTGCTCACAAACAGGGAAGAATTAGTGGGGGAAGCAAAAGTGGATGGGAATCTGGGAGGCAGTGAACATGAGTTGGTTGAGTTCAGGATCCTGACACAGGGAAGAAAGGTAAGCAGCAGGATACGGACCCTGGACTTCAGGAAAGCAGACTTCGACTCCCTCAGGGAGCGGATGGGTAGGATCCCCTGGGGGACTAACATGAAGGGGAAAGGAGTCCAGGAGAGCTGGCTGTATTTCAAGGAATCCCTGTTGAGGTTACAGGGACAAACCATCCCGATGAGTCGAAAGAATAGTAAATATGGCAGGCGACCAGCTTGGCTTAATGGTGAAATCCTAGCGGATCTTAAACATAAAAAAGAAGCTTACAAGAAGTGGAAGGTTGGACATATGACCAGGGAAGAGTATAAAAATATTGCTCGGGCATGTAGGCATGAAATCGGGAGGGCCAAATCGCCCCTGGAGCTGCAGCTAGCAAAAAATGTCAAGAGTAACAAGAAAGGTTTCTTCAGGTATGTTGGCAACAAGAAGAAAGCCAAGGAAAGTGTGGGCCCCTTACTGAATGAGGGAGGCAACCTAGTGACAGAGGATGTGGAAAAAGCTAATGTGCTCAATGCTTTTTTTGCCTCTGTCTTCACTAACAAGGACAGCTCCCAGACTACTGCGCTGGGCATCGCAACATGGGGAGTAGATGGCCAGCCCTCTGTGGAGAAAGAGGTGGTTAGGGACTATTTAGAAAAGCTGGACATGCACAAGTCCATGGGGCCGGATGAGTTGCATCCGAGAGTGCTAAAGGAATTGGCGGATGTGATTGCAGAGCCATTGGCCATTATCTTTGAAAACTCGTGGCGAACAGGGGAAGTTCCGGATGACTGGAAAAAGGCTAATGTAGTGCCAATCTTTAAAAAAGGGAAGGAGGAGGATCCTGGGAACTACAGGCCAGTCAGCCTCACCTCAGTCCCCGGAAAAATCATGGAGCAGGTCCTCAAGGAATCAATCCTGAAGCACTTACACAAGAGGAAAGTGATCAGGAACAGTCAGCATGGATTCACCAAGGGAAGGTCATGCCTGACTAATCTAATCGCCTTCTATGATGAGATTACTGATTCTGTGGATGAAGGGAAAGCAGTGGATGTATTGTTTCTTGACTTTAGCAAAGCTTTTGACACGGTCTCCCACAGTATTCTTGTCAGCAAGTTAAAGAAGTATGGGCTGGATGAATGCACTATAAGGTGGGTAGAAAGTTGGCTAGATTGTCGGGCTCAACGGGTAGTGATCAATGGCTCCATGTCTAGTTGGCAGCCGGTGTCAAGTGGAGTGCCCCAGGGGTCGGTCCTGGGGCCGGTTTTGTTCAATATCTTCATAAATGATCTGGAGGATGGTGTGGACTGCACTCTCAGCAAATTTGCGGATGATACTAAACTGGGAGGAGTGGTAGATACGCTGGAGGGCAGGGATAGGATACAGAGGGACCTAGACAAATTGGAGGATTGGGCCAAAAGAAACCTGATGAGGTTCAATAAGGATAAGTGCAGGGTCGTGCACTTAGGACGGAAGAACCCAATGCACAGCTACAGACTAGGGACCGAATGGCTAGGCAGCAGTTCTGCGGAAAAGGACCTAGGGGTGACAGTGGACGAGAAGCTGGATATGAGTCAACAGTATGCCCTTGTTGCCAAGAAGGCCAATGGCATTTTGGGATGTCTAAGTAGGGGCATAGCGAGCAGATCGAGGGAGGTGATCGTTCCCCTCTATTCGACATTGGTGAGGCCTCATCTGGAGTACTGTGTCCAGTTTTGAGCCCCACACTACAAGAAGGATGTGGATAAATTGGAGAGAGTCCAGCGAAGGGCAACAAAAATGATTAGGGGTCTGGAACACATGACTTATGAGGAGAGGCTGAGGGAACTGGGATTGTTTAGTCTGCGGAAGAGAAGAATGAGGGGGGATTTGATAGCTGCTTTCAACTACCTGAGAGGTGGTTCCAGAGAGGATGGTTCTAGACTATTCTCAGTGGTAGAAGAGGACAGGACAAGGAGTAATGGTCTCAAGTTGCAGTGGGGGAGGTTTAGGTTGGATATTAGGAAAAACTTTTTCACTAGGAGTGTGGTGAAACACTGGAATGCGTTACCTAGGGAGGTGGTAGAATCTCCTTCCTTGGAAGTTTTTAAGGTCAGGCTTGACAAAGCCCTGGCTGGGATGATTTGATTGAGGATTGGTCCTGCTTTGAGCAGGGGGTTGGACTAGATGACGTCCTGAGGTCCCTTCCAACCCTGATATTCTATGATACGTTTCAAAATGTTTAATAAAAAGTGAGAGGTCTCTTCTCTCCTCCACTTCCTCCCCCAGTCCCATGTGAGTGCCATAAGAACTATAGTCAACCTGTCTGTCTGGCCCAGTGAATACAGAATTATTTATATGACATGAGATAAATTGAGGACTTGAATCTGGGCCTCTCAAATCACAGGTGAGAGTCCTAACCACCAGACTATTGGCTTTTCTGAGGTGGGATTTTTTCTGTGGTTAAAACCAGAAAATCCATCGTAGATCTGAGAAGTATTCCCAACAAAAATTTCCTTAAAACAGATATGTTTCATTTTCCAATGGAAAAACTGTGGTGATGAAAAAAAATTCCTGACCAGCTGTTGTAATAGTGCCTTCCATCTTAGAGTGTGTGCTATGCACTCCCCTTCTCTGGCTAGCATGGAGAGTATAGGGCTCTGGTACCTTCTTTCTCCTCTCCAAACCTTTGCAGAAACTATCACTGTTAGGGGCACTAGTTCTTCAGAGTTCTTCTGTTTGGTAAGTCAAAGGATTTCTGTCATGCCTGACCCCTGCATGGTTCCTTTTAATCTCACTTCCTTACTATATGTTTGTTTCTAGACACATGTGGCCAGGTCTTTCTCCACTAAATTTCAGTATGATCCACCTGCTTATCAAGACTTCATTCAGACTTCAGTTTTTCCTCAGAACTCAGTGAAAACTTCGAAGCCATCTAATTGCAGAACGAATTTAAGTGGGTTTTTTAGATTAAATTGTACTTTTCCCCTATATTTTATACCTACTTGAAAAGAAAATTATATCCATTTTGTTTTAAACAGGGAAAGAAATTGTTCTTGAAAAATACTTTCTTTAAAAATTGCTACCTTCCAATTGAATAGCAACAATTTGTAGCTGTATTGGCATCAGAAGCCAGAAATGAAAAGCCCAAGAGTCTGTAAAATAAGTTTCCATTCTGCTTTTATACTTTAAGTATTAAAATGTTTCTGCACATTGTGTACTAGCTGTACAGTGAAGGCTTTCTCTGGATTGAACAAGCAATAAAGTGTAAAGGAAGGAGATTTTTACAATCTGTTACTTCTCATTAAGATAGTGGTTGCCAACAGTCTTAAAGCTGATTATCTTAATTTAACTGCAGATTTTGAAAAATCAGTTGACCCATTATGAGAAGTGTTTCAGATTACATACAAGCTGTTTGAATTATATCAAAAGAAAATGGATTACTTATCTAAATTATATATTTTAGATAAGTAAAATTATAATTTAGGTTAAAAAAGAATATGAGCATGATACTTGGATTATTACAAATCATTTAGTGCTGTAAAGCTGTGTGGTAACTTGCAAATGTGGGCAATTACACAATACATAGTGAACCTATAGGGACACATTCCCTGGTCCAAAGAGTTTCCAGTCTAAATAAGACAAGTTGCACAAACACAGCAGTACAAGTGAGGGATGCAGTGTGGATGTTAAAAAGGGAGGAAGGGTTGCGTGAAGAGATGAATTTGAAGCAGGGGTAGAAAGTTCTTGGTAGACAAAGACATGGAGACTATTCCAGGTGTAGGCCCTACCAAATTCACGGCCAAGAAAAATGTGTCACGGACTGTGAAATCTGGTCTTTTGTATACGTTTACCCTATACTATAAAAGTACCCTATACTATATGGGTACACAGTGGTGCCTTCAGAGCTGGGCAATCAAGCAGCAGCCACTGCTCTCTGGCTGCCCAACTCTGAAGGCAGCACAGAAATAAGGGTGACAATACTGTGACCCCCTTACAATAGCCTTGCAACCCCTTTTTGGGTCGGGACCCCCAGTTTGAGAAATGCAGAGTCTTAAGGGCTTTACATGTTTATATTTTGGTGTTTTTAAATACGTATTCATGTTTTATTACAACGCCGTGAAATTTAAGATTTAAATATTTGAAACTGTGAAATTCAAGATTTTTAAAGTGCTATGACTGAAATTTACAAAAATGGACCATGAATTTGGTAGGGCCCTGGGTATAGAGGACAGTGTGGTAGGGCAATTTCCTGTCATATCCCGGGGAGATCTTATAGAATTAAGTTTCATTATCTTTGGGGTCCATTGTATTAAATCAGTGGTCCCCAATGCAGTGCCCGTGGGCGCCATGGTGCCTGCTGGGGCATTTATGTGCGCCCACCTACTGAGGGGGGAGCACTTCCTCCGGAAAACCCGCCGCCGAGGAGTGTGGCTGCCGGACAACCAGCCGCCGAAATGCTGCCGCTTCTTGGTGGCATTTCGACGGCAATGCTTCTTGATGACGCCGCTTCTCGGAAGTATTTCGGCAGCTGGTCCTCTGGCACCTGCCACACTCTTCTGGGAACATGAATATGCTATAGCAACAGAAAGATTGGGGACCACTGTATTAAATAAATGGTTTATATCAGTGGTTCTCAACCAGGGTTCCAGGGCCCACTGGGTGCCCTGGGCAGGATTCAGGGGGTCCGCCAAGCAGGACCAGCATTAGACTTGCTGTGGCCCCAAGCAGAAAGCTGAAGCCCCACCGCATGAGGCTGAAGCCTGGGATTCCAAGCCCCGCCACCCAGGGCTGAAGCCAAAGCCTGAGCAACTTAGCTTCACAGGCCCTCCCGTGATGTGGGGTCCTGGGCAATTGCCCTGCTTGCTGGTCCTGCTTTTTCTACACAGAAAACAGTTGTTGTGGCACAGGTGAGCCTTGGAGTTTTTATAGCATGTTGGGAGGGCCTCAGAAAGAAAAAGTTTGAGAACCCCTGGTTTATATATTATTGTGAACTGGGATTGTGTGTAACGTTTTGAAGGGGGAGATGTGAGAGCTGGGGGTTCAAAGGACTATACTGAACAATGTGCTAGACAAGAATGGGCTTTTGGAACAAAAAGTGTTAAGCGGTTTTCCTGGGGAATGTCGAGGGGTGGGGTTGAATGCAAATTCCCCACCTCTGATTATGCAAAAAACTCCATACTTTTGAAGCTATGCCATGAGGAGTGGGGTCATTGTTTGCTGATCACCTGTTAGTTGAGATAAGATTAAAGTCAAGAGCAGTATAAAGGAAAGATGGAACTATTTGTGGTGATTGTGGTTCTGAATCTAAGATACTTATGAACTGGTAACCCATGCGGAAACCCAGTTGTGGGCTTTGAAGGACTGATACATACAGAGATTGGAGTTGGGGTGATCTCTGGTAAGATTTTTAGCATGCTTATAGATTCTTTTATTGTTTTCAGTGTATTCTCTGTAATGCTTTCACCTTAAGAATAAATGTGCTTTCTTAGAAAGCTGTGTTGTCACTTGCAACTGTGGCAATTACACTGTTCATAACCTCTGGGAGAAAGCAAAGTGCAGATGCTGGCCCTTTGGGCAGTCCAGCTTGCTGGAAATATCACAGTGTAGGTAAGGAACTGTGCAGCCTGGGTGGGGGAAAAAAACCATTCAGGAATGATAGTGATATGGTTCTCTGTCCAAGAAAGGTGATGCCAGTAATGTAGAGTGATTGCCCTTGGTAGACCATGGAGGGGAAATACAAGTGCCTTGCCCTGAACTTTGACAAGCAACATGACAAAAGAGAGGAGACCAAGAGTTAGAAAGGAAAGCAAAGAGGTTACAATGCAAAAGGACAGGGAGGAGCAGAGGGAGTCAAAGCAGTAGAAGAGGATAATGAGAGAAGGGTGGAGGTAAGACTGTTAGCAAGGGTGAGGAGTTCGCATTTGGTGAGAAACCGCTACTGGTGTGGTGGTGACAAGGTTAGATATGAAAAGAAGAAAATTAGTTTTTAGCAGTGATATTTGCAGAAGACAGACATAAGTCTCTGTCAAACAACTCATTAAAAAAAAAATCCGATCACAAAATCTCAACATGCAAAAAATTAATTTGATGTGTCTATTTTTTAAAATGCACTAGCTCAGCGGTTCCCAAACTTGTTCCCCTGCTTGTGCAGGAAAAGCCCCTGGTGGGCCGGGCCGTTTTGTTTACCTGCCGTGTCCACGGGTTCGGCCAATCGCGGCTCCCAGTGGCCGCGGTTCGCTGCTCCAGGCCAATGGGAGCTGCTTGAAGCTCCCATTGGCCTGGAGCAGCGAACCACGGCCACTGGGAGCTGCGATTGGCCAAATCTGTGGACACATCAGGTAAACAAACCGGCCCGGCCCGGCAGGGGCTTTCCCTACACAAGCGGCCGAATAAGTTTGGGAACCACTGCACTAGTTAATGTTGTCTTGATAATAACCAATAATGTTTACATTTAAAATTTCACAGTTGTCTTTCTCCTTGGAAGTTGTTTGTTCAGGTAAATTGTAATTCTTTTTTTTTTCCTTTCAGATATATGAGATATTTGGTCCTGTTTTGCATCCCTTCTATGTGTTACTATTTAACAGCCCTGAGCATATTGAAGCAAAAGGTATTAATATCCAAGATACCGTGTATTTTGCACCATCAGTGGAGGACTTTACCCAGTATATATTCACAGAGAAACTAAAACAGTGAGTCTCTAACTTATTAAAATATTAATATTACGCATATTTTAATGTAGCTAAACAAAGCACAGTATCTTAAACTGGCCAGAATAGGAACGAAAAAAAAATAGGTAAAGATTTGGTACTACCAACTTCGACAAAGATAATCTAATTTTCTCTGCATGTACTTTTCTTTAAAAACAACTACAAAAAACACCCTCACAAAACTGTTCCAGAAATTCACAGCCATGCTGTAATAACGAAGTTGTACATATTGTAGTGTATAAAGATAGTTATTGGAGGAACATATGTAATCTTCAAGCTTCTAAGTGTTTGAGCAATTACTGAAACTCATTGTTAAAACAACGTAAAATACATAACCAGACTTCCAATCTTCCTATGTCACTATTTTATCTGAAATAATTTAATTTTATTGTAATTGGCACAATTTCTGCAAAAAACCCCCACCTCTTTTCTTTGTAATGCATTTTCTTTCTTCCACAAATGAAAGCTGTCTTCTGTCCGAAGAGACTCTACCACCATTATAATAATCCCTCTGACACTGATTTTTTTTATTCCAAATTTGATGTTATAACATAAAATTCGTTGTCTAGCATTATGACAAAATAGCACTTTTGCAACTGTAGTTAATATTACACAACTCAGATTGCATCTATGTGCTGCAAGTGGAGGGTGGGGTGGTCATATTGAGTAGCAGTACATTGTCTGATGTAGCCCATAGTTACCTGCAAGGCTGCCACAAAGCATTTAGGACTGGCTTTGCATTCTTCTCATCCTGCATCAGCAGATTCCCTCAGTGTAGTTGGGTATGCTGAGACTTATGATTATTAGCTGAGAATCAGAGCTCCAAGTACAGCTAGCTTGGGTCTCTTATAAATTGAACTCCAGTGCAACCAGCATTGATGATTGACAGCAATTGTAATGCTCCAGGTCCTGCTCCTGACTAGATGATTGTAGCTTCTCGAAAAGGAACAGCTCAAAGATCAGGATCATAAGGGAAGCTATGATCTCCTTTGAAAACGTAGCCTGTGTTCAGCCCATATTGAACAAAGTAAAGTTTCAGTGTTTTATGCATAAACCTTACTTAGTTTTGTTAACCAGTACACCAGAGGAAAGTAGATGTTCAGTTAATAATGTAATGCTTTTAATGAAGAATAATCACCTGCTAAAAAGGAAAATACACTTGTCTGAAACATGAAGTCCAATCTAAAGAGTTTAATTTTAAGGTTTATTGTTACATAATATTTCTGATAAGTCAGCCTTCTGATGGACTTGTAAATCTTAAGAATAAATGCCAAAATTCAAAAATAAAAGCATTATTACCCCTTCTTGCAGAAGGTTATTTAGTATCTCTGTTCATGTGAATTGTGTTGTGGTATGCTGAGGAAGAAAAGCCTGGCTCAGAAGTAGGATGATAAGTTTGTCATTGTTTCCGTGTCTGGCTTATAGCAAGGTTTGAGTTTATGGGCAATCAGTATGGTTGCAAAGTGTCATGTAATGACCTACTAGAGCTACAGGTTCCCTTTGATACTTCGCTCTGGTATTTCTGACAGATATTTGTTTTCTTACAGGTTTCAGAGTAACAGCCGTTTTAGTCTGTATTCGCAAAAAGAAAAGGAGGACTTGTGGCACCTTAGAGACTAACCAATTTATTTGAGCATGAGCTTTCGTGAGCTACAGCTCACTTCATCGGATGCATACTGTGGAAATTGCAGAAGACATTATATACACAGAGACCATGAAACAATACCTCCTCCCACCCCACTCTCCTGCTGGTAATAGCTTATCTAAAGTGATCATCAAGTTGGGCCATTTCCAGCACAAATCCAGGTTTTCTCACCCTCCGCCCCCCCACAGACAAACTGGATTTGTGCTGGAAATGGCCCACTTTGATTTTCATGCAGGTTGTAAGGAGAGTGGTCACTTTGGATAGGCTATTACCAGCAGGAGAGTGAGTTTGTGTGTGTGGTTTTTGGAGGGGGGTGAAGGGGGTGAGAGAACCTGGATTTCTGCAGGAAATGGCCCACCTTGATTATCATACACATTGTGAAGACAGTAGTCGCTTTGGATGGGCTATTACCAGCAAGAGAGTGAGTTTGTCTGTGGGGGGGCGGAGGGTGAGAAAACCTGGATTTGTGCTGGAAATGGCCCAATTTGATGATCACTTTAGATAAGCTATTACCAGCAGGAGAGTGGGGTGGGAGGAGGTATTGTTTCATGGTGTCTGTGTATATAATGTCTTCTGCAATTTCCACAGTATGCATCCGATGAAGTGAGCTGTAGCTCACGAAAGCTCATGCTCAAATAAATTGGTTAGTCTCTAAGGTGCCACAAGTCCTCCTTTTCTTTTTGTTACAGAAATTCTGGGGCTGGAGGATGAGGAAGAGATGTTTTTGTTCCTCTGACATCAAAGGCAAGAGTTACATTCCATCATTAAAGCAACTTGGCAGTCTTCTGCTGCTCAGGAATAATCAACTGTGTGCACACAACAAAAAGCAGGTTTCCCCTCCTAAGTATTTGTGTTTCATCATTGTTGGTTCTGAGTGCTTCACAATTATTAATAGATTTTATCTTCCCAAGTCCTGTGTGAGGCAGGGAAGTGCTATGTATGGTTTTACAGAGGGGGGGATTGAGAAACATGCCCTAGCTCATATGGGTAGTCTGTTGCTGGAGCAGGAATTGAATCAAGATCTCATGAGTCCCAGTGCAGTGCTATAACCTGTGGATCATATTGTAGGCACTTGAGGATCAGAGTATGAAATGTGTGCTGCTATGAGAATATTAACTGCCCTTAATTCTTACTGCATGTTGTAGCTGCTTAATATGTGTATCTCAGCAGAAATGTACTTAGCAATAACTGTCTGTTACCTTCTTCTTCCCTCCATTGTCTTCCTTCTCTCTAGGGGAATGTTTGTTAGGTGGTGAGTCTCTTAAAAGAATTTTTCTTGCTGTAAAGTTTCTTGACTGAGGTAGAAATGGGAGGGGTTACTGTGTCTGACTTCAAACCACTTGGAATTGTAGATTCTTGTTCCCTGGCTTCCTTGTTGGTGGAGCTATAATACCTTAATATAGGTGATGCTACGATGAGGGAAGAACAGTGCAAGTAGAATTGTTAGTAATTTTTCCCTGGCAATCCATTATGCAGCTGCTATTAGATACTTTTGGGGTAATATACATGTGCACTTCAGTTATTTCTATTTACAAGTTTTATATAACACAATTGTGGTCAGAAAAGCTTATTATATTACTTTTGGACAGGTTGCTACACCAGATTTTTAGTATTATGATAGCTAAAAAAAATTTTCTGAAAACTGTCATTTTCAGTTAAAACCCAGTTGCTGTCTTGAATATAATTGACATTTGATTAGCATGGGCTCATTAGCGCTCCTTTGACAGCCTCAGGAGCCTTTGAGAAAGCTGACAGATGCTTAGATTTGTCTGAATAAGTTTCAAATTAAATCTTAAGAAAGTCCAGTTTATTTACTTGTTTTCAAGACAAACCCTATAGAAGCATTCACTGATAAGAGCTGTATAGAACTATCTACTGTTGCTTTTTGGTGACCTCCACCATTTACATATGTATTGTTTGTTTAGATTGCTATAGGACCTCTCTTCCGTTTGTCCCTGGGACCAAAATTTCACCAGTTTCTTCAGCAATACCCAACAATAACAGTATTTTTCCAAACTTATTTTGTTTTTTATTCCTATAGAATCTGGATGCATTCATTTAATACACAAGAAAATAAATTTGGGCTCAGCTCTTCCCTTTTTCTGAACAGACCCATGGGAGGAAACCTCATAGGGATCCTTCATGTAGCTCCCACATATATGATTTCAGGGTTGGGGTAGGAGCTGGAAAAGGGTACAGAGCCTCTGCTTAAATCTGTTGGATTCCCACAGAGGCACTGGCTCTAGGCCTCCAGTGGGAAATCCCACTCCCTGGCCTCATGGCCTCCTTAGCTGCACTGCAAGGGACTTCGGCTGGCAACAGCTGCCTCTAGGAACACTGAGGAGGATACAGAGAAGTTGTATTATCTTTTATCCAATTTCTGTGGAGTTGGCGAAGAATAATGTGCATGTCTTCCACCCCTTCCCAGCACAGATCCCAGATATAGGGAGGAGATGGTATCACAGAGGAGCCTGAGTCACCCTTCCTTGTGGGACATCTGTCCACAGAGGATCTCCCTCCATGTATGCATTGAAGGGGAATATTATGGTCCACAGAATTTACATAAGTCAATTAAAACCCATTTCAGAGAACTCAGTTGCCACTGATGCATTAAATAGATTGATACTTTATAATAAAAACTAAAAGTGGGTTTTAATATCTAGAATGAGTAGGTTGCTCAATCGGAAGTGGTAAGAACTATCAATATTAATACATATTTTTTGTGTATCTTATCAATCAACTTGAGTACCTTGGTGCTCTTCCTTAATCTGTCCATCAGATATACTTACTGTGAGGATTACAACAGGCTTCACGGCAATCCTAGATTTAGTAATTCTCTAGAACACATTTTGTTTGGTGAGTTTTTTGTTCCAGGCTTAATTTTGTGACTCTAGCCCTTAACAATTTAACTTAGATATATTAACAAAACATAAATTAAAAAGTAGATAAAATAAAATACCCTTCTACTTTCTGACTGTGTTCCAAAATACAACTTTTTATGCTCCTTGTAAGGTGACACTTGTTTTCCTCACTCATCTACTTTTCCCCTAAAAAAAGTTACCAGATTTTTCGTGTTTTATGTGCTTTGAATATAGATGTTAGTTTCAGGATAACTGCACCTTTGACCCCCTCTGTGATTTGCTCAAGCTATACTTTCTTAGGTCTCAGGCCTCAAGCAGTAACCTCTCTCTTGGCAGAGGCATGCGCTCCTTTTTCTCTAGACTGGAGTTCAAGGCTTGTAGGCCTCCTGCACTTCAATGTGTTTATTCCAGTAGGCCTGACCAGAATCCAGCACTTGCACTTTGTGTTCTCTAAGGTCTATGAATAGTGTAGGCAAGTAGTTACAAGTAACAAAACAGCTCTTTCAAAGTAGAGTACATTTATTTTGGGATAAAAGCCTTACAGAGAATATATATATAAAACAATAAAATGGTCTAAACACTATATTAAACTTACTAGTGTCTCCCTGTCAGTCCTGTGGAGACATTGGCAGGTTCCAGTCCTTTCAACCCTTTTACAGGGTTTGGCTCCCACTTGGACAAAAGTCATGTTAATTTGTTGAATCAAAATAAAGGGTCCCCTTCTCTCAGTTCAAGCTGGCTCTTTATACCCCCCAAAAGCCTTTGTACCCAAGCTTTCTGAAACAATTAGTAAAATTAGGTAAAATGAATCATTGTCCCTTCCCTCAAGGGAAGCTTCAGTCACTGGGTATGTGCATAATTAGTTTTGGTATTTTACAGTAATCACCCCCTAGAGATTCCAGATTCCACAGTGAGCCAGGAACACAAGTATATTTAACACTTTCTGGTACAAAGATCTATGAATATTCCATGGGTCCATATCATCTGGCCCATCTCAGGGTAATAGTCTTTGACGTTTTCATGCTGTTAAGGCCTGGCACACACCATTCAGATAACATTCATAATGTTAAATGTAATAGTCTCAATAGTCTCAATGCCTATGTTAATCGTATCTGTCACAGATGCTATAAGAAATTGCAAACTTTTCAGCAGTGTCTTGCTGGAGGGCAACCTGCTGTTTCCCTGAACCATTGGGTAGTATAGTTTATGTATTTTAATCTACACATTTGAAAATTGGATAAAAATTCCTCATAATTTGTTCTTATAGTGCTGCAAACTTATGGAAGCCCCTCTAGTGGCTCCATAGTTGGGGCTGAATTTTTTACACTTAAAGAATTTTATGTATGAAGAATTCAGCGTATCCTCTCCAAAATTATAGCACTTAGTCTTCGGGTACAGAATACATTTTTTGATAATTGACAAATAAATCCAAGTTAAAGTTTAATTTAAAAATGGTTCCACTAAGGGACTTAACAGTTGTCTGACACAGGGTGCTATGTCCTGAGAGAGCTTAATAATGGAACTGTTCAAACTCTTCAGGCTTCCCATATAGTTATAACTTACAGTTCATTGGCTACCTTTAAAGCAGCTTTACAGGAATAAAAGTAATTTTTTCCCTTATTCTTCATAACAGAAAGTTTCTCCTTCAGCAGGCCCTGATAAATTGTGTTATTACAGAAAATTATTAAACATCACCCTCTTTCAAAATGATTGCCATCATATAGCTCACAAGAACAATGAAGTTAGAGTTGCCATTAGAAAAAAGTCCTTTTTGAAAATGGCCACTGTCTCCTATTGTTCCCAAAGGGAATGAAGCCTCGATGCTTGAGGAGAGATTGACTCCTGAGATATTCCACCATCCTTCAGGTGTCTTGGCTTTTCCATGAGGAAAAAATTAGAAGTCAAATGTTTTCAGAAACAAATATCTTCTAATTTGAGACTACAAACACTATTGTGTATGAATCTTAATTGTATGGTTACTGCATAATTGTAGGATGCGGTTAAGGTGCCTTAATTGTGTTTTTTCATATCTTACCATGTTTAGATATTTCTTAAATGTAACATTGAATTTCCTGGGTTTGTAATGCTTGTTGTTGAGATAATTACGTCTTTTTTACCCTTTGTTTACCCGTGTACTTAACCCTAAGGAGTTCAATATTTTATCTAGGAATATAATAATACAATTTTTCTTTTTAAAGACGTTGATGTGTGACCACATTTGCTATGAGAAGTTATAATGGCAGATGCAATTTCAAATGAGTTCCTAACAAAGCAAGTACTAGCGATTCAATACAGAAAGTGCAATTTGGTTAAAATTAGATTTTTAGATGGTAGGAATCAAGCTTACCTAGTGTTCTGAATCCCTAATGCGAACTGGTAGTACATTTCAAGTAAAATAATGCATGAAATTCAGATTCTTGAGCCAGTTTTGTTTTGGTTTTAAATCTTTGAAGTAATTCATTATCTGCTCCATCTTGATAGAAGACATCTCTCTCTCTCTCTCTTTAATGTTAGTTTTGTAGAGTTTAAGGCCAGAGGGAACCATTAGATCCCCTAGATTGACCTCCTGCATATCACAGGCAATTAAATTTAACCCAGGTACACTTATATCTTTTACATCTGTTTCTTCCTTATCAGGAATTTGAATTAATCCTCTCAGTTAAAACTCAATTTTGAAACTAGCTTTTATTTACTACTTAGATAATAAATAATACTTAACATTTACATATTTGTTTACATTTACAAAGTGCTATAAAATATAACTAGTTTATCTTTCACAATATCTCTGTGAAGTAGGTAATTAAGCATTGTTATCCACAGTTTACAGATAGAGAAACTGAGACAGAGTGGTTCAGTGACTTCACCATGCAATACAGTGAGGCAGTGGCAGAGCCGGGTTCAAAACGCTAAAGTATTTGATTAGGTAAAATCTACTGAGTAATATTGCATTAGGAATTTATGGGTCTATCCGGGGTGAAAGTAAGTCTAGGGACTTACTGGTACAGGGCGGGGCTGGGGCCGGCTCTGTCCCCTGGAAGGGGAGGGGCCTCGGGCGGAAGGGGCGGGGCTGGGGGAGGTCAGAGCCAGCTCCGGCCCACCCTGTACCGGCAAGTGCCTCCTTCCCCCTCCCCGGGGTAACAGCGGCAGCCGTGGGCTCTGGCAGCGGTTTAAAGGGCCCTGGGCGGTAGCAGCGGCCGGAGTCCTGGGCCCTTTAAATCGTCCCTGGAGCCTGCCAGAGCCCTGGGGAAGCGGCGGCGGGGCTCCAGGGATGATTTAAAGGGCCCAGGGCTCGGCCGCTGTTACCGCTCCGGGCCCTTTAAATAGCCATCCCAGCCCCGCCGCCGCTACCCTAGGGCTCCAGCAGTGGGGCTCTGGCAGCAATTTAAAGGGCCGGGGGCTCCAGCTGCTGCTGGGAGCCGCAGGCCCTTTAAATTGTGCCTGGGGAAGTCGGTACAGCGCACCGGCTTACTTTCATCTCTGGGTCTATCTTAATTCTCCTGTGGGAATTTCAGTTTTAAGATTGCTTGCAGCCTCTAATACAGCTTTAACTGTATCCATATGCTGTGATCCCAGGCTAGATTAGGCTATGCTAAATGTGAGGGGAGGCAGAGGCAAGCCAAGACCAAAGGGATAATTTTAAATTTTCAGTTATTTAAAAGGGAAAACCCAAAACTGTAGCAGGAAAATAAATGATATAGGATATTACCAACTACCTACTAATTATAATAATAAACTGTAAGTTAACAACGCAGTAACTTTTGTGAGCTTGTACACACTTCCTTACTTTGTACAGTTACACCAAATGCATCATTATTAATAAGAACAAAAGAAATTACTCTCAGCAGTATACTATGTCACTTCAGAGAGGAATCCACTTTTCCTCTCCTTCGTTATAAGTCCGGCTCTACTCTTGCTGTCCTACCTTTTGCTTCTCTTCAGCTTGTAGTGCTTGTTAGATTCGTTGTTCCTGTGGCTGTATTTCTTTTCACTGAGTTTATCCACAGGTGTGGGTTTCTTCACCTAGTGGCCCCTCACTTCTCCATTATGTGCCTTTGAACTGTATACTTTCAACAGATTTTCAGACAAGTCATTCTCTGTTCATTTACTTTAGATCGGTGGTGGGCAGCCTGCGGGCCGCACGCGGCCTGTCAAGGTAATCCGCTGGTGGGCCGCAAGACAGTTAGTTTACATTGACCGTCTGCAGGCACGGCCGTCCGCAGCTCCCAGTGGCCGCAGTTCGCTGCTCCCAGCCACAGGGAGCCGCAGGAAGCGGCGCAGGCTGTTTTTTGGAAAAGAACCTGAAATGTGTATCCCAGGAAATATTCTTAAGAACATTTAGAAGAAGAATAAGAGAATTCCTACAACTCTGTATTTGCACTCAAAATGTATAAATTCTGCAGTATATGCATTCCTATGGTAACAGAATTATCAGTCTTTGAAGAAAAGACCAAGGACTCAGTAAGAGACAAACAAGTGGCCACTATGGCCCTCATTACATATTATAATATTCACCAGGCCGTACCCTACTTAACTTCCTCCTCCCACGTACCTTTGCTTTCCACAGAGTGCAGAGACTGCTCATTCTGTGTGCCACCTGTGGGCCAAACACACCAAGAATGGCAGGGAAGGTTTGGAGGAGATGGGACACAATGGTATATTGGAGAGTTTGAAGGGGTGTGAAATTTAACTCAGGACTGGTAATTGTTCATCTTCTGTGTTAAACAAGAAGTGTTTACCTTTGTTTCCTTAAGCCATCTTTCTATTGTGCAAGTAAGTAAACTGCAGAGAAACCTGCGAGAATAGTTGAATGCATTCTCCAGCTGGTGGTGGATGTGTGTGTGAGGGGTTTCTGATCACAGAAAGGGGACTGAGATGAAAGTGATAGCAAGAGGTAGTGTGTGATCATTGTGGTTTGTGGAAAAAGGGGAGTGCATATGTAACCCACATACTTTCTGGGTGTGGTGTTATGTCCCATCAAGTGGCACCGAGACCACTGAGAGAGAGAGATTGAGTCTGCTCTGCAGCCTTAGCTAACAGTGAGTTGGCTTTTAGCTCATGCAGTAGAGGCTCGTGGACTAAGCTCTCAGGTTTGATCCCACCTGCTGACAACCGGGGTCTGTTGGCGTACAACGGTAAGCACAAACCTGAAGTGGCAATATGGAGGAGGACGACTTGGTTGGACACAGGGCCATAAGTAAGAAGAACCTCCTTTTAACATTATCTATTCCTCCAAACTATGCTGTGCCATTGTCAAAACAGACACTTAGGAAAGAGAATGGCCGTACAACAGGTACCCCAGTTTACTGTAACAATTTGGCTTTAAAAAAAAATTTGAAAAAGTACTCAGCCAAAGCTTAATATTAACTATATGAAGCCTTCACTCAAAGTAGGAGCACTGTAGAAATGGTGTGTAGTAACTGCATGATCTACCAGGCTGTGAAATAGATTTCTAACTAGTTAGAAACTGTTTTAAAAACAAGCTTAAAATCCACTTATGTTTTATTTAAGGTGCCATAGCTGCCTATCTGTTATCTTAGTGTTGTTTTTTGTAAAGTAATTACTTTAGATAAAGTCACAGAATTAGGAATCTCTTGTTAACCAATGAATTAGATTGCTATTAAAAGCTTCTCAACATCTTTGTGTCCAATCTTTTAGGGAGAAAGGGTCTGATGCATCATGGCAGAATGACCAAGAGCCACCATCTGAGGTAAGTTTTAGTGGATCACCTGGTGTCCACTTTGAATTTGCCTTCAGTGCCTATGGGGAAGATATCTCATCCGGTGTTCATTGGGCTACTTCCCCATGTCTACCAATCCTTGCTGGTGTGCTCCAGCCTGGTAAGACAGCTTGGACCACTCTTGCTTTTTGACTATAGCCAAGAAAGCAGACAAATTATATCAGATATCTTTGGCGGGGTTTTTATATTTCCATACACACCCTGCATCTAATTCATTAATAGTGACTGCTGCTAGTAGCAGGTTGAAGTCTGAACAGGCACACTTCACCTCAGCTGATAGAGAGGGAAAGAAGATTGATTCTCTAGGAATAAAAATGTTCTTTTCTTCGTATTAGGGCGGCAAATTACCAAGCTGCTATGGCCTGTTATGAATTCCAAAGATGGCACTGTGTGTGCAGGATTTGCTGGATGACAAAAGGCAACTGGCAAATGCAATCCTAACAGAGATTCAAATTATCCAGCCTAGACCTCCCCCACTGCAACTTGAGACCATTGCCTCTTGTTCTGTCATCTGTCACCACTGAGAACAGCCTAGCTACATCCTCTTTGGAATCGCCCTTCAGGTAGTTAAAGGCTGCTATCAAATTCCCCCTCACTCTTCTCTTCTGCAGACTAAATAAGCCCAGTTCCCTCAGCCTCTCCTCATAAGTCATGTGCCCCAGCCCCCTAATCATTTTTGTTGCCCTCTGTTGGACTCTCTACAATTTGTCCACATCCTTTCTTTAGGTTCCAAAACTGGATGCAATATTCCAGATGTGGCCTCACCAATGCCAAATAGAGGGGAATAATCACTTTTCTCGATCTGCTGGCAATGCTCCTACTAATGCAGCCCAATATGCCATTAGCCTCCTTGTCAAGAAGGGCACACTGTTGACTCATATCCAGCTTCTCGTCCACGTAATCCCCAGGTCCTTTTCTGCAGAACTGCCACTTAGCCAGTCGGTCCCCAGCCTGTAGCAGTGCATGCGATTCTTCCATCCTAAGTGCAGGACTCTGCACTTGTCCTTGTTGAACCTCATCAGATTTTTTTTGGTCCAATCTTCCAATTTGTCTACTCTGGATCCTTTCCCTACCCTCCAGTGTATGTGCCTCTCCCCCCAGCTTAGTGTCATCTGAAAACTTGCTGAGGGTGCAATCCATCCCATCATCCAGATCATTAATGAAGATGCACAAAACTGGCCCCAGGACCGATCCCTATGCACTCTGCTTGACGCTGGCTGCCAACTAGACATCGAGCAGTTGATCGCTATCTGTTTATCCCAACGATCTAGCCATCTTTCTATCCACCTTATAGTTCATTCATCCAATCCGTACTTTTTTAATTTGCTGGCAAGAATACTGTGGGAGACCGTATCAAAAGCTTTGCTAAAGTCAAGGTATATCACATCCACCGCTTTCCCCATACCCACAGAGCCAGTTTGACAATCATTTGACAATCGTTGAAAGTACCTTCATTTTGTGGCAGCAGAACACCATTTCCATGACAAGGTGCTGCCATTTGGCCTGCCTCCAGCACCAAGAGTTTTGACTAATTGCCTCTCTGTCGTAGCGGCTCAATTGAGAATGCAGGGTATTTCTGTTTACTCTTATTTGGATGATTGGTTATTGAAGGGTGCCATTTGCGAGGATCTATTAAGCCTCATTGCTTCTACAACCACCCTTTCCTCAAACATGGGACAACTTCTGAATGTCAAAAAATCAAATCTCTGTCCAACTCGGAATTTTTATTCATAGGCTTCATATTGGACTCAGGAGCATGGAAAGCCTTTCTATCATAGGACAGAATTTTTAAAAAATATTGTAATATATTTTAAACATGCAGATATGCAAGTTCACAGATGACACTAAGATACTAATCTTTTCTCTGGGTCTCATGGCAGCTACTACTTACAGGATTCCATTTACATGTTTCAGAATGAGACCAGTGTAGCATTGGATGTCTTGAGTATATAAACAAATCTGTACAATCCTCAAATGTTAGTCGTCATGCCTTGAGACATTCTGGACACACATGATGTGGTAGTCAGCAAACATTTTCAGAGGTGTCCAGTTCAGTCTCCTGTTGTTGGTAACAATAACCATATGTGTCAACAGATGTTGGGAGAGATGAAGGGTGCGTCTGAACCAACTTAAAGTTTGAGGTCACTGGTCTTTTCAAGAGAGTTGCTTGCACATTGTGTTGGACTTGAGCCATTTGTCTGTCCCTCAGATCATTCCTCCCTCACATGAAAGGTTTCTGCAAGTAGTTCTGCTATGTGTTATGCCAACAAATGTGGGTGCTCACCCTGCTAAGCTATGTGCGGAGGTGATTAGGTTATGGGACTGGTGCATTCTTGGTGACATTTATCCAGTGGTCCTACATTTAGCAGGTCAGAACACAATTGCAGATTGTCTCAATAGACACAGTTCTCAAATATATGAATGGTCGCTGAAGGATCAGTTGATTCAGAGCATATTTTCCAGTTGGGGTCAGCAAGACATGGACCTGTTCGCTATGAGTTTCAACAAAAAGTGTTGCCCTTTCTATTCAAGTGCAGACAGGAACAGTCAATCCATATCAGATGCTTTCATTCTACACTACAGAAAGGGGCCATCTGTATGCTCCCCTCCCCCCGCTTCCTTTGATTCAGAAGGTAGTGAGAAAGATAAGTCAGGCTAGGATTAAGATGCTTCTGGTTGCTCCTGCTTGGTGGTATCCACAGTGGCTTATGGATCCCCTTCAGCTGTTCAGTGGGGTCTTTGTAGTCTTCTTCTGTCTCAGCAAGGGGACAGGATTCTTCATCTAAATCAGCAGTGCTTTTGCCTGATGGCCTGGGTGATCAGACTCTGGCTCTTGAACAGACATGTTCCTCGTTGGTTCAGGATATACTGCTTAATTCTAGAGAGGTAGAATGTGTTACCATTTGAAATGGACCAGATTTGTGGCTTGGATGAAGTGAAAGTCTGATTTTCTGGTCTCAGCTTCCATACCTTGTGTTTTAGAACATTTAATGCACCTTAAAAACTAAGGGGTTTTCTCATTCGGCTGCCAACTGAACTTTCAAATAGATCTCTGCTTACCATTTTTTAGTAGATGGTAGATGGCTGCTTGTGCATAATATGGTTAAGAAGTTTATGAAGGGGCAATGCATTATGCATTCCCCCTTTGAGAAATCTTGTCCCTCCTTGAGATCTTAATTTGGTTTTAGTTACACTCGAGAAGCCACCTTTTTGAATCCTTGGATGAATGTTCCTTATCATTTGTCAGTTAAAATGGAATTCATTATTGTCATAACAGCCGAAAGGGTGTGAGTGAATTGAATGTCTTGATGGCTGGTCCACCTTTTATGTCCTTTCATAAACATAAGGTGGTTCTTAGGACTGATCCCAGTTTTTGCCAAAAGTGGCTTCTGATTTTCACATCAGACAATTAATTTGATGGTATTTATTTTCCAAAGTTGCACATTAATAAGAGTGATCTGTTTTACATACTTTGGAAGTAAGAGCTCTTGCATATTTAGATAGAACTAAAAGCTTTTGACAATCATCTAGATTATTCATGTCTTATGCTAACAATCACATTGGTTATACAGTTATTCCCAGACTCTTTCTAGATGGATTAAAATGTATTATTGAATGTTACACATGAGCAGACATTCCTGTGCCTGCAACAGTACAATCTCATTCCACTAGAGCTACAGCGGCTTCTATTCTTTACCTTAAGCGAGTGTCTGTTACTGAAATTTGCAGAGCTGCGACCAGAAGTTCTGTACACACTTTTGCTAAGTATTATACTCTCGATTTGGCCTCAAGGTCTGAAGCTAGATTGGGTAGAATGGTGTTTCAGTTTCTGTTCAGTTAGGACTGTGTTCCCTCCTCCAGGTTATTTTCAGCACTGCTTATCAAACTGCCTATAAATGGAGACTGCGAGGTGGCGGGTTGGGGCATGGCCGTGACTATGAACCCTGCGTTCGAGACCCATGTGTCATGATAAGAGTTAAGCATGTGCTTAAATGCTTTCTTGAATTGGGGACTGGCTTACAACATCGGTAATGTGTGATGGATGGCTCTGTCACAGTTGTCAATTAGTGAGGTTGTGCTATATGTTTAATAGGCAGTAGGTTTACAACAAACAAAAGGAAGTATTTCTTCACATAACGCCCAGTCAACCTGTGGAACTCGTTGCCAGAGGACATTATGAAGGCCAAGACTATAACAGGGTTCAAAAAAGAACTAGATAAGTTCATGGAGGATAGGTCCATCAATGGCTATTAGCCAGGATGGGCAGGGATGGTGTCCCTACCCTCTGTTTGCCAGAAGCTGGGAATGGGTGACAGGATGGATGATTGCCTGTTCTGTTCATTTCCTCTGGGGCTTCTGGCTTTGGCCACTGTCAGAAGACAGGATACTGGGCTAGATGGACCTTTGGTCTGATCCAGGAGGCTGTTCTTATGTAATATGCAGACCCACTCAAAGAAGAAATGAAGGTTATTTACTTCCCACCTGCCTTCCCCCTTTCTCAGCCCTTTTGTTCTGTCTCTGTGTTGGTGGTGGAAGAAACACAGGTGGTAGAGGGCACTGCATCCCCTTATATAGCCTTGCCCTCAGAACGTTTGGAGATGCTGAAGGAAGATGTGGCAGGGGGCGTGAGAGCGCTCTTAATGGATGCTGCTTGGAGAAGGTTCTATCATTAGGCACCACTAAGCAGTGCAAAACCCATATGTGTGAATATGCAGAGCCATCTCGAAGAACTCCAGTTTACAAGTAAGAAACCTTTCTTTCTGGAGACTGTTTCCAGAAACAAGTTGTGGAGCTATCCAGCAGTAGTTCTTCTCTGAGAGCATTGCCCTTACATTCCTATTTGTGGAATGGGGCTCATTCCACTTTTCTCAGCATCGCTTGAGCTTTGGAACAGCCTTCAAAAACCAGGGTTTACTGGTGCTGTACAAGAGCTCTCTCCAGTACAGGCTACAAAAGGGTCCCTAGCAATCTTACGTGGATGAAGGACCTTCTTTTTCGCCCAGTCACTTTTCTGTAATTATGATCCAGTACTCCTTTAATTCTAATATTAAACCATATTCTAGTTAGCTAGGGTCTGATTTCTTCAGGTATTTAGGTGCCTAAATATTCAGAGGTGTGCTTAGTAGGATTTTCAAAAGCACTGAAGCACCTAACTCCTATTCTCTCACACTTAGGTCAACCCATTTCAGGCCTCTTTTCCTTGTTCTCTCTTTAACATATGGGCTTAACACCATGGCGCCAGGTTTATATAACTTTTGGTGGGTCTGTGGTGTCCATGCTCCACCAATATTTAAAGAACGTGGACCTGGCTCCACCAGTGTTTGGGCTTACCAAACTTTGGGGGGCCTGTGCTTCAGGGTGATATGGGGTCCAGGGTGGTCTGGGAGGCTAGTGGGGGGCCTGATGCAGGCAGCAGCAAGTGACCCGGCCCCAGCCCGCCCCACTCTGCCCCACCCCGCTGGCTCCCGGCATCGCTTGGGGGATGGGGCAGAAGTCTGAAAGAGGCAGGATGTGGGCTTGGGGGAAGGGGTGGAATGGGGGTGGAACAGGGGCAAGCTGGGGCCAGGTCGCTCACTGCTGCCAGCGCCAGGCCCCCCACTAATCCCCCAGATCGCCCTGGACCCCTCATCCCCCTGAAGTGTGGGGCCCCCCAAAGTGCAGTAAGCCCAAACATTGGTGGAGCCAGGCCCATATTCTTAAATATTGGTGGAGCACAGGCACCAGGGACCCATATAACTCTCCGCCTTAACACTTCTTTACTGGCAAGTTTGTAATTTTCAAGTAGGTCTGGATTAACCATGAACTCAGTTGTCCCATGCCTTGAGCCCCCATCTTTGGGGTCACATGATGATATCTGGGCAGTTAAGCCACACAGCTTTTTCTAGCAAACTCTGAGATTGGTCCATTTGCTGCAGTGCTAAGGGGAAGTTGTTGCAGCTCTTCCATAAGGTGATTCTTACAGCGCATTAAGTGAAACAAAAAAGTTAGCTGCAGGAGGTACCTTGGTTGTTCTAGGGCGGGAGCAAAGATTATGCAAGGTCTTTTAAGAATCATGACTGGAAAAAGTTGCTGAAAGGCTTTTTCAATAATAAACATTATATTGGCATATACTTCATGACTTTTATGGTTCACTTATGAGTGTAATACAAGAAGTCTGAATATAGCAATTTGCTGGTCTGCGTTACCTTTTTAATGATTTTTGTTTAAATCCAAGCATTTCAGCAGTGTGTTAGCTCACTGCCTTTCATAGAAACAGGTGCCCATTTTGTTTTTCTGCACTTACTAATATGGGTTCTTAGTATAGTAGCAAAATAATTTTGGCTTTAGTTATGGTTTTGTTTTGTTTAGTTTTTTAAGTCCAGAACAAAGGAGCAAGTTCTCAAAGAACTACTCACACCACAAGACTTCTTCATAGTGTGTGGGTGTATGCTGTGACGTTTTAATGAGTAATATTAATCTGAAATGAATTGTGTTAGCCAGAATTCCAAATGCTGCATAGCCAAGCTAAATCAGAATACAAATTTTGCAGAAGTATTGAATGCATTATAATAGTGGCAAATGGTCTTTAAAGATCAATATTCTTTAAAATAAAGAAGTATTTTCCTCCTGTTACTCCAGCTTTCAGCAAGCAGTGTTCTTACCACCACCATGCAGGTTTAAAATTTACTTTTGTTGTGAAACTTCTATTTTATAAAATGTGTATATTTTATATTCTGTACTTGTGGATAATGAATTAAAGTAAGAGGCATTAAGTTAAAATGTATTGGTGTTTTCTTCTTTGAGTGATTATTCATGTCCATTCCAGGCAGGTGTGCATGCCAGCTGGAAGATTTTTCTCCTAGCAGCGTTCATAGGGTTGGCCTGGGCGCCCCTTGGAGTGGCGCCTTCATGGCACCCAATATCGGGCCCTGCCGACCCCCCACCCCCTCAGTTCCTTCTTACCGCCCGTGACAGCTAGCTGGAACTTTGCTCGCTCTTAGAGCAAGTGCCTTAGCAGTGTCTTTGTTCTGAGTGTAAACAGTTATTCTCTATAGTTATACTTTTCATATAGTTAGCAGTGGTTTGTTAGATAGTTCGTTTCCCCTTTGGGGGTATGCCCGGGTCTCCGGGGTTTAAACTCTGTGAGTCCTGTGGAAAGTTTATGCCCAAGAGTGATCCTCACTCGTCTTGCCTGCAGTGCCTTGGTGAGACTCATCAAAAGGACAAGTGCCGCATTTGCAAGGGTTTCTGCCCAAGAACCCGTAAGGACAGAGAGCAGAGACTAAAACGCTTGCTCATGGAAGTGGCTCTGAGACCGCAATCCGACCCGAGACCCAACGACCCGGCACTGAGCATGTCCTCTTCGCTGTGCAGTGCTCCGGCACCAACGGCATGCGAAATGGGCTGGGCTAAGGATTCTAAAGCCCACTGGCACTGCCACTACTCGGGCCATAGGGCGTCAGCCTCAGTTCGGCAACGTTCTCCATCTCCGGTGCCAGTAAAGAAGAGGCTGGTGAGGGACCGATCACCCCCCTTGAAGCCTAAGGGACCGGCGCTGTCCACGAGTGGCTTGGGACAGACCGCCTCTGCCTCGCTTCCGCCCAGGGTTTCGTCAGCTCCTGCCCCGGCCGGGGTCCAATCGAGTCCGAACCCTCCTCGATCCCTGGACCATCTGGTGGGATCTAGACCTCAACCATCCTCAACCGTACCCTCAAAAGGGTGGTCTAGAGTCACTGGGCTCTAGACCACCCTTTTGAGGGTACGGTTGAGGACGGCTTGCCAGTACGACCATTGGATCCTTCCCATCTTACTTTCTCATCCTGTCTATCCCCTTTCTACTGTGCCTGGTCTCGAATTACTTCAGACCGATGGGTGCTCCACATGGTAGAGAGGGGATATTCCATCTAATTCTGTACCCTCCTGCCCCCCGCTCCCCTCCAGCCCGCTGCCCCGTCCCTCTTGAGGGACTCCTCTCACGAGCAACTTCTAATTCAAGAGGTGCAGTCCCTCTTCTCGGTAGGGGCAGTGGAGGAGGTTCCTCAGTAGCTAAGGGGCAAGGGTTTCTGCTCCCGGTATTTCCTCAGACCCATACTGGACCTGCGACAGCTGAACAAGTACGTAAAGAAACTCAAGTTCCGCATGGTCTCACTAACCTCCATTATCCCCTCACTGGATCCAGGAGACTGGTACGCCACCCTCGACTTGAAGGACGTGTATTTTCATATCGCAGTAGTCCCATATCACAAATGCTATCTCAGATTCGTGGTGAACGGAGGCCACTACCAGTTTACCATCCTCCCGTCTGGACTGTCGACTGCCCCCCAAGTATTCACAAAATGCATGGCAGTCGTCACGGCGTTCCTGCGCAAGTGCCAGATACAGGTTTTTCCATACCTCGATGACTGGGCTGATCAAAGGTCTCTCGAGAGCCCAGGTAGAGGCTCAGGTCGAGTTTTGAAGGAGGACCTTCCTCGACTTAGGTCTCCTCCTGAACGAGGAGAAATCTAACCTGTCCCCGGTGCAGAGGATGGAGTTCATAGGCGCGGTCCTGGACACTACCCAAGCCAGGGCGAACCTCCCGGAGGCCAGGTTTCGCTCACTTCAGGACATCATAGAGAGCCTCAGACGGTTCCCCACAACGTTGGCAAGAAACTGTCTAAAGTTACTGGGACACATGGCCTCCTGCACATACGTGGTGCAGCATGCCAGGCTCAGGCTGCGCCCACTTCAGTCTTGGCTGGCGGTGTATAGACCAGCCCGATGCGTTGGACAGGGTCGTAACCATGCCCCGCCTGGTACTGGACTCCCTCCTATGGTGGCTCGACCCTCGAATGGTTTGTGCAGAGGTGCCTTTTTCCCAGCCCTCAGCCCTTGCTCACCTTCGTGTCAGACACCTCGGATCTAGGTTGGGGGGCTCACCTAGGGGACCTCAAGACCCAAGGCCTCTGGTCTCCGGTGGACCTCGCTCTTCACATCAGTGTCAAAGAGCTGAGTGCAGTGCGTCTGGCATGCTATGCTTTCAAAGGGCACATAATGGGCAGATGTGTTTCAATCCTCATGGACAACACCTCGGCGATGTTTTATATCAACGAACGGGGGTGCATGCACCTCTCCCCTGTGCCGAGAAGCCCTTGCGCTGTGGGATTTCTGCACAGAGCACTCGATCCACCTGCAGGCTTCATACCTCCCAGGGGTGTGAAACACACTGGCGGACAGTCTCAGCCGGATCTTCAATGGCCATGAGTGGTCCCTTCGGCCAGATGTGAGCTCAATCTTCCGGTTCTGGGGCTCTCCCCAGATAGACCTGTTCGCCAGTCCGGGCAACAGGAAATGTCAGACATTTTGTTCCCTCGGGAGCCATGGCCCGGGGTCCATCGGGGACGCCTTCCTTCTCTCATGGGAGGGCTGCCTGCTATATGCTTTCCCACCTATCCCCCTAGTCCACAGGGTGCTCCTCAAGATCCGCAGGGACCGGGGCCGAGTCATACTAATAGCGCTGGCGTGGCCGCGTCAGCACTGGTTCATCTCACTTTTGGAAATGTCCATAGTGGTCCCACTCACCTTACCGCTGGTCCCTGACCGGATCACGCTTGACCAGGGCTGGCACCTGAATCTGGAGTCGCTCCACCTTGCAGCCTGGATGCTCCATGGCTAAGTGCCGCAGAGCTGTCTTATTCGGACCAGGTCAGACAAGTCCTCCTGGGTAGTAGAAAGCCCTCCACCAGAGCTACTTACCTGGCCGAGTGGAAAAGGTTTTCCATCTGGGCAGAGCAACGTAGTCAGTCGCCGCTCCTTGCCTCCATATCATTTATACTGGACTACCTCCTTCACCTAAAGCATCAAGACTTGTCCCGGTCATCAATAAGGGTCCACTTGGCCGCTATCTCCGCCTTCCATCCAGGCTCAGATGGTCTCTCGGTCTTTGCAAACCCTATGGTCAGTCATTTTCTCAAGGGTTTGGACAGGCTTTTCCCACACACGCATCGGCCGGTCCCTGTCTGGGACCTCAATTTAGTCCTCTTCAGGCTTACAGGCTCACCATTTGAAACTCTGGCCACCTGCTCCCTGTTATATCTCTCATTCAAGGTCGCGTTCCTTGTGGCAATTACCTTGGCTCGACGGGTTTCGGAGCTCAGGGCCCTCATGTCTGAGCCCCCTTACACAGTTTTTCATAAGGATAAGGTCCAGCTCAGGCCTCAGCCGGCTTTTCTCCTGAAGGTTGTCTCCCATTTTCACAAGACCCAGGACATCTTCCTCCCAGTGTTTTATCCCAAGCCACACTCCTCTGATAGGGAGCGTAGGCTGCACTCACTGGACATGTGTAGGGCCTTAGCCTTCTATATAGAGAGAACTAAGTCATTCTGGAAGTCCGTCCAACTCTTTGTAACCGTGGCAGACAGAATGAAGGGCCTCCCAGGATCTTCTCAACGCATATCATCATGGATAACGTCCTGCATTAGGGAGTGCTATACCCTGGCAAAGGAACCCGCTCCGCAGATAACCGCTCATTCTACCAGGGCCCAGGCCTCCTCTGCGGCATTCCTGGCACAAGTCCCTATTCAGGAAATTTGCAGGGCAGCTACGTGGTCCTCCATACATACATTTACGTTGCACTATGCAATTACACAGCAGTTCAGACGATGCGGCTTTTGGGCGAGCTGTGCTCTTTTCTGTGGATAACTCCGACCCCACCTCCTGAGCTCTAGCTTGTGAATCACCTGCCTGGAATGGACATGAACAGTCACTCGAAGAAGAAAAAATGGTTACTCACTTCCTCATAATTGTTCTTCGAGATGTGTTGTTCATGTCCATTCCAATACCCACCCTCCTACCCCTCTGTTGGAATAGTCGGCAAGAAGGAACTGAGGAGGTGGGGGCCGGCGGGGCCCGATATTGGGCGCCATGAAGGTGCCACTCCAGGGGGCGCCCAGGCCGACCCTACGGATGCTGCTAGGGGAAAAATCTTCCGGCTGCCATGCACGCGGCGCGCACACACCTGCCTGGAATGGACATGAACAACACATCTCGAAGAACAACAGTTACGAGAAAGTGAGTAACTCTTTTTTTTTTTTTTTTTGCTGTTGATTAGCACTATTCACAAAAAATACTTTATGTATTGGATTATTTTTCAAGCTTGACTTGTCATAATGAGTGCTTAACAAGCACCCTGTCCTCTGTGTAAATGGTTAATTTCTCACTGCAGCCTCTAGGCAATTGAATAATTAGAAGGATCAGATTTTTAAAGGCATTTAGGCACCCATTGATTTCCATGAGTGAGTTGCCTAAATACCTTTAAAATTTGGGCCAAAGTGCCTTTTTTACTTTTCATCAATATTTTTGTTTAGTAGCTGGGAATTTGTTGGACTGGGGGAAGAAAAGAAGAAAAATTAATGTTATTTCTCCATCCCCTCATATAAGGATTTATGGTATGTGCTGTGTTGGATTGAGATTCACTTAATCTGTACATGTGTCTAAGAAATCTTTATTACGGCAAAGTGCTTAGCAAGTGGTGATCAGTTACTTACAAGTAGGAAGCTCGTCAGAACGATCCCATCATAATCGCCTCCAACACTGGACAATACAACGTCAACCTCCCTTTGTTACACAAACTTACTTATTTATAACTTTCTTTTCTTATATGCATTTGTCTCTCATTTCTATGTTAACTTTCATCCTCCATCATTACAAGTTTTGTGTTGGTTCAAGTGGATCTTCTCTAGCTTTTTTTAGTTACTTTATCTGGTCTTTTACTCATAAACATGATTAACGTGCAATTTCTTACACATGCGCAGTTCTGCTTATGCTGTTAAATGTTATCAGACAAACTCCTAAAATTCACAACACACTTCTATCAGGCCTAAATATGCCTTTGCTGCCAACACACTGCAGAGGGTTTTTCCTGCCAGTTCAGATTTTTGAATGAGGAATTAGCTGTGTAATAACTGGTTGACCCTGTTTTTTGATAACTTCTAATGAGTAAAAATACATTGTAGGCAGCATCCAGTAACTATTAACAATACTGCATGTATGTTTATATACACATATATAGTTAGTTATTACATCCAAAAAACTAAATTAAGCATTCAGAAGTTAGGAAATGATAGAATTAAAGTTGTCTGTGAAATCTTAATTTAAATCCCTTGTGCAAATGCATTATGATACAGTCTGTAATTATTTGATCAGCCTGTTTTCCAAAGGACCTCTGTAAGGTATTCTAAAAGTTAAAATGTTGACTTTTAAATGTATAACAATTTTTTGACAATTTTTCTAAATATCATCTTTTTGTACTTCCCTAAGGCCTTAGATTTCAGTGATGATGAAATGGAGAGGCAGGAAATAACAAAGAAAAAGAAATCTCGGAATCAAGAAAGAAAGAAACCTAAATCAGAAGTGAATGACTCAAGTGAGTAAATACCATAGAGAAAATAAATGGTTTAACCTCAGTCCCTCAAACCAAGTCTGAAAAACATAGTGATAAATGTTTCTTTAAATTTCATACTGGTGTAATATTGGAGCTTTGGTACATTTCATCATGAAATCTTTCAATTCTTTTAAAAATTGTAATTCAAAGCACATGAGGCCATATCCCTTAAACTTGCACTATTTGATACAGATAAACACACTAATAAGTTTTATGAGGAGATTATTGTTTTACTAAATGATCACTTTTTTATGTAAATATACATAATTTATTAAGTATCTGTGGTACACATAATGAATATTCTGAATTGTGAATTTACGTACTATCCAAAAATGAAAAGTAAATCTGCTGATCTAGTGTGATTGTTGAAACATGGTTAGGAATGGAATTCAGTTCTTTACTCCGTAGCTGACAGCAGCTGAGAACACAGTGGGGGCAGCTGTCACAAACTCTCACAAAAGGAGAAATGACTCATTAGTGTCCCTCTCTAGACAACATGTATCAAAACTGACAGACTTCATGTGAGCTGCATCACAGTCACCTTGGCTGGAAGGACATAGTTGCCTCCGTGCAGAGGCATTGAATAGAGAGAGAAGACGCTACCTACTAAATGAAAACATTTAATCTTGATGAAGCATTCAGTTCATCATTTACAGTAACCCCTCACTTAATGTTGTTCCAGTTAATGTTGTTTTGTTGTTAGGTCACTGACCTATTAGAGAACATACTCCTTTAAAGTCCTGCAATGTTCCCTTATTACGTTATGTGTCTCCTCCCATTCTGCCCGCCCAGCGCTCCTGCCGGATAGCGGGGTGGGGGCGCAGGGGTTTGCCCCATTCCTCCTGCTTGGCATTCCAGCCAGGGAGTGGGCAAGCCCCTGTGTCCCCACCCTGCTCCCCGGCAGGAGCGCTGGGCAGGTGGACTGGGGCAAGACCCCATGCCTTGACCCCGCTCCCCAGCAGCATCACTGGGCAGGCACAATGGGATAAGCCCCCATCCCGCTCCCCGACAAGAGCCCCAGGTGGGTGGAATGGGGCAAGCCCCAATCCTGCTACACCCCTGCCTCAACCAACCTTCACAATCACCATTGGTGAGGACAGTATTAAAATGTTAGTATAGAATTATTTAAAACTTATACTGTATATGTATATAATGTCTTTTATCTGGTGAAAAAAATTTCCCTGGAACCTAACCACACCCCCCCGCATTTACATTAACCAGTTAAAGAGTACATAGTCTGGCAAGGATTCTGGTGTACCTGACATTTAAATAATCTCATTTCTTTACTGGAAAAGTGGAGTGTCTGTTATATGTTGATGTATCTATAGAAATTTCACAAACGCACCAAAGTTTTTTAGAATAGTCTAACCCTTAAACCACTGGCAAGAGTTGTCCTTGATACACTAGTTTAGTGGTGACCTGGAATTTGCAAGAGTTCACCATTGTTTTTCTCTTTTGGTTTTGAGTCTGAAAGCCAAATACAAACATAACTCACTAAATTGGAACAAAGAATTGCTATCAGATGAGCTTAAATATTTACAGATTAAATGAAAACTTTATTGTGAACTAAAAATATTACTTTGCTTAATTATTATGTTGTATGGAAGATTATATATATACTTAATATTAAATTTGCATGTGTGTGCAAACACAATATAATGGTGTGCTAGTTTAGATTGACTAAATGGGCCCAACGAATCAAAGGTGTTAATTTAACCCAGTTAGTGTTCAACATTAAACATTTTAAACTGGGTTCAGTGTTTGGTATACAAAAACCTCAGCCTGCTTAGTGCTATGGTAAATGCCATTAAAAATCCTACTAACCTTTTATTAAAGGTACAGAAAAGAAGGAAAAACAGTTAAGCATTTAAAATGTAAAGTATTAAGTTAAAATGAAAGCCTTACAACATCCCTTGTTCCCTTTCCCCTGAGCTGAAGAGAATTTTTAGAAGGACAAAAACCCTTGTTTGACAGTCTTTTTTATGATATCAAAGATAATAATAGCAGTCCTTTTTGGGAAAAAGAGAGGTAATTAGTTGTGATAGGCTGGAGCTGTTGCTGCTGCTGCTGTTAAAGTCTGATTTTGTTTCCTAAGAAGATATAAGACAAAAACACAAAAGGGGAGAGAAGAATAAGAGAGAGAGAAAATGCAGCTTCTATACTTGGGGTTGTCTTTCCCTGGCATCCTCACCCCTGGAAATACACAGTCTTGTCAGCCATTCCAAGACTTGGCAACAGCCTTGGGCTGTTCAGGGCACTGCTGTAAGGTGCCTCTTTCTGGCCACGGGCTTATAGCAGTGTTACAAAATATACAGTCTTAGCTTTTATTAGACAGAAGGGGAAAGAAAAGGACACACAGAGCATCAAGTAGTTGGCAAAGTCTAACATCCCTGAAAGTATGCAGGATTCAACTTGAGCTGGTGATGTCATCTAGCGCGCTCGCTCTCTCACTCACCCAGTTTGCTTAAGACATCTTTCAAGTTCAGGATAAAGAAGTTCTGGGGTCCCAGGAGACCTTGGGGATGGCAGCCATGCTGGGAAGCTTGTTTCAGTAGCTGCTGGCAAACAGCTGCTGCTTTTGCTAATTTTTTTTTTTAAAGTCTTGTTTTTTAAGGACCCCGAAAGGGAGGTTTGGATGGAATAGTCCATTCTTTCATTATTTTTGTTCACCAATTGTTAGGCCTAGTTTTCGAAACACCAGTTTTGGCCTATTGATTTTCAGTTCCACACTTTTCTTGTTACCAAGCATGATTTTAACATAGTCCTTCAGTTATATCACTAGGCCTTTTTATTGGGACTAATTGAGGTTTTTCTGTTTTGCTTCTTTTCCCATTGACATTTGTTGTTATAGATTGTGAACTCTTATGAACTTGCTTACTTTATTTTTTTACAGATGAGCTCATAATTAACCTGTTGGCTCAGTGCTTACAACAGTAGGGATGTCAAAAAAAAATGTAAATTCCCTAGATGACTAATGCTGAACCTTGTGAATATTTTATGACCAAAGATATCCTGATAATTTTCCTTTCAGTGGAATAATAAGCTCAGTTTTTAAATGTACATGCTTTTAAAATGATCTTCCCAAGTGAGTCAAAATACCTTTTAATTAAGGGCTTCATGACTTGCTTTTTGTTATCATAAAAATCAAAATCCTGATTAAGCCTGTTATGTGCTTACTCTGATAAACTAAATAATTAGAGTTAATATAGGGGATATCCTTTGACACTACCTTGCATGACACGTGTAAAATTTAAATGGTGAAATCAAGATTCTGCATACTGCTGTTGATAAATTGTATAGTCAATTGCTTGACCACACTTTGATTTGGTATGAAATGTATTCAAGAGACCAAATAACCATTGTCAGTCAGGTTTATTGCTAAAGGATATTAGTTTCAAGGAATCTGTCTTGTGCAGGTGGTGGTAAATTCAACATACACACAAGGGATGCTCCCAAAGTTACACATTTTAACTAGGCGTGTTTATCATCCTATAAATGATATTGCAAGTTACAAAACTTTGTACATGTCACTAAAATCCACCAGTTTGACCCAGTTCTTTAACTTGTTGTTCTGTTCCGTCCTTATTCTTATTTTGGATACTAGTATTCGAGATACTGGTTCGTGAAGGTACCTCCTCAGCTTGTACTGGGTCAGAACATTAATGTATTTTGCCTTTGGTACATTTCTTGTGTTCTAATGTCAAAGTTGACTTCAGCTTTGTAAAGTGATACTTAGCATAAGTGAACAGGCTTGTAAAAAGACATAGGTCAAAACAGGCCCTATAACTGCTAGAAATAGATATACAGTATAAAGTTATATTGATACTGTATGCTTAAGGCATATTAATATATGTGGAATCAATAATTCACGTTGATAATGTGATATAATTATAATTAGCCTTGCATATATTGGTCAACTCTGTGCATAAATATGATCTCTTGGCTTCTTATCTGACCAAAATGTGGTGGTTTTTTTTGATGGCTACAGGCAACGTATTGGGTTAATTGGATTTACCCAATAAACATTTGGTTGGTTGTTAGGTAAATCCAGTACCAGTAATCTTAGCGTGTTCACTGGAGTTAAAATCTGAAAACTCCTGCACCGAATCAGAACACAAATTTTACATCTTCAGCTTTATATTTTTTCTATTCAAAACGAACTCTTTAAATTTTATTGTAAAGAAAACTTTAGAGTGTGCTATTCATAATTTGAGTATCTCTATGGTAAATAAACCATGTATGCTGGAGGAGGGAAAAAGCTGATGTTTCTTCTTTTTACTACTAATTTTCAAGCCTTCAAATCTTACAAGAAAAACCCACTAAATATCACTGTTATTTCAGCATTGTTTTAAACCCTCCCACCTTAATGGAGTTAATTTAACATTTTGTTTACAAATGGTAATTTATTGACCACACTGACCACACTAATCACACAACATTTACTAATTTCAGATGTTTAAAAGATACCTTACAGTTCATATGTTTGTTTTTTTCATCATTTTTAAAACACAAATAGGTCAGCTGATAAACACTAAGCATAATCTAGTCCTTGTTTTGAGTTTGTTTAAACGCGAGTTGCATATTTTTATTCATATATTGTTTAAGTATTAGATTTTAAAGAGAAAGAGAAGACCACCTGTTTTGTCAGACTTTTAGACTAAGCTGTTTTAAATATAGTCCAAGTTCCAAAATTTGAATATAAATACTAAAAAAATGTAATTCTGTGGCTATTTTTTAAGGTGAGAAAAAAGAAGTTCAGCATCAGTCTGTACAACAGCCTACTTCAAATTATTCAAGAGGCTATCGTGGCAGAGAATTTAATCCTGGCTTCTCAAGGGATAGGTTTCCTCATCCATCTGTTAATCCAAGCTTCTCAAGACCACAACTAAGACCTCCGCACTTGTACTCTTCAGATCACAGGCTACATCAAGAATCTGCAATGTTTCCACAGCCTCACAGACAAAAAAATCCCATGATGCTGCAGTATCCTTTTCCTCCTCCAGGATTTGGCCCTGTTGGTAATGAGATGCATCACTTTCCACCCCCAAATCCAAACATGATGTGGACAGGGCCCAACATGTACTCTAACATTTATAGTCCACCATTCCCATTCCCCCCGCCCCCACCTCCACCCCCACCGCCTGCTTCTCCAAATGGTCATCCATCTCAGTTTGGACCTCCCAGTTAGACGAGTATTTTCATGACTGAGTGTACAATGAGCGGCAGATCTTGGAAAACTATGGCTTTCCCACTCACAAACCCCCTTATGTTTTGTGATTGCTATTTACATTTTATATGAGGGAGCTTAAATTATGTGTAAGAACAGAACAAATCCAAAGTTCTAATGCTAAATAGATAAACAGCCTTATGCAGCGATATCAGACATGCAAAGACTGGTGTTTCTTTTGATAGCCTATCTTTTAAAAAAATGAAATATATTGAATAATGAGTTAACTTTGATATGTGGTAAGTTTGAGGTATTCCAAGAATGAATAAACATTATTTTTACATTGTAACTGTCTAGATGTGTTTTTGTATCAACTTTTGAACTAGCATTTATATAAAGCAGGGGTCGGCAACCTTTCAGAAGTGGTATGCCAAGTCTTCATGTATTCACTCTAATTTAAGGTTTTGCGTGCCAGTAATACATTTTAATATTTTTAGACCCTCTCTTTCTATAAGTCTATAATATATAACTAAACTGTTGTTGTATGTAAAATAAATAAGGTTTTTAAAATGTTTAAGAAGCTTCATTTAAAATTAAATGAAAATGCAGAGCCCCCTGGACCGGTGGCCAGGACCCGGGCAGTGTGAGTGCCAGTAAAAATCAGCTCGTGTGCCGCTTTTGGCATTCATGCCATAGGTTGCCCTACCCCTGATATAAAGTATCAATCTGATAGAGGTACGAGAGAAAATATTTGCTCTTGAGATGAAAATAAGGGTATATTGACATAGATAGCATGATGATTGGTCCAGAAAAATATTTTAGGAAAAAAGTAAATATTGTAGTTTGTCGTATCTTAACTGAAAATGTTGCTTCTGTACAACTTGTTGAAAAAAATGACATAATTCAGTCTACTTTCATCACATTCTAAAGACCAATATTATATACCCTTTCTAAGAGGGTACTGTGACAGATATTGCAACTCCATGCAGTATCTCGAGGGACCACATTGTTAAGTTTCATGAATGGTTTATGTATCACAGTGGACCAGGGATTGTATGTAGCTCCACTGCGGGAGTGTTACCACAGCTCCTCCAGGAAATAAAAAAGAGTAAGGAGGTGATTAAGGCAAATCACTCAGGCTGTAACCACTTCTAGAGAATTATCAGCCCCTGAGGAGGTTTGTGTATGCTGGTTCAGACTGGTTTTTACCAGAGAGCAAAAAGGGCTTTTGGTATAAAATCGAGTTTATAATGACAATGGGCCCTCTTTCTGATCCAGCAAATGGACAGGACTTCTGTGCAAATGGGACCCCAACTCTTGTGGAAGGGTTGGAGAGACTTACTTACTAGGGACCAATAAGACAAATGACTTCTGATAAGCTTCTAGCATGTGTGTAGGAATTTTTATTGTTTTTACATGTTTTCTCTGTAATGCTTTTATCCTGAGAATAAATGTACTTGGCTTTGTGAAAGCTGGTTGGTAACTGGTATACACTATTGTAGCCCCTGGAGAAAGGTTAACCACAGGTGATAGACCACAATCAGACTTACCAGAGAAATCAGTGAGGTGCAGAGGGACTGCAAGCCAAAATCCCTGGTCTAGATGGAGAGGTGTGGGTCTCTGCCCATGAGCCTGAAATCTTAAGTGGGTGTCCTCCAGGAAGATCGGGGTTGGTAGGGGGCAAAGATTCAGTTAACCCTGAAACTGTGACAGGTTAATCACTGCTAAAACAAGGTTTTCTGTATTCTCTTTTTGAACCGACTTGCAAGTGAACCGTCTTGTAAACATATTGAGCCAAATTTTTCTCCTCATGTCTGAAATAACTGTAAATCTTGAGTAACTTGCTGAGTGAGCCACTCTGGATAATCAGGAAACTAGCTACTCTGGGGACTGAGTTGAACTCACTAGGTTATGAAATTGAATTATGAAATTAATATAAAAAAAATGTACAAGAATAAAGGTGTAATTTAGGAATTTAAAATAAACTTTACTCAGGTATGTTAGGAAGTAAATCTGTTAGGCTAGAAACTTGAGGGAACCATATTATCAGGAAACAAGGCCTGCATCAGAGCCAGTCTCAGGGCAAACTAAAGAGTGCATCCGGCCTGTAGTGGACTGCCTAAGTGGCTACACTGCCTGATTGGTTGGAAGGGTCAGCAAATGAGCTTTTAAGCCCAGCAGCAGTTTAGCTGCTGCTCAATGCAGTCACCCACGGCCGTGATAGCTCTTGCTCCTGCCTTGTTTTCTTATTGAATTAGCTTTAATACCTTTGGAGTCCATTGTATTAAAATGCAATTGTGTATGAGTTATTGTGGAATTGCATGTAACTTCTATAAGAGATTGAATTAGTCAATCACTGGAAGATATTAGGAACTTCAAAGGGCCTTTTGGAACAATACATGTAAAGTGGCTTTACTAGGATTTCCTGGGTGATGTAAGGGGAATGCAAATGATCCACTTTGAATCCACCCTTTTCAAGCTATGCCCCAGTGAGGAAAATCCATTGTCTACTAATTGATTTGGAGTTTCCAGGAGCTCGTGAAGACCTCTGAACAGTATAAAGGGTGGACTAAATATGTTCCGAATGCGCTTCTTTTGAGCGGAAGCCTGAGAGTGGGTGACCTTGCTGGACCACTAAGGGAAATACAGCTGCTGTTGCCCTGAGCCCGACAAATTGATTAACCTATTCCCACAAATAAGGAAACCCATGTGACTGGTTACCCCCCATTCCGGGGTGCCACCTGATGTACTGGGGTACCTCTGAGCCCACCTGTTCCACCACCCTGGGCTCCCTTACACTGTCCTGCTGAGCCAGGCCTTCAAGCCTCTTCCAGCGCACTCACACAAGTAGGGGCACACCCAGCTGCAGAAAGATGCAGACACTGAAATCAGCTCTTCGTGGGAAGACTCAGGGAATTGCCCAGAACTCCAGTGCACTCCCCCTCTGGAGTATAAACACAAAAATGTATTGTCTTGTGCTGCACAGAAAACACTACAGCCTAAGCTCATTAAATTCACACTCTCCCTCACTGTGGAGGAAGATATGCACAGCTTTTTGCCCCCCTCTGTTATGAATGCCACAAACTGATTTAGAGAAAACAAAAACAAGTTTATTAATTACAAAAGATAGATCTTAAGTGATTATAAGAGATAGCAAACAGATCAAAGCAGATTACGGAACAAATAAAATAAACATGCAAACTAAGCTTAATACATTAAAGAAACTTGTTACAAGTAGTAATTTCTCCCCTTAAAAGTTTTCAGTATTTCTTTCACAGGCCAGACACCTTTTCCAGCCTGGGCTCAGCTCTTCCCTCTCCCTGCCCCCTTTTGTCTTTGTTTCATCCTGGGTGGGGATTCAGTGAAGAATGAACCCCGATTAACTCACTTCTCTGTCTTAAATAGGGTTTACCTATGGCAGAAATTTTTTGTTTCGCAGTTTGATCCCCACTCCCTATTAGTGGAAAAATACTAGTAGTCCAAGATGGAGTCGAGTACCAGATGACATGATCCTGCAATATCAAAGCAGTCATGAGTCAAAGGTTGTTCACAGCATCCCAGGAAGCTTCTCATGAAGGTGAGAGATTAGCATCTTCAAAGTCCTATTGTGCTCCCTAATGGCCTATCCAGGCTGATTGCATTCTGTCTAGTGTGTGTTCCCCAGGTGTAAACCCGCTTGTAATTGTTATATAGTAAATATTCCTAACTTCAGATACAGAAATGATACATGCATACAAACAGGATAATCACATTCAGTCAATCATAACCTTTCCAATGATACCTCACATGACCCATCTTGCATAAAACACATATCATAACAATATCTCTATGAAGAATACGGGGCGTAGTGTCACAACCCACTCCTGCATTGGATTTGAACTTAGTCCTTAATTGCCTCATGAACTCTCCATTTGAGCCACTAGCTAATTGCTCTGTGCTACACTTATTTAAGAAAACAAATTTTTTGGCTACCATAACTTCCACAGAGTGGGAGAACTGGGGGCATGAATGGCAGATACACTTTTACAGTTTTCTTTTAGAAAAAGGTTTCCTTATGGCCACATCTTAAATTTTTAACCCAAAATATCCTCTAATTTCCACATCAGTTATGTTCTTGTGTTTTTTCCAAAGCCTCAACACTCTAGGCTGGAATCTACCCTCTATACTCTGGATGCTAGAAGGGAGTTAGCCTTCTATTTGAACAGAACCATATGGCTTAGAGTGTCTCTGAGACTGTTTAGTTTCATTTGCAGTGAGATCAAAAGCTTACAATTTCCAGCTAAAGGCTTTCAAAATGGATTTCTGGCTATATCCTCACTTGTTAAGAGGCTACTAACATTAAAAAGAAAAGGAGGACTTGTGGCACCTTAGAGACTAACCAGTTTATTTGAGCATGAGCTTTTGTGAGCTACAGCTCACTTCATCGGATGCATTCAGTGGAAAAAAACTGAATGCATCGGATGAAGTGAACTGTAGCTCACGAAAGCTTATGCTCAAATAAATTGGTTAGTCTCTAAGGTGCCACAAGTACTCCTTTTCTTTTTGCGAATACAGACTAACACGGCTGTTACTCTGAAACCTACTAACATTAAGCGTCCTTTAAGAATGTGACAGCTCATTTCACTAGATACCAATCCACCTCCATGGCATAAGTGAAAGATATGCAAAGCTGGGCATCTGTTCACACTTTCTCAAAGCACTATGCTCATGTACAGGCTATAGGGCAGATCATCAGTCTTACATCTGGTTCCAAAGCTCTCTCCTACAGATACTGCTTGGGAGCCAACTGAACTGGAGCTCATAGGGACACAACTCGAAGGAGAGGTTACTTGCCTTGTTCTTCCAGATGTCTTCCTATGGGTGCTCCACTACTTGCCCTCCACTTCAGTCTCTCATCTGTATTATTTCACAGTGCAGAAAGAACCAAGGATAGTTCATCAAAGCAACTGTATATATCCTAGGTACCATGCACAAGGAGGTGTAGAGCTTGAATGTAGGCCAAATGGGCACTGCTACGGAAAATCTGATTAAAGGTATGTGGTGCACCCAGAGGGGCACACACCATGAAGAACTCTAGTTACTTCGGAAGGTAACAGCTCCTCAGCCTTTTGGTCTCCCTATTTTCTTCCCTTTCTCCTGCTCCACAAAGAAAACAAAATCTGTACCTGAAAGGCAAATACCTTTTTACAACTCTGCAAAATATCCCCTGGCTTGCTGATCTGGTCGAATCGGTTGTAGGAAGAACTCTTCAGCCCCAGGTTTCCATTTTTCTCTCTTCAGAAACAATACTTCCTCTAGCCTTATGTTGTTGTGGTTTCAGTTACTAATGAACTTACACTGCACAGTAACAGGTAAGATCATCAAGTATTTGGAGGCTCTTCCATAATATTTAGGCACTACAGAATGAGTAGGTATATAGAAGTCTTGAATGTCTTTGGTTTTGGAAGTTTAAAGCACACCCCCAGGGTTAGTTTAACACTTTCAAGTTTGTTAATTAACATTCATGATTACTATAAAAGAGACATTGCAGTGACTGAACTACAGAACATGACCGAACTAGAGTTACATGTTTTATCTTCTGTCACTAATGTGCCAGAGATTTCAATAAATAGGTTTTAAAAGAGTAACATGACAAAATATTGCTAGTTTCTTTTTTTGGGGTGGGTGGGTTAATTCCCTATCTGGTTATAGAACTAGACTTTCAAGCAAAAATAAGTTTGTGGCACTGGTTCATCTTTGTTTCATAATGTTTTTGGTTATGCCTTTCTTAAGACATTGTGTCCCACCTTTAATGACACCTACTGGAGGAGCAGAACTTACCAATTTTTCATATCTGGGATGCTGAATTCATTTGTGATAGGTCAGTGCCATGACCTATGGCAAATTAGATGCTTAAGATCTACTTATTTTCCTTTCCTCCTGTCTTCTGTGAGCAGTTGGTAGAAACTGAACATTTGCAGCTGCTCCGACTAGCTCGTTCCTTCCTGCAGATTTTCCCCTCAAGACTGCATATTATGGGGGGAGGGAAGGCAACACCTGGGTCCTAGTAACCCCAGAGTGTTCAGGGGAGTTCCTCTACACAGTTTTAGGGTTTGGGATACTGGGGAAGTGGCACCAACAAGGCCACAGGGCAGCAGTACCTGCTTTGGATGCTTCTACTAGTTGGAGTCTCTGGCTGATTCCTCTCTCCTGATTTCTCGAACAACTATTATTACCTTAGAACTGTCTTTGTACTGTGCAGGCATGCCAGAGTACACAAAAAGGTACTTATGTTCTTGTAATCACATTTTTTGTTAAACCAAGATGCCAACTATAAATGAACGTGCAGCCACACTCTCCTTTCAAGGCAAAGGGCAGTAGACCAAAAGCACCTAAAACCAGTGATTTCCAGGAGGGGCAGAATTAGAGTAACTATTGCCCCTGGACAGAAGGAGAAGCAAGAAGTTTTTGATTACTTCAGTGCTGTCCACCATATAATGTATGAGCACACCATACATTATATGGTGGACAGCACTGAAGTAATCAAAAACTTTACAGCACTTGTAAAGTAGAGCCTAAGGCTAGTGGAAAGCTTAAAGAATGAGGAGACGCTTCTGTATCAAAAACATACAGATAAAGCTAATAATATACACTAATTAAAGGAATAGAGTGCCTGTATGATCTCTAATTAATTCGTACTGACCATGAAACTCCGCCTCTGCCTGTCAGCACTAACTTGAGTGAAGGTCAGCATTTCTAATAGTATTAAAGGTCTAGAAAATATGACCTATGAGGGAAGATTGAAAAAACTGGGTTTGTTTAGCCTGGAGAAGAGAAGACTGAGAGGGAACATAACAGTTTTCAAGTACATAAAAGGTTGTTACAAGGAGGAGGGAGGAAAAAAAAAACCTCAACCTCTGAGGATAGGGACAAGCTGCAATTTAAGCCCATTGCTTCAAGGGCGGCTTAGCTGGACATTAGGAAAAACTTCCTGTCAGGGTGGCTAAGCACCGGAATAAATTGCCTAGAGTGCAGGGACTGGACTAGATGACCTCTCGAGGTTCCTTCCAGTCCTATGATTCGAGTGTGTTTGCTGTGCTCACATAGTTCGCTCTGCTTGTGCATTCCATCCTTTCCCCTACCCTGCCCTCTCTATTTAGCACGCTCTACCTTTTTTGCCGCCCCAAGCAGCGAAGTGCAAAAAAAAAAAGCGGCCGCCAAAGAAGAAAAAATAAAAAAGCTGCCGCTGAAGAAGAAAAAATAAACCGAAGTGCCGCCGCCGAGGAAGGGAAAATGAAAAAGCTGCCGTCGAAGTGCCGCCGAGGGACGAGTGCTGCCGCAAGAACGGCCGAAGTGCCACCCCTTCGGCTTTGCTGCCCCAGGCACCAGCTTCCTTAGCTGGAGCCTCGAGCCGGCCCCACTACGCTACAGTTTATGCTGGCATAATTTGTCATTCAGGAGTGTCAATAAATCACCATGACATAAGTTACGCCGGCATAAGCGCTAAGGAGCACAGTGCTATGTCTCCCGTTGGCATAGAGTGTCTTCAACACATGCGCTTCAGCGCTGCAGCTCTGTAGGTACAACTGCAGTGCTAGACAGGGCCTCGGTTGTAAGCTCTTTGGGGCAGGAACTGTCTGTAGAGTACCTAGCATAATAGGGTCCCATTCTTTGCTGGTCCATGAGGCATTGCCCTAATCAACACAATGAATAATAACTTAAGACACTCAGAAATACGGTGCCTCATTTCCTGTGTCTTTTTCAGAAAGGTTCATAAGCTTTCTGACTTCTTCAGTACTAGGTTTCAGAAAAAGGGTTTTAGATGCTAACACCATCAGGCATTTATTTGTTGTGAATAGGAGCTACCACTGATCTGTGTCATTATCCTAGGACGTGGCTTGATCAGTACTGCTACATCAAAAGAAGAAAGACGTGGTGAAAATGCATTGTTATGTATAAAGCCATTGGGGAAACCATGATGTGTCATGAAAAGAACATAAAACCATGGGTTAAGTCTTTTAGGAAGTAAAGAGGCAGATCTTCAGAGAAAGATGAAGTGTTTTTCACATCTTAGAAAAGAATCTTAAAAATGTTTTTTTGATGTTTATACATGTGAAAAATTAGCATGAGGTTAGAAGGAAAAAAAAAAACAGATTTGTGTAGCAGCTCAGACAGAACAACTCTTCCGTGTGAAGGCAATCGTTTTCTAAAATAGCCTAAACATTCCTTTTTTAGGTGATGAAGTGTAAGTAGTAGTTACAGTATGCTCCCAGGTCCATTCTTCACACCGTTTTGAAAGGCTACTTCTGAGTAGAGCTGAGTGAATCATGGATTTTTCAGTTTTATGGCAATACCAAAATTATAATAATAATTAATAATAAATTCAGATTGAACCAAAAACAATTTTCCTCAGCAAATCAAAGTCAGAAAAATCTTCAGTTTGGTAGAAATTAAACATTGCATTTTGTCCTGACATAAAAAATGTGTTTCCATTGCAGGCATTTTTACAAAAGCAAAGGACTAAATTCATAAAGTGTTGTGGGGGAAGAAGAGGCCCTCCATTATAACCAACAGCCTAGTGGTTAGGTTACTTTCCTGGGATGTAGGGAAATCCAGTTTCAGTTCCCCCCTCTGCCTGATCTGAAAAGAGATACAAACCTGGGGCTTTCACATTGCACAAGCTGTTCCAGCCACTAGGCTATGGGATGTTCTGGTGTGCGGGATCCCTTTCAATCTCTCCCGCACCACTCCCAGAAGGGGCCGGCACCATGTCCCTGTGGCCCCTGGAGGTGGGGGAGAGGGCTCTGTGTGCTGCCCTCGCCTGCGGGTACCTCCCCCTGCAGCTCCCATTGGCCAGGATATAGGAATTTTCAGAGCCTGCCTGAGCCCCACTGTGTGCCGCTGCCACCCTGGAGCTGCTCAAGGTAAGCTGTGCTGGGCCACAGCCAGCACCCCTTCTCCACTCCAACCCCCTGCTCTGAGCCCCCTCCTGCACCCCCTTACCAACACCCTGCCACACCCTCCTGCACCCCAACCCCTTGCCCCGAGCCCCCTCATACACCTCACACCCCTCCTCTGCCTGAGCCCCCTCCTGCACCCCAACCCCCTGCCCCAGCCCTAAATTCATGGCCTTGCATGCAATTTCCCCACTCAGATGTGGCCCTCGGGCCAAAAAGTTTGCCCACCCCTGCTTTAGTACCCAGTATTTCCTCTCTGTGTAGATGCTTACACACTGTAATCAAGTTACATCTCAATCTTCATTTTGATAAACTAAACAGGTTGAGTCCTTTAAGTCTTTCACTGTAAGGCCTTGTCTTTAGTCCTTGAATAATTTTTATGGCTCTTTTTTCACCCTCTCCAGTTTTCAATGTCCCTTTTAAAATAGAGACACCAGAACTAGATGCAGTGTTCCAATGTCAGTCTCACGAGAGATAAAATGGTCATCCTACTTGTTAGGCTCATAGTAGAGGCCTCTCTATGGGATGGGGGAGCAGACAGATACCTATATATACCACAGTGTTGGTATTTAATACTCTAAATGCTCTTTATTAATCACAATATAGGTCTCACTCACTCCACATTCATATCCCAATCATACTGCACCAGAGTCCGAAGATCAGAACAAAGTCCCAATGGCCAGTTGAGATTTAGTCTGATCACAAGGTGTGGAGAGCTGGCGTTGCACACCTTTTCACAAACAGGGCCCTGGATCGATGGATGACTCCAAATTTCAGATATGTCAGGAAACCATTTATAGACCAGTCCATTGCTTCATCAGCTCTCTGTCTCTGTTCACTGGACCTTTCACCCACAACTCCAAGAAAACAGTCCCAGGCATGCTGCCATAATCCGAGGCATTCCATTTCTCGCAATTTTTGTCCACAGCTGTAACAGATACATTATCATAACAACACAGCTGGTGTTATTCCCTTATCTGCTGATTTGTCCCATGGACACAAAAAAGTTGTTTTGCATGAACAGTTCTTGAATGCTCAAAACCTTAAATCCTCACTTCAATTGCCAGCATGCAACTCATGTACTCATGTCAAGCATACTCCATTCACACTAGGCCTCAATGGCCTATAGCGTGTGTCAAGGTTCTTTCCCCACTCTGAACTCTAGGGTACAGATGTGGGGACCTGCATGAAAGACCCCCTAAACTTATTCTTACCAGCTTAGGTTAAAAACTTCCCCAAGGTACAAACTTTGTCTTGTCCTTGAACAGTATGCTGCCACCACCAAGCGTTTTAAACAAAGAACAGCGAAAGAGACCACTTGGAGACATCTTCCTCCAAAATATCTCCCCCGCCCCCAAGCCCTACACCCCTTTTCCTGGGGAAGGCTTGATAAAAATCCTCACCAATTGGTACAGGTGAACACAGACCCAAACCCTTGGATCTTAAGAACAATGAAAAATCAATCAGGTTCTTAAAAGGAGAATTTTATTTAAAGAAAAGGTAAAAGAATCCCCTCTGTAAAATCAGGATGGGAAATACTTTACAGGGTAATCAGATTCAAAACATAGAGAATCCCTCTAGGCAAAACCTTAAGTTACAAAAAGACACAAAAACAGGAATATACATTCCCTCCAGCACAGCTTATTTTACCAGCCATTAAACAAAAGGAAATCTAAAGCATTTTCTAGCTAGATTACTTACTAACTTTACAGGAGTCGTAAGGCTTGCATTCCTGATCTGTTCCCAGCAAAAGCATCACACAGACAGACAAAACCCTTGTACCCCCCTCCAGATTTGAAAGTATCTTGTCCCCTCATAGGTCATTTTGGGTCAGGTGCCAGCGAGGTTACCTTAGCTTCTTAACCCTTTACAGGTGAAAGGATTTTGCTTCTGGCCAGGAGGGATTTTATAGCACTGTATACAGAAAGGTGGTTACCTTTCCCTTTATATTTATGACAGCATGTTATCATGTATACTGCTACATGTCCTAGTATACTCACTTCTCCCCTGTTTATACAACCAAGGATTGCATTAACCTTTTTTTGCCACAGTATTTTAGTAGGAGCTCATGTTGAATTGCTTGTCCACTGTGATCCCTAAATCTTTTTTTCCGACTCACTGCTTTCCAGGATACAATTTCCCATTGTGTAAATATGGCCTATGTTCCTTTGTTTCTATATGTAAACTTTACCTTTGGTTGTATTAAAATGCATTTTGTTTGAATGGGCCCAGTTTACCAAGTCATCCAGATCATTCTACGTCTGCTGTGTCATCTGTAAGTTCTATCTCCAGTGATTGTATAATTATTTCCAGCCCACTGATGAAAATGTTGAATAGAATCTGTTCTGCTCCTGATCCCTGCAGAACCTCCATAGAAACACCCCCATTCAATGATTCTCCTTTCACAACTACTATTTGAGATCTGTCAGTCACTTTTTAATCCATTTAACATGTGCTTTACTGATATTACATGGTGCTAACTTTTCATCATAATGTTGTGTGGTACTGAATCAAATGCCTTACAAAAGTCTAAGTATATTACATCTATCCTGTTACGATTATCAACCAACATTATTTCATCAAAGAATTAAATCAGGTTTGTTTGAGAAACCCTATTTTCCATAAAACCATGTTGATTGGCATCATTTATGTTCCTATCCTTTAATTTTTTATAAACTGAGTCAGTACCAATAATGAAATTATTTTGCCTAGGATTGATGGCAGGCTAATTGGCCTATTGTTACCTCATCCCATTTGACTTTTTTGAATATTGGCACACTCTTCCAGTCTTCTGCTATTCAAACTAGAGAGGCTTTTGTTTCTACATTATAGAAGGTGGGAATAGCCTAGTCTGAATTACTGAATTAAGCCTAGTTCTAAAGGGTTAAATAAACATAGCTTTTAATCTGCTACTATTGTGAAGTTTCATAAGTCTAGTGGTATGGATAGCTGAAATCTCCATACTGTGTTAAAAGTTGGGTTTGCTTTGGAAGCTAATGACTAATTCTATTTTCATTCAATTTCTGATTCATTCACTGATTTAAAGGCTTGTTCTTCTATTACTTATTTGAGAATTAAGGCTAATTGAAGTCTCAGTTGCTGTAATTTTCTTCCACGGGGGTAAAACATTTTGTGTTGTACAACTTTACTTTGAAAATAATTTAAAGAATAGTAAGAGAGCACCCAAAAAAGTAAATAAGATTAAATACAAGCTAAAAATGTAACTTTGAGATTTACTTTCAACATCTGTAATTTAGCTCCCCATGGAGATTTTTTTTCCTAAAGGGGAACCTTTTGGATCAAGCTGTGCATGCATGCTAATAGAAATGTTGGTGTCACACAGCTGGAAATAACAAGTCTGGCAGTTTTTTTAAGTCTAGCTATAATTAGTGATTTACAGGTTCTCTCCCAGCTCTGAGTGTGCATGTTTGTTGTTGTCTGTTAACTTTAATACTTAATACTACCTAACTTAAGTAACAAAGAAACTACATCTCTGCAAAGAGCAGTTAGTAAAGGTGTTCACTGTTGCACTAAGTGAAGACTCAGTGGAAAATGTTGTATGGACATACTGCAAGACACTAAAACTTCAGGTGATAATCTTTCATAGTAAATATACATTTCAGATAGCAGAATTAATGTTTTCTCCTATGCCAGAGTTATTTGAAATTTCTGGAGGTTTATGCTCATCTACATATCAATACAGCATAGTTTTGGCTTGATGAACATGTAACCTTTGGCAACCATGGAAGGTTATTTATGATTTTATTAAAAAAAGGAGGACTTGTGGCACCTTAGAGACTAACAAATTTATTTGAGCATAAGCTTTCATGAGCTACAGCTCACTTCATCAGATGCATTCAGTGGAAAATACAGTGGGGAGATTTATATACACAGAGAACACGAAACAATGGTGTTACCATACACACTGTAACGAGAGTGATCACGTAAGTTGAGCTATTACCAGCAGGAGGGCGGGGGGTTGGGGGATACCTTTTGTAGTGATAATCAAGGTGGGCCATTTCCAGCAATTGACAAGAACGTCTGAGGAACAGTGTGTGTGGGGGGGAATAAACTGGGGAAATAGTTTCACTTTGTGTAATGACCCATCCACTCCCAGTCTTTATTCAAGCCTAAGTTAATTGCATCCAGTTTGCAAATTAATTCCAATTCAGCAGTCTCTCGTTGCAGTCTGTTTTTGAAGTTTTTTTGTTGAAGAATTGCCACTTTTAGGTCTGTAATCGAGTGACCAAAGAGATTGAAGTGTTCTCCAACTGGTTTTTGAAAGTTATAATTCTTGACATCTGATATGTGTCCATTTATTCGTTTACGTAGATACTGTCCAGTTTGGCCAACGTACATGGTAGAGGGGCATTGCTGGCACATGATGCATATATCACATTGGTAGATGTGCAGGTGAACGAGCCTCTGATAGTGTGGCTGATGTGATTAGGCCCTATGATGGTGTCCCCTGAATAGATATGTGGACATAGTTGGCAACGGGCTTTGTTGCAAGGATAGGTTCCTGGGTTAGTGGTTCTGTTGTGTGGTGTGTGGTTGCTGGTGAGTATTTGCTTCAGGTTGGGGGGCTGTCTGTAAGCAAGGACTGGCCTGTCTCCCAAGATCTGTGAGAGTGATGGGTCATCCTTCAGGATAGGTTGTAGATCTTTGATGATGCACTGGAGAGGTTTTAGTTGGGGGCTGAAGGTGATGGCTAGTGGCGTTATGTTTTCTTTGTTGTGCCTGTCCTGTAGTAGGTAACTTCTGGGTACTCTTCTGGCTCTGTCAATCTGTTTCTTCACTTCAGCCCGTGCGTATTGTAGTTGTAAGAACGCTTGATAGAGATCTTGTAGGTGTTTGTCTCTGTCTGAGGGGTTGGAGCAAATGCGGTTGTATCGTAGAGCTTGGCTATAGACAATGGATCATGTGGTGTGGTCTGGATGAAAGCTGGAGGCATGTAGGTAGGCATAGCGGTCAGTAGGTTTCCGGTATAGGGTGGTGTTTATGTTACCATCGCTTATTAGCACTGTAGTGTCAGGAAGCGGATCTCTTGTGTGGACTGGTCCAGGCTGAGGTTGATGGTGGGATGGAAATTGTTGAAATCATGGTGGAATTCCTCAAGGGCTTCTTTTCCATGGGTCCGATGATGAAGATGTCATCAATGTAGCGCAAGTAGAGTAGGGACATTAGGGGACGAGAGCTGAGGAAACGTTGTTCTAAGTCAGCCATAAAAATGTTGACATAGTAAAACTATTTCCCCATGTTTATTCCGCCCTCGCCCCCCCCCCCCCCACTGTTCCTCAGACGTTCTTGTCAACTGCTGGAAATGGCCCACCTTGATTATCACTACAAAAGGTACACCCCCGGCTCTCCTGCTGGTAATATCTCACCTTACCTGATCACTCTCGTTACAGTGTGTATGGTAACACCCATCGTTTCATTTTCTCTGTGTATATAAATCTCCCCACTGTATTTTCCACAGAATGCATCCGATGAAGTGAGCTGTAGCTCATGAAAGCTTATGCTCAAATAAATTGGTTAGTCTCCAAGGTGCCACAAGTACTCCTGTTCTTTTTGCGGATACAGACTAACACGGCTGCTACTCTGAAACCTATGCTTTTATTGTTAATCTAAAATTGTTCCAGTTCTTTATTTCGAATATGTGTACATAGATGTAGAACTGCGCATTAGCACTTTCTGTGCAATTGTGGGTGTGTAAAACAGGTGACAATTCATCAGAGTGGCTGAAGATTCACATTCACACAAAACCAGAGGCCCCGCTATCCCACATGGGTGGTGATGGGGCACTGCACAGCAGAGCCTCCCCCTGCTTCTGAGTTGGAGAGATGGAATTAATCTTCCCAATTGTTTTATACTCCAGCTACATAGAGTGCAAATAGTCAGGCTCCTATGCAGTTGCAGTGAATATCCATCCTTAATGAACAACAGATAATTTGTTCCACTAGATGCTGAATCCTAAATCTAGCAGTGAGATTATGCTGGCTGAAGGAGCATAGCTGAAAAAGCTCAAATATTAAGTATCCACATTTGCTTATAGTAAGTCTCTGCAAAGGCTGTTTGGTTTGTGTTCTCTGAATGTGCATATGTAGTCAGCCTATGGGTCCCATTACAAAGCTAAAGCAAATCTAGGAACTTCTCAAACTTTAAAAATAAAATGCCAATTAAACACAGACTAGGTTCCTTGGAGATTTGTGTGTGCAAGACTGATTCAGGAGATGTATATTTTCTCTAAAAAGGAGAAAAATGTCATGAGCATATAAAGGTTAGGAAGATTATCATCTGTTGAAACTGTGAACTGGGTAGAATGTCATCTCTCTCTTGTGAGGAATTATGTGGAGATGGAAACTGTGAAGTGGAAAAGAGGAAAATGACCAATTTTATTTTAACTGCGATTAAAAACAGTATACCAGTGTAAGAAACTTAAAGGCAAAAAGACATGAACTGGAATGCTTGGCTCTAGTTGAGGATATTGACAAGTTTTTTTTTTGTTTGTTTTTAAAAAACAGCAGAATGATAAATCAAAGGAATATTGTATTATCTAGATGTAAACTATACTGGAAGGACAAATTAGGTCAAAGATGTGTGGGAAGTAGAGATTACATTTGAATAGAGAGGACCATATGGTAGAATTTGAAGGGATACAAGTCCCAAGTCAGAAGGACACAAATATATTAGTAGGGTTATTTTATTGGCCACCAGATCAGGCATATGATAAGGCTACAAGTCTAATGAAACTGGATTACCTGGTTATTTCTCCTACTGTTAAACTGCCCAAATGTTGGGATAAACTTTAAAGAAATTGTACTTGGATCAGTTAGCGGTAAAATACAAAAGAGAAACACCTACTCTTTAATTAGCTTTCTCATTAAAAAGACAAACAAATAACAAAAACCCACCTTTCTGAACTAAAAAAAAGTTAGGTAATTAAAATCCTTAGACAGTCTTGAGAGTACCTAAATTTACCATAATATTCACAGGAAATATGCATATCCCTTTAAAAAAATCCCAGAAAAGAAAGAAATAATACCGTTATATAGCAAAGGCACAAGAGGCTATGGAAGCTAAATAAATGTCTGTCAAAAAGTGAAAATTAAGCTCAAATGAAGTCATTAGAAAGATAAAATGTAAGATATTGCTTCTTAGCTACCTAATGCCTGTTAAAGAGCAAAAAGGAACTCATTGGATTCATTTGATTACCAATAAATAAAGGAAGTAATTAGAGGGAGGATAAAATGTTATGGAGACATTAAGGGCCAGACTTTTCAAGGCATTTAGGCGCCTAAAGATGCAGGTTAGATGCCTAGTGGAATTCTCAAAAGCACCTAAGCACTTCTCATTAGGTACCTAAGTGCTTTAGAAAAATCACACTAGGTGCCTACCTGGGCTTTAAGGTGCTTAAATCACTGGCCCTCAGTGATTTATTTGCATCTGTCTTAACTGCAGAAAATACTGGGGAGACTCCAATTATCTTCATGTAATAAAGAGGGCCAGACCCACTCCTTTCATGTGATTAAAATTGAGATGATGTCAGATTCATCTGCCAGAATTAAAGATGCTGGAAAAAACTGGTAAACTGAAGAGCAACAAGTCCCTAGGACCAGAAGGTATATATCCAGGAATTGTGAAGGAACTTAAGAATGAAGTGGCTGATCTGGAGTCTCATTAGAATCATCTGCAGTGCCCATCTTTAAAAGAGTGACTGGAGGTACCCATAATTCTGATAATTACAAATACATAAAGTTTATTTCTGTACCATGGAAATGATAAACATCTAAATGAACATGAGATTTATACAGACAAACAGCACACTTTCCGTAAAGGAAACTTGTCCAATATTTTATGAAAACTTGTGGAAGCAAATACTTGCTCAGACTAACATTCAGAGAAAGCAAAAGGGACAATGGATACCAGCAATGTGAATTTTTGTTTCTATTTAAATGGGTTTTACTAATTTTTTTTAGTATGCACCTAGCTCTGCTTTTGACCTTAAAATTGCATGCATGTACAGATTGAATATTTTCACTTTTCCTTTTCATACTGTGGTATAGAGAAACCTACTGTACATTATATCTAACTGTACCTAGGATCAATGCTTCCCTGCATAAATGTAGCTACTGCTGTAAAGAGGGGTATGGTATCTTATTGATCAGCAGACCAGTTCCTTTATTAGGAAGAAAATTCTGTACAGAAATAAGTTAACAAAATGTCCTACTACTCTCTTGTTGCAGCCTGCAACTGCGCTGTGCTCCTTTGTTTCTATTGCCCAGCATACAGCACCTCATAGGAAAACGAGGCAACTGCAGCGAGACAGGACGTGTGGCATCTCTAGGTTTCCCGGAGGACTTACTCTATTGTACTCTATTTATATGGGGCATGAAATAGTGTTCACAACTCTTGTGACATTTTTACGAATGATGGGATTTCAGCTGAGACTGGGGTCCCTCTGGCTCTGCCAGGACAAGCTCATTTTCTAGCAAATCTGAGCCCTGCCTGGGTGTAGGGACCCCCTTCTGATTGGCTCTCTGCCCCACTTGCCCACCTCCTGGGCCAGAGCAGTCAATCAGAGCTGTTATAGGTTGAATTCTCTCCCCTGCCCATCTGCAATCCAATACCATTCTCGAAGGAGGATGGAGCTAATAGCCTAGGAGCTTAAGGCAGCTCTTTTCCCTCCTCCCCACAGCCCTCCCATGTGCAATGGGGAGAGAATGGTGCCTCTGCTCCTCCTCCATCTCCCTTGCAATAGCTGGCCTGGGAAGAGGCAGAGGGGGGTGAAGAAACTCAGAAGGAGCAGAGGTGAGGCTGTGGGGTTGAACTGGTATGGGAACGGGGGGCAAGGATTGGTTTTGAGAATGAGAGCAGAATTAATAGCAGAGGCACGGGCAGAGGTATAAGTTAGAGCTCCTGCAGCATAGGTGAACTCCAGGGGGAGTTCACAAAGCAAGAGACAGGCCAAAAACACAGCGTAACTTTTTTTAGGGGGGAAAAAAATCAAACTCATGATCTTAATTTTTGATCTCATGGGGCTGGTAATACTGAAAAGAAGCTCTGACTGCAGAGCGACCTATGTCAGGCTCCTCTTGCTCAGTTACTTCATTAATATAGTTCATATTTCCTGACCACCTGAATGATGATTTCATTTAGAGAAGCCAGATGTAAAATCCATTCAGTACTTGGTTCGTGATGATAAGCATTTGACTAAAAATCCAGGGATAATGTAAATGGTAGTGTGTGTTACCTAGATACTGATGTGGCAGAAGAGCAGGGTTTTAACAGAAAAAGGACATAGGAACGTCTATGAAAGGTTTAAGTTAAGGAGCTATTCCTGTTTCCTTTTCTTGATCAAAACCTCACACTTCTAACTGAGAGTCATACCAATGTCTAATTTATGCCATAGAATCATAGAATATCAGGGTTGGAAGGCACCACAGGAGGTCATCTAGTCCAACCCCCTGCTCAAAGCAGGACCATGATCTGTCACTGCTGAATTTGGCTGTTTGTATTCCACAGGTTATGATCCAGAGTCAGGTCCTTAATGGGACTGAAAAATGTGGTCATTGTGAATCAGTACTTACTAAACAAAGTGTGTGGCTTTGGCTTAAATTAAATTATCTGACAGCACCTGCTACATAATGGAGGTGGATCTTACAGCTGGCACGTCTTACTGAAGCACTGGGCACTTGTAATGCTGGCAAGCCAGCCTGCATCAGCCAGAGCAACCATGGAAATTCATAGCTTGCTCAAGGAATTACTGAAATATCAAGCCCTATAGCTAGCTGTATTTAGAATATACCTTACTGGGTTGTCAGTGTGAGCAGTGTCATATTCCTAGATCCACCCAGCAAATGCCATATAGATATAGATAAATAAAAGGAGGTTTTGGTATTTGTATTGAGTTGAAAAGGACCCAGATCGACCTCAGGTTGTGATTTTACACACACAACCACCCCTACCACCCACTGAATGTGCTTCCAGTGGAGAAATGAACAAGATAAATAGGATGATTTGAGTCCTTTCACTAGTACTTTATATGAGCTATTGAGGTGTATGACATATGGGACCACCTCTGATAAAGCACAGAAAACACAAGTGGGAGTAGAAGTAATAGGCTCTTTTATCACCAGTTGTCTCAGCACGGCTCACTCAGCATTCAGCTTTTGCGTTACCAGTTAAACCTGAAGAGGATTTTTTTTTTTAACTTTTCCCTTCTAATTTTGCTAATTTGATCAACTTTGCAGATGCACAGGCCAGACAGACATGCATCACACTAGTAGCAAAACAACCCTGCAGTCTGTCTCAAAGCTTTACTGTTCCAGCCAGTGCAGTATTTACAAACCCCACCAGTTTCACATTGGCTCATCTGGTCATCTTTACTGAACATTCACCCAAGTAAACTGGCACACAGCACAGCCTCAAAATAATAGCCTATGGGGGCCAAGACCAAAGCCTTTTATCCAATCCCTGGAACTTTAGGATTTTGGATGAAAGTTATCCAGAGCAGCTGGAGTGTGTTGTGCTCTCATGAGAAAAACAAAACTGTCACCCCAGATAGGGAGGATAGTTATAGTGGGAACGGTGGCTCATGACAGTTCTATAACATCGGTACATAAGAGGGTTGGTGAATAGGCCCCCTCACACTTCATCCTTCCCCTGTAGACCTTCCCTCATGCTGCTGAAAGAGAGGGAGGGTGAAGAGGAATCCTTACTTCTTTCCCAGCAATCTCCAGGTGAAAGATGGAGAGAACCCTTTATCCAGGGATTTCCACATCTAAGTGGTGAAGAGGGATGCCACACCGCACGCACACAATATTGCTAGGAATGGAGAGGACACATTCCCTACCTTGGGAGCCTAACCTCCAGGCATGGGAAAAGGATTGGAGATTTCCTGGGGAGAACAACTTTGGAGGGAGAAAGAGGGTTAATTCCCCCACTCCCAAGCCATGGCACTCAATACCACTTAATAGGCTTAATCTCTTTCCCATCACATCAGTTATCTGATTGTCCGTGTAGCCTTTACCCATTGCTCCCCAAAGTGTTACCTTGTGATGACCAGTTCCCTGGAACCCTCCCCCGCTCTCCATCTTCACTTTGTGGGGGACTGGCATTGTTTGCAAGACGAAAACTTCTGCCTTTTTCTCCCACCCAGCACAAATGGACCACGATCTCCTCTCAGTAATATATGTTCTTAGGCAACTTCTGGGCTTATCAATCTTGTTATATTTCCTGGTTCAAAATGCTACTTACCTTCTGCCATCAGAAAGGACTTCCTTCTGTCTCAGCCACTGGAAATCTTGAGATAGCTACTCTTTTACAAGATTTCTGATCCTGTATTGCGTGCAGTCTTGCCATTCCGGGGATGGGATACTCAGGCAGAACAGAGGAGGGACAAAGCAGACAAAAAGAGTAGGATATTTTAAAATCAGAACAAACATTAGAGACAGTATATGGGGGGAACAGTGACAGGAGATAAAATCCCTTTGCAAAACAGAGAGATAATATGTTAAATGCTACATAAAAGAAACAAAAGGAATACTTGTGGCACCTTAGAGACTAACAAATTTATTAGAGCATAAGCTTTCATGAGCTACAGCTCACTTCATCGGATGCATACAGTGTATGCATCCACTGTATGCATCTGATGAAGTGAGCTGTAGCTCACGAAAGCTTATGCTCTAATAAATTTGTTAGTCTCTAAGGTGCCACAGGTATTCCTTTTCTTTTTATGGATACAGACTAACATGGCTGCTACTCTGAAACATATAAGAAACAGTAACTTTTTGCAAAAAATACCCAAAGCAAAGCAGTTATATCTGAATGTTAAATACTATAAAATAGTGATGTTATATATTGCAATTGATGCCAAAAAAGACAGAACTTCACCACTTCTCCAGAACCTCACCTGGGAGGAGCAAAAGATGGACAATGTTCTGAAATCAATATCTCTCCATTTCTGCCTTGTTTTAATATGACCAGGCTAACTCGTCATTCTGATCTGAGCTTTCCTTGTCTTATTTTTACTCTTTCATCTTGAGAAGGCTATGATGTATGGAAGAGAGATGTGGTTTGAGCATAGGACCAGCAGCTTGAAACCTGATTCCAATACTTTCACTAATACCAACGTTTCTGCGGCCTGAGAAAAGTAATTTAGGCTGAGATTTCTAAAGCAGTCTAAGGAATTTAGATGCACATCTTCCTGGAAGGCTAATGAAAGATAAGTCAGTCTAGGGGATTTAGATATCTTCTATTAGCCTTCCAGGAAGACTTGCATCTAAATCTGCTTTGAGGGATAATATTATTTACCTACAATGTCTCTGAGAAATGGTGTAAGGATTAAATATATGTAAATCATTTTGAAAATAAAAATGCAATGCAAGTGCTGAGTATTATTTTCTTGAATATTGGTGCAAATGAGAATACAGGACTTTATTAGCATCCATAACATTCTTTCAATGTTTAGTTAAGTATTTTCTTTTTGAAATTCTATTGACCATTGGCAATTCTAGTTTACCTTTGGATGGTGCACATTATTGTTATATATACTGGTGCAGGCTTCTGACTGCTGGGTCTCACAGCCCAGTGCTTTAATCAGAAGGCCATTGTTTGCCTTTCTGAAACCACAGCCTCATTCATTATATAACCCTATCTCATTTCTGTACATCCTGTAGGGGAAAAAAGTATGATATCCTATAGTTATAGACTATCTTAATGTATATGCACACAAGGGCAGAATCAAGGTTATGTGGCAATCTTAATCCTGGCATTTCCTAACTTTTGAATTTCATATTACAATACACACAACAACAGGTAAAAGTGAAAGTAAGTTTGTTAGTGTTGAACATTCCACTCTCTTTTGTGCAGGTTTAGGTATGCTCTGCACATGGCTACTGGATTGGGCCCCACACTCAAGATAGGTGAGGGAATGCTTAGTTGGGAAGCCCTCTGGATCTTTGGCATTAGATGGCAAGCTGCTGAGGGATGTTATGAGATAAGTGGTTGTGCACATCCCCAGATGCTGAAACTTGGGCACCTCAGGGACTTTCACAGTGGAAATTTAGGCATCTAGTGACTTTAGGCACCTACAGGCTTAGGTGGCACTGAACAGGGGTTTTGTGAATGCCAGTATCACCTAAAATGACAAATAGTTAGGTATCTTAGTCCCCCTTGTGAATGTAACTCTGTGTCTTTATTGTATTAAACCCTGGTCCTGCCAACAAGATCTTTACTCATGCAAATAGTCCCTCTAAAGTCAATGGATCTAACTAGGTGCATAAGTTACATGCATTTTTACCTGTTTGCTGGACTGGGGCCCTTCTCATTGAGAATCAGTTTGCATACCAATAAGAAAGAGGAATAAAGACCCAAAGAAATGTGTAAGGTGGGAAGAAATCAATCAGGACATAATCTTCACCTTTAGCTATGATGCTTACAATCTAGGTAGATGAAAAGCATTGTCTTTTTTCTGTGCCAGACTTCTAAGCACATCTCAGTTTTATCTCTCTGCCTCTTCCCTGTAAAGTTAAAATAAATAAATAGGGTAGGTATCTATAAGTGATTAATCATTTATCCAAGTAAACTATAATATTCTGTTTCAAACCACATAAAAAAGTAATCATAATTTCTTAATAATTGACTCTGAACCAGACATAATGAAATAAAAAGGGAGGTGTGTGGGTGGTAGAGGAGGGAAGGAACCAGTGCGGCTGATCTTTTAAGCCTTATCTAGTTTATCATTTTCTGAAGCAACCTAATGAGTGCAATCCCATCTTGCCATACAGAGTGAGACAAAAAATAGATTTTTTAATTCTATGTGTTGGGATGGGGGCAGGAAGGTGATATCAACTGGTGAGTAATCTCCATTCTGGGTAAACAGTAATCTTATGTCTCAATATGAATGTATGCATGATTTTAATAAATAGAATAATCAATTCTTTTTAGTTATTAATTCTGAACCAAGAATAGAATAATAAAGCAGACAACTAAGACTCATTGTTTTTTATTAGGCAATCTCCTCTTTCCAGTATTATCTTCAGCAGTAGCCTCGTAAAGATCACCGTTGCTTCTTTCAAGTGTGGGGGAATGGTTGTTCCCTCACTATTTTATTAATGACCTTGAACACTACTCTTTGTTCTCGTCTCTCTTCTATTTTTATTTCTTCTGTGTAGGTTTTTGCATTTCACCCATCTCTTTTATTCTCCCTTTCTTTTTCAGTCCTTAATTCAACCAAATTGCTGGGGGAATATACTTATTGGCTAATTTTGTTAACATTTTGTTCTTCTCACTTAGCCAGCTCATTTATTTCAGTTCTGCACCAGGGATCTGTGTCCCTGAGACATTTTTGGGCTTCAGATTAGTAGTAACAGTACCTAGAAGAGTTACAATACCCTGTCAGTTCCTGGGCTTAAGCAGAAGTCTTTGTTGTAAAGAATCAGCTATGGTAATAAAGCAAACCATGAAACAGGACAACCAGATAAATAGCCAGAGACACAAATAGTTAGCTAATGTAGGCTATTAATCTATGGATCCTTCAGGTAATTTTCTACCTTAGCCATTAAGGGAAAACTCTTAATGCTGGTCATCTTTTCCTGCTCAAAAAACAGTTAGCTAGAAATTAAAATGCAACAGGTAAAGACCTCCAGTTAATTCCTTAGCTGTTCAGAACATGGAGCCTTGTCCTATAGATTTTATATAGACGTTTAATATGACTTTTGCAGGGCATAAGATACCCTACTACAATTTTTGTAGCTCCTTAGCCTTACCTCCAAAAAGAAGTTCCTAAGGGACTTGGTGTCATATACAGAAAGTGCACATTGATTTGTAAATTAAGGTTGTCAATGGGTTGTAATAAGTCTCATAAAAAGAAAAAAATCTGCCTAAGTTCTATGGGTTTACCTTTTATCACCTATTCTGGAAAGACAAACAGGCAGAACTTGGAGTGCCCAGATCGATTTTCCAAGTCTGAAATGTTATTCTGAAAAGAATTTAATATTTTGTTCTGTGTGAAATTAGCATTCTGGGTGTCTAGTCATATATTTCAAAGGAAGAGCTCTGTTCCTTTGCATTTTGAGAAGTTCATCTCTGCAAAGCACCTTGCAGTGACTCTGGTTTCAATTTTGATTGTGTCTGTAGACAGCCTCTTAGCAAGGTGTGTATTTTATCATAGATAATAGTGTTGCTGCCATTCCACATGTTGCATTAGAAGTACGCCTACGGACATAATAGAAATTAAAACCAGAGTGCCAGCTGCCAAATTTCCTGGCTAACTTTAGATAACTTTGTTTTTCTGGGTATTCTCTGTATCTCTGGTTAGCTGGCCTATGCTGTGGCCATTCCTCTCGGGTTACCTGCTAATAATTTTGTGTTGGCTAATGCTCTAAGCACCAGTTTAAATGCCATATGGAGCCACGTAAGGAATTTAAATTCAAGACACATTTATCTTCTGTCAGTATTAATGGAAGGTATCATTCCCTGCCCCCTGTCCATATATTTTAAACAGCTCATCTAAATAGATAAAGCCAACTCAATTAAAAAAAGGTGGGGAGATCTCCACATTTATCCTGTTAGGTGTGTGTCATACAAACTGTTTCCCATCATTCTTTACATTATAATACAATAAGTGTATGGTACAAATGACAAAAGTCAATTGTGTAAATGTGCATGTTCCACTGCAAGTAATGTGCAGAGTGACACAGGCAGCTCAGGAAAAAGAGGGAGATGGAAAGATACAGGAAGCCAGCTCCAGAGGGCAAGTATTACAGAGGGAAAAGGCTGTTGCACAAACAACAGAATGGTGGTAGACAGAGGAAGTAGACAAATAGATAAATCTGGGATGAGAGTAAAGAGAATCAGTGTGCATGAGATATGCTGGAACACACCCAAGGATGTCAGTTGTAGGAAGAACAGGAAGCTGGTGCAGGTGACTGATGATGGTGATGAAGTGATCATGCCTATGTAAGTGAGAAGGCAGTAAGGCAGGAACCCAGGCCCATCTTCCACGCTAGGTTTTAGCCTATGGATCCTACAAGAAAAAGTCAAGGTCTGCACAATCCTAAACCTTACTGCTGTATCTCTGGGGTGCTGCCTCCCATGCCTTCTCTCACCCCAACAGTGACTGCAGCCTGCCTCAATCTGGAGCCCCCTTCTACTCTTGGGTACTGGGCTTTATACCGTTCTTGTCCAGCTGAGCCTCATCGCTAATTAACACTCATTACTCTCTGGCTCCTCCTCCAGGTGCAGCATAGGCAGTTAATTGGCCCACTTAGCCACCTTAACCCCTTCAGGCCTTCTGTGGAGTGGATAGCCCATCACAGGGTGGGGAAGGGAGCAGCATATGTGTAGTGTTATGGAATGATGGTAGGTAGGTCGGCATATGTAAAAGATCTGGGAGGAGGAGAACAACAACAACGTCAAGATACTTGTAAATATCCCGCTCGTTTATTATTAATTACATAACAGCACCCAAAACTGTTGGGTACTTGTGGGATGTGAGTCCAGGACATATAATGTAAAACTGGACAAAGCTATTTAGGCAGTGATTGTTTATTACAAAATACCTAGTAATCCAGAAGAGGACCCTGCCCCTAACTGAAATAAGCCAAATACAGGAAGGGAGGAAGAGATTACCTGCTTGGCAGCATTAGGGCTTCCTCCATGTCAAGACTTCCAGCCCAGGAGCATCCCTCAAGTCCCACTTGATCCCATCTCTGGCTCCCCTTTGAAGGCAGATAACTTCACTTGTCCCTTGCAGATTCCTTCAACCAGGATAGGTAGCTGCTCTTCTTTTGAAGGAAAGCAGATCAAGTCTTACCTCAGTTTCCCAAGGATTCTTTGGATGAATACTCTCACAGTACACAGTATATCATCTCTGTTGCAATCCACAAAACTCCCACTGACCCAGCAGGCACCTAAACTTGCTCAGAGCCTGAGTTTTCAAAGTTGAAGTTCCCTAGGTGCCTACATTTCAGTCTCTGAGCATGCCCACTGCTGCATGCACCACATGCCCACAGTACTTAATTTATGGGAAAAAATAGGGGGCACCCTGAATGAATACAGCTGGTCCTGGAGACAGTGCAGAGAAAGGTGCTAGGGTATCCCTTGGCTGTCTCCTGTGCTGGCTCTTCTATGCTGTTGAACACAGTTGCTAACTTTCACGCAGTAAATAAGCACCCCGACTTTCAAAATAAGCCAAAAATCAAGCTAATCCCGTTTCAAAACAAGGCCCAAACAAGCCAATCCCTAAGAACCCCAACACTCTCTGACTAGACCCTGCCAGCATGCAGTCTGGGACTGTGGTGGGTCCACTGTGCACCCCTGACTCTCTCCTCACTTGCCCCAGTTTGCTCCTTGAGCTGATTAAAAAAAAAAAAAGAAGCAACAAGCTACAAGCCAAAAACTAGCCAACAAGCAACTCACAAGCCAATTAAGCCAAAAACAAGCCCAATTTCTGCATTTTTTCATGGGTTTGGCATGTCTGCTGCTGAGCCAAGCCCAGCTGCTCTAAGACTGGCTGTTTTTCCCCTGTTACCCCACCTTCCCCACATGCCTACTCCCTCACTCATAACTCCCCATTCTGCCCCCACCACGGCATCCCTTCTGCCTGACTGCCTTAAATCCCTGTCTGCCTTTTGCCCCTGCGTCTAACCTGCCTTCCTACCACTGCCTCCTTCCAGCCTTCTGCATACACAACACCCCTTAGCTCTCCTGCTCCACTTCTGGACATTTTGAAACTGTTAGCCACACCAAAGGAATCAGGGAATTGACTCATAATACAGACAATCAAGAGCCATTGTTTCTGGGATCTGTCACTTGTGATGACACAGAGGTTGCTCGGAGAGGGAAACTGAATATCCATGGCAAGACTCAGAGGGCTAGCCACGTTAGTCTGTATCCACAAAAACAATGAGGGGTTTTTACCCAAACCCATTTCTTCAGCATCTGAAGAAGTGGGTTTTTACTCACAAAAGCTTATGCCTTAATAAATCTGTTAGTCTTTAAGGTGCCACAGGACTCGTTGTTGTTTTCATGGCAAGACTATTGACTTTAAAATGGACTCAGGAGCTGACATCACAGTCATCTCAGAAGGGATTTACAGTCTCCTTCAACCTCTCCCAGAGCTGAACTCACCTGCCACAGCTCTGAGTAGCTGGTACATGGGTCAGTTCACCACAAAAACAACTTACAAAGATAAAAGCTATGCATTCAGAGTGCATGTGATCAAAGGATCAAATAGCAACAATCGTCTCACAGTGTGGCAGCCATGATGGGCCTAGTCAGAAAGATGGAAGAACTCAATGGAGGATATGATGATATGATATGATGAAAGGAGATACAGTACAAATCAACTTAAGAGACAATGCTGAAGTATGCAGTGTACAAAAACCTTGACCAGAGAGACCTTAGAAACTACTAGCTGCAGAGTTATGAAAATTCAGAGGACATCATTACCTAGTTGTCATGGGCTATTTTTCCAGGTATATAGAACGAATGTCTTTGAAAGACATAACATGTGGCAGTGTTATTGAGAAACTGAAGTGTAGTTTTGCTCACTTCAATATTCCAAAACAACTAGTGATGGATAATGGGCCATAATTCACTGAAGCAGAATTTAAATCATTCTGAATGAAACATAATTGTGATCATATTAGTAGCAGTTCACATTACACATAAGCAAATTGAGAGGCTGAGAGAGCTGCACAGACAGCCAAGAAAATCCTATCCAAGGAGATCCATTCCTTGCTCTTCTGAGTTACAGCTCAATAGCAGCCCCTGGATATAGTCCAGCACAGCTCCTGATGGGAAGATAACTCAAAACTGGTGAAAAGAGCTGACAAACACTTTTACAGCAGATGTCATTCAGAGAACTGCCGGGTCTAGAACTGGATGACGGTGTTCATGTCAAAGTGGATGGAGAAAAAGGCCAATTTCAGCTGTCCTAAAGAAAAAAAAAATCAGCACTCAGATCATATGTGATCAAGACCAACAGTGGAAAGTTCAACCTAAACTCTTGACATCTACAGTTTGTTTCTCAGAGAGAACAATCAACAGAGCAACCTCTACAGGTGGCAGATGCATAACAAGAAGACAACTCAAGGATTCTGGACAGACTACAATCAGTCATTGTAACTAATGGACCACTAGATGACCAAATTGTTACATGTTTCGTTAGAAAACCAGTATGACTCAGACACACTTAACAAACTGATCTGTACTGAACTTCAAAGACAGTGTGATAATGTAAATATTGTAAATGGTAGGAATGTAGATCTTAAAAGGGGAGATGTAATAGAATGATAAACTGTATTATTCTGTTCAGCCACTAGGTGGCACTTTGTGTAAAAGACATTATTTAAGCTAACCTCAGCCATACCTGAAAGAGCAGTTAAGGATCTTATGGTGAACACAACTGGTGTCTATAAGCAAGACAGAAGTACATGACAAACACTCACTCTGCTTCCCCCCAGGCCTTCCCCGTCTCTGTCTCCCTTTTCACTCTGACTTTCCACCCATCCCACAGATGCCCTCTCCCCATTGGGGAGCTCCTCATTCCCTGGGTCCCCTTTGGTGACAGCTCCTGTTCCCTTCCCTCTTTCCCCGCATAGGTCTCCTGTTCCACTCTCTCACCCCTGGCTCACTAAAGCCTCTGACCACTGATTCCTGACCTCCCTCTCTTCCAGCTGCCTTGATCACTGATCCCTCAGCTCATCCGATCTCCAATTCCTCTCACATGGTTCCCCAGATCCCTGATCCCCTTTCCCATCTCTCTCCCCTGCCCATCACTGGATGAGTGGTTGGTACAAGAGGCAGCAGGCACGAAATGATTGCTGCTGAGCAGCTGGACTGGGCACCAGGTGTGCCTCTTTTTCCTTCTTGGATGAATGGGTTCTAGAGCAGGGCTTCAGAGCCTGGACTCCACCAGGGAAGTGCCAAGGCTGAGCAGTGGGTCCTACTATGGTTGGGGGACCCCTCCCCCGATGAAGTGGTGGTGCCAGGTCTCCTGATTGCTCTGGCAATCTCCCCTCTCTCAGCAGTCTATCCACTTGCTACACCCTGGCTTCCCCCAACCAGAGGGCAGCAGAACCTGCTGCTCTCCCTACAGCTCCTGTCCCTACTTCTGGCCATGCAGTGAGAAGTGGAGTGGGGGCGCAAATCACAGCCCCCCAGTGCTGCTGAGAATTGGGGTAGCCCCTAAAAGTAGACCTCGTGTCTAAGCCCCAGAGTGATTCACAAAACAGGGCATCTAGCCACCTAAATCACAGTATGCCTGATTTGGTAAGCATGCTCAGAGGCCTGCCTCTGGACTGGGTTCCATTTAAAATCTGGTTGGAGGAGGAAGAGGTGGGAGTGGTGCCCAATTTATAGCCTAGTGGTTAGAGCACTTGCCTGGGCTGTGGACTATGCAGGCTCATGTCCCGCCTCTGCTGGGGGAAGCTTGAACTGGGGCTTCCAATTTTTTAGGAGAGTTCTCTAAAGACTGAGGTATTGGATATTCTGTAGCACTCCCTCAGTCTCTCCCATTGAAGTTGTTCCACTGTAAATAATTAAATGGACATTGGGCCAGAGAGCAAGAGAGGGAATGACTCTGTAATCCCATGGTTATGTCTCCTACCTGGGAGATGGGAGACCCTTTCTCCGATCACTCTTCCATTATTTATCCACATTGGAACAGCTCCAATGGGCCCCACATCAGAATATCCCATAGCTCAGTCCACTGGAATAAAAAAGAATTTTCAGCACAGTACAGAAATTTAAAGGTAGGTACCCTCCAACCATTCATGGATGGCTAGGCACCTCCATGCAGTCTTGGTGCCTATCTCTGCAAGAAGATTATCATACCCCTCTCCAGTTGACCTCTTTCATTGGCTGGTTTAGGTGACTCCTCACCTAGCATGCTAGTTTTTGTGGATCACATTCTTTGGGGTCTATCTTTCCCCATTCATTGTATGGAGAGACTAGGTACCTAACTCAGCTTTGTGCAATGCAATGTTGTTCCTGTGATTTTTCTAGCGACCTAAAAGTTAGATGCTGTGATGCTCAGCTTTGGAACACCTAAGTCCCTTTGCGGATCCCACCTGTAGTCTCTGCCCAAAGAGCATAAATGCTAATTAGAGAGAAAAGCATGGTGCAAAGAATTCTCCAGAATAAATAGTAAAGCCTACCATTTTATCTCACAAATGGGGCAGAGCTTCTGGTATTATACACAGTAGTATTGTATGGGAGACCATGAAAATGCCTGGATGTCAAATGTGAAACTGCTTCTGATAAATGCAATCTTTCCAGATTATTAACACATGTCAAACTGTCAACAACAATCAAGAAATGATAAGATGATTAAGCTTCAGCCTTATTGCCACTGTTTCAGGAGGATTAATTGAATATTTATAGCACATCTTTGGATTCCTAGACTCATTCTGATGGAATATATTACTGCATTTTATTCCATTAGTGTTGTGATTATAAAAGAAGGCAGTTTTTCCACCCAGAAGGCATTTTGGCATCCTCTAGATGTAATTATAGTGCATGATGATTCACAACACACTTGGCAGGTATTTTCTTGTTTCCACTCATAAAATCAAACAGAGACCAAAGGCACTTCAAGGAAAATCAGCACATAATATTATGAAAGCACATATTCAGAAAGTTCAGCTTCAAAAGTGGGGTCTTTTTGTCCAACAAAATGAAGAAAATCCACATTTTGCTAAATTCAGTTGGCGACTTAGGTCACTGTCCTGCTTCCATTGACATCTATAAGAATTTTGCCATAGAACTCAGTGGGAGCAGGATCAAACTGTTAGTCTGTAATAAGTAAGACTTGTTTATGCTTAAGAAGAGCGTGATTACTTATATTATTTTAAAGTCTCTAAATATTTTTTCAGATTCTCCTTCCCTCACCTTTCATCCTCCCACTTGTGTCAAAAAACTCTTGGTCAAAACAAAAATAAAAGATCAGATAAAAACACAAGAAAGTCAAAGTTCTCCTTCTGCAACATTTACAAAAAATCTGGGATTTATACACATGCTTTCTGACCAGGTCTCGAAGCAGTTATTTCCAAATACACCTATTAGATACAGACAAAGCTGCCCTAGGACACAGATATATTCAGCCGCCCTTCCCAATACATTCAAAGTGCATTTCTTACTCTTATTGTTAATGTCACTTTGACACCTGTGAAATTTTTGCAACAATATGTAGATACCCAACAAAGTATAAATGAAAAAAAAAATTCAACAAATTAATATTTGCGTTGTTTTCTAGCTATGCAAGTTTGTTAAATTTTAAACAAGGATAGTATTTTGCCTGAATGAGAGGCCTAAAACTGCCTGAAGCATCCTATTTGCCTATACTTTGAATCTTTTTACACATCCCTTTTTCTGTATATAGTTCACATTGTGTTTTAGCTGAGAAAGGTCCTGCTCCAAAGCCCATTGAAGTCCATTTACTTTAATGAGCTTTGGATCAAGCTCAACATTTTTCTTTTATTTCTTTTTTGGAGAAGTTTAGGATTTTTTACCATGTTTCAGATTCAGGGGTGTGTCTAATTTCAAACTCTCCAAAGATGAGAATTTTCCAGTCTCTTGACCCCCCTCCCCCAGCATTTAATAAATTCTGCCAATTAAATGCTCAATCCAAGGGCATATGTGTAGCGTATCGAAATTGAGCAGTATCCCTGAGCCCTTTACTGGCTCTCTCTGACTTCTGTGTTTCAGAAGTCACCAGAAACCTGTCAGAGCAGCAGAGAGAGAGAGTGAGTGTGTGTGTATAGTTAGTTAGTAAACACGGATATTTGGACTCCAGTGTGCCTGTGTTCCTTCATTTTATGTTTGTTGTGTAAAGAACAAAAGACACAGTAATGGTTTCTAAGGGACAGCTCCTCAATGGCTGTAAATTGTCATCGTGACATTGACTTCAACAGCACAATGGCAATTTCCTCCAGCTGAGGATCTGCCTGCTTATTTCCAGCCACACTAGACTGCTGTACAAATGTCTACTCCCTTCTTAGTAATGCTGAGTGATTGAAAATATGGAAAGGTAGGAAAAATTCAATATTTCAAATTTATGTCTGGAAATAGAGAGGATAATAAAATATGGTAATGGACAAGGTGTTACTAGAATGAGAATAAAATGCTAAATCCAGTTAAAACATGTTTTTACTCTTCACATGTAATTACAGTTTTGAGGCGGTACTGTATGCAACTAGTCTATTACTGTAAATCAGAATGGACAGATCTTGTTTTCATTGCTGTTGTGCTGTGAAAGGTGTGGTAGTGGGTGGTTGTTTACTTTTTCTTTCTTTCTTTGTGTAACCTTACAAAAAATAAACAGTGTTTGTAAATATTATAACTATTATGATGGTAGTCATAAAACTTAGTAATGGAGGCAAAAATGTGTGAAGTTTACAGACAGGACAAAAACAAACACATACTTGCCTACTTGATGCAGGCCTTTCATTTTATTCTGACTTAGGTTCCAAGCTCTAAAAGTCATATGAGTCATTATGATTTATTCAGAAGCAACACACAGGTTCATCAAGAGATTAAAATAAAAAAATCCCTTGCTTCACTTCGGTGCTTCATCCATTACCTGCAAAAAAACCCTCATATTTCTTGTTAGGAAAAACACAAAACCACATAATGGATTCCTCCAGGACATAAGAGTTATATCACACTTGATTAGTAAAGGCTGGTGGTTAATGGAGGTAGAAATTGTGATTTCTTACCCCCACCATTATTATTATTATTATAATACCTATGAAGCACTATAGTTGAATGAATCACTGAGTTTAATATGGGTTATGTATAATTTCAAGAAGAATCTGGTAATTGCAAAAGGAGACGGGAGAATTGCAGATGTGAATATGTTGACATTTACATAAGGTCTCGTGTACCTAGTGATGTTTCAGACATCCTCAATTATGGGTTAATCGGCAGAGCTGCACCATAAATGCCTTATATAGAGGAGACTAGAGTGCAAAAGATGTTGATTGACTTCATAGTGTATACAGTGTTGTTGTAGCCATGTCTGTCCCAGGATATTAGAGAGACAACGTGGGTGAGGTAATATCTTTTACTGGACCAACTCCTTTGATGAAAGAGACAAGCTTTCATACTTACACAGAGCTCTTCCTTGGGTTTGGGGAACGTACTCAGAGTGTCACAGCTAAATACAAGGTCCAACAAAATAGTTTAGCATAAATAGTCAGCACATATTCTAAGGGACCATTCAAGGTGAAGTGGCCCATTAACACCCTTGTGGTCATAGGACAAAAATGGGGGTTAGTAGGTTACAGAGTTTTGTAATAAGCTATAAATCCAGTGTCTTTATCAAGACCATGATTTTTAGTGTCTAGCAAAGTTATGAATCTAATGTAACAATCACATAGTGGAGGTTGTTTGGGGGGGGGAGGCTACGCATTTTGGATTATTCTGAGATTTTTAGTGAATACTTCCCAGTCTCCCCGAGGCTTCTCATTGAACCACCACACAGATAGTCTGAAGCCAGAAGCAACCATGTAACAGGCTTCACTCACTGCTGGGGTACCCCCTTGTGGCTGGGACTGGAGATCAGCTCTTGTCCAGTCTAGCACTCCCTTCCATCACTGTTTCGCCACGGCAAGTGCTTGGAGGCAGTGGGGAGGAGGGGGAACACAGTGCGCTCAGGGAAGAGGCGGGGCTGGGCTGGGGATTTGGGGAAGGAGTCCAATAGGGGCAGGGAGAGGGTGGAGACTTTGGGGAAGGGGTTGGAATGGGGGCGGGGCAGGGCGGGCAGGGCCAGGGGCAAGCACCCACTGGCACCAGGAAAAGTTGGCGCCTTTGCCGCCTCCAGGTGCAGCCAGGTACCATAACTGGTTAATGTGGGCCTATCTGGGGTACACCCCTCATCACAGACCACTAGATTATCGTGTTTGTCCTCCTGTATAACAGATTAGGTTAGTTCTCACGCTGTCGCTTGGACAGCACAGAGGACACCAGTGCACTTTGTGCCTTCATGATGTTCTGTCCCGAGCCATATCTGGCATAGTATGGGGTAGGATGCCTGTGAGGTACAGGTATCTGTTGACACCCTCTAGCCATCGAGGTTTAGGTTTTTGGGGGGGCCCTTTCTTACATGGTTTCATTGGGTTAAAGCCTAAGATGATTCTCACAGGGAAGATCATAGACATTCAGAGCAGATGACCATACCACCTTAAAGAGTGGCGGGCTACTGTTTGTGAGAACAGGACTTGTTTAGTTAGAAAACTGAGCTTTTCATTCAACTTGAATTCATACCATTTGATATTCTGCATCATTTGGAGATGCTTCATCTGAATGGTGTCCAACTTCTCAATCCTGAGAGCGAGGGGCAGTGTTTCAGTTACATAGGTCAGAATATATACCTCAGCTTTGTCTTTCTACTTATCAGCTATTCTTCTGTAGCTGCAGATGCTCTTAAATATCATCCGGAGAACAGTCAGTCCTGTCTGATGGGGGAAAAAGGCATTATTTTGCCATGTTGGAAATGAGACTCTGGTAACTATTGTGGCATTGCTCTTCTCTCCATCCCAGGAAAAGTTTTTCCTTCTGTTTTGTTGGCCCAAGCAACTGATATCTAAAGGAGCAAGAGAAAACGACAACAAGCTGCCTTCACTTGTGGCTGCTCCATGTCAGAGAAAATCTTCACATTGTACCAGGTTATCAAGAAGGGATGAGAGTTCAGTTGTTCACACTTGTGTATGTCAAGGCCACACTTGTTTCTATTGACAGGGAATCACTATGCTGATCTTGAAACTCACAAGCCTTCCTGACAAGCTCTGTGGAATGTTCTGTCTCCTAGATGATGACCGTCAAGTTATGTCCTTTGAAATAGGGAAAGAACCACCATCTTCTCAGTTAGGTCAGGCACTTGACAAGGATGTGTTGCTGCCCCAGAACTCTTCAATGCCTTCATAGACTACATGTTTGACCAGAAACTAAGTAAATGCATTTTAGTTGCTTTTTCTGATGACATTGCACTAGTTGTCAAATCATTGGACAAGCTAGTTGTGGCACTTAAAGCCCTGGAAAGCTAAACGGCTGAAAATTAATTGGGGTAAAATCAAAATTCTTCCAGTCAGTGATTTTGTACACTTACTATAGCATCTTAGTGAGTGACCACCAAATCAAGATTGTTGGGGATTTTACCTCAGCTCCATTGTCGATAACATAGTTGGCACAGAGAAAGAACTTGAAGCCTGCACTGCAAAAAGCATCATCAGTAATGGCACATCTCCTCAAGACTGTCTCTTGCAAGCTGAACACTTTAGATAGACTAAAGCATATAATTCCTGGGGAGACTAAACTACTGTGTCCCACAGGCAAAGAACAGGAGAGATCGAGGTGCCACCAATGCCTGAGGCCCATTCAGTGGCAAAGAACTGATTAGGTGACCAATGATCTTAGCAAGAGATTCATGCCCCAGGCTACAGAGGAAGGCATGAAAACCCCTAGGTCCTTGCCAGTCTGATCTGGAGAAAACTGCTTCCAGCCTCACTCATTTTTGTCTCCCCATTAATAACTACATTTTGAGACCTGTCAGTGAGCCAGTTTTGTGCCCTGTCTATGCCATATAATGCAAATTTTCAATCAAGATGTCACACAGTGCTAAATCAAATGATTTGGACAAATCCAAGTATGCTGTATCACCACAGTTGCCTTGTTCTTATCAAGAAGAAACACAGATTTGTTTGACAAGACCTACCTGCCATGAGATCATGCTGACTGGCAGTAATTATATATTTAGCCTTCAATTCTTTGTTGATGGTCTTGAATTAACTGTTCCATTATTTTACATGAGATTGATGTCATGCAGACTGATTTATTGTCCCCTGTGACATCCCTTTTTAAAATATTGGAACTACATTGACAGTCCTCCAATCCTTTGGAATTTTCCCAGTTTTCCAAAATATGTAAAAAATTGACATTTGTAGTTTGGAGAACTCATCTAGCTCCTTTAAGACTCTTGGGTGTCAGTTATCTAGGCCTGTAGTGAGGCGAGACACACCGGTACAGTGTCTCCTGCTGGTGATCCTGGGAATTAGCTTGATTTCAGTCCAGAGCGCCCTCTGTAGGCCGGTGGCTCACCTGCCTCAGGCCCCCCATGTCCCTCCCAGACCCTGGTGCCCCTCTACCTCAGGGTTCTGCCCCCAGCAGTAATCCACAATCTGGGTCTCCCCATCCAGGGGAACCCCCGCCCTCTAAGCCCACCTTGCCTCAGTGGCTACTGCCAGTCATCATCCAGCCCCTGCTCACTGGGGTAGACTGCAGTCTGTAAACCACTCATCACTGGCAAGGGACCTTCTACCTCTGCAACCCTAGTATCTGCTTTAGGCCTTTACCAAGGCCTGTAGCGTTGCCAGGCTAGAGCTCCCCAGCACTGCTCTGTCCCAAGTACCCTGCTTTCCCAGGCAGCCAGGTCCTTCTCTCTCAAGAGCTAGAGAGAGACTGACTTATCTCTTGGCTTACAGCCCTTTTATAGGGCCAGCTGTGGCCTGATTGGGGCATGGCCCTAGCTGTGGCCGCTTCCCCAATCAGCCTAGCCTTTTCTCTCAGGAGCGGGGTAACTGCCCACTACAGGGCCGTATTGATTTGAAAATGTTTAATTTTAGCAAATGCTGCCTCACGTACTCTTTTGGTACAGATGATAAACTTTCTATTCCATTCACAACATCATATGAAATAGAAATTGAAATGCTTCATTTCAAATTCAGAATAGAATTATCTATTGACCAGTTCTGCCTTTTCTGCATCACTATTGAATATTTTGCCATCTGCATCTAGCAATGGCCATATACATGATCTAGTATTTTTTGTTTTGTTTTAAAAATGCCTTCTTATTGTCTTTAGCCCTGTTGACTATTGGTATTTCATTGATTCCTTTAGCTTCCCCTCTCAGTCACTGACATTTTAAAACTTGTAACTTATATTCATTGCCTTTTGTGTCCCCTCTTTGTATTTTGACTTCCATCCTTTATATATCTACTTCCATATCTCTTTTTAACCAAGATGTCGTCTTGCCATCAGGGGCAAGAATGGTAATCAATGTTTGCTTAAACTCGTGGGATTAAAATTAATCGAACAAATACTAGGGAAGAATTATCTTTTTCCATAATTATTAGGTGAATTTAGTTCTTCTAAAAGCTGCTGCACTGATATCCCTGGAGATTGTCATCTTTCTATTCCTGATCCATGTACAATTCATACACTGAAAGCTCCTCTCTCTAATAAACACTCAGGACTTCAAGAGCCGCTTTTATGGCTAAGGATTAGTTCAATCTCCAGGTCCATTCCGTATCTGGTATCTACTGAGACTGACAGCAAAGTTGTGATGATGGTTTTTGTAATGTGGATGCTAATACAATTTTAACTGAATTAAAATGCCATTTCACATTGGACAGTAAATTGCTATTTAATGATAATAACTTTCAATCACTACCAAAGTGTGCTCAATTAAAATCAGTGACATAGACATGATAGGGCTGTGATCAGAAGATACGGGGTGAAATCCTGGCTCATTAAAGTCAGTGGAAGTTTTGCCATTGACTCCTATATTCTTTTTCTATGTTTCTTACTATTCCAAAACTGTAGCTTTTTCATCTCATACACTTAAAAAAGTCATTACTATTTTGACTTCATTCCATTCCATGCTGTTTTCTGACTGTTTCTACTTTACATTAAAGTTTTCTGATTCAGGGATCTCATTGTAACAGCTTTTCAGTTAATAGTCTGAGTATTGAGCTCTCATACTGAACTTGTCCTACTTCACTGTACATTAGACCATTTCAACAGAGACTGAGTCTTTAGCTCTTTGGATAATGATCTCTTGGATTCAATTATATGAAGAAAATGTTAGATCACCTCTTGCAGTTCACAAATTCTTATAACTTTAAGTTTATTTAGAAAGATGAATACAATGCCTTCTATTAAAGAATTATTCCTAAAATGCTCCCATTGATATGATTGGACAAGGTAGTTCTAGTTTTCACCAGCACAGGTACAATACAACAGTCCCTGCCCTGTTGTGTCTTTGTATCTCAAGTCTGATTTGGAGAGCTACCTCAAGGATTTATAGTCTATGTTCATTCAATAGTTTCTGCTGGGGACTTTCTGCTGAGACTGGAAACAAAAGCGTCGGTTGTGCTGGTGCTGGGAATTTGCTGTGTGGTCAAACTGTTTTCTGGCATTTATTTTAATTTTTATCTTTTTTTTAATCTATTCCTCTTTTACTGTCTCATCATTTTCTATGCCTCCTTTCTCTCCCTATTAATAATGCAAAACAAACATGTTTGTGTTTCTTCTTGGCTCAAATGTTTGCAGAAGAAAATGAGAAATTTTTAAAATGTGATTCTAAACTCGTAAATCATAGAAACCAGTTTTAAGTGAAGTTTAGTCACTACTGTCTTCGACTCTTTTCCATGTGACCCTGCAAATATTCTGCAAACTCCCCCCATGGTTCTCAGTGAACACTAGTTTAATTTCAATAACTAGCAATGCAGAAAATAGCATATTAACTTTAATTTCCTACTTCCTGTAACAGGGGCTCGCCCTTAAGGGCTGGAGACCAATCAACCCTGATTACTGAAAAAGCCACACCTGGGAGGAATCAGGTGATTTCCCTATTATTAAAAAAAAAAAATTAAAAAAAGCAGCAGGAGCCTGTAAATGAGGGAAATGCTCAAGGACCTGAGACTGCTAGGAGTGAGCAGGCTCAAGCAGAGTGTCAGGACTGGGACTCTAGCCAGGTAGGGCCTGGGAGTGGCCCTCCAAATCAGGGAAGGCCCTAGGAAGGAAGGCCTGGGAGAAGGGAGAGAACCCTTTGTTTTGTGCAGATTTTTGGTTGAACTTTGTTTTGGGATTTTGAGTTTTGTTAGGAGGTTATTTATATTAATAAACCCAATCCTCAAGGAGGCTATTTTTGACCTTGTGATGTATAAAGTGGTGGGGTAGCTCCCTTTGATGGACACCCAGCCAGCCAGTTAGCTGTAAAATCCCTCTTGGTAGCTGTTCTTTATTTGTATTACCTGTAAAGGGTTAAAAAGTCCATGTCTCCCCACCCCGAAGAAGAAGAAAAAACAGTGGGTACCTGACCAAAGGAGCCAATGGGAAGGCTAGAACTTTTTAAAATGAGGAAAAAAACTTTCCCTAGGTCTGTGTCCCTGCAGCCCAGAGAACAGAGCACCAATGCTATAAGCCGAAATGCTGTGTAAGGCTTGAACCAGGTATGAAAAAGTATCTTCCATACCTAGAAGAAATAATTTGGATACAGAATGTTTAGACAGATGCTATCAGGGTTATTTTGGCTTGTGGATCTCCTCTGTGCTAACCCCAGATGCCTTTGTTTGCTTGAAACCTTTAAGCTGAACCCCCAAGAAAGCTAGTTTGGGTGCTAAATTTTTGGAATTGCTCTTTTAAAATCTAGGAAATGACTAAGTTCCAGATGTATTTTCTTCCTTTTTGTTTTAATAAAATTTACTTTTTTAAAGAAGGATTTGGATTTTTGGTGTCCTAAGAGGTTTGTGCATGTTGTTTGATTAGCTGGTAGCCACAGCTAATTTCCTTTGTTTTCTTTTTCAGCCCTTCCCTGGAAGGGAGGTGAAAGGGCTTGAGGATACCCCACAGGGAGGAATTCCCAAGTGCTCCTTCCTGGGTTCAAAGGGGGATTTTTCCAGTTGGGTGGTGGCAGCGTTTGCCAAGCCAAGGTCTGAGAGAAGCTGTAATCTTGGGAGTGTAACACTTGCCTGGAGTGGCAAGTATTAATTTTAAAATCCTTGCGGGCCCCCACTTCCTGCACTTGAGGTGCTAGAGTGGAGATTCAGCCTTAAAAGACCTCAAAAAGCCTGGATAAAATTTTACTTGAACAGTTCACAAGGGTGCACTTGGGAGGTGGCTGGTCCTATCGTTCTTCCTTGTTCTACTGTGATATTTTTTGTTGCCCTAAACAAAAAAACCCCCCAAAATTCAATGTAATAAATGTTACTTAAGCTCATAGACTTTAAGGCTAGAAGGGACTGTCATGATCATCTAGTCTGACCTCTTGCCACAGAACCTCACCCACCCATCCACTCTTGTAATAGACCAGAGGTTCTCAAACTTCATTGAATTGCAACCCCCTTCTGACAACAAAAATTACTACACGAACCCAGGAGGGGGGACCGCAGCTTGAGCCTGCCCAAGCCCCGCTGCCCCATGTGAGAGGGGGCAAACCCGAAGCCCCAGGGCTTCAACTTCAGGTGGGAGGCCTGTAATCTGACCCCGCCACCCAGGATTGAAGCCCTCGGACTTTGGCTTTGGCTCTGGGTGGTGGGGCTCAGGCTTCAGCCTTGGCCCTGGGCTGTAGGGCTCGGGCTTCAGCTTCGGCCCCAGGCCACAGCAAGTCTAAGCCAGCCCTGGTGACCCTATTAAAAGTTTGAGAACCGCTGTAATAGACCCATAACTTCTGGCTGAGTTACTGAAGTTCTCAAATCATGATTTAAAGACTTCAAGTTAGAGACTCCACCTTGGTTGAACATGAATCTTTTACCCCTTTTTTGACCACTCCAGAAAAGACTAAATTTGACACTTTTGCTTTATGAGCACATTGTTTCATGAAGCTCCATAAAGGGGCCGTGTTCAGAGCTTTGGCAGAGGACAGATATAATGGTGGCTTTTGTACATTCAGGTCTGCTGCAGGTTATGCAAAGAAGAGACATTCTTTATCCTCTACTTCATTCATCTGCAAGATGGGGAACATTCTAGCACCTTTTATTTCATTTACATGACTGACTGATTGAAAATAGAATTTGGCTGAAGGTAGTCAAATACAGGTACTGTTTACTGATCTGCTTGTTATACCGATCTAAAGGAAAGATGTCTAGTTTTCCACAGTGCACAATTTCTGGAACTTCACTTCACTGGATATTTTCAGCATCTGGCTCATGGTTAGGTATCATAATTTTAGATTACTTTATTGGCCTGATTAGTACTAAGTATAAGATTAGCTCTAAATATGCAGGTGTTGTAAAGTGTTACATGGTGGATGAGCCAGATATAAATTGTTATGAAAATCAAAGCCCAATTGTTATTTAACAGTCTTGCTGCCTTGAAATTATGATATTATTAACCTTTATTCTAAAGTAGTCAAGCTTACATTTGCATATTTTTACCTGTCATTAAGTAAAAATGGTCATGAAACAACATGCGAGATTTGAATATCCCTACAGTTTGGATTCACGCTTCATAAATGGCCTTTAAGATATAACAATTTTTTTGTTAGATTAGTGGGAAGCATGTGCTATGTGGTTATACCACAGAAATAGAATTTTGGGAAAAAAGGGCTTTGTAAATTGAAGACACCCAAAGATAAATGCTTCAAAATTGTGCTTGAATCCAAAAACTATGCAGAAAATAAATGGTTTGTCACCCATGAAAAATAAGCACTTAATTCCTTCTGCTCTCCCAAGGTATGTATGGTTAACAAGCTCTCTTGGCATACCTCCATCATTTGCTATTTAATAGGCAGAATAATTAGTTTTAGATGTTCCGTTCACAGTAGAAAAGAATATTGATGGAATAGCTAAACTCATAATAGCCCATCCAGCCTGATGTAATCCTGAGCCAAAAGGGATGTAAGCAACTCAATTATAACAGAAGTTCAGTGAAATGTTACAACTGTTGCTTACTGCTCAAGAACATACTGCTTTCCAGTAATCAACCATCTGTCAAGTAGAAACTACAGAAGTTCCATACCAAGATTTTTTTGAATAATCTACTCAGCCATAAGAGGCGGTAGGAACCCAGTCCTCCACCTATTGACATCAATGGGAATTAACATCAAAGATGCAGAACTGGGCACTAAGGCCTCAGCTCTGCAAAGACTTATGCATGTGTTTAACTTCACACTTATAAGTAGTCCTAATAAATTCAGTGGGACTACTCTTGAGTTTAATGTTAAACATGTGCATAAAACTTTGCAGGAGTCTTCAGTTGAATCTGTGTTTGATATTTACATGGGGATTCAAGTTTTGACTCAGCAAGTGGCCAGGATAATGCCATCTTCATCCGGATAGCCTTCACTTGCATCAATATTATAACTGATGTTTGGTACAAATTGCCCTTCAAGGGGTGACCATTAGGCTTCTAGGTTACTTAGGCATGTTTTTCATTAGGCATGTCCCTAGGTAGCAGATAGGGGAACATCCTGCAGATGCCAGACATCTGCAAATACCCTATTGGACCAACTGGTGGCGGCATCTCTCAGCAGGGCATGCTGGGGCAGCTGGTGGCACAGCTACCCCTTTAAAGTGCCACATAGGGCCTATGACTAGGATGCCAAAGAGAATAAAGACCTCCTCCTTAAAATAAGTCTTGCCGGTGCATGTGGGATTTGGTAGTGTCGGTAAGCAGTTCACACAGGAAAAGAGAAACTCAGATTTCAAACCAAGGGTGTTCAGGCTTGGACAACTAGACTATAAAGTTCATCCAATAGATATGCTCATGTGAACATGCCTACCTTGAATGGGGAAATGGCAAAGAAGCATTTGGTATAAATTAACACTTTTCTTTTTTCTTTTCTTGCCTCATTTCACCTTTGTTCCCTTTTTTACTCAAGACATAAGTTACTTTTTATATTCAAAGACTGTGTCACCTCCTTAGTGAAAAAAATGGTCACTTATTAATATCAATGGACTGACTTTTGTCTGAAAACTTCAAGTTAGACTTTTATTAGTCATTTAACAAAGACACTTGTGATTGCAGGGATGTCTAAATGTGCATGTGAATATAAAAGAGGAAATGCTTGTTGGGTCTCTCTTAATTTGAAACAAAAATTGATGCACCTTAGAGACTAACCAATTTATTCGAGCATGAGCTTTCGTGAGCCACAGCTCACTTCATCGGATGCATACTGTGGAAATTGCAGAAGACATTATATACACAGACACCATGAAACAATACCTCCTCCCACCCCACTTTCCTGCTGGTAATAGCTTATCTAAAGTGATCATCAAGTTGGGCCATTTGCACAGTGTGGGGAGAGTGGTCAGTTTGGATGAGCTATTGCCAGCAGGAGAGTGAGTTTGTGTGTGGGGGGGCGGGGGGTGAGAAAACTTGGATTTGTGCTGGAAATGGCCCACCTTGATTATCATGCACATTGTAGGGGGAGTGGTCACTTCGGATGAGCTATTACCAGCAGGAGAGTGAGTTTGTGTGTGTATGGGGGTGGGGGAGTGAGAAAACCTGGATTTGTGCTGGAAATGGCCCACTTTGATTTTCATGCAGGTTGTAAGGAGAGTGGTCACTTTGGACAGGCTATTACCAGCAGGAGAGTGAGTTTGTGTGTGTGGTTTTTGGAGGGGGGTGAGGGGGTGAGAGAACCTGGATTTCTGCAGGAAATGGCCCACCTTGATTATCATACACATTGTGAAGACAGTGGTCACTTTGGATGGGCTATTACCAGCAAGAGAGTGAGTTTGTCTGTGGGGGGGCGGAGGGTGAGAAAACCTGGATTTGTGCTGGAAATGGCCCAACTTGATGATCACTTTATATAAGCTATTATCAGCAGGAAAGTGGGGTGGGAGGAGGTATTGTTTCATGGTGTCTGTGTATATAATGTCTTCTGCAATTTCCACAGTATGCATCCGATGAAGTGAGCTGTAGCTCACGAAAGCTTATGCTCAAATAAATTGGTTAGTCTCTAAGGTGCCACAAGTCCTCCTTTTCTTTTTGCGAATACAGACTAACATGGCTGTTACTCTGAAACCTGTCAAAAATTGATGGTGTAGCATCACTTGCTTAAAAATAAGGGTTAACATGAATTTAGCTGTTAACTGAAATCAGTTTGTTCTTACCCTTAGTAGGGAAAGTGAGTCTATTCCTATAAGAACAAGGGTATATTGAACTGAATACTCCTAGATATGACCATTTAATTGGTTAAACATCCCACAGAAGTGCCTGGGTGACAAAGGATTCTAAATCTTATTTTCAAAAATGCTTTATGTATGTTAACACTGCAGAGAAAGATATGTGGCAGTGAACCTCAGAGCCTGGGTCAACTGATAAGGATTTACAGGGTTCATGGTACAGGGCTAAAAATAGAAATATAGACATTTAGGCTGGAGCCCAGACTCTGAAACCCAGCAAGTGGGGAGAGTCTGAGCCCTGGCTCCAACCAGAGCCCAAACATTTACACTGCTATTTTTAGCCCTTTCGTGAGAGCCCCATAAGCCCTAGTCAGTTGACATGGGCTCTGAGATTCACTGCAGTGGTGTGTGATTTTTGCTGTTTTATCTATCTAATCTATTTTTTCAGGGTAAATGTACTCCTGGACATTTAGTGACAAAGTTCTATTGATTTTTTTTAAAAGACTTAGGCTCTTAAGTGCTTAAGACCCTTTTGAAAATAAATGGGATCTAGGTGTCTAGGTTATTCAGAGTATGTCTACACAGCAATAAAACACCTTTGGTACCTTCCCCACTTTCGGAGTCCCAGAACCCAGGCTCCAGCCTGAGCCTGAATGTCTGCACTGCAGTTTTGTAGCCCTTCAGCCAGAGCCCCATGAGCCCAAGTCAACTGACATGGGCCAGCTGCAGGTGTTTCACCGCAGTGTAGACATACCTTTAGGTGTTTTTGAAGATTTTACTCTTATAGGTTTTGCCATTATAGATGGAACTGGTAGCTCCATCTATGGTGAAATTTTCCAGACATTTCCATAATACCCTATTTTCAGTTGTTTATAACGTTACCAAACTTTAACCATTTGGGCTGAAACTTTCCATACTGGGTGTCTGCCTTAGGCTGATTTTTTTCTTTTCTTTTGGAAACTTCAGCTAAAGTGGTTCAGCCATGTCCAATATTAGGGAAAATATGTTGCTGTGTCCATGTTAAAAAAAATGCATAATACCATTCACTGAAAAGCTCTAATCCCTCCAGGTTTTGGTGCAAGGCCTTCAGATTTGGCTGGGAGTCTCCCACGGTCAGTGATGTGACCTTTTCTCTTCCTGTAAAAAGATGCCCAAATTTAGTCAAGTTATAAGCCTTTGCAAACTGTTTGAATGTGATCAGTAGAGACTTGTTAGAGTTGCACAGATAAATTCTCTGAAGATTCTGCCAGTATTTAGCTTACTCCAGCCCAGTGGTGCAGAGACTGAATAGGACTTTTCCTGCTATTGGGACAGAGATGAGGAGGCCTGAAGACTTGAATTGGCTAGGCAAGGAGACTGGGACTGGGACAAAGAAGCCCTAGTAACCTTAATTCTGACATTTCCTAACTTCTAAGTGTTTGACTTTGCAACCTTAATTTTCTTTTATCAATTTTTTGGATGTAGTTAATGTATACATTGAATGAGATACTCCTTCCCATATTTGTGTCTCACAAATGTTCTAGTTGAGGAGAGGAGGAAAAAGAAGCAGCTGAGAAAGACGCTCAGGAAAGGAAAGGAGAGCATATCATATTTAAGAATGAGAAAGAAGTTAGCCAGAAAAACTGTAGTACCCATCACTACAAAAAGTAGTTTTCCCTCTGCTGATACTTACACCTTCTTGTCAGCTGTTGGAAATGGGCCACCTTGATTGCATTGGCCTCATCAGCACTACAAAAGTAAAAAGAAAAGGAGTACTTGTGGCACCTTAAAGATTAACAAATTTATTTGAGCATAAGCTTTCATGAGCTACAGCTCACTTCATCACATTAAGGAATACAAGTTAAAGAATTAGGATCTGAGAGAACTTTGTCAAGCAAGAGCTAAACTAGAGACAAAAAACTGTAAGATGGTATCTCATAAGCATAGAAACGTATATAAAAGGCACGCATCTGATGAAGTGAGCTGTAGCTCACGAAAGCTTATGCTCAAATAAATTTGTTAGTCTCTAAGATGCCACAAGTACTCCTTTTCTTTTTGTGGATACAGACTAACATGGCTGTTTCTACAAAAGTAATTTTCCCTCCCTTGGTATTCACCCCTTCTTGTCAACTGTTGAGAATAGGCTACTTCCACCTTAATTGAATTGGCTCGTTAGCACTGACCCCCATAACTGCCATCTTTTCATGTGCTATAATATATATTCTGCTTACTGTATTTTTCACTCCATGCATCTGATGAAGTGGGTTTTAGCCCATGAAAGCTTATGCCCAAATAAATTTGTTAGTCTCTAAGGTGCCACAAGGAGTCCTCATTGTTTTAGTATAGAGAGAATATTTCCTGGGTAGAAAAGGTTTTGAAGCAGCAGATCATTCATTTAAAAATGTGGACTAAAGAATGGGAAGGAGATTTAACTACTGAAACTGATTTGACAAGTGAGCATTTGAAACAGATAGATATGTTAGACCACTGGAAAAGAAGAGAGGGAGTAAAAAATAAAATCTTGCCAGATAAAAGTGAATCACTTTGGAAGTTGCTTTAGCACCAACTGGACAACATTAAGGAATACAAATTAAAGAATTAGGATCTGAGAGAACTTTGTCAAGCAAGAGCTAAACTAGAGACAAAAAACTGTAAAATAGTATCTCATAAGCATAGACATGTATATAAAAAGGTATTGGCAGAAGCCACACAAGAAAAGAGAATAAAGAGATAAAGCTGACAGAAAGCTATTGAGCTTGAAGAAAAATTAGAGGCTCAAACTGAGGAAAATGAGGATACATCTGATTTACAGGAAAGTGTTGCAGATGTACAGAGATTTTAATCAACAGACTGGAAAAGAGTCTGAAGAATGTGCTACTAAGGTGCTACATTGAAAGAGATGCTGAGATTAAAATACTTAAAGAGAGCATGCAGAGGGTAGATAAGCTGCTCCTGTGGTTTCTATGAAAGAGAGACCAGAGAAACCCCACCTACAAAACTGTTCCAATCAACAGCTGAATTTAATCTTTGTATGATCGCAGCTATTGTGTAGAGGATCTTAATGAAACTCTGAGAAGGTATGAGATAGACTTTACAAAAGACTAGTTGCAAGGATAACCATAAAATGAGTCTCATAAACTGACAGCAGCTCCACAGGTAAAAAGCAGTGTTGAAACTTTGCCAGAAGTAGTTGCAGGACATTTAGAAAGGGTTTGCACTGAGCTGCTGAAAAAAAAGAAAACACTGGAAGACTTGGACTACAAAGGGCGTGAAAGATAAATCTCCTCCAAATCCTTTATATCTAGCCAAAATTGATACAGTATATTGCGAAAACCAGGTTTAATCCTGATAAATCAATCCCCTGTGCTCTGCCAATGATGCCAGCATTCACTATCCATTTCCACTTCTCACACCAGGCTGCCCTCTCTGCATGGAGCATCCTTGCTGAGCTCATTTCCTCGGCCCCCTACCCTCTCCACATTTAAATTCCTTTAGAGCACACTTTTCTGCCGTGCCCCCTACAAGGAATCTCGTTGTTTTACACAGACATGTTTTGCCAAGCTGGGGCCAACCACCATCTCAACCATTCTATTTATATGTGGGAGACTGTTCCACTGACCCTTGTCTGTCCTTGGATTGTGAGCTCCTCAGGCAAGGACTGTGCCCTCTTGTTTCTCTGGAAAGCACCTACCATAACCAATAAGAAGAAGCATGAATTATTAGTTTGTCTGAAGATTTAAGGATGATATGAAGCACTATTTGCTTATTTCAACACCACATTTTCCACTAGCAGAAATAGCCAAGAGGTTGTTGTCCAGCAAGTATTTCAGAAAAAAATGTTTTATAAAAATACCCACTCTCCCAAAACAAAACAAATAAAAACACTAAATACAGGCAGCTTTAAGTAACAGGTGTTGCTGAAGTCCGTGGGGGACTGCCAATGGGGAGCAGTGGAGAGGGCAGAAACAACCACCCCATTACCCTAAGTTCAAAGCAAGGAAGAGAAACTGAAATTTAAATTCAGAGCCTATTTGTAATATATTGACAATTGCAGGGGCTCCCAAAAGGCTGTTGCAGCAGTGGGGAATCACTGGAAGACATAATGCGAATCGTTAGCTGGCCAGCTATATGGTTGCTTTTGTGCCCTTTTTTTTTTTTTTTTTCTGATTCTGCCCCCTAATGTTTTGTCTTTGTATTCCATCAGAATGTCTGTGAGTAGTGATATTTCTGCTGCTAATGCCATCTAATTCAGAAAACATTAAATTGGACAAGGGAAATAGTCAGTAGCGATTGTATGGGCAACAAAAAGACTTGATAAATGAAGGATCTGCTCTACATTTGTTGTACTGGTGAATTTACATACCAACCTACTGAGAATTTACTCAAATTATGATGAAAACCTTAGACACCTAAAGGACTGTTAATTCAGGGTTAGGGCCCAGTCCACTGTCAATTGAAATCAGTGGGATTGCTTCCATTGTCTACAAGTCCCTAATCAGGAAGACTGACAGAAGTATCAATGACTTGATTAAGTTCCTGATATCAGTCAATTTAATTTTAATTAGGATAGATCCAACTACTTTCTATGTACAGTCAAGAGAACTGAGTCAAACAAAAGGTGATACAACCATGTAAGCTGTAGCAAGACCATCAAAACCTAAAGCTATAGGAGATCTTACTATGCTACCTGTAAGTGCCATTGTTGGTATGTTCCAATAGATTTCCCCAAATAATTGGCAAGCGTGTTACTTAGCATCAGCTGAATAGCTTGAGATATTAGCAACACATTTGTTAGCATGTCATTGATTGGTTGCTGACATAAGTACTGTACTATTCTTGGAGAACCCAGACTGTGCTTTCAGAGCCGTGGGCTCAAATTGACAATATTTGATAATGAGAGTTTTTTAGAGGTCAATTTGTTACCTACTTGCAGACTGTGATAATTTAACAGCTTTTAGCAGCAAGCCTCAGATTTTTTTATTTTCTGCTTTTATCTTGCAATTCAGTATATTTTTAAATGAAATAATGCATATTTTACAGCAATGTCTTTCTGTAAGGGGTAAATTTGTGGGGCCTTTAGTTGCTTGTCTTCTGTTAGACAACTTCATTTTTCACATCACTTGGAGAAGTAAGTGGGAGGTAAAACTAACATTTTACATATCTGCATCAAGAAAACAACTTTCCACAGATAAACAAATAGATACAACAAACTTACAATTATTGTTATATGTATTAAAGCAGCAAATATGGGTCCCATTATTGGGGGGTGAGATTGGGGTACCTTTTACCAACACACAGTAAGTGACAGCCAGTGTGCAAAGCACATATCATCTAAATAGAGAAGACTAAGGTTGGGAGTGGAAAGGGGGCAAAGTGACTTACCCAAGAATATGAAGTAGCTCAGTGGAAGAGTCAGGAATAGAATCATGCTCGCCTAAATCTCATCCCAGTGCCCTTTCCACTAGGGGTAATTTTAAATTGAAAATCAGTTTGGGTGATTAGCACTCAGGTGTAAGTGCCCAGATTGTCATAGCTTAGGTGTGAGCAGCCACACTGCAAAGCCATACTTATGTGGCCACTCAGCTGTACTCGCTCATGGAAGGTTCCTTCCGAAGTTATAGCACCTCACATTACTCTTAATACTACAGTTAGCTGAGCAGCTGTATGAGTCTTTTCCAGTCAACAGTGGGAGAAATTGTCTTGGGCACATACGGAGAATTGGGAGAAGGGAATGGAAGACTAAGGCCACTCTAGTGGTTAAACAGCATCCACAATAAAAGTGAGTGATTCTCTAGTCTGCGTGTAAGCAGTACTCAGATTTTAGTAGGGACAGGCCAGTGTTAGCCCAAGTGTTAGAAATTTTATGTGTAGATGGGAGTGGGGTTATGGACAACACGAGTGTAAGAGCTCGAGTTAATTCTGAGGTGAACATGAAGACAAGCTCTAGGATGCACTGCTTCCCAAGAGGCATATGCTATATTCTGTGTTTTGAGTGACTAGGTGAAATCCTGACCCTGTTGAAGTCAATGGCCTCCCATTAACTTCAGAAGGGCCAGAATTTCACCCATTATGCTTACAAAATACACTATATGCAGTAATTGTAAAGTACTCATCACTGTAGTATGTAGATTTCTTGCACAGCTGACTCACTGGGATTTTAGCTTTATGTTGTCAGAAAGCTACACAGCCACTACTCATGCTCTATTTCTTTCTTGGCTAGGGAATTCAGTCTCCAGGGCTGACAAGTTGGAACCTTTCAGAAGCTATAAATAATTAAGGCATGGGTCTTAATTTGGATTTTTCTCCTCTCCTTCAAATGACTTAGGTATACAAAGTGTTACTCTGAGCACTCCTTAGATTTAAAAGGCGTTATTATTGGAGTAGGTATAATGAAAGTGAGTACAAGTGATAGTTGTAATGCTAAAGCTAGAGTTAAGGTCTATTGCACATAGCATCTTTCTGCATGTAATTGTATAACTATGTTTTGCAAGGTAGTATTAGTATCAATCAAAATTCAGCATTTGGTAAAATCTCTACTTTGCAGTGCCATTATTTTTAACATTTTCTGGTTAGTGTGGCTGCCTTCAGAGTATCTGCATTCTCCTAACCATTTATAAAGCTCAAATGAGACCCGACAACGAATGTATAAGCAGTTGTCTCTTTTATCATTGCATATTGTGCAAAATTGCTAGAGCCCATCTTCGCATTTACAGGCTGTGTTAGAGTTATTGTAGTTATCAGTCAGCATCATGATTCCCTTTAGCAGCCTGTTATGATGGGATATTGGATTTAAATGGGATATAAAATCCAATCTGAGTTTTCATGCAGTGTGTGTTGACAAAACATTGCGTTTTTTTATTCCCATAAATCTACTGAGATTGCTCTGTTGCAAGGAAATAGGTAAAGAATAAGTAGCTGAGCTATGATTATCCTTTGAGGACACAATACTCTAGAAATTAATTGCTCCAGGGATGCTGCAAGACACTGGGGAACATAGCTAGTCACTCCTAAACTGCAAATCTAAGTAATCTAAAAAACTCTACATGGAAGTTTTCCAGAAATGAATGTACTAGTAATTCCATTTTCCACCATTGTAAATGTGTTTTATTTTATACCAAGTAGTGACTACAGATACTGGACTATCATTTCTCAAGCAACCTCAGCTCAGTATGACTCCTCCGCCCCCAGCATTGTTAAATTGATATAGTTTTTAAAGGCTACTTCCACTGTTGCCAGGCTACCTGATTCCACTTTGCTGATTGGAACCTCTGGAAACTGCATTCCCCCTTTTAGTGCCATGTCTGGAAGTGTTGATTAAGCACAGTTAGGGATTAATGGCTCAGAGAAAATAGCATAAACCAGAAGTTCAGGCAGGACTGGGGTTCTTCTGAACAGTTCACCTAACTTTCTACAAGCACTAAAAGAGAAGAGGGTACAGGGGGTGAGTTCTTTACCTTTCCATATTAGACTCAAGCTTCTCTTTAATCAGCAATGATTGAGTTCCCTTGAGTTGTACATTTGTTACAATACGTTGCCCTGTTTTCTCTCATAAAGAACATGTGATCACTACTACTGACTGACTAAGAATTGGACACATCCCATTAGATTTATTTGTTACAATGCCTGTTCCAATGCTATCCTGACCTGCTGCTTTTTCTCATCCATTTCTTACATCCTGTCTTGTAGATTGTAAGCTCGTGGGGCAGGAACTGTCACTTATTACATACTTGTACAGTGCCTACAACTGTGGGCCCAACTTGGTCAAGGCCACTAAGTGCTTCCGTATTATAAATGTTGCATTACAATACAATTAATTATTATTATTATTATTTTCCCCAGTAGAAAGCATTTGAGATTTGACTTGAGTCTAGTTTGAGTCACTTGTTTAAATTATCTGCACTGTGCAAACAGGGTCAGATTTTACAACATCAGGTGCTCAGTAGAGCTGGCTGGGAATTTTCTGTTGGAATGATTTTCTAACAGATAATGCAGTTTCTCCAGAAATTAAATTTTCCACAGGAAAATCTTAATTTTTCGCTCAAACTTTTGATATTTTTTCCATTGGGAAAAGTTAAATGTAATTTTGGGTCAGTTTGATCTGAACTGGAATATTTAATTTAGATGAACTGACCTGAAACATTTCATTTTGAATCAGTTCATTAAACTGTATTTCTCTATTGGCATATTGCCTTATGGAAGTTTTAGTTAGGCATCCAGTTTCTCTGAGCTGAGCTCCCCGAAGGATTACATCTCCCATAATGCAATGTGGATTGCCCTCCAACCAAGCTCTCTGATGCACCATGGGAGATGTAGTCTAGCCAGGGAGCTTAGTCCAGAGGGGAGAACAAAGGCACTATGACCCTGCACTCCCATATGGCAATGCACCACTAAAGGAAAATGCAGTTTAATAATGAACTGAATCTAAAGAAAGCATTTTAGACCAACTCAATAAATTGAAATAAAACATTTTCATTCCAGTAATGTTGAAATCTTTATTTCCAAATTTAACTTTTTTCAGAATTTCCAATCTATAAAATTTGATTTAGCCTAATTTGAAGGGAAAACAAATGTTGGAATTTCCCACAGGACAGAAATTCTGAATTTTGCTCCGCTGTAGTCCTCATTTCTTCAGTCAAAGGGAGTACTTCTATTTTTTTTGAGAAGTAATAATTAAATTCTATACAATTTATGGAACAATCTGAGCAAGAATATAGATAGTAGAACAGTTTCCATGGTGAAAGTTCTGAGCAAGATTTTTGTCCTCATAAAACAAGCAGAGTATCCTCTTCTGAAAATTCATTTGTATTCTGAGTCATGGGCAACACTATAACATATCAGGTGTCTGGTAGCAAAAATATGAGGATGAGCTGAAAGTATGAATAACGTGCACATATCGAAGAAAAGCTATCCTTCTAGAGCGAATTGGTGTAAAGTCCTCAATGCAGCCCATTTGTCTAAGTTAATGATTCTTAGTTTCCTCATTATATATCATTCCTCTTTGAAGATTTTGTCACAGTTGCAGGCTGCACAGCTGCTTTGCTGTCTCTTTTGTGGTTTCTCTGGATACATCTACACAGCAAGCATTATCCCATGGGTGCAAGTCTCAAACCCCAGGTCTGCAGACTCAAGTCACAGGGCTTGTGTTACAGCCCTAAAAATTTCTGTGTATATATTTCAGGTTCGCGCTGGAGTTCAGGCTCTGAAGCCCAACCCTGTCCCTCTGCTTCAAAGCCCAAGCTTGTACTGAGTCAAAATATTTAGAATGGAAAAGAATACTACGAAGAATTATGTCACACTTGCTGGTGAGTAGATCTGGTTGAATCTGATTACTGGATAGTTTAGTGAATGAAAATGATGAGTCTTTTTGGAGATCATATTATATATTGTTTATGAATATTTTGAAAACTAACAGCTCTTTGTGAAAACATGCAGAATTCCTAAGAATCCTGTATTTTAGGGCAAATGATTATTTGTATGAAAATTCATTCCAGAAATGTAGTATTTGCTGCTCATTGTTTTCCTGCTCAAAAAGTTTGTCAACCAGTAAGGGATCAGAAACAACACCAAATGACTTCAGTGGCCAGCACACAGTGCTTAAGGTGGGCAGGGTCGTGAGGAGTTGCAGATGTAACAAAATGAGCTGGATCATTGAAGGGCACATTAGAAGCACCATAGGTAAGTCAAAAACATGGACACCTAGGAGAAGGGTCGGAATCAGGGGAGTGCATGGGCCGTTATAGCAGGATAAGGGAGAGATAAGAGAGAACCTGGGGGTGCGGAATTAAATCTGTATCTTAGATGTCTGTATACTAATGTGAGAAGTATGGGGAATAAACAGGAAGAACTTGAAATGCTAGTTAATAAACACAACTATGACATAGTTGGCCTCACAGAGACTTGGTGGGATAATACACATGACTGGAATATTGGTATAGAAAGGTACAGGTTATTCAGGAAGAACAGGAAGGGAAGAAATTAAAGTGTATATTAAAAATGTATCCACGTGGACTGAGGTTGAGATGGAAATAGGAGACAGACTTGTTGAAAGTCTCAGGGTAGGGATAAAAGGGGTAAAAAAAAAAACCCAAGGGTGGTGTCATGGTAGGAGTCTACTACAGACCACCTAGCCAGGAAGAAGAGGTGGATGAGGCTTTTTTTAAACAACTAACAACATCATTCAAAGCACGGGACTTGGTGGTGATAGGGAACTTCAACTACCCAAACATCTGTTGGGAAAATAACACAGCAGGGCTCAGATTATCCAACAAGTTCTTGCAATGTATTGGAGACAATGTTTTATTTCAGAAGGTGGAGAAAGCTACTAGGCGAGACGCTGTTCTTGATTTGATTTTGACAAATAGGGAGGAACTGGTTGAGAATTTGAAAGTGGAAGGCAGGCATTCTAAGTAAAAGTGATCAAGAAATGGTAGAGTTCATGATTCTAAACAGTACAATAACGAAGGTGGATTTCAAGAAGACAGATTTTAGAAAACTCAGGGAGTCAGTTGGTAAGATCTCATGGGAAGTAAGTCTAAGGGGAAAAACAGTTCCAACGAGACAGGCATTTTTTCAAAGAGACGTTATTAAGAGCACAAGAGCAAACTATCCCACTGCATAGGAAAGATAAGAAGTATGGCAAGAGCCCACCCTGGCTTAACCAGGAGATCTTCAATGATCTCTAACTCAAAAAAGAGTCCTATAAAAAGTGGAAACTAAGTCAAATTACCAAGGATGAATACAAAATAACACAAGTATGTAGCGACAAAATTAGAAAGGCCAAGGCACAAAGTGAAATTAAACTAGCTAGAGACATAAAGGTAACGAAACATTCTACAAATACATTAGAAGCAAGAGGAAGACCAAGGACAGGGTTGTCCCATTACTCAATGAGGGGAGAAAACAATAATTTAAAATGTGGAAATGGCAGAAATGCTCAATAACTTTTTGTTTCAGTTTTTGCCAAAAAGGTTAGTAATGTTTGGACAGCTAACATGGTGAATGACAGTGAAAATGAGGTCGCATCAGAGGCCAAAATAGGGAAAGAATAAATTAAAAATTACGTAGACAAGTTAGATGTCTTCAAGTCACCAGGGCCTGATGAAATACATCCTAGAATACTCAAGGAGCAGACTGAGGAGATATCTGAGCCATTAGTGATTATCTTTGAAAAGTCATGGAAGACAGGAGACATTCCAGAGGACTGGAAAAGGGCAAATATAGTGCCCATCTATAAAAATGGGAATAAGGACAATGTGGGGAATAAGGATAGACCAGTCAGCTTAACTTCAATACCTGGAAAGATAATGGAGCAACAAATTAATAAGCAATCAATTTACAAACACCGAGAAGATAACAACATAAGTAACAGTAAGAATGGATTTGTCAAAAACAAATCATGTCAAAACTAATAGCTTTCTTTGACAGGGTAACAAGCCTTGTGGATAGGGGGGAAGCAATATCTGTGGTATATCTTGACTTTAGTAAGGCTTTTGATACTGTCTTGCATGACCTTCTCATAAACAAACTAGAGAAATACAAACTAGATGGAACTACTATAAGGTGGGTACATAACTGGTTGGAAAACCGTTCCTAGAGAGTAGTTATCTGTGGTTCAAAGTTAAGCTGGAAGGGCATATCGAGTGGGGTGTGGTAGGGATCCGTTCTGGGCCTGGTTCTGTTCAATATCTTTATCAATGATTTAGATAATGGCATAGAGAGTACACTTATAAAGTTTACGGATGATACCAAGCTGGGAGGAGTTGCAAGTGCTTTGGAAGATGGGATTAAAATTCAAAATGATCTGGACAAACTGGAGAAATGGTCTGAAGTAAATAGGATGTGTAGCGAGGAGGCGTGACCTCCCTCAGACACAGAGGGAACACATCAAGCCATCTGGTAGGAAGGGCCACGAGGGCCACTCCCCGCATGCTGGAAGCAGAGGGGCGGGACAGGAAGGGGAAATATAAAAGGCCAGCCTGGCTGCTCAGTTGGGAGGAAGCCGCTGGAAGAGATAGATGCTTCTTCCCCACTGCTGGAGGTGCGCACCAAGGAGAACCACTGCTGCCCCAGGGCCCAATGTGAGCTTCTGGGAAGCCCTGATGCTCTCGATATGGAGGAGCTGCTACTGCTACTTTTGGCAGTGTACCCAGAGGAAACTGAGGACAACCCCTGGATCCAGGTACGCCCGGGGGGGAAAGAAGGAAGCAACACGGGGGAACCAGGCAGTAATCTGGTGGCAAGCGAGCCTGAAACCAGGTCAGCGTGTTGCTGGCAGATCCCTGCTGACCCAGTGGTGGACTACTCCGCCACTGTTAGGGCCCTGGCTTGGGATGCTGTGGAGTTGGGCAGGCCTGTGACATCCCCCCCCACCCCGCCACGGCAGCCCTGGGGTGGCATTATTCCCCCATGGTAGGCCAGGAGGCCTGTGTTCTTCAACTCAACCCCAAACCTGATCCTCAGAGACACTGTGTGGCACTCAACCTCCAAACCTGTGCCCCAGAGACTGCATGTGGTACTCAACCCCCAAACCTGAGCCCCTGCACTGATATGGTACAACAGCTCTGCCTGACTGCAGGCCAGAGCCTTCAGTGTTGACTGCTCCACCCTGCTTAACAGCTGGGGGAGTAGACAGCTGCAGCTCGCCCAGCCAGACCCAGACAGTGTACAGCCCACCCCACTTGAAGGATGGGACCCCTTGGGAATCGCTCATTCCCCCACTCTTTTTCTGCTTAGAGAAGGCTTTAGCAGACCCAAATTGCAAAGAGGCATGGCCTCCCTCAGACGTAGAGGGATAATCAAAAAGGAAAAATGTAAAGAACTCGGCTTAGGAAGGAACAATCAGTTACACACAGACACAGACTTCCTAGGAAGCAGTACTGCAGAAAGGGATCTGGGAGTCCTAGTGGATCACAAGCTAAATACGAGTCAACAGTGTAACACTAGTGCAAAAAGAAAAAAAGCAAACCTCATTCTTGGATGTATTACCAGAGTGTTGTAAGTAAGACATGAGAAATAATTCTTCAACTCTGCTCCACACTGACTAGGCCTCAACTGATATATTGTGTCCAGTGATGGGCTCTGCATTTCAGGAAATTGGACAAATTGGAGAAAGTCCTGAGAAGAGCAACAAAAATTATTAGTGTTAGAAAACATGACCTAGGAGGGAAGACTGAAAAAAATTGGTCTTGTTTAGTTTGGAGAAGAGAAGACTGAGAAGGGACATAAGTTTTCAAGTCCATAAAAGGAGGAAGGAGAAAAATTGTCTCCTTAACCTCTGAGGCTAGGACAAGAAGCAATGAGCTTAAATTGCAGCATGGGTAATTTAGCTTGGACATTAGGAAAATTTCCTAACTGTCATAGTGGTTAAGCACTGGAATAAATTGCCTAAAGAGGTTGTGGAATCTCCATCACTGGAGATTTTTAAGAGTAGGTTAGACAAACACAGGGATGGTCTAGTTAAAATTTTGTCCTGCCATGAGCGTAGGGGACTAGACACTAGGCTTTGTATTAAGAGCTTAGAGCCCGATCCAAAGTTAATTAAAGTCAAAGGAAGTCTTTTTATTGACTTCAATGGGCTTTGGATCAGATTCTTACTGTGTTTGATATATAATCTGAAACAGGTCCATTTGCAGCTCCAAAAATAAATCAGGAGCCTTTGGCACACCAGTGCTTTAAGATTATGTAGATCTCATATCTACAATCTATCTTCTCCCCAAACACCAGAAACCTGAAATAATAAACTCATTTAAATGTTAAAGTAAAAAGTGAAGGTAAAAGTTACGTAATTTTTCCTCATTTATTATATGCAGTTGAACAATATTTATATGAAACCTTTTACCCAGAGGATACCAAATGAAATCATAGGGCATTCCTTTAAAATTTGTCAATTGGCTTGGATAACTAACCAAGATTTGCAGACAGCTAACCTCAGTATTTCTAGTAACCAAAGTATTTACTATAATAAACAAAATGGGATTCTACAAATTCTGAGGTTAACATTTGTATTCAGCTTAGCTAAACTGGACCCATTATTCTTTACCAGCCATGTATAAACATACTGAACAGAACCATAATACCCACATCTAGGGGGGTGCGGGAGGAAGCATGCAGCTTAGGCAGACAACCACACTATGTGGCAAGTGAGGCGAGGGTAAGTTTGCAATTCAAAGATAAAATGTCGTCTAAGTACATCTTATGTATTTTTACCTATCACATAATGTTACTGACACTTTAAATAAGGGATATAACAGTATACGGTTGGTGCCATTGGAAAATCAATATTCACTCGCAATCACCTCAGCACAACCTCTGGGATTCCACAGTTGTTCTCTATCCTAAGTCTTGGGTTCAAGGCTTTGCTCTGTCATAGACTTCCTGTGTGACACTGGACAAAAGCCGTGTGGGTAAAATGAGGATTCTAGCACTTCCATAGCTCACAAGACTGTTTGTTGTGAGGATGAACACATTAAAGATTGTGAGACACTCAGATAGATATTGCAGTACAGTAGAACCTTAGAGTTACGAATACCTTGGGAATGGAGGTTGTCCGTAACACTGAAATGTTCATAACTCTAAACAAAGTGCAGTTCGGGCTCCAGATCCATCAGCAGCTGAACTCCCTATACAAGCTTGTCCCCCTCCCTGCAGGTGTGTGTGTGTGAAAACAGGGTGTCCCGAGGAGGGGGTGGAAAAACAGCATGTCCCTCTCCTGGCGGAGGGAGGGATGAAAGTGGTGCAGACCCCAGCCCTGTTCCTGCTCTGCTGGCTGACTCCGGCTGCTTTGGGTTGGCAGCCCCAGTTTCTTGCTGTAAGTGGCTGCCCTGAGCGTGGGGGTGGGGACAGGCAGCCCAGATTTGCCTACCTTTAAGATGCAATACAGATACAGTACAGTATTTGCTTTTCTATTTTTTGGGTCTCTGCTGGTGCCTGATTGGTTACTTCTGGTTTCACTTGGTGTCTGGTTGACCAGTCAGTCCGTAACTCTGGTGTTTGTATCTTTGAGGTTCAACATTTCTTCTGATAACAGTTGGTAAATGTTGAGTTTATAATGGTAGCTGAACATTGCAGGCAAAATCCTGGCCCCGTTGAAAATCAATGGAAGTTTTGCCATAAACTTCAATAGGGCCAGGATTTCACCTTTCATAAAAATTTTTACTTTTTTGATGTCATGTTACTTGTTTTACATTAATTATAATACTTCTGTGCGCTACACAATTCTAAAACTGTGTTCTTCTGCAAATTCTTGATAGGCCTCTTTTTAAGTGCAAAGATTCTCTGTGCACAGAAGAAGCATGAGGACAAAAGCTAGGATATTCTAGGTCCTGAAATTCCTTGAAAAATTGTCAGCTCTTCTTAACGATGATACAATGTATAATATTTGTGATTGATATTATGAAGGTGGGAATATCCATCTAGTAAAAACGCATTAACTAAGCTCACTAACTATATTCATGGATTTTAAAGTCTGAAGGGACCTTTATGATCATCTACTTTGACTTGTATGCCACAGGCCATAGAATTTCACCAAATGATGCCTATATCAAGTCCCTAATGTCTAGTTGCAGTATGATATATCTTTTCGAAAGCAATCCAGTATTGATTTAAAGACTTCAAGTGATGGAGAATCCACTACTTTCCTCAGTAAATTGTTCAAGTACCTAATTACCTCATTTAAAATGTGCATCTTATTTTCAGTTTGCTTCTGTCTAGCTTCATTTTCCAGCCATTGGATTTTTTTGTGCTTTTGTCTGCTTCGTTAAAGAGCTCTATCTATCAGAAATCTTGTTTTCACATAGGTACTTATGGATCATGACCAAGTCACCTCTTTATCTTCTCTTTGATATACTAAATAAACTGAGCTTAAGTCTCTCCTTGTAACATGTCTTCCAGACCTTGAATAATTTTTGTAGCTCTTTTCTGAACCATTTCCAGTTTTTTAACATCCTTATTTAAATGTGGACACTAGACCTGGATACCGTATTTCAGTAATGATCTAACTAATACTTAATCATACATGATACTCTGCTGTTTATACATCTAGCATTCACCCTCTTAACCATACATAATCTAGTTCTTTCAAATGGATTTTTTTATTACTTCGTAGCAGTCTGCATTTTAGCAAATGTAAATGATATTTGAATGTCTTTTGGCTCTGTCAGTGAGATTTATTATAGTTATATTTTAAAAGGTGCTGTACCTTTCCTTCTGGCAACTGATTTACCACACATTTTTAATACAATCAAATTGTGTGTCTTCTCCTTCAGGAAAATGTGAACTTCTGTAATTGTGTAGGTATATATTGGGAAACTGGTTGTTAACTAAGAGCCAGAGTCAGCTTATTCATGTTGAGTAGTCCCTTATTCCTTCAGTAGTCCCATTGCTTTCAGTTGTCCTAAGCTTTACTAATGGTGTGCAAATACATATTTGTGGGTTGGGGTTTTAAGACAAATATCCAGGCAAAAATTTTGTAACAGAAGGGTTTGGAATGAAAAAATCTCTCTTCAATGGAGGGAAAAGGAATAAAATGTAGTATTCTTTAAAAAACAAATGAAAATTAATCTGATCATTCAAAACCAAGGTGTCATGTAAAAATAAGATGAAAAAAGAACATATTCAAATACATTAAGATTTGCAAAGTAATATTAACATTGCTCAGATATGAATACCAATATCCTCTCCCCTAGATAACCTTTGTACCTAGTTTGTATTTAAAAATAAATGAAATAAACCACCCTTTAGTTTCCATGATTCTGTGTTCTGAATGAGTTTTAAGTCTTTAAGGCAACTGAAATTTGAAAAGCCTCTTTGACAGATTCTCTTCTTACTTAAAAAAGAAAAGGAGTACTTGTGGCACCTTAGAGACTAACCAATTTATTTGAGCATAAGCTTTCGTGAGCTAAAACTCACTTCATCGGATCCGATGAAGTGAGCTGTAGCTCACGAAAGCTTATGCGCAAATAAATTGGTTAGTCTCTAAGTTGCCACAAGTATTCCTTTTTCTTTTTGCGAATACAGACTAACACGGCTATTACTGTGAAACCTCTTCTTACTTACATCAGTGTAAATTTGGAGCAACTCCATTGAAGCAAATGGAATTACGAGGGTGTTAAATCAGTGTAAGTGAGAGAAGAATCAGGACCCCTGTATTTGGATAGTCAGTATGTGGAATGGAATGTAGTAACCATCCCACAGCACATTGACTGATGTCTTTGTAGGGTAACTGGCTGGCTCTCTTGTGAACTGCAAAGTATGATCCTCCGGTCCTGTTCCCCTTTCTTCGTGGGATGTAGAAGTTGGCAAGGAAGTTTCATATCCCTCTCCTCAAGCCTGACTTTTAGGAGCGTGGACAGCTTGCCCACTATCATCAAGTTAAACAGCAACAGAATGATTAGGTTTCACCTTTTGCCATTGCTATGTGTGGTCACCTCATACTGCACCATGCTATAAAGGACATGCTCTTGAAGAAGTCACATGGTTGTTTGTTATCTGCAGTGTTCTTGACGCTAGATGACAGATTTTAACAGAACCAAAGCTCTGGTAGTATTGATTCAATAAAATAAAACTTGATTACTAGTCATGTCCTGAGAATGCAGAATTACCTCTAACATGCTCCTCAAGTTGCTGCAAATGTAAATTGGTATCAACTATGAAAATAGAACTGGAAAAGATCAATTAAGTAATAAGGTCTTCTGCCATATGACATTTTCTCCATCCTTCCTCCCACACCACCCAAGAATTGAAGAACAATTGTTAAGGTTCTGGAAGAACTTCTTTTATGCTAGTCCTAAAATACAGAGTAGAGAAAATAAAATTTAAGAGGAATGTTAGGTTATACAACAGCAGCATCTGCTAACCCTGCTAATTGGAGTCTGCTAAATCCCCATACTCCCACTTTAAATTGCACCCTTACATGTCTGTCAGAATTTCCATTATAAAGCCAGAGTATTCCTGGGAGGCTAAGTAGCTCAGTGGGTTATCAGACTTACCTTTCACCTCCATGGTGCACTCAAATCCTGATTGGATGAGAAGTGTATTGAGTTTGGTGTTCTCATGCTGGTATTCTATGATATTTGTCTGCACCACATAATGATGCGTGACTGGCATGTCCTATTCAGGAAGCGGCTGCACATGAAATAAGAGTGGGTGTTGTAAAATTGATCAGAATGCAGTAGCAGAACTGCAGCATCTGAAAACTTGTACATCTCCTGGCTGTAGCCAGAAATATTAGCACCACTGACTTACACTTTCCCAGGGATTTGAGTTCTTTGCTATTTGCAGCAACTGGATAAGAAACCATGCTAGCTGGAACTGAATGAGTTCAGGCACTGTAATCCATAGAATTTGTATGCATAATACTAATATTTTCTTTGCTTTAGGATCTCTAGTTGAGAAAACAATGTCTTTCACTACTTTGTTTAGAAGTGAAGGAACACTAAGGAGAGTGCTGGTGGTTAGCAGGCGGTTTAATTTAAAGCATAATAGCTATTCTAGACTAACGTCTTGTATCGATGATCCCTTAGGTTTGTTCAGTAGTATTAGCGTTCTGTCTTTCTAGTATGTCATGACATTGGTTATCCAACTCTTTCATTTGGTAAGACTGGTCATTTCTTGAATCAGCTCCCACCCCTAATATTTAATTCTCAAATAGTTCACTTCTGGACAACAACACTAAATTCTCTGTTGACCATGGTCCATAGTTTTAGATCCACTACCACATCAAGTGGTATGAACTATGGTTTCTAATCAATATGAGTCAGTGTGGTTGTGATACTGCTGTTGTAATTCTGGAGTATGTGTACCAACTGTTAGAGTGCTAATAAGAAGTATCTTCATATTTTGTGGTCCTCAGAGACTGTTGAAGGTTATATATTAGTCTTCAGTACTTCTTGTAGTTTATAGGAATTGGATAGTACCCCTTTAAATAGTTTTGTGGGCACTTTAGTAACCTCTCAGTATTTGGTTTTCAAAGCCACCCAAACCCTCTTTGAACCAGCAGTGTGTATATGTAGCTTGTCTTTTCATGTGGTAAATAATGGTTATTTGGACTCTGCTGTGCTTATATTGTTTCTCATATTCCATTTGTTGTGTAAAGAGCAAAAGACAACACATCTCCTCTCACTTCCTTGACAACAGGAGGGCTGATCTTACCACAGACATCCCCTAACACAACACCCATTTTTTCCTAGTCCTTCCTTTGCCCCTCATTAACATATCATGCCATCCTACAATGGGCAAATGACCTTACACTTCCTACTCATCTCCTCTCACTCCACACATCCCTTTTGTAACAGTTTTGGAACTGCAGAACCAGGATTTCTTATCCAGGCTAGGCAGGTGTGTGTATATTATAAGTAGCACCTGTCTCTTTTTTTTTCCCCTGAAGTACCTGGTTTCATAATTAGTCAACAAGGTGATCTAGTTCAGTGTTCTCAAACTTTTGTAGTGGTGATCCCTTTCACACAGCAAGCTTCTGAGTGCGACACCCTCCCCCCCTAAATTAAAAACACTTTTTTAATATTTAACACTATTATAAATGTTGGAGATGAAGCAGGGTTTGGGATGGAAGCTGACCACTCATGACCCCCCTATGTAATAACCTTGCTACCCCCTGAGGGGTCACAACCTCCAGTTTGAGAACCCCTGATCTAGATGCAAAAAAAGGCTTGTATCATTCTGGGGTATATTAACAGGAATGTTTTATGTAAGACATGTCCCACATGAGTTAGCACTGGTGAGGTCTCAGCTGGAGTACTATGTCGAGTTCTGAGCATCACATTAAAAAAAAAATATGGACACACTGGAGAGAATCCAGAGAATAACAAGGAGAAATCAGTTTAATCTGCAGCAAGGGAGATTTAGGTTAGATATTAGGAAAAGCTTTCTAACTCTAAGGATAGTCAAGCATTGGAATAGGCTTTCAAGGGAGGTTCAGAAATTCCTTTTACTGGAGGTTTTTAAGAGCAAGGTAGATAAAAACCTTTCAGGGATGGTCTAGGTCTACTTGGTCCTACCTCAGGGCAGACTCAGTGACCTCTCAAGGTCCCTTCCAGCCCTACACTTCTATGATTCTGTGATTCTATTACATGGTCATCCATGCAGCTGGCTTCCATACCAGTTCTGTCTAATGTCTCCAACCTAATAGTGTAAGGTGACCCACCTTCTTCCTCCTGGGGCAGGAGTGGGAGACTTTCACGGATTATGAAATCAGAAGGGGTCACTGTGATCATCCAGTCTGATCTCCTGTATAATACCAGCTATAGGACTTCCTTGAATTATTTCCTAATACATTACTGCAAGGGGGAGGTAGGTCACTTTGGAAGGACAAGCTTTATGGGAGGATGCAGAGCTGACTTAAATCACTATAGCTCTTATTTCTTAATCTGGCCCTTGGAGAAGAAAGTTCCTGGCAGTGGTTGGTTGGGTTAGGACTTTTTCTTTGCCATAGTCCCAACTTTCCCTGCTCCCCCTTGTTCTGATAGTTTTCTTTGAAAGGCACCTTTAAATGTAAGGAATCTTCTTGCCTTCCGGTAGGGGAGAGTGGAATGTATCATCACAACGGAGGATTTTACAGAGTGAGGGATATACATAGCACAGCCTCTTTATTCTTCGCAGTTTTTCTAATATCTAAAATAAGTTATTTAGAGTAGGAATATTTGCTGGCTCTTTGCATATAGAAAACATAACACAGAAAACAGGCCCCAAAATGGGCCACTTAGTGAATGCAAAATTGTAGTGCACAAACGATAGACTCATAACATCTCCTTATAGTTAAATAACTGCATACAATACATTGAGTTGACATAAAGCTGGTTATTAGCTGATATACTAAAGGTTAAAGTTACCAATGAACAGCACAGTTTGCAATCTCGTACTTTATACCTTTACTGGAAAAATGTCATAAATCAGCCGTCCAATTGCAGAATAAGCACAAGTGTCCAAAATAACTCACAAATCTTTCAGTAAACATGGAAGTCTCTTGCTTTTGCTAAGTAATTTCTGTTTCACTTACCAGAGTATCAGCATGGGATAGGGATTCTGTATTTCTCTTGCCTCTCTGTACTATATTGTCTAAGTAGAGAGTCAGTATAATAGCTCAGACATAGCTAAAGTTCTCCTGAGGGAGTTTCTTATATTTTACTTACGTGACTGTTGGCACTTAATTAGGGCATCTGAAATTCAGAAGCACTTCAGGGCAATTTTCATTTGGTAAGAGGCATTGCATAGGACTATACTTCTTCTGCAGGGATGCCATGTGCTTGGCTATAATGGCATATCGGCAGAATTCCCTAATAGTGGATGTGTAATGCCTGGTGGCTGAGGCAGGCTCGAGGTCAGTCTAGAACACTATATGCAGGTAGTCAGGTAGCTGGCAGGTCAATCTGTATCAGAGGCAGTCCAGGGCAATAGTTGGAATTCTTGCCGGGGTCAGGAGCCTGGAGCTAATCCAAAGAGTCAGATCAGTAGGTCGGGGAGGCAAGGTTGGATGAGGCGGCAAGGTAGGGTCAGGTGAGGCAGCCAGTCAACAAGGCAGGGTGAGGCGAGGTAATAAGGTAGGGATGTAATGAGGCAATGAGATAGGGATGTAACCAGCAGGCACTAACTAGTCTGTTGCTCAGGCATTCCTTTTCCTGTTGGGGTCTTTATCAAGTCCAGGTACCCAAGGAAAGTGCTGCCTGTCCACTCAATCAGGGATGAGAGATGTGGCTGCTGTAGGCCTTTAGCACTAAAGCTGTTGGTCGGGGTGCTAGCTAAGTACATTGCTTAGTGAGTTGCACAGCTGTTAAGGATGATGTCAGTGAGCCTGGGTTCAATACTAGTCTCCAGACAGGATGTAATATTCCAAAGCACCCTTTCAAAATTCCTTGCTCATATAATTGCTTTGTTAATGATAATGGATAGTAAAGCAGGAGTTTCACAAATTCTATTTGACATCTCTCCATGGCCCCCTCCTAAAACAGCTAGATGCTGCCTCTAGTTATATATGAAATAAAGCTGTTAGAAAGCCATAACAGAGCACTGCCTTCTATCAGATCTCTTGGCTATATAACATTCTGTATGTCCACAGATATGAACACAAGTGGTAAGTCAGCACAATGACCTAAAATGAAGGGGAGGAGAATAGTAGGATAACATGGCCTAGAATAATTATGTGGGTTTTTTTCTGCATGGAAAACAGACAACAATTTAAACCTACGGTTGGGCTTCAAAGTCCCCTCAGGTTGATATGAGTTGCCCAGAAGTAATGCATAATGACTCAATCATTTGTCTACCAGTACCACCCAAAAGCCAAGGCACTATTACTGGAGGTGAGGACAGGTGAAAGGGATTGGAAAATTCTCTTTAAAATTATATTTCCAGTGTTTAAAAGATGTTTGATTTCCCAGACAAGACTGTCTCAGAGGGCCTTTGCTCAGTAATTACCTCCTATATTTAAATGACACCAAAAAAGCATTATATTATCATTACAATATCTTTTCAAAGTGAACTCCCTACATTTTCTCCCTCTGGTGTACCATAGGAAGATACATAGATACAGGCAGAAATAAAATATCTATGTTTAAATGTTACTAATTTCATGGAACAAACTGATTTGGAAAACATAAGAACATCTCCACCAAATTTTCATTCATCATTAAACTTGATCTCAAACTGAACTCTTTTTGGTGAAAGTGTTGGAAGTTCAGATAATGAAATTAGGAACGTCCAACCATCTCTACCTGGCTGGTAGGCCTTCTTGGGAGGAGTCCAGCGGCCACCTTATTCTCCCAGCTTTCAGGAGCTGAACAGAGGGCCTGCTTAGTGTTCACAGGGCATGGCTGGAAGTCACTGCCCATAAGCTTCTGTGTAGCAGCACACTTTCCCCCTGTTTTTCAGCAGTGGGATCCAGAAATGCTCCACAAGGTTCAATTGCACAGCAATGGCATACTGACACATTAGAGGACGAATGGCTTTCGGGGACTCAGGAGAGGGGAGTTCTGTTCCTGGCTCAGTGTCAGACTACCTGTGTAACTTTGGCCAATCTATCTAATCCCTCGGTGCCTCAGTCCCTCAGCTGTAAAATGAGGATAATATTTCACAGAAATACAGTGAGGATAAATTAATGTTTGGAGTGGCCCAGATACAATACCGATAAATGGTAGAGAAAAGGCCATAAAGAAATATACTTTCCGTAAGACACTTTGATGTTCAGATGTAGTAGAATTTGCTGAGGTATTCTCAGATCCTTGTCTTTCCATGGGAGAACGGATTCCAGACTACCGCAGCGCACTCTGTAACGGCTGCAGCAGAACTTCAGCAAAACATTTCTGGGCCCTGACTGTGAAAAAGGGGGTGTGAAGCCAGAAGTCAGTGGGAGCTGAGGGCACTCAGCACCTTTCATGATTGAGGCTTTGATCGTCATTGCATGTTTTACACTTCTAAAACATGGGGGAAGGGAGATTGTGCTCTTCTGTGGAAAAAGACCTAAGGGAGGGCTCCAGAAAATTCTGCAAACTTCTTCCAAATTCTTCCAGTGGGCAAAGCAGGGTATGTCCCTTTTCCCCTCATGCTCACATGGAAGGAGCAGGGTCAAGCCTTAACCTCTGTAAGTTCCTCTGAGCCACTCTAGGCACAGGCCAATCACGGGGCAGCTCTGTACTCTTATGCTTACTCCAGAGCACTCTGCTTCCTTTCCTGCCTCTCTGGAGGCACACAGTGGCTCCCCATGAGTTTCCACCCCATGAGTTAACCCTGGGACCTTCCTGCAGGGGAGGACTCCATGATGCAGAACGGTAGGGACTTATCCCAGTTATTCTGCCCAGTGATTGTAAGGGTACAATTCATATCCCCAAGCCTTGCCTTCGCCTTTTACCTCCCTACTTATGCATCCCCAGGAGAAACTGGGGTAGGCTGGAGAATTGTACTGTGTAGGCGGCTGGTCTCCCTTCCTCATGGAAAAGGGATAATCTGTGTGGATCTCGGGCAGCTCAGTCCGATCCATATGGATCACTGTTGTAATTGTTTTTGAAAAGAATATGCATTTTGAAGGAATATTTTAAAAACTAATAGGTGGGAAATCTCAGTTTTATCCTTCTGACACCAAAAACAATTTATCTCCCCCCCTGATAAATTACCACGATGCACTCTATATAAACACAAAATAAATAAAAGCCACCACAACAACACTGGAACAGACTGTTTTCCTTCATGTCTCTGTTTGCTCTGAACTTTTGATCAGGCAGGATATTTAAATGTATAAGAAATGCCTCTGTGAAGATTCTTAAACATTTCAATCGCTGCCTGATAACAAAAGAATGAAGTAGACCTGCACAACAGGGAGAAAAGCTCCTTCAGCATACACCTGCTTGCAACCTGAAACACAGCCAGTAGGTTATATCTTCAGTCTTCCAGGCTTGACTATCTCTTAACAAAGGATACAGCTTAAGAAAAACCAAAAAACACTAGGCAAAAATTTCTACTGCCATAATGCCATTGATTTCAGTAGAGAATTTGGCCCTCTGAACGAAGATAACACTCAAAAAACTAAAATCCCGTGCTTTATAAATTGTGAAAGATGAAATCTTAATTATGATTTCATCTTGTCATATGTAAAAATAGTTTAATATATCATCTGCTCTATTAAGAAAAAAAATTCTAATATACTCATGAGTACTACAGATATCTATGCAAACAACAAATTTTCATGACTAACATTTTTATAATAATCATCATATAAATATATTGCTTACAGAAATAAATTATTCAATGGCCATATGTTTAAAATGTACTGCATTTCAATATAGTTACAACACTTATTTTGTCCACAAGCAGAGTTTTAGACTCAACAGTTGAAGGATGAATTGGTTGGATGTCATTGAATGTCACACAAAGTACATTGCAGACAAAGTATATTGCAGACAGAATAAACAAAAATAAAATTAATCAGCAAAGGAAGAACAAACTGTTTACAAAATCCAGATAAGAGCAGAGCTGTCAAAAGCTGAGACAACGCAGAAAGCCATGTGATACCACCACTAAACACAGAGAATTAGGCTGAGAAAGAAAATAAATAGTAATAAATAATAAATGAGTCATCATTTTAAAATTAGCCTTAACTAAAATATATAGCTGAGGAAGTGTTTTGACTTAGTTATCTTTTGATGGACCTAAATCTTTCTTTTAATAATTGTGCCTGGACCTTATGCCAATGCTGAATGGTCTGACAATGGGTCATAAAGACTACCCAGGAAATTAGGTTGAAGAAGCTGACTTTTTCCTTATGTTTTAATTAATAATTTTAATTCATGAATTGCAAACAGCTCTAGGTCTGTATGTTATAGACCTGTGATTTGTAGTGAAGCAGCAGAAATAGGCAGCCTCATATTCTGTTCTTCAATATGGATTTCTCTGTCTTTTAGGATCATTAAATTGGATTAAGTATCCTGGCTGCACAGAGCTCATTCTGCACACTTCCCGAAGAAAAGGGGCTTACTAGTGATTTTCTGTATTCATTTTTTATGTTGCCTTCCTATTATTATTACTCATTTATTGTAACTTATTAGGTACTTGAGTATTGATAACGTACTCTGCATTTCCCTGTGCTCACATGAGGCTAGATTCTGATGTCTTTACATTGAGTGGTACGTTGCTCCCAAGAAATCCCTTTGAAATCACAAGGAACCATGAAATTAATGAGACTACTCAAGGAGTCAGGGACTACTCAGAGTAAAAACATCACAATTTTGTCCTTAATAAACCGCTGATGTAGTTTTAAAAAACGAATACGTTTCTTTAAAGAAAAACTTTTAAAGGGGCTTCATTAATAAAATATTTGGTTTAATTTTCATAGGGCTTAGAAGTCAACAACACTGGGCTGGATTGATCAAAGGAATAACAGGTTAATGTATTTCATTTCTGAATACTACCAAATAAATGTTATTACTATGTATATAATAAAATTCCAGGATTATTACTCTTTCTGTGTGTCACTTTGGAGCCTAGAATATCTGAGTCAATGTGAATGGATTGCAGCAGTTTACAAGCATGGCTGAGGGCTCTTTTTGTTTAGAATACTGCCAAGTTGAATCATCGCTGGGATTCATGGTCTGGTACTGGTCAATTTTTACATTTTCAGACTTTTTTAAAAAAAACTTTACGAATTACCCCCATGACAGGTTTTCACCTAGGCCTGCAATAATCTATTTTCAGATTATCACTGAAACTTCTGTACAAACAGTTCTGAATTTATAGGAACAGCTGCATATCTAGAGAACAGAATTTCTTTATAAAGAGTTGCTTATCCCTAAATAAGGAAATTAAGTAAACACCACTGGAATCATATGTTAACAAGAATTAAATAAATGCTGAAAACATTTATTCCCTGAGGCTGAAATGCACATAGGGGTGGAACACACATGCAACATCCCCCACAGTGGAGCTGAGGATGAGAGAGTACTAGCTAGAGGGAGGACTATCTGTGCACTGTGGAGGAGTTTCCATTCTAGCCCCTTACATGCTAGCACCTTGCTTTAGCTAAAGCACCATTTGGCTTAAGTAGATAGGACAGTTGTCAGGATCAGGGCATATGATTATTTTACCAAAGCAACAGGTAGGGAGTTAACCTCACAGGTTAGTACTGGAATATCCCAAAGGAAGAGGACAGAATATGTTGTTCTACCCCAGTACAAAGCTGGGAGGTGCTTTCATGCCCCTTGGTAGTTGGAATGCGTATGTTCAGAGCAAAAAGAGAGAGAGTACACCATGGTACCAGAGAAACAAGGTAGAAAACTGATTGGTTAAATCTTTTTTCAGATTACATATACACCACCTTTTACTTGTAAACAGGTAGGGTATAAAAAGATGGCTTTAGGGGTGTAATTTTGGGAGCACACCTTTTGCATATGGTGAATGTAACAATTCTGCACCTGATGGCTTCCACCATACACTGGTATCATATAGAACCTTTTTCTTGTACTATATTATTGGCTTATAGCAATAAACCCGACTGACATTGATTATTTGGTCTCTTGCGTATAAAGTGACTCAAGCAATTGTTTATACAATTTATCAACAGTAGGAACATTTGGGGTAAAATCTTGACTGATTAAACCAATGGGAGTTCTGCCATTAACTTCAATAGAGCCAGGATTTCACTCTTGTTCTTTAATTGGGTTATATGATTTTTTTTTTTTTACCCTACAAGTCACATGGAATGATGACTCTAGATATGTCCACTTGAAATAATTCTTGGGGTGGTGTTTATTTGCTTTGTTTTCTCCTCTTTGTATAGGTGTGATTAGGGCTTTGCAAAATACGCTGGTTTCAGCTCATAACGATTTTGAGAATCTATACCACTGAATTTGGTTCAAATGGATTCACAGCCTTTTAGTTTTGAATTTTACTCATTGAATCCAGAAACCTTCACCACATTTTCTTTTTCTTTTCCAGTCTCTCCACCTAGCCACGTTTTTCAAGGTCTTCCACCTCTCATCCTTCTCCAGATGCCATCTCCTGAGGGTTTGAAGGCGGCTCACTCCAAATTCCCATGACAAACATAGTCAGTGGAGAGGGTACCCTGCTTACCTCTCATTCAGCAGCAACAGGGCAAAAATATCTCTGGCTTCTGTCAGGATCCTCCACTCTTGGAAAAAGACAGCTGATCCAGAGTCATATTTTCACCATAAACCTGTGAAGTAGTGTAAGAAGAACGGTCTTGGATTTTGGCATGAAAAAAAATACCCGCTAGGACAAGTAATAGGCTCTAATAGCTGCTATTACTCCTGGTTTGTCCTTGCATTCCTACACCCCTTTTCTTCTAACGGTGATTGCAGTAGAGACTGGAAAAGTGATGCCACTGCTGTCTCTAACTGCGAAGAGGAAAACAAAGGGTAGAGAGAGTGTGTGTCACACCACCTTCTTCAGTGAGGCATGACAATTCAGAATATACACAGGCAGTTGGTATAGAGAGTGGTCCCTGGCTTGTGTTGCACACAACACTTATTTTGCTTCATTAGGGCATGCTCAGCATACCATCAGTAGGTTTATTTGTTATGAAGACTATTCAAGTCAGACATGGTCATTGGACGGGGATCCTTAGGTGAAAAGAGTTATATAAGTTCCAAGTACTGTACATAAGTACAAACTATTACCTTGACACACCTTCTATTGAGTGCACAGTTTTTGTTTATACAGAAAAGCCAAGAAAAAATGATTTTCCTCCGTGCAACTGGAGAAAGTATTATATGCTGCATCTCTATAACAACTTCCAGACTCAGAGAAATGAAAATATGCTATTCAATATTGGACTCATAGACTTTAAGGCCAGAAGAGACCATCATGATCATCTAGTCTCACCTCCTGCACATTGCAGATCGCAGAACCTCACCCACCCATTCCTGTAATAGACTTATAACCTCTGGCTAAGTTTCTGAAGTCCTCAAATCATGATTTAAGGACTTCAAGTTACAGAGAATCTGCCATTTACACTAATTTAAACATGCAAGTGACCCATGCCCCATGCTCCAGAGGAAAACAAAAATCCCAGGGTCTCTGTCAATCTGATTTGGGGAAAATTCCTTCCCAGCCCCAAATATGACGATCAGTTAGATCCTGAGCATGTGGGAAAGATCCACCATTCAGACACCTGGGAAAGAATTCTCTGTAGTAACTCAGAACCCTCCCCATCTAAGTTCCATCATCAGCCTTTGGTGATATTTGCTGCTAGTCGTTGCAGATTGACTACATGCCTGTAGAAAAGAGGCGTGGCCTCCCACAGAGGTTGACAGCAAGGGAGGGGCAGACAGGTATACTGATGTAATACCTGGTTAAGGGTAGGTATTTATAATCCTTCTTCTCTTTGGAAAAGTACTCTTCCTTTCCCTCACCTACACGCTGCTGCCTTCATAACACTGGGTAAAATGTTGTTGGCCAAAAGTCAAGTTATTTTTAATTAAGAATGTTCTAAACAGGTGCAAGAAAACCAGACAGAGATTAAATTAGTCCAAACAGAAAGGCCTACTGATAAAACTCAAGGACTCTGCTAAGATCGTGCCTGGTAAACAAGATATGGGTCTGGAATTTAATCAGCCAAGATTGGTGTGATGGATATTGGACCTAATTGGTGAACAAAACAATGAGGCAATAAACTGTGCTGCCCACATGCCACTCTCCTTTGTGGGGAGTCCTTAAAATGAGACTTTAAAAAAAATCGTCATGGCATCTCGGCTCAGGGCATCTCAGCTGGACTCTGTCTTGTCATCTCATCTTCCCTGACTCTAAGACAGAAGTGGCAGAACTGACCAAAGGACTTTCTTCCTGAGAGGAAGGCCATAAAGCCTTGCTCTTCTTTAAGGGATTTTGTTTTTCACCTGTGAGTCCTGAAAGTCATTAGATCATGACATCCAGTCCTCAGCCCATAAGTGGGGATACCTACTTGTCAGCAACGTAGAGCCTGCTGTCGGGCATATAAGATCCTATTCTGTCTCCCTTCCCTTTTTGTGTTACTTTTTGCCTTACTAGTCTTCGTCCTATCCTATCTCTCTCTGCATGTCATTGGATCCTGAAATCAGTTGTATTGCTTTCTTCAACACAGCTATATGTGCCAGCCCATCCAGCCCTGCCCTATCTAAGGGGAAAGGGCCCAATCAGGTCACTTCCCTAACCAAAATGTGAGTCAAGGTCCAACCAATAGGTATTCTGGCTGGCAAGCCGGCCCAAAAACATCTGTTCATAACTGATCAGCCACCGAATGTTCCAAGAACATAAACAAAAGCCATATTTCCCCCACCTTTCCTGTCCTGTCTCTCTGTCACCTTGAGTGTGTCTGCCTGCTCTTTAAAACAGGAGAAGTGAATACCCTTCACACAGCAGGACTGAAAGTAAAATTAACCCTTTCCTTTTCATCAAAGAAAGGTCAAAGGTGAAAATCAGAGATGGGATTCACAAGCTATGTGTTTCCCCCCACCCATCTCACTTTCAGGGGTTGCTCTGATATGTCTAAGGCTGTCTACACTACAGCCTGTGTCAGCAGAACATAAGTTGCTCAGGGGTTACCTCCATCTCATTCAGCTTCTACAGCAGTTTCCCATAATATTAAACTGGTGAAAAATGGCTAAAGACAGCACCCAAATACAGCTGCTGCTTTCATTTTATAACCTTCCAAGTAACTCAATGGTCTGCTTCTGCAGGTGATCATAAACTCCTACCAGGCGACTTCATTGCTAGACAACCTCCCTTGCTAAACCAGTTCCTCTGGGCAGGGCCACCCTTTTGTTTAGAAGAGCAACAAAATTTCAGTGGTTGACCATGTAAATGAACAACCCTCTTTTGGTAGCCCTCTGCCACCAGCCTTTTGGAATTCCAGTCCAGCATAGAGGCAAATGGACAATAGAAAAGGCAGAGTGCTGCATATTCAAGATGGAGTTTGCAGCTTGGTAATGATACATACAGATTTCGTAATCTCACACAGAATTAATGAATTGTACAGATTTTTCCCCAATCACCACAGCCCCCTTTGAATCCTACCCATCACTTCTAATATCCATGAAAAGCTGAAGAATATCCTAGTCAAATTTGAGTAATCAGGCCCATCTCGGATTTCCCACTTAATGTTCCCTATGTGTCATGTTCAGCTCAATAGAGAAAGAGACAGACATACTAATACTTGATGCAATACAGAAAGGTATTAATGAGCAATTAACAATGCATCTGAACAGAGTAATTTCTAAAGCCACAAGCTTATCTGCAGTATAACAAAATATAACTCAGAAGAAAAGATCTTAAATGGTATCTTTCAAAATATTATACAAATTAATAACAGCACAGATGGTATGTGATCAAAATCAATATGAAATGTTAAGGTAAAATAGCTGTAAATATGCAAAACCACTGATTTGTTATTAACAAGATGTTCAAAATTGATAATAGCAATAGACTGTAATTAGCCTCAGAATTTGAGGCTTGCAGGTAAAAAGGTTAGTGAAACTAATATGAATAAAAGCATCGTAATTTAAATATATATACATGGTTTTAGGGAATCTAACTATAGCCCTGAAGTACTGGAATCCAAATATTAGAGTGTTGTGCTATTTCATTAAAATCAGCAAATGTAATTAACCAGTTAAGTTTCATTATCCACTGTGATGAAACAAACCACACAAATGGCAAAAAGTAAATTAGATTTTATAAATTTCTACAGTGTTAATAGAAACATAGGAAGTTTATTTTATCTTGACAATGACCCCACAACCAAACCAAAATCAGTTCAAGAATTCCAGAATTTAAAATGAAATCAGGTGGAAATGGGTATGTACTTAATAAACCCTTCTTTCTTTGCAGATTTGGTACTGTTCTCTCTCTTTTTTTTTTAAATGTCCCTTTCCTTATTGTTGATTTAATTCTAAGTGTTGCAGGTAAATGGAAATCATCTCATTAATTTTTCTTTAAGAACTGTATTTTGCATCCCACTCATCTCACCTTTTGCACTTAAATTAGGGACCAGATACACAATTGGGTAAAATTGGCATGCTTCAATTAATGCCAGTGTAGGACTTACATCAATTTACACCAGCTCAGGATCTGGGCCTAAATATTTATTTTATATTGCTCCTTTTTAGTATTTGTTTAATTATGGATTTGAAGAATTATGTTGCTCAGTTGGATAAGATTGTTGTATGTGCAAGATTCATTCAGATTTAATTTATTAGAATACCCTTACTGTTGTGGATTTTGTATAGATATATATGACCAGACTTTGTACATTCTTTGTATGAGTAAGAATTAAGGTATCATTTTTATGCACAAATGAACAGTTTTGAAAGTTAAATGAAGGATCGATAAAAGTAGTTTAGATTTGTAGACTGAGTCATTTTATTTTAAGGGGTAGAGTTAAGGTTGTTTTGTATTTGTATTGTAAATGTGCTCACAGATGCTGATTCTATTAAAAATATTCATTCTATTCAGGACCATCCTATTTTTAGGATGGGTAGAGGGGATAGTCATTTGCATTTAAACATTCCAACATCCTGTTTGATACCAGCTGAAGACTGCTTCATATTTACCATGAATACATATGGCTCCAAATTCATGTTCACGTGTAGTATTGGAAAAATTCTGTAGAAGGTTTTAGAACAGTTAAAAAGTTTTTAAATGAGATTACTTGATTTTCAGCAATGGTAATTTTAGGTACCTTTTTAAAGTACAATTTAGCAAAGAATATAAAGATGTGCTTCTGTGTTTTATTGACTAGAGATGGACTGTTGAGTTGAGACCAAAATTTTGTTATACTTGAGGTTTTATTTTCTGAAACTAGTAACTTTCCATACTGAACATGTCTATTAATTCTGTGAAAGATGATCCAGTGAAGCTGATTGCTGCATAAAATATTATGAAGCTGAAATGTTTGATCAGAATGCAAATATTCCAGGAGGGATACATAATTAATCAAAACCACTGACCCATCTGATAGATCCTACAGCACTCCACAACATCAGTGCATAGCACCAACTAACATTAATTAGATGTGTGGCTTATCCAGCTTCTTTATATGGCTTTTCGTTTGTTTCAGGTAAAATTTACCTGGAACCCCTTGACTGAGAGCATTTGCTACCACCTTGTGCTGCAACAATTATCTGGTTTGAGGATTACTGTATTCAGTCCCTAATAGCTATGCTCCTTTTCAATGTTAGTATTTGCTTACATACATTTCTATGTGGCATCAAAAATATTTGTGGTGCTGAAAATAGCATCTTTCCAAAGAAAAGAGAGTGAGCTGGATTTTTTAATATATTTTACACATCATATAAGCAGGAAAAATGTCATGAGATACATTTGCATTTCCTAGTTGATTGTAACCCCTGCCCACTTATTCCATCTGTAATGATGGTACATATACTAAAACATAACCACCCCCATCCACCTCCCAAATAGTTACCTTGTGACATCTATACATTCTCCAAGAGTGCAAATAAAGATTTATAGCTTATTGCACCTAATCCCTAAACCTCAAATTATCCCAAGTTTCGGACCAATAAAAATGAATGAGTCAGTCAGCTTTTTCTCAAACCACATTCATTGATGAGGTCAGGGATTCATTATAAGGTCAGTTGGCACTGGCAGCATAAATGTTTGTCTGCCAAGGTCCTACTTTCACATATAACTCCTGGAGGTAGAAGCTACATATTTTGTATACATCCTGTTTTGTCAGTGTGAAATTTGGATGGGCAAGGGATGCCAGATTGAACCCTTGTTATAAATCCAAAATCTCTGCATCTTTCATTTGTAATAATAACACTTAAAATTTCTCCTAATATTATTTCCCCATTATATGCTCTGTAGGGTAAAAAAATTAATTATTTCCTGTGAAGATTTATTATTAATTACATCTATACATTGGCACAGAATGGAAGAAGTAGACAATTGGAGGAAAATGTCCATTAAGTTGGACAGGAAATAAGGATTTTTAAAGACATTTTCAATAGTCTAAAAAACCTGGAATACAAGAAATGAAACCATCATTTACTTCCAATTTAGTGCTTCTTAAACTTAACTTCAGGATACCCTTCAATGTGTAATTACATAGGAAACTAACATTAATTGCTTAATCCAAACCAGCATAAAAATTAAAAGTCTGCTCCTGTACCACTAAAAACAGTGGGAGTTTTGCCAATAGCTTCAAAGAGCTCACTATTAAATCCTAAATGAGCTGTTGCTTACTGATGATACCATCAGTATCATTCTTGTGAATTTTCCTACTTTTCTCAACCTATGTGCAGGGCCATCACAAGATCAGCAAGAGTGAAGGTTATTGTTCATGGGGAATTTTGGACAGTGGAGCCAAAGCACAGATTTACATTTACAATGAAAGTGTGTTTGTGCATGTGCTTATATCACATACACAAATGTTATTTATTTGCCTTTTATCACACACTGAAAACTTTCAATGGACAATCCAATCAATTTCCTTGGTATAATTTTGCTGTTCCCTTTTGAAAAAATATATTTTCCTCTAACTGTTCTTGTATCTTATCTCTTTTCTCTTCCAATCAATTTTCTGATTTTTCACTTCAGCTTATTTTGCCCATCTAATGTTCCTCTCAGAAGAGTAGTCCTCAAACTGTGCGACGCACTCACCTGGGGGTGGGGGTGGAGGAATGTTCGGTGGTTCAGTAGGACCTAGCACAGCCCCCACGAGGGACAGGGACACCCAGCCCTGTTCTGCCTGCAACCCGGCTCTGGCCCCACCCACAACTCTGGCTCCAGCCCAGCCCTGCCCTGATTCCATTTCCGCCCCCACGCCAGCTCTGCCTCTAGCCACAACTCCTCCCCCATCCACAGTTCTGCCCCCAGCTCTGCCTTCAGCCCAAGCAGTAATGGGGATGGGGTGGGGAGGGGAGCATGGACACATTCATTACTGGTAAGGGGGGGAAGCAAGATAAAAAGTTTGGGCACCAATGTTTTAGAATTTTCTGTCTTGTCTTCTCTCTCTCATTTCCCCATATTCCCTCTTTCCTCTCACACTGTCTCTTCCCCCACCCCCAATTCTATCATTTTCTTCATCTAGCTTTCCACCATAACCTTCCCTAATCCACCAAAATAACCAGCCTGTGGACAGATTCTTCTCAACCACAGGTTTCCTTCCATCCAGTTCATAGACTATCAGGGTTGGAAGGGACCTCAGGAGGTCATCTAGTCCAACCGCCTGCTCAAAGCAGGACTAATCCCCAATTTTTTTTGCCCCAGATCCCTAAATAACCCCCTCAAGGATTGAACTCACAACCCTGGGTTTAGCAGGCCAATGCTCAAACCACTGAGCTATCCCATCCCTCCTCAGCTCTTGCCAGTTCCTCTTTTTGTGAATGCTCACCCTTCTGTTGAGGTCTTTCCTCCTAGTCTCTCTCTTGAGTTCACCTTTTTCTAAATTGTCAACATTCCCATTCTTACTATGAAGGGGGGCCACTAGCAATTGGGCCATTCAGACTTAAAATATTTTTCTTTACTTCCAATCGCATTTCTCACCACTGGCTTCTCTGCAGTATAGTAAATCTCCTTCTAGTGCTTCCTGTGGTAAACAGGAGGTGCTTGAGGGAACCACTTTGTGAAGTGAGGTGGCCAGCAGTAGTATGAAAGCTATTGTGGGCGCTGATAATGTGCAGCACCAACCAACTGCTCCAATATATAGGAATGGGGGAGCGATCAGGGTGTTGAAGAAGCTGTGGTCTCCCAACACGGTACTTCAAATGATGAACCTTTTTGTGCATCATATTAGGACTCGGGAATCGTGCCTTCCTATTCTAGAGAAAACTATAATCTAACTTCACAAGAGGCAAAATTGACAGACACAAAACTTATGAGGAATATCTACTAATCACTGGTGGTAGCATGTTCATTGATGTATCTGGCATGTCCATCAGAAAACAATATTGAGTTTGGTACTAAAGTGAACGATTCATGTGGAACCTTCTCCTCCCAACTCTTATTTAGAAATACCTAAGTAAGTGTTTTCTATAGGAGACTAATTAAAATAATTATTTCTCAGTGATGAGAAGTTTCCAAACTGGTTCTATTGAAATTGCAGGAATAAAGTGGTGTGTTGGCTGACATGCTAATATTTCAAAGCTCCATCCGTTAAAAACAATTGAAAATAAAAAATTACTAGGAGATTTGTCATAAACATTTCCTTCTCAATTTTTCTTTGTCAGAATTCCTCAGACTTCAGGATATTTCATAATGTACTCCCTTTCCAACCACCAAACATGAGCATTATCTATTTCAAATGTATGCTTTCTGCCCATCGCTAGTATTGCCCTTACTTATGTACCTCAGATTCATAATCCGTTCAACTGCCTCACGTTTTATTCTGATGTAATAGTTCAGTCTGTTATATTTTTTTCTTTTTCTCCTTTGACACGTGAATGTAGGTCACTGATATAGCCATAACTTTTCAAAGGCCAGTGGTAGTACAGATCTCAGATGTGGTTTGGATTTGATTCTCTATTTCATGGTAGAAAGTTTGCATGGCACAGCTGTAAGTCAGATGAAATGTACTGTAGTTTTAAACCGCCAAAATACATTTGATAAAGGCATTAGATGAAAACTGACAAGATAAAAATCTCATTTTTGTAGCTTTTTACTAATGTATGCTCCTCTCAATCAATAAGGGAATTTGCAGATCTGGTAAGAGCTTGAGAATAATTGAAAAGCTCTGCCACTGCTCTCCAAAATAATACTTCCTTTGCAGCTCTTCTCACCATCTAAGCTAACAGTTAGTATTGGATCAGCATAGTGCAGTGATCCAAATATTGCTTTTGCTTATTTTTTTTTTTTTTTTTATATCCTGCATGGACCTTGCCCTCAGCTCAGGTGAGAAAGGACCTTGTACTCTGGCTTTGTTTATTTGTATGATTATATTCATAGGGCCTGATCCAGCATGCACTGAAGTCAGTGGGAATCTTTCCATTAAACTTCAAAGGCACTAACCTTTAGCTTGGAAGATCAGAGACTGGCAAATTACCCATTTTAACAAAAGTAGCTCTGGCAAAGTAAGTGAAAGCTGTAGAAGCACCTTGAACACAAACCCTCATAATTCCTTCTCAGAGAGGACTCCATTCTCTTGTTAGTGAGTTCTTTGGAAGAAGGCATTACTGGTGACTTTAATTAGTGATGCTTAGATAAGAATGATGAAGTCCTTTTGGATTAACAAAACTTTCAATTTTTGCCTGTTTAGATCCCTGGTTTTGTTAGGATATTCCTTCTCTGTTTTAAAATTTTCTGAATGCAGTGGAGCACAGACCTGATTAGCTGGGTCTGAAGGGAATTGTTATTTATGGCTGGCTTTGTCATTTTTAGTTCTCTTATCTGTCTTTTTTTTCTTCTTGCTTTCTTCCTCTTCAGGCTGAAAGTCAAAGAGCATTAATCAACGTCTTCAGCGCAGTTGCAATACACTCCATTAGGAATAATCTATCCTGGCCCTTTTCCTCTGACTTTTTTTGTTCAAAGTCTGAGTTGTCCCCACTCTGGGAAAGATGAACTGTCAGTGGAAGAGCAGGTTTCAGAGTAACAGCCGTGTTAGTCTGTATTCGCAAAAAGAAAAGGAGTACTTGTGGCACCTTTAGAGACTAACAAATTTATTTGAGCATAAGCTTTCGCGAGCTACAGCTCACTTCATTGGATGCATACTGTGGAAAGTACAGAAGACGTTTTTATACACACAAACCATGAAAAAATGAGTGATCATCACTACAAAAGGTTCTCTCTCCCCCCCACCCCACTCTCCTGCTGGTAATAGCTTATGTAAAGTGATCACTCTCCTTACACTGTGTATGATCATCAAGGTGGGCCATTTCCAGCAAACCAGGAAAACCTGGATTTGTGCTGGAAATGGCCCACCTTGATGATCATACACAGTGTAAGGAGAGTGATCACTTTACATAAGCTATTACCAGCAGGAGAGTGGGGTGGGGGGGAGAGAGAACCTTTTGTAGTGATGATCACCCATTTTTTCATGGTTTGTGTGTATAAAAACGTCTTCTGTACTTTCCACAGTATGCATCCAATGAAGTGAGCTGTAGCTCACGAAAGCTTATGCTCAAATAAATTGGTTAGTCTCTAAGGTGCCACAAGTACTCTGTTCTTCCACTAAAAGAAAAGATCTCTTTTTTGTCTTTGACCTTTCTTAAAATCAAAGGGACAGATTTTTCCACACAAATTCACATTTAATGGTACTCAGTAAGTCCCACTGAAATCAGTGGGATTACTTGAAGAGAAAGATATTACTCAGTTTGAATAAAAGTGGAAAATTCTCTAAAGGAATTTAGAATTTAAAGTTTGTTTTGTTTTTTAATAGGAAACTCATCTTCTCTATTTACTTTGAAACTGAGTGGGCTCTGGGAAAGATATTTGTCTTTTAATGTTAATAAGGACTAGATCAGAATCTTTAGCTTCCTCTATGGAATCAGTAAGGATAATCTTATTTTTTGATATTTCCCGTGTTTTTTTTGGAACTATTTTTGTGGACCTTTACAAACAAAAGCTTACTAGAGGCAAAGAGTGAGGAACATATTGAAGTATCTATTCTTCTCTCCTTAATTGTCAGACAAAAACTATGTAAAGATGGAATTAAGGCTGAGAACACATATCAGTAAGTTAAGATAAAATACATTATAATTGCAGTTATACCAAAACTAAGCATGATTAAGCCAGGGCATTCCCAGTTAATATTAAACATAAAAGCAATCCAAACATGTTAACATATGGAAATGCACAGTTAGGGCCCTCAAACAGCCCTAACTCTGCCCTGTAGTGCCACCATGCAATATCCTTTTAATTTGATTAACACATTTTAGAGTTTATGGTCTCTGATAGGATGAAACTGAATTTTAAAGACATTTTTTGACATATTCGCCTCCTCATTGGGTCACTACAGGAGAGAGCTATGGTTCTTTGGGTTATGAGAACTACAAGGTTGATATAGAACTTTAAATTGCCCCTATTGACACTTTGCAATTGGCTATGGGTCCCTGGATTTGCAGAGTCGCCTTCCCTTTCATACACCACCTGCCTAAAACCAAAGGAGATTGCTCCCATCCTCTCCACATCCTGCAGCATCCTGGAGAAGTAATGGCTCCTGAATATCTCAGGTGGATTTGCCTTTCACACCTCATCTTTCCAGGATGAGGACCCCTGTCCCTTACACATACACTGGTCCCCGGGAGATGTGGAGGCTAGAACCAATCTCCTTTGGTCCTAAGCAAAGGGTTTGTGAAAGGATTCTGGATGCCCAAAGAAGCCTTGCTTTTTCATGCACCATTTGCCTAGGACCAAAGGAAGTTTGGTCCTAGCCTCCACCTACCCTGCAGAGTCCTTGAGATTATATTGCCCCAAGATGTACAGAGCAGCCTTGTCATGCACCATCCTTCCAGTCCCAGATGAGATTGGTTCTGATCTCCACACACCCCACAGTCCCTTGGACAGAGACAGATTAAGGATTTGTGGGGCCCTGGGCTGGAGCAAGTGGGGGGTCCCTTTCCACCCCTTCCACCTGCATTCCTCGTCCCCCCTCCCCCGGCGCTTCTGCCAGGAAGTTGGGTCATGGTGCAGGGCCTTCCCCCGCTCCCTGGCAGGAGCGCCGGGCAGGTCAAACCCCTGTGCCCTGATCTTGCTCCCCAGCAGGAGTGCCGGGCTGGTGGAACAGGTTGGAGCACTGGGGTTCCTTTTTCCAGGGGGCCCTGAATTGGCTGGGACCCCTGGGCACAGGCCCCATTGGCCCAGTGGCTAATCTGCCACTGATCTTGGATCTCTAATGTTCCCCAGCTGCCTGGCATTTCCAACTTTCTTCCTCCTGCCTGATCAGTCTGGCTCTGCCAATCCAGGGGGCCACGAGATCAGCATGGATCTTCAAATTGCCCTCTTCGGGACTTTGAAACTGTTAGTCCCCAGTTGCCTGGGATCTTAACCAGCACAGAACCCCCTCAAGAGCTCTACCAGCTGCTCAAATGAGAAAGCCAAAGACAGAAACGCACTCTCCTGACTCATCTGAAAAATTAAAAGGTAGATGAATAACAGTCATTTTTTTTAATCTAAGGATTTCTAAACCAACCTCAAGATCTTTGGGGATGAGAAAGTTGATTCATAAATTTTGAAGACATGGAGTTGGCAATACTGCATACAGTGCATTTTCAATTCCATGCACAACGCTAATATTAAAGTGAAGGTTGGAAAATCCATCAACGAGAAGCCTGCAGGTTAAAATTCAGATTGGAAGCTCAGCTTTAACTCTGACCCTTGCTTTATCTCATTTTAAAGTATTTGTCAAATTAATACAATTTATACTTTCATGCAATCAGGACTGGTTACATACACTAACCTTATACGGTAACACAGTATCACCTACATTCTTAGTACTGCCAAATCTGCATAACTTCAAGGTCTGACACACTGGTGTCATTTCCCATCTTTTTTTTCTCCCCAAAAGAGAAACCAGGATGTCCTGCAAAATCAGGAAACTCTGTTTCTGTCCCAGAAAGCTACTGGGCAACTCTCACCCCTGCCCCCACTTTGGGACAACTGAGCATAGAAACCTTTATGAAAGTTTACCATTCATTTCCCTCTTGGAGATGGAATTTCTCTGGAATTGTTTCTTTGAATCTCTTTCCCACTTCATGCCTCTTCAAATCGGTGCATTAAGGTAATGCTCCTTTAGAGACTCAGAACTAACATTTGTTCCTCTTCTATGACCTGGAAATCCCAGGGCTAGGTCCTGCATAATACACAGAGTGCCCTTTCTCTCTCCTCCACTGCTTGCTCTGAGTGACTGGGCACTACTGTGTCTCCGCCCTAAGGGAGTATGCCTTCTTCCTCATCTTACAGTCAACCTGTTGGCACAGATTGAACAGTTGCCAGAAGTTGAACCCTGCTCTCAGGATTCAACATAGCAACTAGTCCCAGTGAGCTTCCATCTGTTACCTTCATGGAGAGTGTGAAGGAGTCTTATCCCACAGAAGTCAGCTCTTTAGTCACTATTATTTGAAGTCTATTATGCATGGAGAGAATATGTAGTATGAGGGAATTCACTGAGGTTTATAGTTACTGATTCCAATAAGAACTTTCTTTTTAGCTCATGCTAACTTCTCTCTTCCTGTTGGAAGCTCAGTAGAACCTCTCTGCACAGTGACTCCTATGGCCTTGCACTTTATTAGTGTCCATTCCCTCCGCTCCCTCATTGTCTCCATCTCATAGCTTTTTGGGAGTAGAACACAGCTCTTCAGTCTGGAAGGTGCCCTCATTTAATTTCTGTTTCAAAGAGTAAAGGGGGAATTTCCTTTAAGGTTGTTCACCATCCTCACCCCTGCCCCATCACTAGCTCCCACACATAGAATTTATCTCTCTTTCTCTCTTTTATTTATCTATATAGATATAAATTTTATCTCTTTTCCCTCTGCTTGACTTCACTATGTGTTTCTAGGATCATGAGAGTCTGCACCCAGCCACTTTGCTCTCATGCTGCTGAATTGTTGAGTCCCTTCTGAAAGGCAGGCCAGCCTTCATCTCCTACTCCAGGTGCTGTGCTGACCTCAGTGCTGATTTCAGAGTACTGGGCTTTTGGGGTGACAGGATGACATCATAGTGCAGAGTTCAGATGCTCTCTTTGCTGTATCATTCCTTTTTCCTCAGATTTAGGCAACACAGTAGTGTTCTCTGAGTCTCCCTTCCTAGTTTGAGCAGGTAGTCCCTGTACTTAGAATAGTAATACCACTAATACAGACAATATATTATCAGTAAAAAGATTTTAACCCCCAAACTTCTAAACTGCACCCATTGTTCCATTTGCCAGGTAAATTGAGCTATTTCCATTCTGTCATCAAAGGGATAATTCATGCTACTGGCTTTAGATGCTCTTGCTAATAGGCTGGATCTATTTTTTTTTCCTTTTATCGGTGTAAATCCTAAGCAACTATGGACACACGTGAATACATTAATAAAACACTTGTGTGAAGGAAGAATCTTTCTCAGAATTTTATATTTAAACCTATCATTTTGTGCAAACTAGATTATTACAATATCAGACATATGTAAGAGCATTTTTGTTGTCTTTTTGGCTGTATTTTGAGAGAAACAAGATACCATCTCCCACAAAAGTTAATGAGATGAGCCATTTATTAATAGATTATAAGGTCAGAAGGGACCATTGTGATCATCTAGTTTTACCTTTATAATCCCAAGCCATAGAAATTCCCTGAATTGATTCCTGATTATATTTTAGAAAAGCATCCAATCTCAATTTAAAAATTGCCAGTGATGGAGACTCTGCCAAATTCTTGGTAAATTCCTCTAATGGTTAATTACTCCGACTGTTAAAAATGTGTGCCTTATTTCCATTCTGAACTTATCTCACTTCAACTTCCAGCCATTAGATCTTATTATACCTTTTACCAAATTTTTATTCCCCATGTAGGTACTTATAGATGAACAAATCACACTTTAGCCTTCTCTTTGTTAAACTGAATAGAGCTCCTTGAGTGTGTCATTACAGGGCATGTTTTCCAATCCCTTAATGATTCATATGGCTCCAATTTATCAACGTCCTTCTTGAACTGTAGACAGCAGAACTAATTTAACCTCTCAAGGCCAAATTTTGAGAAGCCAATTAATTTTTTTCTTTTATATCAACAAGGAAATACAAAATAATAACCCCACCCTTCACTCCCACATACAAATCTGTGTGAGATATGGAAGATGTTTCATGCATTGTGTGCTGGGTAATGACACGAAACACTCCATGTTTCTAAAACTAAATTAGTTCTTTATTAAAGAAAACTATTTACAGAGATGCTGCAACTGCAGCTAGCATTCAATCCATGTGCAAACAGACTGACTTTCTGGTGACTCACCCAACCTCTTCCCTCCTGCAGTCCATGCAGATTGCTATAGGAGAGCATAAGTAGAGATTAAGAGTCAAACTCAGTAACTCAAACTTATGCTTCATGGAATTTTGTTAATGTTAAAAACAAAGTGATAGACACTCTGGGAATGCATGGAGTTATCTCTGATAAAGAAATTGTTCTCTTATAGAGCTGGTCAAAAAACTTCAATGGAACATTTCTGCCAAAAAATGCAGTTTTGTCAAAATCAGAATGTTCTGTGGGGGGGAGTCAGAGTTTCAATTCATTTTGTTTTTACTTTAATAGTAAAATATTAAATGTAATAAAATATGTATTGTATTTATTTTAATGAAAGAGTAAAAACAATGAATTGAAACAAAGTCAAAATGACCTGTTTTTACCATATTGAAATAATAGATTCCAGAATTTTCCTTTTACAGGAAATTTAGAAATTTCAGCTTTGTTTTTATTTGAAATTAATTTTTTTAAAGTCACAATTTCCTGCAGAATGAAAATTCCAGTTTCTCACCACCTCTATTCTCTTAGAAAGATCTGCAGTGCTGAATCCACCTTGTTGCTGCATAGGGAGGCAAACCAGATCTCACAGTTTTCCTTGGGAGATTAGGGAATGGTCATTTTTGGTACTGTCCCTCGTCACCATGGACATGGAAAACTCACTGCTAGACATAAATATTGACAACTCCTTGTTGTCTCCTTTTTGTTCACCTTTTCTCCCTCTTATATTACAGGTTTGTAAAGGGCAAGTTAATTTTCTACAAAATTATCTTGTTGATGGGTCAAACACTGGCAGGTCCAACCCCATGGTACCTTAAATCAGAGCAGAAAGGTGACCAGACCACAAACACAATATCCAACTCCAAACTCCTTGTGGTGCAACCCAGGTACTCCTAATGGGCAGTGAATGGAGGAGGGGTTGCCTAGATTTGAGGTGGCTGGCAGTCTAGGTACTTCCTTAAACCAAGAAACAGACAAAATGAGCAAGAATCAAAATGATGACCATGCTGGTCAGACATCACCCAGCCTGTCCAGTTTCCTTCCCCACTCTGAACTCTAGGGTACAGATGTGGGGACCTGCATGAAAACCCCCTAAGCTTATTTTTACCAGCTTAGGTTAAAACTTCCCCAAGGTACAAACTATTTTTACCTTTTGCCCTTGGACTTTATTGCTGCCACCACCAAGCATCTAACAAATATATAACAGGGAAAGAGCCCGCTTGGAAACGTCTTTTCCCCCCAAAATCCTCCCAAACCCTACACCCCCTTTCCTGGGGAAGGCTTGATAAAAATCCTCACCAATTTGCATAGGTGAACACAGACCCAAACCCTTGGATCTTAAGAACAATGAAAAAACCAATCAGGTTCTTAAAAGAAGAATTTTAATTGAAGAAAAAGTAAAAGAATCACCTCTGTAAAATCAGGATGGTAAATACCTTACAGGGTAATCAGATTCAAAATATAGAGAATCCCTCTAGGCAAAACCTTAAGTTACAACAAGATTGTTGTTGTACAACAGGATTGGTCCTGCTTTGAGCAGGGGGTTGGACTAGATGACCTCCTGAGGTCCCTTCCAACCCTGATATTCTATGATTCTATGATTCTATGACACAAACAGGAATATACATTCCATTCAGCACAGCTTATTTTCTCAGCCATTTAAACAAAACAGAATCTAACGCATATCTAACTAGATTGCTTATTAGCCCTTTACAGGAGTTCTGACCTGCATTCCTGCTCTGGTCCTGGCAAAAAAGAACACACAGACAGAGAGAATCCTTTGTTTCCCCCCCCCCCCCTCCAGCTTTGAAAGTATCTTGTCTCCTCATTGGTCATTTTGGTCAGGTGCCAGCGAGGTTATACTAGCTTCTTAACCCTTTACAGGTGAAAGGGTTTTTCCTCTGTCCAGGAGGGATTTAAAGGTGTTTACCCTTCCCTTTATATTTATGACAGCTGTACTAAACAAATCCATGCTGTATCCAATTGTTGTACCAGCACATCATGAGCATTTGGGAAGAATGGGTCCTACAAAAGTCTAGGAAAAACCAGAAATGCAACAGAGGTTCTATCCAATAGCCATGGCCAGTTCACTGTGGGCTCTAGCTATCATGAAATTGGAAATGTTGCAGTCATTTGTGCCCTTCTTTTTGTGTGGCTCTGTGATAAATAAGATAATGTGGTATATTTTTAATTGCCCTCATATTTTAAAAACTAGTAATGCTAATGGTTCTTATAAAGATTACTGTACTATAGGATGACTAAGCTATTAGAAATCAGTGATGGATGGGTAGACTTCAGAAGCATTGGTTCACATAGATTCATAGATATTAAGGTCAGAAGGGACCATTATGATCATCTAGTCCGACCTCCTGCACAATGCAGGCCACAGAATCTCACCCACCCACTCCTACAAAAAACCTCTCACCTATGTCTGAGTTATTGAAGTCCTCAAATCGTGGTTTTAAGACTTCAAGGAGCAGAGAATCCTCCAGCAAGTGACCCGTGCCCCATGATACAGAGGAAGGTGAAAAACCTCCAGGGCCTCTTCCAATCTGCCCTGGAGGAAAATTCCTTCCCGACCCCAAATATGGCGATCAGCTAAACCCTGAGCATATGGGCAAGATTCACCAGCCAGATACCCAGAAAAGAATTTTCTGTAGTAACTCAGATCCCACCCCATCTAACATCCCATCGCAGGCCATTGGGCCTATTTACCATGAATATTTAAAGATCAATTAATTACCAAAATCATGTTATCCCATCATACCATCTCCTCCATAAACTTATCGAGTTTAATCTTAAAGCCAGATAGGTCTTCTGCCCCCACTGCTTCCCTTGGAAGGCTATTCCAAAAGTTCACTCCTCTGATGGTTAGAAACCTTCGTCTAATTTCAAGTCTAAACTTCCCAATGACCAGTTTATATCCATTTGTTCTTGTGTCCACATTGGTACTGAGCTTAAATAATTCCTCTCCCTCTCTGGTATTTATCCCTCTGATATATTTATAGAGAGCAATCATATCTCCCCTCAACCTTCTTTTGGTTAGGCTAAACAAGCCAAGCTCCTTGAGTCTCCTTTCATAAGATAGGTTTTCCATTCCTCGGCTCATCCTAGTAGCCCTTCTCTGTACCTGTTCCAGTTTGAATTCATCCTTCTTAAACATGGGAGACCAGAACTGCACACACTGTTCCAAGTGAGGTCTCACCAGTGCCTTGTATAAAACCTCCTTATCTCTACTGGAAATACCTCGCCTGATGCATCCCAAGACTGCACTAGCTTTTTTCATGGCCCTGTCACATTAGCGGCTCATAGTCATCCTATGATCAACCAATACTCCAAGATCCTTCTCCGTTACTTCTAATTGATGCGGCCCCAGCTTATAACTAAAATTCTTGTTATTAATCCCTAAATGCATAACCTTACACTTCTCACTATTAAATTTCATACTATTACTCCAGTTTACAAGGTCATCCAAATCTTCCTTTATGATATCCCGGTCTCTCTCTAAATTGGCAATACCTCCCAGCTTTGTATCATCCGCAAACTTTATTAGGACACTCCCACTTTTTGTGTGGAGGCCAGTAATAAAAAGATTAAATAAAACTGATCCCTGAGGAACTCCACTGGTAACCTCCCTCCAGCCTGACAGTTCACCTTTCAGTAGGACCCGCTGTAGTCTCCCTGTTAACCAATTCCTTATCCACCTTTCAATTTTCATATTGATCCCCATCTTTTCCAATTTAACTAATAATTCCCCATGTGGCACGATATCAAACACCTTACTGAAATCTAGGTAAATTAGATCCACTGCGTTTCCTTTGTCTAAAAAATCTGTTACTTTCTCAAAGAAGGAGATCAGGTTGGTTTGGCACGATCTACCTTTTGTAAAACCATGTTGTATTTTGTCCCAATTACCATTGACCTCAATGTCCTTAACTACTCTCTCCTTCAAATTTTTTCCCAAGACCTTGCATACTACAGATGTCAAACTAACAGGCCTGTAGTTACCCGGATCACTTTTTTTCCCTTTCTTAAAAATAGGAATTATGTTAGCAATTCTCCAATCATACGGTACAACCCCTGAGTTTACAGATTCATTTAAAAATTCTTGCTAATAGGTTTGCAATTTCATGTGCCGATTCCTTTAATATTCTTGGATGAAGATTATCTGGGTCCCCCGATTTAGTCCCATTAAGATGTTTGAGTTTGGCTTCTACCTCAGATATGGTAATATCTACCTCCATATCCTCATTCCCATTTGTCATGCTACCATTATCCCTAAGATCCTCATTAACCTAATTAAAGACTGAGGCAAAGTATTTGTTTAGATATTGGCCATGCCTAGATTATCCTTGACCTCCACTCCACCTCAGTGTTTAGCAGTCCCACTTCTTCATTCTTTGTTTTCTTCTTATTTATATGGCTATAGAACCTTTTACTATTGGTTTTAATTCCCTTTGCAAGGTCCAACTCTACTTGACTTTTAGCCTGTCTTACTTTATCCGTACATGTTCTGACGTCAATAAGATAGCTTTCCTTGCTGATCCCTCCCATCTTCCACTCCCTGTATGCTTTCTGCTTTTTCTTAATCACCTCTCTGAGATGCTTGCTCATACAGCTTGGTCTACAACTCCTGCCTATAATTTTCCCCCCCTTTCTTGGGATGCAGGCTTCTGATAGCTTCTGCAGCTTTGATTTAAAGTAATCCCAGGCCTCCTCTGCCTTTAGATCCATAAGTTCTTCAGTCCAATCCACTTCCCTAACTAATTTCCTTAATTTTTGAAAGTCAGCCCTTTTGAAATCAAAAACCCTAGTTGGAGATTTATTTTTGTTAATTCTTCCATTCAGTTTGAACTGAATTAGCTCATGATCACTTGAACCAAGATTGTCCCCTACAACCATATCTTCTATGAGATCCTCACTACTCACCAAAACCAAATCTAAAGTGGCATCCCCTCTAGTTGGTTCAGCAACTACTTGATGACCTCTGTGTTTTTGTATGTTTATCTCAGTTTATACACACAAATACTGTGAGTTCAGGCTTTCTTCTGAGATTTTTCTATTGTTGATTTCAAACAAGCCATAAAATATGAGAATCATCACTTTGGTTCCTAGCTAAAACTAGGAAGATTTTGAAAACAAAACCACTCTTTTTTTTGAAAACAAAATTGATTAAAAATATTTCAAAACTGAGTGTTTCAGGCTTGATTCTGATTCAAGTTTCAGACTTATTTTATTCAAGTTCTTTCATCCATTCTTATTGAAATAGTGTTAAGAATTAATATCTGTAAAACAGTGTAATGGCACAAAAGTTCTAGCCAAGGATGTAAAATGGATAAGTATGCTGCCTCCAGGAAATTGTCTTATAGCTTTAAACCTGTAGCATATTTTTACATTCAGAATATTTCTTAGTAGTAGATGTTAGTGAGAGTTCATAAGAACTGATTCACTTTAACAAAGTCTGCTTATCTTCATGTCCATGGTCTGTATAATACAATTCAGTTTAATTTTGCTGATGCAACTGTGACATTAGCATTCATGTACATTTATCAGATCATCATGCAGTAGAATGCATGAAAAGGTAAACAGCTTCTACAGTGTATACAGATAATACTTTCAGTACAAATTTTATAGTTGACCTGATAGCCTAACTAAAATGATTTTTTTTCTCTTTAGCATTCATAAAATATCTAAATTCGTAGGTTTAGATAACCATAGCAAGGTATTTGCGCACTAGGGAGTGATTGCAGGCACCAGTGCAACATTGTTTGACATTGAAATGATTTGTAATTCTAAGAATATATTCATTTTTTAAAATCTGCTCAGTTTAGCTTTTGTCTGAGGATTGCATAGTTTGCCCAGAGATCCTCACTTGCAAAGACAAAGCCCAGATAGAAGAGAAATTCATGTAGCAGAATAAACAAACAAATCTTCCAGGACAAATTGAAAAGTGATGGCATGCATATACTGAATACTTAGACAGTCTTAATGGCAATGAGTCTAGGTTTCTTGAATATAGGATGGACTGTCATGATCCAGCTATGGGGAGTTCTCATACTCTTCAGCCATCTGGAGATGGTCTTTAATGTTCATGTGCGTCAAAAGATACATTTTGAACTTCAAAAGGTTATGTAACCCGACATTTAATATACTTATTTTCATCCCACAGTTTGTATAATGAATTTAATCGCCAATGACATTGCACTCAGGATTCCTCTGGGTAGCAATAACATAAGACAGGACATGAATTATACTGAAATAGTAGTCTGCCTTGGATGAATTTGTGCCTTCTCATAAACCATGCTGGTGGCCTTGATGTGGCAAAGCAGGCACACAAGCTTAGCTCTGTGCTATTGTACTCTATTAATTGCTTGACTAGAAGACAATCATATGACTGGTATAGCCCAATTCATTTGATAAATGATATATATGTTTCATATACAGCGTTATTTCATTTCAATCGCCAATCCCTAAATTGTTTATAAGGAAACAATTCTAATACTATTTTTGCAGACATAGCACACCAAGTGAATAACCTTTGGAGAAGGTTGTTCAATAGCCAAGTATAAAGGGGCTACAACCAAATGCATATGTGTTGAACTTGTAGTTGCAGAATGATTAGTGCATAAGGCATAGGCCTGATTCTGCTGTCACTTTCTATGGACTGTAAAATCCATATATTAAAAAATAAAAGGATTGGGGCAGATGAGTACAAGACAGGTTGTTGTTATTGTTGTTAAATATGTCAGTGAGATAGCACAACATATTGCTTATAAGGAACTTCAGTAAATGCAAGAGGCAGATAGTTGTCAATCTGAATAGCCTTTCTTCTACCTTTCTTTAAAGTGTAATCTTTTCTCCATTGAATATCTCAGTCTGTTTTATAATCTGCTCCTGACATGGGACAGAGAAATCACCCAGAGGACTAATCTTTTTCTCATATGTAAATATTCTTCCATACCAAAAAGACACTTTCTGCTCCTGATTTCTTGTTTCTGTTGTTGTGTTTGCTGTTACAGAACTAGGCACATTCAGTAATGATGCCCTCTGGGATGCTCTCTTCTTTTTTGTAGGTATTCAAAATAGAAAAGCAAACTTTTCTGACTTTTCTTTCTTAATGACATTAGGTTGTCATAGCCAGGATTTAAAAAGAGCATAGGAAAACAATCCTCTGAGGCATTTTAATCTGTGTATCATACATTTAAAAATACAATGGAATCCTTTTATAGGGAAATGTGTTACATTTCTGCCCAAGAAAACTGCACCATAAGAGAAGAAAGGACCTTTCAATATTTTCTGATATCCTACAAAGGGTGCTTGGGTGACCTAATTCCATCAGTGGCATTAAGTAGGGGCTTAGAAAAATGCAATTTCATGAAGTCTGGAAAACATATATTTTTAAATAACCTCTGGTACTGTTGTATAGGGAGGCACTAACATCTACTGCTACAAAACAGGAAATTGACTTGAAATCTTGGTTAAAAACAGTGACATTTTCCATATTAGAAAGTGTTTGAAAGGGACATTTATGGTTTGCTGGGAGTAAGAGGAACAAATATGGAGAGGACTGATGGATGGAAATATATTTTTGTTTTGCTTTTCGAAAAAAGGATCTTTAAATTTGGAAAATAGCAAAAGACAAATGTGAGGCACTTCATCAGTTTTATCTATTATTATATATGCCTAAATCGAACACTACAGAAAAAGTGACTGAAGGCACATCAGTAGCATTCTTCCTATGAGTTTATAGGACTGTATAAGTCACCTCTGACCACATCATGCGTTGGGCCTAGTTTTGATCCATGTAGCTTAGAGTCAGATGGTCCTGTGATTACAGCACTGGGACATAGGAGAACTGGGTTTGATTAATGCCTCTTGCACAGATTTCCTGGGTAAATTACCCAATCTCTCTATGCCTCAGTTTCCACCTATAAAACAGGAACCATTATGCACACATGGTCTGTCTTGCCTATTTAAATGATGACCTTTTCAAGGCAAGAACTGTTTCATGCTCTGAGTATGTATGGTGGTTAGTATGGTCACAGTCGTCATTGATCTTGATCCGAGCCTCTTGATTAGAGGTGGGCAAACTACGGCCTGCAGGACTGTCCTGCCTGGTCCTTGAGCTCCTAGCTGGGGAGGCTAGCCCCTGGCCCCTCCCCTGCAGCAATGCTGCCGTGCGGGCAGCATGGCTAGCTCTGTCCAGGTGGTGGAGCTGCATGGTCCTGCTGCTCTGAGCGGCATGGTAAGGAGGTGGTGGGGTTGGATAAGGAGCAGAGGGGTCCTGGGGCAGCAGTTAGGGGACAGGGAGCATGGGGGGTTGGATAGGCCTGGAAGTCCCGGGGGGCCTGGCGGGGTGTGAATAGGGGTTGGCACAGTTAGGGGACAGGGAGCAGGGGGGGTTGGATGGGTTGGGGATTCTGAGGGGGGCAGTCAGGGTGTGAAAAGTGGCAGGGGGCAGATAGGGGGCGGATAGGGGGTGGGGCCAGGCTGTTTGGGGAGGCACAGCCTTCCCTACCCAGCCCTCCATACAGTTTGGCAACCCCAATGTGGCCCTCGGGCCAAAAAGTTTGCTCACCCCTGCTCTTGATGCTACTATAATAAAAATAAATTTAAAAAAATCATGATAAACTATAATAGGTTCCTATGTTTAAAAAGGTAAGACACAGACATTAAACTGAAGCCAGAGCTACTAACAAAGTTATAAACATTATGCTTTCCTCTGTGTGTCCAATAAAGATGCAGATTCATAGATTTTAATGCCAAGAGGGACCACTGTTATCCTCTAAGCCAGGTTTGCATTTAATATTTAGATCGAAGTAACTACGTCACTCAGGAGTATGAAAAATCCAGGCCCCCAGAGAGGCATAGTTAAGAAGACCTAACCTCCAGTGTAGACATGGATAGGTTGATGGAAGAATGCTTCCTCCACCTGGTTTCTGCCGCTTGGGAAGGTGGATTATTTACAGCAATGGAAAAGCCACTTCTGTTGCTGTAGGAAGCATCTGCACCACAACCCTTGGTAAGTTATTTCAGTGGTAAATTACGTACACTGTTAAAATTTTGCACCTTATTTTTAATCTGAATTTATCTAGCTTTAACTTCCAACTATTGGATCTTTTTATATCTTTGCTAGTTTGAAAAGCCCTCTATTACCAAATTTCTGTCCCCCATGTTAATACATATAGACTGTGATCAAGTCACTCCTTAACCTGATCTTTGTTTAACTAAGAAGATTGAGCTTCTTGAGTCTTTTGTTTATAAAGCAGATTCTCCAGTCCTTTAATCCTTCTAATGGCTCTTCTCTGAACGCTTTTCCAATTTTTGAACATCTTTTTTGAATTGAAAGACACAGTATTCCAATAGTGGTCAAACACAGTGCCAAATACAGAGACAATATACCCTCCCGACTCTTACTCGATATTCTCCTGTTTATACCTCTAAGGACAATACTTGTCCTTTTGATCATAGCATTGCACTGGGAGCTCATGTTCAGCTGATTAACCACCACTATCCCCAAGTCCTTTTCAGAGTCATTGCTTCCCGGGACAGATTCCCCAACCTGTAAGTATGGCCTACATTCTCTATTCCTATATGTAAGACTTACATTTAGCTTTATTAAAACACATTTTGTTTGCTTATCCTCATCTTACCAAGCTATCCAGATCACAGTGTATCAGTGACATGTCCTCTTCATTATTTACTATTCCCCCAGTCTTTGTGTCTGTATATTTTACTGGTAACGATAATCAATAATGGAAAAGAACATAAACGTGTTAAATAGCATAGGGCCAAGACTGATTCTCATGGTGCCCCGTTAGGAACGTACTGTCTCGATGATGATTCCCATATACAGTTACATGTTGAGACTTTTCAGTTAGCCTTAATTATATTAATCAAAAACTGGCTATGATTTTTTTTCATGAAGGTCACGGAATCTGTGATCTCCGTGACTTCAGCCTACAGTGGCTGGGAGCTGCAGGGTCTCTCTGCCACTCCTTGCTGCCGTGCGCAGTGGGGGGACCCTGCAGCTCTGAGTCTCCACTGGCAGTGAGGCCTCTGGAGCTCAGAGCAGGCCCCCGCAGCTGCCTAGCCACTTCAGGTAGTATGGAAACCCTGCAGCGGAGCTCCCCATTTTGTCATGGATATTTTTAGTAAAAGTCAAGGACAGGCCATGGGCTTCCCTGAATTTTTCCTTATTGCCCATGACCTGTCCATGACTTGCTAAAAATATCCATGACACAATTTTAGCCTTAAATATATGTGCCATGTTGGTTTTTTTCTCTATACAAAATTACAGAATATTACATCAACCTTATTACGTTTATTAATCAAATTTATGTCATCAAACAGATATTAAGTTAGTTTGAAAAAATCTATTTTCCATAAATCCTGTTGCTTGGCATTAATTGAATTACCGCCCTTTCATTTTTATCAATCAATTCCCATATCAGGCAATCCAAGATCAATGTCAGGCTGACAAGCCTATAATTGCCTGGGTCATCCCTTTTATGCTTCTTAAATATTGGCACAACATTAACTTTCTTCCAGTCCTTTGAGCTTCCCCAGTGTTCTAAGACTTATTAAAAATCAACAGCCCAGAGAACTTCTCAGCCAGCTCTTTTAAAACTCTTGGATGGAAGTTATCCAGACCTGTAGTTTTAATAATGTCTAATTTTAGTAGATACTATTTAGTATATGCTCCTTATTTACTGTTAGAATGGATATTATATCATACGATGTTACAACACTGTCTATTTCCAAAATACAGAACAGAAATATTTATTGAACACTTCTACCTTTTCTGCATTATTATTGACAGTTATACAATTTTCATTTATTAATGGACCAATACCATTGTAAGGATGCCTTTTTCTTCTCAATATATTTGAAAAATGCCGTTTTATTGTCTTAATTTTGTTGACTATAGATTTCTCCTTTTGTGTTCCTGATCAATTTTCTAGAATTCCTAGCTTCTGATTTATGTTTGTTACTATCAACTTCCTTTTCCCACCCTCTTCTCTTTTTAAAGAACTGCTTTCCCTTTCCTTCTAAACCAGGTTGGGTTTTTAACCAATGCGGCGTTCTTTCTGAATTATGGCTTTTTAGCCATCTATTTAACTTCTTTCCCAACTGATATGATTCTATTTCATTCAGCTTTGTGAAACTGGCCCAAAGCTCTTGGTAACTTTTACTCTGTGCAAGGTGGTGTCCGGAAATAAATCAGGGGAGACACGGTCATCTGACTGATAGATGGTTGGCACAAACAGGACAGCACCAGAGTGCTTTCACTTAAAGCTAAACTTTACTTAGTCTCAAGCACTTACACACGTCCACAACAGGTTAGTAAAACACCCTCAACCCTCGATAATTACCAAAGCTGAGTGTGGCTCTCGAGTGGCACAGCAGCAGCCCGTCTGTTGGTGGGGAACACAAGATGCATCCAGAGGGAGAGTCCCATCCAACTACCTCAAACTTTTTCCCCTTATTTATACATTAGTAATACAATGACATGTCACTTAAAGAAAACTTGTTAAGCAAGCAGTTTCAAACGTCAAGCAAGAGATTTCCTTCTGGTCATCGATTAGCCAGGTGTGTTTTTTTCAGAGTTTGCATGCCTTGAGGCCACTAAAATGCATGTATCAGCACGTTCAACAAAATTCTTATTAGGAAGGACATGGAGTCAAGCTGCCCTTCCTGTGGCACCCTAACCCCCTCCCCTCCTGCCTTGGTTAAGCTAAGGCTGGGGGAATGGCCAATTTACAGCCTGCTGACTTGGCTGCTTTTAGCAATAAGCAATAGTGGTTTCAGGCACTTTACTGGTTTGCCAAAATCTCCCTATACGCTGTGATTCGTTCTTCTTTATCTGTCAAGATGAGGTTTAATATAGAATTTCTTCATATTGGATGCAAAACTATTTTCATTAGGAAATTATCTTCTATAATATAATATTTAGAAATACCATTGATGTTTTAGTATTGGCAGCATGAGACCTCCTGCATATGTCACTCAAATCAAAGCTCCCCCCCCCCGCCAATTACATAGCTTCTTTTTCACATTATAGATAGGATGACTAGCTCCTTAAGCACCTATTATCTATGATTTGTTAGGCTATAGCAGATACCAAATTAGTATCTCATCTTGTGCTTTATCTATTAGGACATTTATCCCTAACATTCAAGATCATTTACTTTTGAGTTGTCAGTGATTCAAAAAGTAAGGCCATTTTTGACACAGTGCCACTCCCTCTCCCTTTTTGCCCACTCATTCTTTTCTAAATGGGTCATAACCAGTAGTTTTAACTTTCCAAACATGCTAACCTTCCCACCAGCTTTAAGAAATAATGACTAGGTTGAATTTATGCTCATTAAAGAGCAATTCCAATTCCTTTTGTTTGTTACCCAGGCTCCTCGCATTGGTGTATAGGTGATTAATGAATTTCTTCTCTTCATGTCCTTTGGTTCCTTGATTAATTTTGTTCTCAGCATCTTGATTTTATGTTAGATGAAGGCTTATTTGTTCCCTCTTTTCATCTTCCCCTATATCCATTGTATAGCAACTGAGAATCTGACAATAAGGACAGGTCTCCTCAACAGGAAAAAAAGCAAGTAAGGATTAAGCCTAGAGCTTTTAGAAATGTGAGACACTCCTGTGCCAGTTTCAAGAACAATAGTGAATGTGTTTTGGCAGCTAATCTTGATTCTGTGCCATTTCTGTTGTGTGCCTCCAGAATCTATCTGCTAATCTCCTCAGAACATGAAAATATCCTCTTATCCTCTGTGTGTGTTTATGAGCCTACCATCAGGAGATCAGAAAGACGGCAGTGATAGCAAAGTTGCAAGATAACTTATATGGGATAGGGCTTAATAAACTTTTACTTGGTCTCCCAACAGCACTCTATTATTGACAGTAAAGGGAAAGAAAGCTAAAAGAGAGCGATGATTTTAGAGAGATGAAAAAAGATTCTGAGGTTTTTTTTATTTGTCTAGTGTTTCCCATGTGCTAGGTGCCTCACCGACACATTGAAAGAAACAGTCCCTAAGCGTCTGTGCTTGCTAACTAAATAGATATCATTGTGACCGTGGGGCACCCTGTATTCATACGCTACATACTAATGTAATGATTTTTGTACAAAATACTCATTGTGGGGTATCATTTGAAAATTAATAACACACTGGTTAATATCATTATAAAATATATGTAATAATCCTCTGTGGAATTATGGATACTCACTAATATGCTTTAAAGTCTGTGATGTCACTAAAATGTGCATAAACCAGGCATGTCAGGAAGAGTTGATAAACAGGTTGTCTCCTGACAAAGGAAAGAGGCCGACACCTCAGATCAGATGTGGCCCAAATTCAATGGACTATTCATTTGTATCAGAAGTTGCAGCAGGAAGAGAGTTTGCATAGTAGTAATCACCAGTGGGTAGAGAACCAGCATGGAGCCTTATCTTCCAGATCTCATTGCTTCTATATTCAGCAGGAACATTATTTGAGACTTGAGAAGAATATATTTCAAAGGTACACTGAACTACATAGAGAGGGAGAGCAAATGCCTAAGTTATCCTTCACCTTAAGGAGACAAAGAAACCAAGGGATTTGATCTCAGTGATGAGTTATTGCCTGGCCAACCAGTAGAAAGCTGGGAAAACTGTGGGTCAGAGAAGAAATATCTTGCTCAAAGACTGTTTCATGCTAGATTAAGTTTTAGACTTTTAGATGTGTGTTCTCACTTTTGTTTGTAACTATTTCTGACCTAAACTTGAACTCACTGGAAACCTCTCTCTTTTTGGCTAAATAAGTTAGTTTTACTTTTTATTCTAAATCAACCCAGTACTGTGTTTGACTTGAAGTGGTTATTAACACCAGCTAACACAACAAGCTGCTGTGTTTTTGTCTCTTTAAATGAGCAATGGACCTTATTACTTCTCTGAATGTTCCAGGAGGGGGCTGGACACTTCAGGGTGGACAGTTTTGAGCCAATGTGAAACTGGGGGTGTGTTGGGGTCACTTGGCTAGTAGTAACCCAGGCTGGTGTAGACCAGAATGTGGCTGTGGTATAACAAGTAATCTGCTGAAGTCACAACTGGTGAACCAGGGCTGCTTAATACACAAACACTCATTGCATGCTTGTATGCTGGCTAGGAGAAACTAGACAGGGAGCTACAGCAACAAAGCATTTTAAGGCACTTGGGGTTATAGGACAAGTGGTGATACAACCTCTGACTGGTCTGGTTTGAACTCCAAAACATGACAATTATACAGATTAGCAATTGGGGAACAAGGCAATAACAAATAAGCAAGGAGATCAAGGTTATAAGTACACTTTTTAAAATGTTATCCGTCTGTGATCCCTCTGTTCTAATCAACACTGGCAATGCTTTTTCCACTTTTCCTAGTTTCCTCCTTCCCCATATATGCCACATTCACCTCCATAATCCCCAGCAAGGAGTGAAAATATCATTCGGTAAAAATATGCTCTAAACTATAGTCCAAAACCTATAATTAGTCTCTCCTTCCAATAATAATGTATGGGAAAGGCTGGGATCACCAGAGAGGCTAACATATTGTTCCATCTGCGTGATAGAGGGGAAAATTTAGTACTAATACTGATTTGTTCCAGCTGGTTCATATTAACTCCAAAGTAAAAATGAAACTAACACAAAGTATATTTCCCCATTTGAGGATGGTACAAGAAGGAACAGTGAAAAGAAGTTATCTGGCTGAATGCAAATGTCAATAGTACATACTCTCTCACAAAAATCAAAATAAAATAAATCCTTTAATGTAAAAAGAAATAAATTGTGAAAGATAATCTTTGCCAAGACTGTAGTTAAAAAGTTGAAGTAGAATACTTTATTGACTTTTCACTTCTTGGGTAATAGGAAGTTCCTTCACAAATCCAGATTATAGCATCATATGACTAAACTCTGGCCCCTTTGTGTGCCCAGCATTAGGAGAATAAAAGGGATACCCACAATCCCCCAAAGAGATATTTCCAGAACTAAAATTGTGGACCCCTGGACAATTACTCCTGTCCACACAAATGCACAGAATCAGTGGAAGTGAGCTTTTACTGGTTTGCCACAACTCTTGATTGGATAGAATAAAAGTTAAGGGGAAAAAAAACAAAACAAAACCCAAAATGGTTGGGTTACATCCACAGTCCAACTCTACAAAGAATTCCAGTTTCTCTGAATATTCCAGCCTTCCTTGTCTTCACAGGTCACCAACGCAGTAGAGAAAAGAGGTGCCTGAGAAAAATCTCAACCAGTTCTAGGTTGAGTCTTGGAGGTGGACTAGCAAAGGATTGTGCTGAGGCCTCCATTTCTAGTGATGACCTTCTGAAGTCTCACCATTCACTGGTAAATATGAGGGTGGAAAAAACCTTGGATCTTCCTGGCTCACTCCATCAGGTGCAGAAGACATCCACCATAGACATATTTGTGAAAATTTACATCTTGAAATATATGTTATAAAACAACTGTATTTTCCCCAAGCTTATTTACCCTACACTCTTTAAGAGGCAATGTATCAGTGTTCAATTGACAAGGCAGATGATGGCATATCCAAGCATAACTACCTTTATAGAAACAGCACACAAAGATAAATATTTGCATATGATAGCTAGTCTTTGTGGAAACCAGAGCTTGCAGCTGATGACACGAACAGTTTCAAGATCAATTCCCCAAACAAGACTACTTATAGATTATCTGTTTATCACTTATAACTTCCCGTTTTACATGTGACAGTTACTTATATTACTTTTGGTTGTTGCAAATTTCCGAGCACATATTTGCAATATCCAGACTTTCCATACTGCTATTAGTACATTTTATAGTTAAAAACACTTGCTTTGATAAACAAGATATTACATTAAGAAACTCAACTTTCCATTCTGACTACTATCAATAAAAGCCAAACATCTTAATTTCTTCATTCTATATTATTACAAATTATTCTGAAAGTTTTCTAGGGGTTTGCTTCACTTAATAGATCTTTACTTAGCAATAGACCCTTTGTTATAAATTAACCTTTTGTTATACCCCCCCCCGATCCAATATTTTAGCTCCTAAACCTTTCATTAGAATGTCAGATGCATGCCAACTTCTTTTAAAGGTTTGCCAATCTTTGTGCAATTAGCAGCCAGGTTTGGTGTGGACCCACTCACTCCCTACTGGTCTTGGGGAGGGATTAAAAGTTTTGTTCAAAACCACATGAAACTCAGCAGATTTCACTTGAATCAAATCTAGAAATCAAAGCAAGATGCAGGGGTTGTGCATCCACACAAACTGAATCAAACAAATGACAAAGAACAAGGTTAAATCCCCTGAGAATGGGCATCTTACTTTTATGCAGTTCTAGTCAGCATGTGTGTGGCTTCTCTGGACTCATTTAGTCAGAAATAGTGTTAAATAAAAAGGGATTTCTTCTCTCTTTATCAGATTGTTTTATATCAATTGCTATATTTTACTATAAAACATTCTTTATTGTTGCATAATTCCTGTATCACATTGCTGTTTATACTTGACAAAGATGAAAAAAGCTATTAATACAAGTACATATTCCATACCACTTATTCTACTTTCTAACCATAACTGCTATCGAGATTTATCACTGAGAAAGAGTCACAAGACCAGAACATCTATTAAGTCATGGTGATAGTGTGTGACCCTACACATGCAACAAAAAAGTTAATGTGTGCCTGATAGTCTAATTATGTTATCTGGCTGCACCAGGAGGGTGGTCCAGGCTTAATTAAATATGAAGACCAGCTGGGAAAGGAACTGAGTTGTGACTATGAAGGAAGGACATCTGGAGCAGAAGGGGATTGGGTTGGCTGTGAGGGACTAGAGGGAAGGGTTTGGCTGTTTGCCCAGGCTGGCTATGCTAAACTGGCTGGTCGGGGCAGATGGAAGTGATAATAAATTATATTAAAACCAGACTAGAAAATGTGGATAGGAAAAAGATTGAGGAAGACTAGATGCAAACAAGGAAAAAGAAAAGAGTAGATTCTTTAGAATCAGCAGCAGATACAACAAGTGCGAAGGCAGGAATGGGACACAGGCGAAAATTACTTAATAGTAAAATCCCTAGCTAAGGACAAAAAGATAGGAGACTTTAACTCCCTGAGGATTGCAGAGTGTTTCAAAAAAGTGTTTAAGACACAGTAAGAGCTAGGAAACTACCTTCTGGAGACTTGTTAGTGGAATGCAAAAGCAAAGAACAAGTAAGGAAGCTCCTCAAGATAAAGATGCTAGAAAGCTAAAATAAATTGTCAGCTACCCAGATTCCTAAGTGAAAAAAGAGGGGTAGCATATGATGTGCTACTTGAAGTGCTAGAAGAGAAAATAAAACAAGGAACAGATGAAGAAAAGGTGATACATGATAAGAGGCTAATTAGCAGAAAGGAATATGATAGCCCTCAATAGCTGTGCTAGTCACATTTAAGGGAAGGATACTTCAAGATAATGTAACTTTAGTACATCAGATATTCTGGACTCTGCCATATATACCCCCTTCGTTGAGATGCTACAGGGTCAAGATTTGGTGTCACAGCAAATAATTGCAAGGGTAAATTATGGTACAGCAACTGTGGAGTTGACCATTCATAGAACAAGTGTGAGGAAGGGAAAGAACAAAAATTCTGTAGCTGTGGAGAAAAACACAGGTCAACATATGGAGGCTGTGCTGAGGCAAAGGAAGCTAAAAAAATACAAAAAACAAAATAATTAGCATCTCATATGCAGAAGCTGCTAGGAGACATCTAAAAGGAGGAGAGAAAAAAAGTAGATCAATAGGGGAACAGGGATTAGCAAGCAACAACATACTGGGAAGGAAGTAATGAGTGATATCTGAGTAAAAGGAGATGACATGCTAGTTATAGAACAAAATTCATTGCATTTATGATTTGTCATAAATTTGTTGTTCTCAGACAGGAGAGAAAACAAAAACAATAAGAATTATAGATATAGCTGCTGAAAAGTACCTATGAGTGAGCAACCTAAGTGAAGAAAGGATTGAAGGTTAAGAGAATGGGGTGGTTATTTTTAACTAGAAAGCACACAGTTGTATAGCCCATGGGCAGAGATTAAAGAAACGTTATTGATATTGAAAAGAGAGCCTGATATACTATGCATACAAGAGACTTGGCTAACAGAAAAACTAGACTATAAAATCCCATGATATGGTATATTTAGACATGATAGATTAATAGAAAAGAGTGGGAAGAATTCAAACTACCTTGAAGTATTGTTTAAAAAGCTCAATATTGAGTATAATGCTATTGAGGTACCGATACAAAAAAATCCTCCTGTCTCTCAAACTGTATAATGTTTATAACCCCTCCAGGAAACTAGATGCTGAAAGAATTGTAGATGTCATATGTCCATAAATTATTTGCAGTGATCTGATCAGTCACAATTGATTTTGGGGAAATAGGACAAATGATAATGGAAAATATTGAGCAATTTTTGAAGATAATAATTTAATAATATTAGATGATGGAATACCTACCAGTCCAATACAGCAGATAGAAGCCTTTCCTGGCTAGACCTGGCAATAGCTTTTAGTAACATAGCAAGCAAATACAGCTGAGAAATTTACAGAGAGGAGGGAATGGGTAGTGAACCCTTCCCGATGTTAATTACTTATCAAGGAAAAAGAAATATTGAAGACAAGAATAATATCCCCCCTTGGAAAAGTAAACTGGAAACTCTTTAGACACAAAAGTGAGGACTATGTTGGTGAGCAGTGTATAAGTGAGGATATTAAGCAATTTTTTAGTAATGTTACTATAAAGACAGCCTGCCTAACTATTCCAAGGAATCAACCATAATTAAAATACGAAAAGTGTACCATGGTAATTAAGGAAAAGAACAAGGCGGACAAGAAAGCAAAATCCACACTAAACTGTGAGGACTGCATGACATAAAAAAACTAAGACAGTTGGACAAAGGTCTATAAAAAGTGAAAAATAAAAAACGAAGCTGGAGGAAATACTGTGAGAGAGTAAATAAAGATCTCAATACATCAGAGGAATACAAGGACTGTCAGAAAATTAATGGACTAAAGAGTAAGAGCAATACAATACCTGGCCTTCTAGTTGAGGGCCATGGAGTAATAAGCTCCAACAAAGGAAAAGTGGAAATTCTGGCAGCCAGGTTTCAAAAAGTCACTAATAATGAGGATCAGAGGATAGAAATTAGGGAAAGGAAAAGAATGTTCCTTAGTAATGATTATGAGATGAGGAGGTAGGAAGAGGATGTAGATCTTATTTTAAATGAAAACTTCAGTATGAGGGAAGTCCAAAAAAGACATTATAAGGAACAAAACCACCACACCAGGCAAGCACAAAATAAGCTTTGAAATGCCCACATACCTAGGTGATGAAGGCCTGAGGGTAATATTAAAATTATACAATACCTTATGGAGAAAAGGGGAAATATCTAGGGAGGGGAAATATGCAAGTATTGTCCCAGTTAGGAAATGAGGCAAGATGTGCTCTAGGCCTGAGAAAATATACACTAACTGCCCTTACAACGTGTTTAGGTAAAACTATGGAAAAACTGGTGACAGAAAGATTAGTAGAACACTTAAAAATAGGCTCATAGATGGATCACAAAGTGGGATCAGAAGAGGTAGCAGTCTGATTGTATGCACAGTGTGATCAGACAAGCACAAAAAAGCTTGAGAACCAAAAAATCTTGATAGTATCTTTCATGGGCATAAAAAAAGCCTATAATGTGTTATAGAGAGAAAAACTATTATATAAAGTTGTCAACCATAGGTATTAAAGGCAGAATGTACAGATGGATAAGGGATTTCCTAAGCAAAAGAACCATACAACTCTACATAGGGAAAGCTTTTTTTCATCATATATTATGTTACAGAAGGAACTCCACAGGGAGTGTCATTCGCCCCACTTTTTTTCAGATCACGATAAATGACCTTTCAAAATAGATGAGTACAGGCACAGTCACCAACTTTCCTTGGTGCCGGTGGGTGCTCACGCCTCCTGCCCTCAGCCCCACCCCTGGCCCTACCCTACTCCCTGCCCCTATTGGACCCCTCCCCAAATCCCCGCCCCAGCCCCGCCTCTTCCCTGAGCACGCCACGTTCCTCCTCCCCCCCCACAGCCCAGGGGAGGAGGCAGAGGTGGGCTGGGACAGGGCGGGGAGTTGCCGGTGGGTGCAGAGCACCCACCAATTTTTCCCCGTGGGTGCTCCAGCCCCGGAGCATCCGCGGAGTCAGCGCCTATGAATGCAGGAATAAGGAATAAGCATCACATTAGTTGCTGATGACTGTGCCATAGGGACCAAATGCAGAAACCTTGAAAGTGATTCCATATGGTGGCAATGATGCACTACAGAGGAGTACAGAATGAGGAAACAGGAGAGGCTTCAAGTTCTCCATTGACAAAACAATGGAAGTAAGGACCTTCACAACACAGACGATTCAAAAAGAGGTAAAATTTTATATAAAAGACCAGCAAATAAGCATAGTGGAGAAAGTACAAATTCTTAGGTATGATATTTGATAACAAGCTCACCTGGGGAGATCACACTGAAAATATTGTAAGTGCAAGTGCAGAATCAACGTACTTAAAAGTATATCTGGACCCTCCTGCAGAGTGGACAAGAAAATGGTGCTAATGCTGTACAGAGCACTAATCAGACCTATTGAGTATGGCTTTAGGTCAGCATCAAAAACAACTCTGAAAAAACTAGACTGTATCCAGGCAGAGGGATTGCATATAGCATGTGGTTCCTTCATTACTATGTCTCTCTGTGTGTAATGCCAATAGCAGATGGAGAAATGCCTATCACTCTTAGAATGAAGCTCCTGTACTTAACCTTTTCAGCCAAAGTACTAGGTAATAGTGAAGATAAGACTAAGCTAATATATACTGATTATTGGGAATTAAGTGGAGACTGGGTAGGACAAAAACTCAAAAATTCCTCATGTGTGTAGGATAAAGAATCTCATTGACAAAAGCAGCTTAAAAGAGGCCAAAATCTATAGCTATGGGAAAATACTCTAACACTGGAAAACCATCGCCACTGAAAGACATGGTACTATATAATAAAATAAACAGCAGGATCATGATAAATATACAAGATATAGCAAATCAATAGATCTATGATAAGTGGGGACACTAGTGTCAAATAGTGATGGCTCCAGAGAGTAAGGAAGCAATAGAAGGAAGGAAGCCAGAGAGTAAGGAAGCCATGGCCATCCTGTCTGATTCCTTATGATGCTGCAGGCACTATACAATGTCAAGTCTGACAACATAATGATGTGCTTAATGAAATATTACTGCTAACTGAATTGGTGCAATTGGATGTGACCGTAGTAATAGCATGGGTCTCAGCACATGTAGGAATAACTGACAACAAATTGGCAGACAATGAGGAAAAAAAAAAGAAGCTATTGAGCATGAACAAGACCTTCCTGAAACTGTGTGTGGTGCTTGTACTAACACTCAAGCACCAGGATAATCAATTTAGGAAAGCCATATCTGTGGAGAAGTGGGTTTCTATTGCTTGTGTAAGCTGGGTACCCCAGACAGCTATAGGTCTGTGGCAACCCAATTTGGGGTTAGGAAGTTCACTGTAAGGTTTGTGGTTATGGAGGTTTGTGAGGCAATTGGCGCTGTGGGGTTTACCCATGGGTGGTTGGCATAAGAACCATAACAGAAACAATGGCTGGTTTTGGAAGGGATTTCCAAACTTCGCTGGGGCAATCATTGAACTCATACCCCAATAGTTTGCTCACCACAAGGGGACAGTGAGTATATGAATGGAAGAGGATACTAGTCTACCATTCTGCAAGGCCTTGTGGACCACTGGGGCATATTCATGGACATTAATGTGGAGTGCATGGAAAGGTTCATGATGTCAGGTTGCTGAGGAGATTAGGGTTGTATACAATGGTGGAAGCAGAGACTTTATTCCCCGGTATAAAATTGTTCTATATGGTATATTTCTAACAACTGTTTTGGGGAACACTGCATATCCACTCATGACTTGGCTAATGAACCTTTAGTGTTAGGATTTCAATTTGAAATGCAGTAGCTGCAGAATTGTTATGGAATGTGTGTTTGGTAGGCTGAATGCTCATTGGAGATATTGACACACGTCTCTATACCAGTGTGAAAAGTGCTGTTAGAATATTGTTGTGCTGCACACTCCACAACATTTTTGAGCATAAGGAGAACATTTCCATCCTGAGTGGGCTAAGGCCAGATCTGGTTTGAGAACGGTTTACAGGCAGCTGGATCCAACCTACATGCACACAGGTCCTAGTGGGCAAAGGAAATGGGGGATGTTATATGTGCACACATCACAGCGCAGCAGGGAGAGAACATCCTTTTCTTTTACCAGCTGTACATGTAAATGACAGAAAATAAATAGATACTTAAGGACCTACATAGCTTTGTAACTCTGTTTCATTTTGAATTGCTATTAATGATGCTCTGTTATCTGTTCTCAGGTGTCAGTGCGCACATTAGGTAAGGCAGTTATTGCAGGGAAACCACTGTGTGCTATTGGCTTGATGTTGGTTAACTGCTGTTGATGGTGGTGGTTGTATTGTTATGCGCTCACTGCTGCTGCTGTTGTCATTATTGACATCTGTATGTAAGGCAATTCATCAGTTTACATTCTTATTAGAAGCATTAATGAGGTAGGAGTGCTGATGGAAATACTCTTGGCCATTGTTACTTGTGTTTTTTTGCAGGCCGGGAACATATGAAACTCCATTTACGAGTATAATGGTAACCCCTCTTTAATGCAATGATTTCAGGTTTCTCTTTACACTGGTGAAGGATGCATTAACACTTTGCCACATTTAGTGGTCTGAAGTACTTTACAAAATAACACATTTCAGTGCTTAATTAAAACCCTTTTTTCATAAATGTGCTACCTGTGGAATTGATCCTGGGACTGCAATACACTTTATTTGTGTGCCTGCATTTCTTTTCTTTATTTCTGAGGTGCCACATCATTAGAGACCATTGCTCACGGGAGTGCTTGAACATTTGCAAAGTGCTTATGAGGGAGGTTGGAGGGGAATAACTTAATCACTATGGTCAGTGGTAATGTGGAAATGTAGCCCTTGCAAGGTGCAATTAATACCTGTTGGGACTCCCTTAATTTGTTAGTTACATCGCTTGAGGTGGAAGAATGGGTTTTGTAACATAGAACTGGTGGACACCTTGTGATTACCATTATATTGTGGGATTGTCTGTTTGGTTTTTTGTCTACATGCTCAATGAACACATTAACAAAGATATTGGATTAATCTACAGTGTATGCTTCTTTGGGTGGCATCCATGTAGTGTACATACCTGTGTAGCTTCCCTCTCCCCTTCCTCACCTTGCACAGGTATAAATAGCAGTGCAGACGGTGAGGCAAGGCTCAGATGAGTAAAGACACACCTGAAGGGTTTGAGTATGTATTCAAATACATACCATACATGTCTCTTTACTCACCCAAGCAGTGCCTCCCCATCTAAACTGCTGTTTGAGCCCTTCCCTGCCACAGAGACAGGGTCTGGCAGGGGAAGACAGCAGAAAAAGACTCAGCCATGACAGGCCCAGGGGCACAATTTATTTCTAATTTTCAAAGTGTTCACAAAAACTTGCTTTTGAAGCAGAAATGCAGACCCTGTGCTTGTGGTTCAATGATTGATTTATAACTGTATTTCTTGAATGATAAGGTGGGTGAGGTAATATCTTATTGGACCAAGATCTGCTAGTGAGAGAGAGAGAGAAGCTTTCAAGCTTACACAGAGCTCTTCTTCAGGTCTGGGAAACTTATTCAGAATGTCACAGCTAAAAGAAGTTGGTCCAATAAAAGATATTGCCTCCCCCATATTGTCTTTCTAATATCCTGGGACCAACAGGGCTACAACACTCCATACAACATTTCTCTTGAGCAACATTTCAGCAGATGGAGAATGGCGAGGGGGGGAGGAGACACTTGGTGTTTGGTAAGGGGATGTGGTGGGACAGTGCCACTGCTTCAACGAGGAATGTCCCAACACACAGACACACCATATGAATTTGCACCATAAAAGTGAATATTTCTTCTGCTCTGGCTGAAATCATGGAGTATTTTGCCCAGATATTGTTGAGCATCTGGGTATGGTTGGCACAAAACCATGTGTTGACATGTTTACAGTGGCTAGTGAACTCTAAGAGTTTCATGTTAATTGGGCATTGCATTAATCCTTCTATTTAAGCAGGCAACAAAATATTTAAATTGATTTTTTGTTTCAATCAGAAATTAATTTGGATAACTGAAAATCGGAAAGGTAATTTTAGTTATATATATTCTGGAGCTTCCTCACAATATGGGAATAGTTTATAATGTTAGAATATGATGATATTAATCTGAAAATATTTTAAAAATAAAGACTTACAATGTGTAAGATAATTATTTGCCTTTATCACAAATGGATAAAGAACTAATAGTTTTGATTAGAACTAATAGTGAGCCTTGAGGAAATGAAAACAGATGTTATCTCCAGTCTTCCATTATTTCCCCAAGGCAAATTTCTCCTCTGAACTGCACTTTATACTACTTATCTGCAGTGCAGGTTCCTATTACATATTCTACACTTGTTCCATGTTCAGAACTCCAGGAGATCTGCTGTGCTGATCACAGAAGTCAGTTTTGCCTTGAATGCTGTTAATGTTGTCATGTTTTAAGAAAGAAATTGTTACTGCTAAACTTATAAAATAGAAAGTTAATTTTAATTATTAGTAGGGCAGACTAAATAGGCCATCTGATCTCCTATCACTGCTCATCTAATACTATGATGATATGAGGCACTACCATTGCTGAACCATATTCAATTGAAACATAAGTATAAGATCTTAACATAATTCAGATCTCTGAGAACTTTACTACAGATATGGCACAGTAAAATAAAAGATGGGGTTATACTTATATATGTGTGTTCTCTCGAGCTTCATTGCATGTTTAATTTTAGGATTCAGCAGAGCAGTGAGTAACTGGAAATGATACTTTGAAGCTCAATAAGATACCCATTAGTGGATAAATTACACTATCCCATGTATTAATGCAGAACAAAGTAGTAATTAAAACCAGTAGGCTATTTGCATTTCAACCCATTAGGTGTCATGGAATAGCATTTTATGCTATTCAAAAATCTGCAGGTATACAGAGAGCAAAGGCAGAGATGGTCCATCCATTATCCTAATAGCAATATCTCTTTTGAAGAACTAATTTGATGCTCTCGGTCATTTTAGTTATGAGGGACTCCTCACTATGAGAGATGGCGGCCGAAATGTTACAGGCATAACAGCAGTGATTAGTCCTCCTACAACACCAGAAGTATTGGTGGCCTGAAATGTATTAGAGTTACTGAAGAGAAATGTGTATTGTTCAGCCCTTCACTGGAATCACTTTGTACATAAAGTAATCCAATGTTTTATGTCATCTTGAACATATTGATATCTTTGACACTTGCACATTCACTATATTTTGAATAGGTTTATTACTATTAAAATGATGTTTTGAAGAACGTCTTTAGATAGCATTTGTTGTCTGTTTGAATTGTGAATAGTAAAGAGGACAAAAATAGCAAGCAATACATGAAGATGGGTTGTCCACAACACAACAGTAGTTATGAATGATAATGTATACTGCTGCATGGTTTCCCTCCAAAATTGTCTGTCTGAGTTGCCCACAGCACTCATGCAGTCAGTCAGGGCCACATTTTTAACAGATGCCTAAAAATAGAGAGAGATGTTGAGGCACTTTTGAAAATCCCCCTTGTGTGTCTAACTCCCACTGACTTCAAATTCCTTGGGACTTTAAAATCAATAGGGGTTAGGCACCAGGTGGGATTTTCAAAGGTGCCTAGGCACCTATCTGTCTACATTTAAAAATCTGGTGCTCTGTGCCTATACCTGCTCTGCAAATGCAATGCACTCAGTTCTTTTTCATCTCTACCTCCACCAAAAATGTAATATTTAAAAATCTAAATTCATGTGTCTACAGCAGATAGGCAGTGGTACCAAAAAATGCCCTATTGCTAATGATCCAGTATTCTAGATTGCTGGGAGGCATGTAGAGTAGGTCCAGATTTGCTGAATAAGTTGGGGTTCTCATGAAGCCACGTAACCTCTGCTGAGCAGCCCCTCATCCTCCTCCCAGACTCCAGATAATATCCAGAGACTCATTTCCCTTGTACCATCCAAAGTGGCTGCTTCTGTAGGCTTGAGTTTGGACAAAGCAATCTCTTCTGCCACCAACAATAGGAGCACTATGGGAGGTGAGGGAAGGAAGAGACACCCCTACTAATGGAGCCCAGCCATCTATATAGCCTCTTCCTCTTTCCACTTGCGGGGCTTGGTTTTCTGGAGCAGCAGGCACTCTGATAGAGAGGGCAGAAGAGGTCTGCTGGAGGGATTGTTGCCTTGCTCTCTGGAGCAGGTAAGGGCCCCAGCATAACTGAAAGGCCATCTGGCACACTGATCTGCCCTGCTTCCTTCTGAGAGCAGAAGAGAGGGGAGAGTTGCACACTGGAGAAAAATGGGACTGCACAATAAAAACAAACAAAAACACCCAAGATATGCTGGTGGCTACCTGGGCAAGTAATTTATGTGTACTGGGTCAGTGCTCCTATTTATTCCTGTCTTAGTGCATCTCACCACTGATTCTTAACATTTCTCAGCAAAATGTCATTTAAAAACTTATTTTAAAATAACATTTGTAACAATTAGCACTAGCTGTAGAGATTTTTTCGTCCGTCAAACACTTTACATAAGTTAACTTCACAGCACTACATGAGGTAGGTAAGCAAATTGTTTTTCAGGTTGCTTTGAACTTGAAACTAAAATGGCTCAAAGGATGGAAAAACTCACAGAAAATGAATCCCATGATTCCATACAAACAGTGTCACTCCTCATTCAGGAGACCTTGTTTAAGTGTTTTATTATGCTCTCCAAATTTAATTGTACAGGAAGAATCAGGGACTTAATACTTAAGTTCCCTGTATATTTCTACAAACAATGCATAATGGCAGTTTAAATTATTGTAAATATAAAAGTAAAATGTTCTATTTATCTACGCTAACACTAATGTTCCATAGATTTAGCTGTAAGTATCGGTGAAATAATAGTAATGCTTTTTTCCTTAACATATACAAATATATGAAATTTTCCACTGCTGCAATGTGGATCGTTAGCTTTTAAAACTGTTCCGATGAATACAAGTGATGAGTTAAGAAATATGGAAATCAGAGTCACTTACTGCTGTCCACATCTACGGCACATGAAAGAAAATATCTTTCAAAACTTAAAGGAAAAAGCTTACACAGATACGTCTTTGATCCTAGGAGGCTTATTTCAGGATTCAAATATATTAAAAGAATAACGACTTGCTGTGATTCCTGACAAATGGGAGGAATAATAAAACTTTACATGAATGCAGCATATAATCTTTTCTTCCCAGCATTTTATAAGATTGCCATCAAAAGAGAGTTTTAGTACATAATACAGCTGTTTGAGAATATGAATAAATAAAGATTAATATTAAAGGTACATATGGATTGTATAATTAGTGGACCAGGGAAATAGCAATTTAAATAATTCATACTAGGAAATGTTTAATTAGGAAAGCATCAGTTTTGTCAAGGTTGTTTTATTACTGGCAGTTGTAACTATTTCCCAATCATTAATAAGACTGTCATGATGTATATTTAACAGCTGCCCATAGCTTGATCTTAAAAATACAAAGAGAAAAAATTACCAAAGAAAAACTCTTTAAATTATGTTAATGAGCATGTTTTCCTTTTCCAGTTTAATGAGGACAAGCATCATAACCTGCTCAATAAACAAAGTGACAAAGTGGAACATGTGCAGCTAATATTAGATTTATTTGATTAACACTTTGATGCTTAAAAAGGTAAAAAAATATTGGCTTCTTTTTCTGCAGGCATTTATTAGCTACAAGAATTATGAAGAACAGGGATAAGAGGAAGTGGAAATGCTAAATATCAGCAAGAGCCTGTGTGGAGTAGATAGTAATTGAATGGGTTTTCAAACATTCTTAGTGTTCTGACCAAGTTCACAATCTCTTGAATCAACTCCCTGCCCTTTTTGTAATTACCCACACCATCTTTCTTCCTCTTTAAGATGATGCAGGTCATCTGCCTTCCTATTTGCCATAAGCAAAACGTCAGCACCATGTGACCAGCTAGCGCTCTGTAGCTTGCCAACAGGTGCTCCATAGACTACCATTGGTTCTTAGACTGCAGTTTGAGAACCACTGGAGTAAACTAAGCCAAGTGATACTTACAATAGTTTTTTTTACATATACATGTGCAAAGACAGAGATTAGGTTGGAAGTGGGATTTTTGTGCAATTAAAATCTAATCTTCAGTGTTACATTAATTTAGGATCAGATTCTTACATTTAGAATCATAGAATATCAGGGTTGGAAGGGACCTCAGGAGGTCATCTAGTCCAACCCCCTGCTCAAAGCAGGACCAATCCCCAATTTTTTTTGCCCCAGATCCTTAAATTGCTCTCTCAAGGATTGAACTCACAACCCTGGATTTAGCAGGCCAATGCTCAAACCACTGTGCTGTTTTATTATTTCCCAGGGCACAAAACTAGGCAAACCATGTTGTAGCATAACACACTGCTTACCTGCAGGACTCAGTTGACCTTTATCAAGATGTCCTATGCTGGAGGAGGAGACTCATGAGGGCAAATAAAATACTCAGATATATTTAATGCTAGTTTTTAAAATTTAATCATGGAAAACAATGTTTATGATGGCAACAGTAGTGGAGGCCTGTTCATCTGCATCTTGTGACCCACACAGGCCTTGTAAGGGTGACTATGGGCCTGAGAGGCCAATTAGCATACCAGGCTGCACCTGGAGGAATAGCCAGGCTTAATTGATCATGAAGCCCAGTTGGACAGGAGCAGGCTTGATAGTATAGTATAAAGAGAGTCTGAAGCAGAGTGGGGCTGTATGGAGAGATTTTGTAGTTCCCCTTGGGAATTAAATGGGGAGCAAGGAGGAACCCCAGAGAGAGAGAGTTGGCCTGGGACCTGAGTAGAGAAGTCTGGCAAGGAATGATGGAGCCATCCCTGGGAGTGGAGCAGGCTCCAGTTAGTAAGCCCTGACAAAAGGGCAGGATTTGGGCATTGGTTTGAGTTTATCATTTTAGTTCAGGATTTTTGTTTGGGGATTCCAGAACAGGGCCCTGAAAGTCCCAGCACTGAGAAAAGGGTGAGCCTAGAGAAGTTGTGGGGGGAAGGCCTGAGACAGACCGTGGTAGGAAGACACTCAGGAAGCAACAGCAAGTAGTCGAAAGGAGCAGACTTTCAGTGCTGGTTATAGGGTCCCTTGGTTGGAACCCAATTTAGCAGGAGGGCCTTGGTTCCCATACCAGCCACTGGTATGGTAGTGTGAGGCTGGAGAAGGGGACAGAGGGCCTTGAGAAAGAGGGACAAGGACCTCAGGGCCCAGAGCTTGGGCTGAAGGCCCATTGTAAGGGACTGTTTATTCCATGGACTTTGTTACTTGGGAAAGAGAGACTTTAAAGTGACCTTGCTAGAGGGCCAAGTCCTAAGGAGAAAGACGGCCACAGAGATGGAGCAGCCATTGGCACAGGGTTGCCAGTTGGGAGGAGAGTTACTATGTTTGGTCACAAGGAGGTGGTCTAGTGGTGAGTGAATTCCTTCACACACCTAGAACACTTGTATTCAAAAAGAAGCAAAATGTGTACTTTATCTCTGTATGTTACTTTTTTTGGCAAAATTCTAGATTCTCCCACTTATGAGTCAGTTACACTTTCACATAACTTTAAGAATTACTTTGTTTCTATCAATCAATAGCAATTTGGCAAAATGAAGGACCGACTTGCTTGTGCTTGACACCCGGAGAAGACAAAGTATCTCTGCACCTGCGTGCAATGGGAACATTCCTGCAGCTAATGGATCTTTCTTGTCAGGAGACAACATCTCTTTACATTTCACATATCTTGGATATAGAACCATGAACTAGAGACTAATTCTGCTCCGACTAAAATCAATAGGTAAATTACATTGACTTCACTAGGGGTAGTTTTTACTAAAGAATGCAACTTTATTTAGTGCAGCTGACCCATTATGTTTCATCAAAAGTCTTAGTCGTTTTCAGAGATTCATATTCCTCCCTAGTAAGTGAGTGTTTTTCAGTTATCTTTATGTAGAAATAGGTATTATCTAATTTGCTGGCAGCACATTTTCAGATTACAGTTAAACACAAATCTAAAAATCAAAACTTTTTTATGGGATTAAAAATCAAATCAGAATGCTGAAATCCTTAAAAAATATCTTCACCTTTTTAGGTCAGTTTGCCTATAGGAATTGCTGACGATTAGCTCTTACCTATGTAAATATCACTAATTAAATAACTGCAGGCATCTATTTCATTATTTAAATGGAACATGTATTAAAAAACAGTGACCATAAAACTCTGTTTCTATGGTTACCATTATGAGACTGAGAGCATTCTGTCAATGATAAATTTACTGTGATCATGGCTGGAGTATCATTTTCTTTTCTTTATTTTTTTTTTTAAATCTGAATCTGTGACATCAGTTTAAAAAAGTCTGTATTCTATAGTGCACCCATACCAGAAGTGTAAGGGAATTGAAGATCATGGTTGACAACAATATGTAAGTTGTACAGACTGTCGAAACTAGAGTTTTCTAAGCTGCCTCACCATTCTGACTAATCAGCTAAAGCAACGATTGACTCAGCCAACACTGTCCACAGTGGTAGCTACAAATTGTAGTCTAAAATGAAAGTTAAGCTACTTTAGGGCCCACTCCCACTCTTATTAAGGTCAGTGCTAGTTTAAAACCTGGTTGTAAACAGAGTTGGTCAGGAAATGGAATTTCTGTCTCCAGGGAAGTGCTGACCACTCGCCTTCTAAAAACCAGATCCCTTTAAAATGTCTCAGGGTAGGTAGCCAAATCCAAAATACTCAAAATTACTAGTCGCTTCGGAAATTTTTCCCTTGGTTTTATCACTCTCATCTTTATAGAAACCAGACAAAGTAGCCCCCTTTTCCCAGTACTCAGCCTGATGAAGACATTGGTCACCTGCATTTGAAATGGCTGATGCTTATAAACCTCCCTCTACTCTGCATAATGCCTTACATATCAGACAGGCAAATTGTTCCACCTATAAAAATTCTAATGTAGCCCTTTATTGTAATTTCAGAGATGTGGGTGCATAATGGCTGTGTCTTGGACAAATCTACAACTTACTTTATATATAAAGGCATGTGTTTGTTATCCAACATATGTGCTAATGGATGCCATAATATGTGAAATGAGTCCAGCTTTAAGACTGGAACACAGTTAACTACACACTGTAAATCAGTCCATAACAGCTCAAAGCTCAACAGCTTACTTATGTGGTGACCTTGAGCTAATTAAATGGCTACTGGGGAGCCTATACTGATTCATGGGCAGGTACTAACTCTCCTTTCAGCCTGCACTATGATGGCCAGCCAGTCTGCCCTCCACCAGAAGCAGGACCAGAAGAAATCACTCTGCTGAATCTAAGTAAGTGGGATCATACAAGACGAAACTTCTGGTGCCAGATCCTTCATTCTGAAAAGGACATCCCAGTATAACCTGGAAGCTTTCCAACTGTATTCCCAGCTCTCTCTACACACATTTTTATTTGATCTTTTGGTGTATCCTCTGGATATTTCACTATTAAAATGTGGTCTCTTTCTACTTGGAGAATTATACATACTGTAGCTTCTAGAGGAGAAAAGAAAACAGGTTTCCACATTACTCTAAACTGATCTACACATAGGTACTTAAACATTGCTATATGTAAGGGCCTGCCTACATTTTTATTATGCTTTCTTAAAACAAATAATTACTCAAAAAGATGAAAGTTGCTATAGATGACCCAGCCTAGGGAAAAAAATCACTTTTTTTTTTAAAATTCAAACTGTCAAAACAGTACCGTGTATTTAAAATTCTACAAGCATAAAAAAGGAGTGTTTATAGTTTCTGGACCTTCTTGACACTGTCTAAATTAAAAGCACTAAAAAGACTGAAAGCAGGCAAGCAATTAGTGCAAACCATGTAATACAGTCACTTGTGGTATTTTGAAATAGTTGCAGTACAAATGCAACTTTCCCTCTCAAGTCTGACCTGAAATCAACAAGTTCTTTATGTGAGGAATGCCTTATGGTGGTGTGTGTTTTCATCATTAAATAATGCAGTATGTTTTTAATATCATTTTTGCCCAGTTGGGAATTCTCTTTGATCCTCATTCTTTTCAAAACTGTTTACTCTGTTGTAAGGGCATTTGAATGAGCAATACCATCTGCTCATGTTAGTTTTTGAGTCAGATGTTTTAGCTTTTGTTTCCATCCTCTACATCAGTGGTTCCCAAACTTGTTCCACCTCTTGTGCAGGGAAAGCCCCTGGCAGGCCAGGCCGGTTTGTTTACCTGCCGCATCAGCAGGTTCGGCCGATTGCGGCTCCCAGTGGCCACAGTTCACTGCTCCAGGCCAGTGGGAGCTGCTGGAAGTGGCGCGGGCCGAGGGATGTACTTCCCATGGGCCTGGAGCAGCGAACCGCGGCTACTGGGAGCCGCAATTGGCCGAACCTGCTGATGCGGCAGGTAAACAAACCAGCCTGGCCTGCCAGGGGCTTTCCCTGCACAAGCAGCGGACCGGCTTTAAGAACGACTACCTTAAGTGATGTGACCAACATATTTTTTTCTCTCATTCTTTTCCCAGAAGGAGAGTTGTATGTCCAGTGGACTGTGGTGTTCTGGTAGCTTTTTTTCCTCAGCTATTTGGGGTGAAGAGGCACAGGGTTTCTGTACCTGTTGCTGTGCATTTATGTTAGATAAGCAGGTCAAAGAACTGCACTTTGGACTTGGAGCAGAAGGTAGTGAGGTTTGTGATGGCCCTTCGTTCCTGTGGAGTTCATTTCAATTTCAGACTGGCTCCTGAGAAAGTTCTCTCTCCTGCACATATGACCTTCACTCTTAAAGTTCCACTCTGCCAGACAAGTGCAGTTGGCCGCCATGGTCTTACGAGTTTTTTTCCAATCTAGTCAGATATACTACAAAAATAAGCCTTCTTTGATACCTCTGATTCATAGTTCATCTAAATTCAGGAAGCAAAGAGGCACACAAGTATGTTTTAAATAAACAAAGTGAATAGAACATTTTTGAATATCAGAAAGAATTAGGTTTATGTTCAATAGAGGTGGATTATGATTTATTGGGGCCCTGGCCACAAAGAACTTTAGGGACTCCCATACTGCCCTCACCATAGGGCCCTACTCCTCCTCTTCCCTGTGACGCTCTGCCCCCTGGCCAGGCTAGAAGCCAGAGCTGGGCCATGTTAAGAACCACCCAGGGCCAGACTTAGGAAAAATGATGCTCTGGGCAAACTTGTATTTTGGCGCCACCGGCCTCCATGGGCTCAACATCATCTCTGGCCCCTCAGGTCTCCCCACTCCCCCAGAGCCCCTCTGCCTTCCTCTAGTGGGGCTGCTCTCAGGCTCCCCTGGCCCAGCCCCTGCCCCTGCCCTGGGCAGGAGGAAGGTCTGGGGATCCCTACAGTGTCCTGAGCTCCCTGGACAGCTCTTACTATGGCCTGGCTCCAGCTTCTGGCCTGGCCAGAGGGTGGGGCTCCGGGGAAAGAGGAGGAGTAGGGGTTGGGGCCAGAGTTCCAGCACTGGTGGCCCCCCACTTCTACCGAGGTTCCAGGACTTCTGCGGGGGCCCCCAAATTGGCCAGGGCCCATGGGCCCCTGCATTATTCCACCACTGAATAGAGATGTGAAATGTCTGTACCAAATCTCAGAATGGTCAGAAGGTAGACATTTTTGCACATTGTTGGACATTCTAAATAGCTCCAGTGTAAGCAAAGTTAGGTGTGTGTGCTCAAGTATCCTGCTGAATCAGGGCCCTACAGGAAAAATGAAATTGTGGAAAATTTCAGAAAACATTATCCAGAGTTTTGCATAGCTTCATTTCATGGTTTGGAAAACTTTTCATGTAATGCTTCATTCAAATATTAGTCCAGATCCTGAGCTGGTGTAATTTAGAGTAGTTCTGTTGAACATACTGACTGATGCTAACTGAAGATGTGGTCTGGTGTTCGCTGTTTCATAAATTTTATCCAGAATACATTGTGTACTTAGACGAGTCAAACAGTTTCGGTTTTCAGGAGAAGTTTCTAAAGAGCAGAAGCCCTGAGCCATGCGTGAAACTTCATGTGAACTTTTGAGCTCAGTTTGCATGCACAGTTCCTGCAAATGTGTGAAAATCAGATAGCTGTGTGCACAAACACTGAGTAATTAGCATATTTAGTGTAGATTATTGGCCTAACGGGCATGCGTGTATTCTATTTGGACCCAGCAGAGAAGGAGACACACAGAGATTGTTGATAGAAATACATCCCTCTGCTGTGCTGGCTTTATTGTTCTTCCGGTAGCAAAACTGAAACTAACCTAAAAAATGAGGCTTTGCACTGTGGAGGAGGGAGTGCTCAAACATTTAAAGGGACAGGGCTTCACACTGTGTGTGCTGGTATCCAAGCTGCATGTACAACTGTGGAAACTGTCAGCACAAACTAGTTGTGCAATTGTGTATGCTTTTGTACATTGCTCTTTGCTCCTCAGGTTTTGAAGTCCTTGTTTAGTAAACTACATATCTGTATGGTTTAATCACCTCTCAAATGTCATAGATTACTTCAGCTTCAGGTTTTCCTCCCTCCATTATGAACTTCATTATGAGTAATCGCAGGGGGGGTATCCATTTTACACTGTGAATTTAAAAAATACAAATAAGTGGTAGACACTGAAATGCTTCCATTAGCCGTTTTCTTCTGTTATATCTGGATCTATCACTTTTTTTAGCAGATATGGAGCCTGATTTATTCAACTATACTTTGAGTTTAACCAGTTTTAGGTACCCACTGTGCTCGTGTCAGATTGAAAGAGCTCAACATCTGAATCATTTTTATTTTTTGTGGTTGTGACCTTCAGTAATAGACATAGTGAGCAAATCTAAAGATAAATGATTCAGTGATGCATAATGTAGAGTCACTGAAGGGTCATACAAAAAGCCGAATTGCCATGTCTTCACTGCTGATTCGACTTGAGTTAAGAACACACCTGTTATTTGCAGTGTAGGCATACCTTGAGTTGCCATCTGTCATTCCTGAACCTTATTATATTTTTAATTAAGATGTCATTACATTTCCATCAGTTTTTTTTATGATAGAATAAAACTAAAACTAAAAAGTGAGAAATGTTTCAATACATTATTGAGCATCCTGGATCTCATTTTAATTTAGGCTTGTTACTTCCAGGATGGTCTGTGATATCTGTGTTCCAAGCCTCTGTACATCTCACCTGAAGCAATTGGTAGAATAAATCTGAGGAATTTATGCTGGCAAAAAGGGATGTAATTTGCACACCCACCCCAGTGTGACAGGTTTCAGAGTAGTAGCCCCAGTGTGAGTAGCTGTTCCTGAGGTGGGAGAACCCCCAAGAGATCGGTTGAGTGGAGAGCTTCCTTTTAAGCATAGTTAAGGCTGCCTGGGAAGATGCCATGATTCGATCTATCTGCAAGGTGTCCTGGTCATACTCCCCCTGGAGCCAGTGCCACCGACTTCTTAGACTATATTGATTAGCTCAGGGCACCTCACTAGAGAAGGTGTTGCACTTGGCACAACCCTCTTGTAGGTAGATTATATCTAAGGGTATTCTCCATATTCATTCATCCAAACTGGTCCCAGCAGAAAGCTGGCAGAAAATCACTTATTTCTCACCTTGTTCTTCAAATGCACTGTCAAGGTTCCTTTCCCACTCTGAACTCTAGGGTACAGATGTGGGGACCTGCATGAAAACCTCCTAAGCTTACTTTTACCAGCTTAGGTTAAAACTTCCCCAAGGTACAAATTAATTTTACCCTTTGCCCTTGGATTTCCACTGCCACTGCCAAACTTTATCTGGGTTCCTGAAAAAAATGGAGTTTGGACACGTCTTTCCCCCCAAAATCCTCCCAACCCTTGCACCCCACTTCCTGGGGAAGGTTTGGTAAAAATCTTCACCAATTTGCATAGGCGACCACAGACCCAAACCCTTGGATCTTAGAACAATGAAAAAGCATTCAGTTTCCTTACAAGAAGACTTTTAATAGAAGTAAAAAGAAAAGAATCACCTCTGTAAAATCAGGATGGTAGATACCTTACAGGGTAATTAGATTCAAAACATAGAGAATCCCTCTAGGCAAATCCTTAAGTTACAAAAAAGACACACAGACAGGAATATTCATTCTATTCAGCACAGCTATTTTCTCAGCCATTTAAAGAAATCATAATCTAACACATACCTAGCTAGATTACTTACTAAGTTCTAAGACTCCATTCCTGTTCTGTCTCCGGCAAAAGCATCACACAGACAGACCCAGACCCTTTGTTTTTCTCCCTCCTCCCAGCTTTTGAAAATATCTTGTCTCCTCATTGGTCTTTTTGGTCAGGTGCAAGCGAGGTTACCTTTAGCTTCTTAACCCTTTACAGGTGAGAGGATTTTTCCTCTGGCGAGGAGGGATTTTAAAGGGGTTTACCCTTCCCTTTACATTTATGACATGCAATGATTGGAGATCAGACATACATGAGGATCTAGCCTGTTGTGGTGTTTGGAAGGATACATCAGAACTGAGGGAGGAGAGATTGAATACATAATGGAGGAAGTCAATATCATCATGAAACTCTGAGGCACATACTGGGGGTGTTCCAAGGTTGGGGATTAATGAGACAGATTTTGTGGTGGAAGAGGGGCAAAGGAGTCTAGGAAGGCTGACGGGGGGAGTGGAAGGATTTGACAAGATGTGTTATATAATGCCATTGTGATTTGTTCCATAGGACAGATATGTGCACCATTGATATGTGTACCCTCCACATCAGTCTCTGCCCATGGCTACATAGATGGGGTATCAGTCATCTCTACAGAACTGTGGATCCACTTAGCACAATCACTGGGTTTCAGGGATGCCTATGTGAAGAGGACTGGAAACATACCTTTCAATAGCCTGTCAACTAATGCAGCATAGAGTTGTATTAACATTTCTGTGGTGCTTCCTCCTTGCTGGAGAACCCCACTGAAGTCTGTGTGTTGAGGGGAGACATTGCAGGTGCTGCCACATGTGAGAATCCCTGGCATCACAACTCCAGTGCAGCTGGGATACCAGGGAGCAAAGAGCTATGGACTCGGTAAGGACACACAGGGCCTCGGCTTTCATGACCCTGCTCTTTACTGGATACTTAAAGGTTGAGGAGATCAGTTCAGAGAATAAATAGGGCTTGGAGGCTGGACTCTCAGTTTCCCTCACAACTGTGGACCTCAGAGATCTTTTTCCTCCTGGCTTCCTCCCAAGAGTTTTCCTGGAGGAGAGCATTATTTAAGCCCATATTATTCTCTTCTTAATGATCCAGTTTAGACCACTGCTATGCATCATGCATCTTCCTTGATCTCTCCACAATGCTTCCTTGATCTTTTTCATTAAAGGTTATAGGTCGTTCAGACCCCTCACTGTGTCTTTGAAAAGGAAAAATATTTTTTCCAATGGGCAGTATGTTTCCCATATCTAAATTAAATTTGTGAACATGTTGCCTAGTTTTCATTTAATTGAATTAGATACTTCTGGAGTTTCTCATAATTCTGTGATGGTTTTTCTATCTGAATAATTGTGTGTTATCGGCAGATTTAACATCTTTTATGCACATCTTCTATATCATTACTAAATATCTTGAACCATATTACTACCTGACTTAATCTCTTGGGCACCCCACTAATTTTTTTCTCCACACTGTCACTTATAATTTCTTGTTTCCTTACTAGTGTTTGATCCATGGCACAACCTTACATCTTGTTTCTTATCCAATGCCTACTAAATTTATTTTAAAATCTTTTGCAAAGGACCCTTCCAAAAGATCTGTGGAGGTCCCAATAAATTATATATATTTTTTCCCTTTTGCCCATTATTTTATTAACCTTTTCCCACAATTGTGGCATGTTTGACAGGAATGACATATCTTTGCAGAAATCATGCTAATTTATTCCTACCAGTTGAGTTTCATGCAAGTGGTATTTTCATCTGCTTGTAATATTGCTTTTAACCACTTTCCCCCATACTGAACTTAATTACAATTTCAACCACTGCTACTCTTTCAAAGATAAATCCCATGTTGACCACTTACCAAGTCTCAGAGAAAGGTGATGTTTGAAGGATATATTCTATGTTTGGAATTCAGTAGTTTCGTATTTTACTTATTTTGGAATTTTGATAAATTTCATCTGGCTCTCAGGGTTTACTGTTATGAAGTTTCTGAATTTGCATGTACCTCTCTTCCAGAGAGACCTCTCTCACTTAATATCTCTGGTTAGCCTCTTTATTTCTATAGCCACCAAATGTGTGCAGCTCCATATGTGATATTTTATGCACATTATTTAATATGATAATTTCATGTTTGCAAATAATTTGCATATAACCATAAACTTAATCTTAAAAATTAACGGTTAGTGAAAGGGATAGGATTGGCAGCCCTAGTAAATTAAGTCTTCCAGGGCAGTAGTGGGCAAATTTCCCGCTTACAGCTGTCCTGCCAACTTGCTTCCACTCTGAATGGGGATCTTGGGCTAGGAGAAACAGTCTTAATGACCCATGCAGTTCCTGGCCTCTCTGCTGAGTCTGCCAATTAGCACAAAGCATGGTGGGGAGAAGGGAGCTGTAAATAGGACTCAACAAAATATTTAGCAGTTACATGACATGTGACATCTCTGAATTTCCTATTTACACGTTGTCTACCTTAGTTTATTTTCTGTTCTGGGCCTGATCCTATTCTCATTAAGTTAAATGGATTCACTGAGGTATCCATTAAATATACCTTTTGTGGTCTGTCATCCTAATTTTAAAAAAACACCAGAAAATTTTACACCATTTCACAGGGTTGGTATTCTTCAGTCTAGACAACACAAGGAGAGCAATAGCAGGTGTGGGGGTTGCATATCGTGATGTTTTGGCAAAGCTCTGTGGCAGATACTATCAGTCTGTTGCTTATACTTGGCTAGAGGTAAAGTCTTCAATTTCACTATTATTAAATTAAATCAAATCAAATCAGCTATAGACAGGAAGAAATGATAATTTCCCTAAACATAGTGGATTTTGTCTTTCATATAAAGTAAAGGATTTACCCAGAGCACATTGAAATCAACTGACAGATACCCATTGACTTTGGTGGAAAATTACATTAGCTGACAGTGTATCCCTCAGTCTCTTAGAGTTAACATAATTACACTTAACTGTAAGTAACACAATTAAAATAAATATCACAAGAATTGAAAAGTTAAATGGAGCACGCAAGGGATACATGATATATATTTAGATGAAATTTGAACACGAACATAGAATCAGTGAGCAACAGCAATACCATTTCAGATGGCAGAAGTTGTAGAGGAGAAGATTTTTATACCACCAGTAACCAGACTGTGTACACAGTTTGCTTTTATAATGCAGTACATGCAAACAAAGTGAGGACTTCCCCAATACTCCTTTCCAATTAAAACAAATCTTTTGACTGTGGTACTGGTAGACCATGGGATATTAGCCCTTAAAACTAAGACACAATTATGTTTGGAAATTTTATTTTACATAATCTTTAAAGATTTCATAGAATCATAGAATATTAGGGTTGGAAGAGACCTCAGGAGGTCATCTAGTCCAACCCCCTGCTCAAAGCAGGACCAACACAAACTAAATCATCCAAGCCAGGGCTTTGTCAAACCTTAAAAACCTCTAAGGATGGAGATTCCACTACCTCCTTAGGTAACCCATTCCAGTGCTTCACCACCCTCCTAGTGAAATAGTGTTTCCTAATATCCAACCTAGACCTCCCTCACTGTAACTTGAGACCATTGCTTCTTGTTCTGTCATCCGTCACTACTGAGAACAGCCTAGCTCCATCCTCTTTGGAACCCCCCTTCAGGTAGTTGAAGGCTGCTATCAAATTCTCCCTCACTCTTCTCTTCTGCAGACTAAATAACCCCAGTTCCCTCAGCGTCTCCTTGTAAATCATGTGCCCCTTAACCAATGTTATATATTGTTATAGCAGATTATTGTGACAATTCATGAACCTTTACCCACTTTTCACCAGTCAGGCTAACAATTTTAAGTAGGCCTGCTCTGCCCCAATTATTAAAACAGCTATTGTCTCTGAAACTGACTGTTACTTACAGAGACATTCAGGCTTTGAATACAATAGTGATAGGGTGTGACTCTGTATAATGATTTGTGAAAAGCCCTAATAGGATAGACTCTGGTCTATACTTCTCAAAGAGATGGGCTGAAGTGCAGGAAAGGGAAGTGAAATTGTGTTGTACATAACTTACCTCCTGCATCAATTTCAATACTACATGTAAATTCTTTTAGTATTATTGGGATTTATCTATGTAAATATCTTTAGCATCAGTGGGAGATTAAACTATGCAGTTTAAAGGAATTTTGGTAGATACCTGATCCCAAACCCACTGAAATCAATAAGTATCTTTCTATTGACTACAATAAACTTGGGTTCCATTCTGTTCCCATTTTTCTCCTTATCTCCTGTTTAAGCAGAAATGCCCTGAGATTGTCTCTATGTGAGGCTATCATGAAGAAAATTATCACTCTCTATAGTTCAATCTTAAAGAAAATATTCATACAATCTTGTAAGAAGTCTTGAAAAAAATTCTGTTACAAATGTTTGAATGTCTTAGTGGAAAATGTTATTATTTGCTCATTAGTTTCTTCATCAACAGAAAACAAATATTTGGTGCACTCACACTGTAAGAACTGCATAGCATTGTCATTCCATGGCAAGTGATGAATAGTTGTAGTCTTCAGCTTATGTGGCTTTTCAAGGACATGATACTTACTTTTCCTCAGACAATTTAATCAAAAGAGAACATAATTCTGCTTTGGCAGGAGATGGCAAATAAGTTCTCTTTCTAATGGAGAATAGATTTCTTTCCTTGATACATACAAAAGGAAAAAATGATTTTTTTCCTTCATTTGTTTTGGTGTCAAATATACTCAGCAATATTATATTACTGCTACTCACCAAAACTGAATCTATGTTATTTTCAGTCTTATTAAAAGTTATGCAAGATAACTTTGTGTACATACAAAGGATTGCACAATTTTATGGTATTTGCAGAGGTATTGTTTGCTGTATAGGCTTAGTGTCCTATGGTGGCTGTTATGATGACTACACATTGTGGACCACATATTCAGTTGGTGACATGCAATGTGATTCCACAAAACTTACATCCACAATTTTAAGGTGTAAGTAGTTATGCACTAAGTAGTTTCATCTGTAAGTGCTCAGATTTACATCTGTAATTCATTTGCAGGTACAAGTTTTGTGGACTAATTATAGCAGCAAAAGAAATCAGGCCACAGTTCATCTATCATACTTCATATATCCCCTCGTGTCCAAACAATGTGCAGGGATTTTTAAAAAACCCAACAGATTGTTGACAATAAAAGTACAGATGCTTATAAACAGACATGACAGCTATAACATTTGATATGACAACTAAGACAGAAGGTGTCCCTCTGAGGATTAGCTGCTGAAAAGCAGCTCAAATTTACTAGCATGAAGTCCTTTGGCAAAAGTGCTACTGTCAAGGAAAGATCTCACATCACTTGTTATCTGGGTCATGTAATAATTATCCAAGGTAGAGAAGAGGGTTAGGATTAAAAACGCTGAAATATAAATTATAAAAGGGGGAACAATAATAAGAGGCAGGTTATTAAATAAAGAACTACTATTTCTTTGTGCTGCTATTATTGTATTGCGGTAGTGCTAAAAGGCCACACTAAGGATCAGCCCCACTGTAAGGCCCCACATGTCTAGAACCCAGGCCTTCAGAGCTACCAGGAAACTAATATCTCCAGGCTGCTACACAGTAGCTGTTGTAACTAGTTTGTGCTCCACTTTCCATGACACTCTATGGACACAGACCATGGAAAGTTCCACCTCAAGGGTTTGACGATAGAAGCCCCATGGCTCCTGATTGGCTCAATGCCATATATAAATCCAAGAAGTAGATGGATAACAGTATAGCTCTTCTGTAGCTACTATGACTGTTTCTGTGCCTTGCTCTTGAATTCCTTGCTTGACCTTGGCTCGATTTTGACTCCTGACTCAGAATCTGAAACCTGACTTGGACTCTGACCCTTGTATCGACCCTGGCCTGGATCTGATGATGAACTTCTTGGCTATTCCCGGCCTCAGGTTTGCCCCTGCTCTGACCCTTGGCTCTGACTGCCCTTCTTGGGATTCTGACACCCTCATTCTGCTGGCTCTGCAAAAAAATAAAGGAAGACATTGAGCTACCCAAAGTGCTCAGGGCCAGATTTCCAATTAGGCAGAGTAGACACGTGTCTAGGGGCACCGGCATTCTAGGGGTGTCTTACACCTCTAAAACTGTGTGCAACACAAAGGCCAGCTGTGGGGGTGGGGAGGGCAGAAGATGCTGTGCCTAGGGGTGTGTAAGGTGGAAATCCAGCCCTGAAAGTGCTTACTATCTAAGGGCTCAGTCCTGAACTGAGAACCTCGTGGATGGATCTGTGTGCCATCTGGACCCCCACTGAAGTCATAGGGCTCCATTCATGTCCAGGCGTCCACTTGCATAGTTCTCAGCACAGCATTGGAACCTAATATAATACAAGATGCAACAAGTGAAAGTAACAAAGAAGGGGCAAGAAGATGAGGCTAATAGTAATAAGATCACATGTGTACATATGCACTTACCTAGCCTAACTTGATGGTCCTGAATTAGTTTATTTGATTAATATAAACATCCATAATCCCTGCTGGCTCTCTACCTTGGCATTGTCAACTGGTAATTATTGAGGGCGTCATTGCAAAAGCTGGAAGGATTAGAAAGACGACAGTTTAGTGACCTTACAGACTAGCTCTAAGAGTTTATTTCATGCATAAAGGGCTGTGCAGAAGAAAGCAAGATTTTACTTTATATCATGACCTTTTACAGATCCTTTAGAATTCTTTGGATGCATCGGGTCCTGCATGAGTGTAATGGACATTAACACTGACCATTAAAAAGCACAGCTGTTTGTACTAGCCTAAGATTTCTGTTAATACTTTTCATGGTAAAGAATGTATTGAGAATAATAAATAGTATTAAATGATGTTCTTGGTTTTAAAACTGTAGTGATTTACCTTGTGAAAGGAATTTGGCTTGCTGGTTGCGAACATGCGTGTTGCTGAGGTGGTCAAGGGAGCACGAATTGAATTTAATGAGAAATGCAATTTGTTAACAGTATAAAGATGTTAAGGATAAATGTGACCTTATTGTGACCCCTAAGTGAAGGGCCTCAAAACATCTGTGAGGGAAAACCAGGGTAACAAAACCATGGGTAATAAGCAGCTGCTGCTGCTGATAAAGAATAAATCTTGCCAAACTAGATTTTTTGATACACTAACAAAATTAGTTGCAGGGAAAGCAGTGGATGAGATATACCTATATTAAGAGCACACCTTCACTGTTCCGTTTCTCTTTCTCCCTCACCCTTTGGAGACAGCCTTCTCAGAAACCCAGACTTTTGTCTCCAAATAGGAGTTCTTCTCCTCTCGTATAAAGTGCCTTGTTATCTCCCCTCTCTGCCTCCTTGGAGTCTTCCCCAGTTATACATTTGAGATCATTTTGAATTGCCCTCTGGGATTACTCTCTCTTCCACAGATGTCTCTCTTCTGAGGAATATATAACAGACTTTTATGAAATTACTGTTTATATTTCCCATAACAGTCCATTGTTGCATATGCTGCACTGGACAAAGTTTGTAGTTAACATTTTTTCTGGACTCCTTTTACAAAGTTATTTTTCAAGTGTCAATGTACTGGTAATAGTTTTATCTCCGCCCTCATTTACATTGCCTTATTCCAAGGGCCATCAGTTCTTTGTTCTAGTTTAAGGTCTATGTTTTACTAATTTTTACGATTTGTAAGAGTATCATGTAGAGCAGTGGTTCCCAAACTAGGGGTGCTGCTTGTTCAGAGAGAGCCCCTGGCGGGCCGGGCCGGACCGGTTTGTTTACCTGCCGTGTCCACAGGTTTGGCCGATCGCAGCTCCCAGTGGCCGCGGTTTGCCGCTCCAGGCCAATGAGGGCTGTGGAAAGCGGTGGCCAGCACGTCCCTCGGCCCGCACCACTTCCTGCAGCTCCCATTGGCCGAGAGCAGGGAACCATGGCCACTGGGAGCTGCGATCAGCCAAATCTGTGGAAACGGGCAGGTAAACAAACCAGCCCAGCCTGCCAGGGGCTTTTCTTTAACAAGCGGTGCCCCTAGTTTGGGAACCACTGATGTAGATGCCCTTGGTAGCACTGGAGTCCTATTAGTATGAGATAAGCCCTAAAAGATTACAATGAATTTAACACAAGATACAACAAGGATGTGTATCAAATGGAAGGGAAGGAGACTCAGGTAAGTGATTGAAAAGATTAGCTGATGGTTTTCTCAGCTCATCTGGTTTGTCAATGGATTTGCTGGCTTGCTTGCAGGTGCCAAATGTTTGATATTGTAGAAGTTCTCAACCTTTTTCTTTCTGAGGCCCCCCCCCCCCCCCCCGCAACATGCTATAAAAACTCTATGGCCCACCTGTGCTACAACAACTGGTTTTCTGCATAGAAAAGCCAGGGTCAGCGTAAGGGGGTAGCAAGTTGGGCAATTGCCTGTGGCCCAATGCCACAGGGGACCCTGCAAAGCTACATTAGTCAGGCTTCAGCTTCAGCCCCAGGTGGTGAGGCTCAGGGCCCTTGGCTTCAGCCCCATGCAGTGGGGCTTTGGCTTTCTACCTCGGGCCCCAGAGAGTCTAATGCTGGCCCTGCTTGGAGGCCCCCCTGAAACCTGCTCATGGCCCCTAAAGGGGCCCCCAGACCCCTGGTTGAGAACCACTGTGATATTGCACACTGCTGAACTCCTATCCCTTGGTAGCCAGCTGGGAGAATGAAAACACAGGACTCTTTGTCAGGCATGGTAGGTTTGCATGGGTAGAGGCTAGTGACCAATAGGACCAGCAAGCAGCCATGGCAGTGGGAGACATAGCCAAAGCAGTGTGGTCTTTATCTTCAGCTCTTGAAAATGGTGGCCTGGCAGAGTTTCCTCTCCCCCCAGTCTTGTGACTCCTGAAGAGTTCCTTGGCAAAAAAGAATGGGAAACTCACCAGTAACTTCAGAAGCAACAAATGGGGTTCTGTTATGCAAATAGGAGTATGCGAATTGGGGTTATATTATACAAAACCTTATGCAAACAAAAAATCACCCCATTCCAGGAACTTCTGGATCAGTAAATCCAGTAAATGGGGGGAGGGATAGCTCAGTGGTTTGAGCATTGGCCTGCTAAACCCAGGGTTGTGAGTTCAATCCTTGAGGGGGCCATTTAGGGATCTAGGGCAAAAATTGGGGATTGGTCCTGCTTTGAGCAGGGGGTTGGACTAGATGACCTCCTGAGGTCCCTTCCAACCCTGATATTCTATGATTCTATGAAATCTGTGGATTCAAAAAGACATCCAGTCAGTCAGCAGGTCTGTAAGTGTTTTCTTGATCATGAGTCAGTCCACGGATATTATCTGAACCATCCTACAAGAATCCAGAACCAATTTTTTTTTAAAATGGCAGACTAGCAAATAATTGAAACTGAAATAATAGGAAAACACCAATCCCACTCAATCATTCATGCACACACAGGAGCAGTCCTTTATTCTGCAGACAGACGCTTAACTTCCCTTTTTATATTTTGGCATTGTGGCTGAACTCTGAACAACATTTGACACACAATATTTGGATGAAAGGTTAGACTTAAAGTCTGTCTTAAAAATCCCAATTCTGGCACTCTATTTTCACTTACAGGCCTCCCTTTGGCTCACAAAGGTGCTTAAGGACATGTATAGTACTTAGGTTAGAAACATTCTTAAGAATCTAAATGAATGAAGGCCTTACAGATTTGTTGTATGGGATATTGCATGCATAAACAATATGGAGCTGCAATCAAATGTAATCATTATGAATTTGATGGAAATACAGAACTCCACTGCAGTTTAGGGCAGTATACATTGAAGTAATGTCATATAGCTAAGTAATAGCCTCTCTCTCTATAGCTCTAGAAGAAAAACCTTGAAATACTGCATTTAGCTCTGGGCACCTCACCACTGGAAAGATATTAACAAGTGGAAAGGTGCTCAGAGAAGAGAAAAAAATCAAATCAAATCATTGCTTCAGAGACTGACTTAAAAAGAAAAGGCATATATTGCTTGACTTTCAAACATGTTAACGTCCAGAGCTCCCATCGAAGTCAAAAGGGGTTGCTATTGCTCAGAAACTCTGGAAACCACATTAATAAAATATCATATTACTAAGAGGAAAATACTGGGGGAGACATGATAGTATTTTACAAATATTTGATACATATGAACACTGAAGATGGAGAGGGACTATTTACAAGGGGGTACAACTAACACCAAAGGGATGAAATTAAGAATGGAAAAAAATTGGAAAGAATAGCAAAGATACATCCTTAGAGTCAAATATATTTGACTGTGGCATAGTCTCCCAATAAAAGTGGTGGGGGTCCCACTTTTTGGAACACTTAAAATCAGTGTGGACAAGACGCTAGGAAATGTATAAGAGGGAACAGTTGTTTCTTGACAGAAGAATAGAGTAAATGACCTCAAACGTTTCTAACTTTTATGATTCTTCTAAGTTGATATTTTAAAAAAACAAACAAACACAAGGTGGGGACAAGGGTAGTAATGTTACCTGAGCTTGAAAATTGTTCTGGAGGATCCTTCAGACAAACTGTTAAATCATGTTTCTTTCTGGCATTGTGACATAGTTTGTCAAAAAGTGTGATTTCTATCATTTATGTAGCACCACATAATCTGGAGAATTGCATGATTCTAGGTAAGGTGACAACTGAAAATGTTCTTTTTTCACTGAGCAATACCTGAGAACTTTCTAAACTCAGAATGAGTTTGAGAAATTCAGATTCACTTAAACACTGTTTATATAGCACCATATAATCAGATAAGATATTTAATTCCAGTTTCTACTTTCTAAGTAATATAAATCACCATTTGTCTTCATCAGATAAATAAGGGAAGGGAAGTCCTGAGAATTCTTATATGATTAATATTGCTAGGGACCTAGTTCCTCTTATTAAAACCCACTTATGGTCTGATCCGACTCCGAGTGAAGTGAATAGAGAGACTGCATTGACTTCCATAGTCTTTGGGTCTCTGAGCATAAAGGCTTGAATAGTATTGGGTAAAATTGCATTTGTCCATTATTTGAGGGCAATATCTGGTAGATGAAAATAGTATATAAGAGCTAAGTGTAATAGTTCATTATTTCTACTTCTCATGCCAAATGAAACTCAGAAGTCTAGAAATGAGCAAAAATATGAATAAATAGTGATGGCACCCACATTGGCAAAGGGAGAAATGTAATGAGGGCCTGCAGACACAACTGGCCCCACTGCTATGCCTACAGCAGATCTCAAGTGTGGAGAGGGAAGTTAAAAGAAGGCCTCGCTAAGTTTGGGACTGACTAGGGTGGGTGGAAAGCAGAGCTTGGCTTCTCCCTTGTGAGGGAAGTTTGGTTTTGGCCAAGAGTCAGGGATAGCTTGCTGCCTGGAGTAGCCTGCTGGTGGATGAGATGGTCTGGACCCATGGAGACTGACCAAAGGATTGACTGCATGAAGACAAGCCCTGAGTAGGACGGGGTCCGGCTGAGGACTTCTCGGGTGGCCCTGTTTTGAGTTCTTAGCATTCTTCTTATTTTGGGGCTTTAATACCCCAGAAGGGGTGGGTCTCAAGTGTGTCTTAGCCAGAGGGCTAAAGACCTCTGTACTGAACCCCATGAGAGGCAATAACTAATTGTCAAAGATCCTGTCACAGGATGAGCAGTGCCCCATTTGGTTACATGGGGGATCCACCAAGACAGACTCTGTCACAAGAAAGTTTTGAAAAGGTTTATAAACTTCTTTCAATCTCAAAAATGATGGGAAATATAAACTTTAATTATATGGTAATAGTAGGTTATAGGTCAGGATATATCTTGAACAGTGCTCAGTGATATGGCAAAGGACTCTGTACATCACCATAAAATAATTCCATTGTTCAAGTGGTATCTTGCCCGTCTTCAGCCTTATAAAACTTCATAAGGACACCTCTTATCTTTGCTGGAGGAAGTGACCAAATGATTGGCACCATTCCCCATATTTTGAGGGACTGCCTTAAAGTTCAAGAATAGTGGACCACAGTTATATCCGTACCCTTTGAAAACGGAAGGAGTCAAGCTGCCTCATGACTACTCATGTCTCATGGGGTAGGATCAGATGCTAAAATAGGAAAAGAACATATTAAGAATTATTTAGATTAGATGTCTTAAAGACTGCACAGCCTGATGAAATACTTCCCAGAATACTTAACGAACTATCTGAAGAGATCTCTGGGCCATTAGCAAGTATCTTTGAGAACTCATGGAGGATGGGAAAGATCTTAGAGGACTAGAAAAGGATATAGGGATATAGTACCTAAGGACAACCTAGGGAATTATAGACGAAACTGAATATGATTCAACAATGTAATACTATTGCGAAAAAAGCTAAAATCATTCTGGGAAGTGTTACCAGAAGTGTTGTAAGCAAAACATGAGAAGTAATTCTTCCACTCCACTCAGCCCTGATAAGGCCTCAGCTGGATTATTGTGTCCAGTTCTGGGCATCACACTTTGGAGAAGATGTGGACAAATTGGAGAAATTCCAGAGGAGAAACAAAAGTGATGAAAACATGACCTCTGAGGAAAGATTTTAAAAAATTGAGTTGGTTGTTCTGAAGAAGAGAAGCCTCAGGGAGGATGTAAGTCTTCAAATACATAAAAATTGCTATAAAGAGGAGTGTGAAAAATTGTTCTCCTTAATCACTGAGGACAGGACAAATAGTAATGGGCTTAAATTACAGCAAGGGAGATTTCGGTTAGACATGTTGGGGGAAGGACAGAGGGGATAGTTAAGCACTGGAACTAATTACCTAGGGAGGCTGTAGAATCTCTGTCATTTGAAGGTTTTTAAAAACAGGTTGACAAACAGTGTCGGGGTGGGGTAGATAATACTTAGTCCTGCCTCAGTGCAGGGCACTGGACTAGATGGACTATCGAGTTCCTTCCAGACCTACATTTCTGTGATCCCTTGAAGACTTTACTGGGGTTATCACTTGGGGATATACTCACTATGAAACTGACCAAACAACATGTTTACTGGTGGCAGCTAGGTATGAAGTTTGAAGACTTGTGGAAAAGACAAGAGCCCCGTGATTGTACTGGGTGGTATAGAAAATCTGTGACATATTCTCAATGGAAAAAATTGATAGATGACTTCAAAGAGAGAGTTGGTACCTTTTAATCAAGTGTGGCTGCCCCTTCCAGAATTTGATGAAAAGATCATTCAAATGTAACCAGAGAATAAAAGGTTTCTCTGTATAAGAAAATCAGAACTTCTCAATATATACTGAAGATTAAAGATGTATTTTTAAGCATGTTGAATGTGTTGCATTTATTAGATCTTTCTTTGAGATCACATTGAACAGTCAAAATGAAAATGTTTCTTTATGTTGTATCTTTTTGTGCATGGATTTTCTTCAAGCATAAAATAAAATGGTCTTTTGAAAATGATTGTGTTTCAATCTTAGTTGAAGGATTGAGTAAGAGCTGGGGACAGTCTTATATTCTGGCCAAACTGTTTGCTTTTCTTATGTGGAGCTAATGTGGAAGAAATAATAATCTATCTTTAAAAAAAAGAAAAGGAGTACTTGTGGCACCTTAGAGACTAACCAATTTATTTGAGCATAAGCTTTCGTGAGCTACAGCTCACTTCATCGGATGCATACTGTGAAAAATACAGAAGATGTTTTTATACACACAAACCATGAAAAAATGGGTGATTATCACTACAAAAGGTTTTCTCTCTCTCCACCCCACTCTCCTGCTGGTAATAGCTTATGTAAAGTGATCACTCTCCTTACAATGTGTATGATAATCAAGGTGGGCCATTTCCAGCACAAATCCAGGTTTTCTCCCCCCCACACAGACCCACTCTCCTGTTGGTAATAGCTTATCTAAAGTGATCACTCTCCTTACAATGTGTATGATAATCAAGGTGGGCCATTTCCAGCACAAATCCAGGGTTTAACAAGAACATCTGAGGAAGCGGGGGGGGGGGGTAGGAAAAAACAAGGGGAAATAGGTTACCTTGCATAATGACTTAGCCACTCCCAGTCCCACTGAGAGTTACCAAAAGAAACTACAGCATTTGCTCAAGAAACTCCCTGGAAAAGCACAAGATCAAATCCGCACAGACACACCCCTGGAACCCCGACCTGGGATATTCTATCTACTACCCAAGATCCATAAACCAGGAAATCCTGGGCGCCCCATCATCTCAGGCATTGGCACCCTGACAGCAGGATTGTCTGGCTATGTAGACTCCCTCCTCAGGCCCTACGCTACCAGCACTCCCAGCTACCTTCGAGACACCACTGACTTCCTGAGGAAACTACAATCCATCGGTGATCTTCCTGATAACACCATCCTGGCCACTATGGATGTAGAAGCCCTCTACACCAACATTCCACACAAAGATGGACTACAAGCCGCCAAGAACACTATCCCCGATAATGTCACAGCTAACCTGGTGGCTGAACTTTGTGACTTTGTCCTTACCCATAACTATTTTACATTTGGGGACAATGTATACCTTCAGATCAGCGGCAATGTATACCTTCAGATCAGCGGTACCCGCATGGCCCCACAGTGTATGCCAACATTTTTATGGCTGATTTAGAACAACGCTTCCTCAGCTCTCGTCCCCTAACGCCCCTACTCTACTTGCGCTATATTGATGACATCTTCATCATCTGGACCCATGGAAAAGAAGCCCTTGAGGAATTCCACCATGATTTCAACAATTTCCATCCCACCATCAACCTCAGTCTGGTCCAGTCCACACAAGAGATCCACTTCCTGGACACTACAGTGCTAATAAATGATGGTCACATAAACACCACCCTCTACCGGAAACCTACTGACCGCTATTCCTACCTACATGCCTCCAGCTTTCACCCTGACCACACCACATGATCCATTGTCTACAGCCAAGCTCTGCGATACAACCGCATTTGCTCCAACCCCTCAGACAGAGACAAACACCTGCAAGATCTCTCTCAAGCATTCTTACAACTACAATACCCACCTGCAGAAGTGAAGAAACAGATTGATAGAGCCAGAAGAGTTCCCAGAAGTCACCTACTACAGGACAGGTCTAACAAAGAAAATAACAGAACGCCACTAGCCGTCACCTTCAGCCCCCAACTAAAACCCCTCCAACGCATTATCAAGGATCTACAACCTATCCTGAAGGATGACCCAACACTCTCACAAATCTTGGGAGACAGGCCAGTCTTTGCCTACAGACAGCCCCCCAACCTGAAGTGAATACTCACCAGCAACCACATACCACACAACAGAACCACTAACTCAGGAACCTATCCTTGCAACAAAGCTCGTTGCCAACTGTGCCCACATATCTATTCAGGGGACACCATCACAGGGCCTAATAACATCAGGCACACTATCAGAGGCTTGTTCACCTGCACATCTACCAATGTGATATATGCCATCATGTGCCAGCAATGCCCCTCTGCCATGTACATTGGTCAAACTGGACAGTGTCTACGTAAAAGAATAAATGGCCACAAATCAGATGTCAAGAATTATAACATTCATAAACCAGTCGGAGAACACTTCAATCTCTCTGGCCATACGATTACAGACATGAAAGTTGCGATATTACAACAGAAGAACTTCAAATCCAGACTCCAGCGAGAGACTGCTGAATTGGAATTCATTTGCAAATTGGATACAATTAACTTAGGCTTGAATAGAGACTGGGAGTGTCTAAGTCATTATGCAAGGTAACCTATTTCCCCTTGTTTTTTCCTACTCCCCTCCCCCAGACGTTCTTGTTAAACCTTGGATTTGTGCTGGAAATGGCCCACCTTGATTATCATACACATTGTAAGGAGAGTGATCACTTTAGATAAGCTATTACCAACAGGAGAGTGAGTTTGTGTGTGTGTGTGTGGGGGGGGGTGAGAAAACCTGGATTTGTGCTGGAAATGGCCCACCTTGATGATCATACACAGTGTAAGGAGAGTGATCACTTTACATAAGCTATTACCAACAGGAGAGTGGGGTGGGGGGGAGAGAAAACCTTTTGTAGTGATAATCACCCATTTTTTCATGGTTTGTGTGTATAAAAACATCTTCTGTATTTTCCACAGTATGCATCCGATGAAGTGAGCTGTAGCTCACGAAAGCTTATGCTCAAATAAATTGGTTAGTCTCTAAGGTGCCACAAATACTCCTTTTCTTTTTGTGAATACAGACTAACACGGCTGTTACTCTGAAACCGCTCTATCTTTAAAGTACTAAGAACATATCCAATTCCTTAAACTAATTTCTTTTAATTTTTAAAAGGGGATAATAAAAATATTCCGGATGTGTGAATGCCAGTGTATATTTCCCATACACCTTACCTTGGGCTTGCTGAACTTTATGGGCAAGAGAGGGACTATATCTCATTCAAAAACATCTCCTCCTTTAGTTGTACTCTGAAGAAATCGCAAATCGCAGCAAATTGCAGCATGAGCTAATGTCAACTCCCTTTTGTAATGCAATTTTGGAAGTGCTATGGAGTCTGTTCTTTCAGGGATGATGAAAAATAAGACCTATGAGTCATAAGTTCTGCTGTACGTCAGGTATGGGGAAAAAAAGGGCTGCTAGCAGCCTGGATAACATCTAACTGCTCAACTTACATGTTTGACTCCCGCCCCATGTTGCCCTATTTCTAAAACAATCCTTTTCTCCCCCTTGATGAGGCAAGTGACAAAATTTCATACAAACTCTCAGTCCTTTTTAGACTTTGTTCTCTTGTTTGATGCTCTCATATCATATCACACAATACTGCCCTGCTGTCTGCAGTCATGAGGCAGTAAAAAACATTTTCAGAACTAATTCATTTGCATACATGCAGCAACTTTTGACTTCCCTTTACTGTACAGCTTCCGTCAGTGTGGAGCCAGCACACTCAACTGTGTCCTCCCAGGCAGACTTTCCAAATATTGTTCTGTTGCTATGTCTATTAATCTCTACTGGTCCTGGACTTGCATCACCAGTCTGTCAAGTACTAGTGAAGATGTATGGCTTGCTCCCTTAAGGAACAGGATTCCCTAGGCTGGTTCCTTTCCCTTCAACTCTCCCCCCGCCCCATCTATCCAAAAAGAGCAGTCTTCACAGCTCCATATTCTGCAATAGTACTCTTATCTAGGGGTCTGTGACGGGGTGTATGAACCCCATGGTGGTGAAGTGAGAGTTAAGGAGTTGCTCTGGACACAGGAAGCCCCACCTCGCTGGGTACATGCGCTGTGGAGGCAGAGTCCAAAAGGGAGCAGCTCAGTTCAGTCTGGGCAGACAGAGGAGGAGAGCAGTTGGGTGTTGCAGCCTCCTGCAGAGAAGCTGCTGAGGCTCCAACAGGCCAGCACCAGGCCCTTACGGTCAAGCCGCTGCAGACCCTTCAGCCGTGGGGCCCGAGAATGACAAGCCACCACAGATAGAGGGAGACCCTCTACAGAGTAACCAGAGAGAACTCCAAGAGGGACCCTAAGACAGACTAGTGGCACCAACAGAGGAACCAAAGCTGGGGATGGAAGTGGCCCAGGGAACAGATGTAGGGGCACCTGCCCCCTCACCCACATATTTTGAATTGTTTTTGAGCCCTCGGCTGAAACCTGGTGGAGTATGTCTGGGTTCCCCTACCCCAGCCACTGACTCTCTTGCTACTGGGCTATATGACTGTGGACTCTCACCATTGGGCAACACAGCCATTGAATCCAATGGCAGATAGGTGCCTAGCAGGAGTTTCAAAGGCACCTAGTGTCTATCTGCATCTTCAGTTGCCTAAATACCTTTAAAAATCTAGCCCTAAATTGTGCCTATCTTTCACAGGCACAATCATGTCTACAGGAGTCTACTTTGGGTTTACATCTCCTTCTACTCTCCTGTTTTAGTATGACTACCCCAATGGAAGCTTTGATTTGGTCCAAAAAATCAGATTTTTTAAAAGATACATCCTTTTCCAAAACAGGTTTACTGAATCCCTGACTAAAACTTCTATAAAATAAAAAGCTCACAAAGAGGTTACAAAGTACTAACACTTCTTACCAGTTAAAATTTTAAGTATTTGTTCCTTGATGTTACCATCCAGTGACCTCTGTTAAATTAAACTGCTAACACGGCTCTAGGGTGCTATGGCAACGGGTCGATTTGATTCGCATGCTATCTGGGTAACTATCTGCTGAAATGCTGCATAGATGTAACCCAATTATTGGTCGCCACCGTCTTTTTTTTTTTTTTAAACTGTGTGTAGCTACTGTATTATACCAGCAGATTTCTAATTGCTTCTAACAGGGTTTATTCTCCTTAGCCCTGATATTCATTCCATGTGCTATGGGAAGAGGGGAGAGAAACTCCTGGGATAGCAAACCAAAATAAGCAAACACCCTGATGATTTTAGATGTTAAATACAAACATTAATTATACAGAAGATTTCTCAATCCAAGTATTACACTGTGCCCCGGTATTGCACAAACATTTTTCCATAGTACAGCACTTTGAATGTGTACTGTAAAGTGATATGTATATGCTAAATCATGGTGATTTCCCTTTTTATTAAGGATCATTGAAAACATTTTAATCTGACTAGCATACTTTGAAGAATAATAGCAATGCAGTAAAAGTGCTCTTGTGGCGCACAAGCATTACAGAGCTGGAGATGCTAGCACTACGGAAAAACTATCTAGAGAAAAGATCTGCCTGCCACAAAAGAGTTAACCCCCACCCCCCCAAACGTCCTGCTCTGTGGCTGTCAATGCTGGCACTGATTAGCTAGGAGGTCTCCCTCCAGGTGTGTCCCACCCTTTCTACCCCCCTTTTTGCTGTTGTTGTAACACTCAGAGCAGACAGGATTGGACCACAGGCTCAACCTAAAGACCAAGGATCAAGCCCCAAATTTGCGTGCATCTTAACACATTATATAAACCAAACAACATAATGGATGAGATACTCACCTGGCATAAATCAATGCAGCTCCATTGAAATCACTGTAATTTACACTGGCCGAGGATCTGCAAAAATAATTTTGCATCATTTAACATACATTGCAATAAACTGCATTTTTATCTTCCTTGCTTCTATTGTCTTCTACTTTATTTTATTTTCTTTCCAACTACTCTGTATTTTGTTGTAGCCGTTCTCACATCTCTTGCAGTGTCTCTTTTCACAACCCTCTGCTATGGTTAGGAGCATCTGTGTTATAACATGTGTTTTAATTGGCCTTTGGGAGATTAAAAAAAAAAGGCCCAATAGCTGTTAGCCTAGGTATTTTAGCCTTACATCCTTTCTTACTCAAGACAGTTTTTTTGTATATATTTGAATATATAGACTACATGCAGTTTATGCATGGAGCTTTCAGGACGCTAAAACTTCCATTGATGATGATGATATAATCAGAGTGATACCACTAGACGTGAAATAATGAATATTCTGAACTGCTTGTGGGCACCAAAATAATTGCTGCTTTGTCGATATGTACAATGAGTGGTCCACAAAAATACGTGTCAGATGTGCTGTGTTTCTCTGCCTAATTAAAGAGACACAGTGAAGAGCTGTCAGCAGCAAGAAATGACCACACTTGAGAACTATGCCTTTTTATACCAGATGGTAGCTGCTATAGATGAAGAATCAGAAATGAAGCTGATCAAGCTGGTGTTTAACTAGAGTCTGCAGCTGTGGACACTGAACGTGTCTCATTTCCTTTAAGTCTACCACTTAAGATATTCTATAGTCTATAGATGCACACACTAATACACTATTTTAACTGTTTTACTAAAGAAAAACTACACAAATTGTTAGAATAAAGACCTCTAACATAGCCTTCTAATTATATGTGTATGTATGTATTCATTAGTAGTGGCTAAGTTGTCAGAGCTATATTTAGGTAGGTGATATTCACTTAAGATCTCCTTGGGGTCTAGGTCTTCACAGAACCAGTTTCTTCTTCTTCTTCTTTCTTTCTTTCTCTTTTTCTTGCAATATTGGTTTGGTTTCTTGAGATTATGTGACTCTGATGATGTTTCCTGATTTGTATTCCAAAGATCAACACAGACTTCATAAAATTAATACTGTTCTGCGATCCTCAGAATACAGACTAGCTTTAGCTGGTGGACAATATTTTACAAAGACTAGCACTTTCCCTGGTGAGGAAGCTAAATATAAAACCATCTCGGATGAGAATGGTTATCAATATTGAATGGTTGATTTTTATTGATTAAAGGATCATAACCCTTCCTCTCATGGCAAGATGAGGCAGAACTAATTTGACTAAACTATCTTTTTAGAATTTATGGAACTCTTTATCCACTCAGAAGGTCTCTTCAATTACAGCCACATCCACCATCTGCTTTTAAAATAGCTTAATTTATTCTCCTATATAAGTGTGGTGCATGAGGAAGAAATCTTACTTTGAACATGAATCTCATGCAGCTATTCTGCTATTAATAGTGGAATGGGTAATACCTGGTAAACTGTACTTGATCCCAGAGCTCATTTGCCATACACAAAAAGAGGTCCCCATAATACCAGAACACCAATACATTTTCTTCAAAAACATTATTTCAGAAACAAACACAATAACCCTAATCTGATAGTTAATTGCTGTGTTCAGACCAGTTGCCAGATTACCATAAGTACTTTGGGTTTAGTACCAGAACAGCTGGGAAACAGAGTTAGAATAGTGGGACTCAGGATTGCCTCCTTTTTCATGTGTTAAAAGCTGTCACAAGAAACATTGATTATTTTTACTTAAGTGTTCAGAAAAAGGAACCGGGGTCTACAGTTCTATAGGTTGAAGTTTTCTGTCATGCACAGGCAGAATAATGATAGCCCTGATGCTAGTATATGCACAATAGCTACAGGGCCACTGCACAACCTGGACTGTTAGAGTTGGATCCTTAAATGCATAGGTGCTAGGGCCGCCAGTGTGCACAACTGTCCAAAGTTTGACATGCAATTCTGTGTCTAAGTTCATGCTTTGGCAAATGTTTATATTTCTTGCTTTGAAGACAGGTCTATGTCTGATTGATTGAAATCACTGGAAACAGGGCTGAGTTGTACCTAAAAGGCTGCAAAATAAGCAGTGTCATAAGCTCAACAACATTTCTGCTACATGTGTTACTGATTCAAAGTGACTCAGATTTCTAAATATAAAGTCACATCTGAATAATGAGTAATTATTCTCACTAAAATAACTGGCACTTGTGATGTATATTTTTAAACTCTTGATGTTATATATATATATTAGTTAAACATTTTTATAAACAAAAAAGTTTTGCCGACGCAACACATAATAAGTGAGGAATAATTTATTTTTTATTTAGAGGATTCTGGACTAGAATCCAACAACATTAATCATTCCCAAGACTTTTTAAATAACCACAATATAATTTTATTGAAATCTGTCACTGGTAGGAAAAAAGGATTGACAAATGACTTATTTAAATCATCTCTTCCTAGTAAATCTCCAAGCATTTTAAAATGATGGGAAAGTAACTGTTTCATATGTATTTTAAAATAACAAGTACTTTCGTCCATCTCTCCAAAATAATTGCAATTTGCCAGGTCACTAACTCCTCTCAGGCCCCGTTAATGAAGTACAGTATCAAAGAAACATTTTAAAATAGAGACATTCCACAAAGCTGATTTCATTCCAGCTAGCACTCTTGGCTAGGCTAAAGCTGGAGCAGTACATTTGGGAAAGCAGAGAAAACAGGTTGAAAACACTTTGTGCTTTTACAAGCTCTAAAACAGTGTGGTGACTTGTTTTGATGTTTAAAGCACTGCCACAGTATCAGAAAGACAGAGGAAGGTGGTCTGAAGCTCAAAAGTCTGATACAGTAGTATATGTATATTGAAGATGTAGCAAATAAGGGTAGTAGCATTTAGTGTGCTCGTAACAGACTAAAACTCAGTTATGTGTCACGAGGGGATTGGACCTTCCAAGAGGGAGTGGGCCCAGTTTACCTGCACCATCCTTCTAATGGGACTGGAGAGAAGAACCACGTCAGACAGCAGTAGGGAGCTGGAGAAAGGAAGGGGCAGCTGGGATTGAGTGGAAGATAGTGCCAGAGAGCACTGCTAGAATTCCTAAAGAGCAAAGATGAAGTTTATGATAGGAAAATGAGGACAGGGTGCCTGCAGGACCACCTCAAGACATGGGGGGTTGCTCCAAGAGGACCTGCCTTGCTACATTATGCAGAAAAAGTAACCTGGAGAATAAACCCTTATTGTACATTGCTAAATTTGTTTTTTTAAAATCTTTAGTGATTAAAAGCCTTTCTTCCCCTCCTTCCGGCCCCTCAAAAATCCTTAGCATTCCCTGGCCTAGGATTTGTTATGAGGAACTACATACAGGCATCATGTAAATTATCCTACTTGGTTGATCCCATTGTACTTGGTCTGTTCATAGAGGGAAGTTCTAGCAGAATTCTAAAGACAGTTTCAAAATAGGTGTAACAGAAAGGGCCATCTTAAAGTGAGAGGGGTAGATATGATTTGAGGAGTGGTTGAAGGGATAACAAAAAGTCAACAGAGTGAGAGGAAGAAGCTATCCAAAAAGGAAAATTTGACTTTTATTTTTCAAATAAAGAGCTTTTCTGGCAAGATGGTGAAAACTGTGGAATGGCAGTTTCCTCATGAGGATATGTTGTGGTCTGTACCTCTGACAAAAAGAGAAACAGAGAATAAAGAAACACTACCAAGAACCACAAGTTCAAAAGTGCCAGAGGGCTGCCAGTTTGGAACTGATCCAGCTTCCAGTGTAAATTAGAACAACCTGATTTATCCTTGGTAGTGATGGCCATCAGGAGGCCACTGCAGCAGCATATAATAACTGAAGCACAAAGTTGCTTCTGCCACATCCAATTCTCCCTGACACAAACCGTACTCCATATTCTGTAGGGAAGCTTTCATGTGAAATCTATCTTATCTGTGTTTGTGGTACCTCATACTCTGGTTTGCTGATAATAAAGACTGGATAAACTATTATGTTAGACATACAAAAATTCTGTTAAGATTATATATTAATGCCCAGTAGTACTATGTCAAGAAACATGTAAATATATTCCAGAAACAGCCAAGTTCTATAACAGTAAATCTTATGTTTCTAGAAAGATATAGAGGAAATGTGCCAACTCTTAAAAAAACCCACAACAGGTTAGAAGCGAATTAACCATACAGGGCCTGACCTCCCAACCCTGAATCAGAGTCAAAGGGACTACTCACATAAATATCAGTGGGATTAGCCCTTAAATAGTAAATTCTGTCAAGAAGCAAACTGGTTAACACTGTCCCCGGTGCTGCTCTGTGTGGCCACTGGAAACCTACAAGAGAGGCGATATAGCCCCATAGTGCAGTGATTTACAGAGCTAACTCAGATTAACTTTCTGCTGGTTTTGAAGATACCACATGTGTAGGCAGCTGACTCTTTCTTTAATTAATGTGGGTGTGTTCGGTTAAATTATTTGTTCCCTTGTTTGTATAAGAAAAATGATTGATTAGGGCTGCACTCATCCATCTCTCTCTCTCTCTCTCTCTCTCTCTCTCACACACACACAAAACAAAGATATTTGTAAATTTTTTGGGGTGGTGTGGTGATTAATGAAAACACAGAGTAAATATACTTTGAACCCTCATGTTTCTCCGTCAAAGTCAGGAACATCCCCAACTCAGCCACAGAGATCCATCTAATAGAACAAATCCAAATGCTTTCCTGTAAAGAAGACACTAGAGGGAGCTCACATAAATGTAAAAACTTCTCAGATGTGATAGAAATGTGTTGCCATTGGCTAAAAGGTTAATTAACTGCTTTACAGATGCCAAATATATAAGGTGCACCCAATGGCCCTGTATCTCTCATGCTGCTGAACAACTTTGGCAGATACTGGTGCTCCTTTCATTTCAGTGGAATGCCCATTTAAAATATTTATAATGCTTTTCAATTCTCTAGCAAATAGGAAAGAAGTTTACTCATAAGTTTTACTGAAACTATGGGATAAGGAGCACAACTGGTTAGCATCCAAGAGTTTATACACAATACAAAATTATATTCTTATTCTTATGCACACACACACACACACACACATACATTAAAAATAACATCTACACATTTTTGTTAACCAGAAATTAATTGTTCTTTATGTATTGTAAGACTGAGCAGAAGTCTCACCCCCATCCTTTTTACAGGTACTTATTTACAACTTGGTGGTCATGTGAGTTCTTCTCACTGAAGAATACCCATGTGAGGAAGGACTGCTCATGCGAGTAAAGGTTTGATCCTCTGTGTGATCTTAGATAATAAACTCCAAAGAATGACATTCCAGTGTTTCAATACCACAGATTCTTCATGGAGTTCAAGTTTGTATTTATGATCGGCAAAGCTTTTTTCCTGGAGTTACATTCAGTTTTCACTATTTAACAACATTTTGCTTTTATAAAACACTCTCCATCCCTATATCTCAAAGCACTTTACAATTGAGGATAAATATTGAGACAGATGGAGAAATTAAGACAAAGAGAGGTTGAATGACAGCCTAGGCCAGACAGCTGGCCACTGGCAGATCTAAGAATACAACCCAGGTATCCTAAATCCCAGTCTCCTTCACAGTTCATTGGCCTCCATGAGGTGCATCAATAGGGCACTCTCTTACTTTTTTTATTCTCCATCAGGATACTTTTTTTATGCATTTTTAGTATTTCATTTCTTCTTCTCTCCCTGCAGCTACTACCAGCACCTGATGATGGCTATTTACAGCTTTACCATTGTCATTATTTACTATCTTACATTTTTGTTACAGAATAAGATATAAAGTTATGTATAAACAAATGTCTGCAGCAGTGCTACAGGATGTTCTGCCATATAATTTAAGAAAAGAGTCACACAACTTTAAAGTTCTTCAGTTCTTTTTGAAAAGAATAGATAAGATTCTCTAGCTTGCATTCGTCCCTTTGTGTTGCTTTGGATGCCCAAAGGGGGATTCCTCTGATGTATATTGGTTGTGAGCAAGCATAGACTTTTCCTAAGCCATGCCGAGTAAAAGAGAATGTCCACTATCACATAGATAGAAAAGTAACAGTCATTTTATACTTGCCATATTAAAATGTCTTTAAGCAAATGAAATATTAATTCTGCATTACTAAACCAACAGAATGCTGATCAGTCCTCTTACGGTAACTAAGGAAATATCCATACTGTAATCCAATCAACTATGTAATATACTGGATTAGTGACACTCATTAATCTAATATAAATTAGCCTGATTTTATATGCTTACGTTTTTTTCTCTGTTATTTTGGGCTACCCTACAAGGCCAGCAAATCTGGATACTGCCACATGCATTTTAAATCACCATGCATTGTAAAAAGAAAAGGAGTACTTGTGGCACCTTAGAGACTAATTTCAGAGTAACAGCCGTGTTAGTCTGTATTTGCAAAAAGAAAAGGAGTACTTGTGGCACCTTAGCGACTAACCAATTTATTTGAGCATAAGCTTTCGTGAGCTACAGCTCACTTCATCGGATGCATGCTGTGGAAAATACAGAAGACGTTTTTATACACACAAATCATGAAAAAATGGGTGATTATCACTACAAAAGGTTTTCTTTCCCCCTACCCCACTCTCCTGCTGGTAATAGCTTATGTAAAGTGATCACTCTCCTTACAATGTGTATGATAATCAAGGTGGGCCATTTCCAGCACAAATCCAGGGTTTAACAAGAACGTCTGAGGAAGGGGGGGAGGGGGTAGGAAAAACAAGGGGAAATAGGTTACCTTGCATAATGACTTAGCCACTCCCAGTCTCTATTCAAGCCTAAGTTAATTGTATCCAATTTGCAAATGAATTCCAATTCAGCAGTCTCTCGCTGGAGTCTGGATTTGAAGTTTTGATAATAACATCAGCCACACTATCAAAGGCTCGTTCACCTGCACGTCTACCAATGTGATATATGCCATCATGTGCCAGCAATGCCCCTCTGCCATGTACATTGGTCAAACTGGACAGTGTCTACGTAAAAGAATAAATGGACACAAATCGGATGTCAAGAATTATAACATTCATAAACCAGTCGGAGAACACTTCAATCTCTCTGGTCACGCGATTACAGACATGAAAGTTGCAATTCTTCAACAAAAAAACTTCAAATCCAGACTCCAGCGAGAGACTGCTGAATTGGAATTCATTTGCAAATTGGATACAATTAACTTAGGCTTGAATAGAGACTGGGAATGGCTAAGTCATTACGCAAGGTAACCTATTTCCCCTTGTTTTTCCTACCCCCTCCCCTCCTCAGACGTTCTTGTTAAACCCTGGATTTGTGCTGGAAATGGCCCACCTTGATTATCATACACATTGTAAGGAGAGTGATCACTTTAGATAAGCTATTACCAGCAGGAGAGTGGGGTGGGGGGGGAAAGAAAACCTTTTGTAGTGATAATCACCCATTTTTTCATGGTTTGTGTGTATAAAAACGTCTTCTGTATTTTCCACAGTATGCATCCGATGAAGTGAGCTGTAGCTCACGAAAGCTTATGCTCAAATAAATTGGCTAGTCTCTAAGGTGCCACAAGTACTCCTTTTCTTCTTAGAGACTAACACATTTATTTGAGCATAAGCTTTCGTGAGCTACAGCTCACTTCATCGGATGCATTCAAAAGTGAGCTGTAGCTCACGAAAGCTTATGCTCAAATAAATTTGTTAGTCTCTGAGGTGCCACAAGTACTCCTTTTCTTTCTGCGAATACAGACTAACACTGCTGCTACTCTGAAACCATGCATTGTAAGTGGCACACTTTGTAATAGGTGTTTTGATTTGGATAATACTGACAGTTTAAGGAGTCATTCTTCCAAATAAATAGTAAGGCAATATGCTCCAGTCACTCATGTTAACAACAATTCATACAAGAAAAGGACAACAACTTAATTTTGACATTGTTTCCCAATCCTGGCAACATTTACTCTCAAATCTAAAGGCTGAGATTGTAAACCTCTGTGGCATAGACTTTTTGTTCTGTTCATATAGCACAATGACACCCTGATCCAAAACTAGGGTTCCTAGGCACTATGGTAATACACATAATAAATCAAATTAATAATAACAATAAATGTAGTAGTCAGTTATTTTCAATTAAAATCTGACAGTGGAAGCCAAACTAAGGAAACACTGGTCAATTCATCAGTTTTTCAAGGCTTGTGTAGACTTGCTTTACTTGACCAGCATTCTAAATATAGCCTTGCTGAGCATCTTCCTGAGCAGTCTACTAGATCCATCTTTATAGCAACTTCACATATGTGCTTATTTCTTTTATAACGTTGGCTTCCTGAATCTCCTCTGTCTTCTTTGTTCACTTGTCACATTTCTTTATATTGTAGAGAAAGAATTGCTACTCTTATTTGTTGTACAGTGCCTAGTGCTGTAGGATATCTGATTCATGTTTGGGGTCCTTAGGCACTAAAGCAATAGAAATAAATGAAACAATAATCAACTACCTGAAAGGTGGTTCCAAAGAGGATAGATCTAGACTATTCTCAGTGGTAGCGGATGACAGGACAAGGAGTAATGGTCTCAAGTTGCAGTGGGGGAGATTTAGGTTGGATATTAGGAAAAACTTTTTCACTAGGAGGGGGTGAAACACTGGAATACGTTACCTAGGGAGGTGGTGGAATCTCCTTCCTTAGAAGTTTTTAAGGTCAGGCTTGACAAAGCCCTGGCTGGGATGATTTAATTGGGGATCGGTCCTGCTTTGAGCAGGGGGTTGGACTAGATGACCTCCTGAGGTCCCTTCCAACCCTGATATTCTATGAAAGGCACATAAGGGAATTAGATGCTCCACTCCACTCCGCAGTGGGAATTGGGTACCTAATTTCCTTAGGTAGCTAAGGTAGCTACCCACCCTATTTAATGGTATTTAAGCTATCCAACAAAGATACTCATTATAGTTGAATTTTATGGACAAAATTCTGGCCTCAGATACATATACAACTCCTATTTACTTCAAGGGTGTGGGCATACATATTTTAGGGCAAAATCTATCCCCATAATCCCTGTCTGAGTCAGATGTATTTTCTGTATCATATTATGATCATACAAATGAGTAAGTAACTTTTCTCTGTTAAATACTGTTAATCTACAGGGCAGGTATACTGCCTAAATATTTTATTTTTTTTTTCCAGTCAATTGTTTCTGATCTCTTGACAATAAAATTCTCCAAATTTTTCAAAGAATTTACAGGACACAACCACATGGTTTTCTCTATTAAATTTATGAAGGGTGTGTGTGTAAATGTATAAACTGAAGGTCAAAATAGGTCAATAACAGCTGCACTCTAGCAAATCCTTATATAATTCTGCTTGGGTCTTCACAGCAGTGATATATATATTTCTCGCTTTGCATTCATATTTGCTTCAATCAGAGCCTCTTACTATCATCTGGAGCTAGAATATGAAACAAAGAATAAAGAAATGAGTGAGGGAAAGACTGCATTTTAATAAGTGGTTCCCACAATTATTCTTCAAGCTGTTCATAAAATTCAGTACATAGTTCACCAGGCTCCTGGGTTCCAATTTTGGAAGACTAACTCGCAGATTATTGAATAAAAAGAACAAATATGTTCAATTTTGTTTCTGGCTCAGTCATCCTTCTAAAAATCTAACAGAAAAATAAATATAGTACTTTGATTATTTTGCTTAACTATATCAATTTATACATTTTTTATTTATTTATTTTAAAGATACAACTGAAATATCAGAGCACATTCACAAAGGCAGCATTTCTTAGCTGTAGTAGGAATGACTGACTACAAGGATTCCTCATCACATAAGGAAAAAATAATCACACTGATCTTTATATTTACAAATTTCCTTTCACTTGCAGTTTCTTTCCATTATGTAATTCATATGATAAATTCTGCAGACCTAAAGAGGTTTGCCAAGTCTGATGAGCCTGAAGAGTTTATCAGCTCTGCAGATCTGACAGACTATTAGCCTTGGTATCTCTGTATGGTCCTAAGGAATTTATGAGCTTCACAGGTTGACAAGTGAGGCCCAACCATGAAATTGGTCTTTGGGGTTTTGGCCAGAAAAACATGTTGATTATCCCCCAAATCCATGAGGTGAAGATCTGTGTCCCTACAGAATTTCTCTCCATATATGACATGCAGATAGAGAAACTGTGGTGTTCATAAACTCTGTGAGGGATGTCTTCCAGAATAGTCTTTATAGACTCCTCAAAATTTTAATGTCAGGGAAAACACAACATATTGAATAATTTCAGAATTAATCTATGATTTCACACTTTCAAAAAATCAGTCAAAAACACCACTCATCATTTAGAAGGACAGAATAAACTAATTTTAAGAGTTTCTGGGAAAAGATATGAGCTATAATGTTCCTAAAAATAAAAATCAGGAAATGTTTGCATAAGAACTACCTCTAATGTTTCAAATATTCATATTTGTTTAATGTCTTTGCCCAATCATCTTCAAGTTTTAAGGGGGAAGGGGTGCAAATCTATTTACCAGCAGGGATTCAGGTTTAACAGACTTAAAGTTGATTGGTTAAATTTTTGAGAAATTAGAAGGGGTGGGTAGAAATGTCCAAATCAGGATTATAACCAAAAACTAGTCAGTCTTACTATGGAGACTCCACAGTCTCTTTATAATATGCCCTGAGTTGCACCCTTGAAAACCTCCCCTGCCATTGCAAGATTAGAAATGGCAGGTTTGTTAAAACCAAGAGAGCCAACTGCTTGGCGATGAGTTTAACACATTCATTTATAATAAACAGAAGGTATGAATTTAGTTCCTATAGCTTAGGGTTAACATTATGTGTGGGGAAAACAAACATTTGATATGAGCTGTCAAGGTTCTTTCCCCACTCTGAACTCTAGGGTACAGATGTGGGGACCTGCATGAAAACCCCCTAAGCTTATTTTTACCAGTTTAGGTTAAAACTTCCCCAAGGTACAAACTATTTTACCTTTTGCCCTTGGACTTTTGCTGCCACCACCAAGCATCTAACAAATGTATAACAGGGAAAGAGCCCGCTTGGAAACGTCTTTCCCCCCAAAATCCTCCCCAAACCCTACACCCCCTTTCCTGGGGAAGGCTTGATAAAAATCCTCACCAATTTGCATAGGTGACCACAGGCCCAAACCCTTGGATCTTAAGAACAATGAAAAACCAATCAGGTTCTTAAAAGAAGAATTTTAATTGAAGAAAAAGTAAAAGAATCACCTCTGTAAAATCAGGATGGTAAATACCTTACAGGGTAATCAGATTCAAAACATAGAGAATCCCTCTAGGCAAGACCTTAAGTTACAAAAAGACACAAACACAGGAATATACATTCCATTCAGCACAGCTTGTTTTATCAGCCATTTAAACAAAACAGAATCTAACGCATATCTAGCTAGATTACTTACTAAATTCTAAGACTCTATTCCTTTTCTGTTCCTGGCAAAAGCGTCACACACAGAGAGAAAACCTTTGTTTCTCCCCCCTCCAGCTTTGAAAGTATCTTGTCTCCTCATTGGTCATTTTGGTCAGGTGCCAGTGAGGTTATCCTAGCTTCTTAACCCTTTACAGGTGAAAGGGTTTTTCCTCTGACCAGGAGGGATTTTAAAGGTGTTTACCCTTCCCTTTATATTTATGACATGAGCATAAAATTATAGTGGTAAAAAAGGGAATAGCATAGATCAAAACAGTGATGGCATCCCACTGTCTCTGTTTATATTCCAAATGCCAAGTATTTTAATTGGAAGATTTAGGTTTGGATTACCAGAAGCTTTAGCCTGCTGTTTTACTGAAATCATCCCCTGATAAACAATGAGGTCACTACCGAGCAGGTCTAAATTAATCACATGAAGAGGCCTTTTCTAGGTTGTTTTTTTCAGTATGAAAATCCCATGCTCTGCCATGCTTGTTCCATGTCATCTAAAGTATGTGTATGATACTTGGTTTTCTGCTATTAGAAAGAAGAGCAACACATTGATTAAATATCAGTTTATTATTCAGAGGATTTTCTATTGATTTTTTTTTAAGGGTTACAGAAATGTATCTTTGGTTACATAGATGTGAATTTGTTAATAATAATCCAGCAATGTTCTTTTCCATGGAAGCCTCCTAATCTGGTACTCACATTTTCTGCTTTTAGTGAGTTATGGTAACAGTGTAACAGGTATTATTTTTAACCCCTATTTCTGAGATAGCTCAATATTCCTTTTCACCATTGGTTTGATAGAACTTGAAATGGTAGACTTGGCAGACAAGACTTTCAGAAGTACCGTAAGTAGCGATTTTGCTGCTTCAGCTGGGTGCCCAAATTGAGGCAATTTTAAAAGGCATTGAAAATCAGGCCCCTTTCAATTGTTGTTAGTTGGGCACCCAATAACTGGGACATACAAAATGACTACTGACTCTTTAAAATCTTGTGCTATTGTAAACAACAACAGCAGCCCAGATCCTTCCCTCCAAACAAGGACCAGGGCCCCATTGTGCTAGCATCTGTAGTAGAAGAGGAAGAGGATGTCATAACAGTAAAATGAACATGCCATGCATTATCACTCATCTCAACCTTTAGAAAACAATTCTCATGTTTGTCTGAAACTACAGATTATTTGAATATAAAGCACTTACACAGATTTCTATGTGTATAAAACATTTCAGAGGTTAGAGTATCAAAGACTGGCTATAAATAATGTCAGGTTGCAGGAGAGTCCGAGAGCATGGGATAGTCCTTCCTGAAGCAGTGCTATTTGTTGGGAGGACACAGGAGCGGGAACCAGTTGTGCATGAGGAGAAAAAGGGTCAGATTGGCAGACAAGAGGAAGAACTGGTTTAGGCGAGGGGTTCCCGCAGGCACTGAGTTTATGGATCCAGGGATCCCGGAGTAGACAACTTTTGGGAAATGAGGTGAGCCTTCATGGGCAGAGCTTCCCAGAATGGCTTCCAGAGGTGGTGAGCAGCAAGGTCTGGAGTCATATGTCAACAACAGGAACTAATAACTCTGATTACAGATGCAGCCAGACAGTTTTAGATCCTGGAAATTTAATCTTCATCAATTTCATGATTAAGTCAAGTGTTGTTTACTCCAATCACAGGAAGTTTGTTCTCGTAAACATTTGATTGCAGTTTGGTTGTTTCATTTCTGTAGTTATGATCTTTTCATCTGTACAAAAACAAACAAAATTATAATTCTGTGCTACAATAAAGCCCTTATCTTATACACGAATGTGTGTTATAGTCCAGTTGAAGGTTAAACATCCAAAGCATCAACCAGCAAGACACAACAGAAAGCTGACTTTTGAAAATAATGTCTGTTAAATAAATCAGTTGCCTTTGGTACATTAACCCCATTAGTCTGACTGCCATTAGGAGAGAAAACTTTTGCACTGAATGCCAAATAAGTAATTTTAGCTCTAAGAGGAGCAGAACCGTTGATGCAGTAGAATATCTTGCTTTTCAGGACTAGTATTTTGCATGCTTCTACATGAAAATAAATTTAAAAAAATTAAACAGTGGGGGTATGGAAGGAAAGAAAGCCATCTTCATGAAGCCTGCAGGCTTTTCTAATTGTTATGCACTCTAATAATGAATGCAAAAGTAATTAATATAGCTGCAGGTACCACAATTTCTGAATGCATAAGAGAGCACTGAGATTCCATAATGAATTATATATGGGGTATATTTTTTTCTCTTCTGAAGTTAGATTTTTATTCTTGCTGTTGAGAATTTACTTTATTAACAGTTCCAGCAGAATGTACATTATAGGCATTGTGTGCCCATCAAATATACAACCCTTCTGTTTTGGCCTGGCATTTATTGTTTTAAAAAGATGTTGCTGAGTACAAAGGATGGAATCGTTCGATCATTAAACACCACACAACTTATTGCAGAGGATCTGTATGGCATTTATCAGCCACTACTTTGTTGGAGTTGTAAAAGTATATGATCATAATATGTAAAAATCTGTTTACATGTGTCATTTGCTGTGCTCATTGAAGTCCAGAGAACAACATACAGTACGTACCTCACTCCATACCCAAAGGAGTGCTCTGAGATCCCCCGGAAGCACCAAGTATAACCTCATTATTCTCTTCAGTATTCTTCCTCCTTTGCTCCCAAAGGCACTCCATTGAATTTTCCTTGTCTTGAAGTGGAGGAGGCATCTTTCAATTAACTCACCTGTATGTGAGGCAACACATTCTTTCCCTTCAATGTGCTGAACTTTTATAACGTGTGTTGACATTGTTGGCCTAGGCTATTATGGGCTATAAACAAGGGCAAAAAGTGATGCTATGAACTGTAGGAATAAGACACTTAAATGTCCTGCAGTTGAATTGTAAATGTTCCACTCTGTTACTTTTTATTCCTTTTTTCATCACACACTGTTGTTTTTCAAGGAAATTTATTTTTGCAGTTTGCTGAAGTATTTAGTGTATGAATGTGTTTGGTTTGGTTTGGCTTGTTTATGAAACTATGAGTCTCCTGGTTGTTAGGTTTGAAGAATTAAAATGATACATGCAAACTTTGCAAGGAGATTTTCAGTGACACCATAGACTTATTATTTCCCCCAATATATTTATATTTATATTTATAATTAGGGCTGTCAAGGGATAAAAAAAATAATTGTGATTAATCGCACAATTAATTTTTTTAATTGCGCAATTAATCGCACTGTTAAATAATAATAATAGAATACCATTTATTTAAATATTTTTGAGGTTTTCTACTTTTTCAACTTGATTTAAATTACAACACAGAATAAAAAGTGTACAGGGCTCACTTTATATTTATTTTTTATGACAAATATTTACACTGTAAAAAACCAAAATAGTATTTTTCAATTCACTTAATACAAGAACTATAGTGCAATCTCTTTATCATGAAAGTTGAAATTACAAATATAGAATTATGTACAAAAAATAATTGCTTTAGTCAAAAATAAAACAACGTAAAACGTTAGAGCCTACACATCTGCTCAATCCTACTTCACCCAATCGCTCAGACAAACAAGTTTGGTTACAATTTGTAGGAGATAATGCTGCCTGCTTCTTGTTTACATCACCTGAAAATGAGAACAGGCATTTGAATGGCACTGTTGCAGCTGACGTCACAAGATATTTACGTGCCAGATGCGCTAAAGATTCATATGTTCCTTTTATGATTCAACCACTATTCCAGAGGACATGCGTCAATGGTGATGATGGGTTCTGCTCAATAATGATCCAAAGCAGAGTGGACTGACACATGCTCATTTTCATCATTTGAGTCAGATGCCACCAGCAGAAGGTTGATTTTATTTTTTGGTGGTTTGGGTTTTGTAGTTTCCACATTGAGTGTTGCTCTTTTAAGACTTCTGAAAGCATGCTCCACTCCCCGTCCCTCTCAGATTTTGGACAGCACTTCAGATTCTTAAACCTTGAGTCGAGTGCTGTAGCTACTTTTAGAAATCTCACATTGGTACCTTCTTTGCGTTTTGTCAAATCTGCTGTGAAAGTATTCTTAAAATGAACAACATGTGGTGCAGTTTTGGATGATGACCCTATAACAAATAATATATGGCAGAATGTGGGTAAAACAGAACAGGGGACATAGAATTCCATCCCAAGGAGTTAAGTCACAAATTTAATTAACACATTTTTTTTAAACCAGCACGTCAGCATGGAAGCATGTCCTCTGGAGTGGTGCCAAAGCATGAAGGGGCATACAAATGTTTAGCATATCTGGTATGTAAATACCTTGCAACGCTGGCTACAAAAGTGTCATGCAAATACCTGTTCTCACTTTCAGATGGCATTGTAAATAAGAAGCAGGCAGCATTATCTCCCGTAAATGTAAACAAACTTGTTTGTCTTAGTGATTGGCTGAACAAGAAGTAGGACTGAGTGGACTTGTAGGTGCTAAAGTTTTACATTGTTTTGTTTTTGTGTGCAGCTATGTAACAAAAAAAATCTATATTTGTAAGTTACACTTTCACAATAAAGAGATTGCTAGTATGAGGTGAATTGAAAAATACTTCTTTTATCATTTTTACAGTGCAAATATTTCTAATCAATAATAATAATATAAAGTCAGCACTGTACATGTTGTATTCTGTGTTGTAATAGAAATCAATATATTTGAAAATGTAGAATCCAAATATCCAAAATATTTAATACATTTCAATTGATATTGTATTGTTTAACAGTGCGATTTATCGCAATTAATTTTTTTGAGTTAATGGCGTGAGTTAACTGCAATTAATCGACAGCCCTATTTATAATACGTTGAATGCAGAGCTGTTCATCATGAAGGGTCACTAAGCACTTTACAGAATTAATAAAATATGTTGTGCTATCTCTACAGTGTAAGTGCTCAGCTTGGAATTTGGTTAGGACAGTAATGTACCTACTCTTACAAAATGTACTGAAAAGGGGTTTAATGAATATAAACTGTCACTGTGTTATTGTACAAATCAGGGAGTCTCAAGACTATAGCTATGCTGTACTTTTGTGGGTGTGGATGAAAGTCCCAAATCTTATATAGAATATGCATTTTAAACTCCTCAAAAATATTATACCATCAATAAGTCCCTTTGCCAGGGAAAAAAGAATGCCTTTCCTGACAAAAACCCTACAGGGGAAATCATGCACCTGGGAAATTCAGGCTCTATCTACTGTGGAGCCTTTACAATTGCAAGCAGAGCCAATATAGCCCAGAGGTGAACTAAGCCTGAGGATGTCGAAAACTAAACTGAGGATGTGGAAAAAGCTAATGTACTCAATGTTTTTTTTGCCTCTGTCTTCATGAACAAGGTCAGCTCCCAGACTACTGCACTGGGCAGCACAGCATGAGGAGGAGGTGACCAGCCCTCTGTGGAGAAAGAAGTGGTTAGGGACTATTTTGAAAAGCTGGACAAGCACAAGTCCATGGGGCCGGATGCGCTGCATCCAAGAGTGCTAAAGGAGTTGGCGGATGTGATTGCAGAGCCATTGGCCATTATCTTTGAAAACTCATGGCGACCCAGGGAAGTCCCAGACTACTGGAAAAAGGCTAATGTAGTGCCCATCTTTAAAAAAGGGAAGGAGGAGGATCCTGGGAACTACAGGCCAGTCAGCCTCACCTCGGTCCCTGGAAAAATCATGGAGCAGGTCCTCAAGCAATCAATTCTGAAGCACTTAGAGGAGAGGAAAGTGATCAGGAACAGTCAGCATGGATTCACCAAGGGCAAGTCATGCCTGACTAATCTAATTGCCTTCTATGATGAGATAACTGGCTCTGTGGATGAGTGGGAAACCGGTGGACGTGTTGTTCCTTGACTTTAGCAAAGCTTTTGACACGGTCTCCCACAGTATTCTTGCCAGCAAGTTAAAGAAGTCTGGGCTGGATGAATGGACTATAAGGTTGATAGAAAGTTGGCTAGATTGTCGGGCTCAACGGGTAGTGATTAATGGCTCCATGTCTAGTTGGCAGCCGGTATCAAGTGGAGTGCCCCAAGGGTCGGTCCTGGGGCCGGTTTTGTTCAATATCTTCATAAATGATCTGGAGGATGGTGTGGATTGCACCCTCAGCAAGTTTGCAGATGATACTAAACTGGGAGGAGAGGTAGATATGCTGGAGAGTAGGGATAGGCTACAGAGGGCCCTAGACAAATTAGAGGATTGGGCCAAAAGAAATCTGATGAGGTTCAACAAGGACAAGTGCAGAGTCCTGCACTTAGGATGGAAGAATCCCATGCACCGCTACAGACTAGGGACCGAATGACTCAGCAGCAGTTCTGCAGAAAAGGACCTAGGGGTTACAGTGGACGAGAAGCTGGATATGAGTCAACAGTGTGCCCTTGTTGCCAAGAGGCCAATGGCATTTTGGGATGTATATGTAGGGGCATTGCCAGCAGATTGAGGGACGTGATCATTCCCCTCTATTCGACATTGGTGAGGCCTCATCTGGAGTACTGTGTCCAGTTTTGGGCCCCACACTACAAGAAGGATGTGGAAAAATTGGAAAGCGTCCAGCGGAGGGCAACAAAAATGATTGGGGGACTGGAACACATGACTTATGAGGAGAGGCTGAGGGAACTGGGATTGTTTAGTCTGCGGAAGAGAAGAATGAGGGGGGATTTGATAGATGCTTTCAACTACCTGAAAGGGGGTTCCAAAGAGGATGGATCTAGACTGTTCTTAGTAGTAGCTGATGATAGAACAAGGAGTAATGGTCTCAAGTTGCAGTGGGGGAGGTTTAGGTTGAATATTAGGAAAAACGTTTTCACGAGGAGGGTGGTGAAACACTGGAATGCATTACCTAGGGAGGTGCTGGAATCTCCTTCCTTAGATATTTTTAAGGCTTGACAAAGCCCTGGCTGGGATGATTTAGTTGGGGATTGGTCCTGCTTTGAGCAGGGGGTTGGACTAGATGACATCCTGAGGTCCCTTCCAACCCTGATATTCTATGATTCTATGATTCTAAGCCATCCTGTTACATCAGCCCCAGTTAGGCACAGCAAGATCCATTATAAAATTGGACCCAGCTGCCCTTTAACCTCCTTTAGTTCCTGTGTGCCTCGGTCACAATCCTGGCCTCATGTACTGCATATACTCATATACTTTATACTGTATCCCAAATATGATATCTCCAGTGTGATAGTCCACAAAAACCCAGTGCTGGAGCACTGATTTAATACTGACAAAGAAGAGAGAGTGCTGCCGACTGAAACACTAAAGCTGCTTCCTACACCACTCAGGTGTTTCTTGGAGGTTTCCCATCCAACTAGTGACCTGGTCTAACAATACTTACTGTGTCAATTCTCCCATATCTATACATATTTTGGTGATATTATGTTTATTATGGAAGGTTTTTCAGATGATGTACTTAATAGTCATTGGGCCAGAGAAACAGAAAGGATGAATCAACAGCCCAATTATGGTTTCTCACCTGCACTGTGAGAAACCAAGTTCAAGTCCCTGTTCCAATGGCTATTTAGTTTTACCAAGTGGAACAACTTCAGTAGGAGAGATTGAGAACAAGCCACTCAGAATAGCCAAAAAGAAAAGGAGTACTTGTGGCACCTTAGAGACTAACAAATAGCCAATAACCCAGTGGTTAGGACACTCACCTGAAAGGTAAGAGACAAGTTTTCTAATCCCTCCTCCACATCAAGCAGAGGGGAGATTTGAATCTGAGCTTCCTGCATCCTTTGTGAGTGCTCTAGCCTTTGGGATCCTGAGTAACAGGGGGAGGGCACTTCTCCCTCCATTTTTTCCAAGATTAGGCTTTAGTGCCTAACTCCAGGAAAGGGTCTTTGCTGTAAATCCTGAGCAGAGGGAGGTCCACCCCACCATTAAAGGGGTGGAAACTAGGGCACCCCTGTCTTTGGCACTTCCTAGTTTAGGTGACTCCCTGTTGAACTTGCTGGCTTTAGTGTATGCTATTCTGAAGCACTAACTGTCTCCATGTTTTGCACAGGGAGCCTGGGTGCCTAGCTAGATGATCACAGTAGTCTCTTCTGGCCTTGGACCTACGAACTCAGGTCTTTGGATTCCACTAGGTGGCAGGGTGTCTAAACATTAAATGCTGCAACACTGAGCCTAGTCCCAAATTTTAATGTGTTATGGGCCCATTCATTTTAATTAGGATTTACACAATGTCTCATGTGCTATCAGCCATCACTAACTCATGAGTACAAATAATTTGTTTTATTTTATAGAAGAGGCTAGCAAGGGCTGCTGATAGCTTAGTTTATAATCAGGATCTGGCTTTTCATTTCTGAACTAAATGGATAGATTCAAATTTGACTTCCTCTGTTAACTAGTGGGTAGTAATCTGTAATTCAACACACAGTATTTTGGTGTGCTAGTTTGTGAGAGTGGAAATTAAATTATCTCCTTTCTCTCCATTGAAATGCCAGCCCCTCAGTGCATTCCACATGTGGCAGCTCTCCCACCGGTAGAAGTATGTTCTTTTCAATTTGCTCATAAAATTTCTTCATAAACTTATGTTGTTTGAAAATGACCATCATGAGATATGGATGTAATAATTATATTGTCTTGTAACACACTACTGAACAAGTCAGCATATCTGTAAAAGTTAATCGGATATGGGGGAATAGTATATTTTGTAGCATATTTATTAGTTTGATGTAAAAATCTACCTATTATCTCTTCTCTAAATATTTTCTACTTGATTTATTTTGTCTAACTTTTAGATAACATTGCTGTTTAGTCTGAGAAAGCCATCTGGGAACAACAACCCAATTGCCACAAAAGCATTTGTTTAGCTGATGTATCTCTTTAATGAAAACTAAAAAATGATCTAGCTTGGGTGTGTAGGACTACTGATATATGCTGTTGATAAGTTCATGGGCTGTAGTTTAAAACTAGTACTTGATGTTTTTGAGATTCCTTATTTCCCAATCAGAAAACACTGATTCTTGTTCTTCATTTGTTTTATATAATTAAATGAGACTTCACATTTTGGCATAAGCAGATGCTTATAGGCATTTTTCCTGCCTGCATGTTGCCAGAATGTTTTTTTAGGATACCTGCCACAGTTGAGCAACTCCAGTAACGTAATGTATCTGGCACAGTTTCCAAAAATTTAAAAATGCCAGGCTAACTTAGTGAAATGTAAATTTAAAATAAAGGACTTAATTAATCATTATCTATTCTTCTGTTAAAGGGAGGATACAGGTTAGCAACAGATTTTTTTCTTAGTATATTTCTTGACCTAATAATGAAGAGTTTATAACAAATCAGAAAGATGATGTTTTCTTTTGTGGAGTGAACAGTTGTCAGTCTTTAAATGTAATACAATAGCTTTCAGTTTTCCTACATTTGTCTTCATCTTTTCTAATGAAAAAAAAAAAACAAAGCAAATTCAGATAATCAAGTTTCACAAAAAGACCTTCAAATGCATTTAATTTGAGTTATGAAAGGGGAGATGAAAAAATGTGAGACACTTATTTGTAGGTGAAATTCCAGCCGAGTGCATGCTGCACTTACTCCAGGCTGTGTACAATAGCTTGTGTAATCCATGTTTGTGTTTGCATTCTAAAGACCTAACACTCTTCTAGAGATCCTCTTCAGATCTGAATGAAACTAGTGGGTTTCATCTGCTTGACATACAGTTAAGAATCCAAGTGTTTTCATTAAATCATGTATTAATTAGTTTGTGTTCTGCATCTCAATCCTGCGCTGTCAAACTGTCTTCAAATCTTCCTTCTTTCTCAGAAGTTCAGATAGAATCAGGCCTTATGAGCTTTTTCTGATCTCACACTCAGCAATAAGAATAAAGCTAGTCTGCAGGAGACAGAACTTTCCCCAAAGGGAGTCTGAGATGTTGGAAAGAACACCCTCAGGAGCATCACAAATCTTCCAACTTTCTGCTCCAAGTGCAAGGCATATTTCTTTTCCCTTGTCTTCTCTATCTTTAACATACAGCGTCAGGTATATTTATATGGAATGGGAAAAACCCAAAACTAAACTACCCAAACAAGACGCTCCACTGCACATGCGTCTCCTTTTGGAGAGAGGATTAAAGAACGAACAACACGTGCCAGATGTGTAGTCATGTTGCTTAAAGAGGGCCGGTTCCAGGCACCAGCGTTCCAAGCAGGTGCTTGGGGCTGCAGTTAGAAAGGGGCAGCAGTGTTTCCGCGGCGGTGGCAATTCGGCGGCACTCCTCTGTTCCGCTGGCCGCAGCGGCAAATCGGCAGCAGCTTCTCCCTTTTGCTGTCCGCGGTGGCAGTTTTTTTCACTGCTTGGGGTGGCAAAAACTGTAGAGCCGGCCCTGTGCTTAAAGCACTACTGAAAGGAGCTTAATATTATGGTGCTGGCATGATATGGGGACCTAGAATAGAACCCTGGTTTTATTGCATTGACTTCAGTGGAATTTCTCCTGATTTATACCACCGTCAGATCAGAATTAGGAACATGCTTTCTCACTTCTCTCAGAATTTTAGGTAACTTTCCAGAATTTGTCAAATTTAGCATCACTTAAAGGCCATACAACATCCTGCTCTTCAGTGATGTCAACGTTTTTGAAAGCTTGTTGATGGAAAACAATCTGAGTGCATTCTATCTGCCGATTCAAACAGCCTTAACACATGAAGCCGCTAAATAATGAATTATATTCTGTGTTATCTTCAGAATTTTCACTGACACAAAAGAGCCACAATGAGTAAATTAAGATACTTTCTCTTGTTGCAGTGGCAAATGAACTGCTTGGTTGGGTTCTGAGAAGCTGTTATTGACTCAGTGGTGCAGAATTACTGTGCCCCTCCCACAGCTGTCCTGCAGACAAACGGAAAATATAAGACCAACAATATTCAGTATTCTTTCTCTTTTGTTTATGTATTTGTCTGTACATATGTTGAAACCCCCAAAAGCATAGGCAAACCCATACCACATCAGACCAGCAAAAGTTCAAACATCAAGACAAAATAGCAAATAAAGTAATCATTACACATAGGCTGCCTGACCTATATGGGAACTGTTCAGTTTTAGAGAGTAGAGGAAGACGACGTACTGTACCTGAACAATGAATTCATGCCATTGCTTCTGATGCTGCCAGCTCTGCTGCTTAGAGCAGCTGCTAGGGTACTTCAGATACCTCTGTGGTTGGTGCCACTTCATACTGTCTCACAGCAGGCTCCTGGATCTTCAGAAGCCAAAGTGAGGAAAATCAATCTCACCTCCCAGTAGTCAGAATTACTAGAGCAGAAAGTGATTAAGTTCCATCTGCTGCTTTGTGATGTGACTGGCATCTTCAAGGGACACTGGGGTAAGAAAACAGACATACATTTTCTACATAACTCTCTCATGCTGCATCATTGATTCAGTTTATATTGGCTCCAATATAGACAATGGAGTTTAATCATGTGCCTAAGTTCTTTCTTTAATCGGTATGGCCTGATGAATCAGGGCTTCAGTGTGGGGCATAAGGGAACGGAGATATTGGTGGAGGAAGAGGGGAGTTATTTTGTATAGACATCATCCAATATTTGTTTCTGTACACCTGCTGAAGCTTTACTTAAAAGAAAGAAACAAAACTATGAATCACACATTCAGTGTGTGTTGTGTTAGTGATTTCCCTTTCCTCTCTTCCATCCTTTTGGATTTTCACTCTTTCTGTTTCTCAAATAATGGAGTAGAGACCAAAAGCATGGTGGAATGCTTCAAGTGATATATACACCCACACACACATAAAGGTTCTGATTTTCCACTTAGTTTTGTCGCTGGTACCAGTGAATTCTTACACTGGTGTAGTTCCACTGAAATCAGAGAGTCACACTGGTATATAATGGATATAGTGCAGTGCAGTGCAGTGGGGAATCAGGTATAACATGTGTTTTAACTATTTACCTGAGACTTCTCAAAATAGATTACAGGGAATATCATGAAATACCAGTCTTAATATTTATAGATTCATAGATTGCAAGCCTGAAGGAACCATTGTGATCATACAGTCTTGTAGAGAGGTGGAGTGTCTTCCCTCTGATGTAGACAGGGAGGACCCACTCCCAATCCCCTGGTGGGCAGATGGACTGGTGGAGTAGGGTGGGCACGGGTCCCCCTACCCCCTGCTGCCAACCCCACCCCTGGGGTGGCAGCCTACTCACCGTGGTCCACACAGCCTGCATTTGTTTGCTGTCTGCCCCAGCCAGGGAGCTGGGCCACAGATTTCAGGCTGAGCCTGACTGTTCTAATTCCCTGTTGATCAGCTTTCAGTGATTAGGTGGTGTACTAAGGCCTCCCTCTGATGCAAACAGAGAGGAACCACCCCAAGCCACTAATAATATGATTTCCTGTATAACACAGGCCATAGAACTTCCCCAATAATTCCTAGAATATCATTTAGATTTAGAAAAACACCAATCTTGATTTAAAATTGTCACTGATGGAGAATCCACCATTTCTCTTTGTAAATTGTTTCAGTGGTTAATTACACTCACCATTATAAGTTTACTTCTCATTTCCAGTCTGAATTTGTCTAGCCTCAATTTCCAGCCACTGTTATATCTTTCTCTGCTAGACTGAAGAGTCCATTATTAAATATTTGTTCCCTATGTAGATACTTAGACACATCCTTTTCTTTGTTAGACTCAAGGTGCTCAATCTAGGCATGTTTTCTACCACTTCCTCTTTCCATCTTTAATATTTTATAATCAGTAAATGGTTGATAACATAGTCCCTGAACCTGCAACTGTTATGAATTAAGACTGGATGGAAAATAATTCTGTTTCACAAAAAATAAGAGGTTTTGAACTTTGTTTAGTTCTTGATTAGAACAAAAATGAGACTTTCAAAATTTAGGCAAAAAAATATGAGACACTCTCCATAATAGTTAATAGCCCAGTGATTAGGACACTCAGTACCTGATTCAGAAACACTGATCCAGAGTAGGGAGCTGACCCTGAGTTTCTCACATTTCAGATCAATGCCCTGAACAGCAGTCACTGGCTGTTCCAAGATGGTGTGTGTGTGTGTGTGTGTGTGTGTGTGTGTGTGTGTGTGTGTGTGTGTGTGTGTGTGTGTGTGTGTGTGTGTGAGCGTGCACACGCATCTCCCAGCCCCCACTCCAGGAAACATTCCCAATTAAATTTTCATCAAAACCAATATATTTATACATATGAAAAATCACACTGACTTCAGTGAAACTTCTCATAGATTCAGAGGCCAGAAGGGACCATTGTGGTCACATAGTCTTTAGAATGTGGTCACCTTCTGTATAATACAAACCATAGAACTTTCCTAAAATAATTCCTTTTGAAATAGATCTATATCTCTTAGAAAAAAATCCAATCTTGATTTTAAATTGTCAGTTATGGGAAATCCACAACAAACCTTGGTAAATTGTTTCCATGGTTAGTTACACTCACCGTTAAAAATTTACACCTTATTTCCATTCTGAATTTGTCTGTCTTCAACTTCCAGCCATTGGATCTTATATCTTTGTCTGCTAGATTGAAGAGTCAATATCAAATATTTGTTCCCCAAATAGGTACTGATAGACTGTGGCCATGCCACTCCTTAACTTTCTCTTTATTAAGTTAGATAGACTCAAGGATCTCAATTACTGTAAAGCATGTTTTCTAATCCTTTAATTATACTTGTCTCTTCTCTAAGCCCTCTCCAATTTATCAACATCATTCTGAATTGTGGGCATGAGAACTGGACACAGTACTTAAGCAGCAGTTGCACCAGTTCCAAATATAGAAGTAAAATAACCTCTCTACTCTTATTCAAGTTTCCCCTGTTTATGCATGCCAGGGTTGTATTGGCCCTTATTCAAATACAAAAAGTTAACCAAGTGGGTAAGCATTTCCTGTATCAGTGCCACAGTTTGTAGCCTTGTATATCTGCACACAAAATTTACTTGAGAAATACTGGAATCTTCTACTAAAGGTCGTATTTGAATATTTGACCATAAGGGTCCTAATCACTGCCTATGCAGCTGAGAATATGCCGAGATTTCTTTTAGGCCTTTAGATATCACCCAGGAAAAGGTTTGGAGGACATAGTTTAGCACTATCAGATCGTAAATATGAGATCCTTGGGTTAAGTGGCATATGTAGTGTGTGGAGATTTACAGAAACAGCTCTTGTTAACTGTATTGTATGCTGAAGAGACGGAGGGGGAAACAAAGACCTATACAAAGAAAGAGGAGTGTATTATTTTTCTGACATCCTTGTAAGAGTGAGTGACTCAGTCAAGCTTTACATTTTCGTTCTGTGAAAATCTCAGATTGATATGTGAAGTAATAGGGGGGTTGCAGGGGGCTGACTTTTATCTCAGTGTCTAACTATAATTTTTTTTTTCATTCTACTGCACCTTAGAGAACAAGTTACAAAATAAAAGATGAATGCATCTATAAAAGTTCCAGAAACCAACATGTTTAGTGTGAACCTCTTCACCCAGTACATTAGTCATCATTAAAAAAATTCTCAAACAGTAAGATCCTGTGACAATAAGGTGATGTACTATTGAAATGAAACAGAATTCAGTACCCCAAACAATATTTTACTCAGGTCTGTACACTTCTTATAAATGTATCCAAACTTTATTAGAAGGGTATGCGTAAAAAGAATAAGGCCGAACAGATAGAATAGATTCTGTGCATTCTATGTGGTAGGATCCATGGGAGCAGAGACACAAATTGAGATAGCTAGGTTCAGTAAGACATCTACAAAGGTGGGTAACTCACCTTTGAAAGAAGAACTGCAGGTCAGAAACAAACTCCTTTTTATTATGTTCCTCCAAAGAACACAATAATAAAGATGGCTGCTCCCACTGATCATTTTAAAAAGTGTATTAATAAAGGAGACCAGTGAGCTGCAACCTCTGGGGGTCAGGTAGGGGGAGAGAAGGGGCATAAAAAGCAATCAGGGATCCAGAGGGAGTCAAATACTTTACTACAAGCTAAATCAAAGAAAATCTCTCTCTCCGCCCATCCTTCCCTTCAGGGTTAAATATTCTGTCAGCCTTTTGAAACACACACAAATAATATAGACTTATCATTGTTATAATGATACTTTTTTCTCTTAATTTTATAGTAAATGTAATAGATTTGCTAAAAATTTTTATTTTGAATAAGAGGTCACCAACATGAGAAGGCTGAGAAACACTGATGTAGACTGGTAGCCATTCCCATTATAAAACTTTGTTTGCAGTGCTTATAACTTTGCAAAACTTTAACTATTAGGGATGAAATTTTCCATGCCAGGTGTTTGTCGGAGGCTGAATATTGTTGGAAAAATTCAGCCAAAACAGTCCTGATCAGCAGCCTGCCAGGGTAATCCACTGGCGAGCCGCAAGACAATTTGTTTATATTGACCGTCTGCAGGCATGGCTGCCTGCAGCTCTCAGTGGCAGCAGTTTGCTGTTCCCAGCCAATGGGAGCTGCAGGAAGCAGTGGAGACTGGTTATAGCCTTTGAAAAATCACAATTTGCACATGATCTGAAGAAGCTTGATAGACCTTTAAAGCTAAAATCTCTAAAGACTCTATCATAAGAACGATCTTACTGGGTCAGACCAAAGGTCCATCGGGTCCGCTATCCTGTCTTCTGACAGTGGCCAATGCCAAGTGCCCCAGAGGGAATGAACAGAACAGCTAATCATCAAGTGATCCATCCCCTGTCACCCATTCCCAGCTTCTGGCAAACAGAGGCTAGGGACGCCATCCCTTTTTTGAAACCTAAACTCTGTACACAGTGGACATGCTTAAATACAGGTCTGATCAGGGCTTTCCCGGCAATTGCTGCCTTGGACTGCTGCAGATTATGCCAGGTCTGACTACTGGAACTGAAAGCAGAAGACTGTTTCTCATGTATTCTCAGTTACCACTCTGCTGGGCCTGAGGAGGAAGCTGCCTGATTCCAACACAGAGGGAACAAGAGCTGGACTGGAAGGGAAACTGAGTAAAGGAGTCTGGGTAAAGGGAACTCAGACTGGAGGCTTGTGGATGAGTAGAGGGAAAGTAGCACTTGAGGGGGAAGAGAGGAAGTGACTATTTGGACAAGGAGTCTGGGATGGGATGTGGCCTCACCAGTGCCGAATAGAGGGGAATAATCACTTCCCTCGATCCCCTGGCAATGCTCCTACTAATGCAGCCCAATATACCATTAGCTTTCTTGGCAAAAAGGGCACACTGACGACTCTTATCCAACTTCTTGTCCACTGTAATCCCCAGGTCCTTTTCTGCAGAACTGCCGCTTAGCCAATGAATCCCCACCCTATAGCAGTGCATGGGATTCTTCCATCCTAAGTGCAGGACTCTGTACTTGTCCTTGCTGAATCTCATCAGATTTCTTTTGGCCCAATCCTCCAATTTGTCTAGGTCACTCTGGACCCTATCCCTATGCTCCAGTGTATCTACCTCTCCCCCCAGCTTAGTGTCATTCACAAACTTGCTGAGCATGCAATCCATCCCATCATAGAGATCATTAATGAAGATGTTGAACAAAACCAACCCCAGGACCGATGCCTCGGGCACTCTGCTTGATACCAACTGCCAACTAGACATTGAGCCATTGATCACTACCTATTGAGCCTGACAATCTAGCCAGATTTCTGTCCACTTTATAGTTCACTCATCCAATCCATACTTTTTTAACTTGATGGCAAGAATATTGTGGGAGATCGTATCAAAAGCTTTGCTAAAGTCAAGATATATCATGTCCACCACTTCCCCCATATCCACAGAGCCAATTATCTCATCATAGAAGGGAATCAGGGTGGTCAGGCATGATTTGCCCTTGGTGAATCCATGTTGCCTGTTCCTGATCACCTTCCTCTCCTCTTCAAAATGGATTCCTTGAGGACCTGCTCCATGATTTTTCAGGGGACTGAGGTGAGGCTGACCGGTCTATAGTTTCCCAGATTCTCCTTCTTCCCTTTTTAAAAATATGGACACTATATTTGCCTTTTTCTAATCATCCAGGACCTCCCCCAATCGCCATGAGTTTTCAAAGATAATGGCCAATGGCTTTGCAGTCACATCAGCCAACTGCCTCAGCAACCTCGGATACATTGCATCCAGCCCCACGGACTTGTGCATGTCCAGCTTTTCTAAATAGTCCTTAACCTGTTCTTTCACCACTGAGAGCTGCTCACCTCCTCCCCAAACTGTACTGTCCAGTGCAGAAGTCTGGGATCTGACCTGGTCTGTGAAGACCGAGGCAAAAAAAGCATTGAGTACTTCACCTTTTTCCACATCATCTGTCATTGGTTGCCTCCCCCATTCAGTAAGGATCCCACACTTTCCCTGACCTTCTTCTTGTTGCTAACAAACCTGTAGAAACCCTTCTTGTTACCCTTCATATCCCTTGCTAGCTGCAATTCCAATTGTGCTTTGGCCTTCCTGATTACATCCTGGCATGCTCAAGCAATATCTTTATACTCCTCCCTAGTCATCTGTCCAAGGTTCCACTTCTTGTAAGCTTCCTTTTCCTGTTTAAGCTTACATAATAAGACATAAATCCAGTGTCTTTATTAAGTCCATGATTTTCAGTGTCTAGCTAAGTTATGAATTTAAACTCCCAGGCTTGTGTTTTGAAGGTATTATACATTTCCTTTGGGGATGAAGATTCAGAGAGATCAGGGAGTTATTGTTTTGTGAAACAGTTTTGCCCACAAATGATAGGGTATTTTCTGTCCTTTATCATTTTTCTGTGTAAATTCATTTGAGAGCATGGTGATTGTTTGGTTTCACCCATATAGTTGTTAGGGGGGCATTTATACCATATGCTGTGATAGGCATGCTCAAGCCTGTGACTGTGTGGACTAGGCCCAGAAGCCCCTTGCTGGAGCTTCAGGGTATTACCACACTCCATCCCAGACAGGAGCAGAAGAGAAGTCCTCAAAACAGCCTAGAGTAGTTGCTGCCAATGAGGGGAAGCAGCCAATGGCGGAGGCTGGAGGGAGCAGCCAATCAGGGCATAGCAGACTCATATAAAAGGAGCTGCAGACGAAAGTCAGTCAGTTGATGCCTAGAGCTGGAGGTGAGAGAGTCTTGTGTTCCTGGGTGGATGAAAGAGCAGCAGGACCATGGACAGCTCAGTGCTGGCAGGGTCTGAGGGAGCAAGAGAGACAGATTTCCTGGGTGGCTGATGGGACAGAGAAAGGAGTGGGGACAGAGAAAGGAGTGAGCCCAGGAAGGGCTGCAGGAAGACAGTGTCTCCAGGGAGGAAGCCCTGGTGGTATGGCCTCATTCCAGGGACAGGATACATTAAAGATTGTATGCCACAGAAAGGGGTTATTGTCTGTATGTGAAGAAACATGTGTATGACTTGGCTGGAGGGCTGAATCATTGAAAACACATTTGTGGAACTACCAAGAGAGGTCACCACAAACTGAGAGACTGAAGGCATGCACTCAATGAAGGAGTGCTCATGAGAGAGCCCATTACAAAGACCCATGGATCTTGACAGGTGAGTTGTGGGGGGTATTGATCACTGTAGCAGTGAAGATATGTCTATAGGTTTTGCATCTGTTCTGGCAGGGTCTAGTGCCATTTTGAGTTCATATGCCCTGATCTGTGGGAGCTTGCTTCTGATGAAAAGTTTAGCAAGGTTGGGAGATTATCTGAAGGCCAGAATTGGAGGGTTGGAAAAGATTTCAGGATGTGGTGCCCATGATATATGGGTTGTAGATGTTTAATGATACCCCATATGGGTCACAGTATGGAGTGGTAGGGGACAACTATGGGTATGCAGTCAGAAGGTATATTTTCCTGTATTGAAGCAGGTTTCATGATGCAACATTTCTCTGGTGGAGTGTCCTTGTTTGGTGAAGGCAGCTGAGTGAGTGGGATTGCAACCTGATGCATAAGGTCATGGAACTGGGGCAGCTGAGCCAAACCTGAGTGGAGTGGGTGATGGGAGTGAGCAGAGCTGGGATTGAGACAGGGACAGGAGCAGACCCCTGAGCTGGCAGATTGGGGTGGGGGGGTTGGTGTTGAATGGCCAGGAAGATCCTGGAGCCAATGGGTGAGGAACTGGGGGCAGGTTGTTGGTGGACTATAAAGTGAGTGAGTGTTGGGGCAGGGGGGGCCTGCAGGGTTGGGGTGAAGGCGGGTGTTGAGGGTTGTGGTTAGTGGGCTGAGGTATTAAGGCTGTGGTGAGTGGGATGTAAGTCCAGACTACTGGGATGTGTAGGGGTGCTGTCAGGATAAGTTGGGGCTGGAGGGGCATTCTGGGGTCTGTATCTGGGATGTGGGCACCTTATATAAGGCATGAGGGTCCAATTTGCATAATGCATAGGTCCCCCAAATTTTTTAATCTGAGGCCTACTGCCACATTGCAGAAGTCCCTTCTTAAATTAATCATTTGTTGCAACTCACTGCAGTAGATCCTGGAAAAGGCAGAGGAGGAATGTGGAGAAACAAAACTAAACTCCTACTAGTTTTTTTTTTGGCTAGATTGAATCCAAAGGATTGATCTGGATATAGCATTTTAGATACAAAGAGGGCTTTAGACCTGAAAACTGGCTTCAGGCCTGTATCTAATATTAGCAGCATCGCTTCTAAATACTGTAGGATGTTTTCAAAGTTTTCCAGGAAGAATCAGTTATACTTTTTATTTTTACATAATGATCAGATAAGCAAAAAATAAAGAAATGACCAAAGAGAACAGTCAACTCCTTCAAGAATGTAACCATAATGGAACATATTGTAATATGAGTGAACATATTGTAATAAAGGAAACAGAAAAAGATGTAATCTCTATATTTTTTTCAATTTCTAAGATCCCAAGCCTACCCAGCAGGTGCTTCGTCAATTTAATGCAATCATCAGTGCAGTGTATATAGATTGTGGCAAGATAGCTGATAGTATGATGGGTCCTGCACTTTTCTTGGTGGGGGGCTAAGACACCAACCCTTGCCCCTGCTCTTGGGTCACCAAGGTCCTCACTAGTGGCCCAGGAAGGTGGTAGAGGAGGGAAGCAGGGGAGGGGTCTGGGTTTGCTCCTCACTCTGAGCCCCAGCCCCTCTCAACCCCTGCTGGTTCTTCCCCTCTTCCCCCAGGGTGGGGTGCCTTCAGTCCTTAGACACTGAGGGGGCAGGGGGAGTCTCCCTTCCATGCTGAAGCATGGTCTCCCTTACTTCAGTTCTCTGGTCTTTCAAATCTCACAACACACCTCCAAGCTTCAGTCCTCTCTTCTTCCTCCTCTTCACTGACTGCCTGAAGCAGGGGGTTTTATTAGGTTCCTGGCAGGGCCTTAATTGACTACAGGTGCTCCAATTAACTGGTAGCAACCCTCCCTAGTCTACAGGGAACCACGCCTTAATTAGCCCATTGCTCGCGGGCCTTCCACTGCTCAAAAGGACCACTCTCCCAATGCTCCCTGGCCCTCCTATATCACAAGATTTACTTTTCTTTTTAAAGTTTTGAAGAAAAGAGAGAATCCAATTATCTGCCTTTCTATAACAATGTGTATTTAACTTTCAAAGAAAGCTATTGCACAACAAAACTTTAGCACTCATGTGAGCCTACTAGTTCCCTTGTCACAACTATGTTGTATACTATTAAGAAATAAGTAATCCCCTTCCTCACAGAGCTATAAACTACAATATGCTAACTTTTGAAGTATGTCTCAATAAAAAGCCATATAACAATGGATGAGGGAATAGATGTTAGGAGAAGTTTTCTCTTATCTCCTAGGGAAATTGCTATATGAATGCTTCCTTAAACTCATTGTACTAAGAACTAATAAACACCTCAGGCTATATTAGCATATCTTTCACATTAATCTAACTCTACCTCTTGCAAACGTTATAAGTACTAGCATTTGACTATTCAGTTTCATGCAGATCAAGAGGGTATTATAGTTCAAGCAAATGCCCTCATAAGGATTAAGGCAGAAAGACAACGAGTCCTATAAATGTCAATTAGCATTCTTCTTTTACTGGCCACATATTGAAAGAAGGAACAAGTCCTTTAAAGGTCAAATAATCTGATGCTGAAACTGTCTTTGGAAACTCTGCATGTAATCAGGTTGTTTAAAAATAACTCTGTACTGTATAAGATATATTTCTGGCTTCATAAAATATTGAAAGATTCCAGATCTCAGTCTTTCCTGCCAAAAGTCTGCCTCAGGCGTCTACCTAATGTTAGTGCTATTTTTCCTACTACTACATTTTAATAATCCTTTAGTTTTCTAGATACATATATTCTGACACTCTGTACTTCAAAGTAGCACCCTGGAACCCCATATTTACCACTGATATGGCTGAGATGTTTTGAACAAAGTATGCCTTGTGATGTATCATTCTAAAAATTCTGATCTGTTGAACATTAATATCTGGTTGGATTGTACATACTATCATTGTATGTGAAGTTATTTCAATAATACATAGCAATACTTCATATGTTGTGAGGTCCCCTCATATCAAAAAAGATATAGTGGCATTAGAAAAGGTTCAGAAAAGGGCAACTAAAAGGGGTTTGGAATGTGTCTCATATGTGGAGAGATTAAATAGGCTAGGACTCTTCAGCTTGGAAAAGAGGAGACTAAGGGGGATATGATAGAGGTATATAAAATCATGATTGGTGTGGAGAAAGTGAATAAGGAAAAGTTATTTACTTGTTCCCATAATATAGGAAATAGGGGCCACCAAACGAAATTAATGGGCAGCAGGTTTAAAACCAATAAAAGGAAGTTTTTCTTCACTCAGTGCACAGTCAACCTGTGGAACTCCTTGCCTGAGGAGGTTGTGAAGGCTAGGACTATAACACGGTTTAAAAGGGAACTGGATAAATTCATGGAGGTTAAGTCCATTAATGGTTATTAGCCAGGATGGGTAAGGAATGGTGTCCCTAGTCTGTTTGTCAGAAGACTGATGGCAGGAGAGATCACTTGATCATTACCCGTTAGGTTCACTCCCTCTGGGGTACCTGGCATTGGCCACTGTCGGTAGACAGCATACTGGGCTGGACGGACCTTTGGTCTGACCCAGTATGGCCATTCTTATGTTCTAGGGAACACCCAGAGCCAGCCTTTCAGTTGAAACAAAGGAGGGCCCAGAGAGCATTGATGGCCCATATAGAAAAGATTCCACTATCCCGGAGACTCCCTAGGGAAGGCATGTATGCAATGGAGACTGCTTGACCCATGGGGGCTGCCTAACCCCAACATCACAGCAAGGATCTTTCCCTCTTTTATAACTTTATTCCAGCTGCTAGAGAGTAAGATAATCACTGAGCCTCTCTTCCCCCTTCACCCTCCCCACCCCCCATTTCAACACCTGGAAGAAGGTTTACAAGATTTTTTTTTAACTGGGGAAGTTTAGTCCCAGGCTGGAAGGTAGTCTCAGCCTGTGTACTGAGGAACTGTAACCTGCTTGTACCACCTGTCAGGGTAACACTCTGCTTGATTCAAATCCTGCTTCATTTGCAGAATTTAGACTGAATTTATTTTTTTCTTAAGGAACTTTGATCCCTATGCCTGCTACTTATAATCACTTAAAAATCTATCTTTCTGTGGTTAATCTGTTTTATATTTTACCTAAAACAGTGTATTTTGGTTGAAGTGCTTGGTGCGGGGAAGGGGGGGGAAGAGAATGTCAATTCAAGTTTCAAAGGCTGCTGCATGCCCCCTTTCCTTTGAAGTGGTGAACTAGGTAATGAGGTTGCACTGGCCAGGCTTCTGACCAGTGCAAGTCAGTACAGTTCTGAGGTGCAAGACTGGGGAGCTGGGGAAAATTGGCTGAAGCCTCCCTATTGATGGCTCATGAGTGACTGAGAGAATTCATGTAACTCAATTGGGTGTGTCCCTGCCTGTGGAGGCTGTGTAAGTGTAATGGCTGTCAGAGGCTTGTAGCTTGACATCCACATCACAGTGTGAGAGGCAGCCCAGGTTGGCAGGTTTAGAGGGCTCAGTGGTCTGGCAGTCCAGGTTGCACACCAGGCATGCGCGTGCACACACACTCTCACTCTTACTCTAATTTATCCCAGTACGCATCTGGCGTTCAAGCGTTACTAATCAGAAGATTCACTAAGCATATTGAAATCTATTTAAGCACTAGGTTAATATGAAGACTTGTCTGAGTATTAACATATCCAAATCACTTTAGGTTAGCTAGTAAGATAACCATAAGCAATTACAAAAGTTACATTTTCATTAAACCAAAGCAAACAACTTTGCATCACCGTGTAGTGATGTTGAGAAGCACCAGTTAGTCACACTTCCAGAATTTTCACAGTGAATTGGTTATAATTTAATAAATCCATACTGTATGGACAGCACCATATATAAGAAACTAACACATCTAAATTCACATGCTTTTGTTAACACCTCCACAGATGACTTGGTCTCCCTGGCTACAGCAATGACCTCAGATTCAAAGGGAATCTTGTTCCTCCATGGTGACTGCATAGCACCTATAATATAAGCCAGTCCTGCCCAGTATCCAGCGACACTGATAATGCATGTTAATTTTTTTTAAAAAAAATCCTGTGCCCTAAGCGCACCAGAACATGGGTTGTTGTCCCCCTGTGGCTCTCCCAATTTGGCCCCAACCTCCACATGGAGTGTTCGTGTCAGGGGGTCCCCCCCATCCCTGAGAGGCAGGAGCAGTTCATGAGACTCCTTCCTCTTTTCAGAAATGTAAGCAGTTGCCTCTTCCCACTGGGAGTTGGAGGGGTGGCAGCAAAGGTTTCCTTTCCCCCACAGAGGAGCACTGGTGGCAACTAGAAGGGCCCTGCCCGACTTACCTCAACAGCCAGAGAACAACTGCTTGGATGCTTGGTGGGGAGCTGAAAATCTTCTCTTGACACACACAGTGGTCCTCCACTAACACAACCTCCATACAGCAGAGAGGTTGGGGTCTGAGCTAACCTTTGAGATGGATAGCATCACCCCTTTCAAACCTATTGTTTTCAGTCGGTCTCTGCAGACTCAGGCAGATATCACAGGATTGGTTATGCTTGGATCACATTTTCAAGCTTTTTGTCTCACCCATGAAGGTTAAGAATTTACACTCTAGTTTTAATGAAAACATACATTCTGGCATAATCTTGACTCCAGGAGTAGGTTTCCTCAGCACAGGTATATATAATGCCTATTGAAAAGGAGTACTTGTGGCACCTTAGAGACCAACCAATTTATTTGAGCATAAGCTTTCGTGAGCTACAGCTCACTTCATCTTATGTTCAAATAAATTGGTTAGTCTCTAAGGTGCCACAAGTACTCCTTTTCTTTTTGTGAATACAGACTAACACGGCTGTTACTCTGAAACCTGTCATAATGCCTATTGTTTGTTCCAGCCCTGCCCTGACTGCTATATAAGGTTGTATAGAGAATCATAGAAAAATAGGGCTGGAAGGTGCCTTGTGAGGTCATCAAGCCCAGGCCCCTATGCTGTGGCAGGACCAAATAAACCTAGACCATCCCTGACTGATGTTTATCTAACCTGTTATTAAAAATCACCAATAATGGGGATTCTGCAATTTCCCTTGGAAGTCTATTCCAGAGCTTAACTATCCTTATATTGGAAAGTTTTTTTCCAAATATCTAACCTAAACCTCCCTTGGTACAGATTAAGCTCATTACTACTTGTCCTACCTTCAGCAGAAATGGAAAACAATTGATCACCATTCTCTTTAGAACAGCACTTAACATATTTTAAGACTGTTATCATGTCCCTGATCCATTTTTTATTAAGACTAAACATGTCCAGTTTTTCAAACCTTTTTTTAACCTTTAACCTGTAGGTCAGGTTTTCTAAACATTTTTACTTTTATGGGATTCTTCTAGACTGACTCCAATTTGGTCACCTCTTTCCTAAAGTGTGCAGTCCAGAATTGGAGATTTAATGGTCTATAGTAGACCCCCTACCATGATGTCACCTGTATTTTTCCCCTTTTTATCTTTATCTAGAGACTTTCAACTGGTCTGCCTCTCGCTCCCTCTGGATCTCAGAACAACTGTGTATATTCTTGATGTATAATGTAACACCTCCTATTGATCCCCACTTATCTTCCTGAACAAGCTATACACCTCTATATCAATATTCCAGGCATGAGATTTATCCCACTAAATGTATGTGATGCTAATACTTACTTTAGCATCATACTTTAGTTTATGTACTAATACTTCCAGTTCTTCCTGTTTATTTCCCGTACTTCTAACATTTGTGTCTAGACATCTAAAATATTGAGCAGATTTCCCCTACTGTTACATAAGCAGTGCCTACTTGTGATGGAGTATACCTGGCTTTTGCCATTCCCTGCTGGAGTCCCTACTACTCTGATACACCCTGCCCCAGGAAAAAGCTCTTTGAGAAGAAAAGAGCATCAAGTAGTAGACCTCCAGGCTTACTTAGAGAAGTGTTTGAAGCAGCCATTTTGGGAACGACTGAGATCTGGCCCTTAAGTAGCTAGAAGGGCTGGGAACCACCAATAGACAATCAAAGCCCAACAGGCCAAAATAAAAGGAGCTACCTACTGCTAGCAGAGGGAGAGCTTAAAGAAGTGAGTGCAACTTACCACTCTACTTAATATCCCAGCCAAGAGGGATGGAGACAATTTCCGATGGACAACCAGGGAATTGGAATTGGCCAATATCATTCATTTGCTACAGTGCTGGGGAAAACTATATATACACAACACTAACAAAGGAAATAGAGAAGAGGGAGGATATCCAACATAGCAGCTAGCTGACATCAAACCCAGGGATGAGAGAACTCTGTGACCAGTACAATATCTCTACAAACAGCTATAATAAACATGCACTCATATTATTCATAAACCCTACAGCAATTCTGTATCTATCTCACTGCTTTCTCAATGCTCAGTGAAGAGCAATTGGCTTAAGCTTAACCCAAGTAAGTCAAGACAACATTGAAAAGAAGAGTGAAGTCTTTTGAAGAACATATCTCTTCTATAACAATCTCCACTATCAAGGACACCTACCTACAGATGGGTAAGTTGGACTCTGCCTTAGGGTCTCTTCTGACTCCTCCATACTATTGGATGTCCAAACAAAAATGGCAGCAACAAACCATCCACTTCAAAGTGTGTCTGGCCAGAATATTATGCTCCATCTATCAGGGTGACCTAGCTACTATGATTCATGTATTTAGGCCTCTAAGCTTGCTTACTGCAACTAATTTTATGTAGGAAAGACACTTCATGCCTCAAACTAGTACAAAACACAGAACGGGGTTCAAAAGAGAGCTAGATAAATTCATGGAAGATAGGTCCATCAATGGCTATTAGCCAGGATGGGCAGGAATGGTGTCCCTAGCCTCTGTTTGCCAGAAGCTGGGATTGGGTGACAGGGCATGGATCACTTGATGATGATCTGTCTGTCCATTCCCTTTGGGGCACCTGCCATTGGCCACTATCAGAGGACAGGATACTGGGCTTGATGGACCTTTGGGCTTGATGGACCTGACTCAGTATGGCCATTCTTATGTCTTTATGCCTACCATTACATGTCACTGTGAACATATCACTCTGGTGGTCTGATCTTTGAACTGGAAATTCAGAGTCCACTTTTATGTCTTCATTTTTCAAAACCATCACTGCCCATGACAATTAAAACAACACTGAAACAAAATTAAATGGTCTGTATGCTAGGCCAGACTGCAGAAGGCAGAACTCTTATGGGAGCTAGATATGGACTATAGTACCAATAACAGAAGAGAAAAAGAACAACCACTAACCTAACCAAATTCAGAGCTCAGTGTAAACCTGAACTCCCTCAATAAGGTCTACACACACACACACACTAGCAAAGAAGAAAAACCGTATCAAGCTATTCTTCCTACAGGTTAGGAGGAGAGAAAGATTGTTATCTTAAATATATACAATCAAGGTGATTCTAAATACCTGATTTACAGGCAGGTAACATTAATTGGTGTTCTGCATGTTTTCATCAGGCTTTCAGGATGAATAATTTTACCTTGGTTAATCTTGTGCCATGTACAGTAGCCACTATTTTATTAAAATCTAGTTTACTTTTTTTTAAATCTTGCTCGCAGCTCTCATGCTATTGGGTGAATAACAGAGAGAAAGGGAGAAGGAGCATTTTGATGGTAAACGTTGTGTAGTCGACTCACAGCTAGTCAGAGCAAACTAGCAGAACTGCCAGTACAGGGTGGCTGCCTTGTTGTAATTTAAGTATAGGAGGAGCAGTGGTGACAACAGTGGCAGCTTCTGAAAAAAAATTGCATCAAAATGTAAAACACGATTATGTACAAGGAAATCAAACTTAGCACCTGCCTCAGAAAGATGATGCAGAATGGCAAATTTGCTTGTTTAATAGAAGAATGTTTAAAATTCTAGTGACCTTAATGGGGAGTATTTTCATTGCCAATACAGAGAACTGTACAAATAGCTACCACTGCTAATCAGAATTTGATTTTGTATCTAATTAGCTGCATGCCATACTAGAAATATATCTAGGACTGAAAATCACAAATCCATGTTCAGTGAAACAAAGCTACTCATTTCTTTTCAGTAGACTATGGAATGCAGGGCACTTATTGGGTGGCATTGGCATGATTTTCAGAGGCACATACGTGCCATTGTGTATTATCCAGCTGAATTTCAAGTCCATGTGGAGGAAGGAAGGTAGATACTTGGTCTGAATGTTCTTCGAGCTGTTTTAGGGAAACAATGGAAGAGAAGCAACTCTGTTAAGAATTTTCTGCAAAAACAATTTTGAAAAACCTGTCACAAATAGCACAGACATAAACATGCACACAGTATGCTCCCACAACTGTACTTGTCCTTCAAAAAGCACATACCATCTCTCAGTCAAAGGCAAATTTATCATAGAAAGCGTTTAAAAATAAAACAGTGGACTCAAGAAGGCTGGGGGAGGACAGACTGGAAAGACAAATATTCAAAATGCAGCTTCTAGTTATGTGGATTGTGTCCAAAATTGAATCATATTTATATGGAACTGTTTCCACTCTAGCAGCTTATTCAGATTTGTGGGCACAGTTCTCCTGTGTGCATATGCAAATTCTATTCTCTGTGTGTGTTCAATTAGTGCATGCACAAATTATTGTGCCATTAAAAATGCAGACACAATGTTGGAGGCCTTATTGGAGTTCCTTTGAAGCTATGATGTAGAGAGGTGGATACAGTGTCTGCATTCCTTTTTTTAATTCGTAATTGAAAGTTGGATAAGGAACTGATTGAAGGGGAGACTGCAACAGGTCATGCTGAAAGATGAACTGTCAAGCTGGAGGGAGGTTGCTAGTGAAGTTCCTCAGGGATCAGTCTTGGGACCAATCTTAACATTTTTATTACTGACCTTGGCACAAAGTTGGAGTATGCTAATAAAATCTGTTTAATAAAAACATTATTCTGATTTGATAGTGAATGTTAGCACCAAGGTGTGTCTGAAGTGTCACCCTCTACAGTGATGAAGTTTTTGGGAACATGTCTTTTGACAAAGTGGTCTAGGGACCAATGTCTTTCCTGGCTGGTGAAGGCAAGTGGCAAAGAACTGGAGACTGTGAATGCCTTATTGATGGATGGCATGTTGTTGGCTTCTCTTAGCACATGTGTGCAACTGCTGCTCAAAAACTACTGACAATCTAGATCAGAAAAGTACTACCAGAAGTTGACGGATCAGACTATCAACATAATCATCTGGTCTCCAGCCAATTATTAGGAGAAAATCAACTGCTGGTGCATGGAATGCAGTCTCCATGCCAAACTCAGGCTAGCACCCAAACTGCCAATAGACAAATAGATCTGTTCTCACCATGACTTGTTCAATAAAACTTAACCATAACTGGAAGACTAGTTACATGGCAAGAATTATCTAGATCAGTGGTTCTCAACTGTGATCCACCGCTTGTTCAGGAAAAGCCCCTGGCGCACCAGGCAGGTTTTGTTTACCTGCCGGGTCTGCAGGTTCAGCTGATCGCGGCTCCCACTGGGTGCGGTTCACCGTTCCAGGCCAAAGGAGGCTGCGGCAAGCAGCATGGACCGAGGTATGTGCTGGTCTCTGCTTCCCAAAGCCCCCATTGGCCTGGAACAGCAAACCATGGCCAGTGGGAGCCGCGATCAGCCAAACCTGCGGACGCGGCAGGTAAACAAACCAGCCCAGTGAGCCAGGGGCTTTCCCTGAACAAGCAATGGACCACAGTTGAGAACCCTTGATCTAGATAATTCTTGCCATGTAACTAGTCTTCCAGTTATGGTTAAGTTTTATTGAACAAGTCATGGTGAGAACAGATCTATTTGTCTATTGGCAGTTTGGGTGCTAGCCTGAGTTTGGCATGGAGACTGCATTCCATGCACCAGCAGTTGATTTTCTCCTAATAATTGGCTGGAGACCAGATGATTATGTTGATAGTCTGATCCGTCAACTTCTGGTAGTACTTTTCTTCATGAGGTGGTGTTGACTAATCTGTGGTTCACAGGTGCTGCTCTTGGGTGGGAGTCTTTCTGACTGCACTCAAAGGATGGAAATGGGTAATCACTTTTCAACCCCCCCCCCCCCCAAGAGTTTTAAGGGAGGTTACTTTTTTGTTCTTGTTTCATGTGGGTGTGGAGCCATTATGATGGTTAGTGATGAGACATAGATTGTAGTAGTCAATATATCTGACATCAATATTTCCATCTCATCTGACCCAAACTGAATAGTCAATGTCTTTACTAATTATCTGAATGAGATTGTGGAATGGGTGAGAGCTAACTGATTGAGATTATATTGATCAGTTGGAGGAAACAATAGGAAGAGAGCTCTTTGTTAGAACTTGAGACACAAGGCGGGAGAGGTAATACCTTTCACTGGACCAACTTCTGTTGGTGAAAGAGACAAGCTTTTGAGTTTACAGAGTTCTTCCTCAGATCTGGGAAAGGTATTCAGAACTATAGCTACATACAAGGTGGAACAGAACAGGCACAGGGTGACTGTGCCACTCATTTTTTTGTTTTTTTTTTTCTCAGTGGTCAGGGGCACTCCTGAGAAGGTTGCAAGTGCATTGAGTGCACATTGGTTAATCTGAGCCTGGTGAACTTGTCCCTTCCATAAGACCCCTGTCAATAGCCACATTAGCACTTAAATTCTAGAATCCCATGAACAATTGCTAAGAATTCAGACTGAAAGACGACAATGGTGAGAAGAAGCTCTAGAATATGGAGGATTTTTAGTCAGGCCCGCCAACAGAAATTCCGGACACCAGGGCCAAGGCCGTCCCTGGGGGGCGGGGGGGGGGGCGAGGTGGAAGTGACAAATCTGTCATGTCCAGGACCACCCATGCTGGCTTGTGGGGGGGCCCCCCAAAGCATAGGGTCTGGAGTGGTCTCACACGCCTAGGCATCCTGTGCCCCACCCAGGCAATTTAAAAGGGCCGTAGGCTCCTGGCCATCACCACTACCGCAGCAGCAGCAGCTGGGGGTCCCCAGGCCCTTTTAAATTGCCCAGGCCCCTGGGCAATTGCCACCTTTGTCACCCCACCCCCCTGTCGGTGGGTCTGATGTTAGTAGTCAGAGTACAGAGTATTGAAATGAAGCCGAAATACTATTTTGTTTCGGGTTTGGAATCTAGACTATTGTCAAGATATTGTCTTTTTTTTCTTCTCAAATACCCTATCGATGTAAACATTGAGGAGATCGTGGGTCTGGGTCTCTTTTCTCTTATATTAGTTTTACAGTGGTGTAACTTCAGGGAACTGCTGTTCTCTCTCATAGGTGAGAGAGGAGAATCAGGCCAGTGTGGCTATTATAGGAAAGTCTCTTGACTTTAATGGGAATTGAATCAGTCTAGTAGAGAAATGAAAATGCGACACCACAGCATAATCCTTAGCACTTTGTCTCAGGACCTAGACACCTCCAAAAACTCTTCACCAGACATGATCAGTGGTTGATCTCTTCTCCACCTACTTTCCCAACACTACCTGATATCCAGAGATAGTCTTCTAGTACTGAAGCTTGGTCTACACTGCAGAGTTAAGTTGGCATAAAGCCACTTATGTCGACTTAACTCTGTAAGCGGCTACACTAAAATGTAGCTCCCACCGATGTAACTAGCCCTGTACACTGACTTAGGTGTAGCATGGAGGTGTAGCACTTAAGTCGATGTAGTTGGGTTGATGCAGTGTCAGTGTAGACACTGCATTGCTTACATTGACTGTTGCCTTTTAGAAGCTGTCCCACAGTGCCCCACATTGGCAGTTTAATTGGTCCAGGCGCTCTTGGTGAGGATACACACCGCCAACGAAAGGAGGGTAGTGTGAACATGGAAAATGGATTCAATTACTCCAGTGGCTGTAAGTTGATGTAACTTAATTTTGTAGTGTAGACTTGCCCCAAGTAACTTCTGCTTCAGGAGGGATGGAGACACATTGACCTTAGGTTTCATTTATCCCAGCTGAGAGATCTTGCTGTCCCCAGCAAAAAATAAATATGTACAGATACTCACTGTGTGAAACTTAATGTTTGTAAAGCTCTATGTAAAAGCTACATTATTTACTTAAGAGGGCCTGTTATGAAATTACCTTCAACTTGGAATCAGTCCATTGTAAATCATTGTGCTATATTAACTATTTTTCTTTTTGGATGGTCCATGGACCTTTATTGTGGTGGGTGAGCTTGAAAAAGTGAGAACATGCAGGCTCAGCTACAGCAACTCCACAGCAGAAGGCCTTTGCATTCATATTAGGTACAGTCTTGTTGGAGAGAGGGTATGTGATGGGGTGAGTGGACTACACAGGCCCTGAAGGAGTTAATGTGGGCTGCCAATTGACATACTTGGCAGCACTTTCCAAAGTGACAGCCAGGCTTCAATGATGAAGAAGCCCAGCTGGGGTGGCGCTGGTTGGTGATTATAAAGCAAGGAATTTTGTGGAAAGAAGAGGCTGCAGGAAGAGAGGCTGCAGTCACTCTCTGGTGGATAAGAGGTAGGAAGTGGTCCAGAGAGGCAGCAAGGAGCCTGAGGGAGTAGACTAGACTACCCCCTGCCAGTTACAGGGACACTGGCTGTAGCTGAGAGTAGAGGAAGAGCCTAGGGCCCCTACCAGACACTGAGAAAGGTGGAGAGAAAGTCCCTGAGGTAGGGGGTGTAAGGATCATGGAGCTCAGAGACAGACAGAAGACCTTCTGTAAGGTCATTGGACTACAGCTTGGTTGGACTCTATTACCTTGGAAGGGCAGGACAAAAGCATGACCTAGCCAGAGGGCCAAGTTACAGGAAGAGAGACCACCATAGCAATATTGTGACTTTTGGCAGGGGCCACCATACAGGGAGAGAGCCACCCACCTTGCCACAAGGAGGTGCTCTTGTGGTAAGAGAACTCCTTAACAGCCTGCATTAGTGTTCCCTACATTTCATGGAGTGTGTAGGGGAACACAGGTCTTGTATACTCTGTATTTCTCTTTTTCCAAAACAGGGGATGAGGAATGGGGAAGCCTGGCTCCATCCATCTATCCAAGGCTCCAGACAGTGGAGCTAAACTGGTGTCAGAGGTAAAGACACCTGTACCTGAGAAAGGGCTCGAGCAAGTTGCTTCTCCTCAGGAGCAAATGGGAAGCAGAAAAGAAATTGCAAATGACTATATCACAATCCCTTTTTGGAACTTTTCCTGGGTTATAGCAGCCATGCAGTGCCCTCATTCAGAGCTTTGAGCACATGTTTATATAGATTGCTGAATAATTCTCAATCTGCATTATTTTCACAATAAATTCACCACACATGTTCAAAATGCAAGCATTTTTTATTGTATGCATAGGTAATATATATTTCCGGTGTGGACAGAAGTAATATTTAAAATCATGTTTCCAGTGTGAAAGCTTATGATTACAAATTTCTGCAAATATTCTGCTCTATTTGGTTAAAACTTGCTTTTACTGTCAGCAAACTCCTTCAATAGAGTATTCATAAAAAGGTAAGTGTTGTGGGCACAATCAAAGCAGATTTTAAAAAAATCACAATTGATGGAAATATTTGGACAGTATTTCCCCTGATTTAGGTAGGATCCATAATACAAAGTTATAATTTGCATGGGTTTGATTTTTTTTCTCTAAAGCATCCTTTGGTTATGAATTTGTGGGTCCCCCTCCCAAAATACTTGGTAATATAAAATGCTCTTCTAAAGCCTGATTCTCCTCTTACTTTCCACTACTTTTGCATTACTGTTACACCCGTGGAAGTCTGGAGCAATAGAGAAGATTCAGACTCCTAGTTCAGAGTGCTGGTAAAATTCAGATTTCCTAGATAGCAAAGCACAATAAATAGCACTTACATTTTCTTAGCATAGTTCAACCAGTTGAAGTGAGATGAAAACAGTGGTTGCTAGGCAATGTAGATTGAATAGGTTGTGTGTGGAAACAGTGTAAGTCATTTAGACACATTCACTACAGTACCAAAAAGTCTGAAGTATAATAATCTGAGATGCAGTATTTTTTGCCTTCTTTCTATTTAGAGTTATCTGCTCTGGATTGCTGTGTGGGTGAACATTTAACACAAAGGCAAAAAGGAAGATTAAACAAAATCCACAGATCATCACAGAATAACACAAATCTGTCTTTCTGGATTGAATATTTTTTACATCCTTAAAGTACTTGTCCCTATAATATCAAACTCTCCCCTCCTCCCACTACAAATTATCTCTGGAAAGATGCCATAGGTAATTTCATTTCTAGAGGACATTTTTATTTTTATTTGTAGTAAATTTAATAAAGTAAAATTAAGAGCCCTACATGGATACAAAATTAGTATCCACATCCGATCTGCAATCCACAAACATGGTCCATGGATATCTGTGGATATAAAGTGGATAACCACAGATTTGCAAGGCTCTAGATATAAAATTTGGATCCACACCCATCTGGGTTCCTCAAACATGGTCCATGGATATCCATATCCATGGATATCCACAGATATTGGATATCTGCAGATTTTCAGGGCTCTAAAAATTAGGCTTTGGATAGAAACTCTGCCTTTCCCTATTGAAATGTCCCTGCAAGTTCTTATGGCACTGTAATATTACTTAATAACATCCATTAAACTTCTCATGGAGATGGTGATGGTCACAAACTTTCAGGAAGCTTTGTCTTTCATAATGTTGACATCTAACAAGTCCGAAATACTTTTTAGAACGCTAATAAAAAGGGCCCAAATGCTCCTAAATTGGGCCCTAATTTAACTCCCTTAGAATTCAAAGAAAAGATTCCCGTTGACCACAAAAGGAGTTGTATCAGGTCCTGAATTAAAACCAAACTTTTGAAATAAAAAATCTTGACCTAAAATTTTTCAAAGTTTTGTTTGAGATTCTATGGCAAGAAAACGTCAGAAGTTTCAAAATGAGATTTTTTTTCAGTCCCATAACTGAAAAACAATTTGCCTGATTACATTCAAATTCCCACTCTTTCCCCTCCATCCCCCACCCCCAGCTTCTCTCCTCTCCTAAGAGTAGGCAAGAAACACTTCAGGAAAAAAAGTAAATGTTTCAGAGATGTGTGGTATCAAAATTAGACTTAGTTTATTGTTATATCTCACAACTTTATAGTCATCACTACTGTGGTTTCATAATTCTGTATTCTCAAAGCCAGATACCTCCGCAATAGCTAAGGGGGCTCATACACACTTACTTTATTGGAGAAACATAGCAGTGCGCTTTGCGGGATGGGTCTAAGGTTTTGTTCTGATCTCACTTACAGTGGTATAAATTGGGAGCAATGTCTCTGAAGTAAACAGCTACACAGGAATGAAACTGTGACCTAAGTGAAATCGGAATCAGTCTGTTGGGTTCAAATTCTGATTTCGTTTATTCATACTAAGCAGTACCTTACTCCACAAGTGGCTCCATTGATTTTTTTTTTTTTTTTTTTTTTTTGTGGGAACACTTGTGCAATAAAGTAATAATATTAAATCTGAGTAAGGGTTTCAGAATGTAAGCCAGCATTTTTAATGTGGTTCTGTTTTATTCATATCATAACACTTGTCCATACTTAATCATTCCAGATCCATAAAATAAAGCCTGTCACAAATTGACTTTCACACTACTTTCTATTGTACAAGTCTCCAAAAGCTATCGTGCTTCCAAAAGAGATTTTTCCATCAAAAATGAGTTAGAATCTTCAATAAAGCAAAGGCACACACTAAAGACAAGGCAAACCAGAGTGCACAAAATATGTCATGATATGCCAGTTTCTCAAGGTGACTAGCATTAAGAACTTTCAACAATTCAGTAAGACCCTTTCTTTAACAGATTCTCATTAATCACAAAGTGTAGTCTCTGTCTCTAGAGACACTGGAGACTGAATCCAACTGCAAAACATTTCTAGAACTGTACAGAGAAAAGGATTACACTCTCTCATTTAAAGCTTATGAGAGGATATGAAAACAATTAAATCTGTGGATGCTTCAAGGTTTCAGTTCAGGGTATTAATTTTATGCAAATTAAATATTCCAGGGAATTCTACACAGATCACAGTTGATATTCCAATAGCCAGGCAAACATACAGTAGATCACCTTATCTGTATTTTATCTAGACTGTGCAATCATTAGTTTCTATAATGCCACAAGTTTGAAATAATTCATTTCCATTATTCTTCTGTCACATAAAAATTACATTAAAAGAATGTTAATGTTGCATAGTCAAGCACTCAAATTAGAAAATGCCTGTATGGGTGGTGGTGAAGGTGCAGGCTGGAGCCTGGAGAGAGCTTGTCGCACTAAAATAATGTTAAGGGAACCCAGGCTGGTGGGTTGGGGGCCTCAGAGATACCCCGGTTCCAGGTGGCACCCTCAGGGGAACCTTTCACAGGGCATTTAGTAAGGTGTTCTTAATTGATTCCCAGTTATTTGCATATTTCCAATTAAATTCTTCCTCCCAGAAAAATGCCTTTTTTGACTTAGTGCCATGCCCCATCCCCTTTTGCCTTCTCAATCTTTCCTAAGTAGGTTATAACAATTGGCTGAATCATCTCACCATGTTTCAGTAATACCCCCTAGATCATATTTTTGCTTAAAAATGAGCACTTTCAATTCCTCTTGTTTTGTTACCCAGGCTCTGAGCACTAGTAAATAGGCAATTCAAGAATTTCTTCTTTTCATGTCTTTTGACTCCGATTAATTTTGTTCTCAATATTTCACTTTTGTACTGAGTGCTAATATCTTCCCTCTTTTTATCCTGCACTTTTGCTAGTAGTTTAACTTCCTCCTGACTATTCAAAGCAGCCTGTCCCTGAGGAGTTTGATCCTCCTTCCAATGAAGTGGAGGCCATCCAAACGATATACCTAACTTCCCCCTAAGAATTCGACCCCGATGCACCACAACCAAAACCCCCTTCCATATACCACTTACCTAGCCAGTGTTTCACTTCCAAAATCTTTGACCTTCTGTCTTCCTTCACGCATGGAACAAGACTCTACTATATAGTGCTGTTTTGGCAACTTTAACTGGAGACAGGACAATGACTCTTACTTTTGGCAAAATGCATCCTTCCTCCAATATCTTTATATATTTCAGAGTAACAGCAGTCCCACTGTCTAATTTAATTGTTTTATAGCAGGATCAATATCTTTGTAAAATGGGATTTCTGTGATTGTTCTTATCCAGGCCTCTGCATTTAATAGTTTAAATATCTGAGGCCTTTGTGGGGCCATGTTGCTTCCTTAAAGTGGAGGAAAAAGTCTAATGCCATTAAGTAGGTCATTCAGTTGGCCTCTGCCACACAGAAGGAACAAACTTCAGGAGATGCTCCTCTAATTCCCTGCAGCAGCAAGAAATGCCTTCAAGAGGAGGTTCAGTAGGAAGTGTAGAGAGGATTTGAACTCCATGGTCTTCCCAGCAACAAAACTTCCCAGCAACAAAAGAAGCATTTGTAGTTTTGTTTTTTTTTGTTTTTTTCCCCCAGGAAGAGGATACTTGTGAGCAGCATGAGACACCAATCTGTACTATAACCCACTGGTAGAGTCCAGTGTTCCCCTTACCAACTCCACTGCTGTTTAGGTGAAATTTACCACACTGCAATGTCAATGCTACTGGTCCTCCATGGCATATAGCATGCTTTGGAGGCGACAAAGTACATATGGTTTGATTTGAGATTTCAGAGCCATTATGGAAACTGGGGCATCACAAATGGGGAAACCCCTCAGGTAAGAGCACTAGCAGCATCCAACAAGATACTTCTCTCCCACACAGCTTTGGAAGTTACAGTAATTGATCCTGAACCTCAGTAAAGGTTTGACTTTGTCTGGAAGAATGTTTGAGCTGGTTCTTATTTCGCCCAAGCCATTCACAGCACCCACACTGTGGAATTAATTTAGACAGCGTTTCATAGTTTAATCTCTGTTGCCCACCGAGTTGATTTACGTTGTTCTGGAGGTAAGGATACCTTCTCCTCTTTTTTGTAACAAAAACAAAAGGAACATGAGCACAAAATGGTAAAACAAAGCATGGCACAAATTAAGCACATTGTTTCAAGGCTTGACAGCACTGAGGCTTGGCAGTTCATAGCCCTGGCACCTCTAGCCTTGCTGAATCAGTTATGAATGTAAAAAAACAATTGCTTAAGGCCCAACACCTTTCACTACAAATTAAGCGTAGTGCAGGCACAATGAAACCAGCTAAAACACTCCTTTGGACTGCATGTTGACACTGACTAGTCAGGTCTCTAAAGAAGACAATGACAGGTTTCAGAGTAACAGCTGTGTTAGTCTGTATTCGCAAAAAGAAAAGGAGTACTTGTGGCACCTTAGAGACTAACCAATTTATTTGAGCATAAGCTTTCGTGAGCTACAGCTCACTTCATTGGATGATGACATACAGTACAACCTTATATAACCAATAACAAAACAGACCTTTATTATATTTTAACAATATTACATCAGTAAATATTGATTGATCCTGACAAACCAGGGTAGTGAAAACAATCTGTTAAAATTGCACAATAGACTGGTTTCATCAATAAAAAGCACCCAGGTACATGCTAACAATGATGGAGGCTACAATTTTTTTTTGTTCTCTTGTGTTAATCTCAGAATTACTCAGACAGTTCTGTATGTATACACATAGAAAATAATTTCATCTTAGTAACGAGCACTCTATGCAACTTCTAAAAGTACGGTGGGGGGGTTTTTTGGGTGGGGAGGGTTAGTGTGCCCTTAGGCAGCACCTTGAGCACCAGACAATGTATAAACTGCACTGCCGCAGGAGGACCTCCCTGCAAGAAATTTTACCTCTCACACACCCTTGCCATGCTTCCCTCTTGCTCTTTTGCGGTGGTGGAGGGTTATTTTATAGCCCTTTACAGGGTTGAAACATACTTGCAGTCATCACAGGAGTGATGGTGCCATGGCTGTACCTCTCCCCACCCACTCTCCACCTTTCCCACCCTCTTGCTTACAAGCATGGAGTGATGGTATTGGGCATGCAGCCCCTATTCTCCTCCATTGCTTGCAGCTGCAATCCAGACAGCCTTAACACAACTGAGTGAATGGTCCCTATTTCACCATGTGGCTGCATTACTATTAGGGACATTCTAGGCCATTGTGATTAAGAGAACACCATAGGGGTGATAAATAGCTGAGCAAAGGAGGTCTTAGAGGGGAGATAAACTGTGCAGCACAAAATCCAATAATAAAATTGTATAACACTTTTACAAGCAATAATAGTTTTTAAAATACCAGCTCTAGCACACAAAGAATAACACCCCCCTCCCCCGCCCGCCCCAAAAAACCACATTAGTTTCATAAGAGTTCTCTTTTATTTCAGGGTTTTAATTTATTTTGGTGATCATTTAAATTGATCCATGATAATATTACTCAAGTAGGAATATACGGTCAAAAATAGCTTCAGTATCTGAACCATTTAGATTAACATCTCACACATCAATAACTCCTTCCCCGCCCTCCCCCCCCACCCGAAAGTGCTCCTTATATGATGTTTTAGCATGCTCATATAAAAAAGGATTTCTTTTGTTCTCAACAATAATCACACATAATTCTCAACAAAAACACAGTTTGAATAATTGGTCCCTGGGTCTCAAGTCTAGCTGAATTCTATCTGCCACAGGACAAAATGTGTTTGGGGCAAAGTTGGTTTTACGCTGTCACTGAGCTTCTCTGATCCTGAAGATAGTCTGGGCTCGGGTACAACTCAGAGTTACAACTGACTGACTGCAGCAATTCTCAAAGGGCTGATGTGGCAGCCAGGAGTTGCTCCCAGCCACAACTTCAATATGCTCCCTTGTGATAGGATGGATAAATGCTTCAATGAAGAGACAGGGCACAGGAGCAACTCTGGGCTGGCGAGTCCCCGCCCCGGCAAGCCTGCTGAGCATGCTCCAGTTTGAGTAGGGACTTGAAAGGGTGCCTCTTTAGCAAGTAAGGCGGTGGTCAGAGAGAGACAGATCTGCACTCACTGCTACAGAGGGACTATGCCAGAAGGGTATCCCCAAGGAGGAGTACTGCTGCCCAAAGCTAGGACTCCTAGCCTGAAGAGGTCCGTGGGTTGGGATGCAAGGGACTACTACAAGCCACAGTGCACCCCACGGAGGGACAGAGCCCATGGGGAGGGTGTCAGCTGGACTGCAGGTAGCAGATGCTGTATTTACGGTGCTCCAGAGGGCCCTTGAGTTGAAACCTGGTGGAGTGGGAGGGTCCTGGTACACCTATCCCTTATTGCTGGGCAGGGGCTTCTGCCAGAGACTGTAACCTTTGCATGGGTACTCACCTGCTCACTCGCCAGAAGCTGGGGTTGAAGCAGGTGAGAAGTGATATAGACCTGGCGTATGAAGCTGTATGTCACAGCAGAGTTTTTCCAAGTTGTAGGATTCTTCAGCTGGCTGTTTACAGTCCCTGTGTGCCACCAAAGCAGCACAGAGAGAGAGAGAGAGGGATCTCCCCATCCCAATCTTTAACATTTATACATCTTAAAAAGAATAGATTTCTATTTTCTTACGTTGTGATCATGGTGTCTCTTTTCCTTGTCAATTTCTGTCTTGTGACTGGGTAAAAAAAATCACAGAAAAAGTTGCTTTCTTTTATCTGAACAAGGAACTTCATTAGAATAAGGAAACAGTATTATCATAAAAGCCATGTTATCTTTTTCTGCTCCATTGTCGATCTCCCAGCTCTGCACTCCATGCCTGCCACTCAAAACTCCCCCATAACATACACGCATGCGTGCACACCACACACATGCATACTCTATGACCCAAGAACCCTGTGATGTCAACTGGCAAGGGGTTACAGGAATATCTAGATTCTGGTATGTAGATTCTGGTTCACCAAAGAATGTCATGTGAAGTCTTAAACGTAAGCCATGCTCATGCTGGTCATTAATATAAATGTATGTACAGATACTATGTATGGAATTTTGTATATATACTGAAAATGTGGTGTTGTTTTTTTAAATCTGTATCAACATATTAAGTCACCAGCAAAACTGAAAACCGGGTTTGCCTCCAGACAGGAAGTAAGAAATGTATCTCTCTCTGTCAGGGATGTCAAGTATTCATTGTAAGTTAACACAATGGATGCCCATTTATATACGAAGTATAATGTTAACAAGGAGATATGAAGTCAACAGGACAGTAGCACACAGGAAAAACAAGCCACGGGTGTTTATCCTGTCTCTATGTACAGGCAATGAATTTTGGGGGTATACGTAGAAAGCAAAGAGGACATCCCCTCATACAGCACCTATGAAGGTAAACATGCTGTCCATTTACTTCATGAAAATGGGATCTCAACCAACCTTGGTTGAAAACACTGCAGAAGGCTTTGGGTGAGAGAAACTTGTTTAGATAGGAGGTTAACCTGTTAGTTGAGTCTCTAGAAGGCATATTATGATTTTTATTTTATATGTAACCTTACACTTCCAGTAGCCTTAGTATCTCCTGAATCTCTAGTCTTTGATTAGTGAAAACAAGAATAAGCTTTTTTTATAAATATGTCTCAGGGCTGAGGTGTTAAGCAAAGTGCTCGGCCTGAGCTGGTACGTACACTGTTCCATAGCAGACATGGTATTTCTGTGAGTGGCCAGTGTCAGGAGCTGGATAGCACAGAGGAATGCTTCAAAGGGGCGTGTGGACTGGGATTCATCTCTTGTTAGTCTGCAAGATGAAGATAGGGCTGGTATTGCCCAGGGAAGAGTGCTTGAGTGGCTGACAGGCTGGTGGTGTCAGAGAGCTGACCCCAGCTAAACACAAACAAGACTCCCTCTCACTGGAGATAGGGGGTAACAAAGTGAATCCAGTCCTGGATACCCCAAGAACTGTCTTTTTCACACATACACTCCACATACATTCAGTCCACCAACTATTAATTTCTTTATCTTGGAGCAGATTGGTAAGGCACTGGGGCAAAAAGAAAAAATACAGTAATAGCTATACTGGTGGTAGCTATAATATGACCAGGTCTTTATGTGTAATAAGTGTCAGGTGTGAGGACATGCAGAGCAAACAGGAGCCCAGTTCAGATCTTCTCAGACAGCATCCAGCTGATCACAGGAGCAGCCCATGCTAGAGACTGGCTTACTAGGCAACCCAGTCAAACTGGAGAAGCTTCCCCATTTGCTGTATCAAGGTGTGTCCTTTCATTCAATCTGTGCTCTCTGACCTTCTAAATACCGTGTTCCACAATGTGGCTGGCTGTTCAAGACACAGTGTCTGAATCCTCAGTCTGTACTTTGATCATTTCTACCAGATTAATATTTTGACCAGTTCAGCCTTTATTCAGCTGTACTTACCTGAGAGGTTGATTTCCTCTTCACTAGAGTCTAGTTGATTTACATTTTGAAACACACACACACACACACACACTATATAATTCATTTTCATGTTCAAATCTTGTGTTGTAATAAATTAATGAATTGAACAAGAATTATTGCAGATATTGCTAAGGGACATGCATTTGATTTCATGTCAGTCAACTTCACGATGATTTCATTCCATTGCCTTTGAATCACTGGAAAAGATATTTTGAATCTTTTATATTTTCAGTAGCATTAAGCTATTAAAATAATTCTGTCTGCAAGATTGAATATATGAAACCCTAAGCAACAGTGTAAAAATGAATAATAGAGTATAAAGTGACTTTTATATATTTAATTTAAGCTAAACAGTGAAATATTTTGATCAAAATTGCAGGTTTCAATATAGCTGCTCAGTAACCCTGCAGAGTAAAAAGTCAGACTGTCTTCTGGTGTCATACAATACACTGGGTACATGGCTTTTATGTCTTTAATGATAGCCTCTTTAACTGTTTATATGCTAACCAGTAGATTTAGATCATTGCCTTAATCTCTTGAAGAGAACATTTTATCTAAAATACATATGTTTGATTTATTTTGACCCTGTCCATATCTTTTCACTTAGGGTGTACCAGCGAGATAGCTCACAAAGTAGGTTTGATTCAGTTCCTGGCATATATGCTATGATTAAAGAAATGCAACTTTTACATATGAATTAAACAGTATGCAAAGTTTGAGTGTATGCACTGATTCCATAATGTAAAATAAGATGGATGCAGTATTGGTGCATCCAACTGTGGGTGGGGCCTGATTAGCATAATGTGCCTACACAGCAAAAGAGCACCCAGGGACAATTAATCAGTGGGAGCCAATGAATGTTATGGAGATATACAAAACGGTGTCATTTAATGATCCAATGGTGGGACAAAAGAGACTTTATGCGTCCAGAGGACACACAATTGTACTGCTGGCTGCCTCAGTGAGACAGCTGGCACTCTGCTGGTGTCATTTCTGTACCTATTGCAGACTCATTGAGTGTCCTGTCAACCAACTTTGAGTACTTTTTATTTACATTGTGTCATGCCTCACTCATGGCTACCATGAGACTTGTGTTGCTTGCTCCACATGCAGAAAAGTGTTTGTAAAAACTCATAGCTGATAATTCTTTAGGCTCTTGGTGAATAGAAAGGTAACTTTTGAGCTACAAAATATTAAATGGTTGCTCTGGCAGCATTCATATGATAAGGTAAACAAATGTGGCTGCTCCCTGCTGTACACAACTAGTTGCCTTAGAGACCATGGCATAGTTCAGCTGAAGTATCTATCTGCAGAATGGCTAATACTTCTCTTAGAGGGCCTGTAGCAAGCAGAGGGGCTGTGATTGCCATTGGCTGGATCAATTAGATTAGAAGATAGTGAGTCACTGAAAATAATAACTGCAATTACTGCAAGTCTCAATTTGCAAACGAACAAATGGAACAATATTTTAAGTGTGCCCACTCAATATGTTGTAATTCTATTTAGGCAGGATTATATGTTTGGCTGTAGCAGTCTCTGTGTTTGGGATAAATGCCTCCTTTTAAGAAGGCAAACTAGGTGGCATCATTTCATGTCCAATATTTTCTCTGTGGCATTATAACCAGTCAATAATCAGCTGGCCTCAAAGGAGGCTTAATACCAAAGGTACAGTCAATCTATATTAAATAAGAGCTGAACCTTTTAGGCAAGTCACAGCTCATAAGTTTTTGAAAAGGATGAAAGAACTCTTTCTTTAGAAACTAACAGCACAATGTCCTTAGTATACAAACAGGTGCAGAGAAAAGAGCTGAGACTTGAAGCTTTGATAGTTTTAGAATATGCAAGCTGTTCTCCAAACAAAAGATGCTGTACTGTGAGGCTGATAAAACCTGTCAGAGAATAGAGACCAGGGAAATGAGGGTAAAGAAAGCAAGTTAAATAAATAATGGGTCTGATTCTCTTTGTGATGAGGACAGTTTTATACTGGTGTAATTTCATTATCAATTGATATACTCCTGATTTGCACCACAGTAAATGAGAGGAAAATCAGGGCCAATATTTCTACTCTTTAATTTTTCAGAACACATTCTCCTTTAATTTACCAGTAGCAGGTAGGAAATTTGACAATCGTGACAGTGTTCAAATTTCTTACAAGATTTGAAACACAAAAAGGCCATTATATCCAGATTAAATACTAATACAGTACAGCACTCATATACTGTACAGGGCTCATAGAAGGCAACATTCTACTCTCAGATCCATAGGACAATGCTTAACTCCAATATTCTGCTCCCTTCAAATGCACAGATGAACTGAGGTTAATAGGAATTATAGGCACGCTAGAAGAGCAGATTTGAGATCTTTTGAGTAGATCTGAGAGGAAATTTTTACAATTTGTGTTAATCTGGATGTTTCACAATTGTGCTTCAAACACCACATGGAAACCACCACAGTAGCAATAATGGATGACATCTTAGTTGCAATGGGTGAAAGCCACATCTCACTGCTAATAATATTTGAGCTTTTCTCCAGCTTTTGGCATGGTCTGCCACAATGAACAAAGTAAGGGGTAACTGCTCATCTTCTCCCAAATTCCTCTTCTGCAGAGTCCCCCAGGAATCTATTCTGTTCCCACACCTCTACCATATTTACATAAGACCACCTGGAGAAGTACACCACAGTATCTGCTGTCATAATAAACTGATTACACTCTTGTATTTCAGAATTTTTTCACAGCTGCAATCAGTAACAAGACAAAAATGCCTGTGAAAAGCTGTCTCAAGCTCATCCCAGCATGACTAAAGTGATGCTGGTGAGAAGGAGTGTCAAGGTTCCTCCCCCACTCTGAACGCTAGGGTACAGATGTGGGGACCTGCATGAAAAACCTCCTAAGCTTATCTTTACCAGCTTAGGTCAAAACTTCCCCAAGGTACAAAATATTCCACCCTTTGTCCTTGGATTGGCCGCTACCACCACCAAACAAATACTGGTTACTGGGGAAGAGCTGTTTGGAAACGTTTTTCCCCCCAAAATACTTCCCAAAACCTTGCACCCCACTTCCTGGACAAGGTTTGGTAAAAAGCCTCACCAATTTGCCTAGGTGACTACAGACCCAGACCCTTGGATCTTAAGAACAATGAACAATCCTCCCAACACTTGCACCCCCCCTTTCCTGGGAAATGTTGGATAAAAAGCCTCACCAATTTGCATAGGTGACCACAGACCCAAACCCTTGAATCTGAGAACAATGAAAAAGCATTCAGTTTTCGTACAAGAAGACTTTTAATAGAAACAGAAGTAAATAGAAATAAAGAAATCACCTCTGTAAAATCAGGATGGTAGATACCTTACAGGGTAATTAGATTCAAAACATAGAGAACCCCTCTAGGCAAAACCTTAAGTTACAAAAAAGATACACAGACAGAAATAGTTATTCTATTCAGCACAATTCTTTTCTCAGCCATTTAAAGAAATCATAATCTAACACATACCTAGCTAGATTACTTACTAAAAGTTCTAAGACTCCATTCCTGGTCTATCCCTAGCAGAAACAGCATATAGACAGACTGAGACCCTTTGTTTCTCTCCCTTCTCCCAGCTTTTGAAAGTATCTTGTCTCCTCATTGGTCATTTTGGTCAGGTGCCAGCGAGGTTACCTTTAGCTTCTTAACCCTTTACAGGTGAGAGGAGTTTTTCCTCTGGCCAGGAGGGATTTTAAAGGGGTTAACCCTTCCCTTTATATTTATGACAAGGAGAAAATACTCAGATGAACTAAATGGATCACTGATCACTGTCCTCCCTTTGATCGAAGGTGTCTGCAATACAAGCTAGCAAGGGCACATCAAAACTCCTCTGCTCTCCACTAGCTTCCTATGGCATTTTAATTCATGTTCTAGATCTCAGTCCTTATCTCCAAAGTGCTCCATGACCCAGATTCAAGATACCTAAAAGACTGCCTAAATTTCTAAGGCAAAGAGTGTGGTAAACAGTTATGCTTCTTTGGCACAATGGAACTCTCAACAATAAAAGTAAAGCTTGTCTGTGCAGGAGACAGAACTTTCTTAGGGGCAGTCCAAGACTGTGGAATGAACTCTCCTAAGATCTAGGGACCATCATAAAACTCATCACATTCCATAAAAAGTGCAAGTTGCATTTCTTTGACCTGCCGTCTCAAAACATAATCACCTAGCAACAGGCATACTTACTTAAAACAAACAAACAAACAAAAAACCCCTACCAAAGACACTTCACTGCACACATTTTTCTCCCTGGGAAGAGGATGAGGGAACAAACAGCAAGTGACAGATGTGTAGTCATGTTGCTTAATGCACTACTGGAAGTGCTAAGCGGGATGTAAGAATCTATATACAATAGAATAGGATAAACAGAATTTGTCAAAGTGGTGCAAAATCTCAGATCTTAGCATAGACACTCGTTAGTATCCATGATAAAAATGTCGTCTTCCATCTACAACTTGCTTGGAGACATTGCCTTTTCCTCTCGCAGGAGGTTATGCTCACAGTGATCTATGCTCTCACCATCTCTGTTATGATCCCTGTATAGGCTGCCCCTTCTGAGAACCTTTTACAGTTTCTCAAGTGCATCTCTGTTAAGTGGAAGCCCATGCCTCCACGTCTCTTTGGGGGGCACCCTGCTTTCTAACCACTCTGAATGGATTTCTGGGTTACAACTGTGATTCCTGGTTTCCAACTGTGATACAGAGCAGGTTCAGTGAGCTTGGTGCCCGCAAGAGTGTGCCTTCAAGACCCTGTGGACAGTAACAGTATGCAATGTTCCAGAAAAACCTGCTTCAAAACAAAGTGTGATTTATTTGCCAAAAGATACACAGCAATCAGAGAAATGGATTTAAAACTAGAGCCCTGTAGCCATACTGTTTTACCTAGGTTTGGCTTTCTGCTCCATCCCCTAGATAGACCTGACTTATCCTTGGTGCCTCTGTTCTCTTGGGGACCAAGTTATAGGATTTCTAGTGTGGATCCTGACTCTCTATCAGTTTGCTGCAGCTGACAACTTAACCCTTCACTTTCTATGGGGCAGATCTTTTGAATGATCAATTCTTTTGATTTCCAGATTTTCAGCCTTGGCAAAACAGCTATGTGACTAGGGAGCTATGTGACTAGGGTTGTGGCTGAGGTGTCGCTTCTTCACAGCTGGTTATTGTGTAGAGGGTTTGTTGGGATGCTCCTTTTCTAGCCCATTGTGTTGCCTTTCCTGCTTTGTGCCCCAGGCTTTCCTGTTTAGATCATGCTCCTTAGTGTAAATAACCAGTGGTATGCACCACAGCCATAAAAATAATACAGATACGTCCCAGTTCTCCACAGTCTCCACATTGGATTATTGTAATTCACTCTATGTGGGTCTGAAGTTGGCAGTAATTAAGGGTTAGCATACAAAGTGTCATAAAAGAATTACAAGCTATATCTGATGGAGACCACATCCTGAACTCCTCTTCTGGCCTTGAAACAAGCCCCTCCCCGCACCTGGCCAAACACATTAGAAGCAAGCTCCTCACAGACTAGACACACCAAATCAAAGCAGCACCAAACCCTGCCAGATCAACATATGCAAAATCTCCAGACATATCTCCACTGCTACGATGATCAGCACCATTCACCATTCAAGATCCATTGGTTCTACACCAGTCTACCACAATACATGATGTACCTCACACAGTGCATCAAATACCCAACAACTATTTGGCTGAAACCAGACGCTCTCGAATGGACTCATGCAGCAAAATGATAAGACAAAAACACCATATCACCTGTGTCTGAACACTTTTCACTTTTCTCAGTACTCGTCCTCAAAGGAAACAAGCACAACCCCTTCAAAAGACAAGCCTGGGAACTTAAATTCAGAAGCCTGCTAGACACTAAAACCCATGGACTCAACAGACACACTGGCTTTATGGCCAACAATTTGTAACATCCTACTGCTTTCTAACCCTTAATTGCCCAGTTCATTTTAAGTTGTCTCCTACAGCATATGCAAACCCCTTATACTTAACAATCTGTCCCAACGTGTGTTTAGCTTAGGTACTCTGGTTTCCTTCCCCAGAGCTGAAGAAAATCTCCGTGAAGCTCAAAAGCTTCTACATTTCACCAATTGAAGTTGGTCCAATAAAATATATTACCTCACCCAGCTTGTCTCTCTAATGTACATACTATTATTTAAAATAATGTGTTGCCCATGCACCATGGCTGTTCTCACACAGGATTGGATTTTACATCAGACATAGATGGGAAACCCCCAGAAACTGGAAGTATCAAGACTAAATCCTAGTCTCACTCAAGTTAATGTAAATGTTATCTTACTCTTTATTAGGCTAAAGATTTACAAATAGATTTTGTTAAATTAATCTGTTAGCACTGCCAGTTCAGTCCTTTTAATTTGCAGGTTACATGACATAGGGGCCCAGAGTGTGGTACAGAGAAACACTTAAAGAATATATTAAAAACTTTAAAGAACCATGTTGAATTAAAAAGTCATTAGCTGAGACTTGAAGCTGAACAACAGTCAGATTGTTGAAATGCTTTCAAGCAAGAGTTTCAAAACCGCTATTTAAGTGGGTTCCCTTGAGCTGAGTGTGTGAAGAACAGTTTCCTGCACCTGTATTGAGCCATTAATTTTGTTATGGAAATATTCTTCTGCAGATAGAAGCAGAAATGAATTTGCCTGAATAGAGCTGTCCCATTCTGGTTACTGACAAAAGGACAACTTATCATCATCAAGGTCAAATTGATTTTAGAGTAAGGGCAGCAACCGTTTTTGTTATTACTATTGCTGCTGTGTGACTAGCTGTGGCTATTATTTCCTGAGTCCCTTTTATTTTTGGACTCTGGCTGTGAATACATTAGAGCCTGTCCATATAAACTGTGCTAATGGAGGTAGTGGCTGTTGTCAGGGTGGGCTACAAAAATTTGAGATGGCACCCTCCTCAAATTATCCAGGTCTGAATCACTAAGAAGCTAGCTTTCACCCACAAAGAATTTGGAGCCAATTACCACTGTAGTCAAAAACAACTTTTCAATTGACCTCAGTGGAAATTGGATCAGAGCCAAGTAGAGCTATCTTTACAGTAAGTGCCAATGTAGACATGGATTCCATTGCTTGATTATTGTCTCCTGTTTCTGTTTTGATGTTAACAAGATTCTGATAGCTACAAGGAGTCAATAGTCCTCATGGAAAAAATAGCAGAAAATCTATGTTTCAAGGAAGTAGTGAAATTGAGCAATTATGCCACCCAGAGATGTGCTATAATGTGGTTAAAAAGGAGAAAAATACAAAGGAGAGCATTGAGCTACTCATAACATTCTAGCATATATTCATTTACTGGTATATGTTTCAGGAAGACAAAAGAAGCAAGTCTGTCAAATTAGTCTTCGTCAAAGAAGAGCCAAAAAGCAGCCAAGCTAGTGAATATTTCTTGTTAAAGAATTCCAATTTCAAAACATACCAGTGTAGTGGAAACAATTTACAAACTGGATGTCAAATCCTTCTGCTTGGTCCTAAGGATAAACAAAATATTCTCAAGTGCACTATCCATGATGAAGTATAAAATATTCCATATCCAAAAGAACTCTGTACATTAAAGAACAGTACTGAAGTTGTAAAGTCAAGCACTCAAAAAAAAAGGAAACTCCAGTATTAAAGCTCCCCATGTAACTTTGCTCCTTTGTGAATAATCATTATGATAGTCAATAAACAGTAGTTTTTCCACAGGACTCCTGTTTCTTTCCTTACTTATTTTCTCATGATGATTCCTGAAACTGATTTCTTCTTCCCTGCACATATTAATTTTCTACTTTCAATATAATTTATTGTGAGGGGGAAGAGTCAATACACCAATTTGCTTCCTCACCCCAGTTTGTAGCCAATTCCATTTGGAAGAGTTGGAAAGGATAGTTTTATGTACTACAGTTCATTTTCCAGTTCTACCTGTGTGTTCTTAGGAAGTTTCATAGATTTTAAGGCTACAAAGATTATCTTCTCTGACCTCCTGCATGTAAGGATCTGTAGACTAGAACCAGGGTCTGTAAAGCCGGAGGTAGCTGAGGTTCTCACAGGGCCACCAGGAGCCTCTGCAGTACTGCAGCCAGGAAGCAGTTTAAAGTGTGGGCGCCACAGGAAGTATCACCTGAGATACCCAGAGTGACAGTACTCTGAGGCTCTCTAATTGGCCAAGCCCCCTAATTAACCCTGGAAGGTGGCCCAGGAAATTTTTTGCGTAACCAAATACACTTTGGGTCTGCTGTAACTGTAGATCTCATCTTGTCTCCTGATCTCCAATCCCAGTCTGACCCTGTGCCTCCTGGTTCTAGCCTTTTGCTACTTCTGGTCTCTGACTCTGGTTTGATTCTGATCCTGATTCAAGCCTGATACTATCTCTGGACTCTGGCCTGACTTTGACCCTAACTCCTGCATATAGAGTCTGGCACTAGCAATTTCTCAGTCCCCTGCTCACTGACTACTCCTTGATGTGTGGACCACAGCCCAGCTGTGATTGCTAGGCCAGACTGTCCTGGTCCCATACACTGCAATTGATTTTCACCAATTGATTCCTGCATCAAACCAATAATTTTTGGTTGAGCTGGAATTTATCTTTTAGAAAGACATCCAGTCCCTTCAAATGATAGGGATGTAATGATGGCCAGCTCATGCCAAGGTCCTTAGGCCCCAAGTGAACACTGATGAATGCATAGCTGAGAACCAGTTTAGCTCACCTGTATGTTAGTATTAGAATAGGTATTAGATCTGAAAAAAATATATGTTTACTGTTTCGACTTTATGAAATGCTTGTAGGATGCTGCATGTATTAATCTCATTTAACATCTGTACCCTGTGATATAAGGTTATATTAAATGTTTGCCATGTCAACCTCTCTAACTGTGTAACTCGCCGAACTGGACAGAAGCACTAACTAATGTAAGGCTAGCTTCCTATATAAGGTGTTAGATTCTGCACACAAGAAGGCCCATTGAAACCAAATGAGCCTTTGTGAAATATCAAAGGACAAAGACTCTATTGATTATTCCCCTCCACACCCCTGAAGAGGAGATGTGCACAAAGGCTTGTCCCATCAGCTTGAACTCTGGGGGAAGGGAATAAAAATCTGTGACAGGAAGAACTTGGATCTCTGTGCTTCTTGGCCTTTGGGAGGGGAAGATTTCTAAGCACCAGCAAGCTGCTTAGCCTAGGTTAGTCCTAGAGGACATGTAGAGCTTGTATATTGCAGCAGCTTCTATTACCTTATAGAACCTAAGACTGCAACTCGTTTGTGTGTAGGTTTACTTGCTTTAACCTTGTAAATAACTCTCATTTCTTTTTCTTAATAAATTAACTAAATATTTATTTACTGTAGGATAGGCTACAGGAATTATCTTTTGTATAGGATCTAAGGTGCAACTGATGTGGGTAAGTGACTTGTCCTTTGGGACTGGGACTCCCAGTTTAGGAGAAACCTGAATATTGTTGTGAGTTTTGCTGTAAGGAACCATTTACCACAAAGGCAAGCTTACTGGTGTGGTAAAATAGCTTGGAGTACCCAGGGGGATTATCTGTGATGCCATGTTAAGGCTGTTGTAGTGCCTGAAAAGTTCACGCTTGATGTTTGGTTAGTGAAATCAAAGCACAGAATTCACAGGCAGTTTGGGGTTTGTGCCCAGCTTCTTAACAGTCTGCCCTGAGGATGGTACTTGTACTCCTGAGCCACTAGAGACAGCTTGAAAAGGGAAACCACCATGTCCTTAATTAACTTATTCCAACCAATTTATTCTTATCCCCCACCCCCCACTACAAAAATGTACATCTTATTTCCAGTCTGAATTTGTCTAGCTTCAGTTTCCAGCCATTGGATTTTGTTATGCCTAGACTTCGATGAAAACGAGGGTTTTTTTAGTTCTCTCTCAATTCCCCCCCCAAAATGGGGAATTTTTTTAAATTGGTTAAATCAAACAAAAATGAATATTTTTGAAATTTTTAGTGAATCAAAAGAGGTTGAGGAAAAAATTAATTATGTTTTGATTTCAGGTATTTTTAATTTTTTTTAAATTTAAAAATAAATAAAACTAAAAGCTTAGATAATGTTGAAACAATGTTTTGATTATTTTTAGCTGTTTGTCAGCCAAAATAATAGGGCAACACTGACACAAATTTGCAAATGTTTTGGTGTCACTGAATTTGCTCTTTTATTTAAAAAGTTTTAGTCAAAAAATTTCACTCAGGTCTGCTTAAATGTCATTTTGAGGTATTCAGTTGCCCCTTTGTGACTTTACAAACATTTATCTTACTACCGCTCTTCCAAGGCATGTGATTAAAACACAAATGGATATATTAGAGGAGCTTACAAAGCATTTCTCCCACATTTTCATTAAAATCACTCCATGAGCTCTGAAACTCTTGAGAGGTATCATATTGTAGGTTTTATGATTAAATACAGTAATCAGAATTATTTATGATCAGCAATATATTTTTTCACAAAGTATTTCTAAACTGATTTTATATTATGTAGGTTATAATGTTATTACCCAATAATTCAATGTCACACTATTAAAACCTAAAAACTATTAAAAACAATTACAATAATATAAGCATTAAACCCTAGGCATGTGAGCACTTCTATCTTAGCTTCTATAGCAACATTATATAGATGTCTTTGGATAACTCTACAGTTCTTATTACGATAACTGTCTGCTGGCAAAAATGAATCAATTGGAGGCTCTTTGCATAAACTATTCCTTGAGAACACTTTAAAGTTTATTGAAAAAGCCATGTGTAATTTGGCGAATGAAACATTTTATCTGTAGTCTGGTGTTCAAAGTTATTGTGGCAATAAATATTTTTATCTTACTGATAATGTGCTGTGACAAGTTTAGATTGAGTGCTGCTTTGATTCACAGCACTGCTATTTAAGTCAGGCTTAGAGTGGGGTAAGTTAATAAAGATGAAGTGGACATGTGTTTACAATATATTTCAAGTCCTTAAAAAAAAATGAAATGCTCAGTCTTGTTCAGCTACATACATCCTCCCACAGAGAATGAGGATCATTCCCAGTGTTTATCTATTTTTGCCTCATTTAGTGAAAAATAGTTATTAAGAACAGCCAAGAGTGAGATGGTTAAAATACGTACTATATAAACATTAATAGTTTGGTCTTTATTCTGAAATTGCAAGAATCGCAGGACTCATTAGGCGTTTAAGTCTCGAGATGCTCACCCACACCATATGCTTGAAGACTAATAGCTCGGCAGAGGTGCTCAAATCTGAGCTGGAAGGGCAAGAAGACTTCAGGCCTTACTGCACTGCATGAGAACTTGAATGTAAGGACTGCTCAGAGCTACTGTTGACAATGGCACAATAAATTGTGTTTCTGCAGCAGGGCTTTTGGAAGTATTGTGTCTGCCTGAGGCACAATGCTTGTAGGAGCTCCTGAGAGGATGGCACATTTATGCTTCACTTCAACTTCAGCCAGTGGCTTAAAGTAATAATCTGGCTTTATAAAAGTTGAAAAACAAATTTGCAGATACATATTTTAAGAGGCAGAAGCTTTAAACAAGCATAAAGGAGAACTGCACACAACACACAGTCAACCTGGGGAACTCATTGCCAAGGGATGATGTGAAGGCCAAAAGTATAACTGGGTTCAAAAAGGAATGAGATAATTTCATAGAGGATAGGTCCATCGTGGCTCGGCCTGGAAGACAGGGGATGGATCACTCAATAATTGATCTGTTCTATTCATTCCCACTGAAGCAACTGGCAGTAGCCCCTGTCAGAAGACAGGATACTGGGCTAGATGGACCATTGCTATGACCCGATATGGCCATTCTTATGTTCCTGTATTACTATAAGATTGAAAATTAAAATGCATACAGTAAAAATAATCTAGCAGCCTCCAAGGATCTCAATTTGCTTTACAAGATTTATGAATCACTCCATTCCAGTTCCCTGTGTCATAGGTTTTATGTCCATTTTGAAGATGAGGAAACTGAGGAACAGACTGCCATACCAATTTTAATTAGACTGACAGAAGCAGGCTGAATTCAAAGGGAAGCCCAGATGCCAAGCTGCTGCATGTGTGATCTCCTGAGTTAGGTAGAGCTCCTGCTAAAGTTTCACAATATAATATGTGAGTTTGTTTCGAATACTGTCCTTGACTGTTTCACATAGGATACAGCCAGATCTGTGTATACAGTGCAGGACTCTGATAATACGCCTTCTAGAGTTGTAGAGAGAAAATATCACCTTTTACTTGCACAATGCAATCAAATGGACTTATGGCAAAGCTAGGGCAGAGAAGGCCCTGAGGACTGAGGGGTCAAGACTCCGAGACCTCAGTCGGGGGAGACCCAGAGGCCTTTGACTAACCCAAAGAACTATCCCTTGCTGGACTTTTTATATACCCGGAAAGGGGCAGACAGAAAACACATGATCTGGCTGGAGGGCCAAGTCACGGAAGAAACAGACCCTGCTGACTCAAAGCGCCTTCAACAGGGGGACCAGGAAAGAAGAGGATCTGCTATGCCCTGCCTGAGCAGTGGGTTGTGCCTGTGGTGAGTGAGCTAGTTAACATCTTAAGAAGTGCAAGAAAAAACGGCTCATTTAAAAATCTTAGTGTATTCTGTGCACTGAGCTGTCAAAATACCATATATCCTTTGAGCTGTGTTTGTTTCTTCTAGGACGCCTTTTAAAGCTGATCGGCAAAGGAGGGGAAAAAAAACTTTGCGCAATTTTTTGCTTATTTACGATGGACAAAGTCTGAAAACTGTTTATCAAACTTGCTTCTTTTTAAATTATAAATTCAGGTCTTGTCTGTAAGGGAAGACTCTGGTGACTGCAGAACCAATAAAAAAATGGCATCAGAAGAAACTTGTAACCAAACTGTTTGATTTTTTTTCTTTGTTTTTGTTAATATTTGTTTGATTCCAATGGCTAACGAACATTTGGAAGAAGGGAGCCCTTTGTCAAAGACTCAACCTGTCTTATTACCTCTTCAGTTACGTTGTGGGAGTTCAAGCTAAATATTTAGGAGACCTTAAGAAGTCCTTCTAGAAAACCAGGTAAAGCCAGACTTCACATTATTGATGAAAGAGAAAAGCAGAAAAAATAGTTACTAAAAACACCACCACAAATTTCAGGTCTTGTTTATGTATCATAAAATAGCAAAAATGGCACAAACTGAAATTAAAAAAAAAATCCTTCACAAGTCTCTTTAATCCTCCATCCCTATTCAGCTTTGATCTCTTTGGATGGGAGAATACACGTTTGAATGACCTTTTGTTTAGTCCTCCTTTCGATACATTTTAGAATCTTTTGAGATTTCCACTTTTATTTTTCTCCATGTTCCAGGCTAAAATGTCATATGGTGTAAATTCAGTAACTCCTACACTATGCATCTGCTTTACACAGCCATCAAAAAGGGCATCTTTCTTCACTGACATATTTGGAAACTGTAGTTTTTTGAACAAACACAAAAAGGCTCTTCAATAAAACAATATAAAGCTGTCACCTTCCACCCAAGCATAAGACAAAAAACTCAGAGTACGTATTTCAGCCACTAGACAATGCACAAAACATAAAGCTATCAACACAAGAGACTGGAAAAGAGCCCTTTATGGGGCATAGAACTACATTCCAGATCCTCAAATGTGTTTAGGCACCTAATTCCCATTGACTTCAATGGACTTAGACACCTAAATACCTTTGATGACCTGGGCCTCAGTGACTTGGTTAACTTTTCCTATGTCAAATGCTCATTACAGAATTGAGTGTGCAGGGATTGGAGGAGAGAAGAGGTATGATAGTCCTTGTTTAAGAAGAGAGGATCAAAATAACATCAATGAACAGCAGCTGGGAAGCCAGGGTGCAGAAGAAGCACCTTTGAACCTAAGCATCTTGAGCAAAGATACAGTCCATTGAAAAATTGGAAATTCCCTTAATAATACAGGGCATCTAGTTCACTAAGTCTCTCTGAAATGAATTCATCTAAATGGCAATAAATGGCACTAAGAAAAATGAGTTCACACTGCTTAATGCATTTCCATTAACGCACTAGTCATTTCCCCCCCTCAAAAGAGACCGGGGCTAATAGCAGCACTGTGTCTAAAGATGTACTGTACAAACCTTGGTTGAGGTCACTGAGGGTTCACTGCAGTTAAACACTGTGACAAAGTGGGAATGTTCTTAATGTTTTCTCTGAATACTGTGTGGGTACCTCAGTTTCCCCAATGCAGTTCTTAAGTATCTAGGTAGTGGGATAAGGGTGTGTGATTGTTGCAGAGCCCTAGAGAGCCAGTGTGATGGTGTCTACACAGAGAATGGCTGACACCCTGTCTCCTGGCAACTGATGGCCTGGGCCCTTCCTCTGCAAGGGTGCCAACTGAAGGTGTTGGAGAACAAAGAGATCAGGTGGCCTCCTGGCCTGGGAAAGAGACAAAGGCAAGAGGAGGGGTGGGAGAGTTCCAGTTTGGAGCTGGCTGGGGAAATGGAGGGAGGCCCAGATGGGGCTCTGGCCTCCCTGCCTCCCAAGATGGACCTGACTGAGGGGTCCTGTTCTCCGTACATACAAGCTCTGTTTTAGACCGTGTTCCTGTCGTCTAATAAACCTTCTGTTTTACTGGCTCGCTGAGAGTCACGTCTGACTGCGGAATTGGGGTGCAGGGCCCTCTAGCTTCCCCAGGAGCCCCGCCCGGGTGGACTTGCTGTGGGAAGCACACTGTGTGGAAGGGGATGCTGAATGCTCCGAGGTCAGACTCAGGAAGGTCGAAGCTGTCTAAGCTTCTTGCCCTGGAGACAGCATGCTCACAGAGAGGAGGCTCCCCCAGAGTCCTGACTGGCTTCGTATGGAGTAGTTCCAGAGCATCGCCTGGTGACTCTGTGACAAATACCCATCACTGTCCATATCAGCTGACTCAGGCTTACTGGTCTCGGGCTCCAGGGCTGTTAAATTGTGGTGTAGACGTTCAGACTCAGGCAGGATCCTGGACTCTAAGAGCCTCACGGGGCCTATGGAGTCTAAAAATATGAAAGATTCCCAGGCCAAGAGGTAATGTTTTATAAACGAATTATCAGATCTCTGTGAAACTTGGTTTCAGTGCACAGGTTTTTGATCTTTTGGGGTTTATTGGTATCTTCCTCTATGGGCCAAATTCTGTATTGTACCTTTTGCTCTCCTTTAAAGTCAATGGGGTTGCATGGGATTTAAAGCCCTACAGTAACTGGTCTCTGGAATTTCACTCGGATTTATTGGTTCAAGCAAACTCCCCAAATCAAATCAAACCTCAGATGAAACTTCCATGTCCACCTGATTTAATGATGACAAGATTTCAGCATGAAAGCATACCTCACCCAAGATTTTCAGGAACTTGGATCACCTGCAACTGGGCCAAGGTTCCCTTAAGTAGTCTGCAAGCCTTTTTGTGAACCCGGGCTGAATTACATGTTTGTGATACAACAACAGTTCAGGTGACAGCTTTTTGTGATTTTTGGGTTCCACATGAAAGTTTTGCTCAGCTTTGTCATTCGTCTGTATAACAGTTTTATTCTGGGATCTCAAATGATTTAATAATGGAGCTAAGAATAAATATTTATTTAATGTTGATCATTAGATTTTAAATGTGCTCCTCCTTTCCTCTGGAAAACGACACTGCCATTGCCAACCAGCCAGGAAGCTGATCACCTAGGAAGCCAGGCACCTGGAAAGCCAGGCAAATGGCTAGAAGCAAGCAGAGCAGCTGGAAAGTTGGCCAAGCAGCCAGGAGCCCGACAATGGGGAAATTGGATAGCTTGCCCACCAGCTGGGGAGACAGGCAGCTGGCCAGTCCACCCACACCATCCAGGCATCTGTCCAGGCAACCCAGGAGCCAGGCAGCAGGCAAGCTGATCAGCAGGCAAGCTGGTAGCCTTCTTGTGCATCACATAGCAGCTATTTTTCATCTTTTAGGTATTTTTATCAGAAAATAAAGGAGAACTTGATCCATCAAACAATACGTTAATATTTATGGTAAAATTGGATTTCATCTTTTTATATTATTAAATCCAAGGAATTCAAATTACTACCTAGAAGGTGCTTTGTTGGTGGACCTGACAATAGAAACGGGTGAAATTTTTTAGATGAAACATTTTTTCACCAAAAATACATATTCAGGTAGACTGCAATGTTTTGCAAATTCATGTCAAATTTGCCTGAGGATTTTGGCTGGAAGAAAAAAGTCTTTTAATTATTTTGGGGTTGTTTTGACATTTTCAGAATGAAATATGTTTTTTTGATTGTGTGAAACAAAACATTTAATTTAACCTAATTTTTTTTAGCTTTTTCATTTTGTCAAAAGATTAGAAAAAATTATATTAGGTTGATCCAAAATTATTCATTTATTATTTTATTAAAGTTCGTTCCCTGAAGTGTGAAATTGATTATGTGCACAGCTCTACCTAACAAATTCAAATAGGTGTTTTATGACAATAAATAGAATAAACCTATAATCTTTTAACTGTTAACTGTATGCCTGGAGTGTATGGATTTTGTTTCACATGTATTTTGAGTTTTAATTTTAGATAAGACATGATGATATTTTACTAGTTTTAGTCATCACTAATATAACATCCTCCCTAATTGGGTGAAAGGTGACCCTGATTGTGCACCACATAGATTGGACTCCCTGCTGTCCGATTAGGGCTTTTATTGTACTGTGAATGTAGAGGTCTCCTGATAGCATGATTATGTTTTGTAGTTCTTTCCCTTAAAATCATCCCTAACTGCTACTCACCTGTTCACAGACAGACGAACATTAACCCTTTTGCCACATCATCACACTGGGTTTGGCTGTAATTTTTATGCCATCATAAAATCCATCATTCAGAATATTTTTAAAAAGCCCTATGCACGTCTGCTGGGATAATACTTTTAAACTGGATTTGGTATTGTAGGAATGGATTGGGGAAAAAAGTGAAATGAAATTAAAATATTTTTCTTTGAAAATGACTGAATTCCATTATTTTTGGTGGATCCAGTTGCCATTTCTTCCCTGGAATGTCTATTTACCTTGTCCTAAATGTTATCTCCTACTTCTTAAGCTGAAGAAGAAATATTTACTATGTGAAGTTAATGGAACGGCTATCCACTGAGCAGTCTTAACAATAGATGCACTATTTCTGCTTCTTGGCCTTTATGCCTATTGACCTCTGTTATTTTGTCTCTCAAAATGCAGGAAGCAGCAACAACTAAGTCTCCAGCACAGTGATACTCAGACGGAGGCTCGTCAGCTACAAGTGTCTCTTTAATGTGTTTCCTGCAGCTCTTTGCAGCACATGATATTAAAACACAATGTGATTTAATTATTAACCAATCTAAGTTATTAACCAATCAGGATGATTTTACTATGTTATTAACCAATTGTAGTTGATAAAATAATAATATTTGGTCAGTCATTTTGCTGTGAGAATACTATATATTTCCCCTGTCATACTGTTTCAATATGAACATATAGTACTATAGTAAATGATACAGTGAATTCACACTTCTGTGACTCTTTTCATTGCTAATTTGGCTCCTGAACCACTGAGATCTGAGTATCACTGGTCTAGCATGATACTTGTAAGCCAAAGAGTTTTAATTTTAAAAATTATATTACTCTATGGCAGAGTACTGATTCCATCCTACACTTGCATTTATTTATTTATTTGTATCCATACGCTCACATTTAACTCCCATCTGTTTTGTTCTTCATCTATATGCCAGCAGCTTTCATAAATTTTCAGCTGGAGGCCATTTACTATTATCTGAGGAAGAATAAGGAGTTTAAGTTATGCTTAAAAAGAAACCAAGCAAACAAAAAAAATCATGAGGATGCGAAAAGCATTTTCTGGCTGGGTTGATCGAAAAAAAGAAAGAAAGGAAAAAAGGCAGGCATTGTGTGAAATAACTGAAATGAGTCATCAAGAAAGCCTCAATATGTTTTGCAGCTGCCAAAGCCACTTCAGTTATTTTTCAGGGAAATAATTAACATTAAATCCAGCACTGCTTTTCAAAGATCAAATTGTAATTGTTTCCAAAAAGGCATTATTAATCTTTTATTGGTCAGAAGTCTGTGACTTTTCCTATTTGATGCACATCTTGCTACAATCATTCCTGCCTTTCCTTAAGATTAGACTGAAACTGAGCGCCTAAAGTCAGATTTCAAACTTCATATTTAAGTATCTAAATTAGTGGCCCACTTTTAGAAGTACCGATTGCTCAGCAGCTCCCAATGAAGGCTAAATGTGGACTTTGGAGCCTTAAGCTTTCAAGCCTAAGCCTAGATTTTTATAACAAGCTACCCATTTGTTGAACAACGTGTCATGCAGAGAACATAAAAGGCCAATATTCTGTGAATGATACTGCCTTTATATAAGTTTCTGTGAGGAGGTCAGTGAATTGGTGTTATGCTATAAAGCTGCAAATGCTCTGGGACCCAGTTACCTAAGAGCCCCCTTCTTTCCGGTGTCATATTGCTAGAGTAGAGTTCAGTGGAAACATGGCAGTAGGCGCTCTCACTACAAATGAGACTGTCAGCTGGACGCTGTTCAGGATATGAAGAATCCAAGACTAAAAGATTTGCTTTGCTCCTGGGTTCACCAGAGTCTGAATATGTTGAAGATTCAGTATGCTGTAAAGACCTCACTTTCCAATAGGCATTTAGGTAGGCTGGTATTTCCTAGAGGTAGAGATTGGAGGATGACTGATTTATGGTGGGATTTTATGGTATGATTGAGTTGAGTGTTTATTGCTTTAGTGGGAGACACTGTTAAGTGAAAATTGACATATATGTGACTCAGGGACCCCTTGGTGTCAACTGGCAGAGGGCATAAAGGATGCATGATGGATTCCCTGGTCAGATGTCTACATAACCATGCACAAGAGGGTGGCATGAGATACTACCAACAGCCAGTAATGCCCTGGTCATCCTAATTGTTGCGAGATATATATATGGATAATATTAAAGGAGTTATGTGTTTATATTGAAAACTGTGTTCTTAAGGTATGTGATTTAAGACAGGTCACCAAAGGTGGTGATAAGGTTCTATTCAGGCAGGAAGGAGCAGACACTTATCTCTCTGGCTGGTCACTGTGTACTGTGTGTTATAAAATGTAAGTCTAGTTGCATTACTGTGCCTGAAGCTAATGAAGAGATTGTAAATTCACATGAGAGAAGATCTGCAGAAACACCCCCAAAAAACATCAGGGTGTGTTCGGTTTATGACTAAGGTCAATGGATTTGGGGGGGAATAACTTGGGGTATTAAAGTACACCTGGAGTTCTTCACTGAAGACACAAATGCTCAGCGTGTTCTGCCTTATGCAAGGAGGGTCACAGCCAATCTGGCTGGAAAACACTGCAAAGATTTTGGGTGAGCAAAACTTTGTTAGAAGAGCATCTTAGTAATTAAATCTAGGCTTCAGAATACACATTATCATATTATTTTATATGCAACCATTTGTTTCCAGTACTCTGACTTGCTACTTCTTAAATAGCTATACTTTGTTAAATAAACGTTTGCTTGTTTTCACTATAAACCTATCTAAGTGCTGTGTGTTAAATGCAGCAGCAATCTAAAGGGAAACTGGCAAACTGGTGTGTACTGCTTCTTTGGGAGCAGCTAATCTGTAAAGACAATGGGTGTCCAGTGGATCAGGGGCTAGACAGTCCAGAGGGATGCGTGGCAGGCTCGGGTGTTGGAGCATGCTTATTGCTAACCTGCATAGGCTGAAGAAGCAGTGTTTGTATTGCCCATGGCTGGTGGAGTTGGGGAACTGACCCACAGCAGGCACAGCCAAAGCTTTCTCACGCTAAGGGCAGGTGGCCTCACAACCCTGGGATGTGTCACAGTATCAAAGTGCAGTACTGAAAAATATTTAGATTTTCTAATGGTGTGTTTTTAAATTGGAAATAGATAAGCAACACACTTTAAACATGGTTTGGGTTAAAAAAAAAGCTGATACATTAGTGTCCATTTGTAAGTCCAGTTAAATGTACATATTTTTAGTAACAGTATCAGACAAGGAAGTATTAGTTAGCATTATTGGTCTAATTCATTAACTTCCAGCATACCATGCCAGATCTCTAATGTTCCAGTAAGCTCACAGGTGGCTGTCTAGTGTGCACTCTTTCTAACTCTGTCTAGGACATTGTAAAGCTCATTTACAGGCTCATACCAGAAAGCGGTTTTCATGGTCCTATGTAGCAGACAATATCCAAAACTGATGAGTGAGCTTTCTGACCCCCTCTCTTTGTTTCATATCAATGCACAGCTAGAGATATTAATGTCATTCATTCTGTTCCTGCAAAGTGAGAGAGCCTGTTTTGCACCATTATCAAGAGCAGTGGGGGCTGTATTTTCTCCTTCTCCTAAGCTTGAACCAGAAATCAGAGTTTGCACATAAAATGTCTTTGTGAAATAGACAGCGATCTGATTCAGTATGTGCTTTTCCTGCCGATACTGCGATGTGCATACTCTAATATACACCAATACTATATTTTGCAGACAGATACTCCACCGCTGTTGTTTCGTTGTTGAGTTTCTTCCACAGCAAAGGGTTGGGTTGATGGTTAAGGTGGTGTGGGTTAAGTATCCACTATATATGTTTCCAATAACTGCCAATCTGCGCAAAAGTGATCTCAACACCATCCCAGTGATCCATTTCCTTTACTGTGCATGGCTTTCCCTGAGCAATGATAATGTGTCTCTGTAAATGACCAAACTGCTGTCACCTTGCAGAATTTGCAAACTTCTTTCTCAACCCATCACAGCTTTGATTATCTTTTTTCTGTGCTCAGAGCAGAGTTTTGGCATAAAACACAACCAAACCCAGTGTGATGCTGTGCAAAAGGGTTAATGTGATCTTTGGATACATGAACAGGAGTGTAGTGATTAGGGGTAAGGAGGTGATTTTATCTCTGTATACATTTTGGGTGAGACTGATACTGGAATATTGTGTACAGCTTGGGTGTCCACATTTAAAAGGGTTGTGAAAAATTTGGAGAGGGTGAAGAAAAGAACCACAAGAATAATTTGAGGGCTGGAGAAAATGCCTTTAACAGTGAGAGACTTAAACAAAACAGATTGAGCTCTTTATCTAAAGTACTGGATTACAATTTGTAAGTACCATCACAGGGAGAAAATATCAAGAACTAAAAGACTCTTTAATCGAGTGGTGAAAGGCGTAACAAGAACTAATGGCTTGAAGATGAAGCCAGACAAATTTAAATTAGAAATTAGGCACAAATGTTTAACAATGAGGTGATTAACCAGTGGAGCAATCTATCACAGGCTGCAATGAATTCTCCATCTCTTGATATCTTCAGATCAAGACTGGGTTTTTCTGGAAGCTATGCTTTAGCCAAATACAAGTTATTGGACTCAATATAGAGGTAATTGTGTGAAAAGTAGTGGCCTCTGATATACAAGAGATCAGATTGGATGATCAAATGGTCCCCTCTGGCCATAAAGTTTATGAACCTGTGAATCTATCTTATTCTTTCCTCATGTTGCTTGCCTGCAAATATCAAGTAAGCTAAGTATTAATGACCTTTATTGTATATGCAATCAGCTAAAGCTGCTAAGCATACTCAGAAAACACAGCTGTATCTCCTATCCATATTCTTGGGTAATATATCATATACGGATCTTTGCCATCAAGTTACAGTACAATTTTTCATTTAGGGTATCAATAATAAAATAATGCATTTGCATATGAGCTTTTAAAGCTTGAAAATTAAATTTGTAGTCATAAAATATTTTAAAATGAGCATTGTGTTAACAAACAATTATACTTGGTATTACTGTATAAATAGCAGGATTTTTTAATCTTGGACCTACTGCTATATAAGACTATTTTCATACTTGTCTTTGGAGACCAACTTGTTAGTCCAAGAAGGAGGAGTTTAAATGTGAATAAGACTGAATAAACCTTCTTTACATTAAGAACATTCACATCAGTAGAACTATACCAATTTAAGAAAAGGAGTACTTGTGGCACCTTAGAGACTAACACATTTATTTGAGCATAAACTTTCGTGAGCTACAGCTCACTTCATCGGGGAGCTTATGCGCAAATAAATGTGTTAGTCTCTAAGCTGCTACAAGTACTCCTTTTCTTTTTGAGAATACAGACTAACACGGCTGCTACTCTGAAATATATCAATTTAGTTAAACTGCACAATCCACTAATGCAGAGGTTCTCAAACTGTGCCCCCACGGACCACCAGTGGTCCGCAGGCTCCATTCAGGTGGTCTGCAGATAGTTCCCTCTAAGGTGCACACCTGGGTGGCCACACAGGAGAGAATGAAGGATCATCCACCTAATTAGTGGAGCCGTGCAGGTGTGGCTCCACTAATTAGGTGCCTGGACCATGGTGCACATGTATGGTGAGAGGGTGGTCTTGGGGGGGAATAAGGGGTACATGGGAGGGGGCAGTGAGAAGAGGGAATGGGGGGAATTTGGGACGTGCAGGGCTACAGCGGCCAGAGAAAGAGGCGGTTCAGCAGCTGCTGTGGTGGGGGGGAGAAACCCCCATCCTTCCTAGCCCCAGCTCGAGGGCTACCATGGTGGGGGAGAGAGGGCACATCCATCTCATTAGAAACGTAAGACTACTGATATTAAAATATGAGTTGTGTGCATTTATTTGTAGAAAAAAATGTTTATTATTATTAGGGTTTTTTTTATATAGCACTTTTATCCAAAGTGCTTTACAATAGTTAGCTAACGGTACAAACAACATTTGGAATGATCATTAAGTGGTCTGCTGAGACCCTCAGCAATTTTCAAGTGGTCCATGAAAAAAAAAAGGTTGAGAACCACTGCACTAATGAAAATGGGTTACAGTGGTGCAAAGTGGGGCTTCTAATGGTAGAGTAGGCTATAAGACCACATTTTTGTTGGTGCAATCTGTTTATGTGAGTGATGAAATCCGGACCCCACTGAAATCAATAGAAGTTTTGCCATTGACTTTAATGGAGCCAGGGTTTCACCTTTGGGTTTTACTGTGGGGGTAACTAAATCAATATAGTTACTCTGTTGTACATTTTTTTCAGTGTAGACAGGACTAATTCCTAAAAAAGGATAGAGAATGATGGCTAAGCAGTTTCATTTTCACTGGATATTGCAGACATGCAGCGTCTTGCATTGCGAGCATGCATCACCTTGAACAGAAAGTGAATGATCTTATAATGTAGGGGAAGGGTTGTCACTTAGGCTGAGACTTTCAAAGGGACCTAAGGCAGTTAGGAGCCCAACTCTTGGACTTTCTATGAGAGTTGGGTTCCTAAATACTTTCGGCCCCTTTGAAAATCCCAGACCAAATGTTTCTCAATTGCAGATGAAGGTTGTTAAGCAGACAAAAGTATGAGACAGCCTAGGGGTTTGATAGAAAGTAAAAAAACAAAAATAAACAAATGCAAAAAACCCTGAAGGTGCTTTAGGAAAGCAGGAAAAGAAGGAAATGAGACAACCAGGAAGGGGGAATAAAACAATAAAGAAGGTATTAAGGGTGAAGGAGGCATTTGCTGAAACATGATAAAATATGAAAGTTCAAATGTGCAGGCTGGAACAAGTAACTGCTAGCAAAATCAGGGCTGGAACTAACAATCACGGAATTAAATGCCACAGCCAAGTCACAAGTGAAATGTGTATCTATCAAATGGGGGAAAAAAGAAAACTACCCCAACACTGCCTCTTACCTCATGGTAATCCAGAGAACTAGGCATAAACTACCTGGGACACAGTCCAGATTAGCATTGTTTTGACAATCAAGATTTAATGAAGTCACTCAGAGCCAGCAGGAAAAATGAGACAGGATTATACAGAATAATAAATGAACACATCATTAGGCTCAGGTGCAGCATTCAGTGGAATTGTTCTGCAGCAGAATATGGAGTTGGGGATAGGCATGCAGCATTACATTATGTAAAGAGAGTGTTACAGGGTGTCAGGGTTCCTTCCCCACTCTGAACTCTAGGGTACAGCTGTGGGGACCCGCATGAAAGACCCCCTAAGCTTATTCTTACCAGCTTAGGTTAACAACTTCCCCAAAGTACAAACTTTGCCTTGTCCTTGAACAGTATGCTGCCACCACCAAGTGTTTTAAACAAAGAACAGGGAAAGAGACCACTTGGAGATGTCTTTCCCCAAAATATCCCCCCAAGCCCTACACCCCCTTTCCTTGGGAAGGCTTGATAATAATCCTTACCAATTTGTACAGGTGAACACAGACCCAAACCTTTGGATCTTAAGAACAATGAAAAATCAATCAGGTTCTTAAAAGAAGAATTTTAATTAAAGAAAAGGTAAAAGAATCACCTCTGTAAAATCAGAATGGAAAATACTTTACAGGGTATTCAGATTCAAAACACAGAGGATCCCCCTCCGAGCAAAACCTTAAAGTTACAGAAAACAGGAATAAACCTCCCTCTTAATACAGGGAAAATTCACATAAAACAAAAGATAAACTAATCCACCTTGCCTGGTTTACCTATACTCGTTGCAATATTGGAGACTTGGATTAAGGATGGGTTGGAGAAGATGGATTTCTGTCTGGCCTCTCTCACTCCCAAGAGAGAACCATCACGCAAAACAAAGAGCACAACAAAAGCCTTTCCCACCCCCCAAGATTTGAAAGTATCTTGTTCCCTTATTGGTCCTTTGGGTCAGGTGCCAGCCAGGTTAGCTGAGCTTCTTAATCCTTTACAGGTAACAGGATGTTGCCTCTGGCCAGGAGGGATTTTATAGCACTGTATACAGAAAGGTGGTTACCCTTCCTTTTATATTTATGACACAGGGCAAACAACGTATTATAGATGCATACCATTGGGACAGAAATTGTCCAGGGGGAAATGAAAGTCATGATATCCAGAATTAGCTAAAACTGGAAACAAGAAGAATAGAAGGGCCAACTACTAGCATGTCAAAGGGCCATGAAATTAAAACCCAGTGGTCTCAGATGTAAATGGTGTTTACATCTGGTGATGTACTCTGTTCAATTTACTCAGTAAGTTTGAAATTAGTCCTGACTATAATCATTAGTAAAAGGCAGAGTGTAGGAAGACTACAAATTCAGAAGGGCTATTTATTTATTTATTTATTTTCTGGTACTGCCTCAAGACCCCATTCAGGATCAGGGCCACATTGTGCTAGGCACTATATAGACAAAATGAAAGACAGCGGTTGCCCCAGTGAGTTTACAATCTAATTAGACAAGATGGATAAACAAAGATAAACAAGCAACATGCATGCAATATCATTCTTTTATGTTTAAAAAGTCTACAAAGAAACCTAAATCAATGCATTATATTCCAAAGAGGAAATCAGTTGAATAGATGTTTTTACAACAGTTGTTAAAACACTAATCTTAATTATGTTAACTCTGTGTTGTAGTGCTTTAATATATCCTTTCACAGAAGCTGTCAGTTTCATGCCTGTCCTCCATCTTCGGGGTCGGAGGGGGGAAGAAATGTACATGAAGAGATTCCTGTACCATGTTACAGATGGTCAGTACTTGGTATGATTTCTTTTCTTTGGAAAATTCTGAATATTTGAAATTTCCTGTCATCCCAGACTGGAATGAAAAGTCAAAATTTCCAAGAAATTCCCACAGTATCTCAATTTCATCAGATCAGCATTTTTTGACTAAATACAGTTCCATCAGAACATTTTCACTAGCTCAATAAAATTTATTTATTTACATTAATTTGAAATATTAATAAAAATATGCCTGTACAAGGGTCTATTACCTGAACAGTCTAACAAACCCGCAGCAGCATTAAAATAATCATTTTGAAAGGACCTCTACCAGCCTGCCACTTACAAAAAAGGTCCTTTCAACCCCTTCATCATTCTGGGAAGCAAACTGCTCTCTCTAAATAACATATTAAACAGATGCACAATATGGCAACTGCCTGTCTGAACAGGTGTGCAATTGTTCTTCTATGCACTTTCAATTACATGGGCTTTTAGGTGATGCTTAAGGCACTCATTCAGCGAAACATGTTCTTGAACTTCTCTCTTATTCAGAAAAGCACTTATACATATGTTTAAATCTAAATGAAGTGCTTTGTTGAATCAGGGCAAAGAAACAATTTTGCGTCATATAAGCGAGCAGGAACACTGAGGCAGGATATTCTGTTCAAGTATTTAATTGTATTTTCAGCATAATTAGTCATGTAATGTGCATCCATATTTAGTCAGTGAATTTGCAAATATACAACAACCATGATTTACTAAAAAGCACTTTTTTGTAATGCTGTCTTCTGGAAGTTACCAAATAATAATTTAATGGTTAATATCTGTTTTTTATCCAAAATTAGTCATTGAATCTCCCTCATGGTGAAAAATCTTAGTTACAGTGCTTGTAACTAATATAATTGGCTGGGTCTAACAATCAGAGATTAATAATATCACTTTATGCAAAGATACCTTTGAGCATAATTGTTTAGATTTCACTTCCACCAGGAAGCTTTTGTGCTCTAGTAATTCAAAACTGTCTGAAACTAGAAATATCAAACTTCATTTGTTTGGTAGATCTAATTAAGACCTAACTTTTAAACCATATTTGAATAATTCCAATTAGTGGCTGAGAACTTGGTGAGAATACTGCAAAATATTCGTTTGAATTTTTAATTTCACTTCAACGATGATTGCATTCACTTGTCTTTATTTCTGCATACATTCATGCAGTTGAGTTGTAATGGCAGAAACATTTGCAGAAAGGGAGGTTCATGGTTGGATGAAAGATTAAAAGTACACAGGAAATGAATTTTAAATTGTCATGCATGAGTGTTTATGCCAGAAGTGCCAATTAAAGAATAAAAAGTATATAATTAATAAGATACATGGTATTATTTTTACTCTTTGTTTGGTACATCTAGAAGGAGAAAAAGGTGGAAAAGGTAGTTATCAAAAATATGTATTTTAAATGCATAAAACTAGAGTCAAGTGAATAATTCACAACTATTAAGTTATCTGTTATTTTTCTATGAATTTTCATGATTTATTTCTAAGGGACATCCCAATTCATCACACATTTGTAAAGGACATACTGAATTTAAGCAGTTACAGTTTTAATACTACCAAACCATTTTTTTCCGATGTGGTTAGATTTTAAATTTTAAAGTAGATCTGCAAAACAAGCTTACTTTGAAGGCAATTTGGTTATGAATATTTAGTATTGGCAAATGCACCATGAACTAATACAAGCTTAACAAATGAATCATAAAAATGCCCTTTAAAAACAGGTGGAAGACATCTAATATGTACATGTTGAGAAAAGACACATTACTGTCTACTCCTATACTATTTTGGCTATACAGGAAGCTTGATTGCTGTATAGCTGTATGCTCCTCTATATGAAATTTAGCAATTTCACGGGCTGGATTATTACTTGCAGCTCTCACTACAGCAGCATGCTTTGGCATCAACCCTGGTGCAGAGTTGTGCCTTAAAGGCCTAATTGAGTCAACAAGGACTCATGAATGTGAAAGATCTGAGAATACACAAACTTTCTGATATAAATAAAACTTTATCTTTTAACACCTTGTGATGGGATCTACAAATCGCACCTGGCCGGGATAGGGTTAATGATCTGCTGTGGGTTTAATCTGCCCTGCTGTGCTACACCTGCAGTAGGGGTCAGGCTTGGAGGGAGAAGTTGAAGAGGGAAGAGCACAGGTGGTTTCAGGGATGATTGGAAAAGATAGCAGATGATTAGCTTGGTGAGAGAAGCTTGTCTGGGAACCCCTCTCCCGTGGCTATTTCCTGTCAGCCTTGCTGAGGGAAGGTAGACCTGATGTGGAACTACAGTTAGCATCTACCTCAGACTTGCTGTCTGATAGAGCCTCCCTGAAGGAAGGTAGGCCAGATATGAAACTCTGGTTTGCTATCTGTGCCTTGCTTGTGGCTAGGTAAGACTGCAGTTGGTGTCTTGCTTGAAGGTGATGACAGCTAAATAAAACCTTTTCTTGTTGTTTTACACCTAACCATTGGTCTTGGTAGTGACTTGACCTGAACTTAAGAGTGTTCTGGCTACTACTCTCCTATGTGGTAAAAGGTTCTCTTGATCAAAAGAAGAGGGGGTGGGAGGAATTGTATTTCAATGTAACTCACCATAAGCATCACTAGACTGAGATAACTTAGTTTAAATGTAGCTGAAATATTGTCTTTTCCTGATACATGCCGCTGGTAGTCAATGTTTGCTTTCACTATTAGTCCTGGATAAAATGCTGGTTCACACCTATTCAAATTCAGATATGACTAATGAGCAGAAACAACATGATTTCAGATTCTAGCTGCCCTGAACAGGCTTTCTGGAGAGGGATAGAAACCTGGGCAGTCTGATGTAACGGAGGGCTGAAGCTGGCCTATTATCCGCAGAGTGATTTGTCTGTTTCTGTGCAAGGAGTAGCCTTCAGCTCAACTCAGTCTCTCAAATGATATTACAAAGCTTGTTTTCCCCCAACAAAGGCTATTCTGACAGGAATAATAACTGTTAACCTTTGAAAGTGCTTCAGTAAAAGGAAACAAGTTAGTCTAGTGTGCATTTATATTAAGTGGATTTTAGTGCTCACACAGGCACAGAGCTGGAGAGTGAAGATCTCTAGCTATCTACAGAACTGATAAAGCACAGAGAATGGCACTGCATATTTCTTCTGTGCTGGTCTCCTCAATCTCCCAAAAAATAGCTATGTCTTGGGACCATCTCTATCTGTCTAGCTGAAGCTTTTCTACAGTGCCTATTGCCACAATATCCTAAGCCCTGAATATGTAATTTAAATAAATTGTCCATACAGACCTGTGGAGGTTTGAGAGTAATTACTATGAAGAAACAATAATTAGGGTTATCTTTATGGGATTAAAAATGGCCTGCCATCATTCCTTGCTTGCCTATTTGTTAATATTTCACTAATTAAGGTTTAGTGTTCACACATCTGTCTAGAAGGAGAAAAAAGATGCTTTCAAGTACTGTAAGTACGTCAAGATACAGGTACATGTTGTGAGCACAACATCTAATACCAATATTTTGGAACATATCATTTCATAAAGTATAATTTTTTCATGTCATTGAGCATGAAGACAGACTCAATCTGTCCTGTTTCAAGGACAATTGCTTACAAGAGAAATTTAGATTTTCATTGTGACACCCATATAATGGCATGCCTCTCTTTGCCCCCCCCCCCATTCGCCCCCAAAGATTGAACAGACAGTTACCCCTCCCAGGCACTCGCTTCGATATACAATACGAAACAAAGTAAGCTTTAGAATGGTTACAATCTGCTTCTAAAATGTAGTAATTAAGCACAGTAAGTTCCATAGCATTAATAGTTCTCTACCTAAACCCACTGCATTGCTTTTCATGCTTTGGTGTTTTTGTTTTTTGTTTTAAGCAGGCCCCTGTCAAGCTAGATCAACACAATGACACAGGGAAGTCTATATAACTATATAGTAACTTTACCTTACTGATCAAGTCCATATACACTATTCACAGAATTGTTACATAGCAGCTCCACATCTTACAGTACTTACATGTTACAGTATTTACATAATTTCTCTCAGCAATATGACAAAGCCCATTGCTTCAGGGAAATGGCTCAAGGCACTGAGCTACAGCTGCTCTGTTTCCCCTTCAGCTGTGCGGCAAGTGCCTCCAGTAGTCACCCGCTGTCCCACAATTGGTGAAGTTGGGAGGGTTAGAAAGAGAGGCACTCTGGAAGGTCCCAGGTCTGTTTGCCAGACACCAGAGAGATCCTAAGGCTGTAGGGGAAGCAAGATGGGTGCTCACCTGCCTCCACCTGAGCCAAGGAAGGTAAGTGCTAAGTACAGGATAGCTCCCTTCCTACCTCTCACATACCAGAGTTAAGGAATGCAGTTATAAAGAAGAGAGAAGGAGCCACTAGGAACCTCACAAAGGCATGCACAGAGCCCTGGAGATAACTGAGTGGGGAGGCTGGTATGCAGAGATTCAATTTGCAGGGAAATAGGCAGACCCTCCTCACCACTCCCCCCCACCCCCGCCCCAAACTAAAATTCTTTTTCTCTCCCCATAGCTCTCTGCAGCATCCCTGCTATGTTTGCCTAGCTACAGGGCTGGACAAACGTCATGGCTATTGGCACAAAACAGCTCTGCCATCCAGAGATATTAATCTCTTAGCCAAGCACCATAAGTTTTATCAAACAGCTTGGTAAGCGCAGCTTGAAAAGGTTTTCATTCTGCTCACTCCCAGTGAGACGACCAAAAATAGCTTGCTGCTATGCATTGTAAAGCCTGCAATGTCAGATCTAAATTGCTGATTCTCCCCCTGCCCCTCCTGCCCCCTGTAGATTCAATCCTACTAAGAATCTTCAAATTGTTTGTGCCTAGCTGGAGGCTTCTCTCTACATTCTACCAGTTTGTAGAAGGTATGAGATACCCTTCCCATTACAAATAGTGTAAAGACCAATATGTGGCACTAATTACTTTGAATAGTATCTCACAGCAGGCAGAGCCCCTTACTTACAAAGTGAGGCATTACCTTTATTCACAGGGAGTATCTCACAATCTGGTCCTGAGCTCTCGGCTACTTTTCTTAAATGTTTCTAAACATAATTTTTTGAATATTTTCAAATACTGTCCTATGTCTGTTCCTGTATATAACTTCCTAAATTCTGTTCAGAGCCCACACTAGGGTCATAGGCAGAGGTCCAGGCAAATCTTCCTTTTCTTATGTCACAGTTCAGGGCAACAGCATTTGTATTCCCTCTTAATGGTCCAGGAAGGGCACCCACTCTCAGGCTTCTAGTTCCTCAACTGTTGCCTTTCGTGGGTGGAGACCCACATTTCTCTTCCTTTTTACTGGGGTATTCCCAGATTGTGTAGTTTCCCTGCTTACACTGTTGTTCCCAGTACAAATGATGACATCTGCTTGCAGTCTCTGAAGTGAAAGATAACAGTGTTTGTCAACAGTTCTTGCTTAGAAAGAACATCTCACTCTTAAGGTAAAAGAATTACAGAAAACCTACTTAAAAGAACACAAGAATCTAGGCACATGCTAATAACATACCTGAGTTAACACTAACCCTAATATGGATTCTGGTAAGAACAAGCCAACCCCCCATGCCAGGGAGTTCTTGTGGTTTCAAGTTCATCATACTTCAGCTCAAAGCAAGCACCCAGACTTATGGGGCCTTAACAGGCCCAGTCCTTCCAATTCTTCCCAAAGGACCGGGGACCTCCATGGACCGGAGGTCTTGTCAGTTTGCTAAATCAGGAAGAAGGCCCTGAATCAGTTCAAAACCAGGCTATTCATCCAAAAATCCTTTCTTCGTCAGTCCTTGGAGAATCTAGTTTGAACTAGTATATTCAAACATTTCAGGGCGGGGTGGCTTCAAAGGTAAAACCAGAGCAATTACGTCAACACATACACCCTCCTCCTACGGGGACCCAGTTAATCTTAAAATTTCACACTGTCATAGGATCTTGTGAAACAATCTTCACAATCCATTCCAGGGATTGCATTAGTCTTTTCTTGCTGCTAAAGAAATTCCATACAGTCTCACAATAATACATAAACATTTGCATTTTGAAAACAACAAACCCCAAAGATGTTAAAACTAATTCAATAAGGTTTAAGTTAAATTGTTAGTCTGTCACAATGTTCAGGGTCTCTACTAGGACCATATATTAAAAAGAGACTTTTTTTATCTGAACCTCCTAAGGGTGTTTTTATCTGTTATAATGAACTATATCTAAGTCTAAAGCTACAGAAAGCAAGACGCTTGCAATGGAAGCCTTGTTAACAGTTCTACCATGGCTCATCACTCATGCTACCATCTTTATTGTCCTCATTTCCAAAAGCACCAACCCCAAATATGGTGTGTTAAAATCAAAAATTCCTTGGGGCTTCTGCAATTCCTGGAAGTTTAGCCATAGGTAGTAGATCTAAATAGTGTGTTTAAAATAGACTTTGGTTAGGAATTCTTTGACTACAGTGCGTTTTGTTTTGTTTTGTCTCCATTGGTAAAAACAAAAGTTTGCAACACAGGGTCTGGTTTGAATAATTTCCAGACTCAAAAGACTTAACGCTTTTGATGCTTTTGACACCCTCCGCCCCCAATCCAGTTTTCTGGTTCAAAAGACTCTTTTTTGAAATGTCAGTTAATTAGTCTGAAAAGCTATATTAAAGTTCAGAATCCAAACTTCTTAATTGACCCCAACAGCTTTTTCATAGGTATGTGAAATATCAGTCCTGAGACAGGAAGATTTATTGCATGATGCTAAATATATGTTTATTTGTAAGTACTAGGAAGAAGCAATTTGATACATTGAGTTGTAAATCCACACAGCAGGTTAAGACAGGAAAACTAATTTTCCATGCAAAGGCTTTGAATAAAATCTTAGCCATTTGCAATATTGGCTCTTAGTTATGGTAGATAACTCTAAAGGAAAAGGCTTTGTTAAAAACTGACTTCCCAGGAAGCAAAGACGTTTGCAAAAAAACTGAAAATGGACCATGTTCAGGTATACTTTTCTGAGAATTGGCACTATACTGAAATACCTGTAAAAGCAAACTGGTTGGGAGGTCAATGACAAGCATGTAGCCAGACCAGATTGTAGGATACACTGGAAAACATGCCGATTGCTATGTGATCTAGGCATGCAGCAGCTGAATTCACAGCTATGGAATACAAAAATAGCTGCTGAAGTCTCATTATATCAGATGATTCGCCTCATCAGCCACAGGGTGAAATGATTATTTGGTGCTTCTGCTTCACTTCTGCTTTCAAAGAAAAGATGGTCATTTTCCCTGTCGGTCATGAATGCTAGAAAGGTAGGCCAAAAAGAGAGAATATCCCCAGACAGGTAGAAACTTTGTTTTTAATTGTTGTCTCAGTGATGACAAGTATCCACTTTTTATACCTGGCCGCAAGGTTAGGCTGCTATATTAGTCTAACTGCTCCCACCTTTTTACATTTTTTTTCTTTCTTAAAATTGTAAACACATCTGAAGTCAGCTAGGTCTTGGCTGAACTTCAGGGTCAAAGCTAGGACAAAATTCTAGTGGATGGCCTACAAATTAGCTTGGAAGGATTAGATTTTTATCAGTAAATGTCAATATCACTGTGCATGCACAAACTGACAAAAAATGCCTATTTGTATATTTTGATTATCAATGGAAATAAAGTAAGAAAAATACTGCTTGAGAACTTATTAGAGTTTGACATAAGGATATTTACTCTGTATATTTTGACATGTGATGACAATTTGTTTTAACAGTTATAAAGCTTTAACTTTTGAATCTGTCTGTCATTAAACTGTCTGATTCCCCCATAATTTTGCACAACTGAAAATTTAAATCAATAAAAACTAAAATCTGTCAAAATTGAATAAATATAAATTCTACCAAGTCTACCTATAAGATTGGCATTTCAGTCCTTCCTTTATGGCACGCATATCAATTTTAAGTAGTCTTCTTTTGAAGAACGGGCTGTCATAAATATAAAGGGAAGGGTAAACCCCTTTAAAATCCCTCCTGGCCAGAGGAAAAATCCTCTCACCTGTAAAGGGTTAAGAAGCTAAAGGTAATCTCGCTGGCACCTGACCAAAATGACCAATGAGAAGACAAGATACTTTCAAAAGCTGGGAGGAGGGAGAAAAACAAAGGGTCTGTGTCTGTATGATGCTTTTGCCGGGGACAGAACACGAATGGAGTCTTAGAACTTAGTAAGTAATCTAGCTAGGTATGTGTTAGATTATGATTTCTTTAAATGGCTGAGAAAATAGCTGTGCTGAATAGAATAAATATTCCTGTCTGTGTGTCTTTTTTGTAACTTAAGGTTTTGCCTAGAGGGATTCTCTGTTTTGAATCTAATTACCCTGTAAGGTATTCACCATCCTGATTTTACAGAGGTGATTCTTTTTTTACTTCTATTAAAAGTCGTCTTGTAAGGAAACTGAATGCTTTTTCATTGTTCTAAGATCCAAGGGTTTGGGTTTGTGGTCACCTATGCAAATTGGTGAGGATTTTTACCAAACCTTTGCCAGGAAGTGGGGTGCAAGGTTTGGGAGGATTTTGGGGGGAAAGACGTTTCCAAACTACGTTTTTTCAGGAAACCAGATAAAGTTTGGTGGTGGCAGTGGAAGTCCAAGGGCAAAGGGTAAAATAGTTTGTACCTTGGGGAAGTTTTAACCTAAGCTGGTAAAAGTAAGCTTGAGAGGTTTTCATGCAGGTCCCCACATCTGTACCCTAGAGTTCAGAGTGGGGAAGGAACCTTGACACGGGCTGAGGCTAAAACTCACAAAGTTAGGTACATAAATCCACAGAATGACTTATTGACCTCCAGATCTACATAAAGAGATGTGGATGCCCAATACTCTTGAAAAGGAGGCCACCTATTTAGGTGCCTAACTTCAGGTACTGCATTTGAAAATTTTGGCCTTATGGAGGCCAATGTCTGACTTCCTGAATAAGGACGGAGTAGTGATTTCAAGACTGGGCCCAACAGGAAACTCTAAGTGGTAGTATTGTCAGATTCTACATTTAGAGAAGGGAATTGGGGAGAGAATCTGGCTCTTTATAGAGCAATTGGCAATTTCTTTTTCAGATTCTCATGTACATTAGCAAAACTGCAGGGATTGTTGTCCAACACATGTTGATTAATTGTATATTATCTTTTAATTCATGAAAACATATCCCTTCCTATTAGCTTTTGAATAGCTCATTTACCGAAGCCTAAATATTGGCCTTAATCATATAACAGACTACTAGACTGTTTCTTTGAGTACTGATGCTTAAAACAAATAGGATTGTAACAAAACAATCACATTAGAATGTAAATAGTCCAAATGTGCTTAGTGTAGCTGAATAATACACAAGGAAAGTTAGAGGCATGAGATTAGTGTTGTCAAAGATACTTAGCCCTTTGAATATGAAATAAAACTTACTGGCATGTAGTACAAATTTTGAAACCTGATTAGTAATTTATTATCCACATGAAAACAAAGAACTGCAGGGCTTAAGCCAAATTTTCACTTAAGACTAAGACGGTTGAAAATTCAACAAATGTAACTGAAATCAATTAAGATTTGATACTGAGATACCGAGAAGGTTGTAACAGCTATGTTTTTGAACAACTGTTTTTTTTTAAATAGAGAATTCCAATTCTTTCCTCTTTTATGAACTGTTTGTCTCCAGGCACAGGTTTATCAGTAAGTGACCAGGAAAACTGTATGTTTCCTTCTGAAATGTAGGCTAGAAGTTTCTCATCTTATTCTGGAAGTCAAATTATAACCATCCAAAACTTCCACAAATTAAACCTAGAAAAACTATTTTAAGGAAATACAAACAGGTATCAGTTGTTCACTATTCCAGACTTATTAATCAGCAGAAATAACTTTGGTTCAACTTTTCATCTATTTAATGTCTTTATTTTACAGTGACATTTCTGAGTGCCATCTTCTCTTTTAATTTCAGTCATTCATAGAGGAATTTGTACTGGTAAAATAATATAAATATGGGAAAATTCTCACTCATATTCCAGGCCGTTAAAGAAAAGAGTAGTGGTGATGACTGTAGTGGAGGCCTCCTCACTTCTCCCTATTAAAGCTTCATTGTATTCTAGATAGGTTCTTATATCACACTCATCACCATAGTATTGAGCATCTTCCAGTAGTGCGTGAAGCAGCGTGACTAATATCTGTTATGAGGTGGTGGTTCTCTGATCCTCCATTGAGAGAGTAGAAATGTGTGCAGTGGAGCATCTTGGTTGTATAGGGTTTTTTAAATAAACCTGTTGCATTGTATTTGTTAGAAAAGCCAAAGTCAAAAATAGGCCTCGTGCTTAGAGAAGGTGGTGAGATGTGCGAAGGTCCTTAATTCATTCCACAGTCTCAGTATGGCCCCTTAATTACAGAATTTATGGAGTATATACTATGAAGTCAAACAATGCTACAAATTTGTAGTTGTCAGTATCTAGAAATACTAAAGGGAAAGGACCAAAGACAAAGTTTGCAGGAGTAACGGAAGGGTAACACCACCAGAGATGTGGGGGAATGTGAGGAGGGGGTTAGAATCCTAAGGGTCTGGGGTGGAAATTTGAGAAGATGGTGGTCTGTGCTACAATGGACACTTTGGTTTGGTCACAAAGAGAGTAGGAAGTGGGACAACTTCAATATTGTATATTGCATTTCCTCTTTGAAAACTGGGCCCTCATCCAAATGTGATACTCTTATTGTAATATTACATCTGCCACCAAGTCAAAATCTTTAATTAATTAAAGAATTCCTTTATTTAGGGTACAGATGTCTCAGCTCAGGTTCTTCACCACAGGGTCTCTGGCTAGAACTATAATTTTGGAATGAGGGAGGTAATATTTTCTATTTCCTAGCTGACTGATATCAGGAAACATCTCCTTGTGTTGTGATGCCAAGGGATGAAAAAGGTGAGGTTCTAAGGGTATTCTACACTTCATGTTCCTTATGATGGTGTGTTGAGTACTTACACAGCACACACCCCAAAATGGGTATACATTGATGGTTAGATGGTGAAGCACTATTTAGGCAAGTAGAGTGGAGACCCACTTGAATGCTTATGGTACATACCCTACACAGCACTCTCTGCACCCAACCAGTGCCTCTCCCATCTACACTATTTTTACTAGTGTAGTGTCCTCCTGCTGGGAGCTGCCACAGCCTTTCCTCACTGTGGGGAGCCATGCATCATACTGTGGATGCAGCATGTAGCTACACATACTCCATTAATGAGTATGGGATGAGGTGGATGAGGCTTTCTTCCGGCAACTAAAAGAAGTTACTAGATCACAGGCCCTGGTTCTCATGGGAGACTTCAATCCCTGATATCTGCTGGGAGAGCAATACAGCAGTGCATAGACAATCCAGGAAGTTTTTGGAAAGCGTAGGAGACAATTTCCTGATGCAAGTGCTGGAAGAGCCAACTAGGGGCAAAGTTCTTCTTGACCTGCTGCTCACAAACCGAGAAGAATTAGTAGGTCAAGCAAAAGTGGATGGGAACCTGAGAGGCAGTGACCATGAGATGGTCGAGTTCAGGATCCTGACACAAGGAAGAAAGGAGAGCAGCAGAATACGGACCCTGGACTTCAGAAAAGCAGACTTTGACTCCCTCAGGGAACTGATGGGCAGGATCCCCTGGGAGAATAACATGAGGGGGAAAGGAGTCCAGGAGTGCTGGCTGTATTTTAAAGAATCCATATTGAGGTTGCAGGAACAAACCATCCTGATGTGTAGAAAGAATAGTAAATATGGCAGGCGACCAGCTTGGCTTAACAGTGAAATCCTAGCTGATCTTAAACACAAAAAAGAAGCTTACAAGAAGTGGAAGATTGGACAAATGACCAGGGAGGAGTATAAAAATATTGCTCAGACATGCAGGAGTGAAATCAGGAAGGCCAAATCACACCTGGAGTTGCAGCTAGCAAGAGATGTTAAGAGTAACAAGAAGGGTTTCTTCAAGTATGTTATCAACAAGAAGAAAGTCAAAGAAAGTGTGGGCCCCTTACTGAATGAGGGAGGCAACCTAGTGACAGAGGATGTGGAAAAAGCTAATGTACTCAATGCTTTTTTTGCCTTTGTCTTCACGAACAAGGTCAGTTCACAGACTGCTGCACTGGACAGTATAACATGTGAAGGAGGTGACCAGCCCTTTGTGGAGAAAGAGGTGGTTTGGGACTATTTAGAAATTCTCCCTTGGTGAATCCATGCTGACTGTTCCTGATCCCTTTCCTCTCCTTGAAATGCTTCAGAATTGATTCCTTGAGGACCTGCTCCATGATTTTTCGAGGGACTGAGGTGGACTGTAGTTCCCCAGATCCTCCTCCTTCCCTTTTTTAAAGATGGGCACTACATTAGCCCTTTTCCTGTCTTCTGGGACCTACCCCAATCACCATGAGTTTTCAAAGATAATGGCCGATGGTTCTGCAATCACATCCATCTACTCCTTTAGCACCCTTGGATGCAGTGCATCCGGTCCTATGGACTTGAGCAGGGTGTGATCGGGAATCCTCAGAGTTTCTCACAACCAGAAGTAAGTACCTTTTGACTAACCATCTCTAGCGCACACCTTGGTTTGGGAGTCCCTGAGACACCCCCTTTTTAATACAAACCACAATAGGATGCACAGGCAAGAGGACTGAACGGGAGTGTTTGTAGCCAAGATTGTTGGGGTGCAGGGATCGCTGGAGGCGAAGGCTGCACTGCCATGTACTGAGCAACAGGGTGTGTGCTGCAGTGATTGTTGGGGTGCAGGGATCACTGGAGGCGAGCAAAATTGGTGAACAAAACTGGACTCGGTACTCTAGTTGAGGCTTAACCAGTGCCAAGTAGAGTGGTACTATCACCTCCTGTGACTTGCATACTAGATCTGTTAATGATACCAAAAACTGCATTTGCAATTTTTGCAAGAGTGGTATTGCTGACTCATGTTGAGGTTGTGATCCACCACAACACCCAGATACATCTCAGTAGTGCTGTTGCCAAGCCAATTTCCCTCATCTCCCATTCCTCATTTGTGCATTTGGTTATTCTTTAAGTGAAGCACCTTACATTGTCTTTGAATTTCATTTTGTTGTCCATAGCCCAGTTCTCCAGAATATCAAGATCCCTCTGAATTTTAGCTCTATCCTCCAAAGTGTTAGCAACTTCCCACACTTTTGTGTCATCTGCAAACTTAATCAGTATGTGTTCTATATCCACATCCACATCATTTAATAAAGATATTGAACAACACCAGACCCAGAACAGATCCCTGTGGAACCCCACTTAAGGCCTCCCTCCAATCTGATGTCATTCAATTAATAGTTACTCTTTTTGTTTGCGAATGTTTTAACCAATTATGTAACCATTAATGGTAGTTCTGTCCAGACTGCATTTCTCCAGCTTTCTTATCAGAATGTCATGTGGGACTCTGTCAAAGCCTTGCTGAAGTCCAGGTATATTATGTCTACCAAATTGCATCTTCATTTTCCTCTTCATTCATGAAATTGCATCTTCTTTCTTATTATAAATAGCATGTATCAAAGTAAATAGCCATGCTATCATAATGACTTACAAGTAGAGTACAGAATCAAGAAAATTTTAATGATTTTTTCCAGTTATCTTTAGGAACAACTTGACAGTGTATGAATTCAAACCTTAACATTAGTTGATTTATCCTATTGCTAACAATTTTTTTAAACTTTGTACTTCAGAATAACTGATATTTCTTTACCCTTTATCCCCTTTGGCAGACTCAGGTGATGTATTTAAATTGTATTTGGAATAGAGATTTGACATATATTGACAGTTCCAGATCCAGACTAACATGGCTACCCCTCTGATGCTTGACATATATTGAGACAGTTATGATGCCTTTAATTAATCTATAAACAAGTGACCAGAGAGACAATATTAAAAATCAGTGGAATAGGAAGCATAGCTTCATTTTAATTGAGTTCAAGGCAGTCTTATAGCTATAGAGATATCTAGATGCAGAAATTATGTGTGGCTCTTCTCTGAAGATCACTGTCAGCTATTTCCATAGGATGAGCAATAACAAAACAAAGGGACTAAATAGATTTAATTTGTTATTTAAGACAATATGAAGAATAGGTTTCAAAGTTTTAGTAATTTTCCAGTTGCCCACTATGCATCTCCATGGCTGAAAATCAATACAATTGGGAAAAGAAAATGTTGATTCTGGAGAAATAGGTAATGCCTGTCTTATCCTAGGTAATAAGATTAAGATATTACATCACTTAGATTATTCCTTCAAAAACAGGTGATGAAATTACTCATTTCTGTCAGTTTTCCCAATGGGAACTTCAATTTTGTTGAAACCCTATTTTCTGGTGGGGGGAAGAGAACATTCCATCTTAAATTTTTTTGACTAGCGCCACAAACGATGCAGACTGGCAGGAAGCATGACAAAATTCCATCTGACTGGAACTACCTAATGTGATAGAATATGAACCATTAACAAAGATGGCATAGTTAGCAAAAATAGAGGCATGACTGCCACATAAACTGATTAGTAGCCAAACACCACTATCTGGCTATAATCAATTACCTCACTTAATGCTGTTAATTAGTTCTGTGTATTACAGTAGTGTGCAGAATCCCCAGGTACAGACGCTATGGCTCTAGGTGCTGAACAAAAACAGTCCATGACCAAGTTTGATCTTGCTAAGATGAACCGTAAAGAGCTTATCATAGCATGTTGTGTTGGCCTGTTGTAGGACAACCTACCCTGTGACAAAAGGGTGGCTCTTGTTTTGGACACTTAACTGGCTATGACAACAGGGTTTTGGCAGATAGCTAGGGTTGGTCTAAATGTAAGACTAAAATAAATGCTTTTTTTTTTATTTAAGAAAATTCTCTCCAGGATTACTTGAGGATTCACTGAGGGATTTTGACTGACTTGTTCTAATTCCAACTGTAGACTTTTGGAACAGCTTTTAAACATGTCATTGAGACAGATCTGTAGCTCGTCAGTTACATCAATTAGATGTAACTCCATCAAAGTCAATGAAGCTACACCGTTTTAGCTGAGGATCTGGTACAACAGGACCAGATGAAGCAATAACTCTTATATAATTTTGTGAAGTTCTTCTCACAGTTTTTCAAGAAGTTCCCAGCCCATACCTGCACTCCTCTCTCAAAAGTGAACATTTACTTTGATGTGTCTAACCTTAAGTGTTACCATGATTCTTGGGTATTTTAGTCGTACATTAAGATGCTTTCTCTCTAATAGGACATCTGATACTATTGTCTTCATATTTGAAAAAATATCAGAAACATGTTTTATTTCAAGTACATAGTTTAGACAGCAAGCTATCATGTCTTCCAGCATCTAATTTAAATGGGAAAAAGTCCCAAAAGGTACATCATAAATTCACAGTAATTCTGGATAAAGTTTTTTCATTATCTCATTTCATACTGTAACATTAAAAATGTAAAAGCAATCAGCTTCAAATGCCCAGGGGACTATTCCAATTACTACTTTTTTTTATTTTATTTTAAAGAGAGTGTGTCACTCAAGTCTGAGTGGCACAAAGGAAATGGTTGGCTGTAGTAGAAATGCAAATAGGGTCTTTTAAAGTATGTCCTTCAAAACACAATTTCAAGTGTGATTTTTTTTTTAAATATATAAACTGATAGAAGACATTTGTGGGAATAGTCTACTGCATGTATTTTAAGACATATGGAGGCCTGATTGTCTTCCCTTGAAATCAGTGGAGAAATCTCTCATTAGCTTCACTGGTCCAGGATTAGACCTTGAGTGCACAAATGTTCTTATATTTGGAGCCAAAGCTCTGCCCACTTTCTTGATCCAATCCTATTCCCACTAAAATCAATGGTAATCAGCCCACTGAGTTCAGTAAGGGCAGGAACAGGTCTTGTTTCAGTCTTTACTCTAGAAAACTTATCAATTGACTTATTGACATCAGGTGATGAAGATTTGCTGGAGTACGATTTGCAGGATTTAGCTCTGAATGTAGTACTATTAGTGCTTTTGTCCATTCTTCTGCGAAAGTATTTACTTCTAGCTCTTCATGGGAGCTATTCATGTGTGCTCAGGGACAGAACTTAATCCTTATTTACCATTAAAGGCCTACTCCTATTGAAGTCAATGAGTCTTGCCATTGATGTCAACAGGCCCCTGAGTGTGTGAGCGCTTCTGAGCCCTGGTCCCTGTCTCCTGTATAAAGCATCTATGCAGTGTTGGTGCTATGTCAAAAATATTACTAAATTAAAATAAACTATGTTAATAGTACTGTAAGTTTCTTTTGCTTGGGTTTATTTAATCAAAGTAGAAATCACCTATGCTGGAAATAGGAAAATATGAAAGGACAACAAACAAAGTGTTTTAAAAATAAACAACCCAACCCTACTCTCCCCCTGCCTCCTCAGTAATCTGTGGACATATTTTATTCAGTACAATTATCATAAACTGACCTTTTGGTCCAGATGTTAGATGAGGCTGATCTGCACCAAACATAATTCTGGGGTAAGCATGCAAAAGTAAGTTAAAGCTTTAATTTGATGCTCCCCTGACTCTTCTGCAAGCTCAGTCCAGGGTTATGCAAGAGGAGCCTGCAAACAGCCAGTAGGATGGACTGAAACTGTAGACTGGTGTGGCTTAGGGGCATGCTGGTCAATCTGTTTTTTCCACCCATGTCCTCTTTCTCCTCCTACATTCCTAGTAGAGGTGAGGGAGTGGTATAAGAGCCTCTGTCAGTTCTAGGCCACCGAAGGATAAACCTTATCCTAAACTGGTCCTCCCTGGGCCAACTGAGCCAGCTTTAATGTTTGTTTGTTTTTTGTTTTTGTTCTGACAAAGTGGCACAAAGCAGACATACTAGACTGGAGAGTCTATCTCTACTTGTTTACATATCAGTACAGCTACTCCCATGCTAGTTGTGTCTTAATTCCCCTTACCATTACAGATACTTTTAGCGCTCTAAATTAGAATACAGGAATTAAGTTGCATTTTGAAGTTAATTTAAATTTAGACTTTTCCATTGCCAGAGCAAAGACTCGCATCATTTGAATCTAAATACATTTTCAATTTTTATTTTCATGGTGTGCAAGAATATTCCACACAAAAATAACCCTTGATCCCTTTGCTTTATTAATCCTCTTATTGGATGCAGTTATACAAATCATTTCTCAGGAGAAACAAAAGTTGCAAACACACTAAATATAAAGGTTGGTCAAAATTGAAATTTAGCTTCTATGTCACATAGTCTTGATCGGAATCTCTTCAATAAGTGGCACTTACTATCAGTTTGGAAGGCATGGCGGTAAATGACTAAAATTGATAGCACAACTATTTGGAGGCAGAATATATAGAAAGTGTCAAAATTGCTATCACAGTTTCCCAATCTGATGTTACTATTCAGGAGTGTTAGAAAAAATGAGGAGTCCCTGTGGCACCTTGGAGACTAACAATTTTTTGGGGGCATAATACATCCTGAATGGTACACCCACTTTTTTGGGTGGAAGTGAGGGCCTGTATGTGCCCTGTCAATATTAGGGACACTTTTGACAAATTTCCCAGCATTGGTTCAGCTCCATGTAGTTAGGAACAGGAGCTGCTCCTTACGGAAGTCTGTGGCCAAACTTTCACTGGTGCAGGATTGAACCAGAACCTAGATCAATCAAAGCAAAGAACTAAGTGCAAGTGCAGGCTGATATCTGGATGCAATTTATGCTGAAATACACTGAATTTCTAAACAATGGGAAACTTTTTAGTTGCCTTTATTTGTGCTCCAGCATATGCATGGTTATTTCAGTGACAGAAAAAATAGCATGTGTATATATCCTGCCACTAATCTGTGTATCTCAATGTACTTTAGAACATTAAGGGTCAGATTGAAATGTTAAGCATCCATCTATAGAAGGGCCCTAAGACTTCAGCTTTCAGACATTTCCCACCATTCCAAGTGGCGGGGCTTCCTTCATCCAGTTAAATGAACATGGGGGTTTTTACCAGATGGGATGAGGGGAGGACTCAGGACTTCAGCATGGATGGCCTAGTCTTCAGTATCTTTCACTATAGCTTTCCAGGATGTGTTCATTGATAGCTAAGTGAACGCTCTCAGAGGGAGGTAATGACCCATGCCTCCTTCAGAGTTTTGTGTGTTTGTTTTTTTTTCCCCACATGATTCTACTTGTGATAAACCCATTAGGCAACCATATATGAGGTTGATCCAAAGTCCATTGATGTCACTGGAACGACTCTCTTAATATGAGCTGATGCAATTAAAGATTGTATTAGAAAGCATGTATACAAAGGGACAATTAAAATTGTGCATATAGTCTTACCTTGCCAGTTCCTTCCTTTTGACTGCTTCACTGTATGTCAATGTTTTCTTAATGTAGCTTGTAAAACTAATCTCATTTTAAACAACCTTTTGTAAAAAATTGGAGGGCTCATTGACTTATTATCGTGTATCATTCTTAATCTTGTACATTGGAAGAAAAACATAAGCCGCAAAATATCTGCTAGTAGGGTCTATTGTTTATCCCTTACTCGGAGGTATCCAAATCTTTGCTGGAGATACTATAATATTTCTAAAGAAAATGCCTTATCCTCTGAACTAGATCGGGTTAACCCTTCTTGTACCACATTTACCTTAGCTTGTTTCTATGCTTATCTCCTTGTTGCCAACTTCCATGGCAGAGAGCACCACTTGTACTTACTTGTCTGTTCTATATCTGCAAGCTTTTCTTTCCAAACCACCTGTTCTCTCGAAGGCCTAATTTCCTCTAGCCAAGTTCACTAACTGGGTCCTCTGTGTACTGGGTAGAGCGCATGATTGAAGCTTGACCAACCTGTCAACTATTAACACAATTTGGGAGTTTTACCTGGGAAAGAACTGCAAGTTCCTAAAGACAATTCTTGCCCTGATTCACACCTCTATCAAGTCCCATTGAGTTTAATGCTGAAAATTCTGCATCATTTACAGGGAGGGCAGCTCTCATTTTCTTCAGTGGCAAATGTACTCTTTTGCTAGGGAAGAATAAACCCCTTAAGCCCTGATCCCACAAAGACTTAGGCACATGCTTAATTTCATGCACAGGAGGAGTACAACCTCGTTATGGGTTGGGCGTAACCAATGACTTTAGATCATCCTGAACTGAATAAGTGACTGAAATAACAGTAGGCTCCAACCCCAAAACTCAGACACATGCCAAAAAGGAAGGCAAATGTAAGGCTGCCCAGAAACTTGAACTACATGACCTGGATGGAGGGGGTTTGTGGTATGTGACTGAAGTGTAGGGTTGTGTTAGAGACAAGCTGGACAGGCGTAATGTGAGAGACTTAGAGGAGGCTTCTGGTACTGGCAAGACTCAGGGCTGTAAGCAAAAACTGCTTCCTCTTTAGTTCCTTCTGTATTTGGGGAAAAAAATGACTTTGTGTAGTTTTGTAAATAAACAGGACTGCATCAACAAAAATACCTGACTCTCTCTTACCAGTTTCTCCTAATTGGCACAACCCACAACACCCCAAATATAGCTAACTGCTTGGGTCAGAAAAGTGTAATGACACTATCAATCCCTCACTTTCATGTGTATTATTCACACATTAAATTTTTTAAAAATTCTTCTGAAGCCTCAGGCTAAATATTTTTCAGATGATACGCATTGGAACCTGGCTAGTGACACTGTGTGGTTACACACTGGCTCTACTAAGAAACGTGGCACGCAAACACACGATACTATTATGGACTTGTCACCACAGGGTGGTTTGGCACTTGCTGGTGTATTTTGCTACCCTTTTGTATCCTGGAGGAGGCTGTAGCTCAGTAGCAAAGGGGTGATCTCTGTGTAGGCCACCTGTAATGTGCTTTGGTGTTATGCTGGAGGAAAGGTATAGAGTAAGTACAAATTATCAGAAGTTGATGCACATAGTACTGCCTCTTTTTCTTACTCATTCCTGGTTTCATTCTTTTGTCAAGGAACAGCAGCAGAATCTTCTTTACAATCAGACCACGTGCTTGGCCAGTGAGCTCTCCCCAAAGAAACCACTCATCACTTGTTCAGTACTAGTTTTAATTAGAACTCTCATGATCCATGTCCTTGTGTGTGCTCTGTCTGATCTTCATAAGAGGTGATGATGATTTGGGCAGCACAGCTTTAATAGGACATCTTTAATGTAATTATGCAAATCACCATTCGGCTAGCTTTTCAGGATGTATCTCATCCTCCACCTGCTAAATGGCAACAGAGCAGAAAACAGCAGCAGAATAGAGTTCTTCCTGCTTTGCATCATCACACTTCAATAGCCTTTACTATGCTTTTATTATCAGGCATCAGATATACACCAACACCTGGATGAAAAAGCTTGCCATGGGCTGATAAAAGAGAATTTAATTTGATAATTTTAAAGCCCAGTGTTGAAGAAATCTCGGACTCACATTGTCCATATCTCAAAGAGATTGTCCTTGACTTACAGCCATGTGCTAATAAAGACAGAACAACAAAGTAATATCTGGCATATATTTCCAAAGAATCCTCCACAGACTTCTCCTGTAATGGTACCAGATATATTCCAAACTCTAACCCATCTGCAGTAAATTACCCATTTTCCTCACGAGCAGGCATATGCCCAGTGTCATAAGGTAACTGAACTTTTCTAGGCCCCAAGCCAGGAAAACACTTCAACTTCAGTGGGACTACATATGTGCTTAAAATCAAACACGTTTAAATGCTTTGATAGAATCCTAAATAATGGTCTCCTCTGGTACTCCAATTAGACCCTGGGTTTTTGAGCCTGCTGGCTTTCATAGCTACCTGTATGACTTCTCTTGTTTCTACACTTTTACAATAGGGCAAATTGGTAATGGCCAGGTCCACTTTTGATGCTTTTGTTATTGGCCAGCAGCCTTCTACTATTTCTATCAGTACCCTTCAGGGAAAATGATTGCCTTTTGTTAATCATGTATCTCAATGTTTGATATTATATAATCACTATAGATTAGAAACTGCCAGTTGATGATTAGGCTCCATGTGTTTTTTCATAGGAAATGTGCTTCATCATTTTAAAATAGTCCTAAATACAGCTCATTGGGAATTTTTCAACTAATACCTACCTCTTCATCAGGTCTTCAAGTCTCCCTTTGTAAAGCACAAGTATTATCCCTTGTACATATGGGGAAACTGAGTGGAGGGGTTGCCCAGCTGGTCAGTGGCTGAGCTGGGATTAGAACCCAGGTCCTCTGAGTGCCATACCAGTGCTCTATCCACTTTTCATCAAATGTTAATTCTTTGAACCAAAACTTCACAAAACTGTGTGGTTTGGGAATCAGGAGATTTGTCAAATATTTTTGTTTTGATCAGACACAATTTCATTTTGGACATTTTGGCAAAAGCAAATGATTGGATATGCAAAATGGCCTGGGGGAGGGGGAGAGAGGGGTGAAGAGGACATTTCAAAATATACAAAGTAAATATCCCTAAACTCCAAATTCTCAAGCAACATTTCTCTTTCGTTGTTTATCTGTAATGGAAATATTTTTTTTCTGGTTTATGGGTGTATGGTGGAATCAATGTTTACTGCCTTTACCAATGAAAACCCATATGTACCCACCAATATAGGATCCAGTACTATAGTGGGATCTCAGCTTAGTCTTTTTACAGTTAAGGAAGTCTCCTGGAGATTCTCTGTTACACCTATTAAAATGGCATTCCTCAAATTATAACATCAGCTTGGCCAATGACTGAACATCGCCTATGACGTTGCACTCCATATGATTTTATGCAAATATGCTAATGAATGTGCATATAATGTAACTGGAATATGCTTCATGCAATAGGTCTCTTGTAAGGCATCATTACAAAGCTTATCTATTGAGTGTGGTCATCCTATTTGTATAAATGCATCATTCTTGTATCTGAAACTAGAAATATGAAATATAACTGATGTCCTATTGTAATTATGCAAAGTGTGGGCCATTAATGATGGTTTGGAATCTTGATGGCTCCCATCAACTAGGACAAATGGCTCTATTTACTTGCAAGCCATCCTGTGAGACCCCAAGCCTTCATTCTTCCTGGCCTGACACACACAAAATGTGACCATGTCACCTGGTACTGGAATCCATCTTACACCTGGTGCTTTTCCATTTAGAAGGAGGGGTGGGGACCCAGAGAGACAAGATCCCCGCCTTGTGCCAAAGCTATATAAGGGGATGGAACAGAACAAAGGAGGTTCCAGTAATGAGAAATCGCCTAGTTACCACCTGAACTGGAGTTAACAAGAACTGTACCAGGGAAAGGATTGGGCCAAGACTAGGAAGGAGTCCAGTCTGTGAAAGAAGCTTATTGGAACATCTCTGAGGGTGAGATTTTTATCTGTAATCAGTTTCTTAATGTATTAGGCTTAGACTTGTGTGTGTTGTTTTGTTTTGCTTGGGAACTTATTTTGTTGTCTGTTACTTAATATCACTTTTTTGCTTATTAACCCAGAGTAAGTGATTAATACTTGGGGCAGCAAACAGCTGTGCATATCGCTCTCTGTGTTATAGAGGGCAGACAATTTGAGTTTATCCTGTATAAGCTTTATAAAGAGTAAAACGATTAATTTGGGGTTTGGATCCCATTGGGAGTTGGGTGTCTGGGAGTTAGAGACTGGAGCACTTGCTAAGCCGTTTTCAGTTAAGTCTGCAGCTTTGGGGACGTGGTTCAGATCCTGGGTCTGTGTTGCAGCAGATTAGCATATCTGGCTCACCAAGACAGGGTTCTGGAGGCCCAAACTGGCAGAGCAAACAGGCTCAGAGGTAGTCTCAGCACATCAGGTGACGGTTCCAAGGGGGTCTCTGTGACCGAACCCAGGACACCACCATTCACTATCTTTCACGAAGATAAAGTGCTTCATAGGGGTAGCTGACTCTCACCTTTTAATCAAATGATTAATTTGCCAGTATTTTTTCCTCTAGATCGTCTGTAGGTGAGTCAAAGCTGCACATGTTAGCATCTAGAAGAGCTTTGGCTTATCTTAACATAACCAAAGAAAGTCTCCTAATCACTTCATTTTATATGCAGACGACAACCACTAGGGACACAGTTTCTTCAGACATTACGTAGATATGCTAGGGCTAGCCTACATTTCTACTCAGTCTGGAGCTGAACTCTGGATTGTCAGACTTTTATAACAGTGAAGACTTTATGGATCAATGTTGTGTTGCATAAGTATTGACTGATTATGCTATAGGAAGAACACCACATTGTTAGGATAATGCAACTAATCTAACTGAAGTATAGTAACACTAGTCCCAGTCTAACTTTTTTTTTCAGGTTCTTGAGTTATTTACACTTCTTGCAGACATGAATGGCTGTGCAGTAACATGAAAACATTGTGCACCAGGAATCATTCATTATCATGCAAATATCCAAAATATTACAAGGTTTAAGGAAACTAACAGTACATTTGTGATGATAGCATTCCCATGCCTATAATTAGTGAAAGTGAAATGAGACTTGAATATTTTTTAAAAAAATCTTCAATTAGAGACAAGATAGAAAGATTTGGGAAAAATGTGAAGGCCTAATACTGGGGTAACTATGATGCTGCTCAACCACTGCCCTATATGCATGTTCCCTGTCATAATGTTAGAAACATTGAACCAACTGTTTAGTTACACCAATTCAGTCGTCTTGAAGTCAGTGAATTTGTATGGGTATAAGTGCAGAATGTAGACCATTTAATTGCCTCTGTCTTCACAGATAAGGTCAGCTCCCAGACTGCTGCACTGGGCAACACAGTATAGGGAGGAGATGAGCAGCCTTCAGTGGTGAAAGAATAGGTTAAGGACTATTTAGAAAAGCTGGACATGCACAAGTCCATGGGTCCAGATCTAATTAGGGTGACCAGATGTCCTGTTTTTATAGGGACAGTCCTGTTTTTTGGGACTTTTTCTTACATAGGAGCCTATTTTTCCCCCCCCACACACACCCCCTGTCCCGTTTTTTCACAGTTGCTATCTGGTCACCCTAGATCTAATGCATCCAAGGGTGCTGAGGGAGTTGGCTGATGCGATTGCAGAGCCATTGCCCATTATCCCTGAAAATTCATGGCGATTGGGGGAGGTCCCGGACGATTGGAAAAAGGCAAATATAGTACTCATATTTAAAAAAGGGAAGAAAGAGAACTTGGGGAATGACAAACTGGTCAGACTCACTTCAGGACCCAGCAAAATCATGGAGCAGGTCCTCAAGGAATCCATTTTGAAGCACTTGGAGAAGAGGAAGGTGATCAGGAACAGTCAACATGTATTCATCAAGGGCTAGTCATGCCGGACCAACCTGATTGCCTTCTATGATGAGATAACTGGCACTGTGGATATGAGGAAAGTGGTGGATGTGATATATCTTGACTTTAGCAAAGCTTTTGATACCGTCTCCCACAGTATTCCTGCCAGCAAGTTAAAAAAGTATGGATTGGATGAATGGACCATAAGGTGGATAGAAAGCTGGCTATTTCATCGGGCTCAACGGGTAGTGATCAACTGCTCAATGTCTAGTTGGCAGACGGTATCAAGCAGAGTGCTCTAGGGATCAGTTTTGTTCAACATCTTTATTAATGATCTGGATGATGGGATGAATTGCACCCTCAGCAAGTTCTCAGGTGATACGAAGATGGGGTGAGAGGTAGATATTCTGGAGGGTAGGGATAGGGTCCAGAGTGACCTAGACAAATTGGAGGACTGGGCCAAAAGAAATCTGATGAGGTTCAACAAGGACAAGTGCAGAGTCCTGCATTTAGGAAGGAAGAATCCCATGCACTGCTACAGGCTGGGGACCAACTAAGCAGCAGTTCTGCAGAAAAGGACCTGGGGATTACAGTGGATGAAAAATGGGATATGAATCAGCAGTGTGCCCTTCTTGCCAAGAAGGCTAACATTATATTGGGCTGTTTTAGTAGGACCATAGCCAGCGGATCGAGGGAAGTGACTATTCCCCTCTACTTGGCACTGGACTATTGCATCCAGTTTTGGTCCCCACACTGTAGAAGGGATGTGGACAAATTGGAGAGAGTCCAGCGAAGGGCAACGAAAATGATTAGGGGGCTGGGGTACATGACTTACGAGGAGAGGCTGAGGGAACTGGGGTTATTTAGTTTACAGAAGAGAAGAGTGAGGGGGGATTTGATAGCAGCCTTCAACTACCTGAAGGGGGGTTCCATTGAGGATGGCTTTCAGCTGTTCTCAGTGGTGGCAGATGACTGAACAAGGAGCAATGGTCTCAACTTGCAGTGGGGAAGGTCTAGGTTAGATATTAGGAAACACTATTTCACTAGGGGGGTGGTGAAGCACTGGAATGGGTTATCTAGGGAGTTGGTGGACTCTCAATCCTTAGAGGTTTTTAAGGCCCATCTTGAGACACCCCTTGAGCAGGGGGTTGGACTAGATGACTTCCTGAGCTCTCTTCCAACCCTAATCTTCTATTTTTCTAATTAGCTAGTGTCAAGGTTCCTTCCCCACTCTGAACTCTAGGGTACAGATGTGGGGACCTGCATGAAAGACCCCCTGAGCTTATTCTTACCAGCTTAGGTTAAAAACTTCCTCAAGGTACAAATTTTGCCTTGTCCTTGAACCCTATGCTCCCACCACCAAGCGTGTTAAACAAAGAACAGGGAAAGAGCCCCCTTGGAGACATCTTCCCCCCAAAAAATATCCCCCCAAGCCCTATACCCCCTTTCCTGGGGAAGGCTTGATAAAAATCCTCACCAATTTGCATAGGTGAACACAGACCCAAACCCTTGGATCTTGAGAACAATGAAAAAGCAATCAGGTTCTTAAAAGAAGAATTTTAATAGAAGAAAAAGTAAAAGAATCACCTCTGTAAAATCAGGATGGTAAATACAGGGTAATCAGATTCAAAACATAGAGAATCCCACTAGGCAAAACCTTAAGTTACAAAAAGACACAAAAACAGAAATATACATTCCATTCAGCACAGCTATTTTACCAGCCATTAAACAGAAGAAAATTGAACGCATTTCTAGCTAGATTGCTTACTAACTTTTACAGGAGTTCTGAAGAGCATTCCTGATCTGTTCCCGGCATCACACACACAGACAGACCCTTTGTTCCCCCCGCCCCCATCCAGTTTTGAAAGTATCTTGTCTCCTCATTGGTCATTTTGGTCAGGTGCCAGCGAGGTTCTCTTAGCTTCTTAACCCTTTACAGGTGAAAGGGTTTTGCCTCTGGCCAGGAGGGATTTTATAGTTCTGTGTACAGAAAGGTGGTTACCCTTCCCTTTATATTTATGACAGCTAGTATTTTAATATTACCAAAAACGAAAGAGAAGCAGCAAAACTTGGAGATTGTGGTGGGGAACAGGAGACTTGCCACCTACCAAACTCCATGGAAAAGCAAACATGAGATTACATTTTAAATTCTTCAATTATTTACTAAGATGGTATTGCATTTTAAAAAAATGCAGATATGTTCTAGTGGTAGCTCTTACCAAAAATAGTTGAATTAGAAATCAGCTTAAATCAGATGAAAAGGGGGTGAGGTGGGGCAGGGCAGAGAATGGATGTCGCAGGAGACATAAATTTAGCAAAATTCTTCTCATGAAATTGAAATGGTTAGCTCCTATGCGTCCTATTTGGCCTCTCTTCCATCTTTCAAAGCAAAAGTAACTAGGTGAGCATGCAGCAGTGCTCTCTTCTGACTACACACTACTGTAATAATATTTGTACAAAATATGCCTTGTAAGGTGTTAATGAAAAGCTCATGACTCACTGGTTATTAATATTGCACAATGTAGGTGCAAACAACTGATGCAAAGTTATGGACATAAACTAAAATTAGAATTCTTAAACTGTTTGCCATCCAAGCAGGAATAACCTCACCCAGACAAATGTAGCTTTTCCACAAGGGAGTTACTAAAAAAGTACTTCTGAAAGACAATGAGAATGTATTTATATATTACATAAACAGATCCATCAAACTAAGAAGGTCTGAAGGAAAACCTCACACTATCATGGTGCAGGAGAATATTGACAATAACATGTTCAATGTTCGTTTAGTTACACTGGAGAGGGCAGGAATTAAATAACTAGCATTTTAGCAGACACCACTCCAGCAGTGGGGGAAGCAGCAGGGAGCTTCCTTCAAGAACCTCATGTTTTCCACAGCTGGAAATAGTTTTATCTGGGGGTCTCCTTGTGAAGAATCCATTTCAATGATTCATTGGACAATTACGGTTTCTTGGCCCCACTCTTATCAACCATTTGACACTGGGGGATAGTTCCCACATCTTGTTAGGAACGTGTGGTAGGGATTTTACCTTGAACCAAGTCTAGCTTGTTTATTTTAGTTACTAGAAAGCATGTTTTTTATTTTTCCAGAAACCATTTGACTTTAATCCTTACACTTGTACTTACTTAAAATCTATGTAATTAAATACACTGGTTTTATTTTTAATCTAAAGCAATCCAGTTCTTCATTTGAACTTAACTGTTTAATAACTCCAATTAAAGTAAGGAACTGTTGAATAACTGCTCCTTAAAGAAGCAACAAACATTAACATCCCTCTGATTGTTCCACACAGGACTGGAGACTTCAGAACCCACATTTTGGGGGAAATATGGGGGTGGGTAGAGTGTGGTGTCACCTTACCAGTTGTTAACCAAGGGTGGTGGAGCTAGTTTGGAAGTCTGTAGTATTGCAGGCAGGCTCCAGGATCCAAAGCATTGGACCTGGGCTTTCCAATATATATAGACAGAGCACGCTTGTTGCTGACTGTGGGTATCCCAGTCAGCAAGCTACAGAAGCAATGCATTGTGAGGCACTCGGGGTTACAGGGTAAGAGGTGATAACTCTTCATAGGTCTGTATTGCACCTCAAAATATGACCACCATTAATGCAATTCTGAAATGATCTAATTTCATAGTAATTACTGTTGTGTATAGGTGATCAAAAGTGAACTCTACTTTTTTTTTTGTCTGAATCTTTCTCCGTGTCATTCACTGACATGCTCATGGGGGAGGGACATTGATCTTTTCACTTAAAGATAGGGCATTCTGCTTTTTTTGTTCATGTGTGACGGGTGTAGAGTTAAGAGAGCTCGGTTACCCATGTTCTTTGAAATGCAGAGAATGTTCAGAGATTTATGGGGGTAGCATCTTGTCACTGGTGTTTAGCTGAGGGTTATTATTTATCTGTCAGTCAACATGAGATGAGTGTGTCTTGGCAACCACAGCGTGAGCTAATGCAATTTTAATTTAACACAGAAGAACTCGCTGCCACCCAGTTTTTTTCAGAAATTGTGACAGCTTGCATTTTTGGAGACTGGAATCTTGCTGGCTTCTTTCAGAGTAGCAGTCGTGTTAGTCTGTATCCGCAAAAAGAAAAAGGAGTACTTGTGGCACCATATGCTCAAATAAATTTGTTAGTCTCCAAGGCTGCCACAGGTACTCCTTTTCTTTTTGCTGGCTTCTCTGTATCTGTCACAAAAATGGCAAAGATCCAGATCAGAACAGATTAATTTAAACATAACAGATCACCATCTGAGATGTTTCCTTTCACCTATCAAGATTGCTCAATCTAGTCAGTGGCTGTGAGGTTGCCAGCCTGTCACAATTCTAAGAAAATGCCAGATTACAATAGGAGTGTGAAGTGCTTTTCTGTCATCAGATGTGTGCACCTTATGGGTCCTCCCATAGTCGGAAAATTAATTTTTCCTTATAAAAAAATCTTTCAGCATTCTCACAAAAACCCCTTTTCCAGTCTTTATTTTATTTATTTATTTTTGTATGACTGAAAATTAGTCATTACAAACAAAAGTGTGAATTTTTTAAATCAATCATTGCATTGAAGTCAATAGAAGTTAAGGACACCTTGCAGGATCAAACACCTCACAGGACCAGCACTAACTTAGTGCCAGAATTAACCCTTTTTGATTCCATGAGCATGCAGATTCCAGACTAGTTGTGTTAATTTCTATATGCCAGGATTGTTTTTTTTAATTTCTTTTCTCAAGGACAACATTGTTGTGTGTGGATTTTTTGTTTTTTTTAGCAACAGGCTTGTTTTTTTCTTCTTCTTTCTTCCTCTGACAAGGTAGGACAACTCCGCACACAACAATCAGAAAGATCAGCTGCAAGTATCCAGGCTGTCTTAATCCCCCCCCCCCATCATTCGCTTCTCTTTCATATTTTCTGTAGAATGTTTTTTTTTTTTCAGTCAAGAGTAGCAGATAAATAAGGCAGCTCCATATGGCAAGACTTAAGTGTTTGAACTCCCTTTGCTTTTAACCAGTGGTGAGCTGGAGCTGGTTCGCTAGAACCGGTTGTTCAATTTAGAAGCCCTTTTAGAACCGGTTGTTCCGTGAGGGACAACCGGTTCTAAGTGGGCTTCTAAATTTAACTGGCCAAAAGTGGCGCTTTAGGCGCCGATTCCATGGGTGCTCCAGCCCTGGAGCACCCAAGGGGAAAATTTGGTGGGTGCAGAGCACCCACTGGCAGCTCCCCAGCCCAGCTCACCTCACCTCCGCTCCGCCGCCTCCCCCTCCCCTGAACACGCCACCCCACTCTGCTTCTCTGCCCCCCCAGGCTTCCTGCAAATCAGCTGTTCGCACGGGAAACTGGGGCAGGCTGAGAAGCAAGCTGCGGCTTCCCGCTCAGGCTCAGGGAGGCAGAGCGGAGGTGAGCTGGGGCGGGGGGGCGCATGAAAAGGGCTGCCCACGCCGCAGGAGGTAACCCGGAGGGGGTGCGCAAGGGAACCGCTCCCCGCCCCAGCTCACCTGCGCCACCCTCGGCCTGAGCGGGAAGCCGTGACCTGCTTCTCAGCCCTCCCAGGCCTCCTGCCGAACAGCTGATTCGTGGGAAGCCGGCGGGAGGGGGGGCGCGGAGAAGCAGAGTGGGGCGGTGTATTCAGGGGAGGAGGCGGAGCGGAGGTGAGGTGAGCTGGGGCCAGGCGGGGAGCTGCCGGTGGGTTTTTTCCCCGTACGTGCTCCAGCCCCGGAGCACCCAGGGAGCCGGCGCCTAAGGCGCCACTTTTGATCAGTGGGGGGGAGCGGCTGCTTCCCTGCTCCCCCGCTAGCTATGCTCCCCCACCCCTAGGAGCCAGAGGGACCTGCCGGATCCTTCCTGGGAGCTGCCGCAGGTAAGCACCTCTGGGACTCCCCACCTTGCCCCCCGGCAGGTGCCTCTGGCTCTTAGGGGTGGGTTGGGCACCCACTACGGTGGCCCACGAGACCCTCCTGCCCAGTTCTGGGGGCAGTCAGGGGAGGGGGGTGGATGGGGCAGGGGTCCTGTGGGGGGACCTCAAGGAACTTGGGGGGTTGGATGGGGCAGGAGTCCCATGGGGCGGGGGTAGGCAATGACCTCCTCGTGGGGTGAGGAGGGAACCCGTTGTTAAGATTTTGGCAGCTCATCACTGCTTTTAACTATAGCTGGCATCTCACTAGCTGAAACTAATCAGTGACACTTTATTTCTGCAAATCTGAAAACATTAAGCAAAATAAGAAATTCTGAAAGTTACAACATTCAATAACTTATTCATGTATTTTTTATCTGTTTAATATTCAGAAACAATGCAGTGAACAAGTGCACTGTGAGCATAATTCATTGATATCGGACTGAGAGGAAAGCACCATTCTCACCTCATTGACTTTAATGGGTATTGGATCAAGTACATAAGCCCTGATTGAACAAAGCACTTAGCCTACGCTTACCTTTCAGCTTGTGAGCAGTCCGATATTTTAAAAACACACCTATTTTCTCTGTTATCTTCAAGCAGCAAACAAAACATTCAATGAGCCTATATGCATGCTCTAAGCTAAGCACATATTTAAGTGCTTTCCTGGATCATGGCCCCAGAGAAGAGCCTGAATTCAGGTTTTGAGCTTGGTGGGGTTTTTTTGTTCCCAGATTTGGGTATACTGAAGAGGAAGGCCTAAAAGGTAGGGAGTACCTTAATCACTTTTGAGATACACCTCTCTTCAAACCTGATAGTCCAGTAAGTCTACATGGAACTTAACATCAGTGATAAATAAAAACAAGCAGCCATTTTGAGCATGGAATGTTCAGAAGATGTCAGGTCTAGTCTTCCACAGTGAGTAAGGTCAAGTGGCATGCAGTCTTTAGAGAAGTAACTAAGAAGGAAAATATAGCTTCCCAGTGAAACTCCCTAACCTACGAGCACTCTTGAGTTACACAATTAGCAGAAACAACTTCTAAGAACTGTTTTGGAAACTCTCCAATAAGGACAAAACAGATTCCAGGATTTTAGACTTCTTGCAAAAAGAACGCAAAGAAAAGCAAGACAATCCAGTGAACAATTGCCTTAAAGAGGTGATTTTTGAACTGGTCAGTCTTTCGGTATAAAACCATTTTTCATCAAGCAATTATGGGGGCACAGAATCAAATTGCTTACATTCTAGGTCTTAGCTTTCACCATTTAATGACTTTAACACCCAAAATAAAGGTTTAAAGCTCTGGCTAAACTGAAATCTGTAACACAACTTTACTGTAGAGTCTCTACCACTCCATAAGAGTAACAGTATACCTAGCCTTATTACATTGAAAGGCAATATAACATGGAGGTAACTTAGCTGTGTATTCCATCATAGATTTGTCTCTATGTTTAATTCATGTACTTTAACCTCGTGAATAAAGTCTTCCTCAACCATGAATTCACAAAAGTTGGAGTACTATTTAATTTTTTTTAAAGTTCTAAGCTCTAGAGCATCATTCTTTAATTAAAGTGACTGACTTCTGCTGTCTAAACCATTCTTCAGACTTTTAAAAATCAGACATATCTGACTTCATTGCATGTTTGATCTTCAGTTGTTGTGCCACGGCTACTCTGGCCTCATTTATTGCACCATTTTTCTTCCAAAAAGGTAGGACCTTTTTTCGGGGTCCATGCTATATTTCATAGATCTGTCTAAACCTTAGATTTTACTTTAACAGGGTATGTATCTATATTATTAGTTCCTTTCCCTTCCCTCATTCATGTCCTCACACTTTTGCACAGGAATGGCCGTCTTTTCATCTGACCTGGCCTTTGTAGTATGTTTTAATCTTCTTGTATGCATCAAAGTCAACATCTGGAATGTTCAGCCATCAAACTGGTGTATCATTGAGGGTTGGAAGGTGTACTGCAACACCTTGTTGTTTTCTAATTAGACTCCACCACGTGTTTTGCCATTTGCATCACTTTCTCACAGTCACACTGAAGATAGGGCTAAGCAAACTTCTGCATTGTGGCAGCCACTCTGGCCATTCCAATCAGCAGCCTGTTAAGCCTAGTTCAGGATCTGCATCCCAGACTGCCAACAGATGGATGTAAGTTAGGCATGCTGACAAATTTCAGAAGCCCTGTCTCTCTATCCCAGAGTTGTTGCCACTCTGCAAGGATATAGCTATCAGCCCTGATGTGTGGTGGTTCAGCCAAGACTGGCAGTGGGCTGGCAGCACTGCACATGAGAGCATGCACGGTGGCTACAAAAGGATATTGCAAAGTAAATAGTGGCAAATCAGCAGGAACTACTGGGGTAAGTGTGTTCCTGAAGCAGGCAAATCTTATAGGAAGTATGCGCTTATTTACACCCATTAGAACCACTGTTCTTATACTTATAAGAAGCACACAGGATCTTTATAGGGAAGAAGGCAGCATGCCACATTTATTGAGAATACAACAGTTAGCATATGCCTTTCAATCTCTCTCTCTCTCTCTCCTGCCAGTTGATGTTTATAGTTACCAGTCCAGAGTCCGGATCAATCTAGTGGCCAGCCAGATTGGTCGCAGAGAGGAGCAGGGCTCTGTCAGTCACCATCTGATGCCCCTGGAGTGTGGCAAGACTAACCCAAAGTCCCATGGCCAAGCACCCTGTTCTTAGTCTTTTTACTCTGTTGAAGTCTATGGATTTTGCTGTGTCAGTTTGTGACTGGTTACTTCTTAATTGGTAAAAAGAACAGGAGTACTTGTGGCACCTTAGAGACTAACACATTTATTAGAGCATAAACTTTCATGGGCTACAGCCCACTTCATCGGATCCATTAATTGGTGCATCTTTTGATGTAAAAATTCCAGTACACCTCCGAGAGGGTCATCCTGTCCTGGTTCCGATTTAATTAATTGTCCTGTCATTAGGGGTGCTAGCCTTCACCTCAGGGTCGTCAATTTGTCCTTCCTTCATTATGGATGCGTGTTGATGATTCTCTGGTGTCGTTAAGTCTCTTTACTCCTCCTTCCTTGACCATCTGGCCTTCACACCTTATCTTTTCCTGATGCATACATTCCTCATTCACACAAACAATCTTTTTTACAGAGACCTTTGAGAATACAAACAGTGTCAGTATCTCCTTCACATAGACACAATACAAGATCCTATCTTTTACTTACTAAACCTTAAAACAAAGAAATGTATATTTAACTAGAGTGCCTAATTTGTAATACATATAGGAAACCATAGTAGACATTATAACTTACCCTAAAACAAAAGGGTGACCATAATTAGTCATAAGGATTGTTCTGGTCTGTCCCTGCCTTATCAGTACAGACACTGGCAGTCCGTACGATGCATTTCTACCAATGTCCCAGAGGGTCATTCCTTTCTGCTATTCAAAAAGGGTGGCTGGTAAAATGAAATCAAGACCTACATTAGTACCTCTATTCTTATAGTACAGTTATAAAATCCTGCTCCTACATTGTGAGCCTTGTGTGCAGCAGGTTACTTTCATTGATCATAGCCCTCCTCTCAACTCTATGGCTAATGGCATCTTGTCAAAATTTTGAAGGAGGTATAAGAGCCAACACCAATTAAATTAGATGTTCATATGTGGCTAAGAACAATAATACTGTGGTTGTGTTCACGATGTGCATGCTGACTTCTACCCCAAACTGCTACACAATGTTACACTGGAGCAAATACTTTGCCTCTGCTTCCCTGGAAGTTCCTGCTAGCTTCCAGAACAAGGCAGTGTGGGAGATAATCTGTTTGTTTAAGCATTCTAGACGGGACCAGTATGTTAGACTGCAGTCCAGTTTGACTCCTAAGTAAGGGACAACTGGCTGGAAAGGGAGTGGGCAATCCTCAACAGGGACTGTAAGGGTTGATTGGCCAGGTGATCAGATGAAAGATTGTGACCATCATCTTAGATTTCAGAGTAACAGCCGTGTTAGTCTGTATTTGTAAAAAGAAAAGGAGTACTTGTGGCACCTTAGAGACTAACCAGTTTATTTGAGCATGAGCTTTCATGAGCTACAGCTCACTTCATCGGATGCATAGCTATCCGATGCATATGCATATGCATAGCATATATATATATATATATATATATATGCATATATGCTATGCATATGCATAGCATCCGATGAAGTGAGCTGTAGCTCACGAAAGCTCATGCTCAAATAAACTGGTTAGTCTCTAAGGTGCCACAAGTACTCATCATCTTAGACTCATTTAATGTAAGTATCCACTGAGTCAGATAAGTGGCCAGAGTATTCATGTCCTGACTGACACACTATATAATACAGAGCACCATTCACATCAACAGATGTCATCCATATATACATACTTATCAGTCTCCGTGTTGATCTTAAATATATATTTTGCAAAGGAAAGGAGCTAGATTGGATCCTTGCAGGAGTCAATTATGGAGATGCCTAAGCCAGCTAGCTGACTTTGTCTCTCCTGCTTGAGACAAAGCTCCAATTAGTTATAATTGGGGCCCTACCAAATTCAGAGCCATGAAAAACGAGTCATGGACCATGAAATCTGGTCTTGTGTTTTTGTACCCTATACTATACAGATTTCATGGGGGAGACCAGCATTTCTCAAATTGGGGGTCCTGACCCAAAAGGTATTTGCGGGGATGTGTGTCGCAGTATTGCCACCCTTACTTCTGCACTGACTTCAGAGCTGGGTGGCCAGAGAGTGGTGGTGTTAGCCGGGTGCCCAACTCTGAAGGCAGCGCCACCACCAGCCGCAGCGCAGCTCCTTTTTGGGTCAGGACCCCTACAACTACAACTCCGTAAAATCTCAGATTGAAATAGCTGAAATCATGACATTTACGATTTTTAAAATCCTAAAACCGTAAAATTGACCAAAATGGACTGTGAATTTGGTAGGGCCCTAGTTATAATTTCCATGATAAACTGCATCATGATCTTACAGGGAATAGTGTTCAGCAACTTGGCAGAGGCAGCTCCACATGCCAGACAGTATTGTCTGCAGCTGACAGAACCACCAGAATGGCACCAGTTTCTCAAAGGCATCTTCAATGTCTTATGCTTAGATGAATGATTTGATCTTGGGTGCACGGTTCTCAACTGAAGCCAGCCTTAACACAGGACAGTTTTGGTTCAATAGCCTTGTTGATGTGCAGCAGAATCAGTCTCTCCATAAGCTTGTCCACAGATCTTGGGGATCTTCCAGAAGTATTCCTGGTTTTGGAATGGCTGAGCTTTGCCCTGCACCAGTTTTTTGGGATACAGTTGATGTCCCAAAAGCTGGCTGCTTTGGTTTTAGGTGAAATAGGAGTTCCCTCTGGATATAATCCAGGCCTCAAGAGCCTTTTCTGTTTTTCATAAGCTTTGTGGCTTGGTCCAGCTCTCTGAGAAAGGACCCATCAAGTCTGAATCCACACTAGGGTCTGTCACCTCTCTAACTTCAATTTTGACTGCAGGGCTGAAAGACTTATCCAAGTTCTGTGCATGGCCATTAGCCTCGAAGTAGGATGAGAGAGCAGTTGCGGTGACTGAAAATCATTTTTGCTGAGGCTGGAAACTCCAGAATTTTTTTTACTTATTCTGGCAGACCATGGAAAGTCCATCTTTGTGACTGTCTCCAGCAATTGTGCCTGGCTTGATCCAGCAGTTGAATGAGGTCCTTGCTCTTATTAATGGTGGTCTGTTCATTATCAGCAGATTTGAATTCCTAGTAGAGTTTAATTGCCTGTGACTACTACCCAGGGATATGTTGTCGGCGTTAGCCTCTGGAGATCAATTTATTCGAAGCTGCCTGAACTAATTAATGTAATGTTTGGTTGGAGGAGTTTACATTGCCTGGACATGTCAAGTTCTAGCTTGCTGACAGATGTCTGTCTTCTGCATACCCCTCATATCAAGCTTTCCAAAAATTCCATTTGGCCTTCTGCAAACTTTCCACCATGGGCCTGTCCATATCAAACAGACAACCAATGCCGAGACTTCAGGAAAGCTTCAAGCTCCTGCTACTCTGACAACTGACAGCAGTTGCTTGCAAAATGAAAAGGCTATGTTGGGTGAAAAACCAATTGTCCATCTGCTACTGTGAGCTTGGCGTTTGTTTTGCGTCCTAGAGTTGTATGTTAGCAACTGATGCCCATTCCATTAACCTCTCCATCTGCATTGTTGTCAATACAGCTTGACTTTTCAAGAATTAAAGTTGCCACCATAGAGTCGGTAAAGTTAACTGATGGGGGCTTGTAGATATTAATCAGCACAAGCTCTTATCTCTGCCTGCCATTATATGTCATTTAGACCAGATATGGATTTAGTGACAGTCCTTCTGTAATGTAAAAGGCTATTCCATACTGCATGTGATAGGGATGAGCCATGGCAGCATAGCATGGAACGGTAAGCTGCATGTCAGTGATAGAGTATATCTCCTGAAGGAAGATTGTGTGTGCTTTGAGGTTTGTAAGGAAGTGTGACGTTTAATGACATCTGTTCATTAGCACATTTATAAAGTCTTATTTCTGAGCCCATCTCTCTCCCCAGGATGCTCTGACATGCATGTGATCAGGGTAGGTGTTGCTGCTAGTTCCCCCTGGTTATAACAGAGGGAATGGCTGGCAGGGCATTCTCTGTAAGTATCCCAGGAATCTGGAACATCTTACTACCATGGTCCAAATTTTGTCAACTTTCAGGGTATCTTGCAAGGCCCATTTGTTTCATCCAGTCTCTAAGAGCAGTAAGGTGACAGAAGCATAGGATAATATTTTGAGGTGTTCATATTTGACTGTGAGCTGATGGAATGGTATCTTTCATTTTTTGGTTGAAAAATGCCAATTCACTGAAAGCAAAATGTTTCATGGAAACAGGACAATTTCAATGCGGGGTGGGGTGGAGGAATCCAACACAAAATAATCTGATAATTTGAAAATTTCCTCTGACTAGCTTAATTAAACACCTGTACAGTAAGGTTATCTATACTCACTGTGTCGAACACCTTGCCTTAAAGGTTCGGGGGATCAAATAATCATTGTGACCTACAGAACCACCAGCACATCTCCTAAATTCTGAATATAAATAAGCAAGTTCACAAAGAGAGTCAGGATTTGTTCAGACCGCAGCATAGGAAGTCTTGTATGGAAAGTAATTCTGGCAAAACACACTATCAACCCCCCAAAAAGCACAGCAGCGCTCTAGAAGTTGTCTTGTGGTAACAACCTTAATGTTCACTATTTCAGTCCCATAACAAACTTATGGCATCTTAACCAATAAAAATAATAAACAAACAACCTTTTGGTAACAAATGCCATCCACATAACAAAAGGCCTGTAAGTGCCTCAGTTTTTTTTAGGCCATTTCACCCATTCACTTCCTATACTTGGGCATGTGTGTGTTGGGGGGGGGGCGGGGAGGGGAAGGAATCATGAAATACTATATGCAAAGATCATAAGATCTGATCTAACAATAAATAGGTCTTACTAATCATCCTTTGCTACTTTCAGTTCAAAGTAAGTCAGTGTCAAGCTGTCTGGAATGACTCACGAATGCAGGTGCCAACCTCAGGGCAGACTGTTACAAACCAGGGCACAAACTCCAAACTGATGTTGGTTCTATAATTAGAATTCACCAACCATGTAACAAGTATGAGCTCCTCAAACACTAACATCCTTAACGTGGAGTCACAGACTGTCCCCTTGGGCACTCCAGTTGATCTTGCCACTCAGGCAAATTTGCCTTTGTGATAGATGGTCTCTTACACCAAAAATCACAATAATATTCAGGTTATTTCCAGTCCCAAAGGACCACTCACTTATCCCAGGTCAACTGCACCTTAGGTCCTACACCAAAGACCATGTTTGAGTCAAACCTATAATCAACTAAAGATTTATTAACAATGTTATTTACAAGGTTAAAACAAGTAAACATACACATAAACAAGTTAGTCTTAGATTCCAAAAGGTAATAGAAGCTCCTATATTATTCAAACTCTATATGTCCTCTAGGGCAACCCAGGCTAAGCAGTTGGGGATCCCAACTTATGCTTAAAAATCCTGCCCTCCCAAAGTCCATTTTGCATAGAGATCTAGTTTCTTCCTCTTGGGGATTTTTTATTTCCTTCTCCCAAAGTTCAAGCTGTGAATAAACTAACATTTTTGCATGTCCCCTCTTCATGGGTCCAGGGAAAATAATCAACAAATTCTTCTGTCGACTGATGTTCCACAGTGGTTTGTCTTCTGTTCATACGTCATCTTTTGTTGGGCAGGAGATAACACCTCCTGTGGTAAACAAGTATTTCACACTTGGTAATACTTTTTTCTTTTGACTGTGGGAGAAGATGGCTTCCAAGTTCACAGAAAACATTACTGGAATGACAGAGCAAACACTTAAATATTTACTTTTATAATACAGGATACAGATATTAAGTGAGATTAATGCATGCAGCAACTCACAAGTGTTTTATAAAGTTCAAATACTAAAACCATCTCTAAGTCTAATACATATTTTACCAACACTAACACACAGATGAGTCAGACTGGTTTCCAGCTATGCATTTGTCAGTATTCACTGAGGCCTAGGGCCCTTGGAATGAGCTGGCACCTGGTCTGCCAGCATCAGTCATTATAGTAGTTTAATTTATCCTCCTTTTCTAACTGCTGCTTGGTATCTATGGTTTATCTCGGTCTATAGTTTACCATGTGTCCATCTACCTCCTCCAGATGCATTTATTAAAGCTTGCACAGACTTAGAGGTGCTTTAATTCACTACTTTTTCATTTTCCTCTTTTCAGTGTAGCTCCCCTTTCAAAGTTTTAAAAGTAAACTTTTCAGACTTTAAATTATATACCAAACTATGCTTGCATATAGACTATTGTTATGAGGTCTAGATTCTGTAGTACTAACATGTTGGCCAAGATTCAGCACCCTACTCAAACTTCATTGGAGGCAGAAGCTGCAGGGAGCCCTGAACCTTTGCCACTCAGCCTGTGGCATAAATCACAGCTGCCAAGAAGCTGCTGTGTCCTGCCTCACTCCCCCCCCGACACTGTCACTCCTAAATTGGAGAAGAGGGTGCAGCTAACACACAAGATGTCTATACCACTTCCACCAGCTTTCCTTTAGCTAAGAGTGCAGCTGCATAATAGGGATTTTCCATTGAGCAGCAGTGATTGTTTCAGTGGGCACTTTACATGGGTGAAGACAAACACATGTTTGTGGGATTGAGGACCTGCTGTCATTATGGGACCTAAAAACTTAATTTTAAGCTCAATTGTAGAAATTGTGTAAAAGTTCATAAAATGTCACAAACCTACAACAAATGTTAATAGAAAAGTACAAAAGGGAGACAAACTAAATTAGTCTAAGCAAGCCTATTAATATAATTTAAGTACTAACATTAAACTAATGCTTAGTAAAAACACATAGAATGGAAATCTAGTAAACTAAAATTGGTGTCAAATATTAACCCTAACTGACCTACAGAATGATGGGATCGATTATTCCACCACCACTCCCTTTTTATGTCCTTAAAGGGAGATAGTTTTGGAGGGGGGTGAGAACAGGAAGGAAGAACTGATGGAGGCTACTAGAGTGAGCTTCACCATAGTGGCTGACACCTTAGGCCTTCATACTCCCTAATCCTCAAATCTGGTTGGACCAGAGAAAGGGACCCAATTAACACTGACAACTCCACTGGCTCCAGTTGAATCCCAAATACCACCTGAAATGAAACTGGATCAGTCTTTAACAGCTCCAGCTCCTCTCAACGTTTTTTTAACCAGAAGGACATTTATTACCATCATTAGTATCATTTAAGAGGCTCATACAAGGTTTTTTCCCCTACTGAAATGCTTTCCAGATACAGGGGAGGGAGAATAAAAGTATTACTTAATACTTTACATTTCAACCATTTTTCCTTTTTTGTATTGTTCATAAGAAGTTAAAGAAGGTCATACTACCTAGGCTAAATACCAAATCTTATTAAACATTAAACAAGATGTTGTATTAATGACTTTGGCCCATTTATTCAGTCTAAATTAATATAACATTTTTTTTAGCAGCCCAACATAGTGCCCAATGTGTAATATATACTCAGAAGCTGGCACCTTAGCAAACAGGCAATTGTTTTCAAAGTTAGCAGCTTGTTTTAAAATTCTTTACTATATTAAACTATTTAAAATAAGCATGCAAAGCAAATATTTTTCCTATTTAAAAAAAAACAACCTGAAACTGGTTGAGTGATTATGCAAAAGAAAATTAATTAGACCCTCTCAGAGTCTCTCTCCTTTTGAAATTAAAATATCAGTCACTTATTTGTTAACTTTTCTTTGATGAAAAGGAAAGTGTTCATTTTACTCTGTTTTGATATGTGAAGGGCATTCATTTTATCCTGTTTTTGACAGATAAGGTGGAAGAGAGACAGGATAGAAAAAGCTGTATTTAAACCATTTGTTGGTGGTTTTGGAACATTGGACCACTGGTTAGTTACAAGTGGATGCTTTGGCTGGCGATCTGAATAGAACACCTGCTGCTTCAACTCTGGTTCACATTTTGGTCAGGGATGTCATTTGATTGGATTGTTTCTTTTTAGACAAGGCAGCCTTGGATGAATTCAGTGCAGCTGATCTCAGGAGTTGATGAAAAGCTGAGAGAATGAGAGGATAGAAGAAAAGCTGTGTGGGGGCGGGAGGAGGAAGAGGAAGAGGCAGAAAGCAGCACAGCAATGGGAAGAGGTAAAACAATACAGGATTTTACATGCCTCTGCCCACTGATGGGCTGAGGACTGGATGACATGATGACTTTCAGTTGAGTCTGAGGAAGCTGAGATGGGTTGCAATCCTTGGAGACTGGGGAAAAGAGGAATTTCTTGTTTTCAAGCTCTCTTCAGAAATTACTGCACCCACTTTGTGTGTGTCATGCTGGGGCCAACACAGCTACAATAATGCAAACAAAAATTTAAAATAGATGGCTTCTCACTGTTTAGACTTAGTAAGTTACTGATGTACATTTTTGTCAAGAAAATGTTTGATCATGTACATATGTTCATTTGCTCACTGCATCTCCTGCTGTTTGTGTATACTCTGTGTGGGCGTAATGTAATTGGAGAATTGAGTTTTTTCCTTAATCAACCACCACCTTAGTAAAATGTAATGTAAAACAAGCAATCTCAACCTGAGAACTGTCAGTATAGCTTAAGTGCAATTCAAAAGATAAATCTGGCATTTTCACAGCATCCACACCTTGTTGCTGGTTCAATGAAAGTACATCCTCTTGAAACTGTGACATGATCCATACCCCTCTCATGGCTTCCATTATGCTGAATATGCTCTCCAAACTTTCCTTATTTTGAAAGAAAGCAGGCATACATCAGCTTTCCTTTTTCACTTGGTACTACAGACCTTTATTTCAAAGTGGTAATCACTGAATGCTACAATGGTACTTTTGGAGTGGGCTTTTTTTCATTTCTAGTGATCTTAGATGGCTTGACATTGCTCCTTTAATATGTTCCTGAACAGCACAGTACTATCTCCACGCTATTTGCCTCTGTTTACTTAGAATATTAAAATGTTTGTGCTGGTTGAAGTAGTTTTAGGTTACAGGGAGAAAAAAAAAATCTTGCCTGAATTCCTCACTCTTACTCCAAGATGAATCTGGAGTAACTCCAGGATTTAAGGCAAGTTACTATGGATTTGCACTAATATAATTGAGCAGACTTTGAACCTTCATATACACGTACTTTTATTAGGCCATAATGCAGCAAAGTTAAAATTGAATAACATTTCTTCTTTAGCATAATATTGTTCACACAGACATTTTCAAGCATATTACATGTTTGTTCCCTCTGGCAAGATAAACCCTTTGGCAATAAAAACGAGACAGAAGAAATTAAAAAGAATAAATGCAAAGATGACTTTTTACCCACAGTGTAGCATTTGTCACGTTAATTTAACAGTCTCTTTTTTCCCCCCTCCAGATCCTATAAATGAAGAAATCAAAACCTTTTATAAATTAAATATAACCAGAGTCTGATCATAGATGCGTGTTCTTACAACTTTGGGTAGTTGAAATGATCACACATTAAGAAAAAAGAATGACATACCATCAATTTCTAATGTCTTAAGTAAACAAGAATTTAAATATACTTCAAATATTCTTCATGCTTTTGCTAAGCCATGTTTTGTGTCTATCTGGTTATGTTTACTATTAACATCTGGATGGAGATGGGTCACAACCTGTTGGGTATTCCTGGGGGAAAATACCAAAACAGACATTGATCTCTTGATAATGGGAGATTAAAGATGAAAATGATTAAGTCCATGGACTTTCTATAGTATTTAAGAGCCTTCTTAAAGAAAGATCACCTGCTTAAACCCCTGTCAAGACTTTTTTAAATTCAAGATGCAATGCTAATCCTAATTCATAAAAGCTCTTTAACCTGTTACCCTCCACAAAAATCCTGTAACATGATTTTTAGGACCAAATTTTTAAAAGGTGTAAACTTTAGTACACACACAATACATGGATTTAGCCATGCAGCTGCATGAACAAGTGCACCATAAATTGCATACATCAGTTTTGAAATTTGAGTGTTAGGCACCTAAATACCTATTCTGCACAAGTAGTTAACTTACATACACAAATACAGAAACGGAGGGCCCAATTCTCATTTTCAGTAAAGCCTGTTTACACTGCTCTGGCAGTGTAAAAGGGCCTTAAAATGGATGTAAATGTTCAGTGTTTTTGAAATAAGAGATCAAATTCTCCAATTAACAAGAGGAGGGGAAGATTAACTCAACCAGATCCATGAGAGACTGACACTTCCAGCTTCCTTAGTAAACTCAAGTTATCATTCCTACTAGCTCGCTTTGCACAAAGCGATATACAATTACTGCTCAATGAATGGTAAACATGTAGCAAGAGTGGGTCCCCATTCTCTGGGGACATACACAGACTCAGATTTAGCAGCATTGTCTGAAGTGACTCTGCCCCATAGTGCTATGTTGTACTGAATTACCAAAACATGACATCTAACCTGCTCTATTTCTTTAAACAAATATTTGATAGAAATAATATGAATTTAACTTTGAAAATTAATGGCCTAAGGTATGCTTCTCTGATAGCAGTGAGTACAAAGGCACGAGGAGTCTTATTCCTTTTTGGTGCACTTGCATGGAGGACAGGTACAACCTACTGGCCACATGGGAGATTTCTGGCCAAGGCCAAGACAAGAACTTGGGCCTATGGTCTGAGATGACAGCACTGCAGCTAACTCTGTAAAAGGTGTAGGGAGGGAATCCATTCCCCACACTTCTCCAGGCTACTACTGAGTTAGTGTGTGTGGTTCAAAGGCAGTATCCTCCTTTGCCCCAGCATGGCTCAGGCTTATATGAACAGCAAGTTTAAAGTTGTGGGAAGACTAACAAATCACTAGTTTATTTTAAACTGTGCCTTCCCCCACTTTAAGCTGTTAAATACATATGGAGATCCCCTATATTTATATTGGACAGATTTTATCCTTGTTTAAATATATTGAAACTATGAAGAAATGAGTCTTTGAATTCAAATAAAATATCTTTTGTATAAAATGTGAAAGCAACTAGATAAAGCACTTTTATAAAGGAAAGTGATCCGTCCAAAGACAGACTCATCTGGAAAACAAGTTGTGTTAAGTAGGCAAGTAAACAGACCTTTAACACACCATTTTTATTTAAAAGGCAGCGCTACTGGCATCAAACCAGTGATAGAAAAATTAATGTAGATAGTGACTAAACTAGGGCTAGGTCTACACTTGGAGTTGGGTAGACATGCACTAGCTCTGAGCTTATTGTCCAAAGTATAGCCAATTACTTGACTACACTTGTGGTTCAATATTAAAAATGTTACAGACCAAATAGCCAATTTATTGTCTAAAGACAACAGTACAATATCTATCCTTCTGGGAAGTGGTTCTCACGCCCTACATGGCAGGTTTGCTCCCAAATATGCATGCAAAACCAGTCATATTTATAATATAGTAGTTTGAGTTAAAAACGATTTAACATGAACATAATACCTATTTGTGTGTGAGTATATAAAACATGTATAACTAGCTAAAAATAGTGCAACTGTGGCGGCAACAGCTTGGGATAGACACCAAGTAGAAACCCACCCGGACCCTCTGGGTATGTACTCAGGGCACCTAGTCTATGTTGCCATTTGCTGCTACCGTGGGTTAGATTATTAGTTTGAGCTAGTACATTTAAAAAAAAAAATCAGAGCTAGCATTTGTCTACTTGGAGGGGAGGGGGAGGGATAGCTCACGGAGGGATAGCTCAGTGGTTTGAGCATTGGCCTGCTAAACCCAGGGTTGTGAGTTCAATCCTTGAGGGGGCCATTTAGGGATGGGGCAAACATTGGGGATTGGTCCCGCTTTGAGCAGGGGGTTGGAGTAGATGACCTCCTGAGGTCCCTTCCAACCCTGATATTCTATGATCTACTTGAGCTGGGAATCTCACCCCCAAATCCAAGTGTAGAAAGGTGGGTCCTCAGTACAAAGAACTTCAGGTGTTTTTCAGCATTGATGCAGCTGTACTAGGGATACCAAAGGTATAAGATATAGTACGGTTCAGGCACAGGTTCTCTTCCCCATGTGGTATCAAATCCTAGGCTAAGAATATCTGGTGCTGCTTTTATAGTCTTTTTACGTAGTTAATTGTAACTTTTTCCCCACCCTCTAAAGTTGAATGTTTCAAGCTATTTTCTTTCTTAGTGCAAATATGAGAGAGAAGCAGGCTCTGAGACCAGCAAAGGATAACCTTTGTCTACCCTCTTGAACCACATGGTCAAAGCACACTCCTCGGAGAATAAAGACTCCCTGTGATCGCTGGAGGAGTGGATTAGGGCACAGAGCTTTCGCATTTTAATTTCTGAACCTGAACTCTTGATCCTGCTTATGTTGAAGTCAATTGGACTTTGGCCGTTTATTTTCAAAGGAAACAGGATGAGGCTCTGACTGTTCAAAGAGACAAGTTTTTTTTATCTGCTTGATATAAGGACAGACAGTTTGGCATATATAAGACTTTCTGCAGTTTTATGAATACATATTTCTAAGTGTTCTACCTTTTGTCTTGATACCTAACTTCACTCGGATTTGAAGTCAACAGGTTAACAATAACCAATAAAAATATAAAGTATCGGCGGAGTAGCCGTGTTATTCTGTATCCACAAATCCTCCCTTCTCTTCATGTGCCAGTATATGTATTTATGCCTGTATCTGTGATTTTTCACTCCATGCATCTGAAGTGGGTTTTTTACCCACAAAAGCTTATGCCCAAATAAATCTGTTGGTCTTTATGGTGCCACTAGACTCCTCGTTGTAAAAACAGAAAGTTACTACACTTTGTATTTCTATTTTTATTTCAGTTTCTCTCCTAACATGGAAATAATTGACTACTTGAGTTTTAATATTCCTGGTTCTTGGAATCCTGTTAAGACAAGAGATCGCTACTCAGGAATTCTGATCTGAAGAAGAGTTTGCTAGAGTGCCTAATCAGTCCTTTCTATAATACATTCCAAATATTTGGAACACCCAATTTCAGCACAATTGTGAGTTGTTATAACATGATTGCTTTTGTGCAGATGAGGCAAAACTGTAAAACCATAAGGGAAATATGCTACAGCCTTAACATTTAGTCCAGTTCTCATTTGATCATTTCTGTACAGATAGGCCAGCCTATATGTTAACATGTTTAGGGAACAGTTATGTTAAAATTCAGTGTCTTGCCCCCAGTACCATTATAATACAGAAATATTTGTAGCGTAGACATGTACTAGATCAAACAAAACAGTAGCATTCAATAAAATGCTCATTTCATTATCTGTATGACAATGAATAACTTAAATACTTGGTTTATACACCACACAACATGTTACAAGGTTGCCTCTGCCTGGCTTAAAAGAGTATTAGTGGCATTATGCAGGCTGAACAAAAAACAAACAAGTTTACTGAAAAATCTCAAATATATTTACAATTACACTTATGCTCACAAAATAGTAATGTTCATTGATAGTCCGTCCCGGAGCATGAAGTCTTCATTTGAGCCATTGAGCATAAGGAGCAGCGGTGCAATCTTTCCTACAGTGCTCTTCTAGAATACCTATACCCTGACCTGGAAGCTGGGGACCTACATTGTTTTCCAACACAGTTAGTCTTTGGCTTCTGACTGTTACTAAGAGTGCTAATTAGTTCCTTTATTGTGGATTTTGTGACATGGACACATGCCTACCAAGAACCAGAGTGAGAGTACCAAATTTATTTCCTGTAAGACTCCAAACAAGGCAACAGATGGGAAAAGCTTTGACATTCCTAATCTGGTCTCCATTTGAGTCTGCATCCGGGTGAACTGTTCCTTATCTTATTTGGAACATATCCACCATCTAGTCCCCAGACCAGAATAAGAGTAGATGTGGTCCTAAAAACAAATGTTCTCTTTACTGTGCACTGAAAGCTATCCTATATTTTCAGTGTGAAGGACTTTGACTTAATCTAAAACAGTTTTTTGCCCAAGAGAAAAAATCTCCCCCCAAACCAACATAGTTGTGAGAGCAAAACCCCCTCCACAGACCCCTTATATCAGCGAGTCACCCACATAGACACAGGTTATAGTAGCAAAAAAGTCTTTTGTCAGCATAGCTTGAAACTTTTGCCAGTATAGTAATGGCAGTTTGGGTTATGTTAAATTTTTTTTACAGACGCTTGTAGCAGCAAAACTAGTTTCCTAGTGTAGATGCACTTATACCACAAAAAAGTGCTTGTGATGGTATAACTCACTTCATCTGGAGAACTGGTGTAGCTATATCAGCCAAACATTAACTTGCTGCTATAAAATCATGTCTACTAGAAGGGATTGCCAGTATAGCCATAAATACCAACCCTTTCTTATGTAGACCAGGTCTAAGTCTCCTTGAGAGTTTCTCTTCTGTCACATACTGCATATGTGCTGAAAACAGAATAAGCATATATCTTGGCACAAATGCATAGTACTTAAATTTTTTTTTAAAATGCAGGCCACAGAAAACAAAGCTCCAAACTCCACATACAACACCTCTTGCATAACAAGTTCTATTTCAGGAAAAAAAACCAGTACATTTCAGAAAAAAAGCAGTACAACACATCCACAAGTGATCCTGAAGTATCTTTGTTTAGCTTATCACTTTTTGTGAATAAATCTTATTTGCTCAACAAGGAACAACTTGAGAACAGCACACATCTAGCTACATATCTGACAGTTTCTAGACTGCAAGCTATCACCGATTCTTAACAGAAATGTACCAGATTTGCAAGTACAAGACTGCACTTGCTGCTTTATCAGAGCATGATATGCCAGATGTATAAAATATTACAGTACAATGATTTCATAACTTGAGCTATTGGTTACCAGACTAGCTCTAAGCAGGATACCATGACTGGAATAGATTAGTCATTTGAAACCTCTACAGAGAGTATTTACATGTTATAAGACTCGTGGCCCACTGCATATCACCGGTTGTACACAAATGCCGCAGAAAAAGCGCATACAATGGTCGCTTAAAACCAGCTTTTCAGTTTGCCTTAAGTTCTCCTGAGGTTTCCTCAGCTGGAGGAACAGAGCATGCTGGCTGTATTCTTGTCATTACCCTGACTTTACAGCTGGGGATGAGTTGAATGGGGTTTGGGAGAGTGAAAATAATGGGGGCGGGGGGGAAATGGAGAGAATTTGTTAGAGGAGAAGGGTGGTCACTCTGTTCCCCAAGATCACATCTGCTGAGAGGAGATCATAGCTCACTGCAGGGAGATAGAAAACTCCCAAACTCTGCCCAATCAGGGTGTGTGTGTCTCTCTGTCTTGAAACTGCTCTTTCCCTTCAGCTATATTGAGGCAATATACCACTATATTTCAGAAACTAATATATTACTCCTGGGTAATATTTCACCACTGCTGGAATCTGAGCCAGCCCATATTTGTGAGGAATGAAATGACAATTTGGTATCTCTGCTACATACATACAAAGATACAATTCATGATGTTAAATTGTGTGTTCTGATTTGGTTTACATTACATAAGTTTATTTTTTACTTTTTACAACTGAGTAATATTACACCTTTGCTATTCTTTGCAACAGCTTATGATCACATAATTTGAAGCTGATGTTTTTTTCTTTTAAATGTTGACTCTCATAGCCAGCACTCATTAGTAGGAATACCTCCTACGGTACAAGAGTGTCATCTAGTGAGTGGTTTGGGTGAGAAATGTAGCTGAATGGCCATATGACATCAGATCCTCAAAGTATGTAGTACGTTGGTAACTGCATCATCCATACATTTTTAAAATTTGCGTGTTGTTTTTTTAACCGTCATCACTTTGCTCTAAAATAAAACACAACTGTTTGACAAATCTGCCATTAAAGAGGAAAAAACAAAAGGTGAACTTTAATAAGTGATTCAGATTTTCAAGGGTGGTAGAAGAAGCTTACTTAATTTTTAAGGCAATATGATTTATTTCAGCTATAATTCAGAGTTTCCAAACTCTGATGGGGTCCTACTCACCAAAGTGGCACCTCCTGCTGGGAGTCTGAGATTAGCTCTTTCAGCTAGAGCAGCCTCTTCTGGTGGCACCTCTGCTGCTGACCCATCTCGGCCCAGGCACTCCAGCATCTTTTTCATGACTTGGCCCTCCAGCTGTGCCACCATCTGTGTTTCTATCTCTGTCTGAATCCTTCCATTTCCTCAGTGGTGAGTGGAGGGGACCCAGGCCTGGCCACGACTTCAGGTCCCAGCCCAGGGATCCTGTGGATAGCAGTCGTCTTCTACCCTCCTTAACTTTCATCTCTGCTTCTTCTGTTCCCTGGGCCACTTCCCCATGGCCCCAGTATCTTCTTTGCCCTCTTCTCTGGGCCTCCAGACAGAACATCCCGAGAAGGAGCTCCCTCAGCCCTGGTCTACACTAGGAGTTGAGGTCGAATTTAGCAGCGTTAAATCAATTTAACCCTGTACCCGTCCACAGGATGAAGCCCTTTTTTTCGACTTAAAGGGCTCTTAAAATCGATTTCCTTACTCCACCCCCAACAAGGGGATTAGCACTGAAATTGGCTTTGCTGGGTCGAATTTGGGGTACTGTGGACGCAATTAGACTGTATTGGCCTCCGGGAGCTATCCCAGAGTGCTCTATTATGACTGCTCTGGACAGCACTCTCAACTCAGATGCACTGGCCAGGTAGACAGGAAAAGGCCCGCCAACTTTTGAATTTCAATTTCCCGTTTGGCCAGCATGACAAGCTGCAGGTGACCATGCAGAGCTCATCAGCAGAGGTGATCATGATGGAGTCCCAGAATCGCAAAAGAGCTCCAGCATGGACCGAACGGGAGGTATGGGACCTGTACGCTGTATGGGGAGAGGAATCCATGCTATCAGAACTCCGTTCCAGTTTTCGAAATGCCAAAACATTTGTCAAAATCTCCCAGGGCATGAAGGACAGAGGCCATAACAGGGACCTGAAGCAGTGCCGTATGAAACTTAAGGAGCTGAGGCAACCCTACCAGAAAACCAGAGAGGCGAATGGCCGCTCTGGGTCTGAGCCCCAAATATGCTGCTTCTATGATGAGCTGCATGCCATTTTAGGGGGTTCAGCCACCACTACCCCAGCCGTGTTGTTTGACTCCTTCAATGGAGATGGAAGCAACACGGAAGCAGGTTTTGCGGACGAGGAAGATGTTGATTGATGATGAGGTTGTAGATAGCTCACAGCAAGCAAGCGGAGAAACCGGTTTTCCCGACAGCCAGGAACTGTTTCTCACCCTGGACCTGGAGCCAGTACCCCCTCCAGGACCCACCAGGTGGAGAAAGGACCTCTGGTGAGTGTACCTTTTAAAATACTATACATGGTTTAAAAGCAAGCATGTTTAATGATTAATTTGCCCTGGCATTCGTGGCTCTCCTGGATATACTCCCAAAGCCTTTGCAAAAGGTTTCTGGGGAGGGCAGTCTTATTCCATCCACCATGGTAGGACGCTTTACCACTCCAGGCCAGTAGCACGTACTTGGGAATCATTGTAGAACAAAGCATTACAGTGTATGTTTGCTGGAATTCAAACAACATCTGTTCTTTATCTCTTTGTGTTATTCTCAGGAGAGTGATATCATTCATGGTCACCTGATTGAAATAGGGTGCTTTTCTTAAGGGGACATTCAGAGGTGCCCGTTCCTGCTGGGCTGTTTGCCTGTGGCTGAACAGAAATGTTCCCCACTGTTAGCCACGGGGAGGGGGAAGGGGCTAGCCACGCGCTGGGGGGAGGCAAAATGCGACCTTGGAATGAAAGCACACGTGCTATGTATGTAATGTTAACAGCAAGGTTTACCATGAAAGAGTGTATCCATTGTTCTATAAAATGTCTTTTTAAATACCACTGTCCCTTTTTTCTCCACCAACTGCATGTGTTTCAAGGATCACAGGATCTTCTCCTTCCCAGAGGCTAGCGAAGATCAGAAGGCGAAAAAAACGCACTCATGATGAAATGTTCTCTGAGCTCATGCTGTCCTCCCACACTGACAGAGCACAGACAAATGAATCATAGAATCATAGAATATCAGGGTTGGAAGGGACCTCAGGAGGTCATCTAGTCCAGCCCCCTGCTCAAAGCAGGACCAATCCCCAATTAAATCATCCCAGCCAGGACTTTGTCAAGCCTGACCTTAAAAACCTCTAAGGAAGGAGATTCTACCACCTCCCTAGGTAATGCATTCCGGTGTTTCACCAACCTCCTAGTGAAAAAGTTTTTCTAATATCCAACCTAAACCTCCCGCACTGCAACTTGAGACCATTACTCCTTGTCCTGTCCTCTTCTACCACTGAGAATAGTCTAGAACCATCCTCTTTGGAACCACCTCTCAGGTAGTTGAAAGTAGCTATCAAATCCCCCCTCCTTCTTCTCTTCTGCAGACTAAACAATCCCAGGTCCCTCAGCCTCTCCTCATAAGTCATGTGTTCCAGACCCTTAATCATTTTGTTGCCCTTCGCTGGACTCTCTCCAATTTATCCACATCCTTCTTGTAATGTGGGGCCCAAAACTGGACACAGTACTCCAGATGAGGCCTCACCAATGTCGAATAGAGGGGAATGATCACATCCCTCGATCTGCTGGCTATGCCCCTACTTATACATCCCAAAATGCCATTGGCCTTCTTGGCAACAAGGGCACGCTGTTGACTCATATCCAGCTTCTTGTCCACTGTTACCCTTAGGTCCTTTTCCGCACAACTTCTGCCTAGCCATTCGGTCCCTAGTCTGTAGCGGTGCATGGGATTCTTCCGTCCTAAGTGCAGGACCCTGCACTTATCCTTGTTGAACCTCATCAGATTTCTTTTGGCCCAATCCTCTAATTTGTCTAGGGCCCTCTGTATCCTATCCCTGCCCTCCAGGGTATCTACCACTCCTCCTAGTTTAGTATCATTCGCAAATTTGCTGAGAGTGCAATCCACACCATCCTCCAGATCATTTATGAAGATATTGAACAAAACGGGCCCCAGGACCGACCCTTGGGGCACTCCACTTGATACCGGCTGCCAACTAGACATGGAGCCATTGATCACTACGCGTTGAGCCCGACAATCTAGCCAACTTTCTACCCACCTTATAGTGCATTCATCCAGCCCATACTTCTTTAACTTGCTGACAAGAATACTGTGGGAGACCGTGTCAAAAGCTTTGCTAAAGTCAAGAAACAATACATCCACTGCTTTCCCTTCATCCACAAAACCAGTAATCTCATCATAGAAGGCGATTAGATTAGTCAGGCATGACCTTCCCTTGGTGAATCCATGCTGACTGTTCCTGATCACTTTCCTCTCCTCTAAGTGCTTCAGGATTGATTCCTTGAGGACCTGCTCCATGATTTTTCCGGGGACTGAGGTGAGGCTGACTGGCCTGTAGTTCCCAGGATCCTCCTTCTTCCCTTTTTTAAAGACTGGTACTACATTAGCCTTTTTCCAGTCATCCGGGACTTCCCCCGTTCGCCCGGAGTTTTCAAAGATAATGGCCAATGGCTCTGCAATCACAGCCGACAATTCCTTTAGCACTCTCGGATGCAACGCATCCGGCCCCATGGATTTGTGCACGTCCAGCTTTTCTAAATAGTCCCTAACCACCTCTTTCTCCACAGAGGACTGGCCACCTATTCCCCATGCTGTGATGCCCAGCGCAGCAGTCTGGGAGCTGATCTTGTTCGTGAAGACAGAGGCAAAAAAAGCATTGAATACATTAGGTTTTTCCACATCCTCTGTCACTAGGGTTCCTCCCGCATTCAGTAAGGGGCCCACACTTTCCTTGGCTTTCTTCTTGTTGCCAACATACCTGAAGAAACCCTTCTTGTTACTCTTAACATCTCTTGCTAGCTGCAGCTCCATGTGCGATTTGGACCTCCTGATTTCATTCCTACGTAGAATCATAGAATATCACGGTTGGAAGGGACCTCAGGAGGTCATCTAGTCCAACCCCCTGCTCAAAGCAGGACCAATCCCCAATTTTTGCCCCAGATCCCTAAATGGCCCCCTCAAGGATTGAACTCACAACCCTGGGTTTAGCAGGCCAATGCTCAAACCACTGAGCTATCCCTCCCCCCATTTTTATACAATATTTTTATACTCTTCCCTGGTCATTTGTCCAATCTTCCACTTCTTGTAAGCTTCTTTTTTGTGTTTAAGATCAGCTAGGATTTCACAGTTAAGCCAAGCTGGTCGCCTGCCATATTTACTATTCTTTTGACACATCGGGATGGTTTGTCCCTGTAACCTCAATAGGGATTCCTTGAAATACAGCCAGCTCTCCTGGACTCCTTTCCCTTTCATGTTATTCCCCCAGGGGATCCTACCCATCAGTTCCCTGAGGGAGTCGAAGTCTGCTTTCCTTAAGTCCAGGGTCCGTATTCTGCTGCTTACCTTTCTTCCCTGTGTCAGGATCCTGAACTCAACCAACTCATGGTCACTGCCTCCCAGATTCCCATCCACTTGTGCTTCCCCCACTAATTCTTCCCGGTTTGTGAGCAGCAGGTCAAGAAAAGCTCCCCGCCCAGTTGGTTCCTCTAGCACTTGCACCAGGACATTGTCCCCTACATTTTCCAAAAACTTCCTGGATTGTCTATGCACCGCTGTAGTGCTCTCCCAGCAGATATCAGGAAGATTAAAGTCACCCATGAGAACCAGGGCATGTGATCTAGTAGCTTCTGCGAGTTGCCAGAAGAAAGCCTCATCCACCTCATCCCCCTGGTCCGGTGGTCTATAGCAGACTCCCACCACTACATCACTCTTGTTGCTCACACTTCTAAACTTAATCCAGTTTCATACCGGAGCTCTGAGCAGTCATACTGCTCCCTTACATACAGTGCTACTCCCCCACCTTTTCTGCCCTGCCTGTCCTTCCTGAACAGTTTATAACCATCCATGACAGTACTCCCGTCATGTGAGTTATCCCACCAAGTCTCTGTTATTCCAATCACGTCATAATTCCTTGACATCACCAGGACCTCCAGTTCTCCCTGCTTGTTTCCAAGGCTTTGTGCATTTGTATATAAGCACTTGAGATAACCTGCTGATCGCATGGAGGCAGACAATGTCAGAGTGCAGGAAAGCACAGAATGATCAGGAGGAGAGGTGGCGGGCTGAAGAGAGTAAGTGGCGGGCTGAAGAGAGGGCTGAAGCTGAAAGGTGGTGGCAGCGTGATGAGAGGAGGCAGGATTCAATGCTGAGGCTGCTGGAGGATCAAACTCATACGCTCCAGCGTATGGCTGAGCTGCAGGAAAGGCACCAGGAGCACAGACTGCCACTACAGCCCCCCGTGTAACCAACCGCCCTCCTCCCCAAGTTCCATAGCCTCCTCACCCAGACGCCCAAGAACGTGGTGGGGGGGCCTCCGGCCACCCAGCCACTCCACCCCCTCCACCCCAGAGGATTGCCCAAGCAACAAAAGGCTGGCATTCAATAAGTTTTAAACTTTTAAAGTGCTATGTGGCCTTGTCCTTCCCTCCTCCACCACCCATCCTGGGCTATCTTGGTAGTTATCCCCCTATTTGTGTGATGAATTAATAAAGAATGCATGAATGTGAAGCAACAATGACTTTATCTGCAAGCGGTGATCGAAGGGAGGAGGGGAGGGTGGTTAGCTTACAGGGAAGTAGAGTGAACCAAGGGGCGGGGGGGTTTCATCATGGAGAAACAAACAGAACTTTCACACCGTAGCCTGGCCAGTCATGAAACTGGTTTTCAAAGCTTCTCTGATGCACACCGTGCCCTCCTGTGCTCTTCTAATCCCCCTGGTGTCTGGCTGTGCATAACCAGCAGCCAGGCAATTTGTCTCAACCTCCCACCCTGCCATAAACGTCTCCCCCTTACTCTCACAGATATTGTGGAGCGCACAGCAAGCAGAAATAACAGTGGGAATATTGGCTTTGCTGAGGTCTAACCGAGTCAGTAAACTGTGCCAGCGTGCTTTTAAACGCCCAAATGCACATTCTACCACCATTCTGCACTTGCTCAGCCTGTAGTTGAACAGCTCCTGACTACTGTCCAGGCTGCCTGTGTACGGCTTCATGAGCCTTGGGAGCAAGGGATAGGCTGGGTCCCCAAGGATAACTATAGGCATTTCAACATCCCCAATGGTTATTTCCGGTCTGGGAATAAAGTCCTTTCCTGCAGCTTTTGAAACAGACCAGAGTTCCTGAAGATACGAGTGTCATGTACCTTTCCCAGCCATCCCACGTTGATGTTGGTGATATATCCCTTGTGATCCACCAGTGCTTGCAGCACTATTGAAAAGTACCCCTTGCGGTTTATGTACTCGCCGGCTTGGTGCTCCGGTGCCAAGGTAGGGATATGGGTTCCGTCTATGGCCCCACCACAGTTAGGGAATCCCATTGCAGCAAAGCCATCCACTATGACCTGCACATTTCCCAGGGTCACTACCCTTGATATCAGCAGATCTTTGATTGCATTGGCTACTTGCATCACAGCAGCCCCCACAGTAGATTTGCCCACTCCAAACTGATTCCCAACTGACCGGTAGCTGTCTGGCATTGCAAGCTTCCACAGGGGTATTGCCACTCGCTTCTCAACTCTGAGGGCTGCTCTGATCTTGGTATTCTTGCGCCTCAGGGCAGGTGAAAGCAAGTCACAAAGTTCCATGAAAGTGTGCTTACGCATGTGAAAGTTTCGCAGCCACTGGGAATCATCCCAGACCTGCAACACTATGCGGTTCCACCAGTCTGTGCTTGTTTCCCGAGCCCAGAATCGGCGTTCCACCGCAAGAACCTGCACCATGATGCCCACATTTCCAGGGCCCCTGCTTTGAGAGAAGTCTGTGTCCATGTCCTCATCACTCACGTTACCACGCTGACGTCGCCTACTCGCTCGGTATCGCTTTGCCAGGTTCTGGTGCTGCATATACTGCTGGATAATGCGTGTGGTGTTTAATGTGCTCCTAATTGCCAAAGTGATCTGAGGGGGCTCCATGCTTGCCGTGGTATGGCGTCTGCACAGAAAAAAAGTGCGGAACGATTGTCTGCCGTTGCCCTGACAGAGGGAGGGGAGACTGACGACATGGCTTACAGGGTTGGCTTACAGGGAATTAAAATCAACAAAGGGGGTGGCTTTGCAAGAAACTGAATGGCCCCCTCAAGGATAGAACTCAAAACTGGGTTTAGCAGGCCATTGATTTCACAGAGGGAGAGAGGGAGGAGAAAATTAATACAAAACAAATCTAGTCTATTTCTTGTTTTGAGCCACTTCGTCTATCTTTATACATCTTGCTGGCAGCAGACTGTGCAGTACGACTGCTAGCCATCGTCATCTCCAAGGTGCTCGACAGAAGACGGTTCAGTATGACTACTGGCCATCGTCTTCTGCTACCTGCAGATTAAAAGACAGTGCGCTGCCGGTAGGACTGAATCACCATGAGACAAAACAAGGGAAATGACCTGGCTGAGTCACTCCCATGTTTGCCCTGGCACCCAGTTGAAAGAGCATCCAGGACTACGTCGACGACGGCTACCAGTCATACTGCACTATCTGCTGCCAAAAGGCAATAAACTGCTGCTGTGTAGCAATGCAGTACCACATCTGCCAACACCTAGGAGACATACGGTGATGGTTAGCTGAGCGGGCTCCATGCTTGCCGTGGTATGGCGTCTGCACAGGTAACTCAAGAAAAAAGGCGCAAAACGATTGTCTGCCCTTGCTTTCATGGAGGGAGGGAATGGGGGCCTGACGATACGTGCAAGGAACACAGTCCTCTCTTTTTGGGCTCCCTGTAGCAGCTGCCTCTGCTCTTCCCTACAGCTCCCTTTATGTGAGCCCACTGGGCTCTGAATGGTTGTTCCCTGCAGCGTTCCTCCAATTGGCTGCTTTCTGCTCAGCCTCTCTAGGCTGCTTGGAGGACTCACCTCCACTGCTCCTTTCTGAGACAGCGTGCAGGCCCACAAGGCCTCCATTAACCCCTCTTCTTCAGTATGGGGTTAACACCCCATCACACGAACCTAGGTGCCTATATCTATATTTAGGTGCCTGTTTTAGAGAAACATTTTAATCTTTATTTAGAAGCTGAATTTTAAGCACCCAGGCTTAAATTTTGGCCAGGAAAAATATGGACCTGATCCAAAGCTGACTGAATTAATGGGATTGGGCCTTGCAAGAAGGGGGCAAAAAGGTAAACTAGCAAGAGAAATAAGTAATATGTGAAAATGTTATCATTTATAGAGCACCTTATATTGGAGGATCTGCTACCTATGTACAAGTATTAATTAGCTGAACTTCATAACACTCTTGAAGTAAAACATAATTATACCTATTTTGCATATATGGAATATTTTGCCCTTGGAAGTGGGTATAAATGTAAACTATATCCACTTAGTCTCATTTACAGTACTGAAGCAGTGTGAAGAGGCCTTAGTGTAAGTGGGAGTCAGTACCCAAATATCTTGCCCTTTGCCACACTGTGCATCAGCAATAAATCTGGGAACCGAATCCTGGAGTCCTTGTAGGTTCTAACTCCAAGACATAACTCCTTGTAAAACTGTTTATGAAAACACTAGGAGAAATACTAAGGCCCTCCCCAATCTTTAGGGAGGCCCAAGAACTGCCCATGCACCAAAATGAACAAGAAAAATGGAAATATGAAGCCCTTAGAGAATTAAGGAAGGTACTAGATTTAAAAAACATTGAATAAGTCCTGTAGATTTTAAAAAAGGATTGAAGATGCTTTAGTTGCCTTAAATAAGCATTTAATTTTGATTTTATAAGATACTAAATGTATATTTAATGTTATATTTTTAAAAGAACACTTAAGCTTTATTAGACTTCTAATCTGTACAACTAAATAAAATTTAATTATAGTGAAATTAAATTCTTAGTTGAGCCATTTAAAGTGATACCCACTCCTGTTATTATCTAGATCGTGAGACTACTTCATCTGCTTCACTTCAGCTGTTCTTTTATGTTCTTGTTATTTGTAATCATTCCCTGGCCCTATTTCTAACTTCCTTTCAATTACAAACTCCTCTTCCAAATGCTGTCATATTTTCTATTTCTGCTTATCTTGCCTAGCTGTTCTAAGCTGTTCCTCCTTTTCTGACACATCTGTTATCATTCCCCTTCCTTTTAGCCAATTATACATTTTGCTTTCTTTTTCTTTCAGTTCTGTGGAAATACATGGCACACAAACAAAGCAGCCGATAAATAACAGAAACAGGATTCAGAGAGAGATTCAGCCATGACTATCCTTTTAACTTGCCTAATCAATAACAGGAGAAGATTCAATAAAAATTATGATCTTTTGAAGCATGTGGAGTTCTGTATTGTGCAAGTCTAGAGGTTTGTGATACAGACCTGGCAAATTATTCAGTATAAAACTTTTTTTCTGGTAATCTGGAATGGATCAGATATTTCAGTGTTGACCATAGTCACTTAAATATGAGGACAAAGTGGCAATTATTCCCAAAGTGAGGGCCTGTTATCATTGGTTCTCAGAAGTTTTCTACACTATTGTTTTGATTCACATCAAAACTCCTTTTCTGAGTCATATGCTTTTCCTTGGCTATAAACTTTCCTATCATTCTGTTGCTTTAATGATCACATTTCTGTTATCTTTAGGTTGTACTTTAGCTCCTTTATTTGTGACTTTTTTTTCCTTAGGAGAGCTGTCAAAATCCTCTAATCATTAAGCATGCTAGTCAGTATTTTGGTAGCATAATAAAAATCATATTCTACTTTTCACTTAATAGATGGCTCCCAATCTGCCAGCATTTGAAGTCAGAATTATTCTACATTAGGTCAAGCAATTATGACTCTTCATTCTTTATTCATTAAGGGGATTCCTATATATACACTGTAAGGACATCCTTTTGAAAAGGACCACACTTTCCATACATGGGATCCTAGATGGGGGAATGCAGATATCAGGTATTTCATGCAGACTTCCCCCCCGTTTTATCCCTGGGAATAATACAAAGACATCATGCTCTCACCACTGTTCTACTATGGGAATTCAGTTACTTCATTCAATAATATGAAGATAATCCTAGCCCTGGATGTGGAAGTGCCCAGACTGCCTTGGTATAAACTTAAAAGGAAAAACTACTGAATTATATTTTGCCCTGGTAGAATGAACATTTGTGGACATGGGGAATGTTATGTTTTTGTCTGTGGAGAGTAAAATCCACTATAAATTAGAAGGCAAGGTTTTTAACCTATGTAACCATGCCAGGGAACCAAATAAAACACTCTCAAATAGTTTATATAGAACTAAATTGATAAGAGATTGGTTCCCTTGATAACTGCTGAGCTCACAGAAAGAAAAAGAGGGAGGGATAAGTCTGAGTTCAGGAATTTCCTAATCTAGTTGTGTGGTCTGGGATGCAGTTGTCAGGGTACCTTTTAAATGTTCTAGAATTAGAGCAGTGAACACCCTGCAGGGTATCACCGTGCCAGCAAAGAACCATGGGCCTCTCAGAGGGGAACAGTCTCAGATCACCCTGAAGATATCTGGAGGGAGGAAGCATGCCACTAGGTCCGAAGACAGGCCACTACCATAAGAAATGCGGAGCTCAGAAGATTTAAGAGCATGTTTGGACTTTTACATCTCCCTCCTTCAAGAAGATTCCAGTGGTCCCTTCGGGCCTTACAATCTATGGATCTGAAATTTGACTCAGGTTTTGTTCGAAGGATCTGTACAAATTCCAAGTACATTTTGTTTAAATTGAACAATTTACTTGTCCAGTTTTCTTCACTGGGTTTATTCTGAGCCTTAGTGGACCCTCTTCTTTTTTCACTCCCTGTGATTTCAAGGCCAGATGTTACAATGACTATCGTCTGACTGAGGAAGTTTGGATTTGGCTATAACTCAACTGTTTCTATGGCTAATCCAAGAACACCTTAATGCTGGACAACAATGTAAACTGCTCATGCAAGGTTGAATTCGTTGCCTCCACACCATCGTGAGCTTGCACCAGCAATTGTCAGTCTTAATCTTAAAATCTGATTGTCTGTATGTTCGCATAGAGCACTAAGGTTAGATCATGAGACCAGCCACCATGTTATCAGTGAGCTCCCCTTTATTGTCATTAAACCCTATGTAGTAATAACACTAATACATATATTTTCATTTCATCACACTTGATTGTTCAAATTTAACTGCATGAAGTGAAGTTCATGTGCAATTAAATCTTCACATCTCTTTAGAGCTAATTCAGATCTCTAGTTTTTGATTTCTGATCAAATCAAGTTAAATTTATACCAAAGAGGATTTCCGCACCACTGCCCCCATTGTTCCTGAGGAGGGAGAAAAAAATACATACATTCATCCCCGCTTTGGAAGCCAAGAGTTCCTATAGTAATGCAAACATGCATTAGAACTAATTGAGGAAAAAGTCCACAAACTGATACAAAGGAGTATAAAAACAATAAGCCAGACACAGAAATTAAGTGAATAGAAGTATTCACTGCATTAAATACAAAAACAATCCACTCTTTCAAAATGTCGAATCTAAAGGAGTTCTTGCCCACAGTTGACAGCCATGTAACAGTATTTTGTGTAAGAACTTTGCATACATAGTAACATGCACTGAAGTTAACTTTCAGGATCTGAGAGGACTGTTCCTGTTATTCCTCTAGGAGGCCATCAGAGCACTCTCTCAACTCTTGGAAACTTCATTTTGTCTATAGCAAAGAGAGACAGAGAAAAAATGTTTCCAATTCTAGCAGAGGATTTAGAGCCAAAGTCTGCCCTCTTTGTTTAATTACAACAGTGCTATGGAGAATCTGATCTGTTGCCTCAAAGAGAGCATATCAGAAATATAAATGACTGTAACCTAAGTTAGCAAGTTAATCTGATGTGAATTCTGGTAACTTCCAGTTTTTTAAACAAAAGCCAGAAAGGCTATGTTTATCAAGTGCAACTTGGTTTTCTTACAGCAGGAAAAGATACCCAGGCTTGAATAGCAGTGGAATTCCTTTTAAACTACATAACTCATCCAATCAACTACAGTGCTTGTGAAAAATGAGCGCATGCATTTAAAAAATAGCTGGTTCCAGCTCAATTCATGTAAAACAGAGATGATAGTATTAGGAAGAGGGAAGCACTCCAAGGAAGTATCTAGGAAGACACTGACCTCTTCCTCTAACAAGGATGTCTAACCTCTGATCATCAGATTATTACTTACTAATATATAGTTTTATGATTTTACTGGACTCCTCACTGCTTGTAGACATAGATAGCAACACTTACTCGAAATGTGTATTTCCACCTTCAGCATACTATGCTTATTCCTCCTGAATGAAGCTTCATTAACCACCGTGAATCGTATTTTTGTCTCAACCAAGTACTGCAGCTCACTCTACCGAGGGATAAAGATATGGAAACTCCATCCTGTATGCCACACAGCAACTAGAGATAGTTAGAAAGTGGGAATATTTTTCCCCACAAAAATTCATGAAAAATTTGTTTTTTTGATTGAAAGTTTTCTAATTGAAATGTTTTGATATCGAATATAGCAGCACCAGCCTGTTGCACATAGATAATATAGTGAACATCACCCCAGTGCCCTGCATGGTCTGTGAATTCTACATTTGATTCTGGAAACTCTTTGAGGTCTAGTTTTAATCCTTAAGGTCCTTAGCTGGTCCCTCACCCATTATCTTAATTACCACCCCATCATCCTGCTTTACATTAAGGCAAAGAATTCTTCACCATTCATTACTATTGAATTTACAAGGTTCTCTATGGAAATGCTCCTGTTAACAGCTCAAAGATGCACCAAGACTGTATTTACTAGTTGTGCTTCAACTAACAATTTATTAATCTTTTAATTCTCCCAACATGTGTGCACACACCAAATCAACAGTAAGTTAACTAAGTTCATCTTCATTTCTTAGCTCATCTTAAGGATTTATATTCTAGTAATATTATAAATTGACTCTGCCTGACTGAGCCAAGAAAGCACTTACTTCACAGAAATAAGTGATTCAAAAGTCCTTGAGCATCACTTCTATTCAAAGCACACTTTGTGCTGCTGGTCCTTAAACAAGCATTGAAAGAAGGAACTTGTGTGCCAATTTCACACTTTTATACTGAATACCACATAACACACTGGCACTTTGGAGTCTTCGTTTTTTATTTCTTCTAAGTTGGGTGGCCAGTTCCTCTAGAAAATTGAACCAGATAATTAGTTTGGACTCCACTTGAGAGAGTAATGTGCATAGTTGGACAATCAGACAACCAGTACAAAAATTGGTTATCTAACCCAAACCAACTGTTGAATGCTTTTGTGAGTAAAACAAACTCAGCCCTTTTAATAAACTATAACCTTTATTCATCATATCTTTTAAAAAAAAGAAAATGAGATATGAGAAACCAGTTGTAATCAGAGTGGGAAACTAACAGACTGAGACACACATTTGTTGGTTACCACAAAGTGCATGGAATTTCTCTCCCCATGAGAAATGTTGGCTTACTTAAGTTATAAACTTTGGAGTAACAGAAAGATGTTGTTAGATCTAAATAACCAATTAATAAAACTTAGACTGAAAAGGTCTATATATAACCATAAGAACATAAGAATGGCCATACTGGGTCAGAGCAATGGTCCATCTAGCCCAGTACACTGTCTTTTGACAGTGGTGCCAGATGGTTCAGAGGGAATGAACAGACTAGAGCGATTATTGAATGATCTATCACCTATCATCCAGTCCCAGCTTCTGGCAGTCAGAGATTTATAAACACCCGGAATATGGGGTTGTGTCCTGACCATCATGGCTAAAAGACATTGATTGACCTATCCTCCTTGAATTTATCAAATTCTTTTTTGAACCCAGTTATACTCTTGACCTTCTCAACATCTCCTGGCAATAAATTCCGCAGGTTGATTGTGCATTGTGTGAGGAAGTCTTTCCTTACGTTTTGTTTTTTAAACCTGCTGCCTATTAATTCCATTGGGTGAGAAACCCAAAAAAATCCATTAAAAATTTGATGATTAGTATTTTATTTATTTATTTATTTTGAAGAAAAGAAAATATATTTTCCAACCAATTCTTCCCCTTGGAGCCTTCATCCAAAATACAAATTTGGTCTAAAATGAACCTTTTGTCTCAAGCTTGACATTTTTATTTAGGTGTTTAGAAATTTCACTAGATGGATTTTATTCTAAAAGATCTATAAGCTAAAAATAGAGGAAATTATCAAGTCATATTAATTAATAATGCTCCTTGTAGCTTTCTGTTATGTGGAAAGCAAGAGTAGTTTTCCAAGCATCTACAGATCTGTGGAGATTTTATGGAACAATGGTTTCAGATTAAACTAGACTTTCATTTGCTGCATATGAAATTAGACTTCTCTAAGTGTCTAACATCCTAGCATATATTATAATTTATCTCCTTTACTGTTATAGAGTTGTGTAATGTCTGGGAATTGTGACTGATGAACTGTTCCCACTGTCACTGCTTCAGTGAGTTACTCCATAGTCCTTTGTGCCAGTTTAAAACCTCTGAGCCATGTTTAGCTGTCAGAGTCCAGTGATTTTACAGCTTGGATGTTATATAAGGTATTTTAGTTTGGCTTAGCTTTGTTTTAATCTGTTCTAGTTCAGAATAGTAGTGTGAATAAAATGTTAAAACAGACGTTTTAGGTGTGCAATCGGTCACCATCAAACTGACCCAAGCAAGAATTGTAATTGACGTTATTTGCTAAGAAAATTACAATCTGACATTCATTATTGCATCTGAGAATACAGATGGAGTACTACTCTATCAATTCTCAATCAGTTTCTAAAGCGGTAGAAAAACAAATGCATATAAACTGTAGATTGATTTATGCATGCTGGCGGTGCTGAGATATATAATAAGTTCCTTTCATATGGAAAATGTTTCAGATGTCAGCGGCTAGAATTTAAGAAATCAGTGATTGTACCAAACAAACCACGTTATCTCGGGACTTTGAAGACTGACAAACTGCATTCTTCAGGACTGCTAGGCAATTCAGTGCTTCCTGTTTATTAAGAGCAAAAGTTCTACAATTTTTAAAATGGTTTTGTCTGTTTGAAATATATTACTCAAATTCCTTCTTTGAAAGGATTATTACGTGCAATTGGACTTTATTATCTTTCTAAACAGATGATGAAATGTGGTTCTTCAATTAAGTTAGCATTCCAATTTCTTTCACAGGAGAATAATCAAAAGTAAAGACATGTACGTCTGTCGGCATTAAAAAGATGTCTTTGTTCTTCATGTTAAAGTTTTGTTAAACATCGTTAAAAACAAGTGCATTCTAGGTAAAATAAGTTTTTTGCTGGCCTGGAATGAAAAAGGTAATAAAAAAAGATATGTTTTGTTAATTAAGTTCCATGTAGGCACAGAAGAAAAACTGGTCGTTTTTTGTCCATTCTACAATAAGACAAGATTTGTTCCAATATCCATCTTTAGCTGTTTCTGGGGCACTCGGGGGGAGGGGGGGGTGGGGGAAGAGGGTGGAAGAAGAGAGAGAGAGAGCGCACTAAGGAGCTAAGACAGAGAAAGTCCTGGAGGGAAATGCTGGTGATATCTCAGTGTCCTGTCTGAGCTTGGCTTTTGATTTATATTGTGGTGTTTGAAATGCACAAGAAGGTAGAATTAAAAATTGCAAAGGCAGCCTTAATTGTAGCATAAGAGGTTTTCTTTGCAAGTATAATGTATGTTAATAGAGGGTTTATTTTTGTATTGCATAAATTAGATTGGGATATCCCTAAATATAGGGATAATGGAGGAAATTTTCAGAAGTGTGCACATACATTTAAACATGCACAACGTATGTGGGAAAATGACTTTTAGCATGCACATCAGGATTTGGGCATGTCTACTTTGGGCATATGCAAATGTGTACAAGCACTTCTCAAAGTCTGACCCATAATAAATAAACACACAAAATGTGGAGTGAGGAAGCCAGCACAGGGAGCACTGAGAAGAGAAAGTCATAGCTATATGCTCAGAAAGTCCACAAATAGCCTTTGGTAGTCAGCATTAAGCTGAAGAGGAAACCTTTCATGATCCCGGCAGCCTAGTTTACATGTAACACTTCAGCTGGCATGAGAGACCAATAGTAACAGCAGAGTCAAATATGTGATTGTGATTCCAGATGCGTGTTCCTGCCAGTGGTGGTATAGCTATGTGGGTCCCAGGATATTAGAGATACAGGTGGGACAGAAGTTTGTCCAGTAAAAGATATTACCTCACCCACCTTTTTGTTCCAAATGAATGATTCTTGGCAGATATGTACATGGTAAGATCCAAAGTCAATAATGCACAGATTCTCTATGGTCAAGCAGCAAGATAATGGTGATGACAAAAGAATGTCGTTTTTAGGCCTCTGGGAGCTGAAACGTTCTTTCGGAGGAGCAGAATTATGAATTCTACTCCAGGATTCAGTCTTCTCGCTCTTTGTTGGATTAAATTTTTACTGTTGCATCATTTGATTGCAAACATAATTTCAACTACTGTTAGGAACATTGGGCATGCACCAGTTTCCAGGATTTATAATGGAGTATGGCACTCAAAAGAAACATGTATATGGAATTAGTTCTACTTTGAATAATCATCTCTCAGGACAATGTTTTACCTACATCTCCACAATTCTGCCATTAGACAGTGATTGGATGGTATTACAGGAAACTTTACATCTTATGTTAGTCAGAATTATCAACAGCATCTCTTCTTATCAGAAAAAAGAGCATATCCAACAACTGAGTCACTGGGGTCTGATCCTAAGGTCACTGAAGCAAATGGCATACTTTCCAGTGTGAAGTCAATGGACTAGTTAAGTGAGCTCTGGATCAGGCACTTGGAGAAGACATCTTCATAGGAGAGAAATCACCTTTAGCTGAACATAAAATCTGTCTCTCCCTCATCTCAGCCAAATTACAGGTCTAACCTTTCAAGGTGTTTACTGCTTCCTACAAAACCCTCATCTCTTAATGAGATCCTGTACGCTTGTAAGATTTGATTCAGAAAAGCAATTTCATGTGGACTTAAATCCCATTGACTTCAATAACTGTCTTATTGAATGGGTACTGTTTTTTTAACGTGTGCACACACACAAATGGTTTAGACAACATTAATATTTAAAAAGTAAATATCCTGTGGATTTCATGTAATACCACAATGAAAAAATTCAAGAAGCTACTCAGTGAATATTTTTGAAAAGCAACCATTTTGTTATGAACTATAATAATGTTAACAAGAGTACTTTTTGCACAACAATACATCAGAAAAATGCTTTTTTCCCTTTTAGAAGGTCCACTCAACTAGACTTCGATATATTATCAAAAGGAAAGAAGGAACTTTGTACATCTACAAAGGGAAATGTAATTTATTTTAATTATTTCAAATTTCTAGTGCAAGTACACATTTTTACCCACAGCATTTTGTTGGTATTTCCAATGTGTCATTTCAGTAGGAGTTAGTATTTTTATAAATGCTATACAAATCATAAAATGTACTGACTGCACTTATCTCAATGAGTTGAACTCTACCTACATATGTATATATACTAAAGATAAAGAAGTGCATGCATGCTTGCATTTGTGTGACTCAGAATATTGATATAAAGTTGAAATACATAGAAAGATTGCATACTCTAAACTTTCCAAACTGCATTAATAAAGACACTTTGGAAACATTTTGAGTACCATCTCTATGTTGATATATAGCTGAAACTGGCTTATAATGAAAATTCCTCAACTGTAAGTACAGCTTTGCCCCCTCGACACTGATATTGTATACAATCAAGTATAGCATTTCTCTTGTGACAAATTGTTGATTTGTTCATTATAAATAGAACTAATACTACCTGAAAAACCCTTACACATGTCAATTCACTTAGCTACTGAAGAGAATGCTGCTTAATAATTACAAGTTGCCTTTAGTAGTTGTTTTCAGTTTGTAAGTAAAGTCCCAACAAGTAGACTATTGCTTTTAAAGGCATCAGTTAAAAAGTAGTTCTCTACAAAACATTCATAAACCTGACAGTAGTCTTGGCTTAATGTCAGTCATAACATTGCTGGCATATAATACCATTGTGTCAACTGAGTGCATATGCATTAATTTTTAGGCATATTTGACCAGGTCCTATATATCATGGCTAAATAATAACAGTCCAAGGCCTGTATTATCTTCTCCACTGGATGACATGCAGGAGATGACAATAACAAATAATGTCCAAATAAGTCCAGGAAGCATTTAGGCCTAAGAAGTATCATCCTCCCACTGAGGATGCAGAGACCCCTTCCTCAGACTGACACACAACTGGGACTGTCCAGTTTCTGGAAGGAAAGCAGCCCATCTGGAGTGGTGGCAAACTGGCAATGACTGATCTGCAGTATTCTCCCCCAGACATAGAAAGTGAGTATGGAGTGTCCCAAGGGAGTTAATGTTGTTGATAGCAGCATTGATGTAAGCTGAATACCACTGCAAGGTTCCCTCCCCTTGATGAGAAGAGGAGAAGGGCATGGGGTGACAGTTAATGATTTTTTTTTCAAAATAACATGGCACATTTTTTATATAGGTCTGTGATATCATGATCAATGGCCTCATCTAGTGTCTAGCTTCAGTGTTCCTGAAATTTTTGAATAACTGTCAAAAGTTTGCAGTTCCTTTCTTTCGCCCACTGGAATTTATTGTACCTCTTCAGTGCTTCTAGGCATCTCACAGCAGGGTGAAGATTTCACCCTCTTTGACTCCTCTGAATTATCACTGATATCATGGCAAATTGAGGAGTGCTACAATCATCTTCTCCAGTTCTCTGCTAGCTCTCCTTTCTGAGGGATTCAAATGGCTTTCTTTGCTTCATTTTTTCAAAATATCTTTTTTCTGGGCCTAGTCATCACCAGGGGCTGATGCAGTAGGAGGAAGTCATAGCCCCAACTTCACCCTGACCCCAATGGACCCTGTAGGGGCAAGGTTGCGGAAGATTGGCGAGGAGCTAAGTGGTGGACTCAGTATGTGACTGGAGGTAAGTGGAGGATGCAGGCAGTTTCAATGAACTTTGTCCGACAGCCCCTGCCAAAAGATATTGTCGCATAGCTCAGCATATTTTTGCCTGTAAACAAGTCCGTTTATGTAATAAGCATAAATTATACATGTAAGAATGTAACCGGCTGTTGATCCCATGTAACCCCGAGATAAGCGAGGAGAATATAGCGCCTCAGAGGACTCCCCCCACAGTGGAGTCCTGCCTGGTCAGCTGTTCCGAACGGCCAGAGTCCCCTGCAGCCCCTCTGCGCGTCCTAGGGGCTCCCTGCGCAGATTGGAGCATAAGTTCTTCCTTCCTTCAATAAAGCATAGTTTACTATCCTTAGGCCTGAGTGTCCTCCTTTCGCTGGTATCTTCCCCCCCAGCCCTTGAGGGCACAGACCCAGTTTTTATGGGGTGATAAGAAAGCATAGGGATTATGCTCCTGCTATTGATTCTTGCTGGCCTTGCATTGAGGTGCAAGGGAGTGGGTAGGTACTGACACATTCCTCCACTCTGAAACTTTTCAGAGACTAGGCAAAATCTTAGCTATAATGCCACATGAGCCAGCACAACTCAGGCTGCTCTCCTGCTGTTACTCCAAAATATAGCTCAGGCTCCAAGAGCCTTCAATTGATGCTGTTGCCTCCAGTTGTTTTATATAACTGATGAAATCACTTCCAGCATTTCTTGCCAGAAAAAGACTTACATGGTTTTGTTTAATTGTTGTAGCAGCTCATCACACATGCAGCCATTGTTTTGGTGTTTCTGTACAAAGTCTTTCCTGATGCTACATATCATCAACAGCTCTTTTGATACCCACTTGCAAGTGTCCTCATTTGTTCTTACAGACAATGAAGGATCATATTACTCACAAACATAAACTCACTCAACTTCTAGGTAATTCTAGTACCAACATTAATATAATTCTAATAGACAATTTATTTAAAAGAAATATGACCCATTGCACCTAGGCAAAGTGCAGGAAGAATTGGGCCCCAAATTAGTAAAACTTGATACAACACCACCGTTATATTCCAAATGACAATAAACCTCTTTCTGTAGAGTAGGACTTCAGAATTTATCAGTCACCTAAGTTAGTTTTGATCTAATATCTTGTGCACTTTACCAAGTTTCAAAGATTTAGGGCATAGCAAGAGGACTCTTAGTCATCAACGGTTTTTATCCTGAGGCATAGACCTGGGTTACTTAAATGATCTGATAGGAGATATGACAATAAATGATTCTGACCAATCAGAAAAATGAGGTGCTGTAATGGCATCAGATGCTTAAATGCCCCAAAGACGAATTGCACGGAAGTGCTAACTGTCCGAGAAATAGAGTTTTGTGGAGAGCTGGGAAGATCCGATCAATATGTTTGAGCTTGTCAGTAGTCAGGTCATGGCATTTTGTACATGTTACAATTACAGAATATGAGCATGAGGAAGGCCAATAAAGAATTAGAGATTTCCAGTCAAGTCTGGAGGATGAGTGCACATATCACTTAATATCAGATGCTAAAAGCTCTCAAGAGGCCACCAATATCTCTAAGGCAGAGGAGGGAAACCTGTGATTAAAGCAAGACTCAAGGAAGTCTCTCGTAAAAACTTCATACCACATATTTGAAAAGCGATGGTAATACTATCAAAGTTCGGAAAGATGGTAGTGGGCGATAGCATTGATGGCCAGAAAGGAATAATTTTGTGTAAGTGAACCAACTGGCACTTAAGCGTAGCTCCACCAGACCAAAGAATCTGGGCCTGCATTTTATTTGGTGATCAGGGAAGACGTTGCATTTAGAGAGAGACACACACATTCAAATTAGAATAAACAACTATGCATTTGCATGCAGAAAGGTCTACCAGCTACCACCGAAAGGCAGATGTGATCAGTGACGCATTAGAAATGTTTCAGAAAGCATTGCAGGTTTTCTTTGTGCAAGAATGTTCGTGCCAGATATGGCTTACTCAAGCCCATGCCCTGTTGCTAAACCTTACAGTTCTCCAAACAAGGAAAAGAAACAATTCCACGTCACTAATCACCTAGTACAAATAAGGAATTACGAAAGCCAAAAATCCAAAGCAATAGTTACCCCGAGTAGTTTGTAAGAAAGACAGAGAAGCATTGTTTTAACTGAAGGATTTTGAAGAGTGAACAAATTAATAAAAACCTAAGTCATTTAATCAAGAATTCTTCAGGGGCTAAATGAATCGAACAAATTGTTTTTACAAAGAGTGTGTCTAATTCTAATACAGTAATGTTCTTGCCATCAGAATTTTTTCCCAGTTGGCATTTTGCTTGTGAAAAGACCAGGTAAAAACTAAATAACTATTTAAAGGATTTGGACCAATATTAATAGGGTTTTCTTCAGATCTGAACAATTAAACCAATGGCAACGGCCAACTGTTTATAAAAAGGAAACTAGACAGTGAAAAATCCTTAAAACAATATTTATATAACTACTGTAGCAATTTAGGCCCCAATCCTGTGATATCTGTAAGGTTAGACTCTTGCATACATGCAAAATCCCATTGGCTCCTTATGACTGCAGACACATAAATTACCATGGAGTTGATTTTTGGAATCAGAGTGTTTTGTTTTGTGAATTTTTCTCTTTATTTGCCTATTGTTGATGTTTGTGTTTGAACAGGAGCTATCTCCTTCTGATGGATCTTGTAATGAAATTATAGTCCTGTATTTATAATTGTTTGCCAAGCAAATGACAGCAAAGTCATATGTTCTACATTATAACTTTGCTTCATATTACATGAGCAGGAAAGGATGGAAACAAAAAGGACATGAAAAACTGTGAAAAATGTAGGTAGTTGCATATGGCAGATGTATAGTATAATTAAAGGAAATGTACATTTTTCCCCCAACTGTGAAAATCTCCCTTTTATGCAAGCATAAGGACCCTAAAGGAGTTAGAGATCTGAATTCTACTGAAATTCAATATGATTTCTGGTTTCAGAGTAGCAGCTGTGTTAGTGTCTATTCGCAAAAAGAAAAGGAGTATTTGTGGCACCTTAGAGACTAACCAATTTTGAGCATAAGCTTTCGTGAGCTACAGCTCACTTCATCGGATGCAGGTGCCACAAGGACTCCTTCTCTTAATATGATTTCTAACTCCGTTAGTATCCATTACTTTCCAGAACCTCAAAGGTTGTTCTAGTTTCTCCTTTGATGTTACTTGGAACTTGTGCTGGGTAATCGCCAAAGTGTAGACAAATTTTCCATTCTTTTACCATGTAATTCCTGTTTCATTTCTCAAGTCTATAAGACATTCTTTTGTTTTTTTGGAGGAGCTGGATGGAACAGGGTAGAGCAGTGGAACCCAATTATGGTATGGGACTGCTGTCCATGTTGTAACTACTCTAGTGCATCTGAGTTATGGTGGACTGTGCCTTTAAGGGCTAAGCTTCCCAAATAGAATCTGGGTAGGCTCTGTGAAGCTCTTGTTGTGATTGGCCAGTTGAAACCAGACAGAATACAACGGAGCTCTTGCAAGCACCTTAAGCTCTGAATGATCATATAATATCACATCTGCTAATTTGGCATCTCTCTTTGCTTCCCTTTTCTGTTCGATACGTACAAATTGGACCTCAAAACTGGAGATGGTCACTGTGAAGAGACTAGTAAAACAAACAAGAGAATTCCTGGTTATATTTTGAAAGATTACCTGAAGGGGCATAGAAGCCAGTCCAGGGAAGGCCACATCTTCCCATTTGAAGTCCATTATGAATCACAGCTGATCAATATCTCATGGAAGATGCTTGGCTTTCCATGACTTAGAAAGGTGCGATATAGTAAAAGAGTAAGGCAAAATCTAAATCAAAACTCAAACTAACAGAGAGACTGCAGCCCTTCTGGCCATGTTCGAAATGCCCTCACAGCCTCTTGGCTTTTTTTTTTTTTAAAATGTGCACAATAATCATACATAAATAATTCAGAAAAAATAGCACAAGAAAATTTGAATGATACTAAGAAAGTTCTCTTCTAAACAATAGTTTTGTTTTATCTTTTTCAGTTTGCCAAAGCTGCTGTGCATCCTTTGGATATTGCTACAACTTCCACTTCAATTTGCTTTTCAATTGCTAGCAATGCAGCAAATTAAGTTGTCACTTTCTATTATAAAATCTAAATTAGGTGGTTTATAATCACCTTTACAATTTAAAAAAGAGGAAGTTGTCAGTCATTTGGTACAGAACCATATAAAATGATTGAAAGAAGCTTTATTCACATGCTTCCTAAAGTGCTGTGTGTGAGCTTTTATTTATATATTACTGCTGTTGCGCTTTGTCCAGATCTTTTGTCGTACAGAAACAAATGTAATTGTCCCATTCGAACGGAGTAAGATCCTCAAGGGTTTATACAGAAACTTTCATTTCTGCATCATCGTTATGAAAGTAGCCCAGATCAAAAGTGACCCAAAAATATTTTAACTGTTAGTGGCTTATGTAAAATGTGTTGATGGTTTCCTAATATGCTGTGTGATTTGACAACTCTGGTTGTTTTTCTGGTTTGGGGGAGATTGGTGGGTTTATATAATAAATACATAAAAGATGCCTAGAACCCAGGATATGCACTGTGTCAATTCCAGGATATTCCAGGAGACACAAGGTAGGTGAGGTAATATCTTTTATTATGAGGTAATATTATTTGGTCCAATAAAAGATATTACCTCTTTCACCTTGTCTCTCTAGAACCCAGGATAGGCACTTTTTTGCCATATATGTCTGAATCAATGTGTAAATACGAGGAGAGACTGAAAACACTGGGGTAACATTGCATGCTGGGTCTCTAAGAGGCTTTAAGTCACCTTTGTGCCCCCTCATCCAGAGCTGCTCAGAGGGCTAGAATGGCACCTGCTGTAAGGAAGACAACCCTGAAGTCCTGTCTAAGTTATGGCTGTCTCCCCAAGCTACCTTATGGGCTGTAGCAGTGCTTGGATTCTCCAGTGATGTATGTTGTAGCCTTGCCCCCAGAACGTCCCTTCCATTCCCAGGTCTGCCCCAGAACAGTCCTACACCTGGGCTTGCCAAGAGTATACTCAGAGGGCAGCCTCATGACTATTTCCCACAATGCCTGCACATGGGTTTTTAGGTCTCTGCATGCCGCTTTGGCCCTTTCATCCTCCATAAATAGGCCAGATCCAGGGTCAAGATCTCACCCTAGGACTGTTAATCTACAAAGGAGACTACAAAAAATTAGTTATACAAAATAATCAATGGAGAAGAGAAGGTAAATTAGACACTCCTATTTACCCTTTCTCATAATGCAAAATTGAGGGGACACTGAGTGAAATTGAAAGGCAGCAATTTAAAACTGATAAAAGAAATATTTTATTTAAATGGGACATAATTAAGCTGTGTAACTGATTAGCATGAAATATCAAGGTCAAGAGCATAGCAGGACCCAAGAAATGATTTATGTGACTAATGAGAACAAAGAGGTACATGAGATAAGATTCAACAAAGAATTAGCGAAGTAAACCCACATGCTCTGGACATAAGACAACATCTAAATTTCCACTGTGGGCCATTTCTTCCATAACTGTCTACTGTGCAGTTTCTTGCACCTTTCTCTGAAGCATCTGGAACTGGCCACTCTGAGAGGTAGGATACTGGACGAGAGAGATGATTGATAATTTCTGTGCTCAGACACGGAGTCACAAAGTAAACATTTAGCATGAGAGCAGCAGCTATGGAAACAGTACTTAATTGCCTTATTTGTGCCAACTCTAAAGGGATTTTTCATTTAGATTACATCACTCTGAGATTAAGTATCCCTTTTAATCTTTTAATGTTGACACTACAAGTTTTAGTTGTCATTTGGTTTAAATTGGGAGGATTAAAATTGTTCTCTGGTTCCACTCCAGCAGCAGTAACACAATCAAACTGAGACTAAGGATGCTCCAGTTGGTAAGGTGATCATTTTTTAAATGTGAAAGATGCCTCCTTGCACATGTTAATGCATGTCTGACTAGTTCACTCATTTTTGACAAAATTCATGCTCAAGGGGAGACTTAAAGAAACACTTCCTGCTGTGCTTGACTGAGTGGGGAATGCTGTTTATTTTCTCTGCATGGATTTAGGCAGAACCATCCATCATAGCACTGCACACTGGAGTATTTGACACTATTAGGCAACTCAGGCAGTACTAAAAAAATTGGTCCAATAGTTTAGAAGAATTGGGTCTTTCCCATGGGATGGTCAGAGATTAAGCTGGTTTTTCTCCCGCCCCCACACTTCCACTTTAGGAGAAGCCAGAGAGAAAAAGAAAAGCTCCTCCTTTAGTCACAAGCAGGTGATATGGGGGAAATTTTGACAGCACACAAACTGTCTTCTGCTCTTGATCTGAAAGCCTATTATGTTGATGGCAATGAGAGTTGCATGTATGAATCAAAGGTAGTATATGGCCTGAATACATCTAATGGCTAAAAAAATGAGGAGGAGAAAATTACACAGAAAAAATCATTAGGGGAAATATTGGTTTGCAACCTGTACTCCATGTGAGCCATTTATTTAGAATAGCAGGGATATTGCTGATCAGCACAAAGGACTGTTATTTGCAGAGACACATAAATCACCTGCAGACCTGCCACAACATGCCACTCTTCAATGCCCCAGAGAACTTCCTTGGGTGCTATTTTTCATTATTTTTTTCCTCCATTATTTCAGCAAAATATCTTGAGGAATCATTGAATTCTGCCAAGCAGTCGAACAGCTCTGACAAATTGGCCAGTTCTAATCACTTTGGATAAAACAGGTAAGCTGTCGAATAAATACAGTGGCATTATATTTAATATGTAAAGGCACAGTAACTCTGACGTAATGTGGAGATTTAAAAGGATGAATCAATAGTTATTCTCAGGGATTGCGTTCACTACAGAGCTAAATCGGCGCTGCTGAGGTGGATGTGGAGGCATTGATTTAGCAGGTCTAGTGAAGACACATTCAATCGATGGGGGAGAGTTGTCCCATCAATTTCTGTACTCCATCTCAATGAGAGGCAGACACAATGTCAGCAGGAGAGTGTCTCTCATCAACATAGCAGAGTGTGGACCCCGAGGTAAATAGAGCTAAGCTACATCGACTGGAGTTACTCTACTAACGTAACTCAAATTGCATAGCTGAGCTCAACCCGCAGCTGTGGTGTAGACCAGGCCATAGTGTCTGTAAAGATATAGCCGATGTTTTATTTATTTCCTTATTGCCAGAATGAAACACTAGATCAAGTTTTTGATCAGTGTCCATAAAGTTACAAATATATTAAATAAATAAAAGCTTCAGTGTCTGGGTAAAATTAATCATGTATCTATCATTCTTTAGTTTACAAAATGATCTCATGTTAAAGAAAAATGAAAACCTATTTGCAATGCTGAGCACAACACATACAAGTCAACTAGAGGAGAAGAGCAGCATGGGCAAACCTATTTTTCAATGGGCCAGTGCCACTTTGTATATTTGTAGTATTTTTTCATTTCATAATATCATTTCATAATGTGTTAAAGAATTCCATAAAATATAAAGGAAATGTGATGGTACCGAGTTTAAGTTGCCAGAGCAAATATAACTCTTGGAATTTCTTCGGCTGAATGCTTGTTTTCACATCCTTACTATTGCGTGAGTCCTAGCTATAAAACTTAATTATAATAAAATTTCAATATATTTCATTACATCTTTCATGGAATTATCTCAGTGCTTTACAGGCAGTTAATTAATTGACACAAAACCCTGACAGCTACAGAAGTTTTTATGAGTACTTTTTTTGCTGATACAGACTAATATGGCTACCACTGTGAAAGAAGTTTTTATTGCATTCATTTTTCTGATGCAGAAGCTGAGGCTAAATGTTTAAAAGCGGCACTGTTAGAGACAGGACCAAAATTCCTTGTCTCCCTGTCCCATGCTGTAAGCATGACACTTGATGCTCTTGCCTCCAATTCTCTAGAGGCCAGTGAAATGAATATGGAGGTGATAGAGGTAGAAATGACCAGTACAAACTACTATCCTTATATTTGTGCAGGTGAATAGAAAGGAGGAGACATCTGTAAAAATATTACCAGTAATTCATTACAGTAGTTAATTAGCTTATTTGACTTAGAGACAGGGCTGAGCCATGAGATCTGCTCACTGCTTAATCTTCTGCTGATCATTTTGGGTTTTCAGTGTGTGTGTTAAATCTGTTCATATAATCTGCTTAGTTTTCTTGGATGGAGATGCAGACACTAGTTTAGCTGGGTGCCAACCAATTAATAGCATTGAGGAACAGGACAGAGACCTTGTCTGGTAAATGTAACATACCAGGAGCCAGTGGAGGTATTGGAATACAAGGATGATGTGTTGTGGTGGCAGGCTGATGCATTCTGCATGAGCTGGAGTCTGCATTGCTGTCACTTTCAGTCCCAGCTACACTTTAATTACAGTAATCTAGTTTGGAGGTGACAAAGGAGTGGATCGCTGTGGCCAAATCCTCATCCAGGAGAAACAGGTAACATTTCTTAGCAAGATGACATTGAAGGAAGCCACCTTTCACCACTGACACTACCTGGTCATCTAGTCTTAGAAATGACTCTAGTAGAACTCTTTAGCTATGTATCACTTGCATGAATGGGACACATTTTAGGAAGGGGAAGACCATGTCACAGCTAGTTCTTCAGGTGTTTTTGCTGGAGAATCAACTTTTTCAGTTTGTGGTCCTGCTGGAAAACCCTTGATTTTTTTCAGTGGTATTATTACTCCATACACGAAATACATGACATGGTGTCAGGAATAATTCTAGTGCCAGAAGACAGTAGAAACAGAAGGAACAAACTACAAAGGTTGCAAGTTCTCATCAACATGCCACTCTTCAATGCCCCAGAGAACTTCAGCTTTGACAAACCTTCATAATGGACAGATTGGAAGCAGTATTTTGAAAGATTTCAAATTGCTACAAAACTCTGTAAGGAAACTGAAGATATTCAGGTAGGCTTTTTAATTTATGCTATGGGGAAGCAGGCAGAACATATCATTAAATCATTTGACTTTACTTAAAATAGTCACAAATATGACTTTGAAAAAGTTCCAGCTATGTTTGATGTATATTTTATAACACAGAGAAATGTGGTTTATAAAAGAGCATGTTTTCACCAGAGAATTCAAGGACCAGGAGAAAATGTTGTGTTTTATAAGAGCTCTGGATGCATTAGCTAAAAATTGAGATTTTGGGGGAATTGCAAAACATGAAAATACCAGAAACAGGCAGGTTAACAGATAAAATTCTTTCACAGCAACTGCAGTTAAAAACAGACTAACCCTACCCACAGCTATATACATGCAAGGCAGTCTGAACTAATCAAGCAGCAGAACAAAAGGCAACTTGGAAAAACCTGAAACTACCTTAGAAGCTGTAAACAGCACGAAGACTAAAAATCACTGTTGATGAGGTTAATGTGATTTAAACTAATTGCTGAATATGTTTCTGGGAAAAATCTGGTAGTAGCAAACATTCTGTGATGGAGCCCAGCATCAGACTCCGCTATCCATGAGCTCAGAGATGACATAGTCATACGCGGATGCTGCGGACCTATACAAAACAGTGTCAAAAAAGACTACACCATCTACAAAAAAAGCAACCTTGACAGACATTAACTTCAAGAAGTTCTATGGTGCATGTGAATAACATATTTTATTTAAGCTAACCTCATTTATATCTGGTAGGTCATTTAAATCTTATGGAAGACACATCTCTGGTGTATCTCTGTGAGAAGGAAGTTCTGTAGTCTGTCCATATATGATACAGAAGCCCTGCAACCTACGGTATACACAAAACACATAACATGCTCCTAAGTCACTTAAGTTATTTTAAAATTTTCATTGTGTCCTTTATACCCTCCATGAGCTTACAAAGCCCTTCCCCAGTGGTGGAAACTGACCTTGCTGAATTTTCTGCATTTTGTTTCATTCAACTGTAGGTTTTATTGTGAGACTGATATCGGTCAAAGTGTTTCCCTAGAGTCATAGATTCCAAGCCCAAAAGGCACATTGTGATCATCTAGTCTGACCTCCTGTGTAGCACAGGCCATAGAGCTTCCCCAAAACAATTCCTAGAGCAGATCTTTTAGAAAAAACATCCAATCTCAATTTTAAAATTGTCTGTGATAGAATCACCACAACCCTTGTCAGATTGTTCCAATGGTTAATTACTCTGACTGTCCCCTTTCACCCCCCAAAAGTAATTTATTTCCGTACTGAATTTGTTTGGCTTGAACATTCAGCCACTGGATTGTGTTATACCTTTCTCTTCTAGGTTGAAGAGCCCATTACATATTCCCCATGTTGATACTTACAGACTGTAATCAAGTCATCCCTTAACCTTTTCTTTGTTATGCTAAATAATATGAGCTCTGAGAGCCTATCACTATAAGGCATGTTTTCTAATCCTCTAATTACTCTCATGGCTCTTCTTTGAACCCTTTTCAGTTTATCAACATCATTCTTGAATTGTGGCCACCAGAACTGGACAAGTATTCCAGCAGCAGTCAAATCAGTGTCAGATCCAGAGATAAAATAATCTCTCAACTCCTACTCAAGATTTCCCCTGTTTTTGCATTTCATTCGCCCTTTTGGGAAGGGACATAGAGGATAGCCTAACATGAGACTACTTCATTATTAAGGCAGGCTGAGAGGCTATTTGAATACAACTGTAGAGTGCAAAATTGTAAATACTAATTGAAGCCATTGTACTAGCAAGTGAATTAGAACAGATCCATGAGCCGGAAAGGTATGAAGGAGCAGCCGTGAGGATCTGGGGCCACAGAGCTCAGGGACGGAACAATGAGGGCAAAAAGGATCAACAATATAATTGTCTGCAAGAAGCAATGAAAATACTGACCAAGGAAGTCTGAAGAGGGAAAGGCAGTCTGTAATTGCACAGCAACAAAAGGTACCGAGAGAGAGACATGTAGATTTTCAGTCAAGATACACAAGATAACTCCCTGACCATGGCTCGAAAGGACACTGGAGTATATTACTGAATGCCACAGAGGATTGGACCTGCTGGAAATGTGGAAAGACTGGACATTTTAAATGGGATTACCCATTGATTAAAACTGATGTTGGTCAGACTGGTGCAAGGAATAGCACCACAAGCTGTCAGTTAATTCTAGGCCACTGAGCTATCTGAGTGCTATTTTAGAGAGTGATATCTATCTGCCTGAGAAGATTGGAGGAACCTCAGGTGAAATCCTAATTGCTTTTAAGACTATAACCAGGGTCATATTGGGTCAGATCAATGGTCTATAGAGACTGGTAGCCTGTCTTCCTATGGTGGCCATGCCAGATGCGTGAGAGGGAATTAACAGAACAGGGCAATTAGCGTGTGATCCATCCTCTGTCGTCAACTCCCAGCATCTGGCAGGCAGATCCTTAGAGACACCCAGAGCATTGGGGTGCATCCCTGACCCTCTTTGCTCATTTTGTATGTATAGTTGGTAATATGTTTTTTCAAATGTGCATTACTTTGCATTTGCCATTTTGTTGTCCAGTCACTCAGTTTTGTGAGACCCAGATCCCTTTGTAACTCTTTGCAGTCTGCTTTTGGACTTAATTACCTTGAGTAATTTTGTATCATCTGCCAACTTTGCCACCTCACTGTTTACCCCTTTTTCCAGATCACTTATGAATATGTTGAACAGCAATGATTCCAGTACAGATCCTTGGGGGACCCTGCTATTTACCTCTCTCCAGTCTGAAAACTGATAATTTATTCCTACCCTTTGTTTCTACCTTTTTACTGATCTCTAAGAACATTTTTCGTCTTATCACATGACTGCTTACTTTGCTTAAGAGCTGCTGGTGAGGGACCTATCAAAGGCTTTCTGAAAGTCCAAGTATACTCTATTCACTGGATCACTCTTGTTCACATTTGTTGACCCCCTCAAAGAATTCTAATAGATTGAGGCATGATTTCCCTTTACAAAAGCTGTGTTGACTCTTCCCCAATGAATCATGTTCATCTGTGTGTCTGATAATGCTGTTCTTTGCTATGCTTTCAACCAGTATGCATAGTATTGAAGGCAGGCTTGCTGGCCTGTAGTTTCCAGGATCACTTCTGGAGCCTTTTTTTTTTTAAATTTGGCATTACATTAGCTATCATCTGGTACAGAGGCTGATTTAAGTGATAGTTTACATATCACAGTTTAGTGACTTATTACAGTTAAATTTATCAATTTGTTCCAAAACCAACTTTATCAACAGCTCAAGTCTGGGACACTTCCTCAGATTTGTCAGGTAAAAGAATGGCTCTCTCACATCTTCTGCAGAGAAGACTGATGCAAAGAATTCATTTAGCTTCTCTGCAGCAACCTTGTCTTCCCTGAGGGCTCCTTTAGCAACTTGATTGTCCAGTGACTCCACTGATTTTTGGCAGGCTTCCTCCTTCTGATGTACTTTAACAAAAAAATTGCTGTTTTTTGTGTCCTTAGCTAGTTGCTCCTCTTCTTTCTTTCTTTCTTTCTTTCTTTCTTTCTTTCTTTCTTTCTTTCTTTCTTTCTCGGCCTGCCTAATTACACCTGACTTGCTGGAGTTTATGCTCCCTTTCCACTTTCTTCAGTAGGATTTGACTTCCAATTTTTAAAAGATGCCTTTTTGCCTCTAACTGCCTCTTTTACTCCATTGGATAGCCATGGAGGCAATTTTTGTTTGTCCTCTTACTATTTTTATTTGGGATATGTGTGACGGATTGGGTCTCAGAAACCCCCTTGGGACTGCCACCTGATGTTCTGAGACTACCTCTGAGCCCAATTACCCTGCCTGCTTGGGACTTCAGTACCCTGTCTTGTTGAGCCAGACATGCTAGCCTGCTGCAAACACCAACCCAGGTCTGAACCACATCCCCCAAAAGCTGCAGACTTAACTGAAAACCGCTTAAGAAGTGCTCCTGTCTTTAGCACCCAGACACCCAGCTCCCAATGGGATCCAAACCCCAGATAAATCAGTTTTACTCTGTATAAAGCTTATGCAGGATAAACTCATAAATTGTTTGCCCTCTATAACACTGATAGAGAGATATGCACAGCTGTTTGCTTCCCCAGGTATTAATTGCTTACTCTGGGTTAATTAATAAACAAAAGTGATTTTATTAAGTATAACATGTAGGATTTAAGTGGTTCCAAGTAACAGACAGAACAAAGTAAGTTACCAAGCAAAATAAAATGAAACATGCAAGTCTAAGCCTAATACAATAGGAAACTGAATACAGATAAAATCTCACCCTCAGAGATGTTCCAATAAGCTTCTTTCACAGACTGGCCTCCTTCCTAGTCTTGGCCCAATCCTTTCCCTTGGTACAGTTCTTGTTACCTCCAGCTCAGGTGGTAACTAGGGGACTTCTCATTACTGGAACCTCCTTTGTTCTGTTCCATCCCCTTATATAGCTTTGGCACAAGGCGGGAATCTTTTGTCTCTCTGTGTCCCCATCCCTCCTCCTAAATGGAAAAGCACCACATTAACGATGGATTCCAGTACCAGGTGACATGGTCACATGTCCTTGGAGACCCTGAGCCTTCATTCTTCCTGGCCTGACTCACAGGAAGGCTTGCAAGTAAACAGAGCTATTTACAACCAATTGTCCTAGTTGATGGGAGCCATCAAGATTCCAAACCACCATTAATGGCAAACACTTTGCATAATTACAATAGGACCTCAGAGTTATATTTCATATTTCTAGTTTCAGATACAAGGATGATACATTTACACAAATTGGATGACCACACTCAGTAGATTATAAGCTTTGTAGTGATACCTTACAAGACACCTTCCACATGAAGCACACTCCAACCACACTACACTCACCAGCACAGCCTCACAAAATCATATGGAGTGCAATGTCACAGTATGCATTTAATATTAGCCTCTATGGTGTGTTTAAAATGTTTCCGTGCAGCGTGAAGGCATTTAATTCTTGACTGTTCCTTTTAATTTCCTTTTACTAGAGTTCTCACTTCTGTGTAGTTCCTCTTTTTGAAGTTAAATGCTTCTCTACTGGGTTTCTTTGGTATTCTTTGCCCCCTCCCCAGGATGTTAAATTTAATTACATTATGGTCACTGTTCTTGGAGCAAAATCTGTGTGTCACTTAGGGCTAAATCAAGAATTGCCTCTTCCCTGTGAGTTTCAGGACTAGCTGCTGCAAGAAGCAGCCATTTTGGGCTCCAAGTTTCTGTTTTACTTGAAAAAGCTATGGAAAGAAGCTTTCAGCGAGCCAGCACGGAAATTAACATCCTACTCTGTGGTGGTCAGAGGGGAAAATGGCCAAAGACTGAATGTAATGGGCCATTGGCAAACCACCATAGAAACTGATAACCTTAAACTGGTATGGGATTTTAATGTAACAGAGGACTGTGATCAAGGGGCATTGGTTGGGGCTGATTTTCTAATGATGTACAGTATTAACCTTAGTATGCGGGGTTAAACATGCATTATAATTGGAAAATACATACCTGTACTTTGCCAGAATGATGTCACTGGTGTATTCAGTGTAACTATGGCAGAGGATGTAATAATTCTCTTAAGGGTGAAAGGAGTAGTTCCACCCCAGGTAATAAGTATAGCAAATAATTGAGACTAGACAGCATTATGGGGCCATGTGGTGTCATTGAGCAGGTATGATTTCATGATAATATACTCTCTTTGCTAATTTGCATAGTTAATTTATCAACAGAGCCTCAGAGCTTAAGATTCTAGTGTGGTTCACTAATTAGGGAAGTTTTTTCCCCCTCCAACTCCCTTTCCAGTTTTGGAATCCTGTTATGCCCAACACGAAATTAGACACTCTATGGTTCTGGAGTTTGCTGAGCACGCAAGCTCACCACCCAGCACAAGGATTCACGTGAGTTGGTGGAGCCTATAGATTGGTCACTCCTTTCGTCTGGACCAGTCACATACCAGATGGCTTCCATAGAGGTAACTGTCCTTCAGGGCCACTGAGAAATCCTCTAGTTTGGGCTACTTTGTGCACCATTCAGTTGTCCTTGGCATCCCCTGGCTTATCACCCCTGACACAAGAAGTGAAGTTTCTCTTGCCTTCTAACTAAAAGGTATATTTCATTCATTCAGGCCTATATGAGTTTTATTTTGTGGCTCTGTTTTGTAATCATCAAAAGCATTTGCTTATGCAATGTAGATTGACTGCTAAATTTTCATTATATTGACCTGAAATCACCTTTTCCAAATATGTATGTAAAAGGCACTGTGGTGGATTTTTTAAAAAATGATAGACAACAGAGAACTGCTTTTTAATTCATAAAAATTATGCCACCAGTCTGATGACAAATAAATTCTAAGTCCCCCCCCCCTTCATCATTTGGTATGGAAAGTGGATTGAGTAAATACTGAAATGAAATACACTAGCTGCCATGAAACATTTCTTTTCTCATTCACTGAAAGTGGACCTCTCCCATTCAATCATGCAATGAGAAACTGAGAGGAAATGTAGTGACAGTTTAATTTGAAAAAGCTGTCAGGCTTCTCCTGGTAACACAATTGGACACTATTTCAGCTGAGGAGCTTTAGGAAGCTTAAGCCTGACAGCTATGTAAATTGACTAAAACCAAAAGGCTTTAGCATCATGGATTTCATGTTTGTAAGGATTTTCTTCAACCATGTCTGCTTTTGCAATTATGCTTTTTTTTTTTAAAAAAAGTTATAATTACAACCTATATATCATACTGGCTTCAGTAAAGAGACAGAATGAAAGATGCTTTTTGAGTTGGGTGAATTTTCAGTTGCTATAAGTGCTAATTGTTATTCAATAGGAAGGTCACACTTCATCTACAAAATTGCACAGAAAGGTTAGATAATTTTAATAACTGAAAAAACCTCAGTGTTTCAAATCCTTGTCTTTGACAGCAAAAATCCTACCACATTTCATGATGCAGTTGTTGAATTCCACAGCTCCATGTCTGTAAACACAGGAACATAGAGCAGGAACAGTAATTTATTTAAATAGATCTTTTCGGTATCTGTGCTATTTTAAAGTGCCTGTGCAAAATAGACTAACAATGTTTAATGCTTTTTTTTTCTTTACAAACTGGAAGGGTGCTGTGCAAATTTTTGAAAGGAGGATATAGAGAACAAATGGGAAAATAAAATCTTCACCATTCAAATATTACGTTACTAAGGCAGAACTGACTCCAGGGCTTCAGCAGTATCCCTGTTTAATGGTGGAAATATACCTTATTTTTTTGTGAGGCAACATTAGCTAAATATAGTATTATGAGATCAAAATTGTCATTGTCTTTCTAGCTCCAGGGCGATTAATCTTTTAGAAAACAGTTAAGGTGGGGTTTAAGATCTGGCAAATCTGAGAAAAGTAGATTTGTCACATCTCTGTTCTAGTCAGAAGACTGATTGTGATCACATGCATGATTGCAATCAGCGGACAATACATCTTAGCAATTATTCCTACTCCCACCTATAGGGCAGGAAGGATGTGCGTTTTAGGGATCATACAGCTAAGACAGAACCAAAAGAACCTACCCTGAACGGATCCAGAATGACTGAGGGTTGATCTGAGAACAGACTAAACCCTTTGGGTCAATTTGCATTTCAGTTTTGTTTTTCCAAACCCCATTTTCCCAAACCCTCACTTCCTTATCTCCACCAAAAAGATCCATCTGCATTCAGAAAGTGTCCATGTTGGGATATGGTGTAGTTTTGTTATTTTAGTTTACATTTTCAAGAAACATCAGGAATTTAACACTTGTCTGATGAATAACAGTCTTCATTAAATTATATTGCAGTACCATAATATTGCACTTTGCATTTAGTTCTGTACTATGCTGCTCAGATTGCTGATCAGTCTTGCTTTACTGAACTTTTGTCATTTACTTTGAAAAATGGGAGATATACATGTGCTTATGGCATTCTTTGACTTGTTTAGAGCCTTTTTATTTCTAATAATTTTTTTTTATTTTTTATAAATAGGGCTCACAACATTTTTAATCTTCAAGCTGGTTTATATAGTTAAACTTAAATTAAAGTTGTGATTTTTTTCCCAATATAGTTATACTGGTAAAAGCCATAGCGTAAGCACAACTATACTGGTATAAAGGTACCTAATACTGTTACAGCTTATTTAGGTTCCTGAATCAGAATAAGCTAAGCTGGTATAAACAATGATATAACCAGCAATGCTTTAGTTAAATACAAGTTATTGGGCTCAATACCAATTCACTTTCCATGCTAAAGGAATATTAGGTTTCAGAATTTCCCACTACCGTAAAACAATTCTGCTGAAATATATTTCATATACAGCCAAACATTAAGCATGTTTTTGGATTGGAAATTAGGTCAAGAACCTTCTCATCTCCATTCTCTTTAGGATGTGGACAGATGATTTCTTTGGGACAGATTCTCCTGCACCTTTTTGCAGGTTTGTGGTCTTGGAGGTGGGAAGGAATCTCCTTCAGTCCATGCTTGGCCTGCCTGAGGACCAGGGAGATTGCAGTCCGTGTTCTTGCCCAAGCAAGATTCTACATGTGATATTGTTTCTATCCTGAAACATAAGGATCATGCAAAATTGTTCATCCAAAATCAGAGACTAGACTTGAAGTCACTTAAAGTAACAGGGTCAAATTAGTCTGTGATGTAACTCCATTGACTTCACCAATTCAGTATTAAGGCCAGGGCCCTTCCCAATCCCAGTGTGCCTCCAATGTAAGGGCGAGGCATGACTGCAGTCCCTGACATTCCCAAAGCACAAGGGATGATTCCCCCTATCACTTGTGTGGAGTACCTGCCATTGTTGTGTGGGGATGAGTGTGGCTGTAGAGACTGAGGGTAATCCTCCACTGTGGAAGATGAGGTTCTGGGTTCCAGGAGGCAGAAGAAACTGCAGCTGGCTGAAGCCTACAGGAAGCTTTCAGCTATATTATGTAATGTTTAAACAAAAGTAATTTGACTGTTAAATACTAGATCCCCATTCCTTAATAAGAACCTATCATCTTCTGGATCACAAGCTGCCAAAATGAGAAGGGAGAGCCACTGACTGTTTCCCAACCAGCTATGTGCTGTGAGGAGAGGCTATGCTAGGTGAAGAGATGGTGCAATGTGAGCACTTCAACTGCATTCCATAGAGCTCTGGGCAAATGTATCTCCTTGAAGCACAATGCCTCTAGACAGAGGGCCTATCCCCAAGGTGGCATGAGAGGGACCATCTGGGAGGGGTTAGCTCAGGCCAGCTCCTTCAAAGCACAAAATAATGAAAACATTCTATTGTCATCTTGGCTACTCAGCCCTCTCTTCCTTTGTATGTCTCAGTTCCTTGTTCTTATCTTTAGTCTGTAAACTCTTTGGGCAGGAATTGTCATTTATTATCTATCGGTCCAGTGCCTACCACAGGGGAGCACTTATAGGATTGAGACTTCTGGATATTCTTGTCACGAGCATAGAATAGAGAGAAATTTTTTGATTGCATCTATTTGTTATCCAGTTTTTATTCAGATAACTTCTTCTATACACCCAGAGTCCTAGGTGAATGTGGAAATGAAATTCAGGTCCTTTTTGTATTTTCCCCCTCCATAAAGAATATAGACAGTCTACCTTTCTGTAACTTGTACAGGCTGCTTCAAGATACGGGTTGGGGAGGGTTATCTATTTTGTGTGTTGTGCTTGAGACAGATTCCTGCACCTTTTCTATGATTATTTCAAACAGATATAAATTGAAGATACGTATTATGATACAAATAATCTGCTGTCTAAAGCAAATATATCTACATTGAATACCACTAAGCTAAAATATTGATAGAGTATTTGCCGGGGCAGCACCAGCCTCTTTGGGGGGAGGGGGGGTGGCTGGCTGGCTGGCTGAGGTGTGCCAGACAGAAAATGGGGGGGAGGGTTGTGCTATAAATCCTGTGGGCACACATGCTTATTTTAACAAAAAGCACTTAAACATATGTTTTTTTTCTGCTATCTGCATGGGGCTGCCCCCCAAATGTTCCCCTGTGCTCCCTTAGGGGGGCATACCACACAGTTTGAAAACCTCTGTTCTAAGGTCCCTTGCTAGTGTGCTCAGAGGCAAAATTTTGTTTCTTATTTCAGATCTGGCAATTGGTTTAATCCTGTCCATGTGAGAAAAAACTACTGTAGAAATCGAATTCCACTTACACCCTGAGATATCTATGGTGTCCAGTCCCCCCTCCTCCTTTTTCATATAAAGATTTGATATAAAGTTAGATTTCAGTTGTCCCAACCATTCAACAGACTGTAGTTAAGTTTACAGCAGCATTTATTTGTTTTAACACAAGTATTGATATGCAGGATGTTTAGTTCAGTCAGCATTTAGTTTGAGGGCCGCAATGCCTATCAGTGATTCTTGGATGATTTGGGGGTGCTAATAAGAATCTACACCCATGGCAACAGCCCCCCCTCAACTTCACCAAAAGAAAATAAAGAAAAAATGTTGTGCAGTGCAAGGCTCAAGCCAAGGAGACCAGGTGGGTGATTAAAGTCTTTCTTCGCATCAGTGGCATTTTGGCAACTTTAAATATATGGGTGCAAAACAAAAGCCGGTCAAATTAGGTTATATACATTACATGTATTATCATTATCAGACTTATTTAAATGAAACTAGCTCATTTTGTTCTCTAGTGCAATAAGGCAGCCCCTGAATCTTTCTTTAATCTGCTTATTGGGCCTCATTATTAAAATCACGCTTTTAAGCTGTGATCACTAAATCAAATAATACACAATGCTTGTGGAAATCTGCATAAGCTATTTTTGTTCATTTTAACTAAAAGATGAACTGGGCTTCAAACAATGAGCCTTTCTGTGACTACCAAGAAATCCCCTTGTGATTTATTCTTAATGCTATTGCATCTACCACTTGTGTGCTAGATGTGCACTTTTGTTTACTGTGTCTCAGTGTGTGTGTGTGTGTGGGGGGGAAACCTATTCATGTTTTATGCAGAAGTAATCTTGATTTTGATGCAACTACAAAATGAATTAATTTTGATCACACTTCTTCTGCTGTGATGTTGGCTGGTTCAGAGACTAACGCTGGAAAAGCAATTTGGGTTCCATACTTTCAGTGAATTCATCTACTACAGCCCAGGTGGGCTGCTTCTAGATGCTTTTCCATCTTAGCTCCTCCTCCAAAAATGGGGACATAGAAAGAAAGAAAGATATTGATATAGTCTGTGGGAGACAACTGTATGTATTTCTCAATGAGATTTAGTTGCTGAGAAGTGATCGATCAAACAAAGAGAAGTTTCTACCATAGGTTTGATACCAAGGGGATCAGTACTTTAGAAATATAATAGATGAATTAGATGGGCATGATAAGCACTGGAACTTTTGAATGCTTATCTGAAGATTATCAGAACCTCTTTGATCTAGAATCTGGGCTGTGAATCTCATAACTCGTACTGGTCAAAACTCAAAATTTCCATTCCAAGGGAAATTTCAACAGTTTCAAATTTTGTTTAATTCCAATTGGAACAAAAGAAAAAAAATCGATGTTTTGGATATCAATTTGAAATCTTGTTTTGGGTCAAATGCATAGAAATTCATAAAAAGCCTTGACAATCTCAGATTACAGGTTACTAATACTAGCGTTAATGACAGGTCTAAACTATAAAATTCAAATCAAATGTCCCAAACCTCAGAATATTTGGATCTTGTAATCTGGTACAGCCTGTGATAAATATAGGAATGAGCTATGAAATTCAGATTTGGGCCTGGAGTTGAATTCTTATCCTCATCCATCACCTAGAGGTTTTAGGAGCTGGATTTTGGGTTCAGGCTCACCTGACACCTGAACAATATTTGAGACAGTGCTTGGAGAGGTGGAAAGCTGCCTCATACTAGTTTGTCGGTCTGTCTTATCAGTAGGATTCAGCCTGCAGGCTGAACATTGCAGCTGGTTCTGAATGTTCAGGAAAAAGCCCCGCTGATTTGCTGCTGAAGGTAAATATAACATAAACCTATTTGCCCAATCCTAACAATTAGGAATGGGTCTGGGAGAATTTTCAGTAGTCATCAAATAAGTTGTATATGAAAACTGGGCACTAAACTTTTTCTACGGGAAGGGAGGGCTGTGTTTCTAACTCATGTAGAAGTATCCTACATATATTTCAAATGCATTGAAGAGTGAGGTTCAAGATACAGCTTTTGTAGACGTATATACCAGTGCTGAGTGCTCTTACATTTAAACCTCTGTTAAATGGAGCATGTCTTGGCATTACTGAGTCTCTGGCTAAGCAAACAGGAGGGCTGCTCAGTCAGGTAAGGATCAATGGTTACCTTGTTATATTAAAATATTACTTAACTGTACTTCCATTAGCAAGCATGTGTGCATTTTTTTGTCCATTTTCAAAATATTTTACTTGCAAATTTAAGTCTACAGACACTATGCACCCTTTGTGAAATGAGCCAGTTTGCACAGGACAATGGAATGGAATGCAATCACACAGGGCAAAATCCATTCCACCTGCTTAAACCTTGAATACTTGGGATTTATGTGGTTGGACTTCAGAGCAGCCAGGTCCTGAAATCCCATGCCCAGCTCTGGGGCTTGGAGTAGAAATGGGGTCCGGTAGTGTGGCTACCAGCTCTGTATAAAAGTCCAACTGTGAAGTCGAGCCTTGCTGAGCCCCAACCTGCCCCCACTGTTACCTACCACACTGGGCTATAATTTAGCTCCTATCCATAGTTCACATGCACATAGTGGTGCATGATGTTGAGGGCCCTGATTCAGGAGTGTGTGAATGTGTTTGGGGCTGGGGGAGGCATGAGCCACTCTTCTCTGAAGGCAGAGCTGCCTTCACAGCTGGGCAGCCAGAACATGGCGGCTGTTGATCAGGCACACAGCTCTGAAGGCAGAGCCGCAGCAAAGAAGTAAGAGTAGCATGGAATGGCATTGCCACCCTTACTTCTGCACTGCTGCTGGCAGCAGCCGCCGCTCTCTGGCTGCCTAGCTGTGAAGGCAGGGCCATACCATGCCACCCTTACTTCTGTATAACATTTGACCTTTGCACTAGGAGGGATGGCTACAGGAGGCTAAGGCAAATTTTGGGCTGGCTATTGCCTCTCATGTCTTCCCTAGCACTGCCCTGAGTGTTTCTGGGGTGTTTTAAATATAAAATTACTTTTTAAAAGCTGGTGCAAAAATTTTATTTCTCTCCTGTCCATCCTTCCCCACCCCCAATTCTTGCCATCCTGTAGCAACTGTGCAAAAATGGAGTCAAACACAATATGCTTAAAATATATATTCACAGTATGCAGTAATTATACTTTTTGTTACTGTGTTTTCAGCAAATTGTTTTTTTGATCACAATACACCTTTTTTTTATTTTTCACATCCACACCTTGCAATTACCTGTCTTTGTTCACTACAAAGTCAAAGTATTGTGTTTCTTTTTTAAATGCGAACTGGGAGTTGTTTCTTTGTGCTCAGTCCAAAGGATCAGTGTGTGTTGGTCACATACTGGACTTCATGTGGAGCATAAAATAACACAGTTCCCTTTGATACTGAGGGTGACAAACAGTGATTATGTTCGGTATTATTGATTTAAATGAGCAGACTAAGAATAGAGTGATGTCAACACAAGAGCACCCTCTCAAAGTTATGCTGACAACACTGCCCCAGCATGCTTTCCCAATAAAGAGGAAAAGCATGCTTCTTGTTTTCTTGATAGTTGCTGGCACTCTGTTGAAAAGATATTCCAGCCTTCCACTTAGTAGGACCCCAAATGTACAAACTGGTCCATGTGAAGACCCAGTGAAATCAACAAGGCTTTACAAGGGCACAGTAGTCACCCATGTGGATCAATTTCCAGGATCAGGATCTATGGTCACAATCTGGTCTATAGAACTACTTCTTCGTCTTCAGTGTAGGAGAAAATGCATCCTCTGTGATCATAATTTCACTGACTGGGTAGTGCTAGTAGAAAATGAGGAGAAAAATCAGATTGGAAAAAGTATTGGGAGTGTGCATGATTTTGGTAGTTATAAAAAGACAATAGTTTTTAAACAGCTCTTGTTGGCCACACACCTGTATTACATTGTTTGCTTGCAAGTGGCTACAACTAAACAGCAATAATTAGTAATCAGTGCAGTTTGACATTACTACAGTGTCCCCTTGCCGTTTCTACTCGCACAATAGGGAATAAAAGCACAGTAAGACACTAATATTGAAATGCTAGCGGCTTGATAGAGTGAAACTGATGACAGTGTAATAAATGCAGGCTTTTTTAATGGCATCCACACTTGTCTAATGATGCTCACTGGCTAAATTCTTAACTAGTATTAAGCAGTGCAATTCCATTGAAGTTTACACCATTTCTGAATCTGGCTCTTTGATGTGAGACTTTACTCTGGAAAAGCTTCATAGGGTTCCATTTTTATTGTTATTCAGTGATTTCTCTGAGTTCTCTTCAGTCTATAAGTATATTTTTTCCCATCTGCCATCCCTAGATGGGATGTGAGATTCAAGCTATGTTCTTTCTACTTCTCATATAATTAGTAATAGAAATTCTGCAACAAACTTAGTAAACAGTTCATTCAGCTCCTTCTCCCATTACTTTTATCTCAGCAGTGCTGAGAAAGGGAGCTAATGGGTTAAAAGCATTAAAACCTTACTTTTGTAGATAAGCAGATTAGGAGATTGCTCATAGGTTAGACAGTGAAATGTCTGTTCGTAAGTGGACTTTAAAGTGACACAAGTATATAATGTGAGTTCAACAAAGTAGCACCTAGAAGACTAAATAAATCAACAAAATATGAAACTCCAGCTTAGATGCTGACTCAACTCTTTAGAGAATTAAAGTCAAAAGCCAAAAATGTCAAGCTTGGACCAAAAATATCCTAATGTTAGGCTCTCACGTTCATACTTAGACACGTAACTAAGTAGCCTGAAGTTGTTTTTTTTCCCTGTCCTCCTCCCCACCCCCTGACGTTCTGAGTGCACACACACAGCTCTCTTTTGTCACTGGTGAGAATCTGACCTCTGGTGGTTTGGATTATGAATCTCTGGCTACCCATCAGTGTCACTAGATAATTACACTGAGTGTCATCAGCTTCACTCTATCAAGCTTTCAGCACTGTAATATTTCCAAGGTACGTGTCTTAGGCGTTTTCTAGCGCACTTTTTGGAACAAAAGGCTAATTAGAGAGAGCTGGTAAGACTGGCTGGTATCCACCTCAGCCTCTCAAAGGTTCTGGACCCATGGTGCTTATGGACAGGAATGTGTCTCCATATCCTTTTATAAATTTTATTAAACTTAAACAAAAATAAAATCAAGAAAATATATCCAAGCTAAACGATTAATAGCATTAAACTAAAAATAAAGCAATATAACAAATCAACAGGTTAGTCTAAATATTGGATTAAAATTGAATAATCAAACTAAATAATCAAATATTAAAAATAATCAAGCCTTATACAAATTCTAAGAAGGATTCTAAGGACATGGTTGTCTATTTGGTTATAAACCCAAACAATTTTTTTTCCAAAGCCAACTCTATAACTTGGAGCTGATTAAATATCTTAATACTGAAGCCAAATTATTATCAAAAGGTCTAAACCACAGCCTCAGAGCCAATTATAAAACTTCCTTCTTAAAATCCAGCTCTTATGTGGTGGCTAGCCCTTGCCCACCCAAAAGAGAGAGATTGTAATATAGACTTTAACAGATCTCTCTTGATAAACTGAAGTTTGATGAATCTTGCAGGTAACTATATTAAGTCTTTTAGGACTTGTAAACATAAAGCACAGAACATACTTTTTGTGAATAGTTTAATGAAACAATATTTAAGGCTGTTTAAACCTGGGGAATTTTTTTTTCTGGAACCTTCCCCATATGCTCTGTGTGGGGGCACACAGACACATGCATTCAAACAGCCACATTTCACTTCCACATCTTTTGAATAAAAAGGCTAAATAGGCTGAGACATGTCCCAGCTAAAAAAACAAAAATGCTAAAACAGAAAAGCAAAACAAGATATTTAAGCTAACGGGGGCTGCACACGCGTCAGCTCTTGCAGTTTCTGGGTTCTTGTAGAGTCAGAGCTGGATCTGCAGACAAGAAGCTAGCGGTGGTGATCTATTGACCCAGTGCTTCCCACTAGTGGGCCTCCTTTGGGTGTAGGGAGAGATTGGTCAAAGGCTGGAATGGCCTGGTGGTGGATGCTGTGACTTCCTTCCCTCAAGGTGACTAATCTTAGGGATTCTGGAATGTCACTCTTCTCTCACTTGGCTTGTTGATTCAAAAGGCAAAGCCTTCTTGGTCTTACTCTTCAGTCTGTTGGTTTGCAAAGAACTCAGCCTTATATAATCTCCTTCCAAGTCCTTCAGACAAATCAGGTACAATGGAGCAATGCAAATTGGTTCAACTGGGTTCAACTTAGGTCATGCTTAGCTAGCATCAGTCCCACTTAACTCAGCAAAATTTTAAAATATTTGAAGTTATTCATACTATGGAGACTGTTAGTCTGTGCATCCTCCCCTCCCCAAATATCAAAACTCTAGACATGTGAGACCACTTTTGAGGAAGCTCACATGGCTTTATCTGGGTTAAAACGTTTTCAGATGACATTGTGCCACCAGGTTATGGAAATTTTGACACACAACTCTATAAAAATAGCTGATTAGAAAAACCAATCACTCAATGTTCATTCATAAGCAAAATTAAAAACAAGTTCAAAATTATGACCTGATTCATCACTATCATTTCTTTTTCTTGGAGGTTACCATAACCTTTCTAATTTGAACCAGAGCTATAGGTAAAACAGCTATACTTCTGGAATCTACAGAATCTATTAACATGAAAACTTGTAAACTTTAAAAAAAATTCTTAGTCTATAATCTCATATATGCAATTTTTCATACACTGTGCACCTCTTGCAAGGTGGTTTAACTATGGTTAAAGTGATGTTTACTAGTTAACCTTTTCTCATGTGGATCCAGTCTAAGTGTATTTAATGCCCAAGGAAAAATATTGATAATATGTGATAAGACTCAGAAATGACCCATCTCCAGTATACAGAAGAACACCATCAACTGTATGGTGGGTTGTTGTTTTTTTTAGTTAGTTAAACTGGTCCTCCTTGGTGTTTTATTAAGGATTGTCTGAAGTTGCTGTTAAAAATTATATGCAGCAGTACCACTTATGTTGGTGAGACGCAATAATGAGGGTAAGATGCCAACAGCCATTTGGGTGGGCATGCTAATATAACAACATCCCCTCTGGTGAGACCAAGCATTGCGCAGTCTGCTTGATCTGTTGGGATGGTCAGTCAGCTCCTCTTGCCTGTGTCCCTCTGGTAGTCACATTCTGGGCTGTCATAAATATAAAGGGAAGGGTATCACCTTTCTGTATACAGAACTATAAAATCCCTCCTGGCCAGAGGCAAAACCCCTTCACCTGTAAAGGGTTAAGAAGATAAGATAACCTCGCTGGCACCTGACCAAAATGACCAATGAGGAGACAAGATACTTTCAAAGGTGGGGTGGAGGGGGACAACAAAGGGTCTGTCTGTCTGCATGATGCTTTTGCCGGGAACAGATCAGGAATGCTCTTCAGAACTGTAAAAAGTTAGTAAGCAATCTAGCTAGAAATGTGTTAGATTTCCTTTTGTTTAAATGGCTGGTAAATAGGCTGTGCTGAATGGAATGTATATTTCTGTTTTTGTGTCTTTTTGTAACTTAAGGTTTTGCCTAGTGGGATTCTCTATGTTTTGAATCTGATTACCCTGTAAAGTATTTACCATTCTGATTTTACAGAAGTGATTCTTTTACTTTTTCTTTAATTAAAATTCTTCTTTTAAGATCCTGATTGCTTTTTCATTGTTCTTAAGATCCAAGGGTTTGAGTCTGTGTTCACCTATGCAAATTGGTGAGGATTTTTATCAAGCCTTCCCCAGGAAAGGGGGTGTAGGGGTTGGGGGGATATTTTGGGGGGAAGATGTCTCCAAGGGGGCTCTTTCCCTGTTCTTTGTTTAACACGCTTGGTGGTGGCAGCATAGCGTTCAAGGACAAGGCAAAGTTTGTACCTTGGGAAGTTTTTCACCTAAGCTGGTAAGAATAAGCTTAGGGGGTCTTTCATTCAGGTCTCCACATCTGTACCCTAGAGTTCAGAGTGGGGAAGGAACCTTGACATGGGCTATGAAGGGCTATGCAGAAATTGGGCTTGTTTTTGGCTTAACTGGCTTGTGAGTTGCTTTTTGGCTTGTTGCTTGTTTTTGTTTGTTTGTTTGTTTGTTTTTAAAATTGTGTCCCAGCAAGCAGGGGCAAGGGGGGAGAGAAAGTCAGGGGTGCACAGCAGGCTGCCCACAGTCCCAGACTGTTTGCCGGGGGATCTAGTCACATAGTGTTGGGGTTCTTAGGCATTGGCTTGTTTTGGCCTTGTTTTGAGATGGGATTAGCTTGATTTTTGGCTTATTTTGAAAGTCGGGTGCTTATTTACTGCATGAAAGTTGGCAACTGTGGTGCTGAGTCATCCTCTCTAGTCAGGTCATATCACTCAGAAGACTTCTAAGAATGAGGTGTTCTTCTTTACAAAGAAAGCTTTTAAACCGGATGAAGGAGTACTACATTGCTGATATGCACCATGGTAAGATTAAGAAATAAATGACCACTTGCAGGATCCTGAAAGGTTACAAAAGATGTACAAAATAGGTACTTGCTTGACACTCTAATAGATCAAAGGTTCCAAGCTTTACAGATGACACATGATTTGGCATAAGATGAACTGTGCCAGGATGATTAAGAAAACTTCAGCTTGTTAGAAGGATAAAAGTGTAAGTACTAGTGCAGGAGCCTTTGCTCAGTTGGGTGCACAACTTAGCTGTTCCAAACTCACTAGTTTGCCTCTGTAGAGAAATGCTGAGTGGAGGAGTGGTTCTGTGACTCAAGATTTCACAGACACTAGCCTTAAAAAATCTGCCATAGGCTGTGTCAGTGCTAATTTAGCAAAATGTTAGCAACAGTTCTCTTGAATGTCAATGGGACTTGGGATCCTGTGTAATTTAGACACTACTGAAAATATTGCCCAATACCTTGTTCATCCATCCTGACTTACTATCACTAGTGAATCTAGTGAGTAGCACATGACTGGTGGAGAGATACTGCTGATCTATCCCCTTTTTTGTTAAGCTGATAGAGAGGGACACAAGACATTGCCATTGAATTGATGTTTTAATAATTGATGTGGACATAGTGGCAAAATGAGGACAGACATGAATGGAATTAAGTGATTGGCCTCAGTTTATATTAAACTTTAACAGAAGGGTGGGGCACCACGAGGGGGACAGAGGGTGAAGCAGGATGGGGCCCTTAGCCTGCAAGGGCCACAGGGTCTCCCTCATCACATGGGCCTATGACCTATCACCAAAATGCCAGGTCTTTTACCTCTGGGAACAGTTCACTTTATTCTCTTACCTGCACTGGAAACTGGCTGCAAATTGCAATAAATAAACACCACCCCAGTACCTCAGTGAGGTACTGACCACATTCCTACTTTCCCCACTGTGGCTTGAAGTGCTGCAAGGAAGGCAAAAACTCCCTGGTCCTCGGCCAAGTGGCCATGGGAAAGAAAATTCTTTCCTGATCCCCCTAAACAGACTATCAGCTAGACCCGCAGCATCTGTGAGGCCAGGTTCTCATTCCTGGGCAGTGTAGGCTAGTGGAATGGGACCGAGAGAGACTCTACATTCCCCCTGCACTGGGCTAAATCCTGGCAACAGGGAAATGCTGGCCAATCAGCACCCCTCTCTCCCAGGTGGCCAATGGGTACCAGAGACTCCCAGGAAGAGATCCTACCTATTGTCCCTTGGCAAGTGTCTTCCTTCCTTGTATTGGGACTTTCCTCCTTTCGCCACTAGCCACATCAATTTCCTCCACTCACTGATGCAGGCAGGTGGCATTAGGTCAGGTGGGTGGAGTATTGGTTACACCTTTGCACTGTATAATATATATGGCCAAGATTTTCAAAAAATGGCTATCTAAAGTTGAAATCATCTGAAGATGCTAGACGTTCAAGTAATTCTGGAAATGAGGCTAGTTCTTTAGATGCCTAAACCTGGACTTTGGACCTTAACTTTATGCACCCATTCTTGAAAAATCTATATTAAATTTTGAGAATCTTTCAAAATGCTTTATGAAGAAAAGAAAGTCTGTGGTGTTTATCAGACTATATAAAGTTCATGATGTTTATGTGAAAAGCAAAGGCAACACTGCAATGCCTTTTATTGTAGTTCCTACATTAACAGGCTGCATATAAATAATGATCACTGTCATCAGTAAAAGTGTGAAGGCATAATTTAAAAGGGCAAACATTTCCTAAATCTGTCTCTGTAATCAACTGAAGTCTCCCCTCCCCCCCCCCCCCCCACACACATAGTTTTTATAGTGGCAATAAATTTCATTTCACTAGGGATCTAGATATAGTACTGTGGATAAAATAGAATTCCATAAGCCTAACTTGACAGAATGGGGACTTCTGTTTAAAAAAAAAATCACATACCTCTTCTTTTCGAATGAACGTGAATGTTTCCGTGTAACTACATTGCAATGCTTGCCTACTGGAACATTTGCTATTTGTTATCAGACTGGCTGTTGTTTTTCATATTTATAACACTGAAAGCTGTTATTGGGAACATCTCTTCCTACCAATGTCCAAGGTTAATATTTTAAAGCATTACTGAACATGTGGTTAATATCTTCCTAATAGATGACAGGCTGCATAAGATCATAAAGGATATAAACCTGCTGCCTATTGTGTACTATAGAAAATATTCTAATATATTTATAATTTGTCAACATTTCATTTATTTCATGCTTGCTCCATTGCCAGCACCTAAGGGTCTGACCCCATCAAACATAATTTGTGAGGTAGCTGGCCCCTGAAATCTCCAGAGACCTCCTAAATTCTGCTATCAGAAACTGTTACTCCCTATTAGCTGGAGAAAATTCTGTGCTCTGTGCTCTTTTTTCTTTTAAGGGTGAAGTTCCAGCCTGACTATACTCGTAGGCCTGGTTCCTGCAAAAACTTAAGTGTGTGCCTAACTTTACATGCATGAATAGTCCTACTGAGTTCCATGAGAATACTCACATGCAGAAATTTGTACAAATGGCTGGGACCTTAAGGTATTACCACGTTTTTCTGTTCATGATTCTATACAGATCTAATTGTATAAAAAAAAAATTCAGGTGGCCACAGCTAATTCCAGATTAATTCAGATGTCTCAGTCAGTTACATTACTTAGAATGAGGAAAATCCTCTGAAGTAGTTTCTGTGCAGCCTTTTTGGATATGATCCAGCTGAAAAATAACCTGACTTCTGAGCTGCACAAGCCACTGTCACTTGTTGGCGGTGGATTCTGAAGCTGGTCATTCTAGTCCAAGGGGAATGTTGGCTTGCTATTGAGAACCAAAAGAAAAAAATAATACAAAGCCTGCCCAGTGTCATCCGACTGCACAAACTCCCATAGTGCACAGGTCTTGATCCTCTGCTACAGGTCCTGACCCTTTCCCAGCCTACCCTTTTTGTTTCATCGATCAACTTTCAGCTCAACAAGGATTTTGCAGAATTAGAGGGGCTTTGGAGAAGGGAATTGAGAATGGTTAAAGGTATGTAAAAAACTCTAACATGAAGAGAGATTGGGATTGTTCACCTTCGAAAAGAGACAAATAAGAAGGGATGCAATAAAAGTATACACAATAATGACATATAGAGAAGATAGGAAGAACAGAAGTTCCTGATCTATCTCATAACACAAGAATCATTCAGTGAAATTGACAGGGGAAAATTCAAAACTCCTAGATGGAAATACTTTTTCATTCAATGTGTAATTAGATTGTGGAACTCTTTGACTCAGGAAGTCATTGAAGCCAAAAGTTCAGCAAAATTCAAAAAAAGTATTGGATATTTGCATGGATATCAATGATATCCAGAGGAGTTTTTAATGACAAATGTTGGAAAGGATATTAAACTTTGTTCTTCAGGACTTTTTGGAGATCAAGATGAGACCTAATATGGTGGAAGGGGAAGGGGGGAAGGGAAGGAGGAGGCAGATTATCCCACATCTGCCTACTGAGGTAAATTTACACCTTCCTCTGAAACATCTGGTACTGACCTGTTATTGAGAAGGATCTGAGGTCTGATGGCAGCATGGCAATTCTATATATTCTATATCTATGATTCTATATTTCCAACAACCTAGAGGTGGTACAACTTACAGGATTTATCTAATTCCACTTCTATGCAGATAGGGATTTAGGAGGTTAATTGCCTTTGGGCTTTGCCTGTGTACTAAGTTTAGTTTAGAATGAAGAAAATTACCTGCAAGTGTGAAGTGGAGGATTCTTATAAAGAAGTGAATCAGGCTCTGCCCTTCAATTCCCAATGCCCTAATTAGCTGCTTCTATTTTTTCCAAGCTTCCTTTGGTCCTTTTCTTTATCTCCCTGACAAAGAACTGCAGTGTAACCAGGTTTCCCCACCCCCCGCTGTGAAAGCTTAGATTCACCCCTGTAAACAATATTATAGTATTTTATAGTGAAGGTCCAAAGTTCTGTATCTTACAGAAATGTTACTGCAGCATTTTAGACCTGTTGGGTAGAAACTGTAGTACTTTGATAAGGGAAAATAAGACAAGGAAAATTAATATTGTAGGGCAACTTAACACAATCCCTGATCCCATATTACTAATGGCATTCTGATATCTGTGAGAAGTAACCCATTGTGTAACATTATTAAAGAAGACTGACTTTTTTTTTTTCAAATGCAGTTTTAGGTTAGCTCAAGGTAAATCCTTTCCATTTTGGGAATTTACAAAACACCAATCGCTGAACTATGAGGACTTTTTTCTTTCTCTTTCCTCCACAATGTTACGACCAGTTCTATCACAGACCTAACTACGTAACACAATGTGGTGGCAACTGTAAACAACGTATTTACCATACCCATTCCCCAGAGTTTGGCACTTTAGTTCAGATTTTCTATTGAACTAAACTGACATAATGGACCATATGGTCAAAACATTTTTTTATATGCAAAGAGTTTGTGTATGTTTTGTGTGCACAAGCACTGCATTTGTGCATGCAACATTTGTAGATGGTTGTGGTGCAGATCAAGTAATTGGATACTTGTCTTCATAGCTGCATTCACAAATACCTATTAGATTTCCTAGATATTGATGTTGTATGGCTATGATAGCTGTGCACTCACATTTTATATGGGCACTTTCATCTGCTTTGAAAATGTAACCCAAAGGCTCTAGTCCTTAAATCTGGCTACCCTATATTCAGTATAGAATGAGGGGAGGGTCAGAAAGTGATTGTACACCACCTTTGTGTTCCCTCAGTAATTCCCATGGCAGTCAGTATATGGTATTCCCTTCCCTCCCCCGCCCCCCCAGCATATATTGGAGCTGTGTTGTCTTGTGGATTTGTAAGACTGGACTTTTAGAAGTAAGGCTTTGTTAGAACTAAAACAGAGATACATAAGACAAAGGAGAGCCAGGTGCTCCTAGCTATGTGTCTGGTGAAGCTGACTCTAGACTACTTCCAACCAGATCTTCCTAGCATGTGCTCTGCTCTTAATGGCACAGTATATACTCCTAACACCTCCCTTTTTCCAGCAAAAGCAACCCCAACAATTTAACATGTATACTAACTTTCTGTACAAACACAATAACATAATCATCTTTGTTAGCAGTGTTCAATGAGTCTTTCACGTGTTCTGTTCAGCCTATTAGATCTATGAGGCACCACTTCAATCCTTGCACGAGCTGAATCAGCAGCCTCTTCTGCTTTCTGGTCTGAAAGACCGTCAGTGGTTTTCAGAATTGCTTTTGCCTGTAGCTGTGAGTGAAGCATCTGCCTCCTTATCATCTTCTTCTTCTACTTCAAGAAGATGGCTGATGTCTTCTGTTCCTCTGAAATGCATGTCCTTCAGGAGTCTGTGCTTCATATGACCATGGGGCGACTTCACGAGTCACTCTGCTGTCTGTGTCCAGGAAGTACCATCATGAATCCGCACAGCAACTGAGGATTTCCAAGTCTCTAACACACTGGACCCACTGTCATAATACATCTTTTGTATATACTTATCATGTTGCTTGTATTTAGGGAGTCTTGTTCTCAGCTTCCTGCCAAACAGTCTCTCTGCAGGTGACAGTCCATGATTCATTGGTGCTGTTCTGTAGTTCAGTATAGACAAATATGGAGCTGTATTTGAGTCAGTGGCCTTTTTTTCAAAAGTCTTTTAATAATTTTGACACCATTCCCTACCAGACCATTGGATTGACACTTGGGAATTGAAGTTGCATGATTAAACCCATGCTCTCTTAAAAAAATAATTAAATTCATGTCCATCAAACTGTGTACCCTTATCAAACATAAATTCAGGGATTCCATGCCTGGAAAATATGGATTTCATGGATGTTAGAACATGCTTTGATATGGTATTTTCTAATAACCTCTGGATAATGAGAATAATAATCCAAAATAAAACCATAGTTTTACCTGCATATGTAAATCACACCAACTTTAGACCATGCCCTTAATTGTTCATTGTTTATCATCATAAACAATGTTTTTAAGGTTGGTATTTTTTATGTTTTATACATGAACAATGAGATAGAAAAAAAAATGAATTTGTTGCCAATACAGTATCTCTCTCTGACTCTGTTTTTACATTTCTGCATGCCCAAGCGTTCTTTATGTATTCTGGTGAGCATGTCAACTTGTAACATCTTAGACACGATTGTTCTATTTCCTCTAAGCAATATGCCATCAATAATGGACAGTTCTGTTTTGAACTGGAATTATGGGCTTGGTATGTAATGTCTTGGCCACACAGCGGTAATAACCTTAATTACCCTCTGTAAAGTCTCATCCTTAGCTGTCGCCTCAGAAAATTCATTCCTCTTTCTTTTTGAGATAAGACAATTCTTTATCAGGCTAACATGCACAATGTCTGACTGCTCCTGTTTCTACTACAATTTTATCAAATGGTCTGGGCAATGTGTCCCTTATCTCCTCTATCATATGTACTCTGTGTATCAGCCCAAGGGCTTGTTATTTTTTAAATCCAATATAGGTGCTTTATTCCCTTTACCCACCACTAAGTTTATCAATTCTATTTGATCTTTTACTTTCATTTCTAGTACACATCTAGTAGGAATGTCCAGAGTGTCAGCGTCCTGTTTTCTATTCATTATCTTTATTCTGTTCAGAGTGATTTCTTCTGCTTGCCACAGTCTTACTGCTTTATCCAAAGTGAGATCCATATCTTCCAAAAGTTTTTCTTTGCGGCTTTGGATCTCTGATCTGAATTATAATTTGACCCATTATAATTAAATCTGTTAACTGTCCATATTTGCAGGTTTGGCTCATTAGCTTGAATTCTGCAAAGGACTCTCCTTCCTTTTGTCTTCAAAGGTGAAGCTTGTACCTTTCAAATATTTCAGTGTTTTTAGATATACTATATTCTTCTAATTTCTGTTAAATTGTTTTATAACTTGCTCTCTCTGCCTGACATAGTTGCGTGCTATTAAAGACATCTACTGCCTCAAGTCTTGCAATGGCTAAAAAGGCTGCTATTTTCTGCTGGTTGTCTTTCTCATCAAAGGCAACTGCATGAATATGTATTTGTCCTTGTCCACATGTTTGCTGACTTCCTCAAAAAATTCTATTAGATTGGTGAGGCGTGATTTCTCTGTACAAAAGCCATGTTGACTCTTTTCCAACAAATCCTATTCATCTATGTGTCTGATAATTCTGTTCTTCACTATAGTTTCAACCAATTTGCCTGGTATTGAAGTTAGGCTTACTGTAATTGTCAGAATTGCCTCTGGAGCATCTTTTAAAAAAATTGGTGCACATTACCTGTCCTCCAGTCATCTGGTACAGAAGCTGATTTAAGTGACACAAAAAGTAAGATTTTAAAAAATGATTGATTTCATTTCAGAACATTGTTATTGATAAATTCATCTTTTTAAAGATGGATAGAAACTCTCCACTGATCTTCTTTTTTAACCTTTATTTTTTCTTTATTTCTTTATTTCATCCACCCAGAAAACCTGTCACATCGTGTCATGCTAGATACTGATTAGGAAAAACCAAATATCAGCCTTGAACAAATGGAGGACAATACAGCATTGCTGAAACTTAGCTATTGTTGGAACTTTCAAAAATGCTGTATCGGCTAACATAAAATAAATCTCTTTTGCACTCTTTTAAGTTGGCAATAGGCCATTTAAATTATTAAAGAACATTTAATACTGTTTTGTCAGCAATCTAATGCTCCAGTTCCAGAAAGTATCCCTATTCGGGGTAGCATTTAAAGACATGTTATGTTTAAATGTGTTCTTTAGTGCTTTCCTAAATAGGGGCCTGAATAAGCAATCCTTTCTTCTCACCATAGGAAATACTCTGGACCTACTTGTACCAATGAGTTCAAAAGGCATTTTTTGATTATGAGAAAAAAGAAAAATTTAACAAGAACTACAATTAAATTATTTAATGATTAAACAGAAATTGGTGTAGCATTAACTGAGTGATGCAATCAATACCTTTATCCTAATAAAAAAGCAAAATGTTTAGTAAAATTTGTTTTCAAAATATTTGTAGAAGTGTGCCACTTAAAGCTTCTTCAGTTTAATTATTTTGTTCTTGTACTCAGAGCACTTTAAATAAAACAGCTTGTTACAACTGAGCTAAAGAATTTTGAACTTGCCGGTAGTTTCAGAAAACTTAAATGTAATACAGATATGGCACTTAATTCTGAGAAAAGCCTTCACTACCAAATTTAATATGCAGTACCAATTGAAATCTACACTGGCTAATATTCTTTTTTGTTGCTACAGTATGTATTGTACATGTCTAAGTAAATATTAGTATAATTAAAATGCATTACAATGTGGTAGAGGTTAAGACCTCTCCAGTGAAATCTAACTTTTGATTACTTCTTTAATGTACCTGTTTTTTAATTTGTTTTTCAACATTTCTATTTGTTGTTTATGCTTATTTAGCATGGCCCATAATACCTTTTCTCCCAAGTTCTGTATGGATTAGCAGTGCAACTGTCTGTACACAAAAGACATAGTTACATAATCACAAAGGGAAAAAAAATGCCTGAACAGCTGGCTGAAAGTATATCTCTTAATGGATTTCCAGACAACATTTTTCTAACCAGGTATCACATTTGAGGATCAAATTACACTTGCCCAACAGCCTTCAAAATTCAGTGAGAGCACTATAACCAAGAAGTGCAAAAGTGCTAAAATTACATTTGAATTCTATGATTTTGAAAAAAAATCTATATTCACTGTTTAATAGTTTGAATAAATTCAATTGTATTGAAATAGAACACAATTTGCCAGTATAATATGGTGATATGTTAACTTAATGCAAATGTATCCTTATTACGTTGAGTACCACTAAAGTACTATCAATTCCATATACAAGTAAGAGCATAGGAGAGCAGAAAAAGAGGGGAGAAATCATGATTAATATGCTGTTTCCAAATATTTTTTTTAATTTGTGGAGGAGGTAAACAGAATTATGAATAATTTTATGAGCAGCATAAATAATATATTGAGTTCTACTAAAAATAATTTTGCTGCATATACTGGGCTTTTTCTTTTGCTATGACAGACTATAGTAACACACATTTTGGCCAGCCAGGGCTTGTCACATTTGCACACAAGGGGCTACACCCTCCTGCATCTGTAGGAGGGAAAATAGTCCTGTTAAACTTCCATGAGGCTCTTGAAGTTACTCCCAAGATTTCCCCTTTGGGTGGAATTAGTAGCTGTGTGGCTTTTGAGGAATGACAGGTGGCCTTCAAATGATGCTGAGGAAACATAGGAAGATCTGATGCTCACACTGGATTTTGGGCACCAAGACAGAGAGAGAGAGAGAGAGAGAGAGAGAGAGAGAGAGAGTCTCTCTGTGCTTCTCTTGAGTTGCTGTGGAGTGAGCGTTACTTCTGGTAGGACAGGAAGAATGGTTTCATGGTTAAAGTACACACTCTCTGCATCAATTTCCTCATCAGCCAAATGGGCAAAATGATACTTGCTATCTTCCATCCTTTGTCTGACTTGTTTGTTTGGACCCTGATTCAGCAGAGCATTTAAACATGTACTTATCCTTAAGCATGCAAGTAGTGCATTAGAGTCAATCTGACTGTTCACATACTTAAAGTTTAAGCACGTTGTCACAGGCAGGGGGGGTTGGGGCTCATGCTCACCTGTTCCAAGTTTAGCTGTCTCCACAGGTGGCTGGAGGGAAAGAGTATCGGGCTTATGATAAGTTTATAGGGTAGATGGGCTGCGAGGAATTCTCAGCCCAATTTTCAAGGTTCTAGGGCTTGAAATCCACAGTAGAGGGTAGTTAACTTGAGGTGTGGTATGGCCATCCTTGTCAATAATAAGAAAGAGGAATTGATTAGAGCCCAGGCAAGTTGGAAGCTGGGCCCAAGAAATGGGCTAAAGACAAGTGAAAGAGAACATAGTCTGAGAGGAAGGGTTGTGATCAGCAAGAATCTGGAGCAGAAGATCTGGTTTTGGTTGACTTACCTAGAGGACTAAGGCAGCTCAGTGACCTAACCATGCTGGTTCCCCACCTGAGAGTGGAAACTGAGGCAGCAGATGGGCCAGAAGCCAGACTGGGTAAGTCCCTGATACATGTGTGCTTAACTGTTCTGATGAATTGAAGCATTAAAGTGTACAGCTTTTGTTTTTGTTTTTGCAGTAGGGAGTGTCTTTTTTATCTATATGTACAGCAACTAGCACACTAATAAAAATAATAGTTTCATTCATGTTTTCAAAATACTTTGATACCCTTTTGTGGAATGTGCAGTAGAAGTCTAAAACATTATTTATTATTTATTTTATTATTAGCAGCATTAACTTCTGGCTTTTGTGACAGTTTCTATTCTATTCTTGAAATGCTATTAATATTGTTTTAAAGGGCAATACATTCTCACCTTTTGTTTTGTCTTTTCAAATCTTACAGAAACTAATTTTAACTATATTATGTTCTTAAAGTTTTTATTGTAAGATCTTAATAATTATTGAAATTAAACATGCTTTTCCATCTTTACTTTAACTTCTCTCACTTAATTCATTTTATTTTTATTAGCACCATAATGAAAGAAGATGGATTTAGAATTTCTGAGAATTATACACTTTATCACTGACATCATTTACATTTTTTCCCATCTGGCTGTAATAATTTCATATAGGTCACCCTGTCCACTTGTCACATTACGCACCAGTTTTCCATCCAGATAATACCATTTACCTTCTGCCATCTTTATAATCTTATTAAGCATTGGTGTTTTACTCAACCTGTTTTTAAAGTCTTTCCTGTGAGGGGAGAGAGAATATATGACCCATTCTTTAATCTGTCGTTAACCTCACTGGGAGCTTTACCTGATTACTGACTGCATAACACACCCTTCTTTGTGGCCACATTTTGATACCCTTACTTGTACTGTGTAGTAGTTTACTCCATTGAGTTGTATCAGTTGAATTATTTGTAGAATAAGCAACTACGCAACTGACACTGGGACAGAGGCAGACACTGGGACACAGGCTATGTCTACATTACCACTTATGTTGTAATAACTTATGTCGCTCACAGATGTGAATACGCCACCCCCCCTGAGTGACATAAGTTACACAGACCTAAGTGCAGTGTAGACAGCATTATGTCAGCAGGAGAGCTTCTCCTGCCCACTGGTTGGGGGTGGATTAATTGAGTCGACAGGAGAGCTCTCTCCGATCATTTTAGAGCAGCTACACTAGAGAGTTTACAGTGGAGCAGCTGCATCAGTGCAGCTGTGCCACTGTACGCTCTCTACTGTAGCCGTAGCCTTAGTAAGTAACTCAAGTTTGTTTGTCCTTTAACACTATATGTAACTTTACAAGATTAAACCTTTAATTGCATATATATAGCTATAGAGTCAGAAAAAGTTAGAAGAGGTGGTTTTACAGCATCTGAGAGATGGTAATCATATATGCAGATTGGTATTATGGGACTTTAGAAAGGCTTTACACTCCTTATGTGTTTATTCTAAAAATGAATTGCACTCATGTTCCTCTCATATCTGAACGAGTAGCTGAAAGCCCACGCTGTCACATGAGTGAAATTTGTAAAGTCATGTATATTAAAAAAAAAAAAATCTGAAAATGGCTGAGAACGTAAAAATTGGATGGTAACAGACCACAAATCCCTGTAATGATTGAACCCAGTGATGTTCTAACAAAAAGTGCTCTTAGCCATGCTTCTAGCTGTTCCCAGCATTTCATATTAACTGTACAGACATTCTAGGTTTCAGAGTGACATTCCTGGAATCTTATTAGATAGTACAAATAAGAGAGAACCTCTACCTCAATGGTCACAAAAAGTCTCCAGAGGAGAGTTGCAACAATTATCCTAACATCACCACTAAAATTATGGAAAAGATATGGAAAAAGAGAGAGAGAGAGAGGAAATATTATACAGAAAGTTTGTAATCAAAAATTTCAAGGCAGAAAATTGTATTAGAGGTGTGAGCATCTGGCATAGTTAGAAATGGAAAAACAAGTCAAGTAATGGTGAGACGCATCCATAACAACTTATTTATCAACATGGACAAAAGGGGAGAGAATAATTTGATTTCCCACATGACCTGATGTGTGTACTTTGTAGCAATTCCAGTGAATGCTGTTCAGGGCTCCAGTTTTGGAAGTGTGCATTAACAAAATGTAATTGCTCACAATGTTATCAGCTGCAAGAGAACTATCTGCCTGAAGTATTTGGCTAAGAAGCACAGTATAGGAGGTCATTGTTAATAAAATTATACAGCTTGGAACAGTTTAACCAGGCTCTTCTTGTGAACATGCTTCTAGTGACACTCGGCTCTGCCAGTTATATTCCTGTCCTCCTTGAAAGCCACTTACTTGAATACACTTGGAAAAAAATGTTTTGAACAGTTGTTCACTTGATAGATCCCAAGTGTGTATTTAACCATTAAAGTATTATTAAACTCCACCCTTAATCATTTATTCCAAAAAGCTTCAACGCCACTGAAAAGCCACACGTAGGTTGAGATAGCAGTGCTATGGAGAAGGTAGCATCCTGGTCTGAATCCCTCTGTGTTCCTTTAGTTTTATATCTTGACAGGAAGGTTTTCTTTTTGTATAAAAGAAAGTAGCAACAATGTTCATAGTGTCAAAATACAGTTTTTCCAGAAAATGGCTTTTATAACTAACTAAATGCCTCTGCTTATTGCAAAGAAAATACAGGTTCTTTGAGTGGTACCCCTTAACTAAAGTGAAACTGAACTCCAGAAGACATTCCATCTAAAAAAAAATAAGCATTTGTACAGATTCCTAATATAATATTCGGACAAGAAAGTGAATGGGAGAAAAAATAACTCCCTAAGATTGAGAGGGGAATTAGAATTTATAAATAAGGAAATAGCTATTTTGGTTTGTCTGAGAAACATGGGACTGGCGAGATATTGTACAGTATGCCAGATAAGGGTCACTTTCCTGATATGATTTGTCTATAGACAGTGATGACAAAAATGGAAATGACTTTGGAAAGATGAAATTCTCATGGCAGAAAGGCAACCAGTTCTGATATATAGCACTGACACGGAAAGGAAAAAAGGATTAAAAGAAGGCAAGCCTGGACTGTGTAATCTGATCCCTCGATTATGCTTGTACAAATCCAATTGCAGGACTGGGGCCTGAAGTCTTAAATGATGTTACAGGTTCTGATGGTAGATTAAATGTCTGGACATAAGAAACAAACCTTAGTTAAAAGCAATGTTCCTCTTAGGGTATATCTACACAGAAATTGAAAACCTGCAGGTGGCCCATGCCAGCTGACTCAAGATCACAGAGCTTGGGCTGCAGGGCTGTTTAATTGCTTTGTAGATATCTGGGCTCAACCTGGAACCCAGGCTCTAGAACCCTGTGAGGTGGCAGGCTCCCAGAGTTTGGACTGCAGTCAAGCTGCAAGGTCTATGCCATAGCCCGAGGCCTGCAAGGCTTAGTCAGCTGGCATAGGCCAGCTGAAGATGTCTAATTGCAGTGTAGACATTCCCTTAGGGGGCTGACAAAGCATACAGAGTTAGATTCTGTGGCTCTGCAAACCTAAAATTCAGTTTGAGAGCAGGTTGGGATTTCCAGACCTATTTTTTTCCCCTGTCATTTCAACCTATAGGGTTTTTCACAAGGGTGTTTTGTTTTGTTAATTTGAAACCTATGTCTTTTCTATGTATCGGAAATCTATGCTATGTAGTAGAGATACAAGCAAGCCCTAAAAGCTATGTTGGCAAATGAATGTGTCCGGTTTATGTCTCTCTGTCTCTCTCCTAATTTCATTGCTTTTCTCTTTCTCTCTTTTAGGTGGAATATGAACTCTATCATATTTGAATAATTTAGATTGCACACTGTTCAAGCAGATTCAAAATAAGGCAAAACAAACTCATCTCTGGGCCCAATATAGAGAGAATGATGATAGATTGGCATATGAGGGAAAGATTAGAAACAACTTTGTTGCATTTAGTGATCGAGCACTTGGAAAATTTAGGTAATGTGAAATGCTTGATGTGCATTTAAGTGTTTTGTGTACAGTGAGAACACTGCTGTGTTAAGCGAGACAAACGAGACATTCTCTCTGATAGTTGTAACTGTTTCTTGAATTTTTCTGTCTTGAAACTGGAAATATTGTAGTGCAATACTTCTGCAGCGGGGGAATGGACAGAGTAGTTAATTATGGAGTGGGGGAGTAGTGCTGCATTATAGTGTTGTGAGAGGAGATGTAGTGAGGGAAATAGGGAAGTAGTGCTCTACAATGTGTGTGACATACAATATGACAATAAATTGATCTTTTCTCTGAATCTTGAACTTCACTGTAAAGTGATGTGAGACTATCTGATGAGAGTTTCTGCAAGCACAAAATACCCTTATTTTTCTGTGAGATGGCTCCTAATGTGCTCATTACTTTAGCAGGTATGCACTCACTGTAGTAACTCAACACTGTTTGGACTACATTGCTCCTTTTTCAAATATCATGGAAAATTACAATAATTTCCCTCCCCCACCCCTTTTTTAATCTTAAACATGTCCATCTGCAATCTTAAAATCAAATTTTGGCCTTGCATCATTCTTGTGCCAGAATGACTTCAGTGGAGTTACTCCTAATTTACACAAGGGAGTGAGGATGATAATGCCCATAGTAAATGCAGCATATACTACTGGATATAATACCAACTGAGGTTGGTGTAGAGGGTCTTCATAATACGCAAGGCAGTAGATAGATAGAATCCTATTCCCAAATTAAGTGACCACTATCTCCTCTGGGATAGAAGGTTGTAGTACTAGATGTAACAACAAGAGAAGTGGATCAGTTTACTGGGAACTCCATGTTATATTGTTCAGTCTTTGACAGTTCAGACCCCATCACACTATATGTCAGGACCTTCTGCACTCAGAGGAGTGTAGACTTTTCCCTGGAGGTCCTTAACACTCATATGTGTTCTGATTTTCATTTTGAATCTAAGCAGGGGATATGAAAGTACAAGGTCAGTTATGAGATTTCATTGTCCACCTACTTTATATATTCAGTCAGCAAATGCTGCCTACTGTGTAATGATTAAATGCCTTTAAAAGAGTGTCACGCAAGAAACCTCTGAAAATTATATGCAGGAAAAAAGTCTGTTTGAATACAGAACAGCATTCATATTTAGAGTTCATTTCAACATAGTCACAGATGTTTGGACTGAATCTTATGTGTACACTGAATACTTTGAGGCAGATTGTCATCTGCATTTCAGTGGACAGAGGTGATGAAAACTTGATAAAGTACTTACTGAAGAGTATATGGAAGTCAGCTGCCTCAGCAACATCATGCCATATTGCTCTTAGATCCTTCAGAGGACTCATTGAGATGAGAATCTAAATGTCATGTAGGGAGGGGATGTATAATGAGGAGCATGGTGAATGCTAGGGCCAGAATATTTTGCTCTCTCTTCTACAGAAAACAGCTGGAAAGCCTTGAAAGTTTAATACAACCTGATCTTATATTAATAATTGTGTGGTCTTTTCTCAGGTAGAGCATGTTTGGATGCTATTTAGCTGCTTTGGGGTTGCGGAAGGGAATGCCCCTCATGTTTTCTGGAGCTCAACAAGATTTTGACCCCGGTTGAGGCTTTACAACCAGTTAATTGGACCATAATGCTTTTTGGGTACCTGGAATTCTGCTCCATTACCCTTCACAATGTGATGTTTGGAACGACTCTTAAAATTGGGCAATGCCAAATTTCTTTAACTCCCGGTATTTTCCCAGGATCTCTTAGAGGTCAAAGTGTATGTTATATAAGCATTACTTTAGTGAAATGTTTTTGTCATTATTGTGAAATTCACAGGAACTTAAGGTGCAAGTGAGATTTTGCAGCACCATGCTGCTGAAGATAACGGTAAAGAAAAGTTTTTCACATGATTAACTATCTCAGTGTTTATCTCTAATGTAAACTTTCCATTCCCTTTTGTGCACAAAATATGAGCAAGAATATAGGTAAAACCGTGGAATTTTGTGATCTCTGTGAAATCATTGAGAATGTTTTTTTTGCTAAGGCTTCAATATTTCACAGCTCTGCCTACTGTGCAGCTTAGTTTGGAAAGTCACAGGAGAGAGTGAAGAGCTGGAACAGTCATGACTCTTCGATGTTGTCTTGTTTCAGATAAAAAAAACTCAAGACTCTTGAACAAGGAATGACAAAGTATAGCAAATTGATACAAATTCAATATCAGAAGCCTGTCCAAAATCTTTCTTGGAATATAGCATACCAAAACTTAATAATACAGCAGAAAATTAGTACCATACAGAACATCTGATGCTCAACAAACAGCAAATAGTGTGGGTCTGCAAAATGTGGAAAAAGGAAGAGGCAGGCTTATGTACTACAGTACTTACCTATGGAAACAAAATCTAACTTCCTTAAGAATGCACATTGAAGCTGCTGTTGCTTATGGCAACAGTCATTTGTAAAAGGTAAGAATTTGATCAGTGGCCACGAGCCTCACCATCTTCAGCAAAAACATTAAAACCCTCCTCTTGGCTAGACCTAGCCACCACTCAGTAACATCATCAAAATCAAATATTATGAAATACATGCATAGAAGAAATATTGCAAAAGATGGAGGAAAGATCTCATGTGCAATTTAATATGTTTCGGATGCACCCAGTTACTTCAGTAATGGATACAGTATAATAACCTCTACAGATAGGTAAATAAATGAATATCTTATGACATTAAAAATTATCAGAAATCTGAGAACACGGAGGCCTTTGAACCCTGTATCTACCATTTTTTCTCCTGGACACCTGCTAGTTATTCCCCCTAGATGGGAGACTTGCTCTTTAGGATTGACATTTCTGATCCATATCTGCAGGCCATACCACTAACTTCATTAACCTGCACTGGTCTGGAGAGGGTCTTACACAACCCATCACACTGGCTGCATGGGGTTTGTTTCAGACATCATTAGAAGTGCAGGACTTCACTGATGGGTTTTCATAGTCAAATCTCCTGTAACTTACAACATTATGGATTCATATGTCATCTTTTGTTTTGTAGATTTTGGGGTCTTGTATATTTTTTTCCAGGAAATGAGAATATTTAGTCCAAAGAATAAGAGGTCTGCATTATATTTCTGGTGTCCTCAAGTATTTAGGTGTAAAATAGTATGATTGGAAGCCACTGGGATCTTCATGAAACAGATATGTATTTCCTGAGTATCTTGGTATGCACATTTATCTAGGTAAATAAAATAGGGTTCTACTGAAAGGAAACCAGCTGACCCAGTAATGGAACTGAAACTTGCTTTCATACAATTTGTAACTGTAATAAAGGAAGAGATAGAGTGTATGAATAAAAAGAACTAGATTAAATTTAAATCCTTTCTGCACCAATGGACAATCTTAGAGCCATATTCAGAGGTGAGTGTAAGTAGGTATAAATGGAGTCTAGGCTAGTGTATTACACACCACCTCCCAGTCTTCCCAATGTATGTTTCTCTCTCTGACATTCACTTATTGGTACATTGGCATATTCTAAAATGGTGTAAGTGAGCTTGATCCAAAGCCCAATTTAGTCAATGGCTTTGGATCAGTCCTCTGAGGCTAAGGGGGAGCATAACTTATAGCATCTTAAACATAATGTTTGAATTCTACCTTAAATGTTTAAATATTGGGGAAGGAAAATATTCATTTAGATTATATTCTTAAAAGGAGTGTCAAAAATGGGTGGCAAATGGAGATAACAAAATCTGGGACAGTCAAGAGACAAGGTGGAATATGTCTTGTATGCTGATGTACAGTACTGCATGTTCTAAGCCTGTAGACACTTTAGACAAAGGTTAAACTGTAGACCATTCTGTGTGGGTTTGTTTTGTTTTGTTTTCCCCCTCCCCCAAACAAAGTTGAGTTCTCAGACTATAGGAAGTGAACATGCCCTGTGCCTATACTTTCATAATGGAAGTGATACGAATCACTGTACAGGGACCATATATAGATATGATTTTCAGATCAAATTTAATAGCTTGATAAATGGAACTAAAACTGGGTACTAGAAATGGCATCTTTAATGGTGATTCATCAGAAAGATAAGCTGGGAAGTGACCCATTTTAAATTTTACTTTTCCTTTAATTGTACCGTATTATGCTTGATTATATAACATATGCATCCATGTTATGACTGTAGCTTACAAAAAACATTATTCATATAAGAATGGTACAGTTAATTATATTCATGTGATCTAAATCACAAAGATGCACTGGAAATGGCCCACCTTGATTATCATACACATTGTAAGGAGAGTGATCACTTTACATAAGCTATTACCAGCAGGAGAGTGGGGTGAGGGGAGAGAAAATCTTTTGTAATGATAAACACCCATTTTTTCATGATTTGTGTGTATAAAAACAAACATCTTCTGTATTTTCCACCGTATGCATCCGATGAAGTGAGCTGTAGCTCATGAAAGCTTATGCTCAAATAAATTGGTTAGTCTCTAAGGTGCCACAAGTACTCCTTTTCTTTTTGCGAATACAGACTAACACGGCTGTTACTCTGAAAGATGCACTTAGTCACTTTTAGCTATCCAAATCTCTAGTATATGTCTAAATGTCATCATTATTATTGTTTCTAAAAATTATGAATAAAAAAAGCCTAAAAAGCATGAAGTACCAAAGATTGGATACTACAAATTAGAAAGAAATAGAATCAGCTATAGGTACTCTGACTAGTAGCATTTATGCTATACGATGTAAATCTCCAATTATTCCCAAGAATAGAAAGAGGGTACAAGATAATTTAACTTCACTTCAAGTCTGCACCCCATTATTCAAATGAATTTGAGATTTGGAAAAGTTCAATTAACCTTTTAAAATTGTTGCCCACCTCTGCGCTTCCTGGTTTCAGTTAGGACTGGACGTGGACGTACCAAAATACCACTGAAAGCTCTTCTGAAGCTATTTTTAAAGAGGGGAGTGTTTGAGCAGTCACAGTGCACTAACACTTACGAATGCTCATACACCAAAACAGCCTCCTTTATAGTGCAGGTAACCCAGCATGGAGTGTGCTGGCACATGCCTTCCTCTTCCATCTCTGAGGGCTCCAATATAACTGGTAGCTCTTTTATCTCCACCCAGAGAGGTCTTCCCTGAGCAGCGTCCCTAAAGTTGGGCTCCTGAGTCCATATTCAAGCACCTAAGTGAAGTAGCTTGATTTTCAAAGACTATAACTCTAGCTCTCATTGGCTTCTAAGGGAGTAATAAATGCCTAGAAACTTTTAAAAATCAAGCTACTTCTGCTTAAATGCCTGCAAACAGGAATTGTCAGACTGTAGCGAATTAGTTCATTTTATCATTCATTTATTGTGTGTTGTGTGATGTCATGATTAACGTTGTATGTCATATATAATCACAGTATGCCGAATAGATTTAAATTATAGGATTATAAAAGTATAAGATTGTTTAGTAGTCAGAAGGGATAAGTATGTATTAGGTATCTTAGTAAATAGGGTTGAAACACAAGGCTTTTAGCTTAGCCATACTAGGCCATAGGCTTAAGAAATGCTTGACATAAGTAAGTGACCAAAAATGACCCTATGTGAAAGATTACAAGAAAAGATGTGCCAATGGGTAGTATTGCAAAAAATGAATAGAGTAATTTTTGACTACAAGATACCTGGTAGTCAGATTTTCTAACACATGCCCTAACAGCAGAGTGCACTGTGTGTAAAAGTTTAATGAGTTATAGTCAGAATCACATTATAAAAGATAGTGCCCAGACTGGGAAAAATGAATTCGCTCTGGGAAAACTGCAGCAGGAACCATCCTTCTACTGATGATCAATTGGCAAGGCATCCATCAGACCTTAAGAATATCATTAAGGATGTGAGTATAACTATATTTGTAACTTGTGCATAAGTCTTTATAGGATTTCTATATGCTTGGGTAATCATTACTTTAATTGTAACTTTAATAAACCTTGTACAAAAGACTAAACCTTGTTCTTATAAATGTATGTGTGGTCACTATCCTTGGTCTTCGTGTTCCTAGACACTCTAAATCTGAAGGAAGTAGCAGAGGTGACTTTCACTCTGTTGAGCTTGAGTCTGTAGCCACCAGAGATGAATTTACAGTGGTGTAACACCACATTAAAAAATTCACATTAAATAAAACAAAAGGCTATAATACAGAATCAGACCAATGGTCCATCTAGTCCATTGAAGGCTCTTCTTATGCTATTTTTAAGGTCCCTGACCTTTGCCAGCATCAGATTCTTCAGAGAAAAGCACAATCCTCCCCCCAGTAGGCACATATGAGATAATCTGGCTCCATGAAAGTCTCATCCTAATCTTTAATAGTTAAAGACTAGTTTAAGACTTGAAACATGAGACTTCATCTCTTTTCTAAAATTCTTTTTGTTAGCATTAACTATTATATAAACATTCAATCCTTATTTGAGTCTTGGGATTGATGACATCATGTGGAAATGAATTCCACAGTCTAAGTGAATGTATGGAAACGTTTCCTTAATTTTGAATTTGAATTAGAAACTTTGTTTTAATGTCTGTTCCCTTGTTCTTGTGATGACATAGGGAGAACATAGGCTCAAAATCTCAATAGGGATTTAAACACCTTGGTTTGAAAATTTTATCCTTAATATATGTCTAATAAAATTTTTGTCATTCTCTGCTTTTTCTCTGAGAAACTTCAAGCAAATGTATAGGCTCTATGAAAATGTATATTCATTTTGTATAATATATATCTTTCAGAAGCAGATACCTCTGTAGTGGCAGAAAAATTCAGGTAATTAGTATATTTTATTGTCAGTTTTTGCCCTTTCAACAGCATCAAGTTTCCATTTCCTCTAGAGTAATTCCAGTTGTTGTTGTTTTCTAGAGTAACGCTGCCTAAACTGAAGCTATTTGCATTAGAGCCACAGGTTGAGGAATGCATCTCTAGCATCCCTACCAGGCCATCACATTTTGTCCCTCTGGTCAATGGAATTTATACCTGTTGTCTTACAAAAATCTTCTTTCCTAAATATACTGATCAAAAGACAGACTGGACTAGTATGAGTTGACACATTATTGTAGAGAATACCTGTGTTACCTCATGACTGAAGAACAATAGTATTACATATTATTGACTGCACTAAATATTCTCTGAAAATTATCCATAAATTCATCTTTAAACCAATTTAATAAAAACTACTTGGAAGAATATATACTATTGTACAACCACACTGCAGTCTACCAGTTTTTTTTAATCTGTTCTAAATGTGACCCATCAAGTTCACAGAAATCTTTACAAGTGAAAATAGGTTCATGTCACGTTCACTTACCATTCTGAAATGATATGAAGAACTATAAAGCCTATGCAATTTGGCAAAGACAATTCTGAGAAGTTTTAGAGTTAAAATGATTGATGTATATTCAATAGCTTTGGCTGCAAGAGTGCCAAGTCACATGCCTGGCATACTTCTGGGCCAATGATATTCTAACACCTGCTATTCCAACTGTCATCTTGGATTCACCATTTGCACCAAATGCTGTAAAAGTTTTGACAAATAATTTATCAGCGAATCCATGTTTCTTCAAGAAAGTGAACAGATGTTCTGCAATGTCCTCATATTATACCTGCTAATTTAAATGTATATTAATGACTCAGACTCTATTGCTAGACAAAAAAGAAAAATCGTTTCATAGTGGTTAGTAGATTAATTGATGAAAATGGATTAGTCATTTGAACAATTTTGCCCACTGATTTTATCCATAATGTTACATATTTATGTGCCTATTTAAGACTACCAAGGGTGCTCCCCTGGCTGATGGCAAAAAAGACAATGTGGCTTGAGTCTTTCATTTTAAAATTCTGTTTCTTTGTTTGAGATTGACACTGCCTTTTGTCTAATCACTTAAATGCATACAAAAATCACTCTCCCCCCCACCACCACTCCAATGAGTAAAGGGGAAAAGACAGTTATCAGTCACTTATTATAATTACCCATAGACGAAAGCTGACTGTAGAGTGTAGCTTTCAAGCTCTCTGTTTTTCTCTTTCATAAAGAGAGAGTACTCTTTTATGCTAGTACTAATTGACTCTGGTTTCCCTTGGCCCTTGCCTTATGCATGGTATAGAATCTGAATAGGATTGGGAAATGTACTTTAAATGGGTACTGGTAAGTGGGAGTAGAGAAAAAAACAGCAAATCAGGCACAAGAGACTCAGAAATGACATTTAAGAATCATAAAAAACACAACACTTCAGTACCTATGAATTAAGTCAACAGTGTTCCTATAAGGTACTACCTCTATTTTGCAGATAGGGAAAGTGTGGTACAAAGAGATTAAGTAAATTGCCTGAAACCACACAAGAAGTTTTTGGCAGAACTAGAATTAAATTGCAATCAGATCTCCAGATTTCTAGTCCTACAACTTGACAATAATATTCCTTTCCTCTGTCCCCAAGTTCTTCCCCCGAACTGAAGAACAGTAAATCACTCTATCTTCCTCTATAGAGACAGTTACTGCCATCCATCCAGGGAGATAAAACTGCCTCATCTCCTGTGATGGGGTGCATGTGGCCTTTTCAGCTTTCTACAGGAGGCCCCACCGTCCACCTACACCCTGCCCCTGGAAGAATCAATGTGGGCGGAATGGAGCAGTGAAGATGGGTCTTCTACACCTACCAAGACAAGTATCTGTGGAGCAGTCATCTTGGAAACTACAGACACCTGGTCCTGGAGGGGCTGGTGACAGCCAATCATAACCCAGCAGGCTCAGCTAAAAGTTGCTGCAGCTCAGTTGCTGGCTGGGACCACAAGAGTAGGTAAGTTTGCTTTTTTCTGGTAGCAGGAGCCTGAGGACTAGCTAGGATTTCTCTCTGGCTGCACTACATAGCTGGGTTTGCAGGGAGAAAGGTGTAAGCCTAACTTGACATGAGTAAGATCTCATTTCTCTGTGGGCATAATTAAGCTGTAAATAAGGGTGTAACAAGTCACTCTAACTAAAATAAGCATGAAACCCCTGGTACTAGAGACAGTGGACAAGATAAACCTGGAATGTAGAGAACAGGTGATACATGGACAGAGCATGCTGTACAGGGATTGGTTCCTGCAATGTAACTAAGTGACTCATGAAGTGTGTGATGCAATGTATAGTCAGGAAAGCAGGTGTTAGTAAACCTATATATAAGGAAAGGTTTTGTTATGTAACTTTGGATTTGTGATGTACCTTGCCTCCATCTCCTGCGTTTGAGCCTGGCCAGCTCAGGAATAGTGTTGCTATATGCCAAATAAAGTTACTTGACTGACACATTCTGGAATCAAACTGAGTTTTTGGGAACCAAGTGGACAAGGCCGATCCCAGCAAAAGGGACTTGAGAACTTTTGACTCTGAGATAAGGCTGAAGATAAGGGGGCCAGGTAGGAAGAGGCCCATGAAAGTAGTAACAACAAATTGAATTAAATAGTACAGGCTTTTGTTTATAGGTTCCCTGGGTTGGAACCCAGAGTAGTGGGTGGGCCCATGTTCCCCTGCTGTCCACCAGCAAAATGGTGTAAACTCTGAGAAGCGGGGGCGGGCCTAATCTAAAACCTGAGGGATTGGGCTGAATTTAGAGAGCTAGGAGTGAAGACCTTGGGGAGGAGAGATACAATGTTTATTTGTTGGGCCCTTTGCTACCCCACAATGAGTTCGTTTTGATTGTGTGACCTCGCCAGAGAGTTGCGCCACTGAAAACCTGCCAAGTGAGGTCAACAACCTACAGGAGTTCCAGGAGTGGGGAAAAGTCTGAAATACTGCACCCAGCTGCAAGAAGGCACTCAAGAGGTGTGTCCCTCCTGACAATTCCCTTTAAAAACGAAACAAAAAATTCCATATCAGCCTTGATGAACATGGAACGGTGTCTGAGAGTATCCTTAACCAATGATAATGGCAATAAGAGAGAAGTAAACAGAATAAATATTTGATTCTGAATTGCAGAGAGGGTTGAATCCAGTCTCTCTTTATATGCACATTACAAGGCTGTGTTAATCATAACGTCAGATTTCTTTTTGCTGAAAGTGTCCAGATTTTATACACTTTAAACAGAAGCTTTTTATAGAAGATGAGGTAATGGGGTTGGGAGAAGAAAATTCCCAAAGCATCTGCTTTTCCAACATTCCTGCAGCTGTACCACCTCTCAGCTCTTGCACAGCAAGAACACACATCCAAAATATCATATTTAGACAGCAGTTTGGAAAAGATTTCTGAATCCTTAACAAAGATTATCATTGTTTTACATCAATTGTAGCTTAATTGATGCAACTTCCACAGTCAGTCTCTCTTTTTTATTTGCAGATGAGTCTGAATTTTTAGTTAAATAAATGCACCAGGATGACCAGACACTGATAAATACACAAAATTTCAACCAGCTCTACATTTATTAATTAAATAATGCTGCATGGTCCAAGTCACATTAATGTCAATCAAGGAATCAAAAATAAGGTTTAAGCTCAGTCTTGAAATTCGAATAAGGTACTACCTAAAATGATTAATAGCAATGCATACAAATGGTTTATAGCAGAGAGACTACAATAACTTAAAGTTTTATTGACAGGCCTGGTTAGAGGTGTCATGCATGTAGCATAATAATGCTTTTAATTAACACAGATTACAGTTAAACCCCAAATGAAGTCAGAAGGAGCTCAACACTGTGTTATTCACAGCAGAGACATGACACCTGCTTTCCTTCAATTCAGACATAGTTGACAGGTGTAATTGCTACAGTTTTATAAGGTACCACACTACACTTCCTATGCAAGCCTGCTTTTTTCTTGAGGTAAAAAGCATTACAAAAAATATTAAAATAGCATAAGTGCATGCTAATAAGCTTACCAGATATCATCCCAACTCTAATGTGGGCTCTGGCCAGATCAATCTTTCAAGACCCCACCACTGGGGTTTCCTCTGTGGTCACAAGTTCCTCACAGCCTCAGCACCCAGTCCTTCTACCCCCCACCCTAAGGATTGGGGCCTTCTGTGGACCAGCAATCTTGTCTATTTGTGGATCAGCAAAAACAGCTCTGAGGCTGTTTAAAACCAGGCTGTTTATTCAAAATCCCTTTCTTTGTTAGTCCCTGGAGAATCCAGTTTGAACAAGTATATGAAGCCACTAGGGGAGTGGCTTCAAAGAGCTGATAATGAAGGCAATACATTAGCATCCATGTCCCTACTAGCGAAGGTACATTCAATGCCACAATAACACGCGCACACACTTGCATTTGAATACAAAGTATTTCAAAGGTATCAACCCTAATTCAATAAGGTTTAACTTAATACAGTAAGGATTATCTTAATTCTATAAAGTTTGTTCAGGATATTATCAGTCTGTCACAAAACCTAACCTGTTTTCCCATTGCCATATAACAGCAAACTAGTATGAGATAACTGGGGATTGTTTTCTTCCCCAAATAATCTTTTAATATAGAAGGGGATAATCTGCCAGCAATGCAGATTTTAGTACTGTATTATGCATCACTCCTTAAAATAGCTCAAACGCTTTCCCTGGTTTTAGCCCCTTTATCCCCAGTGTTTCTCTGCCCCATTCCCTTATGTCTGTGCACATTTGAACAGTTTTTTGAAGCTGGCCTTTCAGTGCAGACTGAGGCATTTTCTCTTCTTGTTCCAACAATGTGCCAGGATATGGCTAGAGTACAAAATCAATTTAGAGATGCAATTCAGAGAAACATTGTTAGATATTGTAAGAAGTATCTATTAGTAAGTCTTTGAAATCCCCAGTCAACACAATGCTAGACAAATATATTGCCTCTGATTGATTACTATCAGCACACAGTATATTATATTGGTTTGTATTAAAGTCTTGTTTTTTTTTTCAGAAATAGCAGGTATACACATTTAAACAGGTGCATTGTACCAAAAATATAAATCCTTAAAAGCATTTTACTATTGGTGGTTTTTCTGTATATATCACCTTATGTGCCACACAGAGCACTGCATGCAAGATAGAAAAATTCACAATGCTTGTGAATTCATAATTCAACAAATAGTAAAAGGAAAGCAGTTGGCCTCCTATAGCCAAAATATAACCTGCTTCAATATTTTTTTCAGTTTGTTTCTCTTCTCCTGAGAAAGCATCAGTTTTTACACATTGCAATAAAGACTACATTGTTCTGATTTTGCCTTTACCCCTCAACCCACTGCAATATTTAAAGTGTCATGCACTTATATTTTCTTTACTTTCACCAAGTGATGTTTCCAGAGATGCTGTGCTATGTTACCTTGAGAAAGTCCATTCTGGTTGTAATTAACTGGCAAGGCTATATTTGGGCATTGCACTATTCAACTGAAGCACAAAGGAATTGTAATGTAGAACTTTATATTCTAATTTTATAACTTCAGAGAAAAAATTGTTCTTTGAAATATTATTGCACTGCATATTTCATCAATGTTCAGTTAACTCATATAAGATGAAAAGAAAAGGAGTACTTGTGGCACCTTAGAGACTAACCAATTTATTTGAGCATAAGCTTTCGTGAGCTACAGCTCACTTCATTGGTTAGTCTCTAAGGTGCCACAAGTACTCCTTTTCTTTTTGCGAATACAGACTAACACGGCTGCTACTCTGACACCTGTCATATAAGGTGAAGGACCTAGCGAAGGTCCACCTTGTGATCACACACCAGGCTGTTGTATTGGACCCAACCTCTGGATCCCATGTGCTTCCAAGCCTACTGGATCTGAGTAACCATCTCTTCTTCTGGCCTCTCGAGTAGTCTCCTAGAGTACAGACTTCCTGTCTGGTACCCCTTCTTGGGATGTAGGATCCCATGGTCCAACTGACTTAGGCCCCCACATATCCCCAGATGCTTAAACTCTCCTTCCCCAGAGTTTCACCTTCATAGGTACTCTTGGTTACAATTTAACTCAGGACTATGTGAGAGTTAAACATGTAACACACAAACTTTTGCAAAGGCACTTATTAACCATGCACAGTTTACTCATAACAAAGTTCACAAGTTACTCATCTAGGGAAAAATAACAGAGCTGTGCTCACAACCCTCCCTCCATTTTCTTTCCCCTCCTAGGAGCCTTTTGGGTATTAGGCAGTGGCCTTCAAGTGATTCAGAACACTCCTAACTCCACCCTTCCATCTCAAAAAGAAAAGGAGTACTTGTGGCAGCGTAGAGACTAACAAATTTATTTGAGCATAAGCTTTTGTGAGCTACAGCTCACGATGAAGATAGCTGTAGCTCATGAAAGCTTATGCTCAAATAAATTTGTTAGTCTCTAAGGTGCCACAAGTACTCCTTTTCTTTTTGCAGATACAGACTAACATGGCTGCTACTCTGAAACCTTCCATGTCAGTCTTCTCAGAAGCCTTCCTGTTTATAGGTGGTCTTGGACATATGTCCCAATGTGAGACCCCATGCCACAGCCATGCTGAATTCCTGTGCACAAACCCCCTTAATTTTAGGATGGAGCTGAGGGGTAGAGCTGGTAAGAGTTATTAGCAAGTCACTAATCTTTGTGAGCTGGCTGGAGAACTTTCTGTGCTATCTCTCCCCCAGGTAAGAAGCACCCACTCCTTTTCCAGTCTTGTTATGCATTACAAGCAAGCAATGCATATACTAGTTTAAGCTAGCTTTCAACACAAAGTACAAAGTAGTCATGTACAAAATGGAAGTTCTAATGCACAATGCAGAGTACAAAACAAAATAACTTTTGCAATGTGACACAGACTGGTTCCTTGAACAGTCACACAAAGTAAATAATGAATAACAGATTCATAGATCTTTTGAGGCTGGAAAGGACCATTTGTGATTGAGTCTGATCTCTTGCATAACACAGGCCATAGGTCTTCCCTGAGTTAATTCCTGCTTCAACTCCAATAGCTGTAGTTGAACTAGAGCATGTCTCTTTTAGAAAAAAACATTTAATCTGGATTTTAAAAATTTCACCACAACCCTTGGTAAATTGCTCCAATGGCTAATTGCCCTTGCAGTTATAAAAAAGGGGGGGGGGGGGAGGGAAGCACATTTATTTCTAGTCTGAATTTGTCTAGCTTCAACTTTCAGCCATCAGATCTTACCTTTTGTGCTAGATGGAAGAGCCCTCTACTAGCAAATATATTTTCCCATGTAAATTCTGTTTCCCATTTACTTATAGGCTGTGATCAAGTTGCCCTTAACCTTCTCTTTGATAAGCTGAATAGAAACACAGAATGATAGAAATGTAGGGATGGAAGGAACCTCAAGAGGTCATCTAGTCCTACCCCCTGTGCTGAGGCAAGACCAAATATATCTAAACCATCTCTGATGCGAGTTTGTCTAACCTGTTCTTAAAAACATCCAATAACAAGGAGTCCACAACCTTTCTTGAAAGACTGTTCCAGTGTTTAACTATCTTTAAAGTTAGAAAGCTTTCCCTTATATTTAACCTAAATCTCTCTTGCTTCAGATTAAGCCAATTACTTTTTGTTCTCCCTTCAGTAGACATTTTAAAGTTTATCAGGTCCTCTTTCATCTTTTCTCAAGACTAAACATACCTAGTGTTTTTTAGTCTTTCTTCATTGGTCAGGTTTTCTGTTTTGTTTGTTGTTTGCTCTCTTCTGGATTCTCCAATTTGTCCACATCTTTCTTAAAGTGTGATGATCAAAACTTAACACAATACTACATCTGAAACCTCACCAATGCTGTGAAACAGTGGGACAATTACCTCCTGTGACTTATGTATGACATTTTTGTTAATACATCCCAGAATACTAGCTTTTTCACAACTGCATCCTATTGTTGGTTTATATTCAGTTTATGATCCATTATAAGCCCCAGATCCTTTTCTGCAGAGCTACTGCCTAGGCGGTTATTCCCCATTTTGTATTTATGCATTTTCCCGCTTCGTATGTCTAGTATTTTGTGCTTGTCCTTATTGAATTTGAGCTCTTCAGTGCATTCACGGGCACGTTTTCCAATCCTCTAATCATCCTCATGTCTTTTATCTGAATGCGCTCCAATTTTTCAACATCCATTTTGAAGTGTGGACACCAGAAATATTCCAGTAGTGGCCACAAGAGTGCCAAATACAGAGGTAATATAACCTCTCTACTCCCTACTCCATATTTCCCCGTTTAGTCATACCAGGATCTCATTAGCCCTTTTGACCACAGGCAAACACTGTTAGCTCATGTTCAGCTGATTGTCCACTGTGAGCCTCAGTCTGTTTCAGAGTTAGTACTTCCCAGGATAGTCCCACATCCTGTAAATATGACCTATGTTCTTTGTTCCTTACATTTGGCCATATTATTTGTTTGTGCTTAATTACCAAGTGATCCAATATCTCTTTGTATCAATGACCTGTCCCCTTCAATATTTATACTCCCCCAATCTTTGTCATCTGCAAACTTTATCAGTGATGGTTTTTATATTTTCTTCCATGTCATTAATAAAAATATAGCATAGGTCCAAGAATTGATCCTGGTAGAACCCCAATAGAAACATGCCAACTCGATGTTTCTCTCAAAATATATTTTGAACCTATCAGCCAGTTTTAAATCTATTTAATATGTGCTATGTTGATCTTGTATGATTCTGGTTTCTTAATCAAAATGTTGTGTGGTACCAAGTCAAATGCCTTATGGAAGTCTGTTACATCCAAACCTTCACTAACCAGTCTGAGAAGTGATTCAAAATGAGGAGCCTCATTTAGTATATTAGGTAAAATTAGAAGTTCTGTCATGGCATGGCATGCAATTATCTACAGTTGTGATCACTTTAATGTGTTATGGGCCTGGATGAGGAATTACTTACTTCATATGTTTCTTGGGAAATAAAACGATGCATACCCCCCAGCAACAACTTTAGAGTAGGTAATCTTGACTGTATAGACTTAGATGTTGAATCAGGATTAACAAAACGAACAATTTTACTCGTTCAGCCAGTAGGATAACAAGGTCCTGATGCAAAGCCTATTCAAGTCAGTGGAAATCTGCCCACTTTAGTGGGCTTTAGATCTGATCCCAAATAATGTAAATATATGTCTGACATTCTGTCCAGTAGCTTGCTGGTGCATGCGCACATACACATCATCGTCAGCATATTAAAGATTGGCCCTATGTGCAAAAGTAACTTTAAATAATGAGATTCTGCATCTTTTTCTTTCATTGATCTCCTTCCAACTTCAGAAGTTCTGCATTGTGGTGCAGTTTGCTAGTGGTGTCTTCAGTTAGGCCAGACAAGTCAGCAGGGAACTATTTGATGCATTTCCTCACTCAGAGCCCTCCTAAAGAACAGGGTCAGCATAACTGTGTACTTATTTCATATTAAGCTTTAGGGGACATGCCCTCTAGCAACACATTATGTTTCTGTAAAGTAGCTCATTTAAAGCATTCATTATTTTAAACCACTGTGAATGTCTGTGGGGTTTTGGTTTTCTTTTCCCTCTGGCAAAGAACATCTGCTGCTGACAGAGGTGTATTTTCAAATATGCTGATATATTTTTTTCAGGATGTTTTATTGTGTTGTTTCAATTTGAATATCGTAATGCTATATTTAAGGTACAATTGCTTTATACTGGATACATGTCTCCCTATAAACGAATATTTACATAATTCCTATAATTTTATATTGTGTTATTAGAGGACTCACAATCTATTTCCAATCCTTGCAATGGCTGGGGTGCACTACACAGAATGTATTCTGTTAGCAGACAGGTTTTCCTTCTCTAGTGACACAAACACAGGATTTTATGTTCTTGTATGTTACTATCAAGAATATTTAATATGGAATAGAGCAAGGACATAACATACCAAGAAGAAGTCTGCTATACTTTCTAAGCAGCAATATTTGTCCATATTTTGGAAGCCTGTAAATGAAATTCATTGACAGCAGTCTTTACATTGGACTGCATATTCCTGCCTTTAACAACTGCACAAAAGACCTATGCAATTTCTCCTCAAAGCACTAAGAAATATGAATATTCAAATAGATAATTTGAATCTACTGATGGCATTTTTATTTAGAAAAACATACTCAGGTACACATATTGATTTTCAAGAGACACTGTTGCCAGTGTGCACCATGTACCTAGAATGTCATAGTCATTCATCTTTTTTAGAAGAAAACTACTAATAAAATAAGTACTCAGTAGTAAACATTCTTGCTCTTAATTTCCTCTCCAAATACAGATAGAAGGAACAATCCCAATAGTAGAAAAATTATGATAATGCTTGAAAAGATCTAGAAATGCCAGAATAACATTCAAAAAGTTGAACGTGCTGAACTTCTTTACTATTGGTTTAAATTAAAATTGACTGAAGGCAAGCCATCAGCATGACATCAGGTCTTAGTTTAACCAACTTCCATTGTTTTATTTTTAATGAAATATTTTTTCTTCAGATGACCTGACTTTGTTTTCCCTATTCCGCACAGCTAAATGTTTGCCATGAGATATGAGAGACCACTGCATACATATATGAAATATTTAAACACCAACTAGGAAGAGGAAGCTTTGAGTGCACTGAAACAAAGTGAAACTGGGAGTAATGGTTGACTAAAATACTTAAAAATAGACTGAAAAAGCACTATTAAATGAACAATAGGCAATAATTCAGTGATGGCACAGAGATGGACTAGATGACTGTTCCTATGCACAATGTCAGTATGACTTAAACAAGAGACACTTCTCCAGAAAAAAACTAATTCAGATGAAAGGTCACTGACACCTGCATTCCCGAAAGTGTGGGACGCACAGCATACTGTTATAATTATGGATGGATTATGTTAAAATGATGGAGAGGAGGGCATAGTTTAATATAACAGGCTTCCCAATTTGAAATGGGACCAATATGAGGCACCATTTCCCAATCTATCCCCATTACACAATCAAAAACTTGCAGGAAAGGGTAAGGTTGAAGAAAAATGGTATGTATTCACTATCAGCCCTTCACTGTTCTCTCATAATCCCAACTTTCCCTTCCTTTTCCTCCCCTTTGCGGAGATCAAGGAAGAAGGAGGCACGGCTCGGGGCCCTATTTCCCCTGGGGTGTTGGCTACTTCCCACCACCTAACACAGATGTAATGAGGTTAAGTGGTGTCCGTATAAAATAAGTAAGAACTACTGATTATTCCTCAAGGAAGGCTTTTAATGATTTCTGACTATAATAACAGCATAAACAAAACAAGAAAAGGAAAACCAAAGACCAGCACTGAATAAGAGTTACTCTACATATGCTGGTCCTGGCAAGTCATAATAAAAGCCCAGAAAACAAGCATAAGTAAGGCTCTTATTCACCAGCTTTATATTTCTGGTGACAAACTATTTCAAAGGCAACATAAAGCTGATGAACGACAGCACCACATGCATCCGCTCGGACTACTTAAAAGACAAGCACAAATACATGCAAAGCTATTATGCATCAGCTACCTATTATCGACTTTATACTATGGTATCGATACGACTATGATCAATTTGGCTTGAGCAACTAGACAACTTTACTCCGTAGACCTACCCTGCATTCGTCCGAAAAATACATTACCCTTCAGTCGGCCGCTTTCCACACTGGCCAGGTACAAACAGTCACGAAGTGCACGTCCCTTCAGTTCAGGGGGTGTGGGTCAGGTATGACCGAAAACACACACACACACACACACACACACACACACACACACACACAACCTCCATCCCCACCCCTTTCCCCAAGGCCCTGACCCCCACTCTGCCCCTTTCCACCTCCTCCCCCAAGGTGTCCCACCCACCTGCTTTCCGTCCTCCCCTGAGCACCTCCTGTGAGCCGCTGAGCAACTGTGGCTGGTGAGTGCTGAGCGCCCCACTATTTTTTTTCCCCATGGGTGCTTCTGCCCCGGCGCACCCACGGGATCAGTGCCTATGAGTAGATCAGCCACACGACAGTGCCTACATTGCATTTTGCTGTTACTGGTGAAGCTTAGTCTCATTAGCATCTAGTGACCAGCAACTCTTGAGGCTGATCTGAATTAAACTAGGAATCCTACAAACTATGTGAGAAGGCTAGAGCTGAATTTTATCTTAATTACTTTAATAAAAGAGATCCCCAGTGAGGAGGTGAAGTTTTGTCTCTACACTCTCTATTTTAGGACTACTTGGGAAAAGCACCTATTCACAATCTGGTTTTTTTCTGCTTCTTGAACCATGGCACTATTGCCCTCTTTGGTTGGCAGACATCTTTAGGGGGAAACAGAAATAAACACAGGTGAAGAGGTGCCCTCTGAAAAAGAAAATCTACTTGTGACAGATGTTATGGACACATGTAATATATATATGACTATAGTATCAACTTAATACATTTTATCAGTATTTCTGTAAGCTGGGGACTGTATGACGGCACCACGGGGGAGGATTACCAAGCTCCTTTCGGGAATTAAAACCAAGGGGGTAATTAGTGCAGCCTGTAGTATATAAGACCAGCCTACACTGGCTGAGAATCCCCACTTTTGGACTTGCCAACTGACAGGAGACTTTAAGAAAGGCACCTCTGGAAGTCTTTGAAGGCCTTTGAAGTCTACCTAATTACCCATGTGTAAGATGGGTGACTCCTGGTAAGCCACAACAGGCATGTACACCTTTTATAGTTTTCTTATGTTTTCTGTGCAATGCTTTTGTCCTAAAAATATATATATATGTATTTTTTTATAAAGGGTGACTGGTCACCGGTATACACTGGCATAGTCCCTGGCAGTGAGAAATTAAAACCGCAGGTATTAAACTAAGGGCAGATCTGCTGGTATGAACACTGTGAATTGCAGGGAAATGGCACATTTAATTCCACAGTCAAGGGGGTGAAGGATGTGGGCTTCTGGCCAAAGAAAGAAAGGGGCCTGAGACTTGAGTAGGTGCCCTGAAGGGGGTCAGAGGTGAAGTTAAGCCCAAAACTGTGACACTAATCTCTATCCATCTCTCTCTCTTTCTTTTTTCCTCTTCTGACTTTTTTCAAAGTAAAAAATGTAGAACTAGAAGGGAGCTCAATAGGTCATCTAGTCCAGTGGTTCTCAACCAGAGGTATGTGTACCCTTGGGGAATGCAGAGATCTTCCAGGGGTACATCAACTCATCTAGCTATTTGCCCAGTTTTACAACGGGCTACATAAAATTCACTAGTGAAGTCAGTACAAACTAGAATTTCATACAGATAATGACTTGCTTATACTGCTCTATATACTATACACTGAAATGTAAGTACAATATTAATACTCCAACTGATTTATTTTATAATTAGTAAAAATAAGAAATAAGCATTTTTTCAGTAATAGAGTTTGGTGACACTTTTGTATGTTTGTCTGATTTTGTAAGCAAATAGTTTTTAAGTGAGGTGAAACTTGGTGGTACGCAAGACAAATCAGACTCCTGAAAGGGGTACAGTAGTCTGGAAAGGTTGAGAGTCACTGATCTAATCCAGTCCCCTGCACTGAGGCAGGACTACGTATTATCTAGACCATCTCTGTAAGGTGTTTGTATAAACTGTTCTTAAAAACCTCCAAAGGAGGGAGATTCCACAACCTACCTAGGTAATTCGTTCCAGTGCTTAGCTATCCTTACAATTAGGAAGTTTTTCCTAATGTGTAACCTAAATCTCCATTGCTGTTATTTAAATCATTACTATTTGTCCTGTCCTCAGTGGAGAACAATGCATCACCCTCCTCTTTATGATAACTTTACATATTTTAAGACTTGTCATGCCCCCCTCAGTCTTCTCTTCTCCAAACTAAACACATCTAATTGTTTCAATCTTTCCTCGTAGGTCATGTTTTCTAGCCCCATCATCATGTTTGTTGCTCTCCTCTGGATGTTCTACAGTTTGTCCACAGCTTTCCCAAAAGTATGCCCCAACCTGGACACAATAGTCCAGTTGAGGCCTTATCACTGTTGAGTGGAAGAATTGTTTATCATGTCTTGATTACAACACTCTTCCTAATACATCCCTGAATGATGTTTTTGGGTTTTTTGCAACAGTATTATGTTGTTGACTCAGATTTAGTTTGTGATCCTCTGTAACCTCTAGATCCTTTTCTGCAGTACTCCTTGCTTGGCAGTCATTTCCTATTATGTATTTGTGCAATTGATTGTTCCTTCCTATGTACAGTACTTTGCATTTGTCCTTAATGAATTTCATCCTATTTATTTCAGACCATTTCTCCAGTTTGATAAAATCGCTTTGAATTCTAATCCTGTCATCCAAAGATCTTACACCCCTTCCAATCTGGCATGTCTGCAGACATTAGAAGTGTACTCTCTATGCCATTATCCAAATCTATAACTAGCCTGAAATATGTATGTGTAGCCAAAAGGCAAACACTGGTTAATTATAAATAAGTTCCAACCATGTAATTTACTCATGAGTCAGCTCATTTATAGCAATGAATAAGGACTGCTGTATTGGATCTTCTAACTCAAATTTTTTGACAAGCAATTATAAAGGAGTGAGTTGGATATGCTACAATATGGATTAAATTTAATGCCATAAGTATTATGTGAACAATGAATCAGAGATTATTGCAAAATATATAACTTAAATGAGTTAATTGTGTACTGCCAATTTTGTTTTATTAGGTAACATCAGTGCTAACCTAAATTCATATTTTAATTACGCAAGACCAAACTACCTCTAACTGCTGCTGTTTATCATCAGTCTATGTACTGAAGTATTTATGGTTTGTGCAAAAATGGATGCAAAGTTTAAATAGAGCTATATATCCATAAATGGATAATTAACTTGACATATCTGCATTAAATGGATAATTATCTCTGCAAAAGGATACAAATAAAGTCTTGGTAGGGTGGGAAGGAAGGCAGAGGGGAATGGAAAATGCTTAAAGAATATAAATTAAGTCACACAGGCAACGAGTATTCTGCACCAGTTGTAGTCCCTTACTATTATGGTAACTTAGGATACAGTCCTAGCCATACCATAATGAACATTTTAAACTATGCAGCAGCAGCCAGAACATATATTCCAGCATCAGTCTGAAGGACAAAAGGTTTTCAGCCAGCAGTATAAAACACTTGGAAGTCTCCAGAGTTTTGCTGTAAAATCATGAGAATTTAGTGAATGACTGTATAGTCTGAGTTCCCAGATAACAAAAGTTTTAAGGCTAATGTCTTATTTACATCAGCTGGCAAAACTTTGACAGCCACTATGATGGAGCATATGTCTTTTTTCAGAATTCTAAACGTATTTATACAGAAGCATTATACAGAGCTAAAGCCAACACTTTTGCTCCGTAAGAGAGTAACCTTTCTCCCTTACTCTCAACACGGGTTAATGATAACGGACATCTGCCTGTTTCTTGTCATCTTGGATTATAACTGTGTCTTCCTACAGGTGTGGACAAGTGCCTAGGACACTGCAAGTGCTGTCATAACAAATAATTATATCAATTCATTTGTCACAGGACTCCGAGCAGCCATGGGACAGTAACAACTTTTGGTCATTATTATGAAGCTGAGTTATGTTTGCATGATTATTGTTTGTTCTCTCTCACACAACAGAGTGGCGGAAAACCAGGAACAGAATCCCATTATGTAAGAGATCGTTTCTCCCCCAAAAGAGCTCACAATTTAAAGAGAGAAGACAAAGGGTGGGAAAAAGGAATGCATCATACAAGCAGATATAAGTACCATTTGTGGGAAGCTGTAAAGGTGTGTCTATCCAGAGGTGGGGGAGGGGGAAGGGGAGTGTGTGTATGCTTCTTATAGATGTGCTGTTAAGGTTATCTGACACTCCCCATTATAAGACTGTGTTTTCTGTTGTTTATAATTTTGTCAAACTTTAATCATTTGGGCTGAAAGTTTCCATGCCAGCTATCTGCCTGAGGCTGACTTTTTTTAAAATTTCAGCCAGAACAGTTCAGCTGTTTCTCAGAATGAGGCAAGGAAAATGTTTTAAAAAAAAAAATCTGGCCACTTTTTTACAGCCCTAATGCCCACAATCCTTCAACAAGGACTTACATTTTATAAGAGGGGTAGTCTTTATGTAAGGGTGTGGGGGATTTTTTGATCATCCTCCTGAAAATCCACCAAATTTGGCCAAGTTATAAGTCTTTGAAAAACCTCAGTTTCCACATGATCAATAGAGACTTCATAGATTTTAGCAGCTAAATTCCTTGAATATTCCATCTACACCAGGCATGCTCAAGCTGAGCATTCCTTTCAATTTCAGCTGTGGTCTGATGCAGGGTGTGCTGTGCTGTCAGTAATGACCCCTCTGCTGGATCCAGGCAGCTTGGAGGAGAAAGCTGCCTGATTCAAATGCAAAGAGAACAAGAGCCAGATCTGCCAGACTGAGCAGTAGGGAGGGGCAATATTGGGACAAAGGACCTGGGGGGGGAGAAAACTGGGCCTGAAGGCGGGCAGGAGGGAGCAGAAAATTGCAACTAGGAGCTGCAGTGGACAAGAGTGGGACTGGCCAGTCAAGGAGACTGGAAGCTTGGGACAGGGACTGTGATTCGCTGGGCAAGGAGCAATCTGTGGGACTGAGATCAGATGGGGAGGCTGTGGGGAAACCTGAGCAAGAAGACTGGGCATGTGAGCCTGTGAGCCATGGCAAGGAGGTAAATAGAAAGAGGAACTGATGAGAAACTGGAGTAGCAGGAGAACTGGCAAAGAGAGGAGGCAAAGGAGCTGGTGCAGGGAGATGGATTGGGATTGGGAGCCAAAGGGGCTAGAAAACATGGGTGAAGAAGAGAAGGGGGAAAGACAGATTGGATAAGAAGACAGAAGGGGGGAACTAAGACTAGCTAAGCAAGGAGACTGAGGCTGGTATGGCAAATTAAGGTTGGACAGTCTGCTTTAACTCTGGCATTTCATAACTTTTTAAAGTGCTTGACATTGCAGTTTTAATAAAATTCTTTTAACATGGTGTTTTGTGTGTAATTATATAACACACACAGCTGACTTAGAGTTGGAACGATTTGTATCCCAGTACTAATCTCCTATGCCATTCAGTCTTCCTTAGAGCATAGGATGAACTTGAGATGTCTGATAAAATATTACAGAATTCAGCACTCCTTTGAACACGTTTCTAATACAGAATGTAGTTTAAGCTGCAGAATCAATAATAATTATACAAGCTGTTACTAAATTGAATTCATTGTAATAAAATTTATATATCTCAAACATCCACATATAACTTTGAAGAAAATCAGGAAAGCATTTATTGTGGAAAATTCTGCAATTAGTTTTAAAAAGCCTTAATTTCACAAAGACATGAAAAAACAAAAGAATTCCCCTTTTCTGGTGTTAGAGATAAGAATTTGGTAATGGTTCTAATACAATATTCAGTTCTGTTACTTATCACCGTATTCTCTCCAAGGTTTAAGAATTCTCAAAAGTGAAACAGGAGAAAAATTTTTTAACAACATCCTATGCTGTCTGCCAGTCCCTCTCATTCTTATAAACTCAATATTTGCAATGAATTAAATGTATACCGGTGACCAGTCACCCTTTATAAAAAATTAAATGAATAGAACTAATTTCACTTTACTCTATGTGTTTAGCAATATGTTTCTCTCTTGATTAACAGAAAGCTCATTTTCTTAACTGATCCCAAAGAAATTAGAGAGAGGGTCTTCTTGCCAGTGAAAAATTTTCTAGTGATTTTACCAATCTAGTTTTAAACAGCTCCAAGGATGGGGATTTAAATTTAAATGAGAATTTTTTTTAAACACTGCAATAATACTGTACACTCAAGAGAAATATTGGCCTCTGGCTGTCCTAAACAGTGAAAAATAAATACAACAGTAAACTGTAAAGGAAAAGTTCATGATGCAATCACCACTGGTGTGTTTATAGCAATATTTACTACAAGTCCAAAGAAATAACCTGCATTTACTAAGAGCTTAACTAAATTATATGCAGCAAACAGCTTTCATAACATCTTCAAAACTTCATCTCTAAACTCTAGACTGGGATAATATTAGTACATGGCCACCAGGACAGAAGCATTAAATCAACAAAGATCTCTTTGGTTGCTCATACCATGAAGCCTTGCATCTAGCAGCATCTAAAAGCTGATATTTTTGGCAAATTAACCCTTTCATGAATGTCACATACACCACAAACTCACTTAATTCTGAATGTATATCTTTACCCCAGCCCTGTGCATGCTAGTACTTCCTTTAGGTTTTTCACTGTGGGTGAAGTTTGTCCTTGGACAGAAGGCTTGTAAAAGACTCTCCATACCATGGAAGCGCTGTGGTACTTCCATAGGGGTTGGGGAGGTTCTCTGCGCACCCAAAAGCTTATAGAAAAATATAGAATTCAATAGACAGCTACAGTGTATCACTGGGCTAGTTCAACAAAACCTATAGAAAGGTTAGCAATTTCAGTTAAAGGTTTCTTAGAGACATTGCTATACAATGCTATTAAATTTCTATAGGACCATGTATGTTTGATCCCTATTAAATTCCATAGGACTTTCCATATTGGTTATACCAGTTCTGAATACAAAATCCATGGGTAATGTATATATGTTGTGCTAAAATGTGAAAGCATGCCATCTTTTCTTATGCTGTTGGTAATAGCTGGCCTGCAATCATATAAAACTGCAAATACCCAGATGGTTTTGTGTGCCCTTTTCTCAGGGAATGACAGGACTTCTTTCTCCTAAATATACAGTAGACTTAATTGTGAAGCATTTCTTTACTGAGAACAAGAACATCTACATTTCATATAAAACCTTGGTATCTTATTTTGTTCTACAGTCTTTGTTCAGAAGAGCAGAAACTCTGTGGAGATTCAGATCCTTATCACTAAACAATGGCAATTTCATGATGAAACTGTGATAAATCAAAAATGCTACCTTGCTTACAGAGCTTCGTGCTCCTAATATTTCTTTTCCCCTCAGAGTTCCATCCTGTTCAAATTGTAGAAGGAGGTGAGTTGATGACAAGAACAATAGCTTGGTCTTTAAGAAGCTTAAAAGTAACTTGAATCTTGTATCCAAAGGAACAGCTAACCATCTTGCCTGAGGATTTACTGGAAGAGAAGTCCTCTACTATCCAATATGTCTCTTCAACACATTATTGCAGAAGATAGATACTTTTTATTCCACAATCATTTTTTTTCTTCATATAAAGCAAAGAGGGGATAAAATCTATCCCGTTTTTTGTTTGGTTTGGTTGGCTTTTTTTTTTTTGACTTTGTTACAAAATAATTTTTCAGGCAAATGTTTAGTATCAAGCTAAAGGGCTGATTACACTTGTTATATAATTGAATTTCGTAACAGGTCATAACTTTTAATCATTTCACTCCTTTTCTTGTCCTGGGATAGGCCATTCTCTACACACCTTTGAGTGCTAATTAATTCCAGGGGGCAGAATTAATGTTGCTCATGCAAACATAATTTTATCATTTGCTAACCTTTGAGTGCTGTGCTTGACTTTGCAACCTTAATACCATTTAAAAAAAATAGGGATTTTTAATGCAACTATGCGTAGGTTTAGGAATTATATGAACCTCTTTGAAAATCATCAAGCTTTTTACTCACTGTAATCACACTTAGCATAGAATCATATACAATAGATATAGGAAAGCATACTAAACCATCCAATCTATTCTCCTGACAATCTATATTGTTTCCTACAATATGTTTTCTACTGTCTTGTCTGTACAGCTTTTTAAATTATGCAATCAAAGAAATTCTACTTTCTCATAAGATTCATTCTTTATATTCAGCCTAATTTACCTTTGCTGATTTTCACACCATTACTTTTAATTGTCTTTCTTAGAAGACCCTAAGTAGTTCTATTTGGTATTTACATTCCTCAGATAATTAAATGTAACACACACATTTGGATAAATATCCTCTAAGGAGTGTGTGTGTGTGTGTGTATTTTTATATTTATATATGTGTCACCTTTTTAGTCTTTCCTTATAATCCCTTCAGAGCTTTAATCAATTTTTTTGCCCTTTTCTGAATTTCTTCAATATACTTTTGGCACTGAGCTGCTCAGATAAGAACATAATAATTTAGGTGTCATTTCACTAGTGCTGGCAAGAGGCCTATTGCTTCCCTAGTCCATTATAGTTCTATGCCTATATGTATAAACCTCATGTAGTTTACCCCTACATCATTGAGATCGCAACACCATGTTATTTAATTATTAAACTGAAATTATTAATTTAAAACAGTTTAAATAAAATATATGGTAAACCCATTAATAAAAATTAACAATGATGACTACAATGGGGACTGTTGAAGACATCATTAGCATAGGGTGCAAAGTAGAAAAATGTAAAAGTAAAAAGGTATCAGAAAATAAAACTAGAATTTCAGAGACTGTCTGAACAGATTTTGAACATAATCAACATTATAAAATGCTTTGGTTTTGCAGCTCAGGAAGGAAAACCAGGTGTACAGTATGCTACATAATAAGATCTTGTTTAATATTCAGTACATGGCTCAACATGGCAACAGAAGTTCTGCAAATTAAAATAACACTTTTAATAGATGACACACTGCCATTGTGCCAATAATTTGGGGGTCTTGCAGGTTGATGCTGTTAGAAGGAGAAGCGGCTGATGGAGTCAGGTACCTTTGATGCAGTCCTGTTTATTTATAAGGAATGTAGAAGCCCTGTTTCTATGAATACATGAGGAACCAAAAAACAGGAGATGGACTCTTTGCTTACAGCACCAAGCCTCCTTTCGGCAATTTGCCCAGGCTGTGTGTATTCTACCCCTGCTAAGTCCCTTCTTGTCAGGACTTCTGCTGGGAGAAAATGTCTTAAAGTCAAGTACTGTTTCCAAAAGAGAGATTGCAACATGATACCTCTAAACTGAAACAATTTCAACACCACCCAGAGAAATCAAAAGTTGCTGCAGGTGCGCAACCCATCTCATGATCAGGGCACTCATTTATGTGTTAAAATATGGATTTATGGGCCTGACTTCATGCACCTAATTTGAAAACTTCGACTATAGAGAGCACAATAAAGGCCAGAGATATAAGAAAACCTGCAAAATCAGGAGAATGTTAAGAAATATCTTCCCTCCTACTTACTTCATGGCATTTGAAGAAGGTGAGGGTCTTTTGTGTGTTTGTTGTTTTTTCAGGAAGTGTAGAAACAATGAAAGCATCAATCATTTATCTATTAAAGTTCATTTTTATTCCTTGCATTAAAGAAATAGCATTAAAATTCCTATTGAAATTGTGTTGAGGCAGAGAAACGGAAGAGGTTAAGCAGAGCCTTTGGGCTCAGCTAGCCCTGCCCCACTACACCTGCAGCCAATGCCAGGGGAGAGAGAAGAGAGAACCTGGCTCAGTTTGGGGCTGTCTGATGAAGAGGGAGGAACTAGCTTCCTCCCTACATGAGGGGAAGGATCACTAGCCTGCCAGACAAGTCAGCCAACATGTGACAAGCACTTTTTCCCAGACCAGAGGAGACTGAGGGTAAGGGGAGTACCTGGTCTAGGACAGAACTGGGTGACTGAAGTACTGAGACCTTGTGGGGTTTTAGTCCTGTTATGGGAGAATTAAACTTGACATTACTGCAGTCAGCCATTTTGTTTGTCCAATCACTGCTAGCTGAAAACCAAATACCACATATTTAGGAATCATTTTTAGGATTCTAAGAGGCAAGGCCAAACAGCTGTATGATTCTCCCATCCTTCCATTCTGATTAGTAAAACTGCAGAGTTAATGTACCGTGAGAATGGAAGGAATGTTTGGACAGCAGACATTGGTTTTAAGTGCCCCTAAGATACGTTTTATTGTTCAGTATGATCAGAAATACTAGAAATGCTTTGATGATAAGAGACAATTAGTAATTTGCTGAAGCTAGGAAAATTGGTGACCCATTAGGGGTTACTATGGTGACCTACAAATCAATTTGTAACCTGCGAGGAGTCACCATGCATTATGTGCTTTGTTTAAGTTATCTATGAAAGATTAATTTAAAAAAATACACTTTGGAGCAATCCGAAGGAGCTTTTCTTTGAGCAAGGAGATGACATCTAAACTCCCCAGCAGCTGGATGGAAGGAGGGCCTCTGGAAGCCCGGCTGTTGATCACTCAAAACCATCTCAAACTTTGGGTAACTATAATTTGGGGGTGCTCTGAATCTATTGCTATTGCATATGTGTGTGTGCACTTGAGATCTAATAAAAAAGTAGTTTTGAGTGAAAGCATTGTTGTTTGTACCAATCATTTATCATACAGAGGAGCTGAATCTCCATTGATTTATACCTGACACTGCCTGGAGAAAACAGGTTGTTACTATAGTTTTGGGGTTCTGAAAACACCGGCTAACAACCTTACCAAACTTACAACTTCCCCAAACTGGAGCAACCTGGCGCCACAACAGGACACTACCCAGGATCCATGCGGGGCCACTACTAGAAAAAAGCCACCACTACAACTTGGAGTATAGGGCTCATGCCCCAAACTAAAGGGACCACAGTAGGAAGTAGCCCACAGTAGTGGACATAGACTCCCTGCTGGGATGTCCCCTACTTGGGATGGACTTACCGAGGGCTCTGGGCTGGGACCCCGAGGACTGCAAGGTCCTGAGTCCCCCTACCTTTCTCTATCCTTAAAGACTGAGGCACCTTGACCAAGCAGACAACTGGAAATCAAGCATTCCAACCACTAGGCTGCCTGACCCTCCAAGCCCCCTGTTACAGAAATCGATAGGAACAGTGAGTTTCTAAGGTTTATGATCAAAATATAGATAGTCCAAACCTTAGAAATGCAGTGTTACCATACCACAGCTTTGAAACTTTACTATGAGGAAGAAAAATGCTGCTTTTAAACATCTTAATTTAAATGAAACAAGCACAGAAACAGTTTCCTTACTTTGTCAAATCTTTTTTTTTAAACTTTCCCTTTATGTTTCACACAGTGCTGTAATTTGCTTTTTTCCCTTTCTGTTGCAGCCTGATTGTGTACTTCCATGTCCAAATGAGGTGTATGCTTGACCGGTCAGTTCATAACTCTGAGGCTGTACTGTATTCCTTTTTATGGTACAACATGCACTTTTTATAGGTGTCTATATTCTGTAGTTTCTGGTCATAACATTCTAGTCAAAATTTATGTAATAGTAAGTGTGGAAAAATAAAATGCAGCTCTTAGAAAAATAAATCTGTATAATATTGCAGCACTAAAACAAGAATGTTGGTGAATTAATATTCAACAACCCACCCAAAAGTTCTAAGGAAAAAATAGTATATGCATTTGTAATCTTTATAAAGGCAGTAAGAACAATAGGAGCTTTATTTGCATATTGCTGTTTGAATCAACAATCCACAGTGATAAAAGATCAAAAAATACCGTCAAGAAATATGCATTTTCCTAAAGTTTCACAAGACGAGGGTTTCAAGACTTCCATCTCAGATGTAGAAGAACATAGTAAAGACACTCATCTGGTGTAAATCAATTTAGCTACAGTGAAGTTAGAGGAGTTAGGCTGAATTATTTGGGGGTATGGTCCACGGACTCTTTACAGGCTCTTTTTACGCATTGATTGTGGTAAGCAGAGGGAGGTCAGGGGACTGAAAGAAGTAGGGTTTCCTTATGGAACAGTCCAGTAGGATTCCAAAGATTTTTGAACCATCTTATAGAATTTACTAAAGAATTATACCCGTGCAACAGCATTCTAAAGCATCACTCAAAAATCTTCTAGAAATGATTACATTATCTATTATGTTCTATAGCTTTTCAGCATAAGCCCTTTATAACTCCATTGGTTTAATCCTGTTCAGTTCTAGAGGACTTTCTCATAAGGGTTACTGTAAGATCATGGTGATGCTTGCTCATCTTGTTGGTAAAGACAAGGTTAGGGGAATATCCTTTGTGGTGGATATAGAAGTAGATACAGGGCAATAAGCCTAACAGATAGAAACAGTGAAATATAAAAAGGCAGCAGTCATCACTATGGAGAGCTAACACATTTCATCAGGGATGCAAAACCTCTGACTTCAGATTTGAAGGCAATCTTTAATTATTAGGGATTAGAAAGAGACCTTTGTGGGGGGATGAACCATGCAGCTAATCCAGAATGGCAATTCCTATGTTCCTTTGAAATCCTCAGAGTGATTGGGAGGGAAAGGGGAGACAGAGTTAGGATTTAAAATCAAACATAAAAATAGGTGGATGAGCTGGGAGGGTGACATATCCAGTATAAAAGGGAGCAGGAGAGAAAAGCTGGAAGGAACTAAGATGTACTATGAAGGGAAAAAATGGGAGTGGTGAGGAGGAGGAGTTTGGAAGGAAGTGATATGAAACCTGAGGCCAATACCACTGCTGAAAGGGTGAGAGGAAATAAAGGAAAGGCTGCCATATAGGAGTGGTCACATGACACAGCCAGGTATTTGTCAATGTTAGGGGTAGAAGGAGCAGGTTCTGAAGAGAAAGGAGGTACAGGAACTGATCTGGAGAGCAGGAGGAGTAGCTGGAGAGAGGAAGATGAAACAGGAAAGGAGGTTTGAGGAGGCCAGTTGCTCAAAAATGGGTTGAGGAAACCAAAGGAGGGTTAGCAGATGGTGGGATGAAGGAATGGGAAAGATGAGGGTGAAAGCAGGGAGTGATGTAACCAGGTGCTGGCAAAGTACAGTTTAGTCAGTGAAATACAGACCACAATTAAAGTGCTGTAATAATTGGCACAGGGCAGAAATTAGATGATACAAACATAAGGAAAGTTAATATAATTAAATGAGGCAGATAAAGGATAAAGCAGGAGATGGAAGTGAGGTGCTGGGGTGATATCAAGGGTAAAATAAAGGGGAAATATCATGCTGCCAGTGTGCTGTGGAAGGTCCCTGAGGGAAGTTCTTATAACAGCAATAGGCTCAGGATCTACTAGTTGCATGGAGCCCGTGACAGCTAACTGTGTTTATACTTACTGCAGAAGTCCAGTGGCCTCCCCTTTGTTCTAGTCTCTCATACCCAGCATTCCTTTCTGGCCTTAAATTTTCCACTTCACTGTTGCTGCTTACTCTAGTTTCCCAAAGCCTCTTTCTACCACTATCCAGTCCATTCACTTGCCAATGCAACTGTCCTGTAACTTTCAAAGTCAGGACATCATGACCAGCCAGTTACTTGGAGGATTTAGTTGATCAGTGAAACAGAAATTATGGTTCAGAAGTCTGGAAGCATTTGACAGATCATTTGCACTATCCTGTTTATCTTGAGAGCATCACATTTTGGAGTGGTGTAATGTCTTGTGGAAGTAAATCAGCACATATGCTTTTATTGGTAGAGCTGCACCAGTTTGATCAATACTTCAGCAGTTTGTGCACAATTATAAACTCTAGCATTGTTGACATTCTCACTTTACAATATTGTATACCAGGATCTCTGGTGAGAATTTTCAGACCTGGATGCCTGAAATTAGGCTCCTAAATTCATACTTAGGCAAATAAATAAAAGTTTGGCCTGTTTTTTAAAGGTGCTCAACAACCACAGTTCCCATTGACTTCAGTGGTATTTGTAGGTGCTTAGCATTCCTTATCAATCTTACCACTTTTATTAATGTGTCTAAATATGGATTTAGGAGCTTAATTTCAGGCAACAGGTTTGAAAATGTTAGTCTATGTTTTTCTTTTCTAATGTTTGCTGTTACAGTTCAACATCAAATATGTTCCGACACTATGAAACCAAACAACTTTGATCACTCTGTTCTCATTAACTCTGATATATGTGTTTGTTTCATTGCCAGCAGAATATATATATGCTGCTGACAGAGAAACAAACAAAGTACCAGTTCTAATAAATAGCTCTGTGATGGACTTAATTCCATCATCTACAAGGCAAGGGAAAAAAATTCAATTAGTCATGCTCTGCACCTGGTGGGAGGGGAGTGATTAAATTGCCTCCTGGCCAGAGGAGGTGGAGCTAGATCTTGTAACTAGACTGGGGGAGAGACCACATAGGGATAGATCTCTTTGGGGGAGAGAAGCCCTCAGCTAGAGTTTAACAGACAGCAAATAATGTGGGAAGAACACTATGGAAGCAGGTTAGGACCGTGTAGGGAGAGTTCCTGAGATATGGCCAGCAGGAGAACTGCATTGGCGTCTGAGAGGGGTGGAAGTGGTATTAGTTTGAAGGTTTGTTTGTGCTTTCACTTGGACTTGTTTGTGTTTATGCTAGAAGGGGTTTAGACTTTCATTTGATGTGGCTGGAGGGCCAAGCCACAGAACACCCACAAGGGGAGCTGGGGAAAAAACAAAAGCTGTGAAAGGCCATTGTAGGGCTGAGGAAAAGCATAGTAAGGGATGCTAGAGATAAGGATCCTGTGCAGTTCTGTGACTAGAAATGAGGGGGTGACCATGAGGTAAGAATGTGTAACTACAAGCAGTTGTCTTGGCGGTTATGAACAGAGAACAAAATCCAACATTCAAGAGGATTTAATCAGTGAAAAACATGTAGCTACAATGTGTATAATTAGTATCAGGTTACAGTTGAGACATAAACAGCCCTTGAATAAATTGCTGCAAGTTCTTTGTGTGCAAATCCAAGCCATAGTGACCGAAAATTGTTACCACCTGCTGGCTGTTCATTGACCTATATAAAATGAGTTTAGCGGGCTCATCAATCTAGTTCCCAGTTGTCCTCGTTACAGAAACTACTTAAACTGGCAGTAATTGTCACCCTTCTAAAAGTTCGTCAAATACTGACTAAAAAGGTGACTGTTATTTGCGCAAAAAAAAAAGATAGAGTTCAGTTCCTTTTAATTGTGGTATCATATTATTAATGAATATTCAGGCAATGGCTGGATGTTTGTGAAATGCTTGCGAATCCCCAAAGTCTCCAAATTAATACATGTCGAAAACTTGTATCAGAAGAGCTTAATTTGTCATTCTTAGGGGAAAGGAAGAATCCTGGCCCTTCTGACGTCATGTTCAAATTCCCATTGAGCTGAATGAAGCCATGATTTCTTACCTCCACTTCAAAATGCTATAATTGTGAGGCAGATAGCTCTGCATGTAAAAAAAATCGAAACACACCATTTTGTGTAGGTGTGGGGTGGGGCATTGTTTTACTCTGACCAAGCGAAAGTCTAACCTTTCTCCCAGATTTTTTGTCAAAAAAGCTGCTCAAAGTTGAGATGCTGAATTCTAAAATATAAAGGGGAAGTTATAGGCATTCATCTGTTTATCAGGAATTGCCCTCTGTGGGCATGTAAGCACAACTGGTTTATTGCTATGATTACAATTCCAACATTTTTGCTAGCTTTGCATGTTTGAAATTGTTTTTGAGTCAGGGCTTTTTAGGATGGTTGACATAATACATGTGGACTGACCTATGTCTTTGAATGGCTTAGAATATCTATGACCATTCTGAGTGACTGGATCTGTTTTTAGAGATGTGGACTTTCTGAGCCAAAGTTGAGTTCATTTCCATAATGGTGACCTAATTGGACCCCATTTGGTGATAGCAGTTACCGCATTCTGATTTGCCAAGAAGCTCCTGAGAAGACTTAAAAGGAGGATGAGCCAGCCAGGTCACCACTTTCAAAACTGAATGAAAGGAAGAGGCAAGCAGTTGGCTGGTTTGCTTGCCTCTGTTTTTTTTTTTTTTTTTTTTTTTGTCTGCAATGGCTGCTGCTACAATCATTGTTTGCTGCCTCTGGTCATGCAATGCCCCCATTGCTGACAAAGTGGCCTGTGCTTCCTCTATCTTGGCATCTGACAACCAAGGAGTAGGAGTCCAACAATCTGTGACTTCTAAGATTTGACATCTACAAGAAAATAACTTCTAGCCAGACAGCAATTCAGTGAACATAAATAATCAAAGCCAATAAAGACCACCCACTTAACTTTTCTATCAGATTTCCTGAAGTTGAATGAAACCACAAAAAGTCACTACAGTAATTGGGCATAAGTATCAACTCTTTTAGTTATTTTCCAATCTTTATTAGTAGAGGAATGCCTCTATCTCAGCATTCTTGCGCTTGTGTTTTAAAACTCCAGTTGATGGCTGGTGAGGGGGAGAGTGTAAAACACACAGAATTTATCTGAGAAAGCTAGCTATAGATAGTCAGATACCTAAAACAATCTTGATGTCATCTGTTACATTTACTATTCAATCTGCTATTTTGAAGTGTGTTTCCATGTAACCCGGTGTTGGAGCGGGGTGGGGAAGACAAGATAATTTGGGCAGGCTGCTTTAAATGGTTTCAGAGTTATAATTTCAACATTAGCTTCAACCTGGAACTGATTTGATCCTCTCTGTATCAGCTGTTTGGCTAGAATATAAATATATCAGTTGACATTGAGACTGATAATGCCTTGTTACTTTTGGGGCTGACTGCTAAACAAGACTGCTGCCTTCCCGAATTATTATATAGAGTTTCTAAGGAATTGTTGATTTACTTTATACTGTTAATCAGCATAACTAGATTAATCTGCTAGTAACCTACTTTCCTTATGTTTGATTTAGTTTTACATATCAATGCTTTTGCTGAGTTATTTAGCCTGTTAATAATGTATATAAAATCAGAATCCTATTGATTTGGATGTTTCATCTTTTGACATAAGATCTCTGGACCTGAGTCATCACTTGAATAAACCAAAAGCAATTCTGTGACCAACTTAGTGGTAGTCCATAGACCTGCCCCTATAGGCCTTGAAGAACTTGTGCCTGAAGTGATCAACTGTTCCTTTTTGAATGAAAGTTGACTCATGTAGTGATCATTTCTTTTCATAAGCTATGTGGGTTCCAGAACCTTTGAGGGCCTAGTGAGCTGGTCAGAATAACATCCATACTGGGTCAGACAAAAGGTCCATCCTGTCTTCTGACAGTGGCCAATGCCCGGTGTCCCAGGGGAATGAACAGGTGGTAATCAAGTGATCCATTCCCAGTTGCTCATTCCCAGCTTCTGGCAAACAAAGGCTAGGGAAACCATCCCAACCCATCCTGGCTAATAGCCATTGATGGACCTATCTTCCATGAATTTCTTTTTTGAACCCTGTTATAGTCTTGGTCTTCACAACATCTTCTGGCAGAGTTCCACAGGTTGACTATGCATTGTGTGAAGAAATACTTCCTTTAGTTTGTTTTAAACCTACTGCCTCTTAATTTCATTTGGTGACCCCTAGTTCTTGTGTTATGAGAAGGAGTAAATAACACTTCCTTATTTACTTTCTCTACCCCAGTCATGATTTTATAGACCTCAATCATATTCCCGCTTAGTCGTCTCTTTTCCAAGCTGAAAAGTCCCAGTCTTATTAATCTCTCCTCATATGGAATCCATTCCATACCTCTAATCATTTTTGTTGCTCTTTTCTGAACCTTTTCCAATTCCAATATATCTTTTGAGATGGGGCAACCACATCTGTATGCAGTATTGAAGATGTGGGTTTACCATGGATTTATAGAGGCAACATGATATTTTCTGTCTTATCTATCCCTTTCTTAATGATTTCCCAACATTCTGTTCACTTTTTTGACTGCCGCTGCACATTAAGTGTATGTTTTCAGAGAACTATCCACAATGACTCCAAGTTCTCTTTCTTGAGTGACAACTAATTTAGACCCCATCATTTTACATGTATAGTTGGGATTATGTTTTCCAATGTGCATTGCTTTGCATTTATCAACATTGAATTTCATCTGCCATTTTGTTGCCCAGTCAGCCAGTTTTGAGAGATCCTTTATAGCTCTTCGCAGTCTGAGTGGGACTTAACTATCTTGAGTAGTTTTGTATCAGAACTACTTATAGATCAATTTATACGCTGGCCAGTTCCCCATAATAAGTCTATATTCTACGCACAGTCATTAATTAATGGAAAAGATTGTTCACCTCAGTCAATTACACACCACAAATTAGAGCTGGGAAAATACTGAATTTTTCATGTGCAACTATTGTTAATAAAGAGTAACAGTGAAATGTATTGATTAAAGTATTGACTAAATACTTTTCAAACAATCCTACCATAAAAAATAACTAATGAATAGTTGTGATGAAGAGGTTCTGAATAAACCACAGGTGGAAAACTATTTGTTCAAACTAATCTAGGAAGACTTACAAATATTGCATATATTCTTAGAAATTTGAACTGGTTTGTCAGGAACAACTCAACCAACTCTATTGTCTGGACAACGTAGGGACACCTGCTTTCTACCTGTTATGCGGATGCATGAATGGGAAGTTCTTCTCTATGCTAAATTCCTATAACTAAAAACTAAGTGCTGCAACTAATTAGATATTTGAGTGACTAATACAAATATATGAATCAATTAGACAATTCATATACATGATATGTCATGGATATTTGACTTGGTTTTGAAGAGAAAATTAAAATGTTCTGCCCTGCTGGGTGACCAGTTGAGCAGGATGTATTTTTATGTAGACAACTCCACATACTTGGCAAAAATATTCTGTGGAAAGAGCAAAGTCCTAAAGCATAAGCCTTATCCTCTATAGGTGACTAGCTCTGCAGACCAACCTTTACTCTCTCTGGTATTTCTGATTTATTTTTGACAACTACAAATACCATCTGTGGCCAAACATGAGTGGGTTTAATAGATTAGTAGTGTCTGCCATCTGGTGGCTGGATTTGCCATGAGACCATCTTGCTCATAGTGATGCTGAGACATCAAGAAAAAAGAAAGAGGTGTACTTGTGGCACCTTAGAGACTAAAAATTTATTTGGGCATAAGCTTTTGTGGGCTAAAACCCGCTTCATCAGATGCATGCAGTGGAAAATACAGTAGGAAGATATATATATACACAGAACGTGAAAAAATGGTGTTGCCATACCAACTATAACAAGACTAATCAGTTAAGGTGAGCTATTATCCTCATTGCCTGTAAGCAACAATTCTCAGGTGAGGGGGAAAAATAGAGCCTGAGCAATCCTTTGAAAGTTTGCCGAAATGAGAAAGGGCTTACTGGTATAGCTATACTGGCAGACTCTAGATGTATAGAGTGCAAGGACAGAAGTCACCATTATGATCATTCTATGTGGGCCATAAAACGTCTCTAAAATAATTCCTAGAGAAGATCTCTTAGGAAAACATCCAATCATGATTTGAAAATGGTCAGACTCCACTACAACCCTTGGTAAATTGTTCCAGCGGTTAGTTACTCACTATTTAAAAATTACACCTTATTTTCAGTCTGAATGTGTCTAGCTTCAACTTCCAGCCATTGGTTTGTGTTGTCCTTTCACTGCTAGACTGGAGACCACATTAGTAAAGATTTGTTCTCCATCCAAGTATTCACAGACTGTAACAAAGAGACGGTTAAGGGGTGACTTGATTAAGCTAAATAGTGTGAGCTCCTTGAGTCTCACTATAAGACATGTTTTCTAATCCTTTAATCATTCTTGTGGCTCTTCTCTCGACATGGTCTAATTTATCAACATCTTTTTTTAAATTGTGGACACCTGGAATACTGTGTCAAGTTCTGAAGTGGTAACACCAGTACCAAATACAGTGGTAATATAACCTCTCTACTCCTACTCAAGATTCCCCTGGTTATGCATCTCAGGGTGGCATTACCTCTTTTGGCTACAGTGTCACACTGGAAGCTCATGCTCAGCTGATTATGCATCACAACCCCCACATCTTTTTCACAGTCACTTCTTTCCAGGATAGCCTCCCATCCTGTAAATATGGCCTACATTCTTTGTTTGTTTATATTTACATTTAACTGACCGTATTAAAATGCATATTGTTTGCTTCCCCTCAGCTTTCCAAGCAATCTCGATCACTCAATCAGTGACCTGTCTTCTTCATTATTTACCACTTCCCCCAACTATTATCTGCAAACTTTATCAGTGAGGATTTTGGTTTTTTCCAGGTTATTAATAAAAATGATAAATAGTGTAGGGACAAGAACTGATCCCGCAGGACCCCACTAAAAACACGTCTATTCAATGGCCCACTGCTTCCAGTTACATTTTGACACCTATCAGTTAGCCTGTTTTTAATCCAGGTAAATTTTATATTCTAGTTTTTGTTACTCAAAATGTCACGATGTATCCCGTCAGACACCTTATAGAAATCTAAATATATTATGTCAACATTCTTACATTTACCAGCCAAACTTGTAATCTCATTTAAAAAAAAAGATATCAATTTAGTTTGTCAGGATTTATTTTCTATAAATCCATGTTGATTGATATTATATTGCCCTCTTTTAATGTTTTATTGAGTCCCATAACATCTGCTCCATTAACTTGCTTGGGATTGATCTCAGACTGATAGGCCTATAATTACCCAGGTAACTGCAAAAAGAGTACTTTGGCTACTAGAGCTGATACCAGCAAAATAAGCTATACCAGCAAAAGCTTTTTCTTCTTCCCTAGTGTTTTGGTGCAACTGTATCTATAGTAGGGCTTTTTCTGGTATAGAATTGTCATAAGAAAAATCATACCCCTAAATACCATTGCTGTACTGGCAAAAGCTTCTAATACAGACCTGACTTAAGTCACTATTTACTTCTGAATTATTTTTGAAGCCTCAAGGGCTAATCACCTACACACAGGAGGGTTGTAATGAATGCAGGCAGATGCTGTCTTCAAATAGATAGACATATCCAGTGCAAAGAGGTACTCTGTGTTTGCTAATAGATATCATTACACTCTTTCTGCATTAGAAATATGTTTATGAATGGATATTAACACTTCAGTCATGAGGTGTTTAAACAAAATAGGAAATCTCTATTAACATAATTTTGAATACAGTGGGCCAAACTCAGCAGTGATGCTAAGTTGTATTTTCTTTCCCCCAGGAAGCTTTTCACCAATTCACTTCTGACTTAAATTTACACCCACTTACCTATGTGTAACTTATGCATAAAGACACCCTACACATCTCTGAGCTTGACCTACTGAGTCTTGGGCATAAGGGACTCTTAGCTGGTGTAATAAGCATGCTGAGCAGCTAGAATAGAGGAGTTCGCGAGGAAAACAACTCGCAGGAAGGTATATGTAGGTATGTTAAATTGCCCGCACGGCTTTAACTTAAACTTTCTTCTGGCCATTCAATGTGTCACTTACTCCAACTTAAATTCCCTTGCTTTCATATATGGTTAAGTCTAGGGGAGTCTGGACAAGTCCGTACATTGCACCATGAGAGTGAGGGCTTCTACTTCTACTGTTGACCTTATCGTCCTACAATTGTTATGAATTGTAAGGGCGGGGGGGGGGGGTGGTCTTTTTTTTTGTTTGTGTTGATTTTATGTTTGTGTGTGTGTCTATATCTATATCTGTGTCCTTTTATCCTTTGCTGCCTCCCTGTGGCTGGTTGTAGTACTATCAACCACTCTTTATTATTGCTAATAAAACTGTTTAGTGAAAGTTTTTTAAACAGTGATTCTCATAAAGGGATAGAGATTCAGCCATGTGGAAAGGACCCAAGAAGGCTCTATGCTGCACTTCAGCCCTTCTGAGCTTTTAACACCAATGTATTGGTGGAGCACAGGGCCTTGTATATGCCTTCATCATTAAGGTGGTATGCAGTGTAGTAGTAGCCGTGTCACTCCCAGGATATTGGAGAGACAAAGTGTGTGAGGTAATATCTCCCATAAAATATATTACCTCATCCACCTTGTCTTTTTCTTCACTAAGGTGCAAAAACTGCTCTGACTTCCTTAGCACAGAAGCCACAATCCTGAAAAAAAAATGCTCTACTTGCTGGTGCAAAGACAAAGGGTCTGCTTTTGCTCTTATTAAAAGTCTCAGTTCAGAGAAGCACCTTATCATGTGTCCCTTGAAGAATGGGCTGCTGAAAACTTCATGATTCTAATATCTGACAGATGAAAGGAAGCAGAAATAATGGCCTGTGAATGGACCCCATATTTAAGATTGATCTATTTAGTTCTGCTATGGCCGGTTCCCAGTGATGAGCTGCCAAAATCTTAACAACAGGTTCCCTCCTCACCCCACGAGGGGGTCGTTGCCCACCCCTGCCTCCCAGGACCCCTGCCCCATTCACCTCCCTCCCCTGTCCCCTGACTGTCCCCAGAACCGGGCAGGAGGGTCTTGTGGGCCACCGTAGTGGGTGCCCACCCCACCCCTAAGAGCCAGAGACACCTGCCGGGGGGCGAGGTGGGGAGTCCCGGCGGTGCTTACCTGGGGCAGCTCCCAGGAAGCATCCAGCAGGTTCCTCTGGCTCCTAGTGGTGGGGGAGCATAGCTGGGGGGGAGCAGCTGCTCCCCCACTGATCACATCAAAAGTGGCGCCTTAGGCACCAACTCCCTGGGTGCTCCGGGGCTGGAGCACCCATGGGGAAAATTTGGTGGGTGCAGAGCACCCACCGGCAGCTCCCAACCCCGTGCCCGACCCCAGATCACCTCATCTCCCCTCCACCTCCTCCCCTGAACCCACTGCCCCGCTCTGCTTCTCCGCGCCCCCGCCCCAGCTTTCCGCGAATCAGCTGTTCGGTGGGAAGCTGGGGAGGGCAGAGAAGCAGGCTGCAGCTTCCCGCTCAGGCTGAGGGTGGTGGAGGTGAGCTGGGGCTGGAAGCGGTTCCCCTGCACGCCCCCCCGGGTTACTTGCTCTGGCGTGGGCAGCCCTCCTCGCGCCCCCCCACCCCAGCTCACCTCCGCCTCCCTGGGCCTGAGCGGGAAGCCACCGCCTGCTTTTCAGCCTGCCCTGGCTTCCCGCGCGAACAGCTGAAGCCGGGGCGGGGGGCGGAGAAGCAGAGCGGGGCGGCGCCTTCAGGGGAGGAGGCAGAGGCAGAGCAGAGGTGAGCTGAGGCCAGGGGTGGGGCGGGGAGCTGCCGGTGGGTGCTCTGCACCCACCAAATTTTCCCCTTGGGTGCTCCAGGGCTGGAGCACCCATGGAGTCGGCGCCTAAGGCGCCACTTTTGGCCAGTTAAATTTAGAAGCCCTTTTAGAACCGGTTGTCCCTCGTGGAACAACCGGTTCTAAAAGGGCTTCTAAATTTAACAACTGGCTCCAGCGAACTGGTGCGAACCGGCCCCAGCTCACCACTGCCTGTGCCACTGTGAAAGATATCAGCCTGAAAATGCAAGGAATAATTTACAAATGAGCAAGGACAGGAAATCTGAAGTAGAAATGGGGTTAGGGAAATGGATATCAAACCTATAAAGAAATCCAGATTGGCTATAAGCGTGAGGAGTTGCTGGAAGTATTTCTTTATCTAGGGCCTCTATTTGCACTTAACTAGATCTGGTATGAAACTTTCTGGAAAAAAAAAACAACAACCAACTTTTGTTGGAAAAAACCAGTTTAGCAAACTTGAAATCTCTAGTGAAAGTGAGTCAACTCAAATCAGGGCTTTCAGAACTTCCAGGATGTCTCCCACAGAGAAGGGAGCCTAGAAGCCCTGACTCTACCTGGAGCTCAGCTCAATGTTCTGGAGCAGGGAGACTGGAAATCCTAGGGGATCTCAGGGCTTCTAGGCTCAATGCTGCAGAGGTGGGAGTCTGTTGGTCCTGGAATGAGCTTCCCTGGTCCACAATTATAGGGCAGCCCCTTAATGCATACTGCCCTAGGACTGGCACTCTGGGCTTCCAGACTTTTGGTCAGCTGGCTCACTAGGCTGTCTTCTTGGGAGTCAGGTCACTCAAGTAGAAGCAGCGAAACTGACAAGAATCTCAACTTCAGTCAGCAGTTGCAGGTTCAGGGAGCAGATTTCATTTCATAAATGATTTTATTTGTCAGTCTTTATTTGACAGATTTCATTTGTCAGTCCTTCCAAAAAGATACTATTTCAGCATTTCCAGTACATGAGAAATTTAAAAAAAAAAGAAAAAGATATAACGCTGAGTCAGGACAAAACCAAATTTTAACATGCCAAAATTTCTTGCAAACCAGAAATCCTGCATTTCAACCAGATCCATGTTCAAGTTTGTTCCATTGCTTTGATAGGAATACTGCCTTGGCAAGCATCAGGTCTGTGTCTCAGATCTGGCCTTTCACTTTTTTGCTGCATCATAAACTAGGGTCTTTGGCCTTTCATAAGGAAGTCATCCAAATTCATGATGGGCTTAATTTTAAGAAGTCAACAACAAAGTATTGTAACATTTACCTTTCTTTCTGGGCCCTTCTTTCCTATAAAAACTATATTGTCTGAACACTCTCATGACATAATTATTCTCAATCTTTTCACTAATACCTCAAAGCATTCTTCCCCTTCCTCATCATCTGTTTCCTTAGACATGCATGGTGCAAGTATTTCAGCACTAGTAAGCATTAAAGCAGTGCAACATTTCTGGCTCATCTTCCATTTCACTAGCCCCCTTTTTTTTAACTGCAGTTCAAATTTCTATCTGAATTTTTCCCAGGGTTCCTCAGCATTCCTCATAATTTTTAGGGCTAGAAGGTAGTTTACATGACCTAGTTGCATAGACTTTACAGACATTATTTTTATTTTACCATTCACCTTGTAGCCAGCTGTTACAATTCAGGGTAACTGCACCTGCATTTCCACTCTGTGCTCTACAAAGGCACCCACTCTGTGCTTCAGGCTCCCTTGGCCATCACCTCACTTGAGCAGAAGCCTGCATCTTGCTCTCTTCTGACCAGGCCACATGGCTGCCTTGCTATACGGTGATATTCCAGTGAGAGACTCTGCCTAAGGAGGCCAGATTACTTTCTCTTCAGAGACTAGTAACAGAGTAATTGCCAGCTATTATAATGTACCACAGCACTTCCTATGCAAGCCTATTTTATTCTTAAGATAAAAGCACTACAAAGAAAGCTTTAAAAACAATAAAAGAACCAACACACAGGCTAATAAGTTTACTAGAGATCACCCCAATCCTAACATGGGCTCTGGCAGGACTGGTCCTTCCAACCTCCCCCCAAGGGATTTCCTTGTGGTTTCAAGTTCATTACCTCTTCATCTCAGAACACGAACTTAGGGAACCTCAGTAGTTCCAGTCCTTCCAACGCTTCCCTAAGGACTGGAGGCTCCATGGAGCAGGGGTCCTGTCTGTTTCCTGGATCAGGAAGAACCCCTTAAGCGTATTTTAAAATAAGGCTATTTATTAAAAAAAAATCCATTCTTTGTGAATCCAAACAGAACTAGTTTATGTGAGACTCTCAAGGGGATGGTTGTAAAGGGCTGATAATCAGAGGAATTACATTAGCACACCCAAATTTACATACAATCTCACAATTACCTTGGCGTCCCTTGTATTAAAAATACTTTAAACCTAATCCAGTAACATCTATCTTAATTGTCCAGGATATTGTCAGTCTGTCACACCAGCACCACTTTTGTGTCATCCAATTTTTGCATAATGCGGCTTTTTAGTCAAGATTGTAGTAGCTGTTAGGATAACTTATTTAGGGCCAGATGCTGCCACTCATACACAAGCTGAGGAGTGTTGTTCTCATTGAGCAGTCCCATTGAAATCAGCATCTAGACCTTGACTAAAAACAAGATATAATTTATCAAACAAATGTAATTTTGTTAGTGCTGGCTGCATTCACTATGTCTGTATCTGCAACTGTTCCTGCCTCTGTAGTTGTTTATAGTAGTGATTTTTTTTACATCAGTGTAACATTGAAAACCATGGTGTGAAGGGCTCTCTGGCAGCCATTTTCAATACTAAGATGATTAGTCTTATTTTGAGCAGATTTAATTGAACTGTACTGAATACAACTTCTCGGACCAGAGAGCTGTCTATGTAGGACTCCTGAGATTGTTAATGCCAGCGAATCTGAAACTATGTTAGCAAAAGTAACAAAATTCCTTCATGTAGGCAAGGAAGACTGAACAGGGCATGTGAACTTTGATAGCAGCCTGCAGGCTGTGTAGCAACTTCAGATTTCTTGAAAAAGATTAAGACTTTATAGTACATACAAGGGCTATTTGAAAAATGTTTGCTTTCCTCAAATTTTCAATTTTTCATCAGAAAATTAAAAACCCGGAAACTCTTTTTCTCTGAATTTTTTTTGACTATTGACCAAAAAGCTGAGTTCCACACAAACACATAAAATTTTCAAACCAATTCTAGCACATACACCAGCTTTGTGTGTCAGATTACAGCAGCCACATGACTGCTGTGATTTACACTAGCTTTACCTAAAAAAAAAAAAAAGGAGTCCTTGTAGCACCTTAGAGACTAACAAATTTGGTCATAAGCTTTCATGGGCTAGAACCCACTACATCAGATGCATGGAGTGGAAAATACAGAAGCAGGTATAAATACATGAAAAGATGTGAGTTGCCTTACCAAGTTTGAGGTCAGTCTAACGAGACAATTCAATTGACAGCAAGATACCAAGGGAGGAAAAATAACTTTTGAAGTGGTAATGAGAGTGGCCCATTTCAGACAATTGACAAGAAGGTGTGAGTAACAGTAGGGAAAAATAAGTATTGGGAAAATTAGGTTTAGGTTTTGTAATGACCCAAGCACTCCCAGTCTTTATTCAGGCCTAATCTGAGGGTGTCTAGTTTGCAAATTAATTCCAGTTCTACAGTTTCACTTTGGAGTCTGTTTTTGAAGTTTTTTTGTTGAAGAATTGCCACTTTTAGGTCTGTTATTGAGAGACCAGGGAGATTGAAGTTTTCTCCTACTGGTTTTTGAATGTTATGATTCCTGATGTCAGATTTGTGTCCATTTATTCTTTTGTGTAGAGACTGTCCAGTTTGGCCAATGTACATGGCAGAGGGGCACTGCTGGCACATGATGGCATACATCACATTGGTAGATGTGCAGGTGAACGAGCCCCTGATGTTGTGGCTGATGTGGTTAGGTCCTGTGATGGTGTCCTTTGAATCGATATGTGGACAGAGTTGGCACCAGGGTTTGTTGCTAGGTTTGGTTCTTAGGTTGGTGTTTTTGTTGTGTGGTGTGTAGTTGTTGGTGAGTATTTGCTTCAGGTTGGGGGGCTGTCTGTAAGCAAGGACTGTCCTGTTCCCCAAGGTCTGTGAGAGGGAGGGATTGTCCTTCAGGATAGGTTGTAGATCCTTGATGATGCAGCTGGAGAGGTTTTAGTTGGGGGCTCTAGGTGACGGCTAGTGGCATTCTGTTACTTTTTGTTGGGCCTGTCTTGTAGTAGGTGACTTCTGGGTACCCTTCTGGTTCTGTTAATCTGTTTCTTCACTTCACCAGGTGGGTATCAATGTAATTTTTTGGTAACTATGCTCCTTTTTGTCTCCATTACGCCTCTTTTGGAATTTGCCGTTTGGGTAAGGACTAGACAGAATACCTACAACTACTATCCTCAAACGTCCTCAAAAGTGTAGAGTACAGTACAGTTCACTAGTGGTAAGTTGCATGTCTATCCTATTCCAACTCTATACAGACACAACTACCCAGGAGAATAGAAGCCACAGAACCCAGGGACAAAAGAGAAGCAGGATAAATATTGCTCCTAGATGAAACATGTATATCTGAAATTTTTAATGATACAGAGCAGTGATCCAGATGTTAAAATTTAGTCACAGTTATTGTAATAAGGTTATTCTTGTGTAAAATTAACTCAGTCTTTTACTAAAAGGTTAATGTATGCAATATGTCAAGAATTTACATAGTTCTATTATGAATGCTGAATAAATGGGATACTGCTTTTGTTCTACAATGACTGGGGGGTGGGGGGCGTTAGTTTTTATTTTTAAACTTGTGCATGATTTTGGTGCTCGTTAATAGCATTGGTAAGTGTCAAGTTCTATTCTCTTCCATTTGTGGGCTTAACTTTACTAAAGTTAGTAATGAATCCCACATGCACAGTTCAGTCTTCATTCGTTTGAACAACTACAAGCCATTATACATCTTTAATGAATAAAGCCACTGCATTACATATTAACTCTATTTGCTCTTGACTAATAAGGTACATCTACACTGCCTGCTTTCAATGGCGTGCAGAGTACATAACCAATTATTTCACACACACACACCCTGCGCAGGTATAAATAGTGGTGTAGACAGCGAGGCTCAGCTGAGACGTGTAGAGTAAGAATGTCGGAAGGGTGTGGGTGTGTATGCAAGTGCGTATCCTATGTGGCTCTTTACTCGGCCAAGCCATGCCTGAACATCTATGCTGCTACATTTAGCCCTGGAGTGTCCTGCTGCAAGAGCCTTTCCCTCCAGCAGGGAAAGGCTCTGGCAGCAGGGACCTGCTGAAGCCTTTCTCTGGTGCTTCCCCACTACCAGATCCTTTCACAGATGTGTAGCTACACACTGCACTGTAGGGTCACCAGGTTTTTGACCGGAATGCATGGTAGAAAAGGGACCTTGGCGGCTCCGGTCAGCACTGTTGATTTGGGCCATTAAAAGTCCCGTCAGCAGTGCTGCAGGGCTAAGGCAGGCTCCTTGCCAACCCTGACTCCGCACAGCTCCCGGAAGTGGCTGGTATGTCTGGCTCCTAGGAGCAAAGGCAGCCATGGGGGCTCTGTGTGATGCCCACACCCACAGGTACTGCTCCCGCAGCTCCCATTGGCCGCAAAAGCCAGGGCAGGCAGTTAAGCACCGCCTGGCCAGAGCTTGCACCCCAAACACCTACCCCAGGTCAGAACCCGCTCCTGTACCCAAACCCCCTCCTGTACCCAAACCCCCTGCCCCAGCCCTGCATCCCCTCCTGTGCCCCAAATCCCTCATCTCCAGTCCTATCCCAGAGCCTGCACCTCCAGCCAGAGCCCCCTCTGGCACTCTGACCCCCTGACCCAGCCTGGAGCCCCATTCTGCACCCATAACCACTCATGTCTGGCCCCACCCCATAGCCCTCACCCCCAGCTCAAGCCCTTATCCCTTCCTGGACCCCAACCCCCTGCCCCACCTTGGTGAAAGTGAGTGAGGGTTGGGGAGAGCGAGCGATGGAGGGAGGGGGGATGGAGTGAGCCAGGGCAGGGCCTCAGAGAAGGGGCGGGGCAGGGGCTGGGCAAGGATGTTTGGTTTTGTGCTATTAGAACATTGGCAACCCTACTGTACTGTGCAGTCAGCCTGGTTTTCACTGTGGCATTTAGCAATGCATACCAAATATGCTGCCAAAAGTGGTGTGGTGTTAGACTCCTCTGGTTGGTGGGGAAATCCACCAGCAGTATGGGATGAATGATCCTCTTTTTTGGCACAAGGTCCCAGGTTATGCTGTATGGGTTGGAGCATGGGCATCAGCACCCCCTGGAGTGGGCCATCTGGAAACAACAGAGCTGCACCAGACTTCCTTCTCAGCCCTAGGGTTTTTGTGAAGATTCTGCCTAATTTGAACAGTGGATTTTCTGATATTGGGATGCAGACATTTGTATACACCAACTTGGAAAGCAGATACGGAAGCATGAGGACACTCTAAGACAACTGCCCCTACGGGCATCCTGGCTTTAGACGGGAGGAGGTTGTATACAGAAAGAGGAGGCTGATCAGTAGTCTTACAGTCTCTGACATTGACTTCACAGAGGTTTGGATCAGGTCCTTAGTGCATTAACACTACACTAATAGAAACTCTATTTAAAAATCCATAAATAGCCTAAATAAAAAAACAGCCAACAGAGTGCAAGATGAACTCATTGGGATGTGTTCAGATACTATATGGTGAAGTCCAGGTTTTTGTCTTCATGAGTTTTTTGTATGGAAATGTAAGTCAGCTGTATATTGATTGTGTGTGTGTTTATTTTTAAACACCTCATCAAAACAACAGATCAAGTCCTAGAAGCTGACTGAGAGAGTCTATGACAGAAGTGTACTAAACAAGTTTCACTGGAGGACAGATGTTATGGAAGCTGAACATCAGATTATCTGCATAAATACTGTCAAATTTACAAATGAAGTTGTCAAGTGACTGAAGGATGGCTATGGACTCCTTACAAACTGGAAAATGGAGCTATGAAACTGTCAGTAAGCCATTTATCCATAGAAGTTATCAAGTACAAGTAGAGATTTTATACAGAGATTTAAAACTAATTGTTACTGTGAGGGGTTTTTTTGTAATGGTAATTATTTAGTTTTCTACATTTGTAAATAGATGACATTGCAGTAACTAATAGCTTAAGGAAGACATTACAATGACCATTACTTTTAGCACAATTTTTCTACAGGTGACAAGGGTCCAATATACTCAGGAAATTGAAATGAATTGTCGTCTTCTGTTTTTGAAAAATACTGGCTTTGCCCTCAGAGTTATTCTGAATAGTGAACTTGTCAGACTGCGTAGCCCAGACAGACTGCAGAAACTCTTAGAGATGAATGGTATTTGGCCACTCCTTGTCCTTACGCATTAGTTAGCCAAGGATATGCTACAAGACCAGTTGAGACAGATTCAGTAACTACATTTGGAGATTAAACTATATTCTTGATAATTTAGGGAAAATAGCATAAATGGTAAGGGAAGGCACATGCTCTAAAAAGAACCTCTTTGGTTTCTATCAGTCCACTCCCTTTCTTAACACTGTTTAACCCATTTTCTCTCAATGTACATAGGACAAAAAGTGCATATTGTTACAAAGTAAGACTTGAAGGGCATCCTTCTGTTCTGATAAATATAATCCAATATCTGGTTAGTATTCTAGAGTATCCTGGTCTGGATGATAACAATGATGAATAACTATAACCAACTGTGATTCTAGGGGCTTCTCTTCCCCTCCTCCCCCTCACAGTGTCTGACAGTCTATGGACTAAACTTTAAACATCTCAAGACCATTTTTTCCTTTTGGATATAAATATATATTGGTGGAAATGACACATTCAAGAAGTCAGGAATAATTATATGTATATATATTGTGACAGGGTCAGGCCAGATGGCTATAGGAGAGTAATTTTTTTTTGAAGCAAAAGATGTTTTTTTATTTGCATAACACACTTACAAAATAAAAACAGCATCATATGCAATGTGTAACACAGCAATCAGTCACAATTGTTTTCTCATTAGCTTCAGGGGAGGGAAGTGTTCAAGCTTGCCTGGGCCCAGAGCGGGGGGCTTCCTCGACTCTCGTGGTCTTCCACCCTTCCGAGTTACCTGGTGGCCCAGAGCGAGGGGCCTTCATCGACTCTCGTGGTCTTCCACCCCTTCAAGTTACCTGGCGCCACAGCCAAGTGTCACCAACAATTCCCTCCTCTGAAAGCACCCAACAAAAGGGGCAGGCTGTGGGGTGGACAATCGGGGGGGGGGCACGTGCACCCACGCGTGAAAGGACCCCTCTAAGGTGGTGGTGTCCGCAGCAGCAATGGCTGGGGCTGGGGTCCCTTACTCACTCCCCCAATCAAAGGGTCAGACAAAGGGACCCAGATGGGGACACCGAGCAGAGAACCTTGGACAGCGCTCACCGCTCCTCAAAAGCATCAAGGGAGTCGGTGGACGCTGCCCAGAGGAACTCTGCCCGGATACGTGAACAGACCGAGGATTGGAAAACGGCCCCACAGTCACAGGAAACTCCATCGGCTAACCTCCTCTCTCTGGCTTTACAGATGGCCGTTTTAGCCAGGGCCAGGAGGAGGTTAACTAGGAGATCCCATGACTTTGTGAGGCCACGGATGGGGAGTGCATAAATAAAAAGGTGAGGGGAAAAATGCAACCAAAAACGTAATAGGAGATTTGTGAGGAGCTGAAACAGGGGCTGCAGCCTGGCGCACTCCAAATATACGTGCACCAAGGTTTCCCTCACACCACAAAAGGGACAAGTATCTGGGACGGGAGTGAACCGTGCCAAGTACGTGCCCGGTCATAGTCCAGGAGGTCTCCGACTCTCGTGACTTGTGCCAGGATCAAGCTCTGGCACACCGAGCGGGACTCCGCCACCTACACACGGAGCTGGGCGTTGTGTAGCAGGGGCTCCGTGAGGAGATCTACCCCCTCGGTGGCTGCCACAGACCTGGTCGTTAAAAACAGTTTCCAAGTCTGGAGGAGGTCCTGGTAAAAGACCAGCAGCCCCGAGAGGTCTCGCAGAAGACCTCCTGGACAGAGATAAAAGAGCTGCCGGTCATATCAGAGCCCTCTGATGCGGCGCAGGATGGCGTGCGCCAGTGTGCTCCACGCTGAACTGCCTGCACCATAGAGGAGCCTCTGTAGGGCCTGGAGGCGGAAGACATGGACCTGAGTGTGTAGACACTTCAGGCCCTGTCCTCCTTCCTTCAGGGGTAGATGAAGAACCCCTACAGGGGCCCAGTCTGTTCCTGACCAAAAGAACCCCAGAATCGATGTCCGGAGGTTGGTCAGGAAACCCGGGGCTGGGACCAGGATGTTGAGCCGGTACCAGAGCATGGACAGGACTAGTTGATTAAGCACCAGCGCTCTCCCTCGGAAGGAGAGACATCGGAGTAGTCCCATCCATTTCCGGAGCTGCTCTATCACCCCGCCCTCTAAATTTTCCCCATTCTCCAGCGGATAGGGATGCATGGCAGAAAGGTGAAAGCCAAGGTTGAGCAGCGGACCCGCGCTCCACTGGATGGTCTGAAGCACGGATGGGAGGGAGCTCGCCTGCCGCCAGTCTCCTACCACCAAGCCAGAGCTCTTGACCAGTTGACCCGGGCAGAGGAGGCTGCTGAATAGATGGCCTGGCAAGCCTCCACCCGAGCCAAGTTGCCGGGGTCCTGGATCATGAGGAGCATGTCATCAGCGTACGCCGACAGGACCAGCTGCAGCTCTGGCTCCTGCCGCACTAACCCTATCAACCTCCTGCGAAGGAGACAGAGGAAGGGTTCGCTCGCCAGAACGTACAGCTGGCCCGAGAGGGGGCACCCCTGCAGCACTCCTCCCCGAAGCTGACCGGTTCGGTCAGGGTCCAGTTGAGCTTAACCAGACACTCTGCGGAAGCGTACAGCACCCGGAGAAAACCCACAAACTAGGGTCCGAAGCCAAACGCCTGCAGAGTGGGTGATCTAGGAACAGGAGGGCGAACGACAGACTGTCTCTATGCTCGAGTTCCAAAAGGTCCTGAACCATAAATAGGTTATCAAAGATACTGCGGTCCGGGACAGTGTAGCTCTGGTCTGGGTGGATCACGTCCACCAGCACAGGCCCTAGCCGCAGCGAGATTGCTTTCACTACGATTTTGTAGTCAGTGCTGAGGAGCGAGACGGGATGCCAATTTCGTAAATCGCGGAGGTCCCCCTTCTTCAGCAATAAGGCGAGCACAGCTCGCCTGCACGAAAGAGGGAGGACCCCGCTCTGCAGAGACTCGGCCCAGACAGTGACTAGGTCTGGGCCGAGGACATCCCAAAACACGTGGTAGAACTCCACGGTCAGCCCGTCCATGCCTGGAGACTTATTAGTGGGCATACGATGGAGGGCTTCTGAGAACTCGACCAGATTGAGAGGCAATTCTAGCTGGTCTTGGTCGCTCGCGCTGACCGTAGGGAGCTCCTCCCAAAGCACTCTGCAAGTGCAAGGGTTGGTCGGATCTGAGGAGAAAAGACTTGTGTAGAAGGCTCGGGCCCTCCCACACATCTCCGCCGGTTCCGTGAGGGGGGTGCTATCTTCTGCCAGGAGGAAGGTGACGTGTTTCTTAGCCCCCCTCGTTTTCTCCAGGGCAGGAAGAAGCGGGAGCCGTGATCCATCTCCCGAAGGAGGCGGATGCGGGATCGAACAAAGGCGCCCCAGGCCCGATGGTCCTTGAGGGCCCGGAGCTCCTCCCGCTTCTCCCGGCACGCTCCGCAGAGGAGCGGGTCTTCGGGGCTGGCAGCCAAACGCCTCTCCAGCTCTAAGACCTCCCGTTCCAACTGCTCTATTGCCGCATTTCTCCATCGGCTGGTGCCCCGGGTGTAGTCGCGGCAGAAAAGCCGGGCGCACACCTTCCCCAGGTCCCACCATCGCCACGCCGAGGGAAAGGCACGCCACTGCCCTCACCAGGCCAGCCAGAATTCCCGGAAGGACGTCACGAAGCCTTCATCCTCCAACAGGCTGTTGTTAAAATGCCAATAGGCCGTCCCTGGCCTCTCCGCACAGAGGGAGGCTGTCACGGTGGCTAGGTGATGGTCAGAAAATGGGGCCAGCCAAATACTGGAGGAGTGGGCTCGTGAGAGATGGAAGCGTGATAAATAAATGCGGTCCAACCGGGAGTGGCTCGACCGATAGGCTTCCACCCGGACAAAGGTTAACGTGGAAGTGTCATCCAGATGTCCACTAGGGAGTGATGTTCGACTATCTCCCGGAGGGTGTCCGCGGCGGCCAGGCTCTGCTCGGCCCCCGAGTGGTCTCACTCCTTGAGGGTGGTATTAAAATCCCCTCCCAGGACCAGGCACTCGTGAGAATCTAAGGTGCCGAGAAAGGCGGACGCTTGCTGATAAAATTGCAGCCACTCCAGGCCCGATGTCGGGGCATAGACGTTAATGAGGTTAACCACAAGCCCCTCCATACGGCCCTGCAGAGAGCCATCCTACAACCCCGGGTGTTCAACATTGCGATGGTGAGAGGTGTCATGGGGGGGACTGAGGGGGGACCTCACTGGCAGGGACGCTCGCATCCCCCAGCGGGCTGCGCAGCAGTCCTTGACCCATCCCGTAGGTGAGTAATTGGTCATGGAAGACGCGGACCCGCCAGTAGGCCACTGCATCCTGCTTCCCCGTCCCTTTATCTTCCCCCATGAGGGCCCTTGAGGCTCGGAGGATTTGAACGGCTGGGGCTGGTGTCTCTCGCTCTTCCCCTCAATCAAAGGGTCGGACGGAGGGAACCGGACGGGGTCACCGAGCAGAGAACCCCGGTCAGCGCCCACCGCTCCTCGAAGGTGTCAAAGGAGTCGGCGGACGCCGCCCAGAGGAACTCCGCCCGGATACATGAATGTACTGAGGATCGGAAAAAGGCCGTACAATCGCAGGACGTTTCATGGGCCAACCTCCTCTCTCTGGTTTTATAAATGGATGTTTTAGCCAAGGCTAGGAGGAGGTTAACCAGGAGATCCCGCGATTTTGTGGGGCCATGGATGGGAAGTGGATAGATAAAGAGGTGAGGGGAGAAATGAAGCCAAAAGTGCAATTGAATATTCGTGAGGAGCCAAAAAAGGGGCTGCAATCTGGCACACTCTAAATATACGTGCGCCAGGGTTTCCCTCACATTACAAAAAGGGCAAGTATCCGGGATGGAGGTAAACCATGTCAGAAACACGCCCGTGCTCACAGCTCCGTGAAGGAGCCGCCAGCTGATGTCCCCGACGGGCCTCGGGATCAAGGTGGAGTACAGGCTGGCCCACCGAGGTTGCTCACCCTCCAAAGGTGGCAGGAGGTCCTGCCACTTTGTATCGGGGCGGGACACCAGGGTGTGGGCGTGAAGGGTGTGCAGCGTGAGTGTGTATAAATATTTCCATGGTGCAATTTGAAAACTGACCTGCTGCAGTTCATGCAGCCGGCTTGCAGTGAAAGGGTAGGGGTTTGTTGGGATCGTCAGGGTAGGGGCCCAATGGAAAGGTCCTGCGGACCTGGGGTAGAGGATGGGCGGGGTGCGTCCTCGCGCAAGGCTCGGTTGACATAAGCCCGAGCAGCGGGGGTCAAGGCGGCCTTCACCTCCTGAAGTACGTGCCGGGGGGTATGAGGGCTGGAGAGCCCCATGCGCCGAGCGAGCGTCAGGGGATCCAGCCAGTCTCTCCAGTCGTAGTCCAGGAGGTCTCTGACCCTCGTGACTTCCGCCAGGACCAACCTCTGGCGCACCGAGCGGGACTCCGCCACCTGCACACGGAGTTGGGGGTTGTGTAGCAGGGGCTCCGTGAGGAGATCTGCTCCCACGGCGGCCACCACGGACCTGGTCGTTAGAAACAGTTTCCAGGTCTGGAGGAGGTCCTGGTAGAAGACCGGCAGCCTGGAGAGGTCTCGCGGAAAACCTCTCGGACAAAGATAAAAGAGCTGCCGATCGTATCGGAGCCCTTGGAAGCGGCGCAGGAAGGCGTGCGCCAATATGCTCCACGTCGAACTACCTGCACTATAAAGGAGCCTCTGCAGGGCCTGGAGGTGGAAAACGCGGACCTGAGTGTACAGACACTTCAGGCCCTGCCCTCCTTCCTTCAGGGGCAAATGAAGAACTCTGACAGGGGCCCCGTGCATTCCTGACCAAAAGAACTCTAGAATCAATCTCCGGAGGTGGGTCAGGAAACCCGGGGCCGGGGCCAGGGTATTGAGCCGGTACCAAAGCGTGGACAGGACTAGTTGGTTAAGCACCAGTGCTCTCCCTCGGAGGGAGAGACATCGGAGTAGCCTCGTCCATTTCCGGATCCGCTCTATCATCCCGCCCTCTAAATTTTGCCAGTTCTCCGGCGGGGAAGGGTGCGTGGTGGAAAGGTAAACGCCGAGATAGAGCAGTGGACCCGCGCTCCACCGGATGGTCTGAAGCGCGAGTGGGAGGGAGCTTACCTGCCGCCAGTCCCCCACCGCCAAGCCAGAGCTCTTGACTCAGTTGACTCGGGCGGAGGAGGCTGCCGAATAGATGGTCTGGCATGCCTCCACTCGCGCCAAGTCGCCCGGGTCCTGGACCACGAGGAGTATGTCATCGGCGTACGCCGACAGGACCAGCCACAGCTCTGGCTCCCGCAGCACCAACCCTGTCAACCTCCTGCGGAGGAGACAGAGGAAAGGCTCGATCGCCAGAGCGTACAGCTGGCCTGAGAGGGGGCACCCCTGACGCACTCCTCCCCGAAGCTGACCGGTTCGGTCAGGGTTCAGTTGAGCCTAACCAAACACTCCGCGGAGGCATACAGCACCCGGAGAAAACTCACAAACTGAGGTCCGAATCCAAACGCCCGCAGGGTGCTCAGGAGGTACCCATGATCTACTCTATCGAACGCCTTCTCCTGATCGAGAGACAGGAGGGCGAACGACAGACCGTCTCTCCGCCCGAGTTCCAAAAGGTCTCGGACTAGAAAGAGGTTGTCAAAAATGCTGCGACCCGGGACAGTATAGGTCTGGTCTGGGTGGATCACGTCCGCCATCACGGACCCTAGCCGCAGCGAGATTGCTTTCGCTACGATTTTATAATCCGTGCCAAGGAGTGAGACGGGACGCCAGTTTCGTAGATCGCGGAGGTCCCCCTTCTTTGGCAGCAAGGCGAGCACCGCTCGTCTGCACGAGAGAGGGAGGACCCCGCCCTGCAAGGACTCAGCCCAGACAGTGACTAGGTCTGGGCCAAGGATATCCCAGAACGCGCGGTAAAACTCCATGGTCAGCCCGTCCATGCCCGGAGATTTATTGGTGGGCATGCGACGGAGGGCTTCCGAGAACTCGGCCAGGGTGAGAGGCAGCTCTAGCCGGTCTCGGTCGCCCACGCTGACCGTGGGGAGTTCCTCCCAGAGCACCCCGCAAGCGCCAGGATCGGTCGGATCCGGGGAGAAAAGGCTTGCGTAGAAGTCACGAGCCCTCCCACACATCTCCTCCGGATCCGTGAGGGGGGTGCCGTCTTCCGCTAGAAGGCAGGTGACGTGTTTTTTGGCCCCCCTCATTTTCTCCAGGGCATAGAAGAAGCAGGAGCCGCGGTCCATCTCCCGAAGGAGGCGGATGCGGGACCGGACAAAGGCACCTCGGGCCCAGTGGTCCTCGAGGGCCCGAAGCTCCTCCCGCTTCTCCCGGCACACTCCGCAGAGGGACGGGTCCTCGGGGTCGGCAGCAAGGCGCCTCTCCATCTCTAAGACCTCCCGTTCCAACTGCTCTATCGCCTCATTTCTCTGTCGGCTGGTGCCCCGAGTGTAGTCACGGCAGAAGAGCTTGGCACGTACCTTCCCTAGATCCTACCATCGCCGCACTGAGGGAAAGGCACGCCACTGCTCTTGCCAGGCCAGCCAAAACTCCCGGAAGGACGTCACGAAACTCTCGTCCTCCAACAGGCTGTTGTTAAAGTGCCAATAGGCCGGCCCCGGTCTCTCTGCACGGAGGGAGACCGTTATAGTAACTAAATGATGGTCGGAGAAAGGGGCCGGCCGAATGGTGGAGGAGTGAGCCTGTGAAAGATGGAAGCGGGATAAGTACATACGGTCCAACCGAGAGTGGTGCGACCGATGGGTCTCCACCCGGACAAAAGTGAACGTGGAAGTGTCATCTGGGTGATGGTCACACCAGACGTCCACTAGGGAGTGATGTTCAACTATTCCTCGGAGAATGTTTGCGGTGGCTGGGCTCGGCTCGGCCTCTGAGTGGTCCTGTTCCTCGAGGGTGGTGTTAAAGTCCCCTCCCAAGACCAGGCACTCGTGCGAATCTAGGGTGCCGAGAAAGTCAGACACCCGCTGATAGAATTGTGGCCGCTTTGGGCTCATTTGCGGGGCATAGATATTAACAAGATTGACCACGAGCCCCTCCAGGCGGACTCGAAGGTGCAGCAGGTGGCCCGGCACGGCCTCAGTGACCCCTAGCACCTCGGGCCGTAGGGTGGGGGAGAACAGGGTCACCACTCCAGCTTGCCAAGTCGTGAAGTGGCTAAAGTATACCCCGTCCCCCCACTCCAGCCGCCACCTGTCCTCGACGGTCGGGTCCGTATGGGTCTCCTGCAGGAAAACTACAGAGTACCCCCCTTCCCGAAGGTAAGAGAGCACCTGGGACCTGCGGAGAGCCATCCTACAGCCCCTGGTATTCAAGGTTGCAATAATAAGAGGCATCATGTGGAGGGCTGGGGGCATGGGGGTTTCTCATTGGTGGGGGTGTTCGTGGCCCCCGGCGGGTTGCGCAGCAACCCGTGACCCATCCCGTGGATGAGTAGATCATTTCGGAAGCTGCGGGCCCGCTCGTAGGCCGCAGCACCGTGCTTTCCTTGCCCTCTGCCCTCCTTTATAAGGGCCCTTGTGGCCTGAAAAATTTGATCAAAGTCCCCCCATAGCTGAAGAGCCATCTGTACCCTATTGTGGGCGCCACGGGTGTGTTCTAAGAACTTCCATAGTGCATGCCGCAGCTCATGGGGGGGTGGGGTTACGATTTCCGGGGTATTCCCTGGTGGGGCTCTTAATACAGCCTCATGGTCTGCTAAGGTGGGTAGACAGGGTGTGGACCACCGACGGGGCATCTGACAGGCTGGGGTTATTAAATCCATTTCGCGCCTTGGGGTGGAAGGGGATGGCGGGGGGAAAATTGCAACTCCTAATGAGTCGCGACTAGAAAGTGCAAAGACTGCTCCCTGGGGGGAATCTGCAAAAGGCGGAAAAAAAACAACCCCAGGGGCAGCAATAGCATTGCAGGAGGAGGTAAACTGGGTGGGGACAGGGGTGGGGGCAGGGGCAGAGGTAAGGCTCTGGGGTTCAGGAGGCAAGCAGCTAAAGGAAGGTGCCTCCTGAGCAGAATCAAGGGTTAAGGGGTAAGGGAGGGGGCTCCCAGTAATGCTAGGCGCTGGCTCCATGGTGGTCTTGGCGGCCATGGCATCAAGTGGTGGACCACCTTCTGCAGGGTGCTCGCCCGGGAAGGCAATTAGGGGGAGGGAGCATGGGGAAAGGGGGGCTGGGGTGAGGTTGCCCAGCTCGAGGCCAGCTGGCAGTAAATCATCCTCTCCCTGGGTGACCGGGGTCAAATCTAGGGCCTCAATCTCCGCATACACGGAGGAGAGGCCAACTCTTGCTACCCCGGGGGCCTCTCCTCTAGGGCCCGCCTCAGCGGTCGCCTCGGGGTTCGCGGGGGTTTCGGGTGGTATCCGGGCAGAAGGGGCGTCTTCAGGGGTTGCGGAGGGGAGGGTCTCCCGTGGAGGGAGGATTCTGCCCTCCAATGCCAGTCTGTCTTCCCCTCCCGACACCAGCGGATGGATCTCACTTGTGGCCGTAGCGGAAGGCTCGATATCAGTGCCTCCCTTCCTGGTCTTCCGGGGGGCTTCCGCGTCGGATGGATGCAGCGGAGCTCGAGCCTTCCGCTTGCCTCGCTTCCCCTGGACTAGGGTCCAGCCCTCCATAGCGTCGTCTGGGGGTTGGTTAGCAGGGGTCGTGTCGGCGGGCGGAGGCGATGGTTCAGGGGTTCGGGGGGGGTAGCAGTGAGGCAGCATGAGGGGCGGGGGGTTCTCCTTGGGGCGGGCCCTCTCCTGTACCCGGTAATATCTTTGCCACACCCTCCTCCATAGGCTCTGCTGAATTGGTAATAGCAAGGGTGGAACTCCCTTGCTCGCCCGGGCGTTGTAGGGAAGGTGTCTCTTGGGCCCGGACGGGAGCAGCGATGGGTTGAGTAGGAGGAGGGTTGGTTTCAGGTGCCGGGCGGCCAGGGGCGTCGGCAATGACGGGGCCGATGTCCTGTCGGGTCTCGGGGGTCTCGAGTGCCCCTCCCCCCCGGGCCAAAGGGCAGTCTCTGCGGACATGCCCCGCTGAGCGGCAGAGGTAGCACCGGGCCTCTCTGGTGGACTAAAAGACCCGATAGCGGGCTCCCTGGTAGGGGACTAGGAAGGACTCCTCAAGCGCCTCTCCGTCACGCGCCCCTGCCGGCGGTAGAAGCTGCACTTGCCGGCGGAACGAAAGGATGTGACAGAGGGTGGGGTCCTTGCAGCCCAAAGGGAGAGGGCTGATGACAGAGACAAGTTTCCCCAGGGTGGAGAGAGCGTGTAACAGGGCAACATTGGGTAAAAAGGGAGGAACAGAGGTGAGGACGAGGCAAACGCCCAGGTCTTCTAGCGGCTCTAGGGGGACAAACACCCCCCCCCACCGCCAGACCCCTCTCCACCGCCTCCTGGGTGGCAGCCTCCGAAGCTAAGAAAAAAACGACCTTCCCATACATCTTGGAGGCCGCCACAATAGCCGTGGGTCCTACCACCTTCGCCAACGCCTGCACATATGTCTCCACGTGGGGCGAGGCGGGCACCAGGAGGCAACGGACACCGTGCCTCCTGGTCAAGGTGGGGAAAGGGCCCCAGCTGCTGGTGATGGTAGCGGAGGCAGTGGGTGGGCGAGATGACGAGGCGGCAGGCAGGGGGGAGCCTGCCACCGCCCGGGCATACGTCCTGGGGGCCGGGGGAGAGACATTCGCAGAGCTGGTGGAGGGAACAGCGGGGAGGGGCGCCACGGTCGATGACGAGGCCACAGCTGTGGGGGCAGCCCCTGCCATGGAGGGCCTAGATGTTTTAGCGAGGCCATTTCCTTTCTTCCCACCCTGGCCTTTCCGGCCAGCTGGGGGGGGGTGGTTCCTAGAATCTGGGGGGGCGGTGGGCGCAGCAGCGGCAGTAATCGCCCCAGTGCCTCCTGCTGCCGGTGCCCCAGCGGGGGCGGTGGCAAGTATTTAAACGATAGTTGTGGGGGGGGACCTTGGAGGTTGGGCGGGGGGGTGGGGGAGGGACAGCTGATATTATTAGTGGGGCCCCACCCCTCTCATTCCCCGCCATTGTGAGCAGGGAGAGACGGGGAGACACTGGAAGGAGGAGGGGGGAGGGGGAAGCAGATTAACTGCTCCTCCCTGCTGGGCTGCAAGCAGTGGGGGGGAATGCCAAATGGGTTGGACTGGGGGGGGGAAACAAAAATCTGGGTCTGGTAATAGGGGCAAGCTGTGGGATAAGCAGTCCGGGGGGGGGTGTAGACCCACGCACGTTTGTCCAAAGAGTCTCGTTTGGTCGACTGTTATGTCCGGTCCGAAAGGCAAAGTTCAAAGCAAACAGCTGGATCTGAGGCAGATGGCAGGTTGCCAGCAGGGACGGACGGCGGGGGGCCGTGACAGTTGTAGTAATATTGGTGGGGGGAGGGGGCACCGATGGATCGGGAGGCAGCTCCGTGCCACACCCCCTGTGCCGCCACAAACGCAATTAAACCACAGTCAAACTCCTCCCCACGGGAGTATAATTCAAAAAATTACTCAGTCTTACGGCCCCCTCCACGATGATTTGTAGCTTCCCCGGGTGATTTCCTCTGAAAATCTTCTTCTCCAACTGTGTTGGCTGTGTTCCAAGGCTTCCGGCAGGCCGAGAATGTTGTAAAGATAAGACAGGAATTCCAAACAAACAGCGAAACGGTTGGGTCTGGGGGCTTCCACTCCCCCCTCCGGATAGCAAAATCGGCAATCTTCCCCCCCCTCCTCCGGGGGGTTCAGCTAAAACAAATAGCTGCGCCCGAGAGCAGGCGAGGGGGGGGGGGTGCTGGCGGCAAGCTGGAGGCCGACTAGCACGTAAACAACAAGAAGAAAAAACAACACAAAATCAAACCAAAACAAAAAAAGCGTCTGGCCCGGTTGGGGCGGGGGGGGGAACTAAGTCAGGGTCCAAAAGTAAGAAAAATCCAGGCCAGGGGGCTTTAGGAAAGAATAGAAAGCAGATAGCTGAGGAGCAAGCGAGGGAGGTCCCGTTTCCAGAACAATCAGGAACCTTCTGGAGACAATTAAGACAGGCTGATTAGAACACCTGCAGCTGATCAAGAAGCTTGCTAGAATCAATTAAGGCAGGCTAATCAGGGCACCTGGGTTTTAAAAAGGAGCTCACTTCAGTTTGTGGTGTGCGTGTGAGGAGCTAGGAGCAAGAGGCACTAGTAACTGAGAGTGAGAACACGGACTGTTGGAGGACTGAGGTGTACAAGCATTATCAAACACCAGGAGGAAGGTCCTGTGGTGAGGATAAAGAAGGTGTTGGGAGGAGGCCATGGGGAAGTAGCCCAGGGAGTTGTAGCTGTTGCACAGCTGTTCCAGGAGGCACTCTAGACAGCTGCATTCCACAGGGCCCTGGGCTGGAACCCAGAGTAGAGGGCAGGCCTGGGTTCCCCCCAAATTCTCCCAACTCCTGGTCAGACACAGGAGGAGTCGACCTGGACTGTGGGTTAAGAAAAACGGCCAAGCTGAGGGCACCGTGAAGCTCCAAGGTGAGCAAATCCACCAATAAGCGCAAGATCCACCAAGGTAGAGGAGGAACTTTGTCACAATATATAAAATACACACACACACAAACACTGTGTGACAGTTGTTGGAAAAGGCTAGGTTTTTACTCAGAGAAAACACCTTTAGATTTGATTTTTTTCAGCCGCTTGACAAGAATACTATACATTTCTGACCTAAAGGAGTTCAGTTTCAGCTTTCTCCACTCGCTGCTTAGAAAAAATAGAAAAGCACCAAGAGATGTTATTTTTAAAGGCTTCATTACAATACTCCTATTTCTGATTTACTACCTAAACCATGGCATTTTTTAATCATTGGTAGTTTACAAATACTTTTTTCTGGTATTTTGTGATCTTATTTAATCTCATCTAGATCAAGAAGTTGTTTTCTATTTCGGTTGACTGATATACCCTTTATGTTTTTCAGTGTGGGTCCTTTCCTTTTAAAATGTTTTCTTCCTTGATTGACTTGGTTCTTTCCTCCAAGAAGGTCTACTTTAGGGCAGGTCTTTCACTAGAACAACTTCACCTTATCCCATATTAGATTCTTGGTTTCTCCTTCCCAATATTATTACAACTTGACTTGTCTGTGTTAAGCTGTATTATTTCTGTACAATGCTGTAGTTAAGTATTTGCAATCCATAAGACTCTTCTCCACTATATAGAAGATACTTTAAGGAAATAGACAGCAAAGCATTTGTTGAATGAGGTCCTTCGAAAAAGTCAATACTCTTTTGTAAAAGAACACTGAGGAAGCAGTGTTCTTAGCATCAAAAGTCTAAAAACGCTTTGATCAGATGGCCTATTTATAACCAATTTTCCTCATGATTGTTCCTATTAGTAAGTCACATTTTGCATCTACAGTATTTTATGTTGCTTCCCTGATTTAGTGAGCTTCAAGCACAGTAGGATTCAATATCCACTGCAAAGGATTATTGGATTGGATAGTCTAGAAGGAAGACTGGGAAAATGCAAACAACAATTCACTCTCTATGCCATGGCACATCATGTAACTGTTATTAGTTTCATTGTTGTGGTAAAATTGAAGTCTGCAATGCTTGTATGTGAAACCTTTAATTAAGAAATTGAGCTGTTACCACTGACAATCAAAAAAGTATTCTTTTAAATATGCAAATCTGATCATAATTCAGCAATACTTGATGAAGGAAGTCAATGTTTAATAATGAACTCTTCCAGACAGGCTGTTTCAATAATGGGAACTAATAGATGTCAGAGAGTACAGATCAGTGTTAATCCAGGCAATTTCCTTCATGGTATACTGTCATAACGTAAACAGGCCTTCAATCTGTCTAAAAATATTTACTTAACACAACTAGAATCATTTATGAACATCAACAAGGCACCAACAGATGACTTTATGAAGTTCCCTGCAAGTGTAAAAAAGCCACCAAGGGAAGCAACCTATCAATTACATCCCTTAAGATTCAGCCTCCAATAATTCCTTTCTGATGACTTTTCATTTGAATTCCTACCTGACGGTATAATGTTAGTAACAGATGTATTTAAAATCAACCTATCATCATCAATCCAGCTTGCCTGTATTTCTGTCTGTTTTTAGTAAGGAAAGGAAATTCATTCATTAACTGTGTTCTCCTTGAGGAAAAAGAACAGCATTTGAAAACAAGCCATTATGTAATGCTGCAGGGTTATCAAATAAGAAAACCAATCCCACTTACGAAAGAGTGCCTTCCTGTCATCTTCTCAGAACGGGGTAGGAGATCAGAATATTGGGCGGCAGATGCATGAGCAAACCTGCTAGTGAATATAACAGGTAAAGTGACATGTTAGGACTAGATTTATCCAATGATCTCTGCAAAGGCACTAAACCTCCCCTTCTTAACTGGCTGTTTCTAGTGGGCCACTAGAGTGCCATGTTGAGAACGGGTCAGAGACTCAGCACTCCCACTATACTCAGCAAGCACTGCATCCCCCACTGCATGGTGTACCACAAATCCTCCTCCCCTCCACACCATCACTTCACTAGCTAACGTGTCATACTTCACTGCATATGGGCTATGTGTAGCTACAGTACTTTCACCAGTCAGTTGTTCCTCAGATTCCCCCAATACTTGACATACAACTGTTGCTGTACTCCAAGCCACCTGCCTGGATCACTCTCTTAAAGGGTGGCCTGAAATCACTGCCCTATCTGCCTGGACCTATTTATTGATACAGTCCTGTGAACAGTGTTCCTCAAAGTATGACTAGGCACAGTCAAAAAGCATGTGTTACAATATCTACAGTATTACATGCTGGTAGGATACCTTAGCCACTAATTAACAATGTTTCAGGTCCAGTAGGTGAAGGAGACTTACCAAGACTTTCGTACAAAATACCTACCACTCTGATGTAACTCTCAGCAGAATGACATACAAAATAATTTTATTACATTTATATTGACTTTGCCTAAGGAAGGGACACAAATAAAAGGGGGTCTTCCCCAGTCATGAAACTAGCTTACCAAAGATTAAAAACACAAACAACAAAAAACATCACCACATAAATCATTTCAGAACAACTATTACATGTCTTCAGTTTAAGAGAAAGGGGTGGGGACATTAAAAGAACTTCCTTAATGCTCTGGATGATGGGCTGGATTGCACCCTCAACAAGTTCACAGATGACACTAAGCTGGTGGGGGAGAGGTAAATATGCTGGAGGGTAGGGATAGGGTCCAGAGTGACCTAGACAAATTGAGGGATTGGGCCAAAACAAATCTGATGAGGTTCAACAAGGACAACTGCACTTAGGAGGGAAGAATCCCATGCACCGCTACAGGCTAGGAACCAAATGGCTAAGCAGCAGTTCTGCAGAAAAGGACCCAGAGATAACAGTGGATAAGAAGCTGGATATGAGTCAACAGTGTGCCCTGGTTGCCAAGGAGGCTAACGGCATATTGGTCTGCATTAGTGAGAGCATTGCCAGCAGATCGAGGGAAGTGATTATTCCCCTCTATTCGGCACTGGTGAGGCCACATCTGGAGTATTGCATCCAGTTTTTGCCTCTCCCCCCACTACAGAAAGGATGTGGACAAATTGGAGTCCAGAAGAGGGCAATGGAAATGATTAGGGGCTGGGGTACATGACTTATGAGGAGAGGCTGAGGGAACTGGGCTTATTTAGTCTGCAGAAGAGAAGAGTGAGGGGGGATTTGATAGCAGCCTTCAACTACCTGAAGGGGGGTTCCAAAGAGGATGGAGCTAGGCTGTTCTCAGTAGTGACAGATGACAGAACAAGAAGCAATGGTCTCAAGTTTCAGTGGAGGAGGTCTAGATTGGATATTAGGAAAAACTATCTCACTAGGAGGGTGGTGAATCTCTGGAATGGGTTACCTAGGGAGGTGGTGGAATCTCCATCCTTAGAGGTTTTTAAGGCCCAGCTTGACAAAGTCCTGGCTGGGATGATTTAGTTGGGGTTTGTCCTGCTTTGAGCAAGGGGTTGGACTAGATGACCTCCTGAGGTCTCTTCCAACCCTAGTGTTCTATGATTCCATGAACTAACTTCCCAACAAAGGAGAGAACAAAACATAATCACATAGTGATAATATTGGCCCAGAACATCCCCTTCTGCAGAAATACCAGTGGATTTAAAACTACTTACAGAAGAGCCCCTCAAGGAGTTCTTGAAGGTCATTCTGAGGGCAGCCTCTCCTTGCCATGTCTGCCCCAAAGACCTTCCTTACAGGCTCAGAGATGGTCAATAGAAAAGCAAACAGCAGACCAGAATTTTTTTCCCCCAGGTAATTCATAGGAGATATTAAAACTGAAGTGCTAGTAAGAGACTGACTTTTTATTACAGTGACCATACTGTCAAGCCAGTTGCATGTTGTCTGTATTCAATCAATAATAACTAATTATGCCATTTGGTCAAGATCACCTTTTTCTTATTCTTGCTGCTAGGAGGACTTCATGTTGTGCATGTATTTTTGGCAGCATACGTGTGTGAGTATAATGTATTGCATTCTCACTGAATCTGTTCATGGAGCACCTCATCATATCATTTAAGAATATATGCCATGACCTCTTCAGAAGACAAGTTATATACCTGTTTGATCACATGCATTTGCAGACATCTGTTTAACCCAAGTGCAAATGGATGTATGTTCTTATGCTGATTTCCAGCATGCCTTTCACTTGGCAGCTAATTTCTTGTAAAGAAAAGGCAACTGACTTTCCCACTTGACAATTTTATCTGGATCAAATTATTGAATGAGTTTATCTAGCAGTGTGCAGCCTCATTCATGTTCCCAATGGAATGTATTGTATTGTAGATGTCAAACGCCTCGTGGTCTGCCACGTGAAACACCCTTCTGTTTTTCTTTTTCTATATGATTGAGTGCTGGTCAACAGCAGCTGTACCAGCACTCTGATCACTAGCTTACCAATTAAATCGCCCTGGAGTAAACCTGAGAGGCAAAACTGTGGGGAAGGGGATGGGAGAGCTACAACTCTAATTAACCCATTAGTTTAGAAAGTAGAAAAGTCACAAGAAGGAAGTGCCTGGGGGCAGGGGGTGTGAGAGTGATTGATTGGCTTTTGAGGGATCTCTCAGGGTGAAGATACCTTCCGTCTTCCCTCTCCTTTGCTGAGTGAGCTAAGGAGAGTACGTTTGTAATTACTGAGCTGCACAAGTCTGTAAAAGTGGTGGGGAAATAAATATTTTGTAAATAAATTGTTTGACCAAAAAGAAGGTCTCCAAGCGGTTTGTGGCTAGAAAAGAAACAGAAGCAGGATGATGCCATACCACATTCTGCCATATTGCTTCTTTCAAACAAATTTTAGAAACAGTGCAGCCTACTCTTCCAACTCTTCCCTTCCAGACTGAGGGATCTGCCCCATTTTTGTAAAAAATGTCACTTCTTTCTGATACCATGTACACAAGGACTGAGACCCAGATGTTCATTTTCTAGTGGCTAGTTCTACATCCATTCCTTGGTGAGTTACTTGAGGCCTGCAAATGGAGTGGAACCTCTATGCTCATGGATCTCAGACCATGATCTCGAATTTCAGTTATTTATTTATGCATTGGCAGAAGGCCTAATGGAGACTTACAGATAAAATGGTTAGGTCTCTACCCCAGCAGTTAACAATCTAAACAAGACAATACATAGTCACACCAGGCACTAGGTAAAGGAAGCAGAAGGGCTGATGTGGGCTAATTACTAACAAAGGCAATTTAGTGTCAAATGTTGTAGCTTGATTAAAGATAAGTTGGGCCATTTTACCTATGCTGTACATTTTAAGTTACTAACAATCATATATATGTTACGGGGTATGCAAACCTGTACACTGGATTAATGAGGTTTTAGTGGTCTGGCCTGTAGACCAGGGCTGCAGTGATCTCTTCCCTGTAGCCCTTGGCAGAAATATCAAGTTTGGAGGCAGGCCCCTCAAGCTAAATGGAATAAACAGGCTAAAAGGAGGAAGAAGGGTTCAAGGAGTTGGTAATCCTGGTAGAGGAGAAAGAGCTCTTCTGTGGAAGAAAATGAATCCCAGGTCCTGAGAAATACAAAATATCTGGAAGTAGGGTAATCACCCATTCCTTATTTTAAGATGTATTGAAATGTATTAAAAGTAATAAGTAGTACCATTTTAAGCATTAAATTGAAGCGTAGGACAATTGCATTGTATACTTGAGGGCAACTTGAGAGAAAAATAAAAATACATAATATGCTATGAGAAATGTTGTTTCTCTAAGATGTCCCTTAAAATAAAGCATTGTCCCTTTATTTCCATCCAACAAACGTGGCCATGCTACTTGGAAGAGAGAAGGCCCCTTCAGGAAAGGAAAACTCAGGCTACAGAGTTTCCCATCCATTTGGTAAATGGGAAGACTGAGCCAGGTTTCTTCATCGTAATGAAAAGCTGGGTTGACAGTTATATGTGGGTTTCCCACACCCCTCGGACTGGAGTACACAAACAATTGGAAATGTGAGAGACTTTCCAGGATGACCTGAGGAAAAGAGAAGACCCAGAAGTATGGAGGGATTTTTGGTTCCATGAAGGAAAGGATGTGGTCGGATCTGGTATGACAAACCTTGGTCTGGTCTGGTAAGACAAGCCCTATATTCTTAATCCGTGCTGACTGTAAACAATTTGCCTTCACAGAAAACAGATCTGTAGCTATTAAACAACTTGCTAAAATCAGTTATATCAGACTACAAAACCAGTATTCTCTCATGGTTCTCTTGTTAAATATAGCAATTAGTTTAGAAAGTCCAATCATTTTAGCACTACACTGTAATCTTTAAAAATGGATTTTATTGAAAATGTATGTGGATATAACTATTAAGACTTGATTTTTAGTTAGTTCATTACAATAGTTAACGCTAGTTCATTCTTTCTATTTTAAAATACAGCAAACTGAGGCGGGGCGGGGGGAGACTCTTCATAAATAAGGCAACCCAGACAATGGAAGACTAACACTTCCTGTGCTAGGAATTTTCTAAAGTTGGGCTATAAAAGTATTTATGTTATCTGAGAGTTGTACACAACATAAGCACTGGTGTAAAGCATAAGCTGAGGGTGCAGCAAAATGTGACATGCCATAGGGAGTCAGGAAAAAAAAAGGTTGAAGGTTGCAGTGACTCTAATGTACAACAAATGCATTTCTTCTGGTAAACATTTTACATTATATATTTAGGTACAGTAGGTGTCTCTATCTCGTTCCCCAAAAATATGTTAGGGGCTGTGAAATGGTATGAGAAGGGTAAGAAAGTGTATTCATGACCAAATGAAATTATGAGCATTTTAAGAAATGTTCTGGAGCCATCATCTTGCTTTGTAAGCTATTTAATTACACTCAGTGTAGGAATGATGAGCAAATATCTAACAGAGCTAGCAAAAAGTATAACTCAAACGCAGGACATCTGAGAGTCACAGAAGTTTTACGAAAGGGAACTTTGTCTTTCAAACTACCCCTAGATGGCACTACTGACTTTGAAACAGGGTAGACATAAGCAGCATCACAGTCCATTTTCCTATTATTGTAGAGCAACACAGACAGCTGCAGCATTTCAGATTTTTGATTGCAAATTAAATACATGATATCCATCCAAGCACTAGTAAAATGCTGTGGGAAAAGGGAAAGAGTAGGCAAAGAGCAACCATTTTTAATATTAAAAATCAAATTACACTCATGTTTTAGAACCATTTGAGCAAACATCATTAAGAATGCATTTCCTTCCTTGCTTCCCCATTCCTACCTTATACTGTTACATCTTTAGAATGCTTCTTGTCTGCAGTATGTGCATTAGTAAAGATGAAAACAGCACATACCTCCCATTTTATAGTCCAGGAGTATAAAGGATGACACTAGTCTTCCCTGGATCATCTTAGCAGGCTGCAAAACAGTTTTCAGGGAAATAATTTATGCAATAGTTCTCTTCAAGAACATGTTATTACACATTTCCTGACATATCAGAAATACTGTGTAATGAATCCTGGGCCACAGATTAAAATCAGAGCATTCAGCACCTGGGAGGGGATGCACCTTCATGATATGTCATTTATTTTAGGTAGCTTTTTGGTGCTTCAATTCAGCAAAGCACTTGAATATACCATTAACTTTAAGCCTGTGGTTAAGTGCTTTGCTGAATTGGAGCCCCCAAAAGCTAAGCGCATGCTCAAGTGCTTTTGCTGAATCAGGCCCTAATTTGATGTCCTTCTTCAAGTATCTTTCAATAAGTTATCCCACCTCCACTTCCTTACATTTATGAAGTAAAATCTTAGCTCCATTGCAATCAATGGCAAAACTCCCATTGACTTCAACAGAGACAGGATTTCACCCATAGAGTTTAAACTTCTCCCTGTCATGAAAAAAATGTCCTGTTATGCAAGGTGAAGTCCACTGAATAATATCAACTTACTGGTTAAAAAATAAAACACTTCTCTTCTGCGGGACAAGTGAAACTTTGTATGTATTCATAGTGAAATTTTACAAGAATTGTATGTTTATACTAATCTTTAGCAAGTGGAATAATTTATGCTATTAGCAGCTTCTGTTCTAAACTGATAAACTGCACTGTTGCCTTTTTCCAGACAGCATATTAGATAAAATGTACATATCTGCCTTTGACAGAAGATTCTCCAAAGTGGCATAGTTTATTGTAAATTGGGGACTTTTAGCAATATGCGTAAGTTATTTATATTCCACCATCTAAACAGAAGTAACTGAGATGGCATTTCCATCTGTGATGGATATCATTTTGCTCAGTTGAAGAAAACTGTTCCAATTTTTCCCAGTTTAGCAGATTGCTCTGCTGCCATTTCCGGAACCAGTGAATTCAAAGTGAAATTCTGTCAAAGCCGCTGAGAGATAGGGTGACCATATTTTTCTAGCCTGTGTGTCCCCCAGCCCTCCCTCCCTCCTGCCCGTGGGTCTGGGCCAAGACCCTCCTTTCTCCCCCATGCGTGAGGCTGGCATGAGCCCCACCCGCCTGAGCAGGGCTGGTGTTGCTGCTTGTCCCCCTTCCCCCCCGCCACGTTTCTCTGTGCCCTGCTAGGGATCGCGTCTCCCCCCGCCCTTTTTTTTTTTGGCAAAACTGTGCATGTGTCCAGTTTGCTCTTTGCAACTAGCAAATGGGAAAATGCCCAGTTTTGCCAAAAATATCGGGACAGCTGGGATGGAGCTTAAAAAAAGGGACTGTCCCGACCAAAACCTTACTGAGGGGAAACCATAAGTCAACTCAAGTTTGCTCAGACATCAGTTCCCATCTAACTACAAGTTAAAAAATGAAGCAAAAATGGTCCAAGGTTTGGGCTTGTAACCAAAGATTTACACAGCACTATGCACCAGTCATTTCTTTATGACAGCCTTGCAGGCAAAACATTTCAAACTTGAGCGCCCAAAGTTAACTTTGTGCGAGTTAGATGTACCCGGTTTGCCCAACATAGATGAACACCAGTGTGCCCATTCACGGGCAAATCTTGTTTCCATTGATTTCAATGTGTAACTTTAGTGCCCTAGTGGCCATGATGGAGTCTGCTCTGCAGACAGCTCCAGCCAAGAAAAGGTGCATGCAGGAACACAGCAAAGACAATGCTCCTTCTGGGTCCTGTCCCCAGTCGGCCACTCTGTCCCTCCCAGGCTTCGGGCAGGTTCTCGGCTGCTTCGCTATGTGAGGGCCTGCTTGTTGTAGCCCTTCAGTCTGGAGCTCCAGGCACACATACCCTTTCACTTTCCCTGTCTCCATACTTCCCTTCCCAGAAAACAACCCTTCCTTTTCATGGAACAATCAGCACTTCTTCTCCTCAGGACAAAGATTTAAAGGAGCTCACACTGGAATACCCAACTAAAACCAAGTTACAGGCTTCTATAAAGTGTTGCCTAATGGGGAGAAGCTGGAAGGTTAAGTATTAAGAATTCAGTAATTAGAATTTTGGGGTTTAGAGAGAAGCTGGAAGTTTCTCCCCAAACCCCCAAATTCCAATTACTTAATTCTGTGTCCTTCCTGAAGGAAGAAAAGAGAGCTCTATTTGACTCCTACAGCAGCTCTGATTGGCTGGTCTTCCTCAGAAAGCGAGGGAGTGAGGAGGGCAGGCAGTCAGAGGGAGTTTTCCCCTTGGAGAGGCTGAAAATCATGTGAAGGCTGGATGTTTTCGTGTCATTCCAAACTGGCTCCAGCTGGGGCTAAAACTGAGTTCCTAGCTATTAAATTGCAAGAGTTGGCAACACTGTGCATCAAAATTAAGTAAAGAACAATACCTGAAAAGAAGCTTACACAGCTTATTCGCTGTGAGATTTGTTTCTAACCTGAACATCTATCAGGCTGGTTGCCTGAGTGCAATGAATATTTCTTGTTTCTGATCACCACAGAACTGAAAGTGCTGATCCAACCAAATGATGCAGTATAGTATCACCTCATCTTTGTAGCCTATATGATTTTTTTTAACCTCGGGAATAAAAGTATCTGTAATGAAGATTGTGTAGGACAATCCAAGTGCTTATCAAACTAATAAGTCTAAACTGATAGACTGCATTGATGCCTTTTTCCAGACAGCATATTAGATAAAATGTACATATCTGCCTTTGACAGAAGATTCTCCAAAGTGGCATAGTTTATTGTAAATTGGGGACTTTTAGCAATATGCGTAAGTTATTTATATTCCACCATCTAAACAGAAGTAACTGAGATGGCATTTCCATCTGTGATGGATATCATTTTGCTCAGTTGAAGAAAACTGTTCCAATTTTTCCCAGTTTAGCAGATTGCTCTGCTGCCATTTCCGGAACCAGTGAATTCAAAGTGAAATTCTGTCAAAGCCGCTGAGAGATAGGGTGACCATATTTTTCCAGCCTGTGTGTCCCCCAGCCCTCCTCATCTTGGTAGCCTATATGATTTTTTTAACCTCAGGAATAAAGGTATCCGTAATGAGGATTGTGTAGGACAATCCAAGTGCTTATCAAATCCCTTGATATTTCCAAAGATTATAAAAGTCAAACAAGGTCACACTGTCTGGTAGGGGGAAGGAGGTCTTGGGAAAAGAGAGGCTGCCCCAGAACTTTTTATTAAAAACAGTGCAAAGTGGTCAGGAGCATCAGTTGATTTTCACTTTGACTAAAGCCACAACTTCCATGAATTTTAAAGGCTGCATAATTTGAACTGTGTCCCATGAATGATCTTGACAATGCAAGTAGAAGCAAAATGTTTTGCATAGTTCTATATTTAGTCTCTAGGGTCTGATATTTTTAAAGGTGCAGAGTCCATGAAACTCTAGTTGAAGCTCAATGGAAACTGCAGGTGCTCAATGCCACTGACAATTAGGAATTTAGGGCTAGATCCTCAAAGATCCTTAAACTTCCTGCCTACCCTATTTTTTGGGGGTGGGGGGAGTTGGAGGGGGAGAGAAAGGACTTCAGTGCCTAACTCCAGGAGAGGGTTCATGGCTGTGAATCCAAAGCTTCTGGAGGGGAGGAGCATAAGATCGACCTCTTTTCTTCACATTTTCCGTCGGCTAATTTAGGTGCTGAGTCTAAGTCTCCCCTTTGTGGATCTAGCCCTTAATGGCTAAAAACATATTTTGTGCATTAATAAGTCTCATAATAAATCTATAGTCAATGTTTTCAAACAGTTAGGTGCTGTAACTATCCTGTCAGTTGTATAAAATTATAAATGCCATTAAAGAGGAGAAGGTGTCCCAGAAAGCTGACATTCCTCCCTGTCTCAGGTGTGTGTTCTGTAATAAGTAATTATTCTGAGTGCAGAGTAATGAAATCAGCTTGGAAGAGCTCAGATTTCAATCAACATGCAAAAACTTGTCTTTTTTGTAAGTGCCATTTCTTACAATTGGCTGAGTAAAGAATTATTATTTTTTGTTATTGCTTTGTGAGGAAACTGCTACTGTAACAAGTTTGTCAGGATTGCTGACCTGCTGGAAAATAGCACTCAGTATAAAAAAACCCCTAATCTAAGATAGTGCTTTAGGAAATTGTTCACAAACCATGAGACTCCACATGATTTGTACCAAAAATAGTCTTATTTCCACTTTAATTATGTTTCATGCCTGGCACTGCTGCAACTGGAGAGAGAGCCCAAGTCAATTTTTCGTTTTGCCAGCTGAAGGAATAGATGACTTTGCACCCTCTAATTGGCATTTTAGCTTTTGACATAATATTTCTGTAGTACTTGAGCTGGCTAAACAAATGCGATGATTGTATTACTTGGTCCCTGGAAGATATTTCCTGAAAGTCTGAAAAGAGTTTTAAGATTCCACTGCCAAATCCATACTTTATTTGTAATTGCTTGTGGATTCCATCTCTACTCTGTTCTATACCTCTCACTTTGGAGGTGTTAACATCAATGCAAGCATTCTTCATGTGTCTTCCAAAAGTGCTCTAAAATTTGTGCTCAAAGGGTGAAATTCCCCAAGGTGCAGAGGGCCAGTACAAGGCTCAGTGCTTAAACCCTGAGTTGGTATTGCATGGCAGAGCAGCTACACAGCGGGGCTTCTCTACCCATGTACCATGGAGGAGGTCTATGTGCTGGTCTGACACAGGACAGTATTCAGAGCAGCTTTGGGAAGGGTGGGAGATGAGCTAGGGGATTTATACTGACATAGATTGTGTCCCTGACACACTGCAGGTGAGGCACAAGGGCAGCAGCTATTACTTAGACTTAATGCTGGGGAAATTCGCCATATGGACCGTGTAATTGGTACTTTCAGCAGGCCTTCTGGATTGAATGAACTTCGCCCAATAACAGTAAAATACTTTATTAACTCTACTGCTTATAAAGATTGAGAACTGGGGTTATTTACTTTTGTACTAAGGGAAGAATGTAGAGACTTTGGTAGTAGATTATGTAAGTCATTAATAGGCAAAGACAGGTTTCCCATGATTCTTTTTAAACACTTTTTTTGTGAACTTCTAAGTAGAGTTCACTTCTCTCATTACTTCTATTATTTATTATTTAAGAGATATCAGTAAGAGAGAGGAGAGATCTTTTCAGATGAGGTTGGAAAGAGATGGAGAGTTGAAGTGGCAGAGGGGAAGTGGAGGCCTGTTACCAGAAGGCAGGAGTTCCAGACGAGAATGTTTCAAACTGGTGCTGAGTATGTGAGAAGTAGTGTTATACTTGTGGTATTGCCAAGCATTCAAAACGTCGTGAGATTTTACAATAATAACTGTAGGATCTTTTTTTATTCACCTTCTGATTTATGAGCTGTCAGGGCTCGTGGTTTCAAACTGTTTTCTGAAATCGTGAGTGATAGAAACGTCATTATTTTAAATGGAAAGTTGAGATCACCTGGCTCACGGAGCTGGGGCTTTAACAAATTCTAAATATCACCATAGCCACAGCAGTTCTGACTCTTCTGTTTTATTGTATTTATCTTTTTATCTCAACACAAATAAATATTAATTGCTTTGCCTAAGCATCAGTTTACATGTTTGCCTCTTAAATACCATTTTACTTCGTCATTTTTCAGAACAAATCACACCTTAATGTAAAAATCAATTAATTTGCATACTTATTTTTCAATGTGGAATTTCAGTGTAAGTTCTTACACATGCTTGGCCTACCCAGAATTCAGATGTATACCTGCTAACCTCTTTTTATCCTAAATATTATTTCCATACTGCATTCCAAGTTTCAGGTAGAAGTAATATTCCCAACCAAAACAACTTCGGGTATAAACTGGAGCAGCCTGGGCTTCCTATGGGAGGCAAAACAGCCTAGAGTCTGTAACTTAATATGATCCTTCTAGGGATAGACGAGCCGCATGAATTTCCAAGGTATTATGGTAGTTGGTGGGTTCAGTTTTCACAAAATGAATTGGAATTTGTGAATCTTTTTTCTCTGTGAAACCCATTGGTTCTGAGCCTGGGTTGACCAAGTGAAGTCGGCAGTGTGTCTGCACCTCCAATAGAGATATTCAAGTCAGTTGCATGTCTCTGGTTCTTCAGAATTTCCACACCCCGGATCTACTGACAAAGTCTGGAGTACAGCTGGGTGAAGGGCAGTACCAAAGGCACAGGGAAGTTGAACACAACTTCTCCCTCCTTTGTATGTTTCTTTGCCTGTCTAACAGTAATTCACAGGGAGCATAGAGTGACAGCATATGCTATAGAAATGCACTCATCATCAAGAGCTTAATCCAAATGGAAGGACTTCCAGTACCTTCAATGTTTTGGAATTTTTTTTGGGGGGGGGGAGAGTGAGGGGAGGATGCGAGCTCAATGAATCTAAATCACAGGGTCTCCTGCTTATGGAAAGGTGCATTATATTTGCACATTGGCATTCTAGCTTGGAACTTCAGTGCTTATCTTTGGTAACCTGCCCTGTGGTTGTTTATAGTCCAGGCAACCAGTAAGAGCAATTTCAGATCTACAGAATATCGTTCAGTTTTTTACATTGTTCTGTACAATGTTTGTGTATACTGTAAAACGTCTCTTATTCACAAGAAAAATTCTGCAAGCCACTAGTTTGGCATATAAAACTATGTATCAAGGTTTTGATTAGTGGTAGAGTATATTTTCCTTCTGGATCTCTTTTTCTAGAAAGAATTTACCTTTGAGGATGTGAGACGGTATCAAAATAGGCATACTGGATTACTGCACAGACTGCAAAGAAAAATAGAAGAAATACTAATGTGATGGATGTTACAAATTAGGATGCCATAATACCCAACATGTTGAAACCTGCTTTATGCCTTATATTTGCATAGGAATATAGAAGTGACTGATGGCTGCTATTATATGCAGACTGCTTATGACACCTTTACCCAGATATTGGGTGAGAATCAGAGCAATGTAACTTATGCCCAATCACATCCTGTTTTGGTCCAGACATGCCCATTTTGCAGCTTGAATAGAGTGATGCCACCCAGGTCACTGAGGGCATGTCTATACTGCAATAAACACCCACGGCTGGCCCATGTCAGTTGACATGGGCTTGGGCTGTGGAGATACGAAGGGTTTTGAGCTGCTCTGTTTTGTTTCTTAACCACAGCACTGAGAACATTGCTTGTACTGAAAACATTGCTTTGTCACCATTAACTGAAAATAGCGGGAAAAACAGAATAAAATTAACCTAATCGATAAGAAATGGGGTGGCAGCAGTAGACCATATCATTAAAGTGCACAAGTTAACAGTTAAGCATATACTAAAGAAATAAGGTGATGGTTTATACTTCCAAACTTTGGTAATTTAAGTGTATGTACAATGTTGGCACACTGCCAAGGATAGTGAGGTGGCTGTTTTAAGTAGTTAAGCTATGGTCAGTGTGTTAGTACAGTGGCCTCCAAACTTTTTGGATCACGCACCCCCAGGGCCAGCTCTAGGGAAGCAAAAAAAAACAAAAAACCCAGAGCTGCGTGCCGCCGAAGACGGAGCGGGGAGAGCCGAGCTGCTGCTGTGCCGGCAGCACTCCTTCGGCGGTGCTCCTCCTATCGCGCAACCCCAGGGATGGTCTTGCGCACCCCACTTTGGAGACCACTGTGTTAGTAGGCAGAGTGTGACGTGAGGTTAGGAAAGATCACTCCAAAACTGAAGGGAGGGGCCAGTCAGGCATGCTCAGTCCAAAATTATGTGAAGGTCACCATCCCATAATACAAAAACTTGCTGTGTAATAACTTTGAATGACAATTAGATTTAGCCGTTGTAATTGGTCTATGAGTATGGACCAATCAGAAAGGGTCTGAAAGTGATTGGAGGATAGGCATGCTAATGCTAGCATTTAGAATAAGCCGGTCAGAACAGGCCAAAAACTGTATATCAGGCAGAGAGCAAGCAGGCAAAAGGCAGTCAAGATAGGAGCGGGAGACGGAGGGAGAACCAGAAGCGATCAGAAGAAACCTAAAAGAGCAAAGAAATCAGAAGCAGCAGCAGAAGCAACCGCAGGGTGACAGCAGCAGCAGCAGTTCCTTCCAAAACAGAGGAAGAGAAGCCTACAGAGAGTAAGCATGCCCGCAATAGTATATAGAATAGAAATAGGGTTAATGAATGTGTATGCTTGGGACAATAAAGATGAGTGTCTGTGGAGTGTATCTTTGTTATTATATATAAATTTTAGGGTTTATTAAGACTGCTGTCAGTGTCCTGCATGTGGCTGATCACCATATGCAGAAATCACTTAAGTCATTCCAAATGTATGATGTTATGGTCTTGGGTACTTTAACTTGTATACCTGTGCTAAGGGATTTATGTTTAGTGCTTTAAATTAGGTTTAGATTAATTGTATTAAGAAAAGTTGGTTACACTAAATAAAGAAAATACTTTGTTTTGGAAAAGTACTGCCTGAGTGTAAATCCTTTGAGCGGAGGGTTGTATCCATGTCCTCCCAGGGATGAAAAGATCTAGTCTGTTCTGAGTTTCCTGAAGGGCACAGGGAGATCTTGGCACTTCTACTAAGGTAGGCCACCTCCTTTCACCTTGCAGGAACAGATTAATAGGTCAACATTTTGGGAATCTGGAAGAAAGCAATAGGAGGGCTTTCCTGGCATTCCTGGATCTGTTCTTGGAGTAACAGTGGGACTATAAAATTACAGTGTAGACATTTGGGCTCTGGGTTGAGGCCAAATGTCTGCACTGCAATTTTATAGCCCTGAAGTCCAAGCCCCTAAGCCCACATCAACTGACATAGGCCAACCATGGGTGTTTTATTGCACTGTAGACATACCCTGTATCTCCATATGCATGAACTTTACACAAGTGAAGATACCTAACTGGTGTATTTTGATTCTCTCTGATTCTGATTGGTGGTGTCATGCTCACTTTGCATCTGTGTAAATGCCTGTGCAAGGCAGTGATGAATCGGGTCCATAGGATTTCCTTGTTCTGACACAATCTCACTAAGTGGGGGCTCATAAGACCTGCTGGAAGGGAGCCAGATCCTGCAGACTGTTGGTAGTAGGATGTGGAATCCACAGCAAGACCTAAGAGGCTCATCTGGCCCCCTTCATGAGCCTTAGGAGGTTCACCAGGGAACTCCTTAACCCTTCTATTCCAATGACTCTTAATAGTCAGGCTAGTCATGATCATGTTAGAGTTCATCAGAGGCCAATCTGAGCCAGCTAAGGACTGTGAGGGCTGGCAGCCCTAATGCTCATGAGATGTGGAGGCCATGAGCTTCCTAAGGCCAAGAAGAGGCAGAGAATAGAGGCTGTCAGGTAGCTTAAGTTCCTAATATGTGATCGGATCAGGGAAAATCCCCAAAGGAATTTTGGGTGGGACCCAGACATCAGCAGAAGGCCACAGGGGAAGCAAGGAAGGGGTTCATAACCCATTTGGTTCCCTCTATGTCAGCTGAGAGCAACAGGAAGCCTTCTGTCCTTCCCACCTGCATCCATGCACATCCCTAAAATCTGCAGATTTCCCAAGCCTGCTGACAGCCACATTTCCTCATGCTTTCCCTGTCTGTGTACCTTAAGATGTTCTTTCAACTTTAGGAAGTCAAGAAGAGGGGACACTTTCATACACTTTCTGTATGATAGTGCTCTCCATTTTAAATATAGGGAATCGTTCTCAATCTAGTAGAATCTTTCAAACTGGAAAAAAAAATATTAATCATGACCACTGTAAGCATTCTCTAAGCTCTGCAGAAGGAGCCCTAATCCTGAGCACTTACAGATCTTCAGAATTGGGACTAACTCCCTCCCTAGGGTAAGGACAGTGATTGACAGGAGACTTAGGCCTTATCTATATACCTTTAAATATGCTGGTATAGTTATGGTGGCATTATTCAATCCAGTGTGGGTGCAGTTATATTGGTATAAAAATGCGTAGACTAGTATATTTTATTCCTCCAAGAGAAGGAGAATATAACCACACCTTGGCACACAGCTGGGGATGCCTGACCCTCTCCACTGCACCAGTGAGGACCCCAACTTGATACCTGTGAGATCTAGCTCTGTCCTCCCCTCCCTCGTGTCCCTCTTCATCCCCCACTATCTTTCTACTGTCCCATCTATTTCTTGGATTTCTATCTGATCCTGAGATCAACCACACCACATGGCACCAATACAGCTACATGAGATGGCCCATCCAGCTTTGTCCAGCCTGAGAAGGACCATGAAGGAGAGGATGTGACCAAACCACTCAGGTGACATCCCTGCTCAGGAAGGTGAGCTGGAATCCAGAATAGCAGCTGTTGCGGCCAACCTGCTGTCCCAAACCCAAAGCATCCATCCAAGACTGACTAGCTGACCTGGGGCCTGAGATCATCAACAAAAAGCCATATTTTCCCCATCTTTACCATCCTATCCTCTGTGTGTCTGTTTTGCCAAGAGCAGGAAAGTGCTTATCATTCATGAACGTATTGAACAGCACCAACCCTTTCTTCCCCACCAAGAAGGACTGCTTGACAGAATAAGAAGCTAATCCCTGGTGTCTGAAAAAGGGCCTTAGATAGCTGATTGCTTTTGCATAACCCCTCAGGTTCAGATTCAATGCTTCTTTTGCTTTTTTTTTATTCTTTTTCTTTTGTGTATGCCAAGCAATACATTTCTGAACTTTGGAATGAATTTTCTAGCACGTTTGTGATGATACAAAGCAGACTGTGGTTTCTGTACTTGAAACACAATTTCCTGGTGCAAGTGCTGTAGTAACCAAGTAGGGGCAGAGCTCTTCTTGACCTGCTGCTCACAAACCGGGAAGAATTAGTAGGGGAAGCAAAAGTGGACGGGAATCTGGGAGGCAGTGACCATGAGTTGGTTGAGTTCAGGATCCTGACAAAGGGAAGAAAGGTAGCAGCAGGATACGGACCCTGGACTTCAGGAAAGCAGACTTCGACTCCCTCAGGGAGCGGATGGGTAGGATCCCCTGGGGGACTAACATGAAGGGAAAAGGAGTCCAGGAGAGCCGGCTGTATTTCAAGGAATCCCTGTTGAGGTTACAGGGACAAACCATCCCGATGAGTCGAAAGAATAGTAAATATGGCAGGCGACCAGCTTGGCTTAACGGTGAAATCCTAGCGGATCTTAAACATAAAAAAGAAGCTTACAAGAAGTGGAAGGTTGGACATATGACCAGGGAAGAGTATAAAAATATTGCTCGGGCATGTAGGAATGAAATCAGGAGGGCCAAATCGCACCTGGATCTGTAGCTAGCAAGAGATGTCAAGAGTAACAAGAAGGGTTTCTTCAGGTATGTTGGCAACAAGAAGAAAGCCAAGGAAAGCGTGGGCCCCTTACTGAATGAGGGAGGCAACCTAGTGACAGAGGATGTGGAAAAAGCTAATGTACTCAATGCTTTTTTTGCCTCTGTCTTTACGAACAAGGTCAGCTCCCAGACTACTGCACTGGGCAGCACAGCATGGGAAGGAGGTGACCAGCCCTCTGTGGAGGAAGAAGTGGTTCGGGACTGTTTAGAAAAGCTGGACAAGCACAAGTCCACGGGGCCGGATGCGTTGCATCCGAGAGTGCTAAAGGAGTTGGCGGATGTGATTGCAGAGCCATTGGCCATTATCTTTGAAAACTCATGGCGATCGGGGGAGGTCCCAGATGACTGGAAAAAGGCTAATGTAGTGCCCATCTTTAAAAATGGGAAGAAGGAGGATCCTGGGAACTACAGGCCAGTCAGCCTCACCTCAGTCCCCGGAAAAATCATGGAGCAGGTCCTCAAGGAATCAATTCTGAAGCACTTAGAGGAGAGGAAAGTGATCAGGAACAGTCAGCATGGATTCACCAAGGGCAAGTCATGCCTGACTAATCTAATTGCCTTCTATGACGAGATAACTGGCTCTGTGGATGAAGGGAAAGCAGTGGACGTGTTGTTCCTTGACTTTAGCAAAGCTTTTGACACGGTCTCCCACAGTATTCTTGCCAGAAAGTTAAAGAAGTATGGGCTGGATGAATGGACTATAAGGTGGATAGAAAGCTGGCTAGATTGTCGGGCTCAACGGGTAGTGATCAATGACTCCATGTCTAGTTGGCAGCCGGTATCAAGTGGACTGCCCCAGGGGTCGGTCCTGGGGCCGGTTTTGTTCAATATCTTCATAAATGATCTGGAGGATGGTGTGGATTGCACTCTCAGCAAGTTTGCAGATGACACTAAACTGGGAGGAGTGGTAGATATGCTGGAGGGTAGGGATAGGCTACAGAGGGCCCTCGACAAATTAGAGGATTGGGCCAAAAGAAATCTGATGAGGTTCAACAAGGACAAGTGCAGAGTCCTGCACTTAGGACGGAAGAATCCCATGCACCGCTACAGACTAGGGACCGAATGGCTCAGCAGCAGTTCTGCAGAAAAGGACCTAGGGGTTACAGTGGATGAGAAGTTGGATATGAGTCAACAGTGTGCCCTTGTTGCCAAGAAGGCCAATGGCATTTTGGGATGTATAAGTAGGGGCATTGCCAGCAGATCGAGGGACGTGATCGTTTCCCTCTATTCGACATTGGTGAGGCCTCATCTGGAGTACTGTGTCCAGTTTTGGGCCCCGCACTACAAGAAGGATGTGGAAAAATTGGAAAGAGTCCAGCGGAGGGCAACAAAAATGATTTGGGGACTGGAACACATGACTTATGAGGAGAGGCTGAGGGAACTGGGGATGTTTAGTCTGCGGAAGAGAAGAATGAGGGGGGATTTGATAGCTGCTTTCAGCTACCTGAAAGGGGGTTCCAAAGAGGTTGGCTCTAGACTGTTCTCAGTGGTAGCAGATGACAGAACAAGTTGCAGGGGGGGAGATTTAGTTTGGATATTAGGAAAAACATTTTCACTACGAGGGTGGTGAAACACTGGAATGCGTTACCTAGGGAGGTGGTGGAATCTCCTTCCCTAGAAGTTTTTAAGGTCAGGCTTGACAAAGCCCTGGCTGGGATGATTTAGTCGGGGATCGGTCCTGCTTTGAGCAGGGGGTTGGACTAGATGACCTCCTGAGGTCCCTTCCAACTCTGATATTCTATGATTCTATGAACACTGAACCTGGTTTAAAACTGTTTAATGTTGTGATGGCAGTCATATTAACACCTATGATTCTCTGTGTTCATTTACTCCATTCAAATTAACACAGAAAAGCTTTGTTTGAGATGTACATTTGCCATGTTACTAGCATTTTTATCTGTAATATTTTTGAGCGGTAACATGCTTTCAAACAGCCTGCAACCTTAACTTCAGAATAATAAAGACTTTTATGGGGAAAAACATTATGTACATATTATTTTCCTTAGAATTTTATCTTACCTTCTCTGTGCCTTTTTTCACACGCTCTCAGTATTTATTTTTAATTCTGCCTGATGTATGATCCATTTACACCATATTTTATCACTGGAATATTTTTTCTCTTTCTGCCCACTCTCTGTCCCCTCCTTTCCCCCACAGTTTCTCTTAAATAGAGCAGGAACCTAATGATATTAAAGTTGAATCTTTACTCCTATGATATATGAATATGTAACAAATTAGACAAAATAAATTTGCTTATGTCCTACTTGTACTAAAGGCTCATGTGACTGAATACTGTAATGCAGTCTTACATTAAAAACTATGGCATGTAACTATGATCTATATTTGCATACCTTATTCTCTCTGTTGTTTCCTTTTGAAGACTCGGGGCCTGATTAAGGTTAACAGAAAGGCTTCTGGTAATATCAAATGGTATTAGATTTAGCCTTAAAACAATCAGGCCTGATTCTCCTCTCCCTTGCACCCTGTGTAATTATTTACATGGGGGTGTAAAACACACCAAAACTGATTGCAAATTTGCCCAAGTGTAAATTATGACACAGGGTGCATGTCAGTGGAGAATCAGGTCCCACATTTCTTTCTAGGTATATCTGGTTTGTTTGTTCTCTCTGTTGTTAATGCTGATTTCTAATTTCAGCAAAGCTTAAAAAAATTGAAATGGTCTTTATGTTCACTTCCCCCCTCTAGATTCACTTGAATACTTTCAGAACTGTAGGTCCTTGATTTGCAGTTGTTTATCATAAACACAAAGGGTCCACTTCTATAAATAGTTTGGCCTTCTAAATTGGCTTAGAGGATCACTGTAAAACATGAATTGATTGAATCAAACTATAAAATTGCTATTAAAAGTGCAAAAGCCAGTAAGCATTCTGGCCTTCAAATCACCTTTCTCTCTTTTGTATCACAGCTTTCTTGTTACAGAAGTCTATTCCTACTTATCTCTATTCAGGCTATACTGAGGTTCATGGCACTTACTCATTGACTAGAAAGCTTTTTTAGGGAAGAAGAAATCGAAGGCCAACTATTAAGTGTTATAAGACCACAATTACTATGATTAGTTAATTTCTGTCACTTCCTTTTTTCTTATTTATATAAAAAAGCCAGAATTCTTTCTCTTTGCAGCTGTAGAGTGAGTCCTTCCTCTGGTTATTTTGGTTTAATCCCATCTATCTTGTATGCAGGCAGATTTACATATTCATCTTTTGATGTATAGTATAAATACGTATTGTTCCTTCTATAGTTAAAATTATATTAATTTAGTTTGTTAATATCCATAGGTCCTCTTGTTTTTGTGCCATGAATAAGATATTTTCAAACGTCAGATTTTTCTATATGTTATAGAACAAAAACCAAAGCTTTGGAAACACCCTGAATATGTAGAGAGGAGGAGAGGGAGAAGTCAAAGTGGGGTCTATGTGCTGCGTTCTCGTCACCAGTGAAACAGTTACTTGCTGTGATATCTGTGTCCCCCCCAAAAGCAAACACATTGCAAGATTGTGGTCAGTCATGTTTATTCAGGTAGGAACATCTTCACTCCACCATCATTTCAAAGGCTTTTATGCAGTTTGGAATTCAGACAGTGAAATATATTCTGTGGATAAAGTTGAGGATGAAGGTGACATTAGTACCATTGCAATATCTTTTTTCTATTAGCATGTCTGCAACCAACACAGTCTGTCACTTGTAAAGATTTCTATAACCAGTAGAGCTCATTAGAGCTCGCACTCAGAAAATACCTAGATAGCTATAAAACTTCTGCAATTTTCTCCTGGGGAAAATACCAGGTTTGGGCCCTTCCATCTGTGCATAGATCCATGGTACTCTTAAATTTCTTTGAGGTGTTATTTCTCTTCTTTCAAAATTCACAAGGTATAGTGAGTTGTCTGAATCTTGGTCAGGCAGTAATTACTCAGGGAAGCCAAAGGAAAAGTTGTGGCATGTACAAAAAAGCGGACAGTGTGTCTCACTACTCATTAACTTTCTTCTCCATCATCTATAGAAAGCACTTGCAACAAAATCTCAGGGAGAATGGCATTGCTGTCTAAAAGCCATTAAAAAGCCTCATAAAACTACTTGAGACCAAAATAAACGTGACTTTTCTTCACCAGAATTGAGAACAGGATGTATTGTCACTGACATCGAGAGCAGTGTTTCTGGAGAAGTTCATGAGGAATATTTCACTCAATCTTTGTAGTCATTTTCTCAAAGTTGTGAATATTCTCTTTAATATACAAGCCAAACCAAAGTAAACTGTAAAGAAACTGATGCAAAATATCACTCTCAGTAGATTTTTACCTTGCATATGTTGCTATATTTTCACGAACAGGAAAAAGCTGTGCATGAGTACTGTGTGGACTAAGTAATCCCGACCTGCCTTTGGTCTGAAATAGCCCTGTTTGTTTATTGGTTTTTTTTTAAATCCTCAGGGCACATTATAAGGTGCATCTATTTGCACAGACTGCTGCAAAAGGGTAGGATTTGATGGGGATTTGCTATGCAATGGAGAAGGATGTTTTGTGTTTTTCAGCAGTTTGAGTTCTGCTGGCTGTTGGAGGAAAGTATGCTGCCTTTCAATTTTCTTAAGTTCTTGGATCAAAATTGCTTGTGCCAAGGATGCCTAGAGCTTTGCATAGGGGCCCATTTTTACAAATCTAAATAAATAATATCACTCGTCAATGGATAGTTTGATGCAGGAGTTTTGTCTGAGTTCATTTTAGGCTGCTACTTGTTTGCTTCGCATATTGGTACCTTTATCTGCTTTGCCACTTTAGTGTGGGGTTGAGAGTAACAAACTTTCAGTAAGTCCACTGAATGCCAATGGTGAGTCATAGGAATTACTAGTATTCGCTCTTGCCTACACATACGTTACTCAAGGCCATGAGCAGCAATGACTGGTTTATATCTGCATCAAAGGCTGTAAAGAATTATATTTATATGGGCTTGGAATGAGATGGGAGCTTCTTCGCTTACAGGGGGAAATCCTTAGACTGCAAGTGAGCTTTCTTGTAATCTGGATCATTTTGCCAAAGATTCCCAAACTACCTTAATTTGGGATAGTTTGTGGTTGTAGGTTCATAATTTGTAATTTGGGATTAGTTAGCCCTGAAAGTTGTAGATACCCTTAAATAAATTCTGATTCCTTCCTATCCATAGCGATGTTTTCTTACTTTACACTGGTGCATGTGATAGTCTGTTCTGGACACAGTAACAATTCTGGCCTGATAGCATGCTGCCTATGTGGTGTCCTCAGGAAGAAGGCCCAAACCTCTTTTGCCACAAGAGTGGTTCTTCCAGGACCAGAAGGGGTTAAACAAATGGGACCTTTGTTAACTTTCTATGGATTCTCCTGATTTCTCTGAGCTTTCTGTCCAGGGCCATCCAGGCAAAAAGATAAGTAGCTACATTATGGCTCTGGTTGGCCACAGTCTTACGAAAATTGCCAGTCTTCACTTGATCCAGATGATGGTTTTATCTCATCTTCCCATGCTAAAATTGGCTTTTCCTTACACATGTCATCCTTCTTGAGTGCACTTAGAAAAATGAGAGTGCAGGCTTTTGGCTGCCTGATAATTCTGGGTGAAAAATAAAAAAGTTTGTTTGAACTTCAGCAAGTTATTGTAGCTTAGAGCAGTGTTTCTCAAATGCAACCACCATGACTGCATGAGGACACCAAGGGCTTTTCTTTCAGCCTCAGCCTCCTGGGCAGTGATTGTGGGGGCCAAAGCAGCTGCCCCTCCCACTCCCCGTTGGTCCTGGATGTGCCACATTGGTGTTGGTTCTGCCAGCAGGGTTGGGCCCTGCCCTCCCTCTGGAGACACCTGGGGCACAACACTGGAGGAGCAGGCAGCCTGTGAGTTTCCCACCTTCCCAGGGGTGGTGGGGCTCGGGCTTCAGCCCTGGGGTGGCAGTCACCAGCCACAGGGCTTCAGGCTTCAGGCCCTGTCCTTGGGCCCTGGCTGTGGGGCTTTGGGCTCCGGCCCTGTCCCCTGGCTGCAGGGCCCCATCTCCTGGCCACGGGGCTTTGGGCTATGGCCCCAGGGCTTCAAGCACCTTCCTGGGGCACTGTGCCCCAGGCTTCAGGCTTTGGCTCTGGCTCCCCGCTGCCTCCCCCACCCCTCATTGCTCCTGGCCCCGCTGCCTATCCATCCACCTCCCTGTCCAGGGCTTAATTTGTCCCCGGGCTTGCCAGGGCTGAGTAAGTCTGCTGTGAAAAGTGATACTCGTATGTTTGGTAATATCCCTTTTCACAGCAGACTTAGTAGCTGGGAGGCTGTGAAAAATATTAACAGACATACAAATGTCACTTTTCACAGCAGCAGACTTACTAGCTAGCAATAAATAAATTACAATGATTTTGATGTGCAGATGTGCATATTTCTTTTTCCTAAAGTTAATTAAGTATTTTAGGAAAAATTGTCAGTGGCCTCCAACAAGAGTTGGTGGCCTCACTCTGATGCCACCAAGAAATTTGTCGTGAGAACCCCTGTCCTTGGGCCTCTTTGCACCCTGGTTTTAAATGTATTTGCCATCTCCTGGTTAGTCTGAAAGCAAGTGTTCAGTTCATTGTCTGTGATTAGGAACAATGATTCAGACTGTCTTTTCAAGCAATTTGTATGTTGTTAAGATCTCCCCACTTTCCTTTTCAGATAGATTGGAATGAAGATGATACAGTCATCTGTGGCAGCCTGTGCATCCTCATGGGGTTTATGAAGTCCATCAATAAGTAATTCAGAGATTCATTTTAGTTTTCTCTCTGAACTGACTTTTAATAGCATACCACTCTACATCACACATTTCACTAGTCTTGCATTTTAAGAACTTGGCATAATGAATGCATGGTCAATGTAATTATGTTTTTTATTAGGCATGAATGATCTCTGCATGGTCCTTGTATTAGATCCTGTAATACTGATGCTTTTCACTATCCATACTTTTGCCAGTATGGGTAATAAATTAATTCTTGTAAAGAGCCTTGAGATCCTCAAATTAAAGATGTTATAGAAATGAAAAGCAAATAGTCAACCTGACAATGATACCAGATCCCATAGCTCTACAGAAACCCAAAAGCAAACACTTTGTGCTTTTAACTCCTATGTGTCAGGCAGTAGAAGATAAGGTTCTGTTTCGCTGCCAGCAGGTATACAAGAACCAGAAGCGGGTCACTTAAAAAAAAATCTATTTGCAGAGACAATTTGTTCTGGTCTAACCAGTTGGTTGCAGGGGATGGAAGCTCTGCTTTGTTCATCCAAGAATGAATACATAGTTTCAATGCCAGTAGCTGAACAGCACAGAATACCCCACCTTGTGCACCCAAGATGAGCTTTTTCTGCTGTCTTACTAGACCAGGAGTATATAAGGGAGAAAAAATAAAAAAAAAATAAAAAAAAAATCCTGGCCAGCACTGAGAGGAATTTTAGTCTTTGTTCTACTGATACCGATGGAACAAGGCTAGTAAAGTAAGACACAAACATATACCTTGTGTGGGATGGCAACCAGTGCTCCCTCCCTGTCTCAACTGTTTCTAAACTGTCTTTGATAATTCTCTAGCAAGCAAACCAAAAGAAATGCAACTAATCATCACAGCATTGTTAGAATCCAGAACAGTCTCTCAGAAGTGTGTATTTAAAATACTACAATATAGTTTGTAGGCCAGATCCAGAAGTTTTCCCTAAAACCTTAGAATGTCTGAGTCTGCTTTTCGGTTGTTTCCCCACCACCACCACCACCACCACCACGACCCCCGCCCCACCCCAAGACTATAGACACTGGTCAAGTACAGAATTGAGTGAAAGAATCTGATTTCAATCTGAATGGAGTTGTTTTTTGTTTTGCTTGTTATTCTTTATTGTCACTACTGTAAACATAGTTACAGAGTAGAAGTTCTAGGGGGACAGGTTAACAATGGCGTTGAATCTTTTGTTGACTGCAGGTTAAAAAAGCAAATGGATGAGATCCTGGAGTTCTCTGTCAGCTGCCTTTCACAGGCATGTGACTTCAGGATCATCCCAGAGGCAATGGCAGAGCAGTCCAAAATGCTGTGTCAGTTGAAAAGCATCAAAGCATTAATCTATAACCAGAAAAATCTGAAAACAAAGATCCTTTTTAATGATGTTACTGTACAGTAGGCTAAGTACACTTGAGACTAAAGAAACCTCTCGTGTCATGCCTATTGTGACTCAGTGTTTGTTGCTATGATACTGAAGGGCTAGCTCTAGAGTAGATGAGCTCTGAGCTAGGGAATGTAAATGCTGCTTCAGCTTTGGGGTCTCATTTACTGGCCCTGTACACTAGCTGGAACTGCACAGAATACAGCCAGTTTTTGTTGGTGTTGCTTATTAAAGTAGAGACAAGATTCTGACTCAATAGGTGCTACAGCAATGACTCAGGGTACTGATGACAGAATAAAACCCCATTCAATCTTTACTAAATAAGGAATTCCGAGAATGGAGAATGTCTGGAAATAAAAAAAAAATGTAGATTCTAAGGCCAGAAGGGACCACTGTGGTCATCTAGCCTTACCTCCTGTATAACACAGGCCCTAGGACTTATCTGAATTAATTCCTTTTTTCATTCTAGAGCATATCTTTTAGAAAAGTATTAAATCTTGACTTAAATCTTTCCAATGATGGAGAATCCACCACTCTTGGTAAGTTGTACCAATGGTTAATTACCCTCACTTTTTTTTTTTTTTTAAAAGGTGTGTCTTGTTTGCAGCCTGAATTTGTCTAGCTCTTGCTTTGAGGGATTATACATTTTGTCTGCTAGATTGAAGGGCCTGGGTTGGGACCGGTGGAGTGGGAGGGCCTGGATTCCCCTACCTTGTTTCCCCTCCTCCCTGTCATGAGAGAACCCAGAACAGGGGGATGAAGGGTCATGCAGGAGAGACTAACGCCTGCTACATATGGCCTGGCAGCGCCCCCTCCAGGCCAAGCAGATTGAAATGAACTCTGAAGCCATTGCCTAACCACTAGGTCAGCTGGCTATTGGATTGACCTGCTACACCCGTATAGATACTTACAGACTGATCAAGTCTCCCCTTACCCTTCTCTCTGTTAAACTAAACATATTGAGCTCCTTTTCCAGTCCTTTAGTCATTCTTGTGTCTCTTCTCTGAACCCTCTCCAATTTATCAACATCCTTCTTGACTTGTGAGCCCCAGAATTGGACACAGTATTGCAGTAGCAGCCACACTAGTGCCAGTACAGAGGTAGAATAACCTCCTTGATATTCCCCAAGGATTGCATTAGCCCTTTGGGCCACAACATTGCACTGGGAGCTCATGTTCAGCTGATTATCCAGCATGATTCCAAGTCTTTTTCAACCTGCGTCCCAGGTTGCAGCCTCCCATTCTGTAAGTAAGGCCTTCATTCTTTGCTTTTAGATTTGAGTTTATATTTTACCATTTTAAAACACACACATTTTACCAAGTAATCCAGACCCAGTTGTAGATTCATACCACTCAGTAAATAAAATAAATAAATAAAAAGTGTGACCTCTAAAACTTTCAATTCTAGTGAAGGTGAGAAACTAGTCTGCAAATCTGAAGATGAGAGATCCTTTCAGTTTTCATCCTTGTGTGTACTTTGGACCTGTAAGTGAAGAGGAGCTGGAAGATGGCCTCAGTGGAACTCTTCAGTAACCTGAACAACTATTTTAAGAAGTTGCCCCTTTTCTTCAGAGCTTGGGCTTAGTGATCCATCCTCACGATGGTGACCCTCAACAGGTGACGGTGAAAACAGCTGAGTATTCATCTGCTTGCTTGCAGCATATCTCTTCTTTTTCACACAGCACTGAGGTACCACATGGTCCTGTCTAATCAATTAAGCCCTGCCTTGTAATATAGTAACACTTGCAGTCCTGCCTTTTTAACAGCTCAGGCACTGCATCTGAGTCCTAGTCCTAATCTCCAAGCCTGGCAGTTGTAGTCATTCCGCCCCATCAACTCTTTCAATCCCATTAAACAGAACAGTTCTCCCTAGGATTCAAGATTCTCACCTTCTTTTAGATGTGAAGCATGACCTTGTAGAAAATAGTACCTATCCTCAGATTCAAACCACTCTGCCAGTATCTTAATACTCATCTGTATGAGAAGGCCATGGTTGAATCCTGAGGTTTTATCAGTAAACTTTTCAGGCTATTGGTAAGTATATTCTGTAGCTTGCAAGTTGCAGAACAGGCATTTATGGAAGAGGAGGAGGGATGGAGGGTGAGGTAAGCAAAAGTGTGTTAAAGAATTTTTGATTTTCTAGAAAGCTAATTTAAATTACCCAGATTCTCCCATGCCTTCCATGTTGCACCATCCTACTCACTTTCTCTATAAGCTGATTTGTATCCAAACCAAGATCTTTTGTTAGCCATGAATCTGAAAGCATATACATGGGATGTGTCGCCTCAGTGCCCTGTACATCTCTGTGTAAACATAGAGGATTCAGCTCATTGGTTCTGCTTTATTCACAATCTCCCTTTCATCATTTGAGTAATAGTTGCTGTCCTTTGTTCTCCATGTTGATATGTCTGTCTCTTCTCCTCTGTCTTTTTTCTTCTAAGTGGAGGAGTCTTTTTGTATCCTTAGTCCTGGACAGAGTTTCTAAGGATTCCCTACTTATATTTTCCTTACGCAACTCCTCTACCATTCAATGAAGGCTGACTTCACCAACCAATATCTACTCCAGGATTACTTGATTCCTGGAAGAGCCCAATAGTACATTTCCCTGAACTAGATAGCACTTCAGAGAGTCTGTAGGTTTTAATTATAGAAGCTAACACTTCTAATTACCTGCTTAGTAGATGCAACATGGGAAGGTTCAATCATGTTAGTATTTAGAGGCAGATAAAGCGAGTATTTGTAATAACTGGTATCCAGGTTTTTCTCTAAGTCCAGGAACAAATGGGCAAACTAGACAAGAAGTCATGGATGGTGACTGCTAATGACTCTCACCTTGTAGTTAAATAGAGGGTCTGAATTCTTTCCTTCTCTATTGAACTATCCATTCCTTTCTAATGAAATGCTAGTTGTACTAATAGCGTTGAATAGTGCACACCAGTGCATGTGCACACATAGTCATGCAGGCATTCAAACATTCACACAGAAAACATGCTTTGATTTTCAGATACCTTGTTTTAAAAAGATTTTCTCTACCCCTGTATCCTGCTAATGGATTGAACCATGAACAATTGCTTGCATTATTTTAAAAGTATTTCATTTCATCTGTAAACACCAGTCTCTGACAGTTCATTCTGACTGAGAACCCTTGAATTTACACAAACCTTCTGTCCCTAATATTGTGTGTTTTATGGATGCTGGTAGTAGCTGATGCTCGTGAAAGTAATTGAACCCAATGAGTACATACCATAGGGAATACCCCAGCTTAGGAGCCAGTCCAAGGATGTAATGAGTTTCTTTCTTTACCTTCGTTGAGCAAAAGATACATAAGTTCTGGCAGCCATATTTCCAAGGAGATGAGGTTTAGAAGTTCAGCCCCATTGTGACAGCCCAACAAAGTGGTCATTTTTCCATTTACTTCCGCTCTCGTGATTTTTTGTTTTTCCTTTCCTTTAAGTATCAGAGCTTTATTTTCCAGGGGCTGTATTCTATCATAAAAATGAGCTCTGTACAGTACTCCATGTTTGTAATCCTTTCACTGAAGCAATCTCATTGTGGTGTTATTTTATCTATTGAGTTCTGCTGCATCTGCTGCGGAGTGATAGTCCTGTCCTTTATTGCTGTGATATTTTAGGTGACTTTCTGGACACTCTGCCAAAGTTTCTGTCGAGTGAATAGCATTGCTGCCCTGGACTTCTCAGCTTTATCAATTGAGCTGTGGATTCATCATATTGTGAAGATTGGTGTCAGTGGACATGATTTGAAGGCTAGAAATGGTGAGTGTGAATGTTTTTTGTTTCCGCCCTTGTAAGTGTTTGAAAGGAGCAGATGCTCAGAGAGCTTTCTAGTTTTCTCCATATATGACTTACTTTCTCTCTCCTACCCTGTATTTTGTTGCCAGGAATGTGCTACTGGTTAGGAAGTTTCATCTCCTGCTCTTAAAGGGATAATGACTTGGGTATCTTTTTCGTAAACTATAACTAAGGCCCTTAGATTTAGTTTTTATGATATTTTTACTTAATTTCCCAGTTTTCCCAAAAGCTATTATTTGCTTTTTACTGACGTGTATTTTTACTTGAATTTTGGACCACTCAAATATATGAAAATACTAATTATGTTAAGAAAACACAGTACATTAGGTTGATGTCTATTATAAATCAGAGAAAGTATAAATATGAGGCTGTCTGTTAAAGTAAGACAGTGTAGTTGAAGATACATATATGCATGTGTCTGTGTATGTATTGTTAATGTATAGTTCATTAAATAAACCAAAACATTAAACTATTTTTGCTTTCAATACTCTTACTTTTCTCTATTTGTTGCTTTTTTCCCTCTCCCTCAATCTTAACCCCAATATTTACCCAGAAAACTATTAAATTATTTTTTTGCACTGCTTTTCACCAGTTTTTAAACTTTTGCAGTGAACACTGAAATTCCTAGGCATTTGAAACAAAATAAAAGCCAATATCAAAGGGCCTTGACTATAACTCCCTTTCTGAAACTTGTTCCAGTTTCACTGAAAAGCCTGATCTACATTTACTGATGTGGTACTTGTTCAAAAGTGCAACACTAAAGAATGTTACATGTCTTGGTTTCCCTCTCAGGAGCTGGGGAGCAGCTTCAACCAGTCCCATAGAAATAATGTATCCTTTGTAACATAGCTTTGGGCTTTCCCCTGAGAGTCATGCTCTTTTACAGAGATCCCAGTGCAAAATCATCTCTCATATTTAGGCCCCAATCCTTATGTCTAAGTGATCTTTTCTTGGCACAGAATTTGAGGGGTGCAGGGGGGAAAGGTGGCTTTCTGAATCTGGATATGTCTCTGATGTGGTTGTATGAATGAAAAATGTTAGTTCTGGCTTTGGATAGGATATTGTAAAGCAAATTGTAACAATTTTAACTGACCTTGCAGCATACAACATTGTAACAATTGCCTGGGTTTATATTTGGGTATATCAGCGCAGCAGCAATTACCAATGAACTGTGTATTCTTAGGTTGCCGTACTAGAGTTACCGGCATTGCTTATTGTTATGCCAAAAGACTGTTCACATACAGGCAAGACTCCCATGAAGCTTTGTGAAGTAGTGCTAAGAGGGCCAAAGAATTACTTGTAGGTAGCTTTTACTTGATTATAGAGCAAAAATATCTATCTAAAGATTACAGGCCAAAGGTCAAAATTGATAATCCCCATTTCTTTTTCTTAACTGAAAATTGTATGAAGTTGAAATGGTGGGGCTAAGGGTTATTATACTGTAGATTAGAATCTCTTGTAATTTTCACAATCTATAAACCAGACCAATAAACCGTGTGTATCACCCTTAAATGAGAAACTATCGAACTATGGATAAATGATGAATAACTGTCCTGTCAGTCTTAATTAAGCTGCTGGATTCAAATATAGGTCTTTTCTCAGGGCAATTAACAGTTGGGAACACAAAAAAGTTTTTAATTCACAGTAAAGCCTTATGATACAGAGGAGAGAATGAACTGTATTGAATATAACAATTCACAATTTCAGATAAATTTACAGACTAGATTTACACTTTTGAAGAATAAAAAAGTGGGGACATATATGCATCTGAGCAAGGGGAAATATTTCTCCCTAGCCTGCTGAACAATGGCTGCATATCTACAATTATTCCTGCAAAGGTGCAGAGAAATCAACTTTATTCCTGATAATGTAACTAGAACTTCAGGTGCAGTGGTCATTGTGTTTAGAAACTGATTCCAGAGATATACAAATCTCATCCACTGTCAAGCCCCCACTTTCTTTTTATGTGCATGAGACAAACTTGGACAGGTCACATAGGAGAATATTATAACGTTCACAGGTTGTATGCTGACAATTAAATACCTTTGGTAGTTTCTGACACACCTGGTGTGATGCACAAAGAGATACTTAGAATCCTGTACTGACCTAGGGAGGTGGTGGAATCTCCTTCCTTAGAAGTTTTTAAGGTAAGGCTTGACAAAGCCCTGACTAGGATGATTTAGTTGGGGATTGGTCCTGCTTTGAGCAGGGGGTTGGACTAGATGATCTCCTGAGGTCCCTTCCAACCCTGGTATTCTATGACCTATCTGTAAAATATGGCACATCTAATCCAACCACTATTTTATCTAGGCATGGATAGCATTTGTGACTTATTCTGACTTCTTGGGTTTTTTAAATTAGCATGCATGTAACATATTTTCAGCCATAGTATAGGTCTTCTGTATGGTTAGGTGACTTATATGGTACATAAACCTTAAACTTTAGGTTTTCTGTTTAAATCCAGCCTAGCTCATTATCAAAAGTCCTTTTCTGCTGAATGCCTTTTAGTAACCTGTATGAAATGAGTTGTTGATCTCATTTCATTTCGTACTAGTCTCATATCCATATCACATTTTAGCATTAGTCTCAGCTGAGAGACCAAAGACTGAGTGGTAATAAAGACTGAACTACCTGTTAACCTCTAAAGTTAGTCCTTCTAGCTGAGGACTAGGACTTTTCTGGGTGGTTTGGGGAAGTTTTCACTGCCACTTACCATCCTGCACTTGCTCTCTGAAGACACAGTTCTGCAGATGTTATTGTGAGTAGTGTTTATTCACCTGAATAATTCCTTTGAAATCATGAGAAAGTACTTTCTCAGTATGAGACTGGGCTGCAAAATCTGACCTTGAATAAACCGAGGATTTCATACATCAGTGCTGTCAATCTGGTACTTTTAGCCGGCACTAAATACACTTGAAATAGAAGAGGAAAAAAATCTTTGACTTGAGGTGAATACTGTGGGAGTGCAGGATTCTATATTTGTATATTGAAAGTATACATTTGAGTACTAAGGAACCTATGTGGCATTTCTTATCCCTTACTGATGTAAATCTCATTAGTTTGGATTTCTGTGACTGATGTGACTTTTAATCTCTGACCTTGAAACTTTTGAGCTACAAAAATCTGCACTGCAATTACAAAGTAGAAAGACAATGCATTATAGTAAAATCTCCTTTAACTACTATTTAAACAAACAACAAAAGTGCAGAGTTCATTACAGGGGAGAGCCTAGAATGAGCAACAGATCAAATAGTCTGTGCAGTTTCTGAACAAACTTGTCATCAAAGTTAATGGGAAGGCTAAGTGTATCACTGATCTAGTGGTGGTAATTAGCTCTATAATTAAAGTTATGGTTAAAGGTCAATCGTAAAAAGTCTGATCTCTATTTCCTGGCCCTAGTCACATCATCTGGGGCTGAGTTACAAAAGGTTGCTAGACCTATCACTGGTTCTAGTGGCTGCTATTACGAAGTTCATAAAATGCCATAGAGCAGAGGGTCAATTCAGTAGGTAGAATGATGGAATAACTTCTGGATGGATGAGTTGCCAAGACACCTAGGAGAAGAAACAGATAACGCTCTCCAGCTTGCCGGTAAGAGACAGCACTGCTCTATTGCCGTACACAGCCAGCTCTTCCATATTGGGCTACAGAAGCTACTAAGTATACTGGAGTAATCGGATTTAATACCTTGGCCAGGATTACTTGTAAAATCACACATTTAGTCTTAATTGATTAAAACCTAAGGTAACAAGGTGAGATGCCTTTTAGGTTTTACCTTGTTTGGGAGAATGGCTTTTAGTTTAACTTTTTTTAATTGAAGATAAACAGAATTGTTAACAGTACAAATCATTTCTTTCCCACAAGCTCTAAAAGAGAGGGTGACAAATCTGAGAGGTAAAAGAACACAGCAGAGTTGAGTCAGTGTAGTTTGAGCTGTAGTTTTGGGTTGGTTAATTTACAAGGGTTAAGATTACAGTTTTAAAACCTTCAGTATTTATTATACCATTCAATAAAAATATTCCACACTTAACCATTTTTCAATGGCAAGGGTTGCAGAGTAGGAAAAAAAAAACTTAATTATGCCAATAGCTCCCTTATTTACAATATTATATGTATAAACTTATTACAGTAATTTATTAGCTATTATATGTGAGGAAACTAGTGCATATATTTTCTCTTTATATCTTGTTGAAAGACAGGAAAAAAACACTTATCTCTACAGAAGAGAGATGGTAAAATAATTGGACCCTGAAATTATTACAGTTGACTACAGAGCTAAAACATCAACAGTTGTGAAAGCTGCTGTCATGGCCAGACTTACCTTCATTGTAACTCCCACACACTGCTTTTAAAATGTCCTCCTCTTTGTCTATCATTGCATAGAGCTGTTTCTCGCTTCTTTAACTTATAAAAATAGTGTAATTAATAGAAAAGTGAGTCAGTCAGTATGGGGCTTCTTAACATAATTAGTTGTCATAAAGGTGCAAGCCTAATGGTATTCTAATTAGCTCTTTGAAATCTGATGTTTGGTTCTTTTGTTGTTGTTTTTTAATCTTTCCAATTCTAGAGTCAGGCTAAGGATTGTACTATCCTAGCACTTCTATACAACCATGAAACTTCCACCCCCATTGTGCCTAAAGTACAACAACCCCACATTAGGGTGGGTTTGTTCTGAATGTATTTCTTTTAAATGTGGATGCTGTATTTTTGCAGAAACCACAAATAAGTCTCCTCACACGCTGAAAGATTCCAGGGCCAAATCAAGATGACTGGGTATATATATTCCTACAAATAAAAGAAGATCAAGTAGGTCATAAACTGCCCAGAGATTTCACCTGGCTCATTCTGAATTCACAGATCCACTGACCAGTCCCCTCCCCCCCAAAAAGAATACCCGGTCATCATTGAAACAACACTTTTGAAAGGCCAGTCAAATCTTACCACACTTCTAGTTCAACAGCTGCAACCCTTTCCCTGCCTTCTCTCTTTTGGAGACTGCTTTCACCATTTCCACATGTGTGGAGGCAGATCACGACAGACGGGTGGGTCACAGAGGTCATAACATTGGGCTACACCATCCACTTTGTATCACTCCCTCCTTTCCAGCCCCCTCCCCATCCTTCTTAAAGGATGGGAGGGATAGCTCAATGGTTTGAGCATTGGCCTGCTAAACCTAGGGTTGTGAGCTCAATCCCTGAAGGGGCCATTTAGGGATCTGGGGCAACAATTGGGGATTGGTCCTGCTCAGCAGGGGGTTGGACTAGATGACCTCCTGAGATCCCTTCCAACCCTGGAATTCTATGACTTCTCTATTAGTTTTTAATGAGACAAGAAATAGACTCTCTCCTTCGATTAGTAGCTATAGAGCTGGTCCCAGCTCCTCACAAAGGAAGGGGGTTCTATTCAAGATATTTCCTTGTGCCAAAGAAGGGTGGATGGTGAAGACTGATTTGGATCAAAAACTACTGAACAAATTTGTAATGTCTCAGAAGTTCAGGATGTCGTCCCTGGCAGCTATAATCCCTTCACTAGAGGCAGGAGATTGGTTTTCAGCCCTCAATTTTCAAGATTCCTATTTCTACATAATGATACACCCATCTCACAGAAAATACCTATGATTTACTATAGGCCAGGAACATTTTCAATAGAATATTTCCCTTTGGCCTTTCCTTGGCCAAATGGTGTTCTCAACAGCTCTAGTGGTAGTGACCACTTGCCTTCATTGGGAGGTGATTTTAGTCTTCCTGGATCTTGACAACTGGCTGCTCAAGGATAGATCTTCTGAAGCATCCACTAAGATGGCACTCTTTTTTTTTTCCCAGGAACTGGGTCTTCAGCTCAACATAAGAAAATCCATTTTAACCCGGTACAGAGAATACAGTTCATAGGAGTGTACTTGCATTCATTGACAGACAGGGCATACCTTCCCACAGACAGATTGTTAACTCTATCAGATCTAGTCAGGACCATTCAAGGGAGTCTTCGAATCACAGTAAGGAACACCCTACAACTCCTGGACCATATGTCAGTTTACACCTTTGTGAACAATCAGGGAAGATTAAGCCTCTGATTCTTCCAGAACGGGCTCAGAATGATATGTTCACTTACCAAAGACAGTTTGGACAAGCAGCTCACAGTCCCTTTTCATGTGAAGAACTCCCTAGACTGGTGAAAAGATCAACTCATTGTCAGCACATTCCTTTTGTTCTTCCAACTCCAACGATAACCATGCAAGTGATGCATCTTAACACCCTCACTGCTCAAGGCAGACGGTCACCTCCGTAAACAAGTCCCAACATTAACCTGTTGGAACTCAGGGCAGTCAGGAATACTTGCCTTCATTTCCTAGCTGTCATGAGTGCATACCCATCAGGATCATGACAATATGGCTTGCATGTTCTATATCAACAGACGAGGGGGGCAAGATTCCTCCCTCCCCATGTGCCAAAGCAATAGAGCTGTTGAACTGATTTATAGCCCATCAGATCCAAATTTCAGCCTAACTTCCTGAGGTTCAGAACACCACAGCAGATCCTGTCAGCAGGCATTTCTCCCAGGAATACAAATGGGAACTGGACTCTAAAATTCTCCACAATATATTCCAAAATTGGGGACTTCCAGAGATGGACCTCTTCACTACCTCTGGGAACACGAAGTATCACCTGTTTTGCTCAAGAGGTAGTCTAGGCCGTCACGGTCTGGGAGATGGCTTTCTTGGATGAAAGGGCTAGTCTATGGTTTCCTCCAACACCCATAATACTGAAAGTGACAAACATGATCAGACAGGACAAGGCCAAGGTTATTCTTACAATACTGACCTATCCAAGACCAGTTTGGTATCCTTCCTACTTCACCTGTGTGTCCACTCAGCAATCAGACTTCTGATTATTCCTCATCACCTCTCTCAAGACACAGGTCAGTTTCTTCATTCCAACCTAGGGATTCTTTGCTTCAGGCATGATTCCTTGGTGTTTCATGGGGTTAGAATCTACCTGCTCTGTGGAAGTATGACCAATGGTACTGGATAGTACAAAGGAGGCAACCCAGTTTACTTACCTGCAGGAGTGGAAGAGATTCAATCACTGGTATCAATGCCTCTAGCCCTCTGCTATCCCGGATTACCTGTTAGCCCTAAAGATACTGGAGTTATCGGTTAGCTGGATGAAGGTTCATTTAACTGCAGTATCAGCTTTCATTCTCTGGGAGAAGGATTTTATATATTTGTTCACCCTATGTTTTCAGGATTTATTAAGGTTTTTGGCAACCTCTCTCAAAGCCTCCATTCAAACCAATGATAAGTTCTTTGCTTAACTTCACTTCTAAAAAGGCCACCTTCATGGATATCACATCAGCCCATAGAGTCAGAGAAACAGGGCCTTGTTGGCAGACCATCCTCTTGTGGTGTTCTTCAAGGACAAGGTTTTTTTTCACCCACACCCTAAAATTTTACCTAAGGTACAATTGGATTTTCATCTTAACCTGCCAATTCATCTGCTGGTGTTATTTTCCAAAACCACATATGTATAAACCCCCTTTCATATCTTTAGATGTTAGACAGGCCTAACATCTAGATAGGACCAAGCAATTTCAGACGTCACCTAGACTGTTTGTTTCCATCACAGACAGATCCAAGGGGTCCACGATTTCTGCCCACAGACTGTCAGGTGGATCTCTGAGTGCATTGCTTCTTGTTATGATGCAGCTGGTGTTCAACGCCCACAGACGGTGACAACACATTCTATCAGATCACAAACAGCATCCATCCACAGCATTACTCAAAAACATTCCACTATCTGAGATATACAAGGCTGCTAGCTGGGCTTCAATACACATGTTTTCTAAACACTATGCCTTGATCCACGCCATCATTTCAGATGCGGCACTTAGTAATGTGGTCCTATCTTTATGCTTACAGCACATATCTGTCTATGTAACCAGGTTATCTTATTCCAGTTACCATTTGTCCATCCTTTCATCTTTCCCTCCTACAATTTGTTACACTCGTTGCGTCTCGCTTCACTTTAGATCATAAGCTCTTTGAGACGGGATCCTATTTACATGTATGAAATATTGTGCAGCATGAAGAGTTTAGCACAATGGCATGCTGATTTTGATTTGGATCTTTAGGGTGCATCTGAAATATAAATAATAATAGTCCAGATTCTCAATTTGATGTAAATTGGTGTAGCTCCATTCAAGTCTATGGACCTATGCTGTATATATCAGCTGAGCATCTGGTTCAATAATTTTATTGGATTATTTGAAAAATACCTGATGTTAAACTATTGAGAGGTTTGAAAATGCATTCATTCCAGGGACCCTTCCAAATGATAATAACTTAGAGCTCATGAACAGTAACTAAAGAGCAAACAGGTGAGAACCATTCGTTTATCTAGAAGCTGAGACTTGTGTAAGAGGGAGAAATGTACCTGTTTACTGTGCCAATTTAAATCTGTGGCAGCAGCAGTTTTTTCATCAGGCAGCATTGCAGTATTTTGCAGAGAATGATTACACTTGCAGTAAATTCTCCTGTAACTATTACAATCAGAACTGTCATTCCCTTAAAATTATTTTCTTCTGTGATCAAGGACCAGTGCACTCAGACATGAGAGAGTGATGTTAGCTTGTTTTTATTGCAAGTCTGCTTTTTCTCCCAGAGGCATTAAAAAGCCAGTAAACCCCCCACAAATTCACATTCAACACAAATACTTGCAGCACAACTTTGACCCACTACATTTTTAACTGCATTTTTAGTGCTTATGAAAGTTACAGTTATGATATCTCTAGCACTCTGAAGTGTTCTGTTTAACTACAGCATGGTAAAACAGAGATGGTAGCAGCCCCACTTCCCCATTGCTATTTTTTTTTTTTTTTAACCTTGACATGGAGGGGAAAATTTTAACAGTTGTAGAATTTAGCTTTGGAAAAAAATGTTCATTTTTAAAATCCTTAAATTATGTCCTACATTTTGTAGTGAAAGCAACCAGTTTTCCTTAAGTATGTTTAGAAACAGATGCAGCACAAGGCATAGAAAGTGTAATATTACAAGCAAAGACTAATTCTGATGAGAACTGATTTACTGTCAGGTTATTCTTTTTCTATGGTAACAGAAATTAAGGTCAGATCAGAACAATAGTAATTTTAAATTACAGGAAAAAAACATACTATGGCAATTCATATTTAGCTGATATATCATAGAATGAGATTTGAAAACAGGAACTGTGTAGGCAATTTAGCATACACTAAAATAACTATGGCAACCATCTTCGGTGCTATAAGCAGAGTTTTGCAAAACTGATTTTTGAAATTACTCAAGATGCATAGCAGAGTCTCAAGAATCCAACAAAATGGAATTAGACTGGGTTTGTGCTCAAATTTGGAAACCTTGTATTATTCAGAGCAGTGCATATGTATGTAACTTTGCAGCTCTCACTAATGATAAGGAGACTTGTATGGCTATACACATTGCCCTTTTAGAACATGTAAGTCTCATGACCAAGATTTTTAAAAGTGACTTTGTCATTTTGGTTGCTTCACCCTTTTGGGTACCCATCCTGAGATGTCTTAAGTGTCCACCTTCTAAAAATCAGCCCTCTTCAAGGCATCTCAAATTGGGCAAACAAAATCGCTGGTCACTTCTTAAATATCTTGACCCAACTCTTTATTTAAACCTCTCTGTTAACTGTAGTAGTTTGGAATCCTTTTATATGTTTATTTCTTGAGTGGAATGCCTTTACTATTAGCCCTAATAGAGAAGATGGTTTGGTCACTGTAGTGGAAAAGAATATATAATCTCTACTCTGGAGAAAATGTATTCACGTGATGTTAGTTACGTAGATAGCACCTAGTTATCACCGTCAATGCTGAATTATTGGTGTGTGTGCACATGTACTAACCATAGGAGGGAAACTTTAGAATGCTATACAGCTAGGTATTTGGTGGTTTATATTAACATAAATATTTTGGAGAAATAAAGGAGTATTAACATGTGAAATAAAACTTGGAGGGCCTATCCTCGTCAAATGAGGAACAAAGGGCTTTACAAAAATTGGAGGGATAGGCTATCAAGCAGCTTATGTAATTTAATGTGGAAAAATGTTGATTAAGACTGAGTCAAAAATTCTGAAAGGGATTGTGACCTAAACGTATGCCATGTTCTCCTTTACTTACTACAGTAAAGCGACAGATATGGTAAGTTCCTGCAATATCCTGGACAAACCTTTCTGAATTAAGTTTCCATATCTTAGGAGTTCATTGTATTAAAAATGCAAATGTATATGTATTATTGTGGAATTATAGGTGATGTCCCTGTGGAGGAGACCTGGCTAATGTAAACATTGGGAAGCGTTATGAGCTACAAAGGGCTCTTTGAAACCATGTGCTTGACAAACAAAGTTAAGTGTCATTTCCAGGAAATACTTGGGTGGAGGGGTAGACTACTTCTCACTTCCAGGCCCAACCTTTTGGAGCTTCCTCCTGAGGAGAGCCCCACTATCTGCTGATCACCCATTACACAACAGCATGTTTTTTTATCCAAACTGTATAAAAGAGTGTCTCACAGATTCATGGGTTTGCTTGTTCTGAGCTAACAGCTGTTATGAACTTGTCTCCACAGAAAAGTCTGTGGATGGGGTTTGAAGGACTATTCACTTGCCAGAGCCTTTGCTGGAGCTGGGGTGATCTCTGCTAAATTTATTAACATGAATAGGCTTGTTTATTATTTGCAATGTTTTATTTGCAATGCTTTTACCTTAAGAATAAATGTGCTTCCTTTGAAAGAGCTGCATGGTAACTTAACTGTGGCTAATTAGGCTGCTTATACCTTCTGAGGGAGGAAATACAGGTGCAATTGCCCTGAATTGTGAGAAGTATAACTTTTGTTGCTGTATTTACTAGAATAGTTGCTCTAGTACTTTCAAAATAATTGATATTCATGCAATTATATTTATATCTGAGGACTGTCAGATACTGGCTTATTTGCTATGATTATTTGGTCCCCTAAACAGATTCATATTCTGCACCATGTACAATTTCATTTCATGAAATTTATGTTTCTAGTACTTATTGTTGGGAACCTTCTGCATATGAAATGATGTAGAACTATGTTAGATAACTCTGTGATGTGTGAGCTGCCCCCAGTCATTCCAATGGGATGTTCATTGTAAAAATTGATGATGGTATTTTGACAGACAGATTTTCAAATAATGTAGGGCAGAATTGTACAGCTAATGCAATAATGCTAGTATTTTTATTGTCTATTTAAATGCATCCATAGATAAACAAAGGATAGAAATACAGATGATCCTAAAAGCGTCCTGCATCATTTCTCCTTCCCCCCTCCCTCCACGGAGTGATGCTGAATGCAACACTAAATTCACTAGCTGAAAAATTAGGCCCCAACCCTACAAACACTTGTGCAGTATTGACGATCTCAGGCATTTAAAAATCATGAGTCCACTCCAAAATATCATGAAATTGACATAAGTCGTGATTTAAAAAAAATAAATGTTGGGTGCTTCATAATTGCCTCCTATTTTTAGGGCTTTTATTGTATACTCAGATCACATTTTCAAGCTTTGTTCCTCAACTGAGGGATCGATTTTTACAATCATGTGAATCCATGAGCTGAGGCTTTCAGAGAAACACCGAATAGGGGAAATTCATGTTACAACCATGAGAGTTGGCACCCATGCTTATGCTTTTGTTTAACTTCATTCATGTGAATAGTCTACTTAACGTCAATGAATTCCTGATCCAAAGGCCATTGACGTTAATAGGAATCTTTCCATTAATGTCAGTAGGCTCTGGCTTGGGCCCCAAGGGCCAGATTTTTAAATATATGTAGGTACCTAAAGGTGCAAGTAGGGGCCTAATGGGATTTTCAAAAGCATCTCTCTTGATCTCTAGGTGCCTACATACCTTTTAAAAATCTCTTCCTTAGGCATTTTCTAGACAAGCAGTTAGAGAACAGCAAGCTGGGTGAAAATCCACAGCTCACTAGTGTATCACAGACTAAATGTCCCTGTGGACCCCACTACCGTGCACTAAAAGTTCCCTAGTATTGATTGATTGATGTACTCCTGTTTCAAAGCTGTGTAGATTAAAGTTCCCGAGGGAACGTTTAGTGTGCAGTAGCAGGATCCACAAAGGCAACTAGTCCCCAGCGCACAATCACATTGTAGATTTCACCCAGCTTGCCACATACTAACTGTTCATCCAGACAAGCCCTTAGTTACTAATAAAGGACCATATTCTACGGTCAGTCTTCTTACAACATTCTGTCCTCCCATTATCATCTGTGGGAGGCCTTCAGCGGAACGAGGGTAGCACATCAACAAAGCCCTTCCCCAGAAGTCATAATTAAAAGTAAAGGAGTACTTGTGGCACCTTAGAGACTAACCAATTTATTTGAGCATAAGCTTTCATGAGCTACAGCTCACTTCATCGGATGCATACTGTGGAAAGTGTAGAAGATCTTTCTATACACACAAAGCATGAAAAAATACCTCCCCCCACCCCACTCTCCTGCTGGTAATAGCTTATCTAAAGTGATCACTCTCCTTACAATGTGTATGAATCCAGGGTTTAACAAGAACGTCTTGGGGGGGTGGGGGTGGGGTGTTAGGAAAAAACAAGGGGAAATAGGTTACCTTGCATAATGACTTAGCCACTCCCAGTCTCTATTCAAGCCTAAGTTAATTGTATCCAATTTGCAAATGAATTCCAATTTAGCAGTCTCTCGCTAGAGTCTGGATTTGAAGTTTTTTTGTTGTAATATTGCAACTTTCATGTCTGTAATCGCGTGACCAGAGAGATTGAAGTGTTCTCCGACTGGTTTATGAATGTTATAATTCTTGACATCTGATTTGTGTCCATTTATTCTTTTACGTAGAGACTGTCCAGTTTGACCAATGTACATGGCAGAGGGGCATTGCACATGGTGGCATACATCACATTGGTGAATGTGCAGGTGAACGAGCCTCTGATAGTGTGGCTGATGTTATTAGGCTCTGTGATGGTGTCCCCTGAATAGATATGTGGGCATTTTTTCATGCTTTGTGTGTATAAAAAGATCTTCTACACTTTCCACAGTATGAATCCTTTTCTTTTTGCGAACACAGACTAACACGGCTGTTACTCTGAAACCCATAATTAAAAGTGTTATCTGGTCCTTTGTGCAGAATGAGTTTTAACTTGCCCGCTGAAGTAAACAGTTTCTACCTATATAGTTAAAAGAACGTGCATAAGCTATTTAAAGATCACAGAAGGGGAGGTGGGCCAGCTTTGAGTCTCTCATATTGCAAGCAGATGCACTGCCAACAAGCCACAGGTGTATACTAAATAAACAAGAAAATATGAGTGTGATGGTGTGATTATTATTCATCTCAAATATCTTCTTTTTCTGACTCTTCTAATTTGGTAGTTTCCGGCTGTTGAAGTCTTGCTGCTGAAATCTGCCATCAGAGAATCGCATCCAAAACAAAACAGCTTTACCATTCTGAAAACTACTTCCTTTTCCAAAGGAATTTGAAACTCTCTAGACAGACAACTAAGTGAAGCCAAACATGCAAAAATAAATGAATACAAAAAATTGCAATAGAGGCTGTAGGAAAAGTGTAAAGTAGGTGATGCAAAAAGCAGAATGAAAAGTGTACACATGAAAGGGCTGGAAAACAGAATTGCTATTGCCAAATAGCTCTTCCATTAAAACTTTACATTAATAATATCTATGTAAATAGATTTATATATATTTTTAAAAGTGGCACCTGTCATGGTTTCAGAGTTAGCTGAACCTCAGACCTCTTCTCTGGTCTAGTACACCCCTTGGATCTCAGGCCCTGAGCCTTTACCTCTTCTGGGATTGAATCCTGCAATTCTCTCACTCTTAGACCAGGTCCCAGGCTACAGCACCCATTGTATCAACCATGCTTACCCCAGGTCAATACAATGGGTGCCAGGTCAAGGCTGGTGCAGACATTGCGGAGAGCCATCAGAAAGCCCAGCAGGCCCGACTGGGGTCAGTATCTGCAATTCCTCCCTTTGGGAGGTTGTGACCAGCAGCCAGCCAGCCTTAACACCAAAGTATTGTTTAATAGTAAAAGCAGGAAGAAAGTGTAGCATAAGAGAAAAAGGAGTTTGAAAACAACCAAAGGTGCATACAGGTCTATCTTACCTAAACTCTTCAATGGTGTAAGATAATACTGGACAGCACATGGATCCTTCTCACAGAAATGTTGGGCTAAGGTAAGTTGTATCCTGACAAGCAGAGGACACTAATAAGTGTCCCAAAACTCACCACTTTGCCTTTTTCATCATGATTCACTGCATTACTGACCACACCTGGCTAACTGCAATACTTCCTGAGAATAGGGGTGCCTACTGTTGTTTGCCTGCTAGATCATTCCTCATTACGTGATAGCTTGAAATAAGACAAGTCCAGATTTCCTGTCACGTACACCAACTTTAAACTGGTGTAGTGCCAATGACTTCGATGCAGTTAGTCCTAATTGGTAGAAGCAGCACCAGGAAGATCACATGAGGGCACCCCCACTCAAGACCTTGGCATCAGCTTGACCTCCTCTTGATCTGTCACAGAAACATTTGTGAAGTACTGCATGCTCGATCAATGCAGTGCTGATTGTGACACTGACCAGGCCCTTGTCCGGGTCAAGCTCCAATTACACTCTAAAAAGATCTATCGTGCAAAACCCAAAGGCAAACCTTGTATCAACATCACTAACCTGAAGGATTCTGACACCTGTGAAAAGTTTCAATGTGCACTTTATCTTGTTTCTGAAAAATGATTCCCCTGATTCTGACACCTTGTGGGAAAATTACAAGAGTAAGACACTGGCTACTGCCAAAGATGTCTTTGGAACAACAAAGGAAAAACAACCTGACTGATTCACAGCCTCTGAACATCTGCTGCTCCGCTCCCACTCATAGAAAAGAAAAAGCAAGCTCACCCAACTTTACTTCAACAACCAGCTGAGTCCTGAACTCTTAAGTTCAAAGAGGCTAAGGTTGCAGTCCAGAAAGACACCAGAGAATGTGCCCAAAAGTATTGGCATGACTTGTGCAAAAAGATTCAGACCTGCTTTGAAAGAGGGGATTTTTGTGGTACCTGTGAAGGAATCAAAGATGCACTTGGTCCAATTTGTAAAAAGACTGCAAACATGAAGGCAAAGGATGTTACCATCTTGATTGACAGGCAAGAACAACTTGACTGATTGAATGAACATTACAAAGAACTCTACTCAGAGGATGCCATTATCTGTGATACTGCCTTAGCTGCTGTCAAGGTTCCTTCCCCACTCTGAACTCTACGGCACAGATGTGGGGACCTCCATGAAAGACCCCCTAAGCTTATTCTTACCAGCTTAGGTTAAAAACTTCCAAGGTACAAACTTTGCCTTGTCCTTGAACCGTATGCTGCCACCACCAAGTGTTTTAAACAAAGAACAAGGAAAAAGCCCACTTGGAGACGTCTTCCCCCAAAATATCCCCCCAAAACCTACACCCCCTTTCCTGGGGAAGGCTTGATAAGAATCCTCACCAATTTGGAACAGGTGAACACAGACCCAAACCCTTGGATCTTAAGAACAATGAAAAACCAGGTTCCTAAAAGAATATTAAAGAAAAGGTAAAAGAATCATCTCTGTAAAATCAGGATGGTAAATACCTTACAGGGTAATCAGATTCAAAACACAGAGAATCCCTCTAGGCAAAACCTTAAGTTACAAAAAGACACAAAAACAGGAATATACATTCCGTGCAGCACAGCTTATTTTACCAGCCATTAAAAAAAGGCAATCTAACGAATTTCTAGCTAGATTACTTACTAACTTAACAGGAGTTGTAAGGCTGCATTCCTGATCTGTTCCCGCCAAAAGCATCACACAGACAGCCCAAACCCTTTGTGTCGTTCCCCCCCATCTCCAGATTTGAAAGTATCTTGTCTCCTCATTGGTCATTTTGGTCAGGTGCCAGCGAGGTTGTCTGAGCTTCTTAACCCTTTACAGGTGAAAGGGTTTTGCCTCTGGCCAGGAGGGATTTTATAGCACTGTATACAGAAAGGTGGTTACCCTTCCCTCTATATTTATGACAGTTGCCATTTCCCAGCTTCCAGTGATGCAGGAGCTGGAACAAATACTGACTCTTGAAGATGTAGAGAATGCTATCAAAGAGATTGTTCCTTGGAAAGCAGCAGGCAACAATCAGATACCTCTGGAGCTCCTAAAGGCAGAAGAGGGAAAGCTTGCTAGTGACATCTCTGTGCTTGCTGGGAAGAAACCTACAAACCCCAGGATTTGAAAGATGCAAATATAATTACTTTATACAAAAATAAAGGGGACAGAGCAGACTCCAAAAACTACTGGGGGATAACTCTGCTCACCATGCTTCACAAGATGCTTGAAAGGGTCCTGCTGAAAAGACTCCAAGTCCTCGCTGAGAGAGTTTACCCTGAGAGCCAGCGTGGGTTCATAGCTGGATGCACCATAACTGACGTGTACTTCACAATACACTTGTTGCAAGAAAAAACCCGTGAACCACAGGCACCTCTCTATGTAGCATTAGTTGATCTTCAAAATGCCTTTGACATGGTTAGCAGGAATGGCATATACAAGATACTGTCAAAAATTGTCTGTCTGCAAAAAATGCTCTCCCTGTTTAAGGAGTTCCATGAGGGAATGAAGGCAACTACCCAGTATGAAAATGAAACATTGTCTGAGTTTAGCATTGATACTGGCATGAAGTAAGGCTATGTCTTAGCGCCTACTGGCTTTGGCATCTTCTTCTCTATTCTTGTTAAGTACGCTTTTGGAAACAATCAATCTGGTGGACTAATTAAATCAAAGATGGACAGCAACTTGTTCAAAATCAGACAATTCTAGAGCAGAAGGCATGTCACCCAGCTCACTATTCAGGATCTGCTCTTCGCAAATGACACTGCATTCCTCTCTAAATTATCTGACGAACTTCAGGTCATGATGAATAAGTTCTATGTATCAAGTTCAGCATGGCAATCAGTATCAAGAAAACAGTTGTCATGTCACAGGATACCAACATTCTACCTAAAATCTACATCAATAATGAAGCTCTGAACGACGTGGATCACTTCTGCTATCTTGGCTCAACTCTAACTAGCTCACTTAGCCTTGATAGGGAACTAGATGTGAGAATCAGCAAAGCTTCTGTCACCTTTGGGAAACTTGTCTGGAACAACAAGTTGCTAACCCTGAACACAAAGGTGTCTGTTTATCATGCTTGTGTCCTCAGTACCCTCTTTTACAGTTATGAAAGCTAGGTCATGTACTCCAAGCAGGAGCAGAGGTTGAATAGCTTCCACCTTTGCTGCCTCAGAAAAATCCTTGCAGTCACTTGGGACCAACGGATCACTAACAACGAGAGAACCGGCCTACAGTCTATGCAGACTATGCTGGTTGCTCACAGGCTTCGGTGGCTGGGACACGTGGATTGTATGTCTCAAGATCGCCTGCCGAAGGTTGTACTCTATGGCCAACTTAAGAACCACCCACGATGCAGAGTAAGGCCAAAGCTCAGATACAGCAACAAGGTAAACCAAGGTCTCAAGGAATTCAGCATCCCACTGACATCTGGGAGAACTCTGCCCACAATCGCTCAGTCTGGAGAAGCCAGGTCAAGGTTGATGCAGCCATTGCAGAGAGCCATCAGAGAGCCCAGGCTCAGGCCTGCAGACGAGCCAGGAAGCAGAGAGTGCTTCAACCTCCATCTGACGAGTGGACTCATAGCCACTGTGGTAAGGTTTGCCTCTTGCGCATCCCATTCTTCTCCCACACTATTGTCAAGCACCATTGACTGACTTTGTTGTGTTTCCTTTCATGTCAAGTTGTTGGATGGCCATATATTCCCTTTATCTGGCCTACAAAGTCATCTTACACCGCAAAACTGTGAAATGGTTTGATGTCCGCTCATGCAGGAGGCAGTTAAGTTCAGAAATAGTGAAATTTTAAAGAAATCATCATATTTTGTTATTAGGATTTGTTACATAAATGTTGGTTCTTGTTTGATTGGCTGATTTTATTTCATCCAAGGTGACCAATTGCAGCTGAGTCTAGTTAGGCTCAGAGTCTTGAAAAGGGACTGGACTCCTATTTTCATGTTGAGGAAGGTTGTTGATGAGATACTAGGAGAGGTTTTATAGTGTTATGGAGTTTGTTGATTGAGGGACTGGTGCTAGATGTTTTGTTCGGTGGTTATTTTGGCTGCATCAGGAAAAAAATTAACCTTTTACTAAAAACTCTTCATCCTGTTCACCCACAGCTGCCCTGGGAGCTCCCATTCCCCCCTACATTTAAAGACTCTAAATTTTGGGGGGGTTAAAGTGGCCAGTTCTCTCCTCTAGTGGCTTCTAAGGAGAAATGCCATATAATAAATATAATGGGGGTCTGTCTGTACCTGTCAGGCACATATCACTCGCAGATTTCTATGCCCTGTTGGCCTAAATGTGTGTGTATGAGAGACAGGGTTGTCACATTCATACAGGGAGCACTCAAATGGCAGATTGGGTAGACTGAAAGAAGATCAGCTGTACTTTATTAACTCTACAATTACTCAGCTCAATCTGAGTCTTCTTAGGATCTTGAAACCATTAGTACACACTATTCATTCTCAGATTCATAACACAGGTGTATCCATAATCACTATCAAACTTGTAACCTCATACCTAGCCTATAGGCCTCTCTTGCTCTTCCTCAAGAGAAATCAATTACATCCCCTTCACACAATACACTGTCTAAAGACCTCAGCATTCACCTAAAGAATCAACATTACCTTCCCAAAGATGTTTTTCTTCAAAGCTTTTTTGAGCTGCATTATTTCTAACTGTGAAGCAGAATTGTGCTCTTCCTGTCAAACCCAAATGCAGTTATTTGTTTGTTTATATATCCTTGTTATTTTAAAAATGGTTTTATAAAAAAAAAAGTTTAAGTTTTTCGGGACACATTGGTAACTCTTCAACTACATAACTGAGTTAACTAATTCAAACAATAAGATATTTAACTGTTTTCTGTAATCAGATGAAAAAGCTACTACAGACAGGTTTTGGGTTTTTTTTAAATTCTTTTTAAAGTCTGTTAGAGAAAGGTTTAAAGCTTTATAGTCAATGAACAGGGACAGAGAAACAAATCTTCACTTAAAATAAACAAACAGAACTTCTAAAGGAGATGCAAAGGAAAAGATTAAAGCAGTTGCTTTTGCTTGGAAGATGTTTTTACACTTTGGAATGGTTTGATATCAAATATTTTTAGCTTAATTAACAGTAATAGTTTTATTAGTTTATCGTATTCTCTCAAATGTTCTCATTAATAATGAAAGAATATGAAAGTGACAGTATTTAGTTACCTTACTGTTTTGTATGGGGGTTTATTATTATTATTTTATTCTGTTTACTAACTTCATGAACTTCCTATTTTCAAATCTTACTTCTTTAGGTAAATGACTTTTAGATACAAAATGAGGTATATTAAATATGAAAAGAGCATCTCTTCTCAACTCAGTTTGATGAAGAAAAAATAAAACCTTTTCCTCCAGAAGAAATGAATGAGTCCGGAAGTCTAGGGGAAATAGTCTTTTGAAATTTGTTCCTCCCCCCCCCCCCCCATCATTTGAAATGTCATGATGAATTTTGACTGGCTCTACAACTGGTTAAAATATTGTATGGGGGGGGGGGGGGACATTGTGAATATTTGTTCAAAATGTTCCTGTTTATTTTTGAAATTTCTGAAATTCAAACATTTTAAAGTTTTCAACCAGCTGTAAGAATGGCAGTGAAACAACAAATCTCTTATAATTACAGGATATTGGAATACCTATATCTACAACATATATTAAAAGTAGAGATAGGCTCCCTAAGTTAAAACATGGCAAAATATGGATCCAGCTCCACCCTCTCTCACCCTGAGAATTCCTCTGGCACAGGGTTTTTGTTTGGGCCTAATTAATATTAAAAAATATTCTTCCTGATCCTCCCCATCTTGACCCATGTAGCCAGCCATGCTGTCTGTCTCCAGTGATTCCCCTAGAAGATCAATTACATTCCTTGTTACCAGTGTCTGAGGGCTATGCCATTCAGTATGTTAATATACACAAGAAGGGCATGGCCAAACCTGTGGGCATTGCTATCTCTAGGAAATTAGTAGTTTTCATGAATTCTAATGTATTCCCCAGTACAGTATTTAGGAGGAGTTTAAAAAGATGGAGAAGAAAGAAACAGAAGATGCATCAATTTCTTAACAAAACAGCAGCAAGTGAGCTTGATTTGGTGTGCTATGTATTCATACTCAAGGCCATTCAGGACCCTGGGGTCCAGTCTCAAGCATCATCACATCAGAAGATAGGTATATCAGAAATGAGGACATGCACTAGTTAAGGCACAGAGATTGAAGTGCACATACTGAAAGGGAGATGAAAAGGAGAATTGAAAAAGGGAAAGAAAATGGGGAGCAATGAATGCTAGTGAAGGTCAAGAAATTTTAATTAAAGCATATTGAGTAAAGTCTATGCCTGATTCACTTCATTTAGTGGTAACTATGTTAGCAGCAAAGGCAGTCTTTGAAGCAGAGTAGAATAAGGGAACAGAACTATGGAAATGCAGAAGCTCTGAAGTTTAGAAAGCATTATTACAGTGACCTTAAAGTGAGAAGAGGCTATTTTTATAAAGATTTGCTTGCTTGACTATTTCATTTTCTTGTTTTTCATAGTTTCCATAATAGGCACTATTACCTGATCTGCCTGGCACTGAGTGACCACACATTTTAATCATGTGTTGGGAAGTGGCGATCTGTGGTCAATTTAGGCTAGTAAAGTAGCACAGAAATGGATGGGGCTTAGCTATTGTAACTAATGTGTGATTCTCTGAGGCATTAGCCATTGTGTGCTATTGTGATCCATCTGAACTCAGGAACATTAAACAGGACTTTGCAGGAGCTTAGATATAAATTGGTCTCTGATGTCAAAGCTATTATTTATTTGTCTAGGGCCATCAAATAGTCCAGCAAGGAACTCTAGAAACAGAGCTGACTATCCACGCTTGCAAAACAACAAGCAAAGCATATACATTTGTAACTCAGGTGATAAAGAACAGCATAATGAGATACATGTAATGGATGGTTTAGGACAAGATATTCAGTTCAGAGCTCAGACTGCCACAGAACTGGTAAAATGGCTTTCTGGGCTGGAGGTGGACAGATTAAATAAAATGTTAATCTGTCTAGTCACAAAAGGTCATGAAACTCCAAAGCCTTTAACTGTTCCACTCTTATAAGTTGCATTTGCATTAGTTAATTTCTCTTGTGAAATGCATAGGTGGGTGGAAACAGGCTCTTAGGCAAAACAGGTGTGTTTATTTTTTCAGTTGCATTAGCTAAGCCAGTTGAATTAATGTTAGTGAAAACTTTGCTAAGATTCAGGCTAGCATATCTAAAGGTATGTGAACTGCTTGCTTTGCAGCCTAGGCTCCCCTTTTATGCCCATTGAGGCAAGACATAAATATGTCAAGGTTTAGACAGATGTGTATGGTTGATATTTTCTGTATGTGATTTCCTGTCATTCTTTTTTGTTTTGTTTTGCTTGTACTAGGCAATATAAGAGGTCCCACTGTCAATTAAGAAACTGGGGTACAATTCCTGGCCCTATGAGAGTCAGTGGGAGTTTTGTCATTGACTTCAGTGGAGCTAGGATTTCACCCCTGGTTGTTCCCATTTTTTTCATTGGCTCACTGTGTAACTTTTGGCAGGTCACTTAACCACTCTGTGCCCTCACTTTCTCCATCTGTAAAACAGAGATGGTAATGCTGTATCCTAGCCCTGTCAGTTGATAAGGATTGGAATACAGGAACAGCATTTAGGGCACAGGTGTGGCCCCAACAGATGCTGCTGGCCAAAAAGATTCTGAACTCAAGATCCCGGGTAAATATGTGCCAAGAGTGGAATACACATGGACAATCATTCAAAGAAGAACTAAACCTTTTAAGACACGCTGAAACATTCTGACATTTGACTGGATCTAGAAGTGGGTATAATATAAACAGAGAGAAGTGGATGTATTTCTGGATAGAAATAAGAAGCCTGTTCTTGTTAAATTTGCAGGCCCATTTTTTCATACTGAAGGGATTTGATTAGTTTGAATAAGCACCAAAACTTTTGAATTTGGACTCTAAATATTTTGACTTGTGCCAATTCCCGGGTGTTTGCAAGCTGCAAGCAAAATGGAGGTAGTTGGGATAATTAAGGGGAATTGAAAGGTTGCATCTGAATGCAAAGAAAATTGCAGTGACTAGAAAAGAGCACTAGTGACAACTAATTAACATGACTACATTATATTATATTTGTTATGCCTGCCATTTTGGTATGGAAGACAAGAGGCACTTACCATTATTTTAGGGGGGAAATATATGTTTCAAACTATACTACTAGATAGAATATCACATATACCATGTTACAAAGATATTCTGAAACAATGTGTTCCCCTACAGAACCTCAACAAATGGTTTTAAACTGGAAAAGCAAAATTGAAACCAAACAAAATAGATTTAAACATTTTGCTATATCATGTTTCATATAGAAATTAATTTCATAAAAACATTGGTGTCACTGTACCTCAGTGGGTCACAACTAAGACTACCAAATTCAGGACAAACTGCTGAGACATAGGGTAGACTCACACCAAAATGGAGGATATTCTATCATTAGATTATACCAAGCCAGTAACAAAAGTAAACTTCTGTTTCACCACATTGGTTAACAAGAAGTCAAAAATGCAGTCTCTTTAGGCATTTCAGACTTTGTTTCACCACCCAGACACTGGACTCTGATAAGTAGTTTTTGAAAACCAATTTAATCAAATATAGGGCTCTTCTAGTCCCAAGAGATCAGCCACATAGCCAGGTCAATATATAACCCAGATTTTACCCAATAATCATGCTGGTGCTAATCCTTTAGTAACTAAAAGCTAAAAGGTTTCATAATAAAAGAAGGAATAAGAGTTAATAAAGATTAATAGATTCTACACATAAAAATAATTGCAAAGTCCTTATATCAGGTGTGTGGCAGTGATGGAATAACTGCTGACTTATAAAGTCTCCACTAACTTCTGAAAGATTGGAAGGTCCTCAGTCCATAGTTCAATATGCTCCTTTTAGTTGTAAATCCACAGTCCAGAGAATCAGAGCAGGACAGAGGCAAAATGGAGACATCTCAGGGGTCTTTTATATCCTTGGACATGAGCCTGGAAATTTACTGTCTCAAACAAAGCTCTCAGCCCAATTGTAGAAAATTACTGGCACAAGATGGAGTCTAGGGTCATATGATCATATCATAAGTCCTTATATGGCTTGATGACTCACAGGGAGTAGCCATTGGCCTCTTGGAGCCTGAAGCTTCAGCAGAGAGGGCTATCAAGGTGGAATGTGTTTCTTCCATGGCCCATTGTGAGCGCTAAATGCCTTTGATGAGCCATCAACATGTAGCTGTCTGGCCTCAATATACATTTTATCTGGTGGGTGTTATCCAGGAATACAATCACATGTATAGAATACAAATCCATAAGCACATATAAACATTATAATCATCCTTAGCAAATAATAACTTTCCACTGACACCCTATATGACAAACTTTGTATAAGATGTGTTGCAATTGTATAACAGTGGCAATATCAATGAGATAAATAGCTGTGTTCAATCACACATCACTAATCCCTCAATGCAAAATTGATGCAAGAAGGGGTTTCCCAGACACTGCTGAATACATCCTAGGAACTTCCCATTCTTGGTCTTATATTATTACAGCTTCTAACCCAACATTATAAGTATCGGTGTATAACAGAAATGATTAATCAAAATCAGGACTGAATAAAGCAGGCCTTTTCTTTATAAGGTCCATTATGGAAATAACAGTGTTACTGAATTCCTTTACAAACTCCTGGTAATATCTGGTTAGACCAATAGTGGATTGTATCATGCATCCGATGAAGTGAGCTGTAGCTCACGAAAGCTCATGCTCAAATAAATTGGTTAGTCTCTAAGGTGCCACACGTACTCCTTTTCTTTTTGCGAATACAGACTAACACGGCTGTTACTCTGAACCTATCTGCTCTTGCAACATAATCCCTGCATGTTTCGTATGAACTGACCAGGAGCTACTGAAAATAGCTAATTTAACCATACGGGCTCTGGCAAATGTTTGGAACCCCTTTAGCATTAACTCAATGTAAATATTAATGTTTTCTGTAGCATATGCATTTTGGCATTTAACCATGAAAGGCATGGATATCTTTATTTTGATACCATATAAATTGTTTACAATGATAGGGGATGAGAGTATAGATGTTTACCATCTCAAATATTATTTATAGTGAAGTAAATGTTTTGTCCCTAAATGTACAATATATTTGATCTTTTTAGCTACTCATACAACTATTTATGGAAAAGTTCTATGCAAATAGATAGTTATTTTGCTTAATCAATCTGAAATGTTTATTCTAGTCAGTGCTGGAATACTTTAAATGCTCTCATGATCAATTCTCTTGCTTTTTATGTGCCTTTCTCGTCTGAATTTATTTCCTCGACTAGTTTTTGTCATCTGGCTAAATAAGTCTATTAGCGGTTTCTGATGTCTGATGAGCTCCATAGTAAGGTGTTTATAAATTGTTCATTTTACCATGCTCAGGGACATTCTTTAAAGTTCATAATCTAGTTCATTAAGGACTGTGAACATTCAATGAGATTTTATATACATAAAGATACATGAACCTTTAAAAAGTATCTAGGAATTTCTAATGAATTCTTATTCATTAACTGTGAAGAATAAGTTCATGAATGGAACAATATGATAAATGTACTTGAACTTTTCTGCAGAGTTCCTGACCATTTCATTGATCATGAATAATTTAATAGCCTTTTAATTAAATTTTCATGTACTGTTCGTGAGCAAGTTCATCTTAGCCCTAACATGTACCTACAATTAAAAAAATGCTGTGAGATTTATTGCAGTATTCAAGCATTAATTCCAATGCAAAAAATATCATTAAAATTAAAATAGGACCAATAATATATCTGAAATATTTTTATTGGCTTAAATGGCAACACACCAGAGAGTCTGAATACCAACTATAATAAACTTATCTAGGACCTTTATTTGTCACCCATGCTCCAAGGTGATTTATAATGTGAAATTATGAATAATTTTCTGTCATAACAACCAAGCTTTTACAAGAACTAATAGTTTTTTCTATAGTTTAAGGTGCTAAAATGGGTAGTCTTGTTCATTCTTGTTAAATCTTGCAAACAACTTTCAGCACATTATTTTTGATGTTACTAACTTCACAATGAACTAAGAAAATTATATATGCATATACATATATTATAAAAGCATGCAAACTATATCTTCATCTCCAATCCATCTTTAATATTATTATGCAGGCTGACAGTAATTTGGCTTTCCCATATAATTAAAATGCGATAATTTCAATTTTTTTTTCTAATTTCATGTGGATTTTAAATGGTGCTTGCTTTAATTAAGCTAATTAAAAGGGAAAAATACAGATCCCTGCTTTCATGTTTGTTCATTCAAACTTTCTTAAAGGATCTCTGAAACTTTTGCCGGTTCCATAAAGCATTTCTTATTAAAAAAAAATTGCCTTTTTCTTTCAAACTCTGCTTCATCACTGCAAGGTTATATGGGTCAGAAGGGTCATGCTGTTTTTTCATACCTATGTTCACCTGTCCCTTCTGATAACACAGATAAGATAAGTAGTTGAGAAAAGTCTCAATGTCAGAATTTTTCTAATAATTTTATAAGGCTAATGGCTGAAGGTGAATGAATTTCTGCAAATTACAAAATGTCACTTCTTTCATCTTGTTCTCTCACATCAAGTGCCAGTAATTCTAATTGTACAGCATCCTGGGGGAATGGTTCTGGGGGCTAAGTATATTTATATAAATTGTTGTGTAATAAAAGCCCAATAATAGATTTTAAGAGCATAATTCCTTAACTGTGACCTTCTTATTCCACGTACACATGTAGTATATACTTAGAGGTGTAAATAACACCTCAGCAATGTCATTATCAGGTGGGCTTGACTGAATACGCCATGTGAGTGCTCTGACATTCAGTGCTAACAAAACTGCAAATGATGCAGTTAGTCAAATCTGCAACTTTTATAAAGTAGTTTGGAATATGACTTTCATAAAAATTAATGTTTGCTAAAATAAAGCAGGCATAGTTTGCCCAAGAACACTTACAGGTGCTTCCTAAAATGTGGGACTGAACTTGATGTTTTAAAATGATTTATGCAACTAGACAGTGTAATCAGACTGTCAGTGAAATGAAACACTGGCCACAGTCATCACAGTACAGATCTTGTATGGAAGATTCAGGATGTGTGTGAGAGATAAGGTAGCTGGATGATACACAGGAGATTGCAATTTCAACAGCAATTTACCAGAAAGCTAAAAATAAAGAAACTTCCTTTCCTAGAAAAATGTAGATGTGGTTTTGCTGAAGAAAATCATAGTTTTATTTACCTAAAAGATTAGAGAATTTGCTTCTAATTCTCAAAGAAATGTAGGGACTGGAATGTAAGTTATCCCCAAGGGCATTTCAAAAGATATCTGCAGCAATTTGATAGAATCCTTACATATTTTTTAAAGTGTAGCATAATTCTTGTCAAGTTAAATTCCTGTATTTTTCTTTTCATTAAAATCTTTCTGCCCAGAGAAAGGATGCTTTATAAGGTAATCAGTACACAAGTCACATCCATCATGCTGAGTGGGAAAAATGGGGGATGGTCAGGAGCACAAAGACTGAGTGAAAAAAGTGTTATGAAAAAATCAGACCACAAAAATATGTGTTAAAATAGTGTAATTTTTGTGTTCTTCTAATAGTGTCCGTGTCTTAACTCCTATGTAAAAAACATGTCAGTAACCATTTAGACCAGTAAAATATTGACTTTCATATAGGGATATAACTGGAAATACTCCTTTTGCTTCTAAATTATCTTTTGGGTTTTGAGAGCGGATAGTATGTTGCAGATTTTCTGCCAAGTTCAGCTTGCTGCAACAACAGGGCAGTTTCCAATGAAATTCATTATCATACCTATAAAAAGATGCAGAGTCATTAATGAACATCATCTAATACACAGAAAGAAGGAAATGTGATTTGGCCAGCAACCTCTGCAGATGCCTTTCATAGCCCAGTAATTACAACACTGGCAGCTAAGAGAGGAGTGCAAGCCAAGCAGGAAGTGGAGACACTACTTAAGGAATTAACAGCAAATTCAAATGTTACTGCTTGAATGATATTTCCTGGAGCCTGACACTTGCCATTAAATGTTTACTTGAAAGCTTAGGGAAGTACTGAAAGAAGATGGAAGGGCACAGCATGAAGTGCCATTACTATTAAGGAAAGGAGCAATTGGGAGGATTATCATTTCAATAGTGCTGCAAATGTATACATACATCATCTAGATTTCTTACAGACTAACATTAAATCTACCTTTATTCAAACCCATTAACAAGGACTAAAGATGACTAAAGACAAAAAAATGAAGTAGTGTGTTTGGTCACAGGATTACTGTGATAGCAGATTTTGACAGCAATGACGATGTACTACGGTGTATGCTCAGTCGGTAAGTTTAACTTAAATATTTGCACACAAATGGCTAAATAGATGCCAAACTACAGTAAAAGCTTTGTTATCTAGCATGTTGGGGGAATGGTGGGTTCCAGTAAGTAAAAAATTCCAGTTAACTAAGAGAGAGAGAGTTTGGGTGCGGGATGGGGTTCAGGGCTGGGGATTGGGGTGGAAGCGGGGTCTGGAGCAAGGATTCTGGGAGGGAGTTTGGGTGCGGGAGGGGGCTCGTGGCAGGGGGTTGGGGCGTGAGAGGAGGTGTGGGGTTCTGTATCCAGCGGCGCTTACCTTGTGCAACTCCCCATAAGTTTTGACATGTCCCTGCTGCTTCTAGGTGGAGGGGCAGCTAGGTGACCTCACTCCCTGGAAAAATCATGGAGCAGATCCTCAAGGAATCAATTCAGAAGCACTTAGAGGAGAGGAAATTGATGAGGTACAGTCAGCATGGATTCACCAAGGGCAACTCATGGCTGACTAACCTAATTGCCTTCCATGAGAAGATAACTGGCTCTGTGGATGAGGGGAAAACAGTGGACGTATTATTCCTTGACTTTAGCAAAGTTTTTGATACGGTCTCCCACAGTATTCTTGCCAGCAAGTTACAGAAGCATGGGCTGGATGAATGGACTATAAGGTGGATAGAAAGCTGGCCTCTCTATCCAACAGGCTCAATGGGTAGTGATCAATTTTCTCCATGTCTAGTTGGCAGCCGGTATCAAGCGGAGTGCCCCGAGGGTCGGTCCTGGGGCCGGTTTTGTTCAATAACTTCATTAACGATCTGGAGGATGGTGTGGATTGCACCCTCAGCAAGTTTTCAGATTACACTAAACTGGGAGGAGTGATAGATACATTGGAAGGTAGGGATAGGATACAGAGGAACCTAGACAAATTAGAGGATTGGGCCAAAAGAAATCTGATGAGGTTCAACAAGGACAAGTGCAGAGTCCTGCACTTAGGATGGAAGAATCCCATGCACTGCTACAGACTAGGGACCGAGCGGCGTGGCAGCAGTTCTGCAAAAAAGGACCTAGGAGTTACAGTGGACGAGAAGCTGGATATGAGTCAACAGCGTGCCCTTGTTGCCAAGAAGGCCAATGGCATTTTGGGCTGTATAAGTAGGGGCATTGCCAGCAGATCAAGGTGATTGTTCCCCTCTAATCGACATTGGTGAGGCCTCAACTGGAGTACTGTGTCCTGTTTTAGGCCCCACACTACAAGAAGGATGTGGAAAAATTGGAAAGCGTCCAGCGGAGGGCAACAAAAATGATTAGGGAACTGGAACACATGACTTATGAGGAGAGGCTGAGGGAACTGGGATTGTTTAGTCTGCAGAAGAGAAGAATGGGGGGGGGGGGGGGGGCGGGATTTGATAGCTACTTCAACTACCTGAAAGGGGGTTGCAAAGAAAATGGATCTAGACTGTTCTCAGTGGTAGCAGATGACAGAACACGGAGTAATAGTCTCAAGTTGCAGTTTCACTAGGACGGTGGTGAAGCACTGAAATGGATTACCTAGGGAGGTGGTGGAATCTCCTTCATTAGAGGTTTTAAAGGCCTGGCTGGGATGGTTTAGTTGGGGATTGGTCCTGCTTTGAGCAGGGGGTTGGACTAGATGACCTCCTGAGGTCCCTTCCAACCCTGATATTCTATGATTCTATGACTCTGCCTACTGCCCCTGCCCCACCCCAAGTGCTGGCTCCATAGCTCCCATTGGCAGGGAACCCCGCAGGTGCCACCCTCACAGCAGCAGGGACATGTTGCTGCTTCTGGGTGCTGCCCATTTCCAGCACCCTGCACCCCCTCCCATGCCTCAACCCCTGGCCCACGCCCCCCGCTCGCACCCAAACTGCATCCCAGAGCCCACGCCCCATACCTCCTTCTGCACTCCAAACCCCTTGTGGTCATTCCTCTGCCTAGGAGTAGCAGGGACAAGTCTGGGGAGCCACATGGTAGGGAGCCTGCCAGCCCCGTGCCAACCAAACTATAAACTGGACTTTCAACGAAGATCAGAAATGCCAGTTTATAGAGTTTTCCGGTTAGTAAATTGCCAGATAACATCCGATGAAGGTGCAGATAACATCCAATGAAGTGAGCTGTAGCTCACGAAAGCTTATGCTCAAATAAATTTGTTAGTCTCTAAGGTGCCACAAGTACTCCTTTTCTTTTTGCGAATCCAGACTAACACAGCTGCTACTCTGAAACCATAGATTTTACGGTATTTTCCCATTTAAAAGTTTCCAACTAATGAATAAAACCAGTAGCAACTGTAATTTGAAAATACAAAATACAAAATGTTCAACTTTGCATTCATCACCAAGAATTGGATCAGTGACTGTGGAGTGAGCTGTGCTGACACTGACCAGCAATTTCCTAATTTATGTGCAGGGTATCTATATAACATGATAAGAGAAAGATGAGAAATGCATCAACAGTTTGGTAGATTAGATAGATTGGTCGATTTGCTTGGTTGGAAATGTATTAATGCTTCTGACTCCCGCATTGAAAACTCAAAGTTAAGTTCTTTTAGAGAATGCCAGTGGACATGTTAAATAGAAGGTAATTATTGGAAATTATTGGGGGGGTTTCAGTCGTCCCTACTGAGGTCAAATATGTTTTACTGTTTCTCTCTACTGGATTCAGATGATACTGGAGGTACTTATCAATTCAGTGGTCTGTGGTAATTGTTCTATGCACTCTTAGAGCACTGAGAAATTGTAACTATTTTTTTTTAAAAAAGTAATAAAGACATGAATCACTGAATGTTCATAAGAAACTTCATTATCCCTGTGCATGAGTAGGTCTACAGGAGGAAAGATCTTTGGTCCTTGGGTGAAGACTTTAAAATCTCCAGTTATTTGTATTTTAAAAAAAATTGTCTGTACTGTGACACATTTCAGACAGCTGATCAACACAGTTGGTGATATTTTCATATTCTGTCTCTAAAATAAACCATTTTACTTAATGAGACAATTCTCCCCTTTGATAGACACTGTTGTCTAGGCCTATATGGCAACTGAGGCATTTAGTTCACAAACAGAACCTCACCGTTCTATTTGCTTGGGTCAGCAGAGACCCATCATCATCCAGGTTGGCTTAGAGAGTTGTGAGGAAGATAACTAAATCCTGCCTGAGTGCAGGGGACTGGACAAGATGACCTACTGATGTCCTTTCCAGTCCCACATTTTTATGATTCTATGGCCACTTCCCCATGGTGGCTCAGGTTTGTTGAACCCAAACCTCTATCTACAGATATCTCTACACCCCATTCTATCAACCTTACCGTTTATGTGTTTGGATGATGGAAGGTGGCTAGTATTTAGGCCTTCTGATATTTTTGGAGCCGGTTGACCTCTCCCACACTTCACTTAGATGGTCAGGGACTGACGGATTGTCATTCTTTCCAGGGGACTCCAGTAAGGAACACTGCCTTCTCCAGAGTTTAGACTTCCAAAAACAGAGTAATTGTCCGTTCCCTCCATAACCAGTGCAGCTAGAACAGAGAAAATACAGATATGCCATATTTTTCATCTATGTCCTACACTCGTGGCACCTGGAAGTCTTCATTTTCAAATGCACAGGCCTCTATCACTTTAGCTAAAGAAGAACTACAGCACCTAGTAATAGGATTGATAGAGAAGATATGCTCTAGTAAACCTTCAGTAAGCCAGAAAATGCATGAGCAAGTTTAATGTTCTATCTAATATTGGGTAATACATTATACCCCAGTTAGGCAAAGCAGAAAATTTCAGTATCTAATATAGTTGAAGCCAGATAACAGATACATTTGAGTGACTCACTTCAACACCCATTGTTGAAGTCAATTAGAATTGTGCCTGAGATCTGCTGGACTGGACTCTTAATATTCTAGGGTGGCTAACTACGTAGCACTTGAACATTTACTGTGTTTCTTCATTGCCAATAAATAAACCCTAAGGTTCTTAATACTGATAAGTATGGCAAACTTTTTAAAACAATCATATTATTTTTCTTGGACAAGGAGCATTTCTAGCTCTATGTAGACATCTTACAAATTTTCTGTTCTTGATTAGGAGAATGGCATCAGGGGCATAAAGTATTCTTCAGCAGCAGAAATAAGACAAAAATGTTCTTTACATTACAAGCACGCATATACCTTACATTATTTATTGTGGTAACCAAACATTCCATTATCTTAGATCAAATATTTGTATATGCTCCTGCCTATCTTGGCAGATCAAGAGTGTCACCTTTAGTACAATTAAGGTGAAAGAACCACTGAGCAAAGCTGAATGTTGTAACTGTGCAACTGTAAGGATATGGGAGGTGACACTCAATCTTCAATCGATATAGAGAAGTGTATATTAATATTTCATAAATCTTTGTGGTTGTAAAATTTTGGATACGTTTCAATAACTTTTTTCTCATTAATTTTTTCCAGTGCACACCACAGAAAGACCCTGATTAGTCTAGCTAGAATGATTCATAAGCAATTTAAGAAGGTTTATTAAACATCTCTGATTTTTCACATAAAGACATAATGCAAACTAAAAAATATAGTATAATTTACTGGACAATGTTTTTTCCAGGAAAATGTTGACGGTGATATTTAAAGGTGCCATACCAAATTATTATTATTTACGCTATAGTATAAAATTCCCATCAAGCATGCAAATAAAAGATAAGCAGCACAATAAATCACAATACTTAGGATATATTTTCTTCTGAGCTCTTTAGCAGTAGCTATCATATTGTTAATATTAAGGATTTCCTGTCTACTTCCAGCCATTATTGTAGCTAAACTAGCTTATACTGTTGACAATTTAGCACATTCTAGGGATAAGATAAATGAATATAGGTGTGCTGAGTTTATAAAGCAGAGAAAGCAATATTCATCTGACAGATATTTCATTTGCCCAGACAGAATTATGCCTGGTTGGTGCTTCTTGGGTGCATTCATCCTGTAAACCATGTTAGGAAGTTAGGAGAAGTGAGGTGTCCCAGTGTTGGACTTATGGAAATCTTCTGATGCCAGAAACTGATTTTCGTTAGGCTCAGTGTGTCCTGGGCTTTCTCACTCCCAGTATGTTAATGCGTCAATTAAGAAGAGAGGAACATTTCTTTGTCCACTTGTAAGCCAGGTAGAATGGGCTGTTGTAAAGGCTCCTGACCCTGTTGTTACCAGGAGGCAGATCTTCAGCTGGTGTAAATTGTAAATAGCTCCATTGACTTTAATGGTCTTTCTTTCCTAGTTTAATTTTCAGAGTAAGGTAGTTTATTTCTATGGAACTGTAACAGTTTACATCAGCTGAATTCCTGGCTCCTGGATTTTTGATGAGCAAAGCAGCTAGCCACACAAAAACCTCAGGGATTAGAGCATTAGTAAAAATAGAGATTGCCGTCCTGACACTTCTGAGTAAATGAGGAAACCAGATTAATTGGATTAAGGTTTACATGGAGAAGGACTGATATTGTATTGGGAATGGAGTGGAGGGAGCACTGAGAGTTGGGAATCCTTAATATGAGTATAATATGAATATAATACAAATCCAGTAGTCAGCCCAGCTGACCATCACTAGCTCCTTGTTGTTTCATATAACAATTTCCATACCTTCTGAAGCTAATGTGGAATCTACAATAAAAGCTCACATTCTCATATCTTGGACCTATAAAACAAGAGGCTGCCATACTACAACTCTTCTCTGTTTTTCACCATCTTAATATGAAAATTAAACTTTGAAAGACAAATAGACTAGTTGAGAGAGACATGTAAAGAAATATAAAATCCAGGAACATGATCTATTTTTTCTAAACTATTTCCTTTCATAAAGTTAAACCACTTAAAATAAGGCTGTAGTTTGCATAAAATAAGCTTTAATTTCTAGAAATTGTCCTCCCCCCCCGCCCTTTACTCACTTAAACTACTTTAAAAGCCAAACATACAATTTGAGGGACAGGTAAAAGGGACAGGAATAATTTTAATGTAATGCTCTAATAACTATTGTGTCTTCCTTTTCCATACTGAAGTATTCCCATTAAGTATGGGAGTTTGGAACATCTGTTGAAAAGACTGAGGAGTGAAGGGAAGGAAGCAAGACACAGAGTGAAGTTACAGAGCCTCCACAAGGAGACCTTGGCCCCCTTCTCTCAGAGGAACCCAGTTTTGAAGGCAAATGTACAACAAACTAGTGTTTAGGCCCTGATTCAACAAAGCACTCAAGTACATTTATCTTCAAGAGCATGAGAAAATGGATCCCAATTAAGCAAAGCACTTAAGCACATGCATAAATCCCATTGAGTTCAATGAGACTTCAATACATGATAAAAGTTAAGCACATACTTGAGTGCTTTGCTGAATTAGTGCATAAATCTCTTGGTTGTTCTACATGTGACAAATCTCAAATTTTTAAATACAGAAAAAAATAGTCAAAATTATCTCCATGGGTGCCAGTTTTCTGCACATACAGCACAGCCATTCGGTAATTATCACTAGAAGCATATTTTTTTTAAGTTCAGGAATCGATATATAACAAATAGGAATGCCATTTACCATTAAAATTTCACAAAAGAAAAATAGCTGTCCATTATTCCAAAGACTAATCTACTCCAATGTCTTCATCTGTTTCATAAAATATAGGAGTAATATTTACATTTCCCTTAAGATTAATGCTACAATTTAAAATATTTTATAATGATATGAATAGGAGAAACATTTTTAGCAGAAGGAACTGTAAACTGTCAGATTATAGCTCAACAATGGTATTAATAAAATGATTAATGAATCAATCAAAATAGTGTGTAATCAATTTTTGACACCTGTTTTTGATATGAATTAGATTATAAGAGTCTCAGAACAAAAACTGGTTTTAGAGTAACAGCAGTGTTAGTCTGTATTCGCAAAAAGAAAAGGAGTACTTGTGGCACCTTAGAGACTAACCAATTTATTTGAGCATAAGCTTTCGTGAGCTACAGCTCACTTCATCGGATGCATACTGTGGAAACTGCAGAAGACATTATATACACAGAGACCATGAAACAATACCTCCTCCCACCCCACTCTCCTGCTGGTAATAGCTTATCTAAAGTGATCACTCTCCTTACAATGTGTATGATAATCAAGTTGGGCCATTTCCAGCACAAATCCAGGTTTTCTCACCCTCCGCCCCCCCCCCCCCCCCCCACACACACAAACTCACTCTCCTGCTGTTAATAGCCTATCCAAAGTGATCACTCTCTTTACAATGTGTATGATAATCAAGTTGGGCCATTTCCAGCACAAATCCAGGTTTTCTCACCCCCCCCCCCCCAAACACACACACACAAACTCACTCTCCTGCTGGTAATAGCTTATCCAAAGTGACCACTCTCCCTACAATGTGCATGATAATCAAGGTGGGCCATTTCCAGCATAAATCCAAGTTTAACCAGAACGTCTGGGGGGGGGGGGTAGGAAAGAACAAGGGGAAATAGGCTACCTTGCATAATGACTTAGCCACTCCCAGTCTCTATTTAAGCCTAAATTAATAGTATCCAATTTGCAAATGAATCCCAATTCAGCAGTTTCTCGCTGGAGTCTGGATTTGAAGTTTTTTTGTTGTAAGATAGCGACCTTCATGTCTGTAATTGCGTGACCAGAGAGATTGAAGTGTTCTCCGACTGGTTTATGAATGTTATAATTCTTGACATCTGATTTGTGTCCATTTATTCTTTTACGTAGAGACTGTCCAGTTTGACCAATGTACAAAGCAGAGGGGCATTGCTGGCACATGATGGCATATATCACATTGGTGGATGTGCAGGTGAACGAGCCTCTGATAGTGTGGCTGATGTTATTAGGCCCTGTGATGGTGTCCCCTGAATAGATATGTGGGCACAGTTGGCAACGGGCTTTGTTACAAGGATAGGTTCCTGGGTTAGTGGTTCTCTTGTGTGGTATGTGGTTGCTGGTGAGTATTCGCTTCAGGTTGGGGGCTGTCTGTAGGCAAGGACTGGCCTGTCTCCCAAGATTTGTGAGAGTGTTGGGTCATCCTTCAGGATAGGTTGTAGATCCTTAATAATGCGTTGGAGGGGTTTTAGTTGGGGGCTGAAGGTGACGGCTAGTGGCGTTCTGTTATTTTCTTTGTTAGGCCTGTCCTGTAGTAGGTAACTTCTGGGAACTCTTCTGGCTCTATCAATCTGTTTCTTCACTTCCGCAGGTGGGTATTGTAGTTGTAAGAATGCTTGATAGAGATCTTGTAGGTGTTTGTCTCTGTCTGAGGGATTGGAGCAAATGCGGTTGTATCACAGAGCTTGGCTGTAGACGATGGATCGTGTGGTGTGGTCAGGGTGAAAGCTGGAGGCATGTAGGTAGGAATAGCGGTCAGTAGGTTTCCAGTAGAGGGTGGTGTTTATGTGACCATTGTTTATTAGCACTGTAGTGTCCAGGAAGTGGATCTCTTGTGTGGACTGGACCAGGCTGAGGTTGATGGTGGGATGGAAATTGTTGAAATCATGGTGGAATTCCTCAAGGGCTTCTTTTACATGGGTCCAGATGATGAAGATGTCATCAATATAGCGCAAGTAGAGTAGGGGCGTTAGGGGACGAGAGCTGAGGAAGCGTTCTAAATCAGCCATAAAAATGTTGGCATACTGTGGGGCCATGAGGGTACCCATAGCAGTGCCGCTGATCTGAAGGTATACATTGTCCCCAAATGTAAAATAGTTATGGGTAAGGACAAAGTCACAAAGTTCAGCCACCAGGTTAGCCGTGACATTATCGGCTATTACCAGCAGGAGAGTGAGTTTGTGTGGGGGGGGGCGGAGGGTGAGAAAATCTGGATTTGTGCTGGAAATGGCCCAACTTGATTATCAGACACATTGTAAGGAGAGTGATCACTTTAGATAAGCTATTACCAGCAGGAGAATGGGGTGGGAGGAGGTATTGTTTCATGGTCTCTGTGTATATAATGTCTTCTGCAGTTTCCACAGTATGCATCCGATGAAGTGAGCTGTAGCTCACGAAAGCTTATGCTCAAATAAATTGGTTAGTCTCTAAAGTGCCACAAGTACTCCTTTTCTTAGAACAAAAACTGTGCACTCTGTATGCTGTTATCAGAAATTTCCACGTCTTGTTATCTGCACATAATTGCTTTTCAAAGATAATTTCTCTCTTTGGATAGTGCTGAAAGATGGGAAAAGATTAACCCTTTCCTTTTCCTTTACCTCCTTTTATAAAAATTAAATAATAATGAAAACAGAGCTCAACATAACACTAAAAACTTACATCTCTTTAATCCCCTGTGGATATACTGTAAAACAAATGTTCTTCCAGACAGCCCTTTGTAATTTGTTCATTAGAAAGAGGCTGCTGCACATCAAAGAGAAAATGAAATTTTAAAAACTCTAGACATGCTTAAACTGAACTGCTAATGTAGTTTTTATACCCCACATTAGATGAGTAAGTATATTTATTATACAAATTTTAGCACAAAAGTAGCCCTTTATTTTCTGTTCTGATAGTATTCACGGAGAGATCAAAATGTTCAGGAATATGTTCATTAAACCTATGTAAAACTATGTGCAGTTTATAAACTGTTCTGAGAGTACTAGTTCAAATATTCAGTATCTACAGTTCAAAAATCAAGATGCTTATCAGCTATAAAAATGCATGAAAAGTTTCTGTTCTCAGATTACTGTAACTCTGGATGAGTGTAAAATCAGATTTCCAATGCAAACAGATTTCTAATGCAAATCATTATGATTTCAAAATTAGCTGTCCACCAGAATTCACTAATATTCCTGCCAGTAAACTTTTCTGATAGCATATTGTGGAAACAACAACTACTCCAACCCAACAAAAAGCGAGATGAGAAGACTTGTCTTGAAAGCTTGTCTCTCTCAGGAACAGAATTTGGGCCAATAAAAGATAGTACTTCACTCATCTTGTCTCTCTAATGAGAGGACTTGAACATAAGTGTGATTTACTTCAAAAATATAAATGAATGTTCAGAAATAATGGTATTGTGATGGGGGGCATGCACCTCCACACAGGGTACGTCTACACTGCAATTAAAACCCCACACTGGCCCATGCCAGCTGACTCAGATAGGCAGGGCTCAGGCTAACGGGCTGTTTAATTGCAGTGTAGATGGTTGGGCTCAGGCTGGGAGCTGGGCTCTAGGAACCCACAGGTTGGGAGGGTCCCAGAGCTTGGGCTACAGCCTGGGCCTGAACAGCTACACCACAGTTAAATAACCTGTTAGCCACTGAGCCCTGGGAGTCCAAGTCTGTTGGTATGGGTCAGCCATGTGTATCTAATTGCAGGATAGACGTATCCTGAAAGAGTTAATATGGGCTTCTTAGGCCAGTTATGCTACCCAGCTTCACCTGATAGTTAATGATGAAGTCAAGCTGGAGAATTAGTTAGGTGAGTGGTATAAACACAGGAAGTTGAAGGCAAAGGGGCCTAGAGGAGAATTTTTCAGGCCCTTTCTGGGAGTAGAGTGTTAAAGACTGGTATGTTAGAGAGGAATCCTAGGAGGAGAGAAAGTCTCTGGATCCCCTCCTGCCTAGAGAAGTCTGGCTAGGCACACAGAGAAGCTATAGGAGTAGAGCAGTAAGATCTGCTGGGAAGCTCTGATCAAAGGGCAGGAAGTAGAGTTCTAGGGAGATATCCCTGAGTTGCATTCAAACAGGGAATAGATCCCACGGAAAGCTGGGTCTGTAAGGTGAAGCTCAAGGAGGGTAGAAATGGGCTTTTGTGTTTTCTAGCTTGGGTGTTTGTTAGGGGATTTCAGAGAAGTGTGCTGGCCCTGTTTAGAAGGGTCAGGCTAGAGAAGTCATGGGGAAGGTAGCCTGAGAAAGGCTGGGTAGGAAGAAGTCTAGAAATGCAGCAGCTAGGAGTTATGCAAAGCAGATCTTGGCTGCTGATTATGGGGTCCCTATGTTAGAGCCTGGTATAGTGGAAGGCCCTGGCTTCCCTTTCCAGCTATCGGGGAAGTTGGTATGGAGCCCCCCACAATGTAGGGGGAAAGGACCTTCAAAGTCCTGGACTAAGAAGGTGCAAGGGCCATGGGGCTCAGTTGGGGGTGCAGATTTTCCTTTTGTCAGAACATTGGACTGTTTTCTGTTGCTCTGGAAGGGGTGGACAAAATCATGACCTGGCTGAGTCATAGGAAGAGGGGAGCCACCACAGGACCCTGGGGTGCCAGATGGGGAGAGAACTGCTATGCCCAGCCACAAGGAGACTCTAGTGGTGAGGCCACACTTTCACTGGTACGTAGTCCTCTATCTCGCTGTAGTGAATCACTTTTAAGATGCTAATTATTTTTGATATTCTAACTAGCTGCTGCACTGTGTCTTTAAGTTGGTTTGTTTTTTTCCTGTTGGGCTGATAGTAATTCAATGTGTTTACTTCTCAAAATAATTCTAAAATTATATATAGTAAATGCCTGAGGCATGCTACAATTACTGCCCATAATAGTTTCCTGTCTCTTGGCAATACTTGCAAAGGAGAAATAAGTGTGAATAGCCTAATGCTTATCTATCTCTGAAAGGACAAATCTGAAAAACACTGTAAATTGTCATGTCTGTTTTGATTACATATAGTTACATTCCATTGTAACTTTTTAAAATAAACTCTCATTACTTGTAATCACCAAGTGGAATCTACATGTTTATAATCAGAATAATTTGACCATCACCTGTGTCAAGAAGGTCTTGTTTATTTTACCCTGTTCTTTGATGTGTTAGCCACCTTTTCCTAAGAGGCTTTGTTAAAGGTTTTGGGGACATAACCTTTACTCAAGTACTTAAACAGTGTCAAAATGTAGACTACTCAATTGACTTTTTCATTTTATTATGGTCTACCTTATGAATGTTGGACAACATTTTTCTTGCTAAAGGAGTACCTGCATACAGTTTGTTAGCTTTTATTTTGCATTGATGAAAGCAGACATGGACAGAATTAGAATTTTCAAATTGTAGCAAAGAGGTTATTGTATGTCAGAACTCCATTATCTTCATGTTATATTAGTTGATATTTACAATAATGTTTGTCTTCAAAACTTCTGAAAAATACCCTTCTGATCTCCATTCATCCTACTCATTTGTTTATCCATCTATTTTATTTAGAGATAGGGGGGGAAAAAGAATGGAAGTGATCTTGCTCTAAGTTTATCCTAATTACTTGGATGATATTTCTTAGATATTTTGAATGTAATAGTGGTTATTTCTTTGTGAATATACTGAAGTCTAATTACTAGTTAGAATTAGAATAGGAAATCCAGCCTATGGAAGGCCTGCAATGTAGTGGAACTGGTGTGGCTCTACCATGCAGGGAGGTGACAGGATGTGGGGCTTCCACGGGGCCACAACTTCAAGTGTTCTGGTATTCACTTCTTCAGGAGCTCTCTGTCTCTCTCAGCACAGAGGCATGTTCAGGGTTTAGGCAGATAGATTCATAACTACACACAGGGTATGTCTATACTTACACCCATACTTGAGTACTGTATCTTGTAATACTCCTGAGTGCTTCCCAGATCAATGCCAAAGAGCTCACATGTGCAGTGGTGGATATGGGTGTAATACTGTGTAGACACACATACACATGTCCACACTGCCGCTGTAGGTTTGTGACACTGGAGCTACCATTTCAGGGGTGGTATCCCAGGGTTCTTTGTACTACAGGGAGACACGCTCTAGGACCTGCTTTGCTGTGTGTTGTGGTACTGTCTCCCACCTTCACACTCTTGATGATGGTAATTCCTGATCATGTTCCACCCAGTTTTGCAAGGAATACCAGGAGGAAGACATGGAACAAGTAGATTATCTGATTCTGCTCCTGCCATTATTGTGTGACAAATGGCTATACAGTGGAGTGGGTGCTTGGTGAGATGATGGATGGAAGTTGGGTATCTTCTGACACAGGAACCTATCCTTGCAACAAAGCCCGTTGCCAACTGTGCCCACATATCTATTCAGGGGACACCATCACAGGGCCTAATAACATCAGGCACACTATCAGAGGCTCGTTCACCTGCACATCCACCAATGTGATATATGCCATCATGTGCCAGCAATGCCCCTCTGCCATGCACATTAGTCAAACTGGACAGTCTCTACGTAAAAGAATAAATGGACACAAATCAGATGTCAAGAATTATAACATTCATAAGCCAGTCGGAGAACACTTCAATCTCTCTGGTCACGCAATCAGAGACATGAAGGTCGCTATCTTACAACCAAAAAACTTCAAATCCAGAGTCCAGCGAGAAACTGCTGAATTGGAATTCATTTGCAAATTGGATACTATTAATTTAGGCTTAAATAGAGACTGGGAGTGGCTAAGTCATTATGCAAGGTAGCCTATTTCCCCTTGTTTTTTCCTACCCCCCCCCTCCCCCGGCCTTCTGGTTAAACTTGGATTTATGCTGGAAGTGGCCCACCTTGATTGTCATGCACATTGTGGGGAGAGTGGTCAGTTTGGATGAGCTATTGCCAGCAGGAGAGTGAGTTTGTGTGTGTGTGTGTGGGGGGGGTGTGAGAACCTGTATTTGTGCTGGAAATGGCCCACCTTGATTTTCATGCACGTTGTAAGGAGAGTGGTCACTTTGGATAGGCTATTACCAGCAGGAGAGTGAGTTTGTGTGTGTGGTTTTTGGAGGGGGGTGAGGGGGTGAGAGAACCTGGATTTCTGCAGGAAATGGCCCACCTTGATTATCATACACATTGTGAAGAGAGTGGACACTTTGGATGGGCTATTACCAGCAAGAGAGTGAGTTTGTCTGTGGGGGGGCGGAGGGTGAGAAAACCTGGATTTGTGCTGGAAATGGCCCATCTTGATGATCACTTTAGATAAGCTATTACCAGCAGGAGAGTGGGGTGGGAGGAGGTATTGTTTCCTGGTGTCTGTGTATATAATAATGTCTTCTGCAATTTCCACAGTATGCATCCGATGAAGTGAGCTGTAGCTCACGAAAGCTCATGCTCAAATAAATTGGTTAGTCTCTAAGGTGCCACAAGTACTCCTTTTTCTTTTTGTGAATTCTGACACATTGACCCTCTAGGTCAGATCTCGTCAATGACTTCATTCAGTTCACATTATATGCGTGCATGAATGCCAATATTGCCACACTTTATCCTTTTGCTGACTGTTTCTGGTGCTGTTAGAACCAGCATGTCATGGTGGGATCATGTTTTGGAAACCTGGGATGGTCAACAGTGGCTTCAGAATGAGGAAACAAACCTTCATGGCAGTGTATAGGTAGCTTTACCAAGACTCCAATGCCATGAAAACCTGAATCGGTATCGCTTTCCTGAATCAAGTGGGTCGCTATTGCCCCATGGAAGCTGGCTACACCAGAGAGCTATAGGTCTGTTGCAAACCCCTTTGTGGTTGAAAAGCTATCTATCGGGGTCATGGGTTTGCTGGTTTGTGGCAGTTAATGCTGTGGTTTAACCACTGGTGGTTGCTATAAGAAAAATTCTAAAAATAGCAGCTGGATTTCAGAGGATGGGGTTTCCAAAGGGCAGTGACATTTTGAGTTAATTTGAAAATGACACTTCATTATCAAACTTAGCTTTATTTTTTTTTTAAATAAAACATCCAACAATGAAAACACACAACCAATTTTAAGGTTAAACAAAACACTTCATTTCACTCCAGATGACCTCTTTTTGTTTGTTTGTTTGTATTTTGGTTCAAACTGATTGTGTGGTTTTTGATTCAGCATGTGTACACGCTAATTTGCTCCACTCTAGAAAGGAATTGACTAGAGGTGAACACAAAATTCCACTGAGCTGGATTGGTGTGACGTTAGATTTAAGGGATTTTGTTAAACCGGGTCAGTTGGCATACTCTGAAATGGTCCACTGATTGGACATACCATTCCTGGAATTCTTTGCCATTTTGGTGGCAGTGACTGTTTGAGGACAAGCATTTACAAATAAGCGTGTAATTCTAGAGGGACAACTTGGTGGTGGTACATTTATTCAATAGCCAGTCCTCCATCCTGAGAGATCTGAAGGCATTTGTCATGCCATAGTTAACATAACATCTGTGTTACTGCTAAATATATACCCAGGATTAAAGATTACAGTTGGACAGATTTTGAGTTGGTGCCAGCAGTCAATAAGGAGCCCAAACAAATGCTGGTGGCCTTATGAAACCATGGCTCATGACTGCTCTTGGACTAGTGCAGTAATCAGGAGTGAAGAGATCAGTAGAAATATCTAGGATTATGTTGGGGGTGGGGAGGAATTAAGGCATTTAATGCGGTTTCAGATGAGGCTGGGTCTGCCTAGGATTTGGCCCATCTCTGAAGAGCAGGTATTTCAGTATCTGGTGTCATTGCACCATAAGCTACCATCAACCACCATTCCTGGTCACTTATCCCACTATAAAATGTGATGTCTGATAAAAGTTACCTAGATCCTTTTGGTGGGATTTTTAGATTGGAGACTGCTAGATGATTGGTTTCTAGCCAAAGGCCCTGAGGAAGGTCCCCAACAACCTATGACTATTCAGATTCTTAAGGATCTGGTGCAAGTTCTTGGCCAGATACGCCAATGTGACCAGCAGGTAGCCTCTTTAAAGGCTACATTCCTGGTGGCTTTATTTGGGGTGGGGGAAGGGAGCATTTAGAGCTGGTGAATTGATGCCTGGGTTAGCAAGGGATACTTCAGGCAGGCCTATAGGATTAAGGAGTTTACACTGTGGTGAATGATTGGTCATCTTGAGCCTGCGGTTGACAAAGCAGATTGGGGAGTGCAAGGTGAGTCCCTAGAGCTACAAGAGGGTAGCAAGGCAGATTTCCCAGGCAGGTCATTAAGGCTTTATATAGTAGCAAGCTGGTTGGAGATGAGTCCCATCACAAAACCCCAGATTGTGGCAGTTTTAAGAGGGATTTATTGACTCCAATGGTGTGAGTGACTGTGCTATTGATCCAATTTCATGACTGACCAAACTGGTAAGCTGGCATGTGGATTTGCGGACAGTGTTGTCCACTGGGCCTGCAGGCAGCCAGTTGCCCCAGGGGTTTGGAGCTCAGCCTCAATAGTAAGACCGACCTGAGTTGGCCTGGAAGGAGAAGTTTGCTGTGAGACCAGCTGATGTTTCTGGGACTCTATGGCAGCTGCTGCCACCCTATTTGCTTAAATGAAAGCAGATTGGGATTTTGTGACTGAGTTGATTTTAATCATTGGGCAAAGAGATCTTGGACAGGTACATGACTTTCCAAGAGGGGGATCGGAGGAGTAGAACCCAGGTCTGCAAGGTATTGGATGACTGCTTCTAGGCCACAACCTGGTAGCTATGGTAGAGCCAAGATCAATATACTAGAAGACCAAGCACTCTGGGAAATGCTGCCTCTGGCCTGTGGTCCAGGAACACTATTTAAGCATGTAGGGAGTTCCAGGAAGTTGTGTGTATGGTACCTGGCCTGCTGCTACAACAGACTCTACTCAGTTCTTCAGCTCTTATCTTTTCTTGATTCCTGATCCCTGAGTCCAACTATATGACTAGACTCCTGGATCATGACTTTGGTTCAGAGCTTTGGCTTGGCTCCAGGTTTCTGTCTCTGACCCATGTCTCCCTACTCCTGCTCTGACCACTAGTGCTTACTCCTGGTCCTACCATTAGCTCAGACTGCCCACATCCCAGTGGTGACAGGTGACTATAAACTGTTCTAAAATGCTGTAGTAAAGGGTGTGGGAGGGAGTTAAGTTTCCTTGATTTGACAAGGCCAGACTCCTGAGTTGGGAGGTGTCAAGGTTCCTTCCACACTCTGAGCTCTAGGGTACAGATGTGGGGACCTGCAGGAAAGATCCCCTAAGCTTATTCTTACCAGCTTAGGTTAAAAACTTCCTCAAGGTACAGACTTTGCCTTGTTCTTGAACAGTGTGCTGCCACCACCAAGTGTGTTAAACAAAGAACAGGGAAAGAGACCACTTGGAGACATCTTTCCCCCAAAATATCTCTTCCCCACCCACCAAGCCCTACACCCCCTTTCCTGGGGAAGGCTTGATGATCCTCACCAGTTGGTACAGGTGAACACAGACCCAAACCCTGGGACCTTAAGAACAATGAAAATTCAATCAGGTTCTTAAAAGAAGAATTTTAATTAAAGAAAAGGTAAAAGAATCATCTCTGTAAAATCAGGATGGTAAATATTTTACAGGGTAATCAGATTCAAAACATAGAGAATCCCTCTAGGCAAAATCTTAAGTTACAAAAAGACACAAAAACAGGAATATACATTCCCTCCAGCACAGATTTTACAAGCCATTAAATGAAAGGAAATCTAACTCATTTCTAGCTAGATTACTTACTAACTTTACAGGAGTTGTAAGGCTTACATTCCTGATCTGTTCCTAGCAAAAGCATCACACAGACAGCCCAAACCCTTTGTTTCCTCTCCCCCCCCCCCCCCCCGCCGCGATTTGAAAGCATCTTGTTCCCTTCGCCATTTTGAGTCAGGTGCCAGCAGGATTACCTTAGCTTCTTAACCCTTTACAGGTTAAAGGATTTTGCCTCTGGCCAGGAGGGATTTTATAGCACTGTATACAGAAAGGTGGTTACCCTTCCCTTTATATTTATGACAGGAGGTCACTAAATCTGCACACAAACAGGGAGGCTTGCTAATTACCCAAGTTAGGGGTATACTTCAACTGGGGAGCAGATGTTGGTTAACACTTCCCTCCCTGTCAGGGAACCTGGCTGGGAGCCTTCTGGAGTAGGAGGCAGTCAAGCTAACTACTGTCTCCTCCTTGTGGTAGGTGTCCAGTGTAGGTACTCATTTCATATGTAAGTGGGGGAACAGTCCTACTATTGTGGGGAACTTTCCTGGCTTCTGCACTACCAGAGTGAAGTGGGCTAGCGAAAGGATCTGAGTCCTCGCTCCCACTTCCTTTACCCAGAAGCCTCCCTGCCATTGAGGACTCCCCTTCCACTCTCCTGTTTGGCAGAGTCCTCGTAACCCCAACAAGGCTGGGCTCAGGATTCCTGGGGGCTTGACCCCCAACCCTGCTGTGGTCACCTAAGACAGGGGCTAGGGTGTCCCCACTCTGGGGTACTCTCTCTGTACTGGGCACTTCTCTGACCCACTGACCATTACATACAATTTAAAGCAAATGCAAATTATTTAATCAACAATTTTAAAAAAGAATAAGGAAAAATAGGAAAGGTTAAAGGAAACACATCACCCCACTCTGTGGCAGGGAACAACACAAACAGTGTCTCTGGAATGTCAGGGCAGTTCATAGTCTGTTACTTGCAAGTCCCAGGCCTCCTTCTCCGGCCCTGGCTGTGCTGCAGGGATGCTGTGGGTTGGACGCTCGCTCTGGTGGTGGCCACACTGTCAGGCTCTAGGTGGCAGGGTCTTTCTTCCCAGCATTGCCCCCACCCTGTCAGGGTTACCAATCCCCCTCCGAGTCTGGCCTGCAGAGCCTCCTGGCTGAGGCATCTCCCTGTGTTGGGCCCACTGCCCAGGGTCCCCCCTAGCTCTCCCCAGTTGCTCATGACTCCCAGCCCCAGACTGCTCCAGCCCCAGCTCCAGCTCTACTCTGCCTCAGCACTGCTGCTGCTCTGCCTCCAGCTCCCTGGGCTGCTTCTCTGGCCCCTCTGGCTCTGGTTGCTGCAGCTCTGCTCCCAGGACAGGTCTGCTCTGCAGGCTGCTTCTGTGACTCTGCTCCCAGCACTGACTTGCTTCGTGGGCTGCTTTTGTGGCCCCTCTGGCTCTGGTTGCTGCAGCTCTCCTCCCAGGGCAAGTGCTCTCTCTGGGCTGTGCCTCTGGCTTTGGGGCTGCAGCTCTGCTCCCAGGACAGGGTCTGCTCTCTCTGGGCTGCTCTTCTGGTCCCTCTGGATCTGGCACAACTTTGGGCCCCTGCTTTCTCCTTAGCTCAGCCCCACTCTGTCTGACCCAGGCAATTCCAGCTCACACAGAAGACAGGACCTCCCTGGCCTCCTGACTCCCTGATTAGCCTGCCCACGGTGTCATTCAGGCTGACCTGGAGCATTGGCCTCTCCCCATTGCTGCTAGGTACTGGCAGTCTCAGGGTCCCAATTCCCCATCGACCCTTTCCCCTTTTAGTACTGGGAGCTAGCAACTAAAACACCCCCACTGAATGTTAGTAAGGGGGAAACAGTCCCCTTACGCATAGGACATCTGGTTCCCTGATAAAGCAGCGTTGGATGTGGACTTGGGGGATGCTTTCTCCTGAGGATGGTGGAGTTGGGGCTTCTAATGTCTACTACAGCAAGGAGGCTGCCCCCCTCCCCCTTAACCCTCATATGGGTGGAGTGTATGGGGAGGGCTGTGGGGGCTGATGACAGCCCTTCCATAAAAATGGAAGCAATAACCTGCACTGTACAAGTCAATGCCAGATCATTCCTAGATAATTTATTAAATTTGTAGCCTAATTAAACCACATCCTTATCTCTTTATTCTGTCTGTTTGGGACAGTAATACTTGAAATGGCATAGTAGAGGCAACTGAACATTGTCTGTGGCTTGTCAGGGGAAGGAAGAAAAGGTTTTAATCACAGAAGAAGTTAGTGCTAGCCTAAAATGCTTAGAACAGTAAATGTTTTATCCTAACAGTATTTAGAGGAAGAGTAGAAACATTGAGTGGTGGTGACTGATTACTCTAAAATTGACTTAAAGTTCCAAAAATAATAAATGACTAGGGACAACTAAGAAAGATACACCTATTGATATTGGGAATCTTGAACATGTACTAACAATGACACAGCTTTCAAAGGTAATTGCAAGTAATTGAGAACTGCAGAAGTACAGGCACACTGCAGAAAAGCAAGTGTGGCTGCAACTTCCAGAAAAAAGATACAAGAGTGATTGTGGCAATTAATGCTCTGTGTGTGTAAAGCTTTTTTACTTGGGATTTAAATTATGGAACACATCAATAGACTTAAAAAAACAAACACAAACTTTCTGCATCTAAGATAATGGAGCCATGGGCAATACATGTATATACGGCAAGTCTGGAAGACAAGTTGATTAGCTTTGCCTTTGTTTTTTGACACAGTTCTGTTCAGCCAGTAACACAGCAAGTGTGATAATTTAGGATAATGTCAGAATGTCCTTGAAGTCTTATTTGTAAAATTAATTCCAACTGGTTTGGATATGATCATCATGTAGGCTGAACTCTTATACAAATGATCGTGATTACCACTGGGTGAACTGTATTAGATGCCTGAAGTAGACACCCAGACTTCTAAATATGTTTTTATATCTTTATAAATACTGATTCAGTTAATGGTTCTCCTAATTACTTTTTGTTCTGCTATATATTAAAATAGTTGGTAAATGTTCCATTTATTAACTAAGATTTTGAATTTGTCTTTTTAAAATTTTTATAGTTGTTACACCCTAGAAAACAGGTTTGCACTAAAAATAGAACTGATTATCTTACTGACAATTTTTGTAGTAAAGCAAGGGAATTGCTTGCTGACTTTTCAGAAGATAGCATAAGAATATTTCTAATGTCCTATATTTGTTTTAAATTAAGTACATGAGCAAATTATGCAATAGCCTGCTGAGACTTAAATTGGTGTGAGAATGAGAAGACCAGAAATTTGTCACTGACTAGTGGTATGCAATGAAAGAAATAAGACTTGTGTGGCCTTGCATTTGAGTTTGTTTCAAGGGAAGTGTAAATCTTCCTGTTATCTAAACATAGCTAGAATATTAATCTCTTTCAAAATGGGAAAGTGTTTACTACACTGGATTAGAAACCTAAGAAGAAAATACAGTAAAATCAGTTGTCATTAGGAATGTGCACAAATAGATAAGAAAATTGGTAACAGATTTACTGACAGATAATTAACTCAGTAATTTTGAAATGTCATCTTCTATAATATAGATGCAAAAGATTGAGACAACCTCATAGGTATTTCTCTGATAAAGAGTTCTCTATTCTTATCCCATACAAATGTTACCCAAACTACTTTGTACATCTAAGGAATAATCTGCTTTCCATTAATTTGTGCTATCTTTTTGATGGATATATACATTAATGACTTGTTAAGTGTGAAAGTTAGTTGTGCCCCAAATGTCCACACCAACCTCTTTATGGAAGAATTTTTAAAGATGTGAATTAGCAGGTACTACACTATACACAAGCAGGTAGCTGCTTACTAAGCAGCCACTTGTGGCCAGGGGTTGCCTTTGCAGGTCATTTAAGAATTCCACATCATCTCTCTTGGTGCTAATAGCCCCTCTACCCATGGCTAGCTTAATAATAAAAAGGTTCAAACAGTGCTCAGGGTCCCTAAAATAAAGTCCATGACCATAAAACAAGGTCATACTTGGCCCTGGTTCTTCTGACACCCTGAGATCTTCCTCTAGCCTAGTCTGCTCAGCTCTCTGGCCCTAACTTCCTTCTCCTGTCACCCATGCTCTCTGTAACTTCCTGCTGCTTTTGATGAGGAGTCCTTTGATCCATCCCAGGTGTCTTTAGTAATCAGGGTTGGCTAGCCTCCCCCCTTGGGAAGGGGGGAGCAAACCACTCAGTTACACAGCCCTGCTGTGAATTGGGAAGGATCTGTGCCCATTTATTTAGTTAACTTTAGTGGCCATTGGGTCAAGGTTTGATCCGGCTCACATTGAAGAGGAGAGGCAGGCCTGAACTGACCAATGCAATAACTCTGCATAATGCCACACAAGTAGTATTTCCCCCATGTATTGTGACAATTCAGTTTTAATGAATATTTTGTGATATTTCATAATTTTCAAAGGTGCTGAGCATCTACAGCTCCCATTAATTTCACTTGGATTTCTGCTTGCTTGCCACTCCTAAAAATCAAACCATACTTAGGTACATCCTTATGCCCAGTCTAAAGATTTCAAGACATTTGGAGGCTTGGACTTTAAAAAAAAAACAAAAAAACCCAAATATGTGAGGGGGCAGAAGAAGGGAGGGGTCATTGTAGGCAGCTCAAAACCTGGGCCCAACTGTCCTTTTCTGCCACAACTCAATGTCTTCCCCCTCTTCAATCCACGGTTGCCTCCACTGTGTTCCACTTTCTCCAGTTCTTTGCTGCGTTCTTGTTTCCTTTGCATGCACAGCCCCTCTGCTCCATTCATGAGGCACCGTTTAGCTGTGACAAAAATGAACAAAGCACTCGGCCCTGCCAAACACCTCTTTATGTGCAAGAAGCAAGTGAGGAAATTTGAACAGCTGGGGTTTTGTTTAGGTATTCTTTAAGATCCCTTACTATTGTGTGCACTCAAGTACCAGTAACACAGAACAAAATTTGGTGCCTTTTATTGACTTAGTTTAATTTGTTTGCATGCTTTAAAAAATGATTTTTCTGCACAAGGGGATAAATTGTAGAAGTTTTTATTTTTATAGTGTAGTTTTGTGTGGTTTTTTTGGTGTATCAACACCTCCACAAGATCATAAGTTTTTTACCACAGAGAATATAACCATAATCCCACAGCATTTGGAAGGAACAGCTAGAGAGGTAGCTTTCCCCCCCTCTTCCCCCTCCCCCCCCCCCCCTCCCTCAGGTTCTATAGAATTGGATAGATTGGTTTAAAAATTCTAAAGAAATGTCATAACATTCTGAAGTACCCATCAAAGTTTTCAGTTTTTTAGCAGTGGGCTTAGTTCACTAGCCCTTGATACTTTTGCAGTAAAAATTAAAATTAGCCTATTTTTTGAAAAATATATTTCTTTGAACAAATTATTCAGGTAGCCATTTTATATTCTGAGGATCAGTTGTAATTTATATGGGTGATTTAAGAATGTCAGGCAATTAAGCAGACAAATTGATGTACAGCTCTGTAACATGACACCTACTGCAGTTGAATCATTATTTACCCAGTGTGCTAATTTTAGTCCTGGTCTCATTGAAGTCAGTGGCAAAACTGTCACTCACTTTAATAGGACCAGGATTTAGCCCTCAGGCTTTACAATTCATTTGAATCAGTCTCATGACACAAATTGTAGTGAGCATAGAGTAGTATTAAATCCATCCTGTTTATCCAAGATTGAGTAATGGAAATGTTAACAAGTTAACTGTTCTCATCACAGATTTAAGAAATGCACATTCCCCTTTTTTCAGTTGATATTTATCTTTAGTCATAATTCCCCATAACTCGCTATATAATAAACAGTGGCAATAACAAAGAAGTAAGATAAGTAATAAATAAAAGGTACATAAGGTACAGTGAAGTGCTCCTAAGAACACTTGAATATATGCTCTTGATCAGAGTTGGATGCCTATGTAACCCTTCTGCCCGTCAGAGTTGGCAGCAACAAGGGCCGGGTTCAGTATCTAGCGGTTCCATTCCAATAACACAATGCAAAACTGGCTCGAGCCCCCACCCAGTGACCTGGGACAAATATATACCACCCCCGCTGGACACCTCCAAGAGGCAATACTTCCCCTCTCACAAGCACAGAGTCTGAGTGTAGCAAAAAGCCTTTTAATAACAGAGAGAAACAATGTGGCATTATGTTGGGGAAACACTACCAACAGGATTCAGAACACAACCCATGAGCAAAAAACCTGCCCCAAGCAAATTGGGGCATGTCCTTTCCCTTTGGTTCTTGAGTCCAGCAACCCAAAATCACCCAAAGTCCCAAAAGTCTCTGTTCCTGGTCAGGGCAGCCCCAGAGTTCAAAAGTTTATCTGCAGAGTTTTACCTCCCAACCTGGGTGGAGATGGGGCCGGCGGGGGGAGGGGCGGAGGTTAAGGGGCACCTTACATGGTCCAAAGCTGATTGCCCCACCTCTCCATGGGGCTCCGCTCTGCCAGCTGCCCCATGAGCTGCTCCAGGCATCCGACAAGCTGCTCTGCTTGCAAACTGCTCCGCCATATATCTTCAGGCTCCCCTGCTACTTAACACAATACTCAGTGATTTCAGCTCTAGTAAGCTTAGCTCTTCTGTGATTTCAGCTTGTAGTAGGGGAGCCTCAGTGCTGGTGCACCATTAGCCCAAAGTGAATTCAGCTCAGCAGCCTGTAACTAGACTCCTAATGGAATCAAAATTAGTTCTGATATTCCACAGTGGAGAGAGGAGGAAGTGTAATTAGCATGTAAAGCCCTCACCAGGTAGTATTAATACCTCTCCCCAGCCTCTCTCCATTCACTGGGTTTTGGAATGCATGACCCTTGCCCAGTGAGTGCTGCTGAGTTGATGGTGAGTCCCTCCATCATAACAAAAGGCCGAGTACAGTTCCACTGTCCTTGATTCACATGATCAGGATAATAGCTTATTCCTGCCCCAATAACAGAAACTGGGGCTCCTACAGCAGCCAAAGTGACCACCTAGGCAGGGTGGGTGTGCCTATGCAAATGAGATCAGCCCCTGAAGTTCTTTTCCACAACCCACTGTGACTCGCCACCAGATGTCAGGGTAGAGCTCATCCTGACTCAGCTTACACCTACAACCCAGGCTGCACTGTAGCTTGTGTGTGCTGTACTGCTAGTGCAAAGAGGCTCTAAAGCTGATGTACCTGGCCACAGCAGAATTATCCTAGTGTTCAGAGATCCTTTGGTGGCATAGAACTGATGTAGTATTGGCTCCTGTGCTTATCCTCCCCTCCCTTGTGGGTTGCGTAGGGAACATGGCTAGGGAAATAAGGCATGGCCCTACACCCCACTGATCCCTGGCTGCCTCTATGGTGCTCTGGTACTGTTGGAAGCTGGCACAAGCTGGACAGCCTTCAGGCTGCTCTGTCATATGCCAATGGACCAGCCAGGATGAGGAGAACTCAAAGCTGGTTTTAGGCCATTTTTCAATACCCCTTCCTGAATTGCACTCAGGCCTCCAGAGCCACAAATGTAGTCCAAAATATTTGCTGCATTCTACAAGCATGAAGCTAGTTTAATGCTGAAGTGAGAGGCAAGGTGTTACATTCAGTCCTAGTACTGTCAGTTGTCCCCCAATAAGCTTAAAGTGGTCAAGGCAGTTTCATGTCCTTGGGAATTGGGATCTAGAACTTACTGATATGTTAATTTTCACATTCATGGAAGATAATATTGACATGCAATATCACAAGTTGAAGTGGTCACCAAATCATGCCTTTTCAAATTAGTCACTAATTAATCAGAACAACAAAACCACATACTCAAAAGATAAAGGAATCAATGAGTGGAGTGAGTGGATGCTTACATCTTCATGTGCAGTTTTTTATGCTGAAACTATTTTTCATGCCTGACTTCAGTAACAGTACAGTCTTGTGAGTAGAGGACATGCATGCACAGTGTCAGGTGGTCAACATTTGCACAAGAGTCCTCCAGATCTTGATGGTCATCCCTAGCTTGTCCTTGGTAACTAATGGGTCAGGGGAAAGAGATGAAAGAACTTGTGTTTTGTTGGCCAATTATTACTTTCTTCAAGCAGAAGTCTTTTCTTGCTCTAGGATTTCAAGTCCTTTCTCATCATTTTGATTCATGCTGCTGCCATCTTCGGTTTTTGCAATTCATTTTATGTACGTAATATTGCTAAGCTCCACACATTGAACAACCCTGTCAGGACCCAAAAAAACATAAGATTGGCTTAAAACCCATGCGATTTTAAAAAATACCTGTTTGTCTGGGTTTCAAGTGTTAATAGAAAGCACAATGTAGGGCTGGAAGGGACCTCTTGGAGTCCTCTAATCCATTATTCCCCTGTGCTGAGGCAGGATTAGCTATACCTAGATCATCTCTAACAGGTGTTTGTGTAACCTATTTTTAAAAACATTTAAGGACAGGATTCCACAATCTCCATAAGTAACCTATTCTAATGTTTGCTATCCTTATGTAGAAAGTCCCCCCCCATTATCCAACCTAAAGGTCCCTTGCTGGAAAACTAAGCTGACTACTTCCTGTCCTACCCCTGCTGGACATGGAGAACAACTGATCACTGTCCTCTTTATAACAATCTTTTACATATTTGAAGACTTCTGTTCCCTCTCAGCCTTCTCTAAACTAAACATGCCAACTTCTTTGAACCTTTTCTCACAGGTCCTGTTTTCTAAATCTAATTTTTGTTCCTCTCTAGACTCTCTCCACTTTATTCAGACCTTTCTTATAGTATGGTCCCCCAGTCTGGAGACCATACTTCAGCAGAGGCATCACCAGTGTCCAGTAGAATGCAACATTTACCTCCTGTGTCTTATGACACTCCTGCTAATGTATCCCAGAATGACATTTCCCTTTTTTTCACAACAGCATTATGCTGTTGGCTCGTAGTAAATTTGACTCATTGTAATCCCTGGGTCCTTTTCAGCAGTACTACTGCCTAGTCATTTATTCATTTTGTCTCTGTGCATTTAACTCTGCCCCCTTTCTTAAGGACTGAGGGTTTGTCTATACTGCAATGTAAACCTGGGCTCAGACTTGGCCTTGAGCCCACCCCACCCCATGCATCTACACAGATCTCTCAGGCTTGGTCCTAGGACCCTGTGAGGCTGGAATGTTCAAGCCCAAGTCAAGCTGAGACCCAGGCCCTATTTCTTTGTGGTGTAGACAAAGTCCTCCCCCCACTTGGGTCCTGGCTACTTTTGGAAACTCCCAACCCAACAATGCCATCGGTTAAATGCCTTTGTCCTCTCTCTAGCCCAAGAATCTGCAGTCAACAACAGGGAAACAGAAGAACCCCCCCACCCCCTGTCTCTTGGTGCAGTGAAGCAGTTTAGTGAGTGAGCGTTATGGTGGCCTTCCCTTGTCTTCTAATTGGCAAACTGCAAATGCACCATCCGAGAGCCTTCTGTGTTTACAGTGGAAAATGAGCAGAGGAAGTCTTTTGCGAAGTGCACAGCTTCATGGTCATGGGAGCACCGACAATAGTAAATATTTGCAGTGTAGACACACACTAGATAAACACCTGTGGCTGGCCCACGTCAGTTGACTTGGACTTGCAGGGCTCAGGCTTCAGGGCTGTTTAATAGTGGTGTAGATGTTCACATTCAATCTGGAAACTGGGCTCTGGGAGCCTGTGAGGGGAGGCAGATCCCAGAGCCCAGGCTCCAGCCTGACCCCAAGTATCTATATGTCAATTAAGCATCCCCTGAGCCAGTTGACATGGGCCAGCTGTGGGTGGGTGTTTGCAGTGTAGACATATAGAGTTCAGTTTCAAGCCTCTCTTCCCTCTCTCCATTAGGGCTGAGGTTCTCATGTAATATTATTCTAGGAGCTGGAACTTTAAGAAAAACAAATTGCAAGACTTTTGACAATCATAGAAGTCACAACCCTGCAAATGGGGGTGGGGAGGTTTCCCTTTCTTTTATTCTGACTATTTGGAATTGAATCTGAGACTTGAACTCATTTCTCATTTCCCACTTCCCATCATGTACAGTGGCAATCTGTACTAAAATTAGCTATGTAAGAATAAAGCTGTGGTTGTTCTGACAGTACTGAAAAATTGTTTGCAATTGGAAGGAAAGGCAAATGTCCCTCATCTTAAAAAGAGCCCTGACTCTTTACCAACATATTTGGTGGTGTTCAGCAGGTGGTGCTGTTACACATACTCTTTCAAATTTCTTTTTCTTAGCATGCCAGCAAATATTCACTCTTGGGAAGAAATTCTTATGTTTACTTAGTTATGCAAATGTAAGGGGACTGCTGCCCCCTTACTAACATTCAGTGGGGGTGTTTTGGTTTTCTAGCTCCCAATACTAAAAAGGGGGAAGGGTCGATGGGGAACCAGGACCCTGAGACTGACAGCCCCCAGGAACAATGGGGAGAGGCCAATAGTCCTGGTCAGCCTGAATGACAGGGCGAGCAGGCTAATCAGGGAGTCAGGAGGCCAGGGAGGTCCCATCCTCCCTGTGAGCTGGATTTGTCTGGGTCAGACAGAGTGGGGCTGAGCTAAGGAGAAATCAGACGCCCGAGCTGAGCCAGATCCAGTGAGAGCAGACCCTGTCCTCGGAGCAGAGCTGCAGCCCCAAAGCCAGAGGCGCAGCCCAGAAGGAGCGGACTTGCCCTGGGAGGAGAGTTGCAGCAACCAGAGCCAGAGGGGCCAGAAAAGCAGCCCACGAAGCAGGTCAGTGCTGGGAGCAGAGTCACAGAAGCAGCCTGCAGAGCAGACCTGTCCTGGTAGCAGAGCTGTAGCAACCAGAAGCAGAGGGGCCAAAGAAGCAGCCCAGGGAGCTGGAAGCAGAGCAGCAGAGACAAAATGGTGCAGCTGGGGCTGGAGCAGTCTGGCCCTGGGTGTGGTGAGCAGCTGGGAAGAGCGAGGGGGACCCTGGGCAGCGGGCCCAGCACAGGGAGACGCCTCTGCCAACAGGCTCTGCAGGCCAGGCTTGGATCGTAACCCCGACAGGGTGAGGGCGACACGGGGAAGAAGGGTCCTACCACTTAGAGCCTGAGAGCGTGTGGCCACCACCACAGCAAGTGTCCAACCCACAGCATCCCTACAGCACAGCCAGGGCCTGAGAAGGAGGCCTGGGACTTACAAGGAACAGACTGTGAACTGCCCTGACATTCCAGAGGCACTGTTTGTGATGTTCCCTGCCACAGAGCGGGGTGATGTGTTTCCTTTAACCTTTCCCATTTTTCCTTATTCTTTTAAAAATTAATTGTTGATTAAATAACTTGCATTTGCTTTAACTTGTATGTAATGGTCAGTGGGTCAGAGAAGTGCCCAGTGCAGAGAGAGTACCCCGGAGTGGGAACACCCTACCCCTGTCCTTGGTGAGTTGGGGGTCAAGCCCCTCAAGAATCCTGGGCCCAGCCTTGTTGGGGTTACGAGGACTCTGCCAGACAGAGTGGAAGGGGAGCCCTCAAGGGCAGGGAGGCCACTGGGTAAAGGAAGTGGGAGCGAGGACTCAGATCCTTTCGCTAGCCCACTTCACTGGCGTAGTGCAGAAGCCAGGAAAGTTCCCCACAAGAGCAGAACTATTCCCCCCGCTTACATAATGGGTTTTAGGAGAGGGAGTTGTGGCCTTTGATTAGCCAATTCTTGAGGCAGAACATGGTACCTGATTACTATGAAGTTTCTGAAGGGCTAACTGTAGGGGCAACAGTAAAAAGGGATAACTTATTCAGGCTGCTGGACTTGGACTCTGCTGTTCTTGCAGACTAGCTCATGTACAGACAAACTAAGCTGTGAGGCCTAATGTCACCATATGCAATTTCCATTAGTTCTCACCTGAACTAAGCATTTACAGGAGAATGAAGGTGTAAATTTTTTGTCTTTACGTCCACCTGCCACAGCAACTAATCTAAAATTTATATTTTGACCTTATTCAGTAAGGCCCACTCTTTCAAACTTGGCTGACTAAAATCAGGCACCTGAATTTATATTTAGGTACCTAAAAAAGTGGTGGTATTTTTCAGAAGTGCTGATCACCTATATGTCTACTGAATGCAATGGAAGTTGTACGTGCTCAGCATCTCTGAAAATAAAGCCCTTTTTTTTCTTTAGATTCCTCAATATTAATTTAAGATTTAGGTGCATAACTTTGGATTTCCAGTTAGGAAATCTTTGCATCAATAACACATCTAACACAGACCATCTTTCTGCCTTGCGTTCAGTTTTTTTATAATGTGGTACATTGTAAATATGGCCCTCTGACGCTAATCCCATTGCAAGTTCATAAACTGACTAAAAAGGCACTAAAAATCCAAATCACATGACTGACCTGTGTATAATTTGGTGTGATTTTTGTATTCTGCTCTTAATTACTGTGCTGCAAGTCAGGCATTAAGGAATAAATGTTGTGAAATGAGTAGTTTTTCTTGTGAAAGTCAGGGTATAACTTTTTCACTCCTAATTAGAGAAAGGAAAGGTTGTTAACATTTTAACAGTATGCCATTTTCTGTTTCTCAGTATCTGTCACAAGTTTATTTTAGTTTTAGTCCTTGGAGTTGAATGCTTCCTTACAGCTGAAACAGTTCTAGTAAGACTAAAAACTATTCATAAATGTCATTCTTAAATTAATAACTTAATTTTATGGGTTGTTAGGAATTTAAGATTTAATGTGCATTTCAGTGGAATCCTTGTAACATCCCCACCAAAAAAAACCCAACCCCAAAACTCTTTATTTAAAAATATTCACTGATTAAACAAAATAAAATATTGGAAAATAAACATAAAGACATTCCTTGTGAATGGCAAACCGAGTTTTGGCCAGCTCTGATCTGCTGCTCCATCTTTTGGAAGCCCCAGAAACTCCCCAACTTGAGCCCCTTGAGCTGGGGTTCTCAGGACTTTTGGGCTCCCTGTTGTGAATCCAGGAGCCAAGTTACTGCTTGAGCTGGAGCACCCAGAACCTTCAGGCTCCTGCCTCCATGCAGGGAGCCTAGAAACCTGACACAGCGAGGCGGCTGCTGCAGAGCCCCAGAGGAAGCCTGGGATCTGAATTCTAAGCTCCCTGATGTGTGGGGATGGGGAACCTAGCTGCCCCAAGAGCCCTGGCTTCAGGGGCTGGCAGGCTCCTGACTATGGAGATGTGGACCCTGGAACATGGGCTCCTGGGACAGTTTCCAAGGGAAACCCTGCCTGTGTTTCATTGAAAGTTTTGGTGACTAAACATTATGCTTTCTTTGAATGGGTAGTTTCTGACTAAACTAAGTTTCAATGCAAAAGTTCCAACCAGCTCTTCTACAGCCAGTGTACCTGACAGGATTACAGCTGGGGACCATGACCTATAAACCATATGCTCCTCAATGCCCCCAAAAGTTCACTGTTGATAACTATAACTGCTACCATGCCTGACAAACACACTACACAACTGTCATAATAATATTTATCTAAAGTGTATCTTGTAAGGTGTATTTGGTGGTTTTTTTAATAAAACTGACACTCTGGTCATTAATATTCTTGCATAATGTATGGTTAGCATGTGAAGAGTTATGCAGGTGTTCTAGAAGTATGTTTTGTTTCGACAAACAGGTTTGTCTTGGCGTATTTCTACACTCAAAACTTTAAACTATATGAGGTTGACTTGTACCACTGCAGTAATTACTGAGGTGGCTGTATGTCCACTCTAACCTCCTTGGGCTGGTATGCATCCTCACCAGGAGTGCTCTTACCAACCTAAGAGGGGCAGTGTTGGGAGCTGACAGCCTGGTCTCTCAGCTCCTCTTGGCTCCCTGTTTCCTGCCAGGAGCTGAGGGGAAGCTGCCCAGGGGCTTCTTGCCTCCCTGGTCCCTGCCAGTAGCTGGGCAGCCTTGTGAATTTCACAACTCCAGCATGGAGCCCTGAAATGGACAAGACAGCCAAGTTTCCCATCCAGGAGCAGAGGCAGGGGGAGCTTACAGGAACTTCTCTCCTCCCCATTCCCTGCTGGCAGCAGGGTCCAGCCACTAGGGCTTCTCATCCCTGGGGAACAGGGTCCAGCCACTGGGCTTCTAGCCACACTCCTAGCTGGAAGCATGGCCCAACTTTCCAGGGCGGTGGGGCAGCTGAACTCAAGGGCTTTTGGCTAGAGTTTTGAAATTTACATTGGCTGTTCGCTATCTTGTCAGTAACAGTGTCTAAACAGACACTGTGTTGCCCTAACTATATAGATATAAGCCCTCAGCGTCTTGTGGAGGTGGAGTTATGTTGGTGTAGTAGAGCACTTACACTGGCAGGACAATGCTGTAGTGTAGACACTGACATAATTAGGTCAACATGAACTGCCTTAAATTGACCTAACTGTTTAGTGCCTGGTCTACACTACCCAAAGAATGTAAATTTTCCCAGTCCACTGGGGTCAAGCTTTGTAAGCCAGAGACAATGGATAATATATTTGCTGATATATATTAAACTGATTGATCAAGCTAATAGGTGAAGGAGTAAACAGTGTGGCTTGATTACAAGCAAAACACAATGAAAGTATATTTGCATTGAAGGTAAACAGAATGATCAAACTAGCAAGAAGAGGGTCCCAGCTTGCTGGAAAGCAAATAGCATGACCAGAGCCTGAACCCCAGGGGATCATCCTGGTTCTGGGGACAAAACCAATGAGTTTTATGAAATAAAGAGAAGCCATTTTCACATCCATTGTTTTGGAGACAAGGGGGTCAGCACCCTCTGATTCTGTGAATGGTGGCTCCTCCTTCCTGAGGGGCTGGAGATGCTGATAGTTTCATTAGTCAAAGATTGTAGCTTGCTAAAGTTGTGTTTTTAGTCACTAAAATGCATGTTTTTGTTTTGTTTGTAACATACCTGTTTCTTTTCTCTTGCTTAATATCACTTAAATCTATGGTCTTTGCTAATAACTTGTACTGAACTCTGAGATGAGTTATAGTGAAACTGAGAGAGTGTGTCCTCAGTTGAGGACACAAACAGATTGTGTATATACTGTCTCTTTGGAGACAGTGGACTAAATAATTTCTGTGACTGTCCAGTGACAGGGAACTTGGGTTCACTGGATATTACATGCAAGGCAAGGCTGAGACTGATAGAATCTGGAGGAGTTTACTGGTAAGGTTGTCTGACTGGTACATCAGATCCCTGATGCAGCTTAAGTTCTGCCAAAGTTCTCTGTTGCAGAGGCTAATGGTGACTTAGGGTTCTGATTGTCCCAAGAAAATATCACAGCAACCTTTACTTTCTGTGGAGATGATGAAGGAAAAGCAATAGATTCCACTGCTGGTGAGTTTCTTCCATCCTCTGATGTGTGAGGAAGAGGAGGAAAATTTTGCCACTTCCCCTACACAGATTCCAGGGATTACAGAATGGTCCTCACAGATCCATGTCCCCGTTTGCATTCCATTGGGCTGGTCTATTTTACCGCTTAAGTTGCTGTAATTTACATTGCTCAGGGGTGTGAAAGACACCCCTCTGAGCAATATCAGTTACATCGACCTAAGAGCTGTCCACACAGGTGCTAAGTCAGTGGAAGATGCTCTCCCTCAGCCATAGCTTCCACCTCTTATGGAGGAGGAATACATATGCCAATGGGAGAGCACTCTCCTATCAGCATACCATGTCTTCACCAGATGTGCTACAGTGGTGTAGCTGCACCCATATAATGCAGTAATGTAGACTTGCCCATAGTGTGGGGAGATGGAATGGAATTAGGAGAAGAGAGCAGGGTGTGAAGAAGAGCGAGGAGGATAAAAAGGAAAAGGAACATCAGCGTTTAGGAGAACTTTAGATGAAAAGTCAAGAAAAATTAGAGAATCAAGAGGCAGCAATGGGGGAGGAAGTGAATTATTGAAAGGAAGAAGAAGAGAACTTGAGACATAATGGGCCTGACTGATCTCTATTATATCAGTTATGCACCAGGATAACTCTAGTGAAAAGTCAGAAGCAAGCCTACATAGACAAAATTTCTGTCTGTTGCCACACTGTTACACTGAACAATTTGTTTGGTTTGCACAGAACTGTGTAAAACAAGGTTTGAGAGAGCTGACTGAGTAGCAGAGCCACACAAGAGGCCAATATTCTGTTGTATAGGGGAGGGGATAACTTGGGGTTTTGTATTTTATTTTGCATCAGTTTGCTGGCCCTTGGACTGCTTTAACATGTGTTAATGTGTCTGGAAGTATGAGAGTGAGCTCGAGGCATGGTGGCTTTGGCTGCTTTGTTTTGACTCTGTCAGAGGATCTGTCCAAGCATTAGTGTAGGAAATCTCCTCCACCAGTGTGTGGTTTAAGAAAACAATTACCCTACTATTTTCCAGCTTTATTTCAATATGGCTATTCTGTTCATTTCTAAACTCCTTGATTTGGGGGAGAGGAAATTCCACAAGCTGTTGATCACAGAAAAATAGCATCTTCTGTTTAGCATTTTCCTTTTCTTGAATGCAGATCTTGGGTGCACCTAAGGGCATGGCTACACTTGCAGGTGTAGAGCGCTTGGAGTTAAACCAGCCTTCATAGAACACGGTAGGGAAAGTGCTACAGTCTGTCCACACTGGCAGCTGCAAGTGCACTGGCATGGCCACATTAGCAGCTCTTGCAATGGCCACAGAGAGCAGTTCATTGTGGCAGCTATCCCAGCATGCAAGGGGCTGCAACATGCTTTTCAAATGGGGGTGGGGTGGGTGGAGTGTGTATGTGTGGGGGGAGTGTGGGTTTTTGGGGAGCTGATAGCGTGTCAGCATGCTGTCTTGTAAGTTCAGAGAGCAGCAGACCCTCCCTCCCCCCACTTCTCTCTCACACAGCATTCCACAGTAATGGTTTGCTTTGTCTCAGAGCAGATAAGCATGCCACTGTCAGAAACAGAGCTTTCAAAGGGCATATCCGCATTCCTGCAGCGATTCCAAAACAATGAGAAGAGTGGGCCACTTGACTTAAGGGGATTATGGGACGTTTCCAGAGGCTGATCAGAGTGCAGTAATGCAACACCTCATTCACACTGATGCCCAGGCATTTCAGCCAAGGCACACAAAGTGTTAATCTTCTTGCCGAGGTAGAGTACCAGGGGCGCTCTAGCCACAGAGTCAGAGTGCTCTACGTGCCTTGCCAGTGTGGACGGGTATTGAGCTAGGGTGCCCAGGGCTGCTTTAATGCACTCTCACAAGTGTAGCCAAGCCCTAAGCCAAAATGAAAAGTAGTGTTCTTCAGGTACCCGTTTCACACTATTTTTATCTTTGCTCAATACTGCCTGAAGCCTGGGGGGAAAAGCTAATTCACATATCCAGTGGTGAGCTGGAGCCAGTTGTCAAATTTAGAAGCCCTTTTAGAACTGGTTGTCCAGAGGGACAACCGGTTCTAAAAGGGCTTCTAAATTTGACAACCAGCCAAAAGTGGCACCTTAGGCGCCACCTCCGTGGGTGCTCCAGGGCTGGAGCACCCACGGGGAAAACTTGGTGGGTGCAGAGCACCCACTGGCAGCTCCTCGCCTGGCCCCAGCTCACCTCACCTCTGCCTCCTCCCCTGAACATGCCACCCTGCTCTTCTTCTCTCCCTCCCCCCCTCACCCCGCCCCAGCTTCCCACAAATCAGCTGTTCACGTGGGAAGCTGGGGCGGGCTGAGAAGCAGGCGGCGACTTTGCACTCAGGCCCAGGGAGGCGGAGGTGAGCTGGGGCTGGGGGGGCGCGAGGAGGGCAACCCGCACCGCAGCAGGTAACCTGCGGGGGGGGGGGGGGGGGGCACAGGGAAACTGCTCCCTGCCCCAGCTCAACTCTGCCTCCCTGGGTCTGAGCACGAAGCTGCTGCCTGCTTCTCAGCCCTCCCAGGCTTCCCGCACAAACAGCTGATTCGCGGGAAGCCACAGGGGGTGGGTGTGGGGGCAGAGAAGCAGAGCGGGGCGGCATGTTCAGGGGCGGAGCAGAGGTGGGCTGGGTGCGGGGAGCTGCCAGTGGGGGCTCTGCACCCACCAAATTCTCCCTGTGGGTGCTCCAGCCCCAGAGCACCCAGGGAGTCAGTGCCTAAGGTGCCACTTTGATGTGATCGGTGGGGGGAGCAGCCACTCCCCCTGTTCCCCTCCCCCCCCCAGCTACACTACCCCACCTCTAGGAGCCAGAGGGAACTGCCAGATGCTTCCCAGGACTCCCCACCTCATCCTCCGATAGGTCCCTCTGGCTCTTAGGGGCAGGGCATGGTGGGCACCCACTACGGTGGCCCACGAGACCCTCCCACCCAGTTCTGGGGGCAGTCAGGGGACCAGGGAGGGGGGTGGATGGAGCAGGAGTCCTGGAAGAGGGAGGGGGGAGCAGGCCATAACCCCTTCATGGGTTGAGGCGGGAACTGGTTGTTAAAATGTTGGCAGCTCATCACTGTGGAGACTATTTATAGGCACAAACAAAAAGGTCAAAATAAAAGGTCCTGTGGGACTTAGAAGCCATTTTGACAAGTGAAAACATGGGCTCTGAAATAATATACTTTAGTTGGCTGAGTAAATGGAGTCAAACCAAGAAAGCTCTGAAAATACCAGTATGAGCATTTGTTAACATCAATGAGAGCTTAAGTTATCAACACTGTAAAACATTCAAAAAGAGTGAAAGGAAACAATGAAGGAGCAAAACCCCATTCAACACAGGTACAGTATGCAGTTTACTTCAAGTATAATCATGTTTGAAAGGAATAAACAGGAAAGCCAATATGAAATGTCACTTTAAGACCCTAAATACTAATGGTGAGTGGAGATGGGTGAACTTGAGTGCCTAAATGAGGATATTGGCATCTATGCACCAGAGCAACTTGGTAGAATTCTGACAATCAATGGAACGCTGTAATACCAGGCTACAAACTATATTGGAATGATCGAGTGAGTCTTGCTGGTGAGGCAGTGGCACTTTGTGAAAGAAAGCATCGACTCAAATATAGTAAAAATCTTAAATCAAACTGTACCATAGAATCTCTATGGATAGAAATTCCATGCTTGAACAGTGAGTATAGTTGTACAAATATATTGCTGATCTGACCTGACCTGGATGGTAATGGTGATTGTGAAATGTTCAGGGAGGTTAGAGAAGCTATAAAAATAGAAAACTCCAATAATGGGGGATTTCAACTATCCTCATTTACTGCATAGGTCACCTCAGGATGGGATGCTGAGGTAAAGTTTCTAGTCACCATTAATTACTACTTCTTGGAGCAGCTAATTCTGGAACCCACAAAGGGGAGAGGCTATTCTTGATTTTAGTCAAAAGTGGAGCACAAGATCTGGTTCAACAGGTGAATAAAGATGAACCATGCAGCAATAGCAACCATAAGTTAATTTAAACATCCTTTGGGGGGAGAGGGGAATACCAAAAAAGCCCACCACAGTAGCATTTAACTACAAAAGGAGGAACTTCGTAAATGGAAATTAAAAAAGTCACGAGTGAAATACCTGCAAGCTTCATGGAAAATTTTTAAACACCATAATAGAGGCTCAAATTAAATATACTCCAATTTAAAAAAAAGAATAGAGGACAAAAATAGCTAAACAGAGTAAAAGATGTGGTTTGAGGCAAGAAGGAATTCTTTAAAAATTGGAAATCACATTCTACTGAGGAAAATAGAAAGGAGCATAAGCTCTGGCAAGTCAAGTGTAAAAGTATAATTAGACAGACCAAAAAAGAATTTGAAGAGCAACTAGCAAAAGACTCAAAAAGAAACAGCAAAAAATGTAAGAACATCAGAAGTAGTGGGGCCACTGGATGATCAAGGCCACAATCATTGGGGCCGCTGGACAACTGAGGTACTAAAGAAACACTCAAGGGAGACCAGGCCATTGCAGAGAAGCTAAATGAATTTTTTGCCTTCGTCTTCACCACAGAGGATGTGGGTGGGGGGAAATCCCACACCTCAACCATTAGTTTTAGGTGACCAATCTGAAGAACTGTCCCAAAATGAGATGTCAATAAGGGAGGTTTTGGAACAAATTGATAAATTGAACAGTAATAAGTCACCAGGACCAGATGTTCCAAAGGAACTCAAATATAAAATTGCAGATCTACTAATTATCATATCTAACTTATTTAAGTCAGATGATTTGAGGATAACTATTTTTCAAAAAGGCTGCAGAGGCAATCATGGAAATTACTGGCCAGTAAGCCTAACTTCATTACTGGGTAAATTGGTTGAAACTATAGCAAAGAACAGAATTCAGACTGTTAGTACCTGTTCTTACGATCTACTTACCTTTAGTTCTTTTTTCTGTATATTTGATTCATTTATTATATAGGCGTTCTTTAGAATCTTTGTCTTCAACAAAGAGTGTCTGTCTGAAGTCTAAGGCCCAGAACACTGGTCTTGACCAATAAGTAACCCTATTCAGGAATTTATTCATTATGCTGTATTTAATAACTCTAGGGCACCTTAGTGTCTATAAAACTCCAGATACTCTTGGAAGCTAACAAACATATATAGACTAGGGAAAGTAAAGAGATTATTGTTATAGCAGATATTTTCTGTTGGAAGTGAGGGGGGAAATCAACATGGAAGAATGATTGTGAGGTAAGAGACCCACTGAGAGATATTAACTTGAATTAATTGTTAGTCCTCTGAGCTGTAAATAATCATGCCTTCATACATGAGTCAGGTAAACTGAGACTGTATAGAAATGACATCACAACATTATTATGGGAGAATATTCTTGGCAACTAGGTTTCCTTTGTCTGAAACCCTATATAAGGATAGTGAATAAAAACTCTGCATCCCTACCAGATGCGGGAAAGACACACATCCAGCTCTTAGTCTGACAACAAAGGGTGGTAATATATGTATGTATTTCTGTATCATGCTGTACTAATTTCTGATTAATAATCTTAGATTAAATTTCAATGGAGCCTGTTATTTCTACCATCTTGAGTTATTAACTCAGACACGCAACAAGACACACAGATGAACATGATTTGTTGGGGAACAGTAACACAGCTTTTGTAAAGGAAGTAGTATCTCACCACTCTACTAGAATTTTTTTTTTTTTTTTTTTTGCGCAGGGAGAGGGGGATCAACCATGTGGACAGTGGTGATTCAGTGGATATAGTGTACAGTGGACTTTCAGAAAGCCTTTAACAAGTCCTTCACCAAAAGCTCTTAAGCAAAGTAAGCATTCATGGAATAAAAGGGAAGGTCCTATTGTGGATCAGTAACTGATTAAAAGACAGGAAACAATGGGTAGGAATAAATAGTCAGTTTTCAGCATGGAGAGATATAAACAGCAATGTCCAACAAGGATCTGTACTGGGAACAGTACTATTCAGTATTGCATGACAGACCCAGACCAGTGGGATACAGGAGTCTGGTAGAAGGCAAATATATTGGCCCTTGGATGAACAGTTTTCTGTTCCCTGAGTGACCAGAGCAGGAGCTGCCCTAGAGCAATCAGGAACCTGCCAGAACCAGTTAAGACAGGCAAGCTAATCAAGACACCTGCAGCCAGTTAAGAACTTTCTAGATTCAATTATGGCAGGCAGGCTAATCAGGACACCTGGTTTAAAAAGGACCTCCCATCAGTTAGTAGGAGTGTGCCCCAGGAGCAGGGAGTGAGAAGGTGTCCTGCTGGAGGAGTGATCAGGCTTCAGGAGGAAGATCCTGCAGTGAGGATAAAGAAGGTGCTGGGGGGAAGGCAATGGGGAAGTAGCCAGTGAGTTGTAGCTGTCATGCAGCTGATACAGGGAACATTGTGGACAGTTGCTATCCTCAGGGCCCTGGGCTGGAACCCGGTGTAAAGGGTGGGCCTGGGTTCTCCCTCCCCAATCCCCCCAACACCTGATCGGACACAGGAGTTGATCTGGTCTGTGAGAAACATCAGAAGGGAAGGCCTAAATTGGAAAGGGATCTGCCCTGTCCCCGACCCACTAGGTGGGACACAGACTGTGGGGATTGTTCTGTTTCCCCCATGCTGGCCAGTGATGAGGTCAGCTGAGTGGACGGCAGGTTTGAGCCATTAGCAAGAGTGGCCAAACTGAGGGCTGTCCTGAATCTCTGAGGCAAGCAAATCCACCAATAAGTTCAGGACCCACCAAGGCAGAGGAGGAACTTTGTCACAGTTGATAAATGCAAAGTAATGCATATTGGAAAACATAAACAAATTAAACATGATGATAAATTAGCTGCTACTGCTCAAGAAAGAGATTTAGGAGCCTTGTGGCTAGGTCTCTGAAAATATCCACTCACTGTGTAGTAAGTCAAAAAAGCTAATGGAATGTTAGGAACCATTAGGAAAGGGATAGATAATAAGACATATAATGACATGACCTAAATCCATGGATACCCACACCTTGAATACTGGATTCAGTTCTGATCACCCCATCTTAAAGATGTATTTTAACTGGAAAAGGTACAGAGAAGGGCAACAGCAATGATTAGGGGTACAGAACAGCATCCATATGAGGAGAGATTAAAAAGACTAGTGGTGTTCAGATTGGAAAAGAGATGATCAACAGGGGATATGATAAAGGTCTATAAAATCATGAGTGATATGGAGAATGTGAATAAGGAAGTGTTTACCCCTTCACATAATGCAAGAACCAAGGTCACCTAATGAAATTAATAGGCAGCAGGTTTAAAACAAAAGGAAGTACTTCTTCCTGCAATGCATAGTCATGTGGAACTCATTGCCAAAGAATGTTGTGAAGGCCAGAAGTATAACTGGGTTCACAAAAAAATTTGGAAGTATTCATGGAGGATAGGTCCATCAATGGCTAGTGACCAAAATGGTCATGGATGCAATCCGATGCTCTGGGTGTTGCAGTCAGAGACTTAGACAGATGCTGGAAGTGGAGGATCCCTTGACGATGGATCCCTTGATTGCTCTGTTCTGCTCATTTCTTTTAAGCATCTGTCATTGCCCACTTGTCAGAAGACATGGTACTGGCTAAATTATCATTGGTCTGACCCAGTGTGGCCATTTTTATGTAACAAAGCAAAGAAATTCTGTCCCCATTGAAGTCATTGAGGATTTTTCCATTTACTTCAATGGACTCAATTTTTACCAAAAATCCCATGTCGTAGGCAAAGCTACAGTGCTCTTTCCTGGAGAATAGAGTGAAATCTTAACACTGATGCTACTGTAGGTTCTGTTGCACTGAAGGGAATCTGAGAGTAGTCAAGGCTCTACACTAACTCTCAAAGGAGTTAGCAAGATTAGAGGATTAAGAGGTGGGTGACGAATTTAAAAAAAAAAACACCAAATTGTTTAGTGTAGAGAGGAGGGGAATAAGAGGAGACATGGAAGAGATGTACAGAATGATGATTAGGAGAAAAGGTAAATCAGGAGCTCCCATTTTCCCTTTGTCCATAAAAGGAAGGGCAAGGGAACACTCAATGAAACTGATAGAGAATAATTATTTTTTACAAAATGAATAATTAAGTCGTGGAACTCACTGAAAGGATACTGTGGCCAAGAGGTTAGGAGGATTCAAAAAGTTATTAAACATTTATTTGGCCAATGAGAACATCCATAGCTATACGATAGGAAATAAAAAACGGAAGGGTTAACCCTCATTTTCACGGCACAAGACAGCCTGTCACTGACCGAGATTAGGAAGAAACTTTCCCCATAACCTTGTTGTTCTGTGCCTCCCGAGTAGGAGATTTTTTTTGCATCTTCCTGTGAAGCATGTACAAAATTAAAATGTTCCATTTCTTTCTCAAATTAGTTCCCCTGGTAGCTACACAACAAACCAAGAAGATTTAAAAAGCAAACAAACCTTTTCAATCAACCTGACACAAATGAAGGTTCAGATTTCATAAAGAAGCATTGGTAAATAAAGCCTGTGATTCAGGCTGCTTCCGTCTGACTCCTGAGACCTCCACAACTGAGGTCTGATATTACAGGCAAGGTTAGGGTTGGAAAGAGACTAACAAAGCTCTCACTGAAGGATAAACATATGTCTTGGCTAAGATTTTACTGTTTGAATCCTATGCAAGTTAGTTCAGTCTACTTATCTAGATTCATTGCATTTCTTACAGGGATTTGTAGTGCTGTCCCATTTCTCTTAAAGACCCATCCCACCCCAATCCCCTTTCTTTCCAGTGCTGCCACCAGGTAGGGTTGCCAACAATCCCTTATTACAGGGCACAGCCTTTGTTTTTTTTCATCTCTGTACAAGATCAGGAGTTGCTGAGTGCCGCAAAAAGCTGCGAGAAATATTCCTGGCAAATGTAGGAGTATACTGCTGCTTATTTATTTATTTATTCATTATTAATAATGGCAATGATATCAGGAGGAGGGGTGGAGTGGGGGGTGCTAAGAAAACAATCCCTTATTTTTATAACACTACCAGGAGAACTATTTTGAGGAAAGAAATAGATTACTTCTACTTGTTAGTCTTTCTTAGCCACGAAGCATATTTATGTGACTGTCAAGGTTTCTTCCCCACTCTGAACTCTAAGGTACAGATGTGGGGACCTGCATGAAAAACTCCCTAAGCTTATTTTTACCAGCTTAGGTTAAAACTTCCCCAGGGTACAAACTATTTTACCTTTTTTACCTATTTTACCTTGGACTTTATTGCTGCCACCACCAAGCATCTAACAAATACATAACAGGGAAAAAGCCCGCTTGGAAACGTCACCCTACACCCCCTTTCCTGGGGAAGGGTTGATAAAAATCCTCACCAATTTGCATACGTGAACACAGACCCAAACCCTTGGATCTTAAGAACAATGAAAAAGCAATCAGGTTCTTAAAAGAAGACTTAACTGAAGAAAAAGTAAAAGAATCACCACTGTAAAATCAGGATGGTAAATACCTTACAGGGTAATCAGATTCAAAACATAGAGAATCCCTCTAGGCAAAACCTTAAGTTACAAAAAGACAGACAGGAATATACATTCCATTCAGCACAGCTTATTTTATCAGCCATTTAAACAAAACAGAATCTAAGGCATATCTAGCTAGATTACTTACTAAGTTCTAAGACTCCATTCCTTTTCTGTTCCTGGCAAAAACAACACACAGACAGAGAACCTTTGTTTCTCCCCCCCTCCAGCTTTGAAAGTATCTTGTCTCCTCATTGGTCATTTTGGTCAGGTGCCAGTGAGGTTATCCTAGCTTCTTAACCCTTTACAGGTGAAAGGGGTTTTCCTCTGGCCAGGAGGGATTTTAAAGGTGTTTACCCTTCCCTTTATATTTATGACAGTGGCAGTGTAAGAACCTTCAGGACTAGAACCTGGAATTAGGTAAACTGCTGATGCATCTATATTACCAGTAGAAGCTGAGCCTGTTTTTCTGTTGGAGGACCCTGTGGAACGAGGCTGTTTAGGGACGCCCAGAAGGACCTAAATGGAGGCCCATCACAGCCCCCGATGCTAGTATTTTTAAACCAGGAAGCCATCATGAGGAGCTTTTTGAGCAACAATGCAGACTTCCTACCAGACCTTGCTTGCTGTAGATGCTAGACTCAGGCTGTTGACTCTGGTTCATCCTTGACGTTTCTATTTGCTTGCTGTCTATAACCTGGTGCCTGACCCTGATATCCTGACCCAGCTTGACTCTGACTCTACTAGTCACCTGCCATCTGCAACTAGGTGTCTGACCCTGACTTCCTGGCATTCAGATCCAGCTAGCTCAAGGCCCCATTACTCATCTCCTGACTGCAGTTTAGCAGTTGATTGGTGCACACAGTCTTCCCATGACCCAGCTCTGAGAGGCAGTGTACTGTACTTCAACCCTACGACTGTTTACTTTATCAAAAAACAACTCACAACTGCACATGTTGGGGTATTTTAAATTAGACACATTGTACAGTGGCGGCACATTACCTTCCCAACCACTGTGCTGGGATGTGTGAACATGTACACCATGGAGCATATTCCCCTTTTTAATGCATGCACAGACCCCTATCCCCCCACTATTAACATCAGCAGGAGTTAAATATGCCACAAGAAAAGTGAAGGTGTAGCTGCTGTATTACTGTTTCATGATAGTTGCTAGACATTCTTTGTTTTGCAGAGACTTTGCATGTAAGGATTCTTACAATGATCCAGAAAGTTTTATCTTCTTCTATACAATAACAGGATGTTATGTTATATAATGTGGAATAGAACAGCAAATACAACTTAGAGTATATCTAATCCATAAGTAAGAGGTGAGAATGAGTTACTGTTGTAAATTTAGGGCTATTCTATTTTATGGAGCTATGTAATGATATCAAGAAATAGATGTGTAAAATACTGACCCAAGAGCTCAGTGCCCATCCAGACCCCACTCACTCAATACAACCAAAGAATGGGTCTTTCAGGCACTCTTTTGCAGGATTTAGGGTGACTGCCAGAGACTAACAATGAAGGGGCTAAGCTGCCTCCATCAGATGCACCAGTGCTAATTGATAGCTCCAGGCAGGAACTTTCAGCCAGGCTTATAGGGGAGGAAGGGTCCCCAACCCCTGCCAAGTCACTGAACATGGAGGGAAAGCAGCAGGAGATGCTGTGATTCTCAGTTTCTGTGAGACTCTGAATATGCCCTGAGGTTCCTATGTTTACTCTCAGCCTGTAGATAGCTCCATGGAGACTATGTAGCAGGGCACTAGTAGGGCAGGGCACTGTACCAAGAAAAGAGGGGCAGGATCCAATAAGGGGGCAAAGGCGTTAATTTGCATGAGCTCCCTGTGCCCTTTCTTAGATCCAGGCCTGTAGCCACTAGGCAGTTTATACCATCCCCCACCCTTCCCACTGTGCCCGTCAAAGTATCCTCAGAATCCGTTAGGATGGTATGGTTCTCTGGCACACCCCCTGGTACAGTTGTGTCTCAGTAGCTGGTCCTTAGAGCTGCTACTCTTCCTTATTCCCCCTCGGCCCAAAATGCATCTCATAAGCAGACTTCAATTATCCCTCCTGGCAGTAAGGATATTTGAAAACCCTAAAATGGCTGCTACTCATCCAATGACTGAGAAATTACATTACATGTAAGGACGTACACGCTGGCCACCCAGTATCCCTGCCCATCCCCATTCAAGTCCATGTCCCAAGCTCGACTCATCCATGCTTTGAGTGCCAGTGGTTTACACTGCTGAGCACTGTACACATTTATCTGTCCTATGTGGCTGGTCCTCAGCATTCATCAGTACTTGTGCAGAGTGCTGTGAGCTAACATTCTGGTTCTCAACATTTCTTCTTTCAGCAGCCTGCAGGATCAAATCCCAACTGACTGTTCACATCAAAATCCCCAGGGAAATACACTGGTAAGCCTCCCATTGATTTCTGTGGGAGCAGGACTAGGCTGAGTGATAAATCAAGCCATATTCTGTTGCAATAAATATTCCTGTCAAGCAGTCCAAACAACTTTACTGCAACCAATAATCCTTATGTCTCTTCCTCCCCTGTCCCCCTTTGCATACACCTTGAAGGCTGATCTATCTGTCTGTAAGATTAGTACTGCAACTTGATGCTTTCACTTTGATCCTGATGCATTCTTCAGTTTCTCTAGAATTTAGTAAATCAGCAGCAATAGATTAAAAATGTCATCCTTTACAGGCAGTTCAGTTGTATCATTTGCTTTTGATCTTAACAATAAAACCTACTGAGATAATGTGAAAACCTTCTAATTCTTAGTAAACAGCAGCCTCAGAATACTATCCTTCTAGTCTGTTTTCCAGTGAACAATGGATTGCCACCTCTTGCCAATTAAATGGTACACAAATCATTGTGCATTTTACCCTCTTCTTTAAGTACTATCTTGCAATATTTTACCGGTCATGTTTTTCACTGCCATATTTGAACCAAAAAAAAATCTATTACTCAGATAGCAGTTTCTGTTCCACTTCTCATCTACGCCCTTCCACCTGTGTGTGTTTGTTATATTTTTATATAAATATATATATATATATAATATATATTTATTTATTTTTATATGTATTATATTACATGTAATGTTTGTTTTTATATAAATATATAATATATAAAACATAAAAAAAGTTTAGATAAACTGGACTTGGTGAGTAATTTATTTCTGGTGTAATTCTTTTTTGAAGTGAATGGAATTACATCAGGAATTAACTAGATTGAAATTTTATGAGAAAATAGAAATGAAATAAAATAGCAGCTTTTTATTGTAAAAGTACAATAGCTGTGGTCATAATGTCTCAACATCTTATATGCATTCAAGCCAGCTGCTTTTCAACCTAGGTCTCCCTTTCAGTACCAGTGTGGTTAAAAAAAACAAGTGTCACAGCAAAACTTTTCTTTTAAATTACTCTACTTATATAATAATCTGTATTTGATGCATTTTTACTAGAAAATTCATGTATAGCATTGCACGCTAATATGATTGCAAACATCTGAGTTATTAAACCTTTGAAAAATGAACTTCATAGTATAAATGTTAAATGACTCCATAGCTACTGAGAGTTAAATGGGCACTACCATAATTCAGTTATTAAGCAATGCATAATGATGCCATTTTAATTGATAGTACATGTATATAATTTACAAATACATAGTATTTGAGACCTCCGTTTTCCATATGAAAATCTATCTTTTTAATTTTAAGGAAAATACTCAGAATTTAAACTATTCCAGCAATAAATCTGGAGGAAATTTTATAAATCCTATATTTTTAAGCATGGAAACAGACTTCTGTCACTAATACACTCATAGTTTGGGATTTGTACTTTGGGGCACATGTGGAGGGAAAAACCCTTTGAAATCCCTTATAACTCATTTATTTTATGTTACTAAATATTTATCCAGAGATTAAAGTAGGACAGAATGGTGGGGAGCCCATTGCCCTCCCCTGGCTGGAAGCCAGGGTGAGCTTCCCCTTCACCACCACCCTGCTTGGGTGAGCAGCACTCTCCACAAAAGTTCACCTTTCTCCTGGGCTGGTGCAACGACATCTCTTCCTCCTATTTCAATTTACTCTAGCCATCTTTACTGGTTTTACAAAGTGGGAATGATTGTGTCATGTGGTCCTCCGTTAATAGGTGGAACTTGTCTGTTGACATATGTTTGAATATTTACCTCTCCGGTTACTAACTTCATTTCATGGGGGGAGAAAACCCATGTTGCTATCCTTTGATGGAGGGTGCTAGAGAAATATCTAATTCTACGTAGGATGCATAGGAAAGAAATTGCTAATGCAAGAATGACATTTAAACCCCAATAATTCATATGTCTATACTATGAAATTAAGTCGATTTTATAGAGGTCGATTTTTAGAAATTGGTTTTATACAGTTGATTGTGTATGTCCCCACTAAGCGCATTAAGTCGGCGGAGTGTGTCCTCAATACCGTGGCTAGCATCGACTTACGGAGTGGTGCGTAGTGGTAGCTATCCCACAGTTCCCGCATCTCCACTGCCCATTGGGATTCGGGGTTAAGCTCCCAATGCCTGATGGGCCAAAAACATTGTTGAGGGTAGTTTTGGGTACATATCATCAATCACCCCGCCTTCCCTCCGTGAAAGCAACGGCAGACAATCATTTCGTACTTTTTTTTTCGTGGGTACCCATGGAGACGCCATGCCACGACAATCATGGAGGCCGTTCAGCTCACCGCTGCTGTTGTAAGCATTGTAAACGCCTCGCACATTATCCTGGAGTATGCACAGAACCGGGCTAAGAGGACGAGGACGACTGTGATGAGGACATGGACAACAGACATTCCTGAAAGCACGGGCTGTGGCAATTGGGACATCATAGTGGCAGTGGGGCTGGTTGATCTAGCGGAACGCTGATTCTGGGCCCGGCAAACAAGCACAGATTGTGCGACTGCATAGTATTGCAGGTATGGAATGATTCACAGTGATTGCGAAACTTTCACATGCGTAAGGCCGCTTTCCTTGAACGTTGTGAGTTGCTTTCCCCTACTCTGAAGCGCAGGAATACCAAGTTGAGAGCTGCCCTGACAGTTGAGAAGCGAGTGGCAATAGTCCTGTGGAAGCTTGCAATGCCCGACTGTTACTGATCAGTCGGGAATCAATTTGGAGTGGGCAAGTCTACTGTGGAGACTGCTGTGATCCAAGTAGCCAATGCAATCACTGACATTCTGCTATCAAGGGTAGTGACTCTGGGAAATGTGCAGGTCATACTGGATGGCTGCAATGGGGTTCCCTAACTGTGGTGTGGTGATGGATGGAACACACATTCCTATTTTGGCACCGGATCACCTTGCCAAACCATATATAAACTGCAAGGGGTACTTCTCAATGGTGCTGTGCAAGTACTGGTGGACCACAAGGGACGTTTCACCGACATCAACATGAGATGGCTAGGAAAGGTGCATGACGCTCACATCTTTAGGAACTCAGGGCTGTTCAAGCAGTTGCAAGAACGGACTTACTTCCCACACCAGAAAATTACTGATGGGGATATTGAAATGCCAATAGTTATCCTTGGGGACCCAGCCTACCCCTTGCTCCCATGGTTCATGAAGATGTACACAGCCAGCCTGGACAGTAGTAAGGAGCAGTTCAACTATAGGCTGAGCAAGTGCAGAATGGTGGTAGAACGTGCCTTTGGATGTTTAAAAGCTCGCTGGCACTGTTTGCTGACTAGGTTAGACCTCAGTGCAACCAACATTCCCATTGCTGTGTGCTCCATAATATCTGTGAGAGTAAGGGGGAGACATTTATGGCGGGGTGGGAGGATGAGGAAAATCGTCCGGCGGTCAGTTTTGAGCAGCCAAACACCAGGGCAATTAGAATAGTGCAGCTAGGTGCGCTGTGCATCAGAGAGGCTTTGAAAATCAGTTTCATGACTGGCCAGGCTACGGTGTGACAGCTGTGTGTGTTTCTCCTTGCTGCAAACCCGCCTCCTTTGTTGATTTTAATTCTCTGTAAGCCAACCACCCTCCCCCCTTTGATCACTGCTAGCAAAGGAAATAAAGTAACTATTGTTTTGAAACCATGTATTTCTTAATTTAAAAAAAAAAAAGACGTGAGAACCAACAAGGTAGCCCGGGTGGGATGGGGTGCAGGAGGAGGGAAGGACAAGGCCCCATTGCTTATTGTAGCCACACTACAAATCAAAACTGTTTGAGTGACAGCCTTCTGTTGCTTGGGCCATCCTCTGGAGTGGCTGGGTGCCCAGAGCCTCCCCCATCGTGTTCTTGGGAGTCTGGGTGAGGAGGATATGGAACTTGGGGAAGAGGGCAGGTGGTTATACAATGGATGCAGTGGATGCAGTCTGTGCTCTTGTTGGCTTTCCTACAGCTCCAACAGATGCTTCATCATGTCTGTTTGCTCCCCCATTAGCCTCAGTATCACCCCTTCCCTCTGCTCTTTGCGCTCACTTAGTGCTTTCCTGGCCTCTGCCACTGAATGCCTCCATGCATTAAGCTGTGCCCTATCAATGTGGGAGGACTGCATGTGCTCGGAAAACATGTCATTGCGAGTGCATGGTGGTTTTGCTTTGTTTGGCCTTCTAATCTGCAATAACCTCAGGGAAAGAGATGGTAGGGAGAGCATAGAAACATTTGCACCTGGGGGGAGATAAAAAGGGAGAGTAAAAGATAAGATATATTTCTGAGAACAAAAGGGAGACTCTTTCACAGTGAATCAAGCAATTCACAGCAGACAGCACATGTGCTTTAGGTAAAAGGTCACATTTTGCCTTTTATATTGAGCGCCTGCCGGTATGGTGACACATCACACACAGCTGGGCAACAGAATTTGGTTTCCAGGCAGCCATGGTAAGCCTTTTGGTATGTGGGCTTGGCTTCTTCCGCCTTTATAACATGTGGGAATGGTTTCAAACTGCAGCACCATCCTTTCCCAAAGTGAGCAATGCCAGTTGGGTTTCATGTTTAAAAGGAGGAGCTGCAGTTTTTGGGTGGATGTGCAGCACACACCTCTCCCGCACCCCACCACATGGCTATTCTCCGGGATGATCCCTTCACCCCTCCCCGCCGCATGGCTATTCTCCGGGATGATCCCTTTTAGTCAAGTACAAACAACCCAGCACAAATGGGGTCCTTTTACTGTTCCCTTACAAAAATTCCCCTATTTCAACCAGGCGACCATGAATTATATCACTCTCCTGATGCTAACACAGAAAGATATAGACCGAACGTTGCTTGAATGCGACCAAAACCCAGGCCCATTCGCTGCCATGCTCCGTGCTGCAATAATTCCAGAATACTGGCTTGGTGTGGTAAAGTGTCCTTTCGTGGAGGACAAAATAAGGCAGCCCTCCCCAGAAACCTTCTGCAAAGGCTTTCAGAAGACCTCCAGGAGAGCTTCATGGAGATGTCCCTGGAGGATTCCTGTTCCATCCCCAGACACGTTAACAGACTTTTCCAGTAGCTGTACTGGCTGCGAATGCATCCTAATTCTTCAGGGCAAATCAAACATTAAACGCTATTGCTTTTAAACCCTGTACTGTAGTTACAAATGTGCACTCACCAGAGCTGCCTTCTCCAGCTTCAGGGTCAGGGATCCCGCCTTGGGAGGGTATTGGCTCCGGGGTGATGAAAACGTCCTGGCTGCCGGGGAGAACAGAGTCACCACTTGCCTGCAGCATGTTCTCCTTCTGCTCATCCACAAAATCCTCCTCCCTGTTGCGTGAGATTCCCCCCTGGCAGGTGTCCACAGACAGTGGTGGGGTAGTGGTAGGGTCCCCCCCTAGAATGCCATGCAGCTGATCATAGAAGCAGCATGTATGGGGCTCTGATCCAAAGCGACCGTTTGCCTCCTTTTTCTTTTGGTAAGCTTGCCTGAGCTCCTTAACTTGCATGTGGCAGTGCTGTGTGTCCCTGTTTGTAGCCTCTCTCCACCATGCCCTGTGCAATTTTTTTTGGCATATATATTAGCATTTCTTCTTTTTGATTGGAGTTTGGCCTGCACAGATTCTTCTCCTCATACAGCAATCAGATCCAGTGTCTCCCGTTCACTCCATGCTGGAGCTCGTTTGCGATTCTGGGACTGCATGGTCACCTGTACTGCTGAGCTCGCCACACTGACCAAACAGGAAATGAAATTCAAAATTTCCCGGGGCTTTTACTGTGTACCTGGCTAGTGCATCCGAGTTGAAAGTGCTGTCCAGAGCCGTCACATTGGAGCACTCTGGGATAGCTCCTGGAGGCCAATACCATCGAATTGCATCTGCATTACCCTAAATTTGACCCAGCAAGGTCGATTTTTAGCGCTACTCCCCTTGCTGGGGAGGAGTACAGAAGTTGATTTTAAGAGCCCTTTAGGTCGACAGAATGGGGTTGGTTGTGTAGACGCATTTGTTTTAAAACTGAACTAATGCAGCTAAATTTGACTTAACCCTGTAGTGTAGATCAGGGATAAGTTAAGCATAATGGACATTCTATATGTAGACTTAAAACTTATTCTCTTCAGGCTTGTTACTGGCCAAAACAAGGAGTACCTTTCCATTGATGAAGGAAAAATACTTTATCAATCCTTACCTGGATTATGACCCAAATATGAAGTCTAGCCTCAGAAGAAGTAATCTGTATTAAAGGAACAAAATATAAGAAAATACTATGTAATATGGGACTGTCAGGCTTTCCTCCCCACTCTGAACTCTAGGGTACAGATGTGGGGACCCGCATGAAAGACTCCCTAAGCTTATTTCTACCAGTTTAGGTTAAAAACTTCCTCAAGGCACAAATTCTTCCTTGTCCTTGGAACGGTATCGCTGCCACCACCAAGTGAGTTAGACAAAGATTTAGGAAAAGGACTACTTGGAGTTCCTGTTTCCCCAAAATATCCCCCAAGCCCTTTCCTGGGGAGGGTTGAGAGTAAACAAGGTGAGCACAGACCAGACCCTTGGGTTTTTAGGACACTAAAAACCCCAATCAGATTCTTAAAAACAGAACTTCTATTATAAAGAGGGAAAAAAAGTAAAAGAAACACCTCTGTAAAATAAGGATGGAAGATAATTTTACAGGGTAATAAGATTTAAAACACAGAGGATTCCCCTCTAGGCAAAACTTTAAAGTTACAAAAAAATAGGAATAAACCTTCCTCTTAGCATAGGGAAAATTCACAAGCTAAAACAAAAGATACTCAAATGCATTTCCTTGCTATTACTTACTATTTCTGTAATTTTAGATGTATAATTCAGTAGGAGCTGGATTACTTGCTTGGTCTCTTTTTGGGCTTTTGTTGTTCTCTCTGGAGACAAACAAAAACCTTCCCCCTCCCCAGATTTGAAAGTATCTTCTCTCCCCATTGGTCTTTCTGGTCAGGTGCCAACTAGATTAAGAGAACTGATTAATCCTTTACAGGTAAAGGAGGGATTTTATGCTACCCTTAGCTGTATGTTTGACAGGGACCAATTCATATAATACCTAGAAGTGGATGACTTAGCACATTGAGCTCAATCTAACTCTCATTAAAGTTAAGACTTCCATTGACTTCAGTGGGAGGTGAAATAGATCCTTTATGCAGGAAGTCAGTTTACAGTAATATCATTTAGATTGTGTGCACATGGTGCCAAATCTTGTCATCAATCAAACTCTTATTGGTTTTAGTGGGAATCCTACATACGGAACGATGGCCAGGTCAAGCCAAAGTGTGTGTGTGTGGGGGTTTTTTTGGTTGTTTTTTTATTTAAATCTTTGTTAGCATTTGAATTTGTGTTAGAGGATTATATATGTATAACTTTTGTAGTCCTTCACATAGCAAATTATTCATTGTAATCCAAAATATAGGACCATATATATAAAACTAAAATGAAAATAAATACACTTTATAAATGTTTTAAGTTAACAGACAAGAAAAGCCTCCTATTCAAAGTGGGGGAGGGCGGAGGAGGAGGACCATGAGACAGAAGGGAAATCAAGTTTCCTGAGGAACAGGGGTGAATGATAGTTTTGTTTTCAAATTCTGAATAAATATTTGTGAATGTTGCAGACTTTGGAGACAGCTAGCCTTATGCAGCTACTAGTTTACAGGGCTTGTGAAAGATGAAATCCATGTTATCTGCACACCTGTCCACAAGTGAACCAGCAGTTGATGAAATCTGATCCTGCCACTCCTTAGTACCACAAGTCTGAAGCCAATCAATGCTTTGGTGAAAGTCTAGAAGACAGGCTAAAACAGAGCATCTTAGGTCTGGTCTACACGTATATTTGCATTGGTTAAATTAAGGTCAGGTCTATTCTTGGAAGTCTTTCCCAGGAGATCTGTACTAGTATACTATATCAGCAACGCATCCCTAATATAGACACAACTTATAATGACAAAGCTGCCCTTTTGTCAATATAGCTTATTGCACCCACCTCCAAGCAAAAATAAGCTATATTGGCAAAATCATTTTTTGTTGATCAGGGATCACCCCCTTGACCAACATAACTATGTTGACAGAAGTTTGTAGAGCAGACCTGGGCTAATTGTATGATTTTTATACTGATTTAGTTAAACTAGTGCTGTAGCTCACGAAAGTTTATGCTCAAATAAATTTGTTAGTCTCTAAGGTGCCACAAGTCCTCCTTTTCTTTTTGCAGATACAGACTAACACAGCTGCTACTCTGAAACAACTCCTGTTTTAGTTAAGTTTAATCCATTTACATGTCTCAATTCAGTTTTGGTTTTTTTGTTTTGTTTTTAAACAAGACCTTAGTATGGATATTAATGTTTACCTATACACACAGGAGCATCTGCTTTATGCTTCAATTTGAAAATATCCCTAAAAGATGATTTTACATGAGTAGTGAACAATAAAGCCACCTCCTCTAGACCTCATACTTATTAAGTATGCTTCCCATCAACAATGTTCTGCATCTATCAGAAAGATGAGAAAAGACAGTCACTTTCCAGAGATAAACAAATGGTAATGCGAGGAGTAGGCGCAGTGCAGGAGCACAGGGAATGATAGCTTGACGGCAGACTTCTTGGAGGGTTTTGTTGGAAGGATTTTAAGGTCAGGATTAGGACTTTGAGGAGGAGATTTGTTTGTCTGTACTTGTACATTTTTAATATTTTAATGTCTAATTGTAATGAGTTGCTGTGTCTAGATATTAGCAATGAAAAAAACAGACACCGTTGTGGTGGTGGGGAAGCACTTTGAGAGAAACCTGTCCTCATTTGCATTCCTCCTCAAGGCTTACTGCTACTGTGACACCTATGAGAAATGGTCCATGCACAATGGTTAGGTAGATGGTATTAGGAATCCCTACTGGCCTATTTCAGTTATTCTATTTCTCATGATTTATTAAAAATGAACTGGCTCAAAAACATCTATCACATAGCTAGTGTTTGTAGCCACATCTTCCTCATTATTTACATTTGTACTCCTTCCCTTGTCCAATTGTTTACATCTGCTTATTACATCTTGCCTTAAATTTGACTGCAAGCTTTTCACGGGCAGGCCTCCTCTAGGCTCAGTGCTATAAAAACGCTTAGACATGTTGACATGGACTCACTGGTCGTGCCCACTCTTGGCCCCGTGCGGGGGTGCCCCTTTCAGTGAGCCAGCCCTTCTCGCGTGGGTCCACTCTCTCTCGGGGTTAAGCCCCTCCACCTCCTGGAGCCGCATCTCACTGAGCCTTAGTACACCTGTTTCTCACTGTGGGCCCCCTCAGGGAGTCCACTTGCTCTGGACCCCCAGGGCCTCCACCCCCCAGAGGGGATGATGCAACCCTGTTCTCTAGACTGGAGTGACTCTCAGCCAGCGTAAAACAGGAGGGTTTATTGAGTGTTGAACACAGCACAGGAAACTCTCAGGCCTGGCCTCCCTCAGCACAGCACATCCCAGTCTCCCCTGCATCCAGGTGGGCTCTGCCTGCTTCCTCTCTCCAGCCCAGAGCCCTCCCACTGGCCAGAACCGGCTGTGACTCCTGAGCTGGGCCTCCAGGTCACCAGTCACTGGGGTTTCCATTCTCCATGCCAGCAGTTGGGGTTTCAAGTTCCCTCGCTGGTCCTCTGTAACAACAAACTCCCTCTCCCTCACCTTGTTAAACCTGTAGCACCTAGGGAAACTGAGTCCCACCCCCTCTGCATGCAAACCATAGGAAAAACAAGAAAATCCCCCATAGGAAACAAGGAAGAGCAAGAAACTCCCCCACTTCGTCACACGTGTTTCTTGCCCTGAAAAAGCTACTTTGTTGATCAGTGGTAGCAAGGATCTTCATTTAGTTTGATAGGTTCTAATGCTTAAACCTAAAAGGGCATAGTGCGAGTGACTTCTGCCAGTTTAACAGCTGCAAGGTTCCAGCACAAATTAAACATGCCTTCCTCCAGATGCAAACCCAGAGGGACATGGATATTATAACACAGCACACTCACAGCTGGGGTGACGGTAGTTTAGTTAGATTAGACAGGTTTAATCTACACCCTGTGTAATTCTAGCTAAATCTAATACTTTTTGTTCTAAATGGGATTAGATATTAAAGCTTGCTGATTCTTGCTCTTAAGTACAGTATTAAACCAAACACCAGCATTAGGTGAAGGAAATAGCTAGGGCGTGTTGACGAGGACCGTTTCTTTTTTGTTTTTACTTTACTGTGGAATATTGGAGGAGGAGTGGATTAGAAATAGGTGACCGTGTGCCACATAGTCTATTTCTTCCTGAGATAGCAATGGGGCAGAAAAGCAAACATTAATTGACCTTTGTATCTTCTTTGTCTGGATTCAATTGATGTGTGTCATGTTAATTTTAATTTAAAAAATTGTATGCCTGGAGGCTATAAGACAAATCACTGTCAGCTGTAGGTCAATCATATAGACATTATCAGGCAAAACCTCAAAAGAAGTCATGCATATTGCACCAAAATCAATGGGAGCTCAGCCTGAATAAAGACTGCAGGATCTGGACCTATAGCTTTTACCAGATCCAGATAGTATGTATTTTTCTGTGATGTGTAATGTTGGGGGGGGGGGGGGGGATTTTTTTTTTTTTAAATAGAAGAGGACTATTAAACTAAGACAATCTATTTCAATAGTTTTGAAAATACATTGCCTTGAATTTTAGTGAGTTCATTAAAGCTTCAATTATTTAATGATTATTGCCAAGAGACCATCAAAGTTAATAGTGCTTTGCTTTTTGTTTTTTTCTTTTTCTTTTTTTCTTTAACATCATTGTTGTAACATTGCTGATAGATAAACTGAATTAAACATGACTTGCTTAATTCTTTATATAACTATTGCACAAAAAGTTCAAAAAAAATAAATAACTCATTCTCCAAAAAGCACTTGTGGTAGTTGATTTGTTTATAAATGCATTTCAATCTAATTTTATAAAAAAGGAAATAATTGTGGGCCTGTAGTGTACTAATGAATGAATAAAATCAAAAGGTCCATACATCTCAGGAGGATATTTGCTCTTCTAGCAATCCAGATTTTAATTGCACAATGATTTGCTACAATTTCAGGAAGGATACTGTTTGCATGCTTCTCGTATTTTGAGTTATGTCACAGTGAACTTCCACAATATAGTATAATGAATGTTTTGCAGATTGCTCAATTAGTTAATTTTTTAAAATAGAACACTGAATTCCTATATTTCATTTTTGTTGGTCACTGACTATGACAGATTTATTACAGCACAGTCTTAGTTTCCCCCTATTTCATATTTGGTGTGAAATTTATAGAGGGTAGTGGGAAAACTCAAACAAAAAAGCACAAATACTAATAGCTTAAAATTCTGAGGTACAAAGGAACAACCGCAGCACAAAATTGAGAAGGAAGAAGTGTTCCAAGCTGTAACAAAACATCCATAGAGAGGTTTCTAATTATTTAACTAAACAAAACAAAAACACTGCTGGGAGATCCAAACCAGTGCAGACATGAGGCGATCACCAATTTTTTCAAATCTGAGTGACTAAAATTAGGCTTCTAAATCTATGATTAGAACCCCAAATTTGTGGGCTGTTGCTCTTAATGACGTAATTGAGAATATCGGTCCCTAAATATGAATTTGGGTGCTTAGTGTAAGACACCAATGTTACAAAACATTGTCCACTGGGCTCAAGTGCCTCAAAAGAGGAAATAAATTAAGGTAGAGATGGTCTAACTTCACTACTCCAAGATATATTAGCTTTAGGAAAAACATGACTGACATACCAAATAGAGCAAGCTTCAGGGGATATCTATTCAAGTTGTTGCCAGATGTGTATTTTGCCATTTTCCGCGCCATCATCCCCAGGCAATACTAATGGTATATATCAAACCTAGCCATTTACTTATGATTGATAAGGATGAGAAGGAATCATAGTCTCTTACAGAGTTTTAACCTATTCAAAACAATAATACTCCCAAGTAAGAGAGCAGCAGTAAAATGGTCATGTACCAATAAGCTGTAGAAAGGAAAGGAAATTCAACTGTTATAAGACAGGGTAGCTTGCATGGGAATGAAGCTTGTTACAGAAATTAAGGTACAATGCAATGTGTTTTCCTTACTTTTAACACAGAAAGATGAGCTATGCTATCCTTTTCATTTTTAAATACAATACTCTGTTTATGATATACAATTCATGTCATTTCAGTACTCTGCAATGGAAAACTAGATTTGTTATGGTAACCATAGTATGCCATGATAATAGTTTAAATCTGACAAATATTTTGAAGATGTGAAAAATTCCTACAAGAGATTACAAAACAATGTTAGGGTGATATATTGTAAGTGATTTTCACGGTGCCTTATATTAAAATCAAAAAGAAAATCAATATGGCTCAGCTGTAAGCTAAATTGAAAGGAGAACCTTTGCCCTTACTCTTAAAATCACTTAGAGTGGGTCCTTCCATGAAAGGCACTACCAGATTAGTGCAGGAACATTGTGTGAATAAAGCTCACTCAAAGAGAAAAGTTTAGTTGCTAAAGGAAAGTCCCAACCAGAAGAATGTAAAGATTTGAACAGGGTACACAGTTCAGCAAGGATGGTGCTAGACCATGTACAACAATATTCAGTACTTGACAGATGAAATTTAAAGATTAATGTGCTGACATGAAAAGACCTAAAGTGACCCAAACACAGGAGTAATATGATCAGAAAATTCAACTTATGTGGAAAGCTTTGCTGATGTATAATAGAAACAGAGAATGTCTGTATAACAGCAGAAAGAAGTGCACTAATCAAATCGACATAGAATAAAATCTTGAAGACTGTCAGCACAGAGTGTGTACGAGTTATCCTCACTGTATTTTTTTCAAATGGAGACAACTGAGTTTAAGAGGGTAGTCGTATGTTCAGATAACAAGTCTGTAATTCCAAATGACCCAAGGCTGTTGACAAAATCAGCAGCTAGATCTATCGTAAAGTACAAGCTAAGGAAGCTCAGCTTTATTGTCCGGCATGTCGAAAGAATGATAGGAGGCATTAGATATGAGGTTAATCAGGTTGCAACTTTATTATTAGATGTCTGGGACTAACCTGGCAGATACATTTTGCACCTGCACTGCACATTTTATGTCCCTCCAGCAGATCCACTGCTGGGACCCTCCAATTCCAGCCAATTTTTTGTGGGAGGGGGCTTCCACAGGTCCCCCCCTATTTATCCAGGTCCCTCCAGCAATTCCTTTGCCGGGACTTTACTGACCACCCCCACTTATAGGAGGGGTTAAGGTGGACTATAATGATGGGGAGGTTGGCTCTCTGCTGTACCAATCAGAGGAGTCCCCAGCTGCCCCAGGCTTGCTCAATCACCAAACACCTCTCCTTAATTCTTTTCCAAGCCATTTTTCAGTTCTTTTGTGCCTTAATTTATGGAGTACCTGCACTGAACATCTGCTATACTCTTAAATAAAGAGTTGCCCCATATGGCCTACCACCTGTCATGCTATCATGAACAGAGCCCACCTGAACCTGCTGCAAGGAAGGTGACACCTCCCCTGCACCTGGTCAACATGGTGGTAAGGGAAAAATTCCCTCCCAGCCACCCTTAGCAGGGCGGCTAGCGTAATGCCCACAGCAGATATAGCTGAACACCCGGCATATTTGTGACCTACATACGGAGGGAGTGTGGGTGCTGACAGGCCTGTTCTGAGTGAATGAAGGGAGTGGCCAGGCCCAGGCTGACCTTTTTAAACCCTCATTCTTAGGTGGTGAGTCATCCACCATGCTGACTGCTCTTCCAGCAGTTTTACATCTCCTCTCCTCCCTCAAGCCAGAAAGTTAAATGCTTAAAGAGCAGGGCAGTGATTCTCCAGTGTCTGCTATCAATCAATTGCAATTCACTTGTGTCTGTATTAAGGTAACGTCAGCCGACCATCTAAGAGCAAAACTCAGTCAAGCAACTTCACAAGAAACGCTTACCAGGCCAAGTATACCCTTGTTAATGCACAGGACTATAAATCAGGATATCTGGGTTCTATTCCCACCTCTGTCACAATCTTTCTGGGTGTCCTTGGAAAAATTAACTTAATTTCTCACTCGGTTTCCCGTTTCCTATGTGTAAAATGGATGATAACCATTCCAGTTCTCTACTTTTCTTCTGAGATTCTTTATTCATTAATGATTGTGAGGTGTTCAAATATTATAGAACTAACTCCAAATCATCAGTCAGAAATTGAGCTAAATATTACTATCATGAGTCATTTATTTAGAGGCCTTTTTATAGTAAAGTGTCTCTTTCAGTACAGATAAGCTTATGATCTGCATGACTGAGAGAACAACTTTGACTGTCTAAGGACTTGTCAACATAGAGAGTTACTGCAGAATAGCTGTTCCTGATTAACTCCCTGAGTGGATACTCTTGTTCCAGAATGAGCGCGCTAGTGAATTAAGCTAATTCAGAATAAAACACTCATTCTGCAGTAAGAGCATCCACTCATGGAGTTAGAGTGCTGTATTCTGAATTAGCTTAATTCACTGGCGCTCTCGTTCTGGAACAAGAGTATCCGCTCATGGAGTTAATCAATCATGAATAGTTAATCCATGTTAAATCCTTGCCCCCACTTTATTCTGGATTACCTTTCTTGTGTAGACAGGCCCCAATCGTGCAATCCAGAAAATGGCCAATTTTTGAACCAGCTCCAGAAGAGAAACTGGATGACACAAGGGGCAGTATTTTCAAAAGCATTCAGCATTGTTTTAACTCTCTTTCTACTGGAGTCAATTCCACTGACCTCAGTGGTAGCTGGGTGAGGTCAATGCTGAACGCTTTTGAAAATCCCATCCCATATGTACTTTTCTCAATATTTCAAATGTATCATAGTCTTATTTAGGAGAACTGTAGGGAATGTTCTAAGTTTATAATGGAGATTTATGCTCCATTGGGCATGTTTTGAGATAATCAAACCAAAATATTTAGATGTTCCAGTAAAAGTGTGTGGATCACAGTGACAGTCTGCTGAAATATGTAACTGAACTGTTAAAGTCTAAGGATGCGATATAGAGATAATGTGCTGATTGTAGTTTCTGACTAAAACAGTCTATGTACTGTGACCCGATTTTTAAAACTGAATAATACCAAACACATGTGCCTAAGGCTGGATTATCATGGCCTTTCTGCCTATACAAAAATAGTCAAATTATAAATCTCATAAAATACCTGCAAGCAATAGAATAAAATAGAAGTCAATTTCTGAAAAGAAGAAATCGGCCCACTGCCAAAACATCAGTCACAAACTGATTCAAGCACAAAAATACACTTTGTGAAGGAGCCACTATGATCATGTAATTAGAACTCTAGAGAAGAGACCATCTGAAAAGTTGTCTTAGCCACAGGAGAAGAGGGTTTAAGTCAGACACAAGGAAAGTGTTAGGCCCACTTTTAATATAATATAATTAATGGAGGTGGTGGAAATTCAGAATTCTGACATTTCAAAATGTATCTGTTTCAAATCTGAACAAAACGAAACAATAAAAAATGAAATTTCCTGTGAAATGAAATTAAAAAAAAAATAGTTATGGGTCAATTGAAATGTTTGTTTTTCTAGGAAATAGAAGTCAAAATAAAAACATTTCCATTAACTTATATAAAATACAATCTATTTGAAATGAGAAATCAAAATGTTCCATTCCAATAATGTGTGACTGGAATATTGTGACCTTATCAGAATGCTTTTTTTCTATTTTATATGACAAAATGTTGTCAATTGACCTGTGCCCAGAAAAACTTTTGATTTCAACAAAATAGCATTTTCTTATGGAGACACTTTCCACTGGAAAATTTTCGAGCAGCTCTAATAAATGGCCTGGGGTTCTGCAGGTCAACCACTATGACCTGAAAAACTGGCAAGCCAATTGTCCGGAAAATTATCTCTGTTTTCAAAGGTTCAGGTTCAAGAATCTTCTTGAGGCTGAGAAAATGTTAAGTGTCTGGAAAAGGATTGCTATCTTGTCTTTTTATCTTAGCATGAAAGAGCTCAGCTAGCCATAGTTTATCTCAGGGGTGGGCAAACTACGGGCAGCATCTGGCCCGTCAGATGTTTTAATCTGGCCCTCAAGCTCCCGCCGGGGAGTGGGGTCAGGGGCTTGCCTCACTCCATGCAGCTCCTGGAAGCAGTGGCATATCGTTCCCCCTCGCTCCAGCTCCTATGCATAGGGGCAGCCAGGGGGCTTCTCACACTGCCTTCAGCCCAAGTGCTGCCCCCGCACCTCCCATTGCTGGGAACCATTGCCAATGGGAGCTGCAGGGGTGGCACCTGAGGATGGGGCAGAACAAAGAGCTGCCTGGCCATGCCTCTGCATAGGAGCCAGAGTGGGGACATGCTGCTGCTTCTGGGAGCTGCTTGAGGAAAGTACCTCCCAGAGCCTGCACCCCTGAGTGCCTCAGCCCCTGCTGTGTCCCCCCTCCCACCTTCTGAACCCCTCAGTCCCAGCCCAGAGCACCCTCCTATACCTCAACCCCTTATCCCCAGAGCCCACACCCCCAGCCGGAGCCATCACGCCCTCCCACACCCCATCCCTGATTTTGTGAGTATTCATGGCTCTCCATATAATTTCCATACCCAGATGTGGTCCTTGGGCCAAAATGTTTTCCCACCCCTGGTTTATCTGGTGTGGTCAAAGCACAGACAATCCACTTATTTAGCTCCCAAATCAGGAATTTATCCCTATTTAGGAAAACAGATACTCATATGCTAACCTTAAATGTGTGCATACATCTCACTGAAGTAAAGTACTTTCCTGAATAGTGATTGGGCTTAAGCCTGTGTGTCACTCCTGGGCTATCAGCAACTTTTGAACCGTCTCAGTCATCCCCTCCGGGTGACAGCCTTCTAGCCTTCACCTCCCTGGGGTGGAATCTTGTGATTCTCCCACTCTCTCATATTGAAATACTAGGGTACAGTCCCCTGTGTAACACCTGTCATTGCTCAGCAGGCCTGACTAGATTCAGCTGCCCTGCAAGACTTCCCTTCAGGAACTGTGTCCAGTGTGAAGACAGTGACAAAACAAAGGATTGTTTAATATCAACAGAAGGATCACAGCATGACAAGGGATATTAACACAATGAAGTGTCTGTGCCTCCTGCTCTCTTCCCAGCTTTTCATGGGTGATTGGTCCCTTTTGTCCCCCTCAAAGTTTCCTGAACCTGGCCAAAGCAGTTTATGCACTCCATCAAGCAGCATCTCAGATAAACTTCACAATAGTTGGTCTCTGTATGCTGTCTACTTTCCTGATGGAATTAAACCCTTGTAACCAGTAGTGAGCTGGAGCCGGTTCGCACGAACTGGTTGTTAAATTTTGAAGCAGTTTTAGAATTGGTTGTTAACCCGCTTCCCTGCAGGGGGCATTGAGGCTTTCATGGGCTCTGGCCGAGAACTGATGTAATTCCTCCTCCGGCCGCTGGGGGCGCTGCGCTGCAGGAGCCATGTGGGCTGCCGCCTGGCCCTGGACACGAACCCTGTTGCTGCTGCAGCTCCCCCGACCCCTGGTCCTGGGGCTCCCACTGCTGCCTGGTGGGTCCCCGGCTGCTCTGCTGGGCCTGGGCTGTGTCCTGCTGCTCGGGCTGCTCCGAGCCGCTCTCCCCAGAGGACCCTCAGCCAGCCCCTGTCTCCAGCCAGCTCCGCACCCCCGCCCTGCCCGCAGCCAGCCCCGCACTCCCTGCCTCCAGCTAGCCCTGCCCCATGCCCCTGTTTGCAGCTGGCCCCACGTCCACTGGTGCCTTGCAGTTCCCAGGGCAGTAGCCCTGCACACCTGCTTCAATGAGGGGGCTAGGAAGCAGCTGGGACCCACACATGTGCACACCCTAGGGTGACCAGACAGCAAGTGTGAAAAATCAGGACGGGGTGTGTGTGTGTGTAATAGGAGCCTATATAAGAAAAAGGCCCCAAAATCGGGACTGTCCCTATAAAATCGGGACATCTGGTCACCCTAGCACACCCCCAGGAAATGGCAGGGACTCACACATGAAACGGAGCTCATTTCTAGTTCAGGCCCATCTTTTTAAAAAAGAACTTTAGGTAGGGTTAACATACTCCCGTATTTTCCCGGACATGTCAGGCTTTTTGGTTCTTAAATTGCCGTCCGGGAGGAATTTTTAAATTTTAAAAATTCCTCCCAGGAAAATATGGATGTATGGTAACCCTACTGGTACAAAAAATACATACTGGGGCACATCCCTTAAATCAGAACTTTTTATAGGGAACCGGTTGTTAAGATTTTGGCAGCTCATCACTGCTTGTAACCATGTAGCAAACATAAATAAGATCAAAGAATAGATGAATATATAGTGTATCATCCTTCACAGCATGCACTTCAGTTCTTTCCTGAGTTGGGACTCTAGAGAGATCAACTCCCAAGTCTGAAATATCACTATGGCCCAGATTCAGCAAGATGACTAACTATCAGCATAAATATTTAAACTTAGGTATCAGCTTGAGTATCCCTCTGAATTGAGGACAATGTGAGCCATGGTCTGAATGACAATATCTAACTTAATGACAAATATGACTCAGGGAATTTTCTTTCCAGGGGTTCTAAAATAGGAAACAGAATAATGAAAGCTACCATATGTGGTCAGCTGGAGAAATCAACTATAGCTGGGATCAGTAGGAATCAGATTTAATTCCATCTCAGACAATACAAGGAAATTTGAATAGGGGCTTGATAGTAGAATAACTGGGGATAGTTAAAAAATTAAAGGCTGATCAATAACTAATGTTAGTTTCCAATGAAAATATCAGAGGTCAACTGAAGAAATTCCCTTTCATTAATTGAGGGAGGTATCTTGTGCTTTTTTAAAATATGTCCATAAAGTAAAGCGTTTGTCCAAACAGTTAAATCTGATGCAGTTAGAACTGTGCTGCTAACTGACACTGAGAAATGAATAGATGTATGTGACAGAAAATTCTTGTGGAAGCCAGATATTCTATAAAACCTGTGTGCAGCCCAGAAAGGAGTCAGATCAGATCAGCATAATATGAAGAGCTAGATTTCCCCCACCCCACCCAGATTGTACTCCTGCTTGGGGGGCGGGGAGATAAGGGGAGTCAGACATATGGATCTCTCAGATCTGTGGTGCAGGGTTTGGAAGCACTGCATGTGTGCTAATTCTTCCCTCTAGCACAGTTGAATGGGAAGGGAGAAGCCAGGAATAGGTGGGGGCATCCTCCTTCAAGTGTCATGGGGGGGGGGGGAGGATAGCTCAGTGGTTTGAGCATTGGCCTGCTAAACCCAGGGTTGTGAGTTCAATCCTTGAGGGGGGCATTTAGGGATCGGGGCAAAAATTGGGGATTGGTCCTGCTTTGAGTAGGGGGTTGGACTAGATGACCTCCTGAGGTCCCTTCCAACCCTGATATTCTATGATTCTGTTCTATTCCAGTCAGCAGAGCTGAGCCAGCAAAGGGAGTGGTAGTAATGTAAGGCTAATATAGTCCAGCAGCAATTATTACCTCCTTCAGCCCCAGTTCCTTCCTTGGGATACTCCTGGAGGTAGCTGTGTCCGTGGAAGTACCATCAGTGAACAAAATGGACATAAACACCCCCAAAACATGGAGATCTACAGTGTTAAATATGCCAAATTCTAGAGCTCATCAGATTATTCATTGTGAATAATATTAGTTGCCCATTGGAAATCATTCACACACTAATTTAGATTTCTATGAATGTACTGATTCATAGGCAAGTATTCACTCACTAGCTTGTATCCACAAAATAATTAGGCCTATAGGTTGTTTATGAACAGTTCTCTTCAACCATTCACTGCTTGTTATTTAGGATGGGTGACAGAATTATATATGCTCTCTAGTGGGATACTGAAACTTTTTTAAACTAGTGAGTAATGGTTGAAAAAACTGTAGATGATAAATAGTTAACAACAAATATAATAACGGTCCGTATGATATTTTTAGCTGAATAATGAAACTTTTAGGATTCGTGAATATTTTCACAAATACCCAGTAGATGTTCATATACTCATGAATGACACACATGAGCTCAGCAACCTCAGTGCTTAAACGTGATGATATTCTTGAAAGACAATATGGGCAGCAGTTGAATTGTTCTAGAAGGGAAAATGAAAAAAATCACTACAAGGTGCCACTGAAAAGAAAACAATAGTAAAATTTAAAATTCAGTATATGTCCCTCAGATAAAATAATCTGAGCGTTAGAACCAGTCCAGGTCTCTGTAATGCAAGCCATATTAACGATATAATCATAAATGAATAAGGTGGGACTTATTTGATAGAGAGCTACCATTTAATGAAGCAGTTGCTGAAATGGCAAATAGATGAGGAGAAATATTTTCAAGATGTTCAATGGCAAACTGACATAAATGACTAGGAAAAAAAGTAAATATTTTAACAATATTTAAAAGGGTAAATAGGATATCTCAGGGAACTATAGGGCAGTTACACTGACCTCAATTCTGGGCAAAAACTTGGAAAGGCTTAAAATTAAAAGATGGTAGCATAATTAATGGAAATAAACATGGCTTCATGGAAAATAGGTCTTCTCAAACTCAAGTATAGTTTTTTTGATGAGATAACACCTTTTTCAATCAAACTTAACATTTGATATAATATTCTAAATAGAACTGCCCAGGAAACCATTTCTGTTACATGGGAAATGCTGATATTTTGAAAATTTTCATCTGACTGGGAACAAAACAAACTTTTGAAATTTCCAGCAAAATAATCTTCAAAAATATTATATTTGGTCAATTGAAATGTTTCCTTTTGTGGCATTTTAATTTTTTACATTGCATTTTTATTTTCTTTTATATTTCTTTATTATAACTTATATGATAAAACTTTGAAACAAGAAGTCATTTTAAAATCAAAACATTGCATTCTGATAAGGTCCGAATGTTTCAACCTTATCAAAGCACTTTGGATTTTTTTTCTGAAACAAAAGTTTGTTGAAATTGACATTCCCATGGAATGTCTCAGTTAATTGGCATTTTCCAATGGAAAAACACTTAGTTGGAAATTTTCTGACCAGCTGTAACACTTAGAGTTCTGCAAAGCATTGTACTTACACCTGCTTGATATTCTAAACTTAAAAAGTCTATTGTGAAAATAAATTAATTAAAAACTCACTAAAAGTAATTGTAAATGTGTGTATTCCTAGGAGGGCCCCACAGAGTTCTTGTTCCAATTCTATTCAATATCTTTGAGTGATCCAAAAAAAATTTCTGGTGAAGTTTGCACATGACACCACAATTCATAGAATCATAGAACCTCAGGGTTGGAATGGACCTCAGGAGGTCATCTAGTCCAACCCCTACTCAAAGCAGGACCCCAACTAAATCATCCCAGCGAGGGCTTTGTCAAGCCTGACCTTAAAAACTTCAAAGGAAAGAGATTCTACCACCTGTCTAGGTAATTCTTTCCAGTGCTTCACCACCCTCCTAGTGAAAAAGTTTTTCCTAATATCCAACCTAAACCTCCCCCACTGCAACTTGAGACCATTACTCCTTGTTCTGTCATCTGCCACCACTGAGAACAGTCTAGATCCATCCTCTTTGGAATCCCTGTTTCAGGTAGTTGAAAGCAGCTATCAAATCCCCCTCATTCTTCTCTTCCGCAGACTAAACAATCCCAGTTTCCTCAGCCTCTCCTCATAAGTCATGTGTTCCAGTCCCCTAATCATTTTTGTTGCCCTCCGTTGGATGTTTTCCAACTTTTTCACATCCTTCTTGTAGTGTGGGGCCCAAAACTGGACACAGTACTCCAGATGAGGCCTCACCAATGTTGAATAGAGGGGAATGATCACGTCCCTCGATCTGCTGGCAGTGCCCCTACTTATACTTCCCAAAATGCCATTGGCCTTCTTGGCAACAAGGGCACACTGTTGACTCATATCCAGCTTCTCGTCCACTGTAACCCCTAAGTCCTTTTCTTCAGAACTGCTGCCTAGCCATTCGGTCCCTGGTCTGTAGTGGTGCATGGGATTCTTCCGTCCTAAATGCAGGACTCTGCACTTGTCCTTGTTGAACGTCATCAGATTTCTTTTGGCCCAATCCTCTAATTTGTCTAGGGCCCTCTGTATCCTATCCCTACCCTCCAGCGTATCTACCACTCCTCCCAGTTTAGGGTCATCTGCAAACTTGCTGAGGGTGAGATCCATGCCATCCTCCGGATCATTAATGAAGATATTGAACAAAACCGGCCCGAGGACCGACCCTTGGGGCGCTCCACTTGATACCGGCTGCCAACTAGACATGGAGCCATTGATCACTACCTGTTGAGCCCAACAATCTAGCCAGCTTTCTGTCCACCTTATAGTCCATTCATCCAGCCCATACTTCTTTAACTTGCTGGCAAGAATACTGTGGGAGACCATGTCAAAAGCTTTGCTAAAGTCAAGGAATAACATGTCCACTGCTTTCCCCTCATTCACAGAGCCAGTTATCTTGTCACGGAAGACAATTAGATTAGTCAGGCATGACTTGCCCTTGGTGAATCCATGCTGACTGTTCCTGATCACTTTCCTCTCCTCTAAATGCTTCAGAATTGATTCCTTGAGGACCTACTCCATGATTTTTCCAGGGACTGAAGTGAGGCTGACTGGCCTGTAGATCCCCAGATCCTCCTCCTTCCCATTTTTAAAGATGGGCACTACGTTAGCCTTTTTCCAGTCATACAGGACCCCCCCCCCCCCCCCCCCCGATCACCATGAGTTTTCAAAGATAATGGCCAATGGCTCTGCAATCACATCCACCAACTCCTTTAGCACTCTCGGATGCAGCATATCTGGCCCCATGGGCTTGTGCTCATCTAGCTTTTCTAAATAGTCCTGAACCACTTCTTTCTCCACAGAGGGCTGGTCACCTCCTCCCCATGCTGTGCTTCCCAGTGCAGTAGTCTGGGAGCTGATCTTGTTTGGGATGACAGAGGCAAAAAAAGCATTGAGTACATTAGCTTTTTCCACAACCTCTGTCACTAGGTTGCCTCCCTCATTCAGTAAGGGGCCCACACTTTCCTTGACTTTCTTCTTGTTGCTAACATACCTGAAGAAACCCTTCTTGTTACTTTTAACATCTCTTGCTAGCTGCAACTCCAGGTGTGATTTGGCCTTCCTGATTTCACTCCTGCACGTTTGAACAATATTTTTGTATTCTTTCCTGGTCATTTGTCCAATCTTCCACTTCTTGTAAGCTTCTTTTTTGTGTTTAAGGTTAGCAAGGATTTCACTGTTAAGCCAAGCTGGTCACCTGCCATATTTACTATTCTTTCTACACATCAGGATGGTTTGTCCCTGTAACCTCAATAAGGATTCTTTAAAATACAGCCAGCTCTCTTGGACTCCTTTTCCCCTCATGTTATTCTCCCAGGGGATCCTGCCCATCAGTTCCCTGAGGGAGTCAAAGTCTGCTTTTCTGAAGTCCAGGGTCCGTATTCTGCTGCTCTCCTTTCTTCCTTGTGTCAGGATCCTGAACTCGACCATCTCAAGGTCACTGCCTCCCAGGTTCCCATCCACTTTTGCTTCCCTACTAATTCTTCCTGTTTTGTGAGCAGCAGGTCAAGAAGAGCTCTGCCCCTAGTTGGTTCCTCCAGCACTTGCACCAGGAAATTGTCCCCTACCCTTTCCAAAAACTGAATTGTCTGTGCACCGCTGTATTGCTCTCCCAGCAGATATCAGGGTTATTAAAGTCTCCCATGAGAACCAGGGCCTGCAATCTAGTAACTTCCGTTAGTTGCCTGAAGAAAGCCTCATCCACCTTATCCCCCTGGTCCGGTGGTCTATAGCAGACTCCCACCAGGACATCACCCTTGTTGCTCACACTTCTAAACTTAATTCAGAGACTCTTAGGTTTTTCTGCAGTTTCATACCAGAGCTCTGAGCAGTCATACTGCTCTCTTACATACAATGCAAGTCCCCTACCTTTTCTGTCCTGCCTGTCCTTCCTGAACAGTTTATATCCATCATGACATCCATTATGTCATGTGAATTATCCCACCAAGTCTCTGTTATTCCAATTTATAACTTTACCAATTCCAGTTGATAAAGTTATAAATACTTAGATGGCTTGGTAAAGTAGACTCATTTGAACAATGAGTTTTTAAGACTGACACACGTAGGATAATACACCTAAGATCAAAGAAAGTGGTCACATTTACAAGACGGGGGACTGTATCTTAGAAAGCAGAGATTCTCAAAATAATTAATATTCATGATACAAAACTAATTGAATATGATCTCCCAGTGTGACACTGCAGCTTAGATGGTGCAGTCAATGGCAAAACTCCTACTGAATTTTTAAAAAGTTCATGAAGTGCAATGAGTTCCTAAGAAAATTAGTAGTCTCCACAGATCCAATATCTCATAACCATTTCCAAAGAAGAAACAGGGAAAGTAGAACTTACATATAAGTGAAGACCTTACAAATGAATTTTATTTCACAATTTAAAATTTTTAGCTCTATAAATGAAAACTTGTAAAATCAATGTTATCTATACTGCTAGAAAAGAGAAGGGGAAAAAAAAAACAGACTATTGCCAGTAGAAGAAAGTATTAATGTAAAAACAAATCACTAACGCCAAAATGTTAAAACTTTAGGTTGCGAATATCAATGGGATCTAAGGGTGTTAAGTATTCTTGAACAATCATGTATTTTATTTCAGTGCCCAAATATGTCTTTAGGCATCGCAAGGAACCTATATAGCATCTGGAAATTTAGGACTAGCATTGTAGGCAAACACTAACGTGTGTAGCTTTCATCAGGAAATTGAACTAACTCTTTCTTCTCCTCATTGCGATGATGATCAATTACTTCACCAAAACCCACCCTTCTAGAGATTTCTTTGCATGGAATTGCTAAATAAATGGAGATGTAACAATATTTAGGAAATATACGTTTATAAATATTCACTTGACTCTTATGTTCCGTATATCAGATTTAGTAATGGAGTCAATGGAGTAATGGAGCTACTGATACCTTAGAGTGAAGGGAAATGTGTTGTATCTGATAAAATGATTTAAGGCAGTATGGATTTAAGGCCCAATCCTGGTAATCTAATTAATGCAAAATTTTAGACTGAAAATAGGGCATTCAAACTGGAAATAAGTATATTGTTAATTGAGAGTAATCACTGGAACAATTTACCAAGGATGTTGTAGATGGCACTCTGGCAACTTTTAAATCAGGATTTGATATTTTTTCTAAAAGATTTGCTCTGGGAATTACTTTGGGGAAGTTCTATGGCCTGTGTTATACAGAAGGTCAGACTAGATTATCACAATGGTCCTTTCTGGCCTTGAAGTCTAGGAATCTATGAAAATTCCAGTTGGGAGTTTTTGTTAGTAGTTTGAGCAGGATTTGATTCCTAGTGGGCTAGGCAGTACAACTAGTAGTGGAACTGGCTGAAACATATAATTTCTGGTTTGTGAGAAATGTTAGCATTTCAAAATATGGTTTCGTTCCAAATTGATTTTGTTCCAATGTTTTCAAAACTTTTCATAAACCAGAAACTCCGGGGAAAAAATTAATTTTGGAAACACTGACATATTTCCAAAACAAAATTTGCTCCCTGGGACTGACAGCTGCTGTGTGACATTTACATTCATGTTGCTATTGCAGTGGGGAAGCTGGCAATATCAATTTCACTCTGCAGCTACTGTGGCTGCCAGTGTTTGCAACTCTGGGGAGAACCCTACCCTGAAGTCTGCCCCAGAGCTGCAGACCCTGGGATTCATCCCAGGACTTCGAGGCTCCCAGGTCTACAGCAGCGAAGCTGGGAGCCCTGAGAGACCCAAGGATTTCCAGACTCCTTGCTGCTTAGCCAGGAGCTGAGCTTCAGTTAGTTGGGTCTCCTAGAGCTTCATGGTTCCACGGCAAGGAGTCTGGAAACCCTTGCATGGAGGAGCTGTCCCAGAGCCATGAACCCTAACACCTGGAGTCCAATCAGCCCACCAGGCCAGCTCTCAGGATTCCCTCAAACCCTGTCTGGGCTTCAGTGGAAGTTCACCAAACCTGACTTGTTTTTGTGAGAAATTTCAGGTTAATCGCTGGAAAACTATTTAGGGCTGAATCATGTTCCAACAATCAGTCTTAGTCTAAATGTTTTCTGCAGGCTGACTGAGTGGAGCAGACATGCTTTGAGGAAAAATTGTGTACCTCTGCAATGAATGAGCTGAAGTATTCCGGACACCTCCTGCTCTGTTTTTAGTATTGATTAACTGTTAAAATAACAATGAAACAAGGGAGCTGCAACTATTAATTGAACACCAGGATAGGATCATAGAGAAGCAGAGGTGAGTGAACTGTTGCAGGATGTGTAATGGTTAGTTCAAGCCTATCATTGAGATGCCAGCCTGTGAAATGTTGCCTGATGAGCTGTTGACTGGGTGTAGAAATGAGATCCATGCATCTAAATTACTATAAGCTGTTTTCTCTGCTTTCCTTTTATACGGTAATAAAATCTTCTTTTTCATTTAGGGCCTAATTCTGCAACCTTTACTCACACAAATAGTCCTATTGACTGCAGGTACATGCCTTTATTTATTTGTTCTAATATTGTTTTAATGTTTGAACAGTAAATGTAGTAAATGAGTTCCGTTAATCTCATTTTAAGACTGATCTTTTCTATGCTGTCTCTGCCTCCTCTTAAGTCCTTTTTTTAAATTGACTTTGAGTGAATGTTTTAATTTATTCACAACACAATGTGCTAGAGTCTGCCCTCGGATATGTTGGTTTAAATCCAGAGAAGTTTTATTGACTAGAAAAGTGATTCCTGATTTACCCCTGTGAGCGCGCAATCTGGCCTCATGTCACTATAACAGGGTGGTCTGTAACATGCACCATGTACTCTCTTCTAGAAAAGATTTTGAAATACAGTTCTAAAGAAAAGCATTGTGTAAAATAAAGCGGAATTGTTATGGTTATTTAGAGTTCAAAAGCCTGTTGTTAGGTATCTTGTGTGTCAGAAGTTAGGTACAACACTTTGTCCATGGGTTCTGTTTCCCAGAACTTGGTTTGTTACTACTGTGGGTTTGTGCTAGATAGGGAGATTACTCTCTTTACGTTTGGTAAAGGGTGGATGTGCCACCCCAGGGAGTAGCCCTGGAATGGAATTGTCAGTCACATTTCCTACCCTGCTGCCCAATTGCTTTAGGGAGAAAGTAATTAAGTGCAGCCTTGGAAAGGGTGAATCTTACTTCCCCTATCATGTCAGATGAGCTCTACTGGCTAGTGGGGCGGGGGGGGGAGGGATTGGGGACAAAGCCAAGTTTAGTTATACCTCCCTCCACTGTCTTCTCTCCATCCACTTGCTCATGGGTGGACTTAGCTTCTGCATGGAGCTTGCTGTCTGGTACAAACTGAGTAAACCCTGTACTGCCAGGAAGGAACCTGCACTACATGCACTAATTCCTTTGCATGGCCACAGAGGGCTCTATTTCAGTCTAGCCCTAAGGAAATAGCAGATGTTAAATTATAGGGTGTAATTTCACTGTTTGTGGTTTATGTAATATAGAAGGATCTAAATCCTTTTACTTTGTCAGCTTATGAATTGGTTGTCTTAGATCACAGATTTGATTTGTAACTTTGGTTTTACGTGTGGGTTTATTTGCATAATTGTTTACACTGTCAAACAATATCATGGCTGACCCCAACAGAAGAATACCTATGTCTAGCAGAATCTGGGTGCTTAATAGTGTAGTGTGATTTAATCAATGTTGTCTAATATTTTTCTTTCTTTTTGAAGGGATAGCTCAGAACCGAGAAAACAATTCACAATGAATAATTCATTAATCGTGCATCCTTCCCCCCACCCAGTTAGCCAAGTTTTCTGTTCAACGGTTCTTAAATTAATTCATTATTCAAATGTACATGTGAATTTCTTCAGTAAAAACACCTTAAACTTCAGATAATTTGCAGTTTATTATGAATATTCACAAAATTGTTGTTGCATCTGTTCCTTGATTGGATGACTTATGGAAATAGTAGCATGTGACTTGCAAATTGTTGCTATTGAAATCTAATAGAGCTGGTCAAATAGACTACAGTCTAATAGATGGGCAAATAACCTAACTAGTCTGAAAATTGAGCTAGATATGTTTATGAGTGGGGATTATATACTGCAGTGCTTGCAATAACACGGGACTGGACTTGCTGACCAAGGAGATTGCCTCCAGTACTATGTCCCCATGTAAATACTGAAAACCAAATTTTCACAGTTTTGGGATGCGGAGGTAAAGTTGTTTTTGTGCCTTAATTCACACTTCCATATCTTAGCATGTTTGGATTTCTTTAGTGTAACCATAACTACTTACAGTCTATCTATTCTTGATTTTGGGATAATTTAAACTTCCCCCTAAAGTATCTTACCCAAAACTACCGATATGTGTTAGAGAGCTTATTCCTTCACTCTCCCACTTCCCTGGTCCTTCTCGCATGACCAGAGAGCAAGAATACCCGAAGTCCGAAGGTGCAAACAATTCGATGTTTATTGGGGTGAACTTCCAGCAAACTTAAATACAAGTTCCTTTTTCCTTATTTTTGAATCCCAACTTACTTCCTGTTTGCCCCTAATTTATATAGTAATATTCTTAGCTATACCTTAACCAATCATTCTACTGAAATTTAACTAACCAATCCTAACATACTGTAACATGATTAGCTAACCAATTATATCCCACCACCTTAATTAGTTTACACCCAGCAAAATTAATTATACAGCAGACAGAAACAATCACAGAACCAGACAGAGACCATGCCAATAAACAATAGCAAAGTGGGAACTATAATGACAAAACAATACAGAAACGAGGATTTCACAACTACATCTATAAAGACATAAGAGTTTCCCAGCTGTGTTTATTGATAAGTGAGTTCTTACCAGACAGAAACCTATCAACCTCAATTTCCTTTTACATCTTCTAGGCACTTCCCTTTCTCTGCAGGTGATAGGCACTCTCAGGACAGGATTGTATTCCTAACAGCCCAATAGCACCTTCTTTCAATGTGACTGGTTTGGAATGTGAGGAGGTGACCGGTCGCTTCCCAGCTTATGGCTGCCTCTATCGCTTAGCCAAAGGCCTTAGCCTAAGAACAGGGCCTCAGACTGTCACAGTAAGAGAAGGACCTTACACTGGCAGACAGTGATTTTGATTCTTTCTTTTATACCTCTAACTAGCCAAGTGATAAGAATACACCTAAATTCTTAAAGTACAGGTCTTTACAGACAGGCCTGAATATCTATATCCTAACAATATGCACTGTCCATCTTAACTTCATCTTAACAATTTTTTTCTCTGGGAAAGTAGAAAACAATAGCTAACAGCATTAATATAGCATATTGGATAGGAGATGGATATTGGCAGATAGTCGTCTGATCCTTCTTTGTGGTGCTATAATGGGGGATAAACAGAACAAGCATCAACACTGAATTGTGATGAAGCTTCAGAAATGTCAACTGCTCTATTGGGTGAGTCTTTTAGATATGTCCCATGGGATACTTGTTTGCTTCCTCTTTTGAGTATATAGCTTGACTGAAATAGTCTTGTGGCCAGTCTGGAGCTCCTATTTACCCTCTCCCAACAGAAGGGGCAACATCTGATGAAACTGAAAGGCAGCAAGTTGAAAATAACAACACATATTTTTGCACAATGCATAACTAAAGTGGAACTTACTGCCACAAAATATCATTGAGGTCAAGAGCTGAGTAGGGTTCAAATAGCTACTAGGCACTTACATTTATCATAAAAACTCCCTCAGTTACATTTAATAGAATAAAATGTATAAGGGATGCACACTCTTATGCTTCAGGAAATAAGTCATCTAGTTGTATGTGGTGAAAAGGCAGCTGGCAATGTGGGCATGGCATTCAATTAAGTTGGAGGAGGAGAAGAAATCTTTCCTAGAGGTGGGTTATTCCTTAATTGAATACAACAGCAGGACAGGTCCTGCAGCAATATCTGAAACAATTGAGACTTGCCCAAACTCACAGGGAATGGTAAGGCTTAGGGAAGATAGTCCTGTATAAAGACTAGTAATTCTTTTAAGGCCTATTTTTTTCTGAAATGCTTTGATTCTAAATAAACAATATTTTGCCATAAGATGTCTGTGTGGACAATGGATGCTGTTGGTCATAGCTGCTAAGGAGCAGAACTGCAGGTACTGAACCCAAGTCAGGCCTACTGAGGTAATCACAGTTAGCCCCAGGTAACTGCAGCCCAAGACCCTGTCTGAGCCCAAGACCCTGTCATGTGACAATCTCTCCATGCTTTGCTCTCCTCCTGCCTTAACTCTTTTGCTCCTCAGTCCCATCACAAGGTCAGCCCTGCCAGCTCCCAGCTTTGGCTCACCCCAGCCTCCTTTTCCTCTGCTCCTGTCCTCAGGCTGCAGAGTCTCTCTGGTGGAAATACTGTGACCAGGCTGACTTCCACCACTACAAATTTATTCTCTTCTCCTAGGTTCTGCCATCTTTGTAGCTAAACACTCCCATTTAATTGAATCCCATGCCTGACAACCCAGGTGCCTTTGGACTACCTTTAATTCACTCCTAAAACTCCTCCCTTCCCTCTGCCTTCACTATTCTCTCTACACAAGATCTCAGGCTTCTCACAAGAGAAAATTGACAAAATAGTACATGATCTTTCCTCTCCCATTGACTCACCTTCCCTACCCCTTCCTCTCCCACAACTCCCTCCTCCTCCCCAGTCAGACACTGAACTTTCTTGTCTGCTGTCCTTGTCTAACTGCTTCAGTAAGTATAGCCACCATTCTGAAATCTGTATACTGATCTGGAAGGAAGGATTGCCTTGTAGTTAACATAGTTGAATAGGAATCAGAAAATCTGGGTTTCTAGTTCCACCCCAGATTTCCTGTATGATCTTGCACAAATCCACTTATGAGAAATGGAGATAATATTTCCATACTCAGAGCTGCTTCAGGGATATATCCATAAATATTTGAAAAATGCCGAGATATGTGGTGAAGGGAGCCACATAAGTACCATAAATAGATTTCAGAGTAACAGCCGTGTTAGTCTGTATTCGCAAAAAGAAAAGGAGTACTTGTGGTACCTTAGAGACTAACCAATTTATTTCAGCATGAGCTTTCGTGAGTGAGCTGTAGCTCACGAAAGCTCATGCTCAAATAAATTGGTTAGTCTCTAAGGTGCCACAAGTACTCCTTTTCTTTTTATAAATAGATTTGACACTTGTGAATATGAACTACTAATCTAGCACTTCGCTTAAAAAGTGGTGAATTTGTTTCCTTGTATTTCTTTACTACTAGTTCCTCTGAAAATAGTGATTGTGATTTGATCTTAATCCCATGACAATGGATTTTTTTCTAAATTTCTTTCCAAAAACATAGAAAGAATAAGCAGTATGAATCCATTCAGCCTCTTTCCTGACTTTCAGACTGAATGGAAAGAATATATGATTTTCCCACATGATATTTTGCACAAGATGATCTTTTGAGTATTTGAATAGACTGAAGTGTACTTTTCTTGTCATCTTTTATAGATATTTGAGGAATTTTTTTTGAATGAAAATTAGACTTTCCTGACAAATCTCATAATTCTCTAAATAATAAAGGATGGTGCTGATAAAAAAGAGACTTTAGCACTTGACTAGTATGTCATATTTAATTCAGAGTCCCTAATTTTAAATTAGCTGAATTTTGGAAAAGCATTAATTAAATCCTGGAACAGATTTGTTATTAAAATGTACAGGCACTAAAGAAGCTGCACTTTCAGCTCACTAACAAGTAACAAGTACCTTTTACTTCCCACTTATCTGCGAAATGTCAAAGTGGGCCTTTTAGTACTTCATTTTATAAAACAGATGTCTCTTTTCAATTAAAATGTTGAACAACATTTGGTTACAATGTTTATAAAATATTTGTAATGGTGTTTAGTACTCTTCAGCCCTTCCTCTCCATTTTCACAATGTATATTAGGATTAGTTAACTCAAAATCAGTTTCTAGCCTTATATTATGTTAGCATGTTAATGATCAATTGCCCTACAATGTAGAGTCCTATACAGCTCAAGTATCATGGCCCTGTTATTTGTTAAGAAGGTATGTGGTTACTGACTCCATAGCTAGCTGCTGTAATCACAAAAAGGGTTGATTTGCAGATGGCAAAAAGTGTGGGGTGGGGGTAGAGGGGCAGAAATCCTGTGTATCCTGGATTTGTGGACTGGGCTGAGAAGAGGAAAGGGAAGAGAAAATCATGCACATTAGAAGCCTGGAGGCCTATTTTCTCCCCCACCTTCAGGATACTGGAAGTTACTTGTATCCTGCAGGGGAGGGAAAGGGTAGGATGTGGGCCTCCCCCTTTGTTACACAGCTCTGTACCATTTGGGCGTTGTCATTTTATTTGACACTGGAACTAAGGCATGCTAACTCCTCTGTAGTCCTGAAAGGGAGAGGGACAAAGTAGGAAGTGGTTTAAAAAAAAATTATCTGCAAAAGAGATAAGGGAGTTTCACCTAAGAAATTCCCTTCATCCACCAGATGAGGCAGTAACACTAGTACTTGCCTTGAAAATAGGTGATTGTAAAGTGTTCTGGGACCTTTTGTCCCAAAATGCAGAGACCCTGGACATTGCAACTAGAAAAGATTTGCAAGCTTTTTGATGGTCTGTGTGTAATGACACTGGCCAGAATTGGCGTCCCTATTAATTAAGGGTTCCTGGAATCAGCTAAAGGGCTGTGGCAGACTCCAGACACTCTTCACCCTCCATCTCCAAGTACATGGAGAAAAGTTGCAGGTGCCCAAGAAATCTTTGAGCAGTGCTTTTTTTAAATGGCTGCCCACATTCATAGTCTTTGGTCATCTTAGTTCAAGAAAAATCAAAGTCCACTAAAGGCACTTCTCAGGAGAAAGATTCCAAGAAACTAGGCATGTCTGGGTGAAAGGCATATTCATCAGCTTCTGGTTGCAAGCTACCAGGCATTGTTTGCCAAGTAGAAATATCGTCCATGGGAAATAAATATCTCTCTTCCTTTGAAAAATCCTGCAGAATGGCAGAGATGAAATGAAAGATGAAGTAGAGGCAGTTAATAGCTAGAATATCACTGCAGGTGGCCATGAACACCTCTGGTACAGCTGTAAGGTCCATGGCCACAGACGTCACTATGAGACAAGTTACCTGGCTCAAGTTATTTGGCCTACCACATGTAATACAGACCACAATCCTTTCAAGGAAATGGATTCTTCAACCAGAGGACAGAGAGAGAACTCCATTCCCTTCATGACCACTCTGTGGTACCTGAGAATTTTCACCCTGGCTCCCTACAGAAAGTCCTACAAGTATCAACCCCAACAAAGAGGACACCTTCCTACTTTCAAGGTTCTCAATATAGTCTTCCTGAGACTGATGGAGAATCCATTTGAACCTCTCTCAGAATGTTCCTTACTCTGAAGACTTACTTCTTGCTATAACTGTGGCCAGCAGACTACATGAGCTTCGGGTGCTTATGGACAAACTTCTGTATGTGATATTCCATAGGCACACGGTGAAGCTGCAGCCTCACCTAAAGTTTATTTCTAAAGTGGCCTCAGATTTTCATCTAAATAGGTCAGTCAACGTCCCTGTCTTCTTCCTGAAGCAATACTCTGCACTGGGAGAAAAGAAATTGCATATGTTAGATTGACAGGATCAAACCTTTCGGACTGTTGCCCCATCAATTTATAGCCATAGCTAGGTGTGCTAAATGTTTATCTCCTTAAAGGATATAAAAATGACCACCACATTATATGTCATGAAATTACCGCTTAACATACAGGCTCACTCCACCAGAGCTAAAGCAACATCCTCCACCTTCTTCAGGAATGTGCCAATATCACATTGGTAGATGTGCAGGAGCTTCTGTTAGTGTGGCTGATGTGATTAGGCCCTATGATGGTGTCCCCTGAATAGATATGTGGACACAGCTGGCAACGGGCTTTGTTGCAAGGATAGGTTCCTGGGTTAGTGTTTTTGTTGTGTGGTGTGTGGTTGCTGGTGAGTATTTGCTTCAGGTTAGGGGGCTGTCTGTAAGCAAGGACTGGCCTGTCTCCCAAGTGATGGGTCGTCCTTCAGGATAGGTTATAGATCCTTGATGATTCACTGGAGGTTTTAGTTGGGGGCTGAAGGTGACGGCAGAGGCTCGTTCACCTGCACATCTACCAATGTGATATATGCCATCATGTGCCAGCAATGCCCCTCTGCCATGTACATTGGCCAAGCCGGACAGTCTCTACGTAAAAGAATAAATGGACACAAATCAGACGTCAAGAATTATAACATTCAAAAACCAGTCGGAGAACACTTCAATCTCTCTGGTCACTCTATTACAGACGTAAAAGTCACAATATTACAACAAAAAAGTCAAAAACAGACTCCAAGGAGAGACTGCTGAATTGGAATTAATTTGCAAACTGAACACCATTAAATTAGGCTTGAATAAAGACTGGGAGTGGATGTGTCATTACACAAAGTAAAACTATTTCCCCATGTTTATTTTTTCCCCCTACTGTTCCTCACACGTTCTTGTCAACTGCTGGAAATGGCCCATCTTGATCATCACTACAAAAGGGTCCCCTCTTTCCCCCCCGCCTCCTGCTGGTAATAGCTCACCTTAACTGATCACTCTAATTATAGTGTGTATGGTAACACCCATAGTTTCATGTTCTCTGTGTATATAAAATCATCCTACTGTATTTTCCACAGCATGCATCCGATGAAGTGGGCTGTAGCCCACGAAAGCTTATGCTCAAATAAATTTGTTAGTCTCTAAGGTGCCACAAGTACTTTGTTCTTTTTGAGATGTTGTAGTCAGTGTATATTCCCTGATCCAAGGGCTTTGAATTGTGAGGGAACTGGGGGAGGGTCATGACCACCCCACCTTTTATTCCCTCTGAGGGGAGCACAAGCAGGCACAGGTTCCATGTGTGGTCCTGACAGACACTGGGTTTTTTTAACAGCAATCTTACATGCATGAGGCAGTGACCTGCACTGACAAAATCTTGAAGAATTAGAGTTTCTATGGGGCAAATAACCCTTCTCTGTTTTACCATCTGAGAGATTAAGGTTTAATTCCTGAGCCAGGCACCTTTCTCTTTAGGTCTTCAAAACAATTCCTCAGCCATATATCATCTCAGGAAGGGGCTATCCTCTGTTGGGAAGGACAGAAATAAAGCTTAGCACTAGGAGGCCAAGCCTAATGAGCCTGTTATGGTTTTGAGTCTCAAGAATAAAGAGTTTGGTATTACTGTACTGGAGCAATGTGGAAAGAACATTAAGATAAAGATGAAAACTTAAACCTAAGATTATGGCAATCCCAGTTAATGAATACACAAGAATAATCCTAAACCCCTTTTTAGTCATACTTTGTTTAGGTATTGTGGCAAATTGCTGGCACTACTTTGATGAGTCTCACGCTTTCTCTTCTTGGGGAGGGTTCAGGGCACCGTTTCTCACCCCTGAACTGGGGTATTAACTGCCCCACTAGTGTCCTAGAGGAGGGGAATGGAGAGGGAGGGACTCGGGCCCACCCTCTACTCCGGATCCCAGCCCAGGGGCCCTAGGGATAGCGGTAAACTGCTTGAACTAGCGGTTCCTTCCCTCTCCTGCCCTTCAGTCTGTGGGGCTTCCTGCTCTCCCTCTGCACAAACCAGGTGTCCCTTTACCTAGGGTCTTGGTCTTCTTAGCCCACTGCAGCACTTCTCCAAACTCTCCTCTGCTTCCCTCCAAACTGCTCTCTGCTCCAACACCAATCCACTCTGTTTCAACTCCTCCAAACTGCTTCAACTGCTTCCCTTGTCTGATTGAAGCGTGTGTGTGTGTGTGGGGGGGGGGGGTAATCAGGTGACTGGCTTCAGGTGCTTTAATTGGCTTCAGGTGCTTTAATTAATTTATAGCAAACTTTCTTCCCTCTACAGCGAATAAGGCTCCCTTTTCACGCTCTCCTGCTGCCCCCTGGCCTCGGCTTTCCTTGCTTTTTGCCCCTGCTTTCAGCTTCCCCCCCGGCCGGACCAGACGTTCTCTCCCCTCCTCCCCCCTATTTTTTTTTCTGCTGTTGCTTGAGTGCTGGTCAGCTGCCGGCTGACTGTTGCCCGCCCCCCCGGCCCACCCTCGGACATTGCTGCCGCTCCAGCTGAGGCCCCCTGAGAGGGGGGGGTCTGCTGGCCCAGTCCCCAGAGGGAGGGAGTGGAGGGACCCAGCCCCCAGACCCAGCCGCTTGCTGTTTGTTCATGGATCCGTATCCGGCTGAGAGAGACTCTTATAATCTATTCCGGCATCCCTGGAATGCTACAGCTACAAAGAAAACCCGGAAAAGAAAGGGAAAAAGCCACCTACCGGAGGAACACCGCCCGGGGAATTTACAAATCGCCGTTGAGGGGGTCTTAAGACTGAGTAACTTTCGAACTATGCTCTCGTGTGGGGGGAGGCCTTGACTGTGTCTTGACTGTGTTTGTAGGGACACAGGGGGTGTGGCACGGAGCTGCCCCCTGATCCATCTGTGTCCTCCCAACCCCCACACTACTATCTTCACCACTGCCCCCCTCCACCGTCTTTGCAGGCTGTTTAACATCTGCCTCTGGACTCAGCTCCTCACCCTGATTTCACCGTGTGGGCCAGAAGCACCAGCCAACCAAAGAGGACTCTCTGTACAAGCGTACGGTGGTTCATGTGCGCCCCCCCACCCTGAATGGTCCACCTCACAGCTTGTCCCTTTTTACCTGACCCCAACTCCTGTTAACCACCTGCCACTGCCCCCGCTGGGGCATCGGCAATGGAGGGCACCGGGGTGACCTCCGCCGCTGCCATGCCCATCACCTCCCCAGACTCTAGGGAAGCCCCCCCAGCCGACAGAAAAGGCCAGGGCAAGAAGAAGGGGAAGGGCCCCGCTAAAACCACCAGGTCCTCCATGCCAGGGGCCACCCCCACTGCTGCGGCCCCGCCACCGACCATGGTGTCCTTCCCCGCTGCCTCCTCCACCAGCTCTGCGGGTGTCCCTCCCTCAACCCCCAGGATGTATGCCCGGGTGGTGGCAGCCCCCCCGCCTCCCGCCTCGTCATCTCTCCCGCCCACCGCCTCCGCCACCATCAATAGCGGCTGGGGCCCCTTTCCCACCATGACAAGGAAGCACGGTGTCCGATGCCTCCTGGTGCCCGCCTCGCCCCACATGGAGACCTACGTGCGGGCGTTGGCGAGGATGGTGGGGCCCTTGGCCATTGTGGTGGCCTCCAAAATGTATGGGAAGGTTGTCTTCTTCTTAGCGTCGGAGGCTGCTGCCCAGGAGATGGTGGAGAGGGGCCTGGCAGTGTGTGTGGGGGGGTGTTTGTCCCCCTAGAGCCCCTGGAGGACCTGGGCGTCCACCTGGTCCTGACCTCTGTCCCTCCTTTTCTCCCCAATGCTGCCCTGTTACCCGCTCTTTCCACCCTGGGGAAACCTGTTTCTGTTATCAGCCCTCTCCGGTTGGGTTGCAAGGACCCCACCCTCCGTCACATCTTTTCTTTCCGCCGGCAAGTGCAGCTTCTACTGCCATCGGCGGCGCGTGACGGAGAGGTGCTCGAGGGGTCCTTCCTAGTTCCCCACTAGGGGGCCCGTTACCGGGTGTACTTCTCCATGGGGGAAGCCCGGTGCTACCTCTGCCGGGCGTCAGGGCATGTCTGGAGGGACTGCCCCTTAGCCCGGCAAGGAGGGGCACCTGGGATCCCCGAGACCAGGCAGGAGATCGGACCCATCATTGCCGTTGCCCCTGGCCACCCGGTACCCGAACCCGCCCCCCCCTCCTCTTCGGACCACCACTTCTCCCGCTCAGGCCCAAGGGGCACCTCCCCTACAACGCCCAGATGAGCGGGAGAACCCTGCCCTCGCTGCTGACAATCTGGCAGGGCCTATGGAGGAGGGTGTGGCAGAGATACCACCAGGCATGGGAGAGAGCCTGCCCCAGGGAGAATCCTCCCTCCCTTATGCTGCCCCACCGTTCCCCCTCAAGTCCCTGAGCCACCGCCTCTACCCCCTGACACGACCCCTGCTAACTAGCCCCCAGATGATGCCATGGAGAGCCGGGCCCTAGTCCAGGGGAAGCGAGGCAAGCGGAAGGCTCGAGCTCCACCTCATCCACCCGAAGCAGAGGCCCCCCAGAAGACCAGGAAGGGGGGCACCGATGCCGAGCCTTCCACCTTGCCCACGAATGCGTCCCATCCACCCTGTCAGCCGGGAAAGACGTGGCAGCACCGGAAGGTAGTGTCTCCCTTCCATGAGAGACTCTTCCCTCCGAGACCCTCGAGGAAGCCCCTTCTGTCCTGACACTACCTGAAGCCCCCGTGAACCCTGAGGCAACCGTCATGGCAGGTGCCAGCGGGGAAAACCCCGGGGTGGTGGAAAGTGTCCTCTCCTCCATGTTTGAGGAGATCGAGGCTCTAGATCTGACCCCGGTCGCCCAGGGGGAGGATGGCCTTTTGCCAGCAAACCTCGATCTGGGTGACCTCACTCCACTCCTCTTTTCCCCATGCTCCCTCCCCCTAACTGCTGCTTCTGCTCCCACCTCCGAGGAGCCCCTGGACTCCTCCATTGACCCGGCCGCTCATGGCACCCCGCTGACGACCACTGAGCCTGCTTAGGTGACAGCGCGTGCCATGCGGCTGGGACACGAGTCGCCAGGGGCACCCCCGTTGGTGCGGAGCAATCTATTTCCTTCCCGGGCGGGGGCCCTACAGAAAATAATCCACCTCCTGATGCTGTGGCCGTTAAATCCACCATAGAGCCCATGCCCGGTATCACTGAGAGCTCCCTCCCCACCCCCTTAACCCTCGAGCCTGATCGGGAGGCGCCACCATCCAGCTGCTTGCCTCCCGAAACCCAGAACCTCGCCTCTGCCCCTGCCCCTGCCCCTACCCCTATCCAGTCTACCTCCTGCAATGTTATTGCTGCCCCCGGGCTGTCTCCTTCCCTTTTCCAACTGATGACCCTCAGGGAGCGGCCTTTGTGTTCTCCTGCCTCGACCCATTAGGGGCTGCTATTTTCCCTCCACCGCCCCCTATTGCCCCAGCATTTGAGGCGGGCCTAGAAGCTTCAGCCCATCAGGCACCCCGTCAGGGGTCCGCACCCTGCTTGCCCGTTTTAGTGGGCCACGGGGCTGCACCAAGGGCCCCGCCGGGGAACAAATCAGGAAACCGTAACCCCACCCCCCCAGGAGCTGCGAGGAGCGCTGCGGAAGTTTTTAGAAGATGCCCGTGGCTCCCGCAACAAGGTACAGCTTGCTCTTCAGTGATGGGGGAACTTTTCTCAAATCCTCTGGGCCACCAGGGCCCTCATGGGGGAAGGTAAAAGGATGGGGAAGTGGGATGCCGCGGCCTATTGGCGGGTCCGCGTCTTCCGTGAACAATTACTCACCTACGAGATGGGTCAAGGACTGTTGTGTGGCCCGCTGGGCCATGCGAGCGTCCCTGCCAGTGAGGATTCCCCCCGGCCCTCCCCATGACACCTCTCACCATCGCAACGTTGAACACCCGGGGTTGTAGGATGGCTCTCCGCAGGTCCCAGATGCTCTCCTTCCTTCGGGAGGGAGGGTACTCTGTGGTTTTCCTGCAGGAGACCCATATGGATCCGACCGCCGAAGACAGTTGGCGGCTGGAGTGGGGGGACAGGGTCTACTTTAGCCATTCCATGATTCAGCAGGCTAGAGCGGCAACCCTGTTCTCCCCCGACCTACAGCCCGAGGTGCTAGGGGTCGCCGAGGCCATGCCGGGTGGCCTGCTGCATCTCTGGGTTCGTATGGAGGGGCTCGTGGTTAACCTTGTTAACGTCTATGCCCCGACATCGGGCCTGGAGCGGCTGCAATTCTATCAGCAGGCGTCCGCCTTCCTCGGCACCTTAGATTCTCACGAGTGCTTGGTTCTGGGAGGGGATTTTAATACCACCCTCAAGGAGCAGGACCACTCGGGGACTGAGCAGAGCCCGGCCGCCGCAAACACCCTCAGGGAGATAGTCGAACATCACTCCCTCGTAGACATCTGGCGTGACCACCACCCCGATGACACTTCCACGTTCACCTTTGTCCGGGTGGAGGCCCATCGGTTGTGCCACTCCCAGTTGGACCGCATTTATTTATCACGCTTCCATCTCTCACGAGCCCACTCCTCCAGCATTCGGCTGGCCCCATTTTCTGACCATCACCTAGCCATCTGTGCAGAGAGGCCGGGGCCGGCCTATTGGCATTTTAACAACAGCCTGTTGGAGGATGAGGGCTTCGTGACGTCCTTCCGGGAATTCTGGCTGGCCTGGGAAGGGCAGCGGTGTGCCTTTCCCTCGGCGCGGCGATGGTGGGACCTGGGGAAGGTGCGCGCCCAGCTTTTCTGCCACAACTACACCCGGGGCACCAGCCGACGGAGAAATGCGGTGATAGAGCAGTTGGAACGGGAGGTCTTAGAGCTGGAGAGGCGTCTGGCCGCCAGCCCTGAGGACCCTCTCCTCTGCAGAGCGTGCCGGGAGAAGCGGGAGGAGTTCCGGGCCCTCGAGGACCATCGGGCCTGGGGCGCCTTTGTTTGATCCCGCATCCGCCTCCTTCCCAAGAAACACGTCACCTGCCTCTTGGCAGAAGACGGCACCCCCCTCACGGAACCGGTGGAGATGTGCGGGAGAGCCCGAGCCTTCTACGCAAGTCTTTTCTCCCCGGATCTGACCGACCCTAGCGCTTGCAGAGTGCTCTGGGAGGAGCTCCCTATGGTCAGCGCGAGAGACCGAGACAGCCAGAGTTGCCTCTCACTCTGGCCGAGTTCTCGGAAGCCCTCTGTCGTATGCCCACTAATAAGTCTCCAGGCATGGATGGGCTGACCGTGGAATTCTACCACGTGTTTTGGGACATCCTCGGGCCAGACCTAGTCATTGTCTGGGCCGAGTCTCTGCAGAGCGGGGTCCTCCCTCTTTCGTGCAGGCGAGCTGTGCTTGCCTTATTGCCGAAGAAGAGGGACCTCCGCGATTTACGAAATTGGCATCCCGTCTCGCTCCTCATAGCGAAAGCAATCTCGCTGCGGCTAGGGTCTGTGCTGGCGGACGTGATCCACCCAGACCAGACCTACACCGTCCCGGACCGCAGTATCTTTGATAACCTATTTCTGGTTCGGGACCTTTTGGAACTCGGGTGTAGAGACGGTCTGTCGTTCGTCCTCCTGTCCCTAGATCAGGAGAAGGCGTTCGATAGGGTGGACCTCGGGTACCTCCTGAGCACTCTGCAGGTGTTTGGCTTCGGACCCCAGTTTGTGGGTTTTCTCCGGGTGCTGTACGCTTCCGCAGAGTGTCTGGTTAAGCTCAACTGGACCCTGACCGAACCGGTCAGCTTCGGGCGAGGAGTACGGCAGGGGTGCCCCCTCTCGGGCCAGCTGTACACTCTGGCAATCGAGCCCTTCCTCTGTCTCCTCCGCAGGAGGTTGACAGGGTTGGTGCTGCGGGAGTCGGAGCTGCGGCTGGTCCTGTCGGCGTACGCTGATGACGTGCTCCTCATTGTCCAGGACCCGGGCGACTTGGCGCGGGTGGAGGCTTGCCAGGCCATCTATTCGGCAGCCTCCTCCACCCAGGTCAACTGGGTCAAGAGCTCTGGCTTGGCGGTAGGAGACTGGCGGCAAGCAAGCTCCCTCCTACCCGTGCTTCAGACCATCTGGTGGAGCGCGGGTCTGCTGCTCTACCTCAGTGTTTACCTTTCTGCCACGCATCCCTCTCCACCGGAGAATGGGGAAAATTTAGAGGGCGGGGTGATAGAGCAGCTCCGGAAATGGACGGGACTACTCCGATGTCTCTCCCTCCAAGGGAAAGCGCTGGTGCTTAATCAACTAGTCCTGTCCATGCTCTGGTACCGGCTCAACACCCTGGTCCCGGCCCCGGGTTTCCTGACCAACCTCCAGACATCGATTCTGGGGTTCTTTTGGTCAGGAATGCACTGGGCCCCTGGAGGGGTTCTTCATCTACCCCTGAAGGAAGGAGGACAGGGCCTGAAGTGTCTGCACACTCAGCTCCGCTTCTTCCGCCTCCAGGCCCTACAGAGGCTCCTCTATGGTGCAGGCAGTTCGGCATGGAGCACACTGGCGCACGCCATCCTGCGCCACATCTGAGGGCTCCGATATGACCGGCAGGTCTTTTATCTCCATCCGGGAGGTCTTCCATGAGACCTCTCCGGGCTGCCGGTCTTCTACCAGGACCTCTTCCAGACTTGGAAACTGTTTTTAACGACCAGGTCCATGGCGGCCACTAAGGGGGCAGATCTCCTCGCGGAGCCCCTGCTACACAACCCCCAGCTCCATGTGCAGGTGGCGGAGTCCCGCTCTGTGTGCCAGAGCTTGATCCTGGCAGAAGTCACGAGAGTTGGAGACCTCCTGGACTACGACCGGGGAGACTGGCTGGATCCCCTGACGCTTGCTCAGCGCATGGGGCTCTCCATATCTCGTACCCCCTGGCACGTACTTCAGGAGGTGAAGGCCACTTTGCCGCCCGTTGCTCGAGCTTACCTCGACCGGGTCCTACTTGAGGGCACGCCCCGCCCACCCTCTACCCCAGTCCCGCCGGACCTTTTAATTGGACCCCTGCCCCGTAGACCCAATCGACCCCCTCACCCCTTTACTGCGAGCTGGCTGCATGAACTGCAGCCGGTAGGCTTCCAAACGGCGCCAAGGAAACATCTATACATGCTCGTGCTCCACACCCTTCACGCCCTCACCCTAGTGTCCCGCCCCGACACAAAGTGTCGAGACCTTTTGCCACCTTTGGAGGGTGAGCAGCCCCGATGGGCCAGCCTATATTCCACCTGGTTCCGAGGCCCGTCGGGGACATCAGTTGGCAGCTCTTTCACGGAGCTGTGAGCACGGGCACGTACTTAGCGCGGCTCACCCCCATCCCAGATACTTGTCCTTTTTGCGGTGTGAGGGAAACCCTGGCACACACATATTTGGAGTGCGCCAGGCTGCAGCCCCTGTTCCGGCTGCTCACAAATCTTTTATTACGTTTTTGGTTGCATTTTTCCCCTCACCTTTTTATTTATGCACTCCCCATCCGTGGCCTCACAAAGTTGTAGGAACCCTTAGTTAACCTCCTCCTGGCCCTGGCTAAAACGGCCATCTATAAAACCAGAGAGAGGAGGTTGGCCGATGGAGTTTCCTGTGACTGTGGGGCCGTTTTCCGATTCTCGGTCTGTTCATGTATCTGGGCGGAGTTCCTCTGGGTGGCGTCCACCGACTCCCTTGATGCTTTTGAGGAGCGGTGGGCGCTGTCCGAGGTTCTCTGCTCAGTGTCCCCGTCCGGGTCCCTTTGTCTGACCCTTTGATTGGGAGAGAGAGTAAGGGACCCCAGCCCCAGCCATTGCTGCTACGGACAACACCACATTAGAGGGTCCTTTCACACATGGGTGCACGTGCCCCTCCGCCCCGGATTGTCCACCCTACAGCCTGCCCCTCTTGTTGGGTGCTTTCAAAGGAGGGAATTGTTGGTGACACTGGGCGTGGCGCCAGGTAACTCAAGGGGGTGGCAGACCTTGAGAGTCGATGAAGCCCCCTCGCTCTGGGCCACCAGGTAACTCGGAAGGGTGGAAGACCACGAGAGTCGAGGAAGCCCTCCGCCCTGGGCCCAGGCAAGCTTGAACACTTCCCTCCCCTGAAGCTAATGAGAAAACAATTGTGATTGGTTGCTGTGTTACACATTGCATATGCTGTTGTTTTTGCTTTGTAAGTGTTATGCAAATAAAAACACCTTTTTTGCTTCAAAAAAAACCAACAACACTTTCCTGCTGCCCTCTGGCCATGCTGTATCACAGTACCAAATGTTTAGTCCTTAACTGTGAATTTCATCTTTGTATGGGATTATTGGTGTTTTTTATGTAAAATAAATATTATTTCAGTTTATCTAAACATGAATGGCACACTATGTAAAAATCAGTGACAGTGCATTGTTCTGAACATATTTAAGTGCTCAAGATTAGGTTATCTTGTAAATTATAAAATGGAAAATATTCACTGTTATTGCCATCACTTTGTATATAGTAACAGAATTGCAAGATCAGCACTAATACACTATTTGCTTGCCTTTCTTAAATCCCACAATGAACCTGACCAATTTTATCCACAAAGTCCCCACTAAAATATACATTTATTATTAGTTTGTGGAAAATATGGAATAAGAGTTAATTATTAGGTCCTGATTAATTCCAAAGGCCCTTTTCTTTCACATGCAGTACTAAGGTTCTCCAATAGATGCCCTAAGAGATCTCTTGTAAACATGACCACTTACTACTGATTATCATCAGTATTGTGTTTATATACCTATAAAATTTGCTTCTCTCTACATATCAAGTGCTTTCAGATTTCAAAGATATGTTGAATAATTAGCTTGAAGATCTACTACTAGTCCAAAAAGACTGGATGTTAAGAAATTAAATATTTAGCACCATTTTTTAAGATTGGCTTTAAGTAGTAATTTTAAATGTCATATAGATTTTAAGTGTATTTTACATTTTGCTCTATTTGTAGAAATAGCAGATCGATGTAGTGTTACCTCATTATGCATTATTACCATTGCAAAGTTACTACAAACGTGAGTAAAAGAATAACATTTATTTTATTAGAAATAATGGCGAAAGCTACAAGTCTAACATCACTTCAAGTTCTCCTTAATGAATTTACTTTGGTTATTTTGTTTTATGCATTGGCATTATTATTTATTATCACTAACTTCTTATTGTGGATGTGCTCTCTACCCTAAATGCATCTTTTAAGTATATTTCCACCTTGCTTTTTTGAGGATTTGAGTCCCATGTTGGGAAGTTGTCTTGATGAAGTATGGTATCCTAATGTCCTACATCGCTATCATTCTTTGGTCAATAGGGAATTCTCTGATTCCAGATGGTTGGTACACCCTCTCTCCAGGGTCCCATCTGAATAATTATCTTCTATACCATTGTCAGTGTCTACCATCCTCATGCTCAGGATATCCTGCTGTTAAGCCAGATCATGGCAAATATAAAGTCTCATTGCATTTTGCTTACTCTGTAAATATGCTCACAGTCTATAATTTTATGCAACAACATTTTATAAATTCAAATTTATTAAAACAGACAGCAAGTGAATGTGTCCACTGGATGATGTGGGGAAGAAAGTCAGGCTTCCAAGCTTCATTTTGTGAGAGATTAGTTGTATTTGGAACACAATTCATTCTGTCTCATGTTGGATACAGAGGAAGCTAGCTAACCTCTCTGCAGCTATTTACTTCTAGCTAACCAATGTACTCTACTAACATCAGCTGCTTTAGAGAGGCCACTACCCTCTAATCAGTTTTTCCTTCCTTCATTGGAATGAAAGTAATGATTTGGAGGGAAAAGGAAAATAAACATTAGAGGAAGGAGATCATTTGTTCTAAAAGAACATTTGTTTAGGGCCAGAATCAATCAAGTAGAAATATTAGTATGGCAAGCACTCATTGATTTCAATGATACTCATCATAGAATCAGATATTACTCAATGGGCCAGTTTCTCATCTGTGTCTCAGCTCTACTCAGATAGTGATGGGAGGGAGAGGAGACTTCTAGAAGCCAGCTGTAGCTCTGATCTGGCACCACTTGGCCTAGGTGCAAGAGCAGCTCTTAATCAGTGGTTCTCAACCAGGGATCCGGGGCCCACTCAGGGGCTGCGAGCAGGTTTCAGGGAGTCTGCCAAGCAGGGCTGGGATTAGACCTGCTGGGGCCCAAGGAAGAAAGCCCAAGCCCCACCACCAGGGGCTGAAACCAAAGCCTGAGCAACTTAGTTTTGCAGGGCTCCCTGTGGCAATTACCCTGCTTGCTACCCCATAATGCTGGCCCTGGCTTTTATATGCAGAAAAACAGTTGCTATGGCACAGGTGGGCTGTGGAGTTTTTATATCATGTTGGGGGGGGGGGGGGGGAGAGGGAGGGGGGGGATTCAGAAACAAAAAGGTTGAGAACCCCTGCTCTAAATTACACCATTAATGTAAAACTGCTACATGAGCTTATACCAGTGAAGAATTAGATGTAGCAGAACTTGGCTCCACCATGCCCTTGGATATGCTATTTGCCTCCCCTACACCAGAGGAGTGGTAAGGTAGTCTGGCCACCTCCAGCAGCTTTATACTAGCAAAATTCCCCTGTGCAGGCCGTTTGAGTCTAGTTCCCATTACTTTCTGCCACTTCAGCAGCACAGGGTGGATGTAGCAGAATGGAAGGGGAGAATGATATAATTTGGTCCTGAAAGATATCTCCTTAACATTAGTTCCTGAGACAATACTTAATAAGAGAAATCAATGTGTAAAATTGATTGGAAATTAGAGTATAACTGGTGTGTGTTTAAATCATTGTACTGGCTTGAGTTAAAGAACATTTGTTTGTATTTGTCTTGTAAGTATAATTCAATTCAGGTTTGTTCAGACTTGTATGTTACAAACTAGCAAATAACAGGAAATAAACTTTATTGATACTGGGAAATATTCAGATGCAAAATTCTCTAATTCTAAGGTGACTTATTATACTTATTATACGTATATATATTATACGTATTATAACGGTATACGGTAGATTAAAAATGCTATGCTTCAGTGGAAGAACTTTCTTTACTAGACCATAAAAGAAGTAAAGATAAATCATTGCCAATATTAAACATTTTAGTGCATTCAGGGCTTGAACCACACATAGAAGTTACTGGAAGTCTTTCCATTGACTTTTATGAGCTTTGGATAAGGCCCTCAATTCTGCCGAAGAAAGATGAAGTGATCATTCAGCACCATATTATGTCACCCTTACTCCTGTTGTAGTAGTACTTTGCCCCACTGAAGACATTGGAATGACTTGTGGAGTAAAGTGCAACTCCACATGAGCAAGGGTGTCCCTCTGAAACTCTTTTGTGCCAGCATGCTGTATACTGTCGCAACAAGCCCCAAGTATAGAAAACTGAATAAAGAAGACATGAAGTACTAAAAATGGAAAAGATAACAGAAGCAAAAAAGAGAAAAAAACCTACCAAGTGTTCTTGCACTTTCACGTCCTAATTCTACATTCCTTTTGCATCCAAAACTTCCAATGCAAAGAATTTAGGAGAGGGCCCTTATACATTTGTAGAAGAAAAAACAGTCCCAAATCTGTCAGACTAAAAATGGGCCAGTTGTTCAACATACTGTAAGTGTGCCATACATAATAAATGAGAGAGATGTTGGACAAATAGTCTCTGGTGTTTGAACAACTTTAATCAGGACTTATCTTGTATTTTCCTCTTAATCTTTGTTCTGTTGTCCATCCAACATGTGGTATACTGCTGCACTGAAGCCTGCCGTTTTGTTTTGTTTTAAATCATAAAATGTTAAAACAAAGAGCAACACTGCCTCTCAAGTAGACTTAAATTAGTAAGGCAACATTCACTGCAATTTATCACAATCTTCTAAGAAAGTCAGCAGGTATTCAGCTATTATACAGCAGAAAGAAACTGTAAATGCTGTGAGTATAACAGTTAAGGTTACCAAAAGGAAGCAAAACAAACATTAACAGGTAAAAATCATGCATTTGGGATTGTGAACTATAACTAATTATAAAGAATATTGTAGTGTATGGCATATTACACTGCATCTGGCAAGATGTCAAATACCATCCAAATTAAACAGCCCTGGAAAGCAGAAACATGAAACTAAGCACCAGCAATTCCTGCTACTTAACAAATAATTTCTAAATACAGACCACATTCTCCATAATGTGGTGTGTATATGTGTGTGTGTTAGAGCAAGGTACAAGTAATCAAGTGAATGTTCATGCTGTAATACAGCTAAAACTCAGTGGACTTAAGCTTTCCAGCAGTAAGTAGTGATGGTGCAATCTATTGCTTGCTTAAAATAGTTAAGAAGAAGTCTGGGTTAATTAACTCACAAAACATTTTGCTTTACGGCCTCCTTTTCTGGAGTACACAAAATGAAAAATGGTAAACATCATCTGTCCAGTGGAAGATGCAAAGCTCAGGTTTTCAAAACAAGTGTTTTTAATTAGCAACAAATATTGTCATGATAACTGATGCAAGAAGGGGAAAAATAAAATAGTATATGTATTACAAATACAAAAAAGAATTATAATTAAATGGAAGTTTGCAAAATTAGATGTCACAGCAGGTGTCCAGAAAAGAGAAGACAACAGGAACATGATTAGAGAAATGTAATTCATTATACATACAGAAGAAATGCAGAATGATCTTTCTAATTCATGTATGTCATTCTCATGTGTACACATTTAGTATCCAAATTAAAAGGCTTAAATGGACATGAGATATGCAGATTAGAATATTTTTCTACTGCCTTCAGTTACTACTTTTGGTGGTCTTTTAAATCAAAAGCCCTACCAACTCAAACAGTATAAATAAGGAATATTATGTTGTCTTTGTCAGAACTTACATAATCTAGTAGACTTTGGTTTGTTTTTTTTTCTCTTCATATTATACATGCTAGTGTTGATGGTTTATTCCTAACTATCTAGATAGTCTCTATATGTGCTATGTGGGGTCCTGATTTTGCTGTCATGTACATGAGTTCAACTTTTCCTGACTTTAGAGCAGAAGTTGTGTTTGGGTTAGATCTTCACCTGTGCCAGAGCAGCTCCAGGGGTAGCTGAGTAGTTAGGAGTCAAAGCTGTGTGGACATTTCAATGCAGCTCTACATTGTACTCCAGAAAGGAGATTCAACCATACAATGGTGCTTAACAATCTCCCATATACCTATTCTGTAAATCACAACAGGGCTGGAGTAGAGCCAGCTTTGCTGGCCCTCTGCGGATGATCCAGAATCCTCTGGAAGTCAGTTAAGCTTGCTTTCATGATCCTATTGCACAATCAGAATACAACAAGTGGAATGTATGAGGCTCAGGATATGGCCCTTTGCATGTACTACATATATAGCCAAAGGGACTAGTCTCATGAGTAAAGATGCATATTTAAGGTATTATGCCTATCTCTGTGTGTGTATAACAGCCCCACCACCACAATAACAAATGCAATCATAATGTGACATTACATTTTTTCTGTTTTAAATAGTTGAGTTCTTAAAGCTAAATGTTGTGTTTACCTAGGTCCATGCCATATCAGATATATCGAAAAATTAATCATTTAGAATGATCAAATATTTGTTAATGTTTGCTGCTATGTGTGTTGATTCTACATATAGCAGCAAGGATAATTCACTCATTTGGCATGCTACCATAGATCACTGCAGCTGACCTGAGTCTGTCTCAGCATAGTCATGGATGATGTAAAGATAGTTTAATACTTTAATCTGGAACATGTATTAACCCCAAAGGCCAGAACTATGTAACCTGTAATTTCAACACCAGTAACCCTTTCAAGAGAAGAGGTTCATATTTATTAATTTTCTACCATAAATTTAAAAAGTAATACCTCAGATTGTTCTACGGGGGAGAGAAGAAATTTGACACCTCCCAGTGAATCTCTCCATGGGGTATATTTATTTTTGCACAAGTCTCCTATCTCTATGAAAATATTGCTAATGTTTTAGGTATTCTATTGCTGTCAATTTCTTTGTTTCTGCTCTTTACAAAGGGACCAACTTTCTTTTACAAGAGCTGAGTATCATAATGGTCCTGCTCTTCAGCCCCATTTTTCCTTATGTGTACTAACTAAAAAAATTACCCCATGTGTGAATTCTGCCTGAGCGACCACTATCCTGATTCTAGTGAAAAGCTCCATCTCAGAACTGGGCCACTAAAACATGATATAGAGAGTAGAGATTACTGCTCCAGGCTGTGCAATGCTTCTAGCATACTTGATCTTTCAGTTAGCCAGTTGACCTGTGGTATCTAATAAATATTGCATAACAGCCATTCCGCCTTTAGAATGGAAGCAGACTCTGGGTTCAAGATGGGAGCTATTTGCTATTTTGGGGGTGACTGCACTCTTCCCCCAACCAGACATTGGACAGACTCTCTCTCTCTCTCTCGCACACACACACATCAGTGCAGACGATCAGGGCCGGGGTTGGCTGTCTTTAAGTCCCAGTGTTTAGGGGCGGGGGAGGGGGGACTGCATCAGTGCAGTTAGAGGTGCTAGTTCGTTACCAGGGGTCCAAAATACGAGGGGTGGGGGGTTAAATTCCTGTTTCTCATCCCCTTCAAGAAACCCAACAAGTTCTCAGCACGTGCCCACGCCGGCGGCAATGAGACGTGCTTAGGAAACCAGGCTCCTGCAGCTCTGTGCGGCGGCTGATGCCCGGGTCCTGGGCGTACAAAGACTGAGAACAGAAAGAGCCGCCTGCTCAGCGGCGGCGGCTCGTGGGCTGGGAGCTTCGCAGCCGGAGGGCTGCGGCGGGGCGGCGAGCCCCTGGCCGTCCCCGCTACCCGCTACGGCCGGCTGCTCCTGCTGGCTGCCGAGCTGCCCGCGGCTGCCCCCTCTTCGGCTTCCATGCAAATGAGGGAAGAGCCGGGGCTGACGTGCGGGCTGGGGAGGGGGAGGCGGGACACGCCGGGCTGAGTGGCAGCGCCGGGGAGAGAGGAGGCGGGAGAGCCGGGCGGGTTCAGTGACTGAGACAAACTGGAGGCGAGAGGAGCTGGTGCTGTCCACGGCGCTGCTGGTGCTGAACCCGGGACCGCGCGCCCGCTCCCCCCCTCGCCCGCCCCAAAGGCCAAACCGCCCCCACCCCCTTCCACTCCACCCCCCACCCGCCTAGGAGCAACTTGGCAAAGGAGCTGTTGGCCCCTGGAAGAGATTCCCCCGGCTCTGCTGCTCCTGGGCGCCCGGCTAGACGAGTTCCTGGGGATTGCTTCAGAGTTTTACCCAAACTGTTGGCTCCCTTTTCTCTCCATTGCCTGATCCCAGTTTGGAAGTGTGGTGAAAAGAAATATTTCTGTATGCACCATTCTTGCCAAAGGACACAACCTTTTCTTCTGGGGGACTTTTGTGACTGTTAGACCAGGTAAGGAGGAAGCTGGGTTTGAATGGAAATGCATGTCTAATTGTCGGAGAGGGGCACTGACCAAAAGAAAAAAAAAAGTGCAAAGTTGTGAGCTTGTTAGCCCTGAGGTCAGTGCAAAGGAAACCCTTGGGAAAGATTTCAGCAGCTTTCAGCTTCAAAATGGGCTCTGCAAACAAGAAATGAATGCAGAATGGGAAGTTAGGAGGGTTATTTTTGTTGCTAAGTTTCTATAGTCCTGTCGGTTGGGTTTATCATAAACAAATAAATGAACAGTTTGTAAAGGTGGGTATTATATTTTTGACGGATTTTAATTCACCTGCATTGAAAAAGGTACTCCACATAACTTCCAGGTTTGGGGGCGAGTAAATCTCTAATCGATTTCGCCTGGGAGCGAGTGGTATGTAAGGTCAGGCTGGGAACTAGTGAGCAAAGTAGGAATTAGAGAGGATTTGCAAAAGAAATGCCTGATGTTTGCCCTGGCGGCTGTATGTGTGGCTGAGAAGAGGAGTGATGCCTTAGGGTAATTGATAAGAACAACAAGAACAACAAACTTGGGAAATTGAAATCTCGCTGAGGGCTCGTCCTCGCCTCTTCCCCAAGGTGGATAGGGGTGCGTGTTTTGCAAGTTGTGGGTTGTTTGTTTCGGTATTGACTGGTGAATGTCAGGCCTTCCTCTGGGCTAGAAGTAGATGTAAATGTGGAGCTCTGATTTAATAGTACAGTATTATATTGTATTATAGGGCCGCTGCTGTTTGGTAATTGAATGGAACTGGGAAGCGTGGGCAGATGAAATGTCGCTGTTTCAGCAGCGTTTAACCTTCGGCGTGCTTAGCAGAGTGATCTGCTCCATTTAAGGGTTTACTATTGAAGATGCGTTGCTTGCTTCTGTGAATTCTCATCGTCCTGGGTATGCAACGAGAGGAGCAGGGATTTGTGTGTGTTGAGAGCTAAACGCTGACTCCAAAATGAATGGACTGGTCTGCTTGTAGCCAGCGCCAGTGAGGTGACTGAGCGGAATAGGGAGACAAATTAAGTCCCCATCCTGCATTTTGTGACGTTATTTATTACTTTGGCCAACACAATGAATTTTCCTTAGACTCCAAATCTAAAACTCATGTGCTGCATCACATATTTGTAATGTACAAGTGGCCTTAATAGGTATAAACATGAGATAATCTCCGTTTATCTGTTTGATTCCAGAAGCAGAAAAGTTATGTGCCACGTTATTACAGCAACATTTTTTTCTGTACAATTTATTTAAAGTTGAAGTGTGATGTTAGTGAATATTTATCAGCTACAGAATAAGTTAGGCTACTTGGCAGCAGTGCATGCATACTGAAATGGAAAGTTAAAAGCTGATCAATTCAGGCAAAAGTAAATGTTCTATTACATTTAAGTAGTATTGAACCCTGTTACTGAGTTCTAAGAAATGCCCTTTTCCCCTCACTAATTATAAAGCTGCTCTCCCCTCTTCCTACCCCAAAGAAAAGGGGGTGGGAGTTTATATACAGCATTCAAAATAGACTGCTAACCTTCATAAGCCTACAGTTAGAAAAGATCTATATCTCCTTGAATGCATGTGAATATTTGTTTATAAATATATTCAGGTTTTTCGTAAACTAAAACATGTTCATCCTTGATTTTTGTCTCTGCCTCTTTTTTTTTTTTTTTTAGAAGTGTGCAATTTCAGGAAGTTTGCTTTCAAAGACTGATTACATTATTGTTTTGAAAACTATATTCTAAAATAAGTTACATGAACAATTCAGTGAAAATTTAAAAAAATAAAGTACACGACCACATTTTGTAATGTTGACATATACATATAAAGGGCCTGAGCCTTGTTTACTGGAGTAGTCCCTACTCATACATAGGTAGTCATGTTAACACCAGTGTCACTGCTTGCAAGATTAAGGACTACTCCCATGAGGAAGAGTGAGCAGAATTGAGCTCTCTGCCATCAATTATGTTACTAGGGTTAATCATATAATAAATTATGTACTTAGAATTTACAACATGTAAATTCTTATTGTACCTCTTGTAAATCTTTATATGTGACTGTGAGGTTTACACTATGCTGCATTCTTTTAGAGCTATGAATCACAGGTTTAAAAATAACAGAGATTTTTACCTATTGGGCAGAGAGACTTTCCAAGTAGTAAAATTATTATCTTGTTATTATTATTATCTTGGTATTGTTATCTTCAAACAGACATTTTAAACATATAATCTAAGAGTAATTCAGACATTGTAGCCCATGAATATTTCTTTTGTTCAGTTTGTGTGATTAGGCAACAGTCATTTTTCATCCTTGCAATACATATATACTTATAACAATGGGATTTGTTAGTGTAAAGTTCCAAAAACTCTAAATTACAAAATTATCTCTTGATAGCCGATGAAAACTATACTTATACAGTCAAATCACTGGTATATTGAATTCTCAAACTAACACAGCTTCACACAACATTATTGCCTATTTTAGGTCCTTACAAAAATCATTATTCAGTCAAACCCTCCCATTTACTAAGGGCCGCAGTGTTAGCCTTGCCAGCACTGACCAAGTACGTGAATGTATTTGCAAATGCATGTACAAGGATTTTATCAATGTCAATAAAAAGCCTTCCAGTAGCTCTTAGCATACCTTTGTTTGTGGACCATTCAGTTATTTTGCTGAGTTATACAGTGGCATCTAAAAGTTATTGATTGGGTTTCAAGTGAATGTTGTCTGTGTTACTCTGAAAGATTTTCTCGGTTGTGATCTAATTATACTGAACTGTCATTCTGCACTTTTCTTTGTGGTTGTCTAGCCTTCAATATTTCTTTAAAAGATAAATATTTTACCCATCTAGGTTAAGACCCATAACAAATACAAAAAATCACAAACTTCCATCTGCAATAAGCAGTATTCTAAATTTCTATACAAAGTAAAAGAAGTAAATTTTCCATTAGTTTCCCTAGCTTCTACTGACAGCAATGCTACACTTCAAGTCCTGTCATTGTTTCCATGATAACACCCATCCTTAAAAAAATCAAATTCATACCTGAAACACAGGAGGACAACTCCATTATGCACCCAGTTACAGCAATTCTGAGTTTAGCCTAAAGGGCCTAAATTAAAGGGTTCAAAGCCTAGATGTAAAAATTGGCTTTGAGAAAAAAAATTCAGTTTTCAGTTCACAATATTACACTATTATTGCCAGATGTTGCAGTGATCTCAGAAAAGAATATGATGTAGCTCTCAAAGGGTGACTTATGGGTCATGTCTTAACTTTAATATTTTTATTTTTTTAGATTAAATTAGGCAATCTTTTTTATTTACTATAACTTGTTCCATTACATTATGTAATTCTAAAGCAAAATGGATGGCTTAGTGAATTCATTTGCTCTTCTAATTTGCAGCCATTTCAAAGCATTGGTGGTGCCTGACAACAAATCAAAAGGTAGGGAATTGTTGTCAGGATATTATAGTTTGATGCAATAGGGTTGTTGTTTTTTCTTCCTCGTAGGCAGAAAAGACAGTTAGCTCTCTTGTGTATTTTGGTAAAAGGGCCATAAGTTGCAACTTTCATTATACACATTATACTGGGTAATAAAAACCACGTTTCAGAGGTGCAGGGCATCCAGAGCAACCTTTGATTTCAGTGAGAGTTGTGGGTGTCCAACAACTCTGAAAACTGTGCTGAGCACAAAGCTAACCCCTTTGGTAATGTCTAACAACTATTAAGGCCAAAGTTACTATCATTGCCCAGTCTTCAGGGAAAACAATCCTTTCCACCACTCCCTGATTTCACTCTCTGCCCACAGGAAGAATAAGCCCACTTGCAATGGTTCTTCATATCTCTTCACCATAATCTAGGGTGACCATATTTCCCAAAGGGAAAATGGGATACCCTATGCGGCTAGCCTGAATCACTCCAGCTGCTTGCCCGAACCCCACAACCCACCACACAGAGCTGAAGTTGCTGCTCACCCAAGCACTGCCTGCCCCCTACACTAAGCTGGGGCTGGCATCATTGCTCGCCTGAGCCCTGCCTGCCCCCTGCCTGAGCCCTGTTTTCCCTGCCCCTCCCCCCTGCCCCCGGCCTGAGGCTGGCATCACCACTTACCCCCACCCCACGTTCCTCTACATCCCACTTTTTTGACAAATTCCCACTTTTGCCAGAAAAGTTGGGACGGCCTGGACAGGGCTTAAAAAAGGGACTGTCCCTGCCAAAATGGGAGATATGGTCACCCTACCATAATCAGACTTTCCTCTGTGGCTACTTTGTGGTGTTCACTTTCCAAATTCTATACCCAGGTTTTGTGTTAGTGACACCCTCTCTAATTTTTCCTGCTTGAAGGCACTCCTTGCTGACAGATACTGTAGTTATGAGTTTGAAATAAAAATATCAGTAGTAAAAATGCATTGAATGAAGTAACAGACATGTTATCATTAACTCTGTCCCACCTTTGCCTGAGCAATAAAGGGCAGGAAATCTGGATAGGGGTAATTCTTCACTCTCTGTGTGGGAGAGAAGCTGAAGAGCTGTTTCCCATTGACAGCATCTTCCATTCCCCATAATCATCCATGTGAACAGGTGAGTAGATTGGTGTTCTTCAAATCAACTAGTCCTATTGGGACCCAGAAATTTGTGATTCCCAGGTGAGTGGGAGTGACAATTTGAGTGAACATCGAATTATACATTTATTATTCTGTGTGATACAGAGATATATTTATTTATTTGGCAGCTAATTTTCACTGAGATATTTCCCTTTACTGTTTTAGAAATAAACCATGAAATAAGCACGACTGCTTGATTTAATTAATTACCGTTCTGACACATTTAAAGTGAAATTAGTGGCATTTTATTTGGATTGTATCACTAGGTTGTCCAAACCACAAGGTGCTAAAAGAGTATGAAGAGTTAAATCTGAGGACTAGTTGGCAGTACTGTCACTGATTACTTGAAGTAGGTTGAAGTTCAGGGTTTATTTGCATTTGAATTAATTGAGATTGGTGTCCAGCTGAGCTTTATAGAACAGGGTTCCGAAAAAACTTTAGTATAATAAAGTACTTGATGAATTCTTGTATATGTTAGAGGGAAGATGGTGAAAGATATTTTCAAGATATTTTTCTCTGTCTGACAGTTTTTTGTACTTAAATATGTTTTATCTAAGCAAGCTTTATAGTAACTTTCAAATACTTATACCATTAAGTATGCATTCTTGTGTTAATAAGGGCCAGCGTTTTCAAACCTGGGTATCTAAAGTTAAGCTTTTATAAAGGCATGTTTAGGTGCCTAAATAAAAATGGCTTATTTTCAGTGGTATTGAGCACCTGCGTTGACAATTAAACTATGTATGGTTTATCTTTTAATATTAGTCATATGCACTATAGTCTATCACTATAAGACAGTTTAATAAATGAGAGAAACTTCCAGTTTATTAATATTGATCATTTGGATTAAAAAAGGCACCACAAAATGCTAGATGCTTTCTATAGTGTAACTCTTTGGAAAATATCTAAAATTTTGAGGTAATCCTAATACATAAATTATCTGGACAAAGCTCTCAGTTGCACTAAAACAAACCTAGTAATGAGGGAATTCAAGAGTAAACAGGAGGGAAAATTGGTGATCTTAATTTATAAGGAAATAAACAGGAAATAATTTGCCTTTCAAATATCTTGAGTACTGTATCATGTTTCAAGGTAGAATATTTTGTGTTGTTTTATATTATAAATTTGATTTAGCACAATGTTGTATAGCCTGGTACAGTGTGTCACTTATGGGACTTACTGGGTTTAAATTAACAGTTACCACTCAGGAAAAAAAGATTTGGCATCACTGTGGATAGCTCAGTGGAAAACTCTGCTCAGTGTGAAACAGCAGCCAAAAAAGTAAGCAAAATGTTAGCATGTATAAAGAATGAGATAGACAATAACAGATAATATAATTCCGTTCCTTCTTACCTTGAATATTATATTCAGTTATGGTCACATTATCTCAGGAAGGCGCTAGGAGAGCAGAGATATGCAAGGTTCAGAGATGGGCCACAAAAATATTGGATGTGGGTGTAAACTTCCATAATTGATAAGACTGAAATGATTGGAGAACAGATGAAAAAGGCAGGACATGATAAAATAATATAAAATAATGAAATATATAGAGACAGTAATTCAGGTGAGTTCCAATTACCCTTTCTCATAGCACAAGAACAAAGGGACATTCAATAAAATTGAATGGAAACAAATGTAAAACTGATTAAAGGATTATTTTTTTGCACAGTACATAATTGGTCTTTGGAACTTATTGCCACAAGTTATCACTGAAGCCAAGTGATTATCAGGGTAAAAAAAGAAGTAGACACATATAGATAATGAGAATTTCCACAAATACATTACATAAAAATGAAAGACTTTATAAGAGATATAAAAACTCATCTTCAAGGCATAAACTCACCACTAATTTAAGTCAGGAAGAAATTTCTCCTGTGAATTATGTATACCTTGATTTTTCCACTATGGTATTTCTTGTTCCTTCCTCTAAAGTATCTTATATTGACCACTATCAGACATAGGATACTGGATAAGATGGATCTTTGGTCTGATCTAGAATGGCAGTTCTTATGTTGTTTAAGAAAACATGCTTACCTACTTGCTTGCTATATTTTATTATTTAATTATATATAATTAAAATAAAAGTACGGTTGCCTTTTCCAAAATAGTTCTCAGAAAGCGTTTGTTCAGAAATTGAAATATCAACATGAAAATGCACCAAATGTAAATATGACGTCATTCAAACAATACCATGTTGTTTTTCTATTTATTTAAGCAGAGTAATCACATTGTGAAAAAAACAAACAAACACAAATATTCTGCAGATGTATTTCATTTTTTGGAACAGATAGGCCAGATTCTTCTCTCTCTTCTTTTGTGTGTCTGTGCCATCAATGCCATATATATGGTCTATACAGTTGAACTTTTAAAATAAAAGTTAATACACAAACACAAATACCAGCATCTGCTCTCTTAATGCTGGAGTGCTGAATGCCAGAGAATGTTATTAAGAGTTAAGTATGCACGTGAACAAGAGAATAAACCCTTTAATGATTACCTCCCCCACCCCAGATATAGGAGTCTACTCTCTCTTATTGATGTGATAGGGAGGGTTTTATGCAAATAACTCCCATATGTACCAGTATGAAAACAGTTCCTTAATACTCATTTTGAGAGAGACCATATTTTCCTTTCATAAGCAAGGAATCTCTCTTTTAGGTTTGATTTTTTTTTTATTGCCTTTTCGACTTCTGTATGCCACAGTTTTGTTCTTCTTTCCATTTTCTCAGCAATGACTATTTTTTTTTCTTTTCCCCCATTCTAAGGTTCTGCTCCAAAGCACATCTAAGTCAATAAAATGTCTCTCATTGTCCTTCCTGGACTTTTAATCAGAACCTAAGTGATTATTCATTTTTTATAAAAGGTGATGAATAGTCAGCCCTGGAGAGTGAAGTCATCAGACCAAGTACCTCATGGGAAAGTGCAGGCTTTCTGAATGTTGTCTCCAGTGGTCTTTCCAGTCCTGACTGGGAGGGATCAGACAGTAACTCAGAGAGTAATATAGTCACTATACATTCACTGTCTAAGCTCTATCTTGTCCACAGAGGTCCAGTGGCTAACCGATCTACGAGAATGGTGGTGCAGCTTGTTCCTCACAATGTGTCCTCAATCTGCTCTGCAGTCTGATACAGGGGTATAGCTCCTGGAAGTATACAGAGAAACAGCAGTCCTTGAGTGCAGTTTTGTCTGGCCCTTATTGGTGCTATGTATGAGTAGAGAAAAGCTCCTTACCCACTTGTCACACTATGTAAAGGCTAATCATGACATCATCCTCAGTGACAAGCCACGGCTGTTGTGGAAAGTATACTGGCTTTCAGTCACTACTGCCATCAACCAAATTGCGATAAATAATCTGTAAATGACAGACATTATAACATTACTAATCTCCGAAAACATTTTGTTCCTAAGCAGATATAATATTTGATCTTATAACAAACCATACGACATTTTTCACCACATTATCATGATTTGAAGATAGGTAATATTGTCAGTTGAACACATTGTATATTTAAGAAGAAAGAACCTCAGCTACTGCAATGGAGATCTAAAAGATTAATCCTAAAACAGTTGCCTCCAATGCACCTGCTGTGCTTCTTTCATCCATTCATATTCCATTATTTTCCTTAGACCATTCAGAAACAGAGCAACTGTCTACTGGTTATACATAAAAGGAGAGATATTCCTATTTTATTTTTTATGGTTTTGCTCTGGAGTAGTTTTTGATCAATAGTAAATTTTAGTAAAAGGTATTCTGCTTATTAATGCATGGGCAGTTTAGTTATTTGCTTGGTACACTAGAAACTGAACAATGTTTTTCCTGAGGTTTAATTTTGGTGTTATGCTAAGTAAAAGCCCTGAACTGGTGACAGAATATCAGATGACTTTAGATGGGGTTCTTTGGCTATGTTACATTTTTGTCTATTGTCACATACTAGACTGATTTTGTTCCTTCATACCTAGAGAATTATTGCAACAAACATACTGGAATAACTTGCATGTTCATGTTCTTGTTGCATTCAACAGGGAGGGTAGGATGCCCCTGAGGGTTTTCCTCTGAAGCATAAACAGAATGCTGTAGGCCTCAGAAATTAAAAGAAGATGCCCCTGTAGGCCAAAAATCTAATATTTTAATATATTTGTGTTATTTACATATTTTCACTGTGAATGTCTCATTCATGGACTGATCCAGCCTCTCAGTTAGTAAATTTTCTCTCCTATAGTTAAATTTTTCAAATGGTATGTGTGCATTTGTCTTTGTATATACTATCTGTATTTTCACTCACAAAAATGCTAAAACAATAGTAAGGTCTTGTTTATATCCACACAATTGTGGAAATTCAGTATGAAAACTGATAGCCTCTCTTCCAGTTATCCAAATATTCCTGGTTATTGCAGCTCATATGATACATTGTGGTATGTATGATTAAATGTACCCTATCATCCACAACACATGGATACAAAGACATGAGTTCAAATTTCATATGCAATTTGGAATATCCTGGCTATTGTGAGTCAATCTGTTTTATTCAAGTTCATATACCACACTCATCACCATAGTACCTAAGCATCTTCCAGAATTGTGCAAAGGAACATGACTAACATCAAGGATGTGTGTATCCTTCTTCATTCATCTCTCTGGGGAGAGGAGAAGGAGCCAAAGTTGCATCCACCAGACTTGTATTTGAGTGATAAAATAGGTATTTGTTCATGAAATGAGTATAAATGTTGAACATAACTTGAAATATTTGAAAGTGCAGCTCTTAATGTGATTTAAATGTGAGTGGGGACTGTGTCTGCAATTATGTTTCTTTTTAAAGCAGAAAAAGAACAATAGATTGCACTCATGGAAGCTCAGAGTTTTTTTTAAAAAAATGCAATTATTTACATAATAGATTCTTTTTTGAAAATACTGCAGTTTGAATACTTATATAAGGACTTGAAAAAAAATCAGCCTGATCTTAATGGCTCAAAAGCAAGGTTCACATAAAGCTTCAAATTTATCTGAAAGCATAGTGGTTCTGGGTTTCCATTATGATTTTGATCATCAGATTAGTTTAATCAACATTTGGCAGACCTAGACCTCTGCTGTGTGGAGAGACTCTCTAGCAATTCCATTCCTGGTAAAGCACTCTGTTAAACCCTGGGATCACTCTGTTTATCGGAATTTTCTTCAGAAGAGAGAGAGAGCAGAGGCAAGATTTCATAATCTCCTAGCCTGGTGGTGCCTTAACTAGTGTGTAGGGGGCACCACTTGGCCTGCCTCACTGGAGCTGGGTCTCTGAGGAGACCACCAGAGAAGGGCCACTGCCCCACAAACCACTGAGTCTTTGTGGGAGCAAGAAACACACCTCCGTTTGACAAGACACAGTGCAGTACAGTTGAGTATTCAGTACTGAGTATTTAGTTCCTCAGGTTATTTGTCTGCCTTGCATGCAGACTAAGCCTATGTGCTAACAATCCATATGAAATTTTCATTGCTTTTGACAAGTATCTGAGGGATCAGCTCTGTCACAATCTTGTACCTACTCTACCTCAAGTGCATGTCTTGGCTGGATATAATATCTGTCCCAGGCATCACTTTCCTCACACTTGGCACTTATAGTGTCCGCCAGCTTCTATGTTGCTATTTTTTTCCATTTTTTCAATGCATTTTTTATCTTCTTGTGAGTCATTTTTTTTCTCAATTCCTTTCTTTGTTGTATAAGTCAGAGATTATTTGATTACACCCAAACATAAATTTACTACCTCTTCAGTTTATAAAATATGGAAATCATAATCTATGTGGATATAGAGTACATCAGTTTTAAAATCACAAGTCATAGCATAACTAAACTGAGGAAAAAGTAATTTCAAAGATACTCAAAGAGCCACATAAGAAAGTCACACCTCTTCAAGTCAACCCCTAATGCAAAAGTCTGAACAGACAGTCCTGGCAATGTGCAGTGAAAATTAACAAACTTAGGCTCTATCAGATCAATGAGGGAAGTGAGCTCTGCAGTTGGAGATTCTCAGCTGAAAATGATGTCTCTTGACAGAAGCATTCTAATATGGTAAGACCAAACAGATTTTTTTTTTTAAATCGTCTTCACAGATTTATCTTCAGAATTCTACATTGTTCTATATAGTCCCCGAAAAGCACTTATTGGTGTTTATCACTCTATATAATATATTTTGGAGTTATTCAACAATCCATTTGTCTGAACAAGCCACTTAAAAGACAAGGTAAGTGGTATTGCAGTACACTTCTGGGCTAATTTCTGCTCTCAACACACATGAACTGCACTAAGTCAATGAGATATGAGACATTTAAACTTGTCCTACACTTTGTTTTTAAGTGTCATAAATAATAATGCTAACATGAATGTGAGGGACAGAGGGCCATGTCCCTCAATCCATACAGGGACACATTGCCATTTTTCTATTCAGGAGGAAATAGTTAAGCACTGCAAGAGGTTATCTAGGGAGGTTGTGGAATCCCTGTCATTGGAAGTTTTTAAGAACTGGTTAGACCAGTAGTTCTTAACCAGGGATCTGGGGCCCCCTAGGGGGCCTCAAGCAGGTTTCACGGGGGCCTCCAAGCAGGGACAGCATTAGACCTAGGGCAGAAAGCTGAAGCCCCATCACATGGGGCTGAAGCCCAGGTCCCTGAGCCCTGCCACCCAAGGCCGAAGCTGAAGCCTGAGCAGTGTAGCTTCATGGGGGCCCCTGTGACTTGGGGCCCCAGGCAATTGCCCTGCTTGCTACCCCCTAATGCCATACCTGGCTTTTATTTGCAGAAAACCAGTTATTGTGGCACAGGTGCGCCATGGAGTTTTTATAGCATGTTGGGGGGGCCTCAGAAAGAAAAAGTTTGAGAATCTCTGGGTTAGACAAACAGCTGTCAGGCATTCATAGATTCCTAGATTTCAAGGCCAGAAGGGACTATTGTGATCATCTAGTCTGACCTCCTGTATAACACAGGGCAGAGAACTTCCCCAAAGTCATTTCTAGAATGGATCTTTTAGAAAAAAACATCCAGTTTTGATTTAAAAATGGTCAATGATGGAGAATCCACCACAACCCTTGGAAAATTATTCCAATGGTTAATTATTCTCACCATTAAAAACTGACACCTTTTCTCCAGTATGAATTTGTTTAGCTTCAACCTCCAGCCATTGGACAGCATTATACTTTTCTCTGCCAGATTGAAGAGCTCATTATTTAACATTTGTTCCCAATGTCAATACTTATAGACTAACCAAGTTACCCCTTACTCTTCTCTCAGTTAGACTCAAGCAGCTCACTCTATTTAACTTATTGCTATAAGGCATGTTTTCCAATCCTCTAATAATTCTTGTGGCTCTTCTCTGAATCCTCTCCAATTTATGAACATCTTTCTTGAATTGTGAGCACCAAAACTGAATGCAGTATTTCATCAGCAGTCACACCAGTGCCAATTACAATGGAAAATAACCTCTCTACTCCTACTTGAGTTTCCCCTGTTTATGCATCACATGATCACTTCAGCTCTTTTGGCCACAGCATCACACTGGAAGCTCATGTTCAGCTGATTATCCACTAGGCTCCCCAAATCTTTTCCAGAGTCACTGCTTTCTGGGATAGAGCCCCGTCCTGTAAATATGGCCTACATTCTTTGTTCATATACATTTGCCGGTATTAAAACAGTGTTTGCTTAAGCCTAATTTACCAAGCAATCCAGATCACTCTGTATCTGTGACCTGCCCTCTTCATTTATTTACCACTTCCACTGTATCATCTGCAAATTTTATCAGCAATGATTTTATGTTTTGTTCCAGGTCATTGATAACCATGTTAAATAGGACAGGGACAAGAACCAATGATTTAGGTATACCTAATCCTGTTTCAGCACAGGGAGTGGTAAGGGATGGACTAGGTGGTTTCTTGAGGTCCCTTCTATATTTCCATTTCTGATATACTTCACTAGCAAAAATCTTCTTGACCACTTGATAGATTTTCTTCCAGCAAAGTCAGTGGGTAGCTATTATTATAATCCTACAATAAGAGAACACAGCTCTAGAACTTAAAAGGAAATAAATATGGCTGAAGAGTTAATATGTTGAGAAATACCAATTTGACACACTTTTTCCTCCTCACAACTTGTTAGAAAATTTACAGATTCCAGAGCTGTCTCCAATTTCTAAACTAAATTAAAATTTTGACATTACTGGTCACATTGCTGATTCCAGGTTTCCAGTGGAAATTTTGAAACAAACCAATGATCCTCTTTTCCTTTTATACTAATTTTAAACTGATGTAGTTTGTGAGGAGGTATGTACCCCACACAGGTAAGGAAAAGATTAACTGCAGCTGGAGAGCTCAATTATGGTACCTGGTTGTACCTGGAGGGTGGGTCAGGCACAATGAAAGATGGATCTCAGCTGAGGTGGAGGTGAGTGGTTATAAAGAAAGGAAGGAAAGGAACTGAACTGTGCAATCCTTCTTTTGGCATTAAATGGAGTGACTGGCAAGGTCAAGGAGGAAGCCTAGAAAAAGAGTTGCCCCTGGGATCTCCTGAGAAGAGAAGGGTGACAAGAGGCCAGGAGAAACATGAAGAAAGCTTACTTCCTTATAGGTATTCAACTGAGGAAGAGAGCAGAGGAAACTTAAGAGGGAGGAAAGGTCAACCCTGAGGAGGGCAAATGTTTGTTTAGGTTTATACTTCATTTGAAATATGTTGGGGAACTCAAGGGGGGAAGCCTTGTGAGACCCACCCTTGAAAAAAGAATGAACCTAGAGAATCTGTGAGAGAGGCTTTGCTGATAGCCTGAGGTAGGAAGAAACCCACAAGGGTAGCCGGGGGTGGGTCTGAATAGACAGACCTTGTGTTGTCATTAACTAGTACCTGGGCTGGAACTCAGAGGAGTGGGAGGGCCTGGGTTCCCCTACCAACTACTGGGGAAGATGGCATAAAGCGCCCTTTGATATACTCAGATGAGGACATTTGAAAAACCTGAGATGGGACCACAGGGCCCAGAGTTGGAGCTGAAGACCTTTAATAGGAACATTGGAATTTTGTTATCCTGAAGGGAGTGGGACTAATGATGACCTGGCTAGAGGGCTGAGTCACGAGAAGAGGCAAACTCCCACAAGGCTGGAGTGGTTGATTGTCAGTAGGGGGCACTAGATGAGAGCTGGCTATGCCATACCCCGCCATGAGGGGGCATGCCAGTGGTGAGACCACTCTTACACATAACTTTATTGACATTAATAGGATCTTACCAGGTGTACATCAGTTAAAAGGAGAGGAGAATCAGGCCCAGCATATTCCCATTGCAGATATAACTACTGAAGGGATATTATAGTAATTGGAATAATAAACATTATGCCACCTCACTATCAGAAATGTGTCACTTCCTCAGTTTCCATGTATGCATGTTAGCTTTTGGCTGTCTGCATGATATATTATCAAATCCAAGACAGTGTTTTACTACAGCAATGAAAGCACATTCATGGTGATGGATATGTGGTATCAAGAAAAACTACATTAATTTGACTTGTGTAAAGGTAGCTGTGGCCAGCAATGCTAAAAATTGTTTTTTCTGTATCTGAACAAAATTTCCCAAAGTGGAATAATGTATGCATTACAAATGCTGTCTACATCTTCAGTGCTAAATGAATGATTTGCTAGTGTTCTGCTCTTCTCCAGAAAGCATGTGTAAAGGGATAGTGGGACGCTGAGGAAATATGTATAACGCTACTGCATGCCCTTCTTCCTGCATCTCAGATTAACTCTGGACATGTCTAAATGATTAGTTAGTGTGCTGCAAGTTGGGGTGTATATCTACTGCACTCCAGTGTGCTCCACGCTAACTGTCCATGTGGACCCTGCTGCCACATACTAAAAGTTGCCTATTATGCTTTGCGTTGTTCATTGTGCACTAGCGAGCAGCAGCAGGATCCACGTGGACACTGGAGTACAGTAGATTCACACTCCAGCTTGCTCCAGACTAATTCATTGTTTAGACAAGCTCTCTTTCCTGAAGCACAGGCCAGAGTTGTGTCTATTTCCGGACCTCTCAGAAAGTATTACACAGAGATAAACCTCAGGGTTATTGTATGTAATACCCTGAGGAGTAGGTGGTAATAGTCCTCAGTCAACTTCAAAGAGTAAACTATACAGTTTCTTTGTAGACAAACATTTAGTGCATACAGAAAACATTATAAATAGTACATGGAAGACGATGAATAACTTTTAAACAAAAGCTATCAAATAGTAAATCTACTGGTGTTCCTCATATAGACTTCCCTTCTCCCCCTCCCTCCCGCTCCCTTTTTTTTTTTTTTTTTTCATATTTAAATGCAATGTTTCAACTTAACATTTACACTTCTATACTTTAACACATATCAATGAACTCACTTCCTTCTGATCTTTTTATAGAGATGATGTATTAGTCTCTGTAATGTGACTGTAATATGTAGTATGTGTCACCTGGATTCTTCAGAACTTGGGAAGAGTGGCAGCATCTCAATCCTTTCAAATTCTTCAGAACCCTGACAGCAAATTGTCTGGGAATCTGTACAGCTAGCAGCATTCGAGCCCTTGGGCTAACAGTTGACTGGTCTCCTCAGTCGATGGTAAAACAGAAATCTCTGGTCTGCATCCAGAGTGGTACAGGTAGTGGGATCAGCATATAACATATCCATTCCCTGGATTTCTACAAAGGTTTCACTATATAGGTCGCTATCTTTTTTCCATAAACTCGGGTCATTCAGGCAAGAATTTACAAACCTTTACCTCCCTCAGCCTAGCCCCTGAGAGAGTCCCAGTTAGTTAATAGCTGTGTAGCCTCTAGGGGTAATAGATGCTCCCCTACCAGCTCTTCCTCTAGGTCCATATACTGGGGTGGACCAAACATGTTAATGGAGAGCTTCCCTAATAAGTAAAGCTGGAATAGCGCTGACCTGTATCCAGAGTGCTTCTGGTATTGGAACCCACCTTCGCAGCAGACACATTCCTCAGTCCTATATCAGTCAGGGCTGTCTTTAACCCATATGTTTATATCTTTTCCTTTATCTTCCCAGCCCCTATATCCTGAGTGGCTCAGCTCTCAGATTAGTGAATAGAGTGTGACCTACCACAGGGTTCATCCAACACAAAAAATACCTATACAGCTACAAAAACAGCTAGTGAGCATGTTTAGTTAACCACCACATCCTATTTCTGGATGTTTCTGTGCCCTTCTAGCTGAGTTGACCTGCACAGCATTCTGCAAGTGTATAAAGACAGAATATTCCAGCTGAAATCCTTATGTCCTCTCCACTGCTTATCTCCCTTTCTTTAGGCCAAACAAAGTCAAATGCTTCAGTCAAGAACATGTGAGTTACACATGCATCTCTGGAAACAAATCTTCCATATTAATGTAGGGAGGCTTGGCGAGCATAGACATAAACACAGAAATTGATAGAGCCACCAGTTAGTGCAAGAAAAACCTGCAGGTGATCCTTGTTTAAGAAAAAGTATATATTTCAGTGTCACCTGTTGTTAATGGAGAACTGTAAATAATTCTTGCTAATGTATCTAATGGGAAAAAATATTATTATTACTACTATTTAGCTTCATTATTTAATATCTTAATATTTTATAAATATATGATTTTATATTAGACTTTCTATTTAGGCTAGCTTTTGGATAAATGTAATAATATTAAAAATAGTCATCAGCTTCCAAAGCAATATTAAGGAGGTGAGGATTTTAATGTAAATTAAGTTGTAATACAGGTGTAGTTCTCATGCTGGCTCTGCTGTAACCTAAAAGATTTGGAGTGTTCAAACACAGAATGAAACCACATAGTTCTGTGTCTATCATGCTTGAGGAACGTTGAGTAGTAGTTTTGAGCCATGTAGTTGTGGTTCTACAGATCCACTTTTACAGTGTATTTTTGACTTTATTTTTTATATTTAAAAAAACCTGCAAGAGATTACTTCCCTTGAATCCCATAAAGAGTTCACAGAGGAAGCTGAGCTGTTTTCTGTTACCTGGTCTTTATTAACATTCTACAAATATTGATGAAACCAAAAACCTGCCAAATGAAATTAGTGGCCAACTAATGGAAAAAAATAAAATTAACCGGGACAAATATGTATGGAACACATAAAGACCATATCAAAGCCACATAAAATGAAATAGAAGGACGGGAGAAAAGCAGCCAGGTATACCTAACCAAATATTATGAAATATAGAAAGGTAAATAAAAACCTGCTACAAAAGCATGATCAAATAAACTGAGCAACATGAAAACATGAATGTTGTCACAAAATAATCATGGCTGGAAGTAAAACTTAGGAAAAAATTCTACAAAATGATTGAAGAAACAGCTCATAAGATTAACAAATTTAAAGAAGAAACAAATCAAGGACTAATTTTTGTTCAAAAGGAATGCAGACCATTTTAGACCATCACACACTGAGCTAGAAAGTCTGTGGAAAGAATCTGTCTGAATTACAACCTACAGTTCCTTCTTCAGGAATTCAGGAAAGTCCTACAGAGGAAAGTTACGCTTTTCTTTTATGCTATGGAATCCAGAAACAAGTTTACAGCCACAAAAAACTGTGACAAGTGCTTATGTAGACAGCTTGGTTAATCAATCAATTCAGAAACCAGTCAGCTTTGAAGTAAAATAATATTTTGAAGCTTATTATGCTCATTTTGAGATAATAGGGCAAATGAACCAATGGACCAGAGAACAAAAAGTTATATTTCTTGCTCCTAGTCTAAAGGGATATGCCCTTATTATGCTAAGTTATTTATCAGAAAAAAACCAGGAACAAGTTTCAAACTACATTAACCCATGTTTTGGAAGTTGGATGCCAGACAGCATTGGCCAGAATCATTCAAGAACTGTATTAGACTGGCTGACATAAAGATTCTTTACCAGAACTGTCTGATGATATTGAGAAAGTAAGGCACAGAACTATCCAAATAATCTGAGGAACTACAAGATGTTTTAGACCATGTCCAATATAAAGATAGTTTTCTTGTAATTAAACGGAAACTGAAGGTAAAACAAAATTACATTAAAATGCTAAGAGAAACTTTGGAATATGCTCTGGAAGTACAAACTCACTATCTCACAAATCTTTCATAAAGAATGAATGAAAGACATGATGGTTGACAGTAAATCAAAATCTAACAAATGAGCCTTCACCAGATGTACACAAAAGTCATTTAAACAAAGTGTGAGCATTAGGATAGCTGTGGCCTCCTATGCTCCCTCCCCTGTCATGTCTCTGGCATGCACAGTACAATAGGACGGGCTAGAAGGATGTTATGTAGTGCTGGCTGGAGCTAGCTCTGGTTCCCCCATGCAGGGGGAATGCTTAGATGCCCTCCTAGGGCACGTTTTCAGCCTTTTTGTGCCACTAGAACATGAGCCAGCATCTGAGGCATATCCTTAAGGATGATGATTAAAGAAAACAGAATTCTAATTTGAGAGACAGCTAGGTTCTTTTAATAGTAGTTCTGATAACATTGTATACTATGTTTTTTCCTTGAAAACTGAAGAATAAGGTCATTGTGTTGCACATATTTTTAACTAGAGGTAATTTTGTTGCTCACTAAGGAACAGTTGCCACCATTGAAATGGTGAGTGTTCTACATCCCTTAACATTAAGAATTAATCTTCCTTGATCCCCTCTTTCAACTTACTACAAGAGTTAGCATTTGGAGGTTGATGCGTGAAATTAAACTACAGTAGTGAGGATTAAGAAATAGCTGATTTATACTCTTCAAGAATGGGTGGGCATGCCAAAGACAGTTGCATTGCATTTCATGGATACCAATAGTGTGTTCTGTGTTTGAAGGCCAATTTCTTTGTATAATGAATCTGGCGATATCATAGGGATTTACAATCTGCCCACAGTAAGGAGAAACATGTAGTTGCACCATCCCTGGAGGAGCAGTCTCATCAGTCTCATAAGCAGTCTCATAAGTCATCAGTGTGTATGTGTGTGTATATATTTATATATATATAATATGACCATTGTCAATTCCAGTAGTTTTTAATTATTTACATATATTTACATATATTAACACTAAACTATTAAAACTCTTTTGAATCAAATAAAATTAGTTTGAGCATAATAGTACATTGCATGCTATGAAGTTCCTGATTATAATAGATGGGATTCAGAGGAGACAGTAAATAAATTCTTATATCATCAATGGCCTTGCAATAGAAAAGCTGAAATGAGATTATATTAGTGCAGTTAAATGAAAATATTTTATGCATTGATAGACTAGAGGTCTATCAATAGTAGAATGTATATGCTAGAGACAACTCCTACAATTATGGTATATATGTTTCATTGAACATGATAGTCTGTGGGTTAGAATGTTTGCTGCTGCTACTTCTTTATCTGTTGTTCTTTAAATGCTTGAAAATATGTAATTGACTTTATATTCCCCACAGTTCTATTTAATCTTCAACAAACTGTCCAAGTGAAGCCCCTAGGCTAGCAGGCATGATGGATCCACTTCTAACTGGTGCCAGAGATGTCTCTCCAAACTGTTCCCAAAGACTGAAGCTCTGATAGGTTCTGGAAGCTTCCTCAATTGACAGATCTAAGAAAGATGTTGAATATATTACATTACCCTAGCAACTCAAGCTTCTTTCCTGACTGACAGAACAAGTGCAATTTTCTGCACTTATTTCTGACTATGATATATTCAGCCTCATCAAGAAAGTTGACCTTGATAGCTTTAACATAGAACCAAAGCTAGCTCCCTCCCAAGCAGAGAGGAAAAAACCCAGAGCAATGAAACAGGGAAGAAAAAATATTTTCCACAAATGTATATTTACCTTAAGCATAGAACATGGTCAATTATTTTGTATTATTTAAGGACCTGTTGTTATGATTTTATAAAGTATTCTTTTAGAAACTTAAGATTTGTTTTCATAATTTTTTTAAACTGATTATTGGAGAGCGAGAAGGAAGAATGGCAGATTTCATATCAAAGATCTTTTTTGCTCCATTCTTTCTCTGTGCACCAGCAACATCAATGATATCAGCACAGTTCTAGAAACAGGGTGACATCCTGGTCCCATTGAAGTCAATGGAAGTTTTGCCATTGATTTTTAGCAAGGATAGGATTTCATCCATAGTCTGTTGGAGAATTAGTCTGAGATGGTCAATGGGGAAAACATAATTTGGGTCCAGCCGTGACAGTTGCTGAATGGTCTTAACTCCCATGGTAGTCAGTGACTCTGAAGGGTGCTCAAAACCTCATGGTATACACAGCTTGCTCCAAAATCTGGAGATCTTTCTAGGGACTTCAGTTGGCTTTGGCACAGACCCACTATCTAACTAATTTCTAGCTGAAGTGCAGACTCTGGAGTTTCCCTAGATTGTCAAAGATTAAAGGGGATGTTAAAATAAATAGTGCATACTGTCTAAGGCTGGACAGTCCGATATCCTTCAACCCGTTATCTTAACTGATTGGACAAACATCCATTAACTTTAGTGGGCACTGTTCTTGCTACAGGATAAGCAAGAATAAGTTTATCAGTGAGAATAATAATTAATAACAATTAATTGTTAGAATAAGCCTAACAGTGAGTTGACATAGTAGCAACTGCTGTTTTTTCTTCTCATTATTTTAGTTGTTCAAACTTAGTATTTTCCATAGCCAGAAAACAAAACAAAAACAATCAATACTTTTTAAAAGAGTGGGTGTTTAAAATTATTTCAAGGTTATATTGAAAAATTATATGACAAAAATCTATCTCGTGCACAGAGAATGTAGAAAGTACCATGCTGAGAAGTTAAACCCTTCATGTTAGAAGAAACATACACCTGCACTTTTTCAAACCAGTTCTGCACCTCTCTTGATAACTGTCCTAAACCTGTGCAATGAAAAAAAAATAAAAATACTCGCCAAAATATTAATATTATTGAAAACATAGAACATAGTGTTTACATGAGTTTTAAGATGACAGACATAATACTCATGATTTCATAATATACAACAGTTGTAATTCCCACCAGTTCGGCAGCTGACATGATCATGTACATGAATCCCCTAGGATATTAAGGAAGCAGTAATAACAAGCCCAGTTAACAAGAGAAGAAAGGGACTGCTTAGCTGACTATACATGTTCTGTATACTAGCACTGAGTACAAATAGCAATGGTGGTAAACACAGTAGTTCCATGAGACTGAGCTTTGAAGCTTTATGGGAAAATGAGATCAACAGGCACAGCTCAATTCTATTAAAAAGGCTCCTCTGAGGCCTGTGAAGGATAATACCTTTATCATGTTTCTTTCCTTACAGCATTCAGGAGAGACTCTGAGATTACAATCTCAAGGATGTAATGAGAAGGGGTTAAGTTTGCAGTGTTTCCCATTTCATTATATTCCATTTAGATCTGTGTCACAGGAACTAAGGAATCTGGTATTATTATGGGTATATCTAATTTTATTTATTGCAATAATGTTAATATTAAATTCAAGTTAAAAATAAGTGTAAATAATTTACTAAGGCTTCTCTTTTTTCTCACACAGCATACTATTCCAATAATCTTACTCATGTTTGGTAATACCCTATTCTGGTAATTCCTGACTTCCATTGACTCTGTTGGGACTTCTCAGAATAAGGTACTATCTAGCATGCATAAGGAAATTTCCCCAAATCTACTTACTTAATATTTTTCCCCTAAGAGATTTTCTTTTCTTTTTTAAGTCTATACATTGAATGTGAACAATTCAGTCCATTATTCTGTATTAGGAAATTTAATTATGTTAGTTGTGATTAGTCATGGAAGGACATTGTTTCTGTTCTTTGAGAGAAAGAGACATATAAGGACAACTTGAGGAAGACACTGGGAATAAGAATCTTTCAGGGACAGTGAGCAGTTTAGGGAGAAGCTGTAGATAAGACAGCATTGTAGACATTTATAAAATGTTAAACCTTTTCTGGGCGTTATTTCTAGAAAATTTGGCTACTCCAACAATTATTGGTTCAGGTGATTGTTCACTGCCATAGCTCCTTGGGACTGTGGCAGATAGACAGAAAACTGTTCTAGTTTATGCTATCTGTAGAGCCCCAAGATTTCAGTCACTTAATGGTGATCAATGGCTACAACTATATCTCTCTTGATCTGTGGTTCATGCACCTCAGTCTCAGGATCTAGCTCCAAATATGTAAAAATGTACATAAAATCCATATAGTGGATTTCATTGTTCAGCTCTACCACTAAGGGTAAATATGACTGGTTTTCTTGTATATCATACATGGTTCGTAGCAGCAGTTCGAGACACTCTTAACAAAGTTTATTTTTGAACAATCTATAATTGACGTCACTGAACATTCTCCATCATTCCTATAAAAGTAAACTTGTTTGTTCATCATGCTATGAAAAAAGGAGTGCATATAGCAAAACCATATTTAGGAAAGGGTAGCAAGTATACTCTTCACTGTCAGGAATTTATTTGCATCAGCATATACAATGATGTGTTCAAATTATAGGCAGTGAAACATAGTTTATATTTACCACTGTAGCTATACTATAAACCTATTAATAACACAAAATATGATGATTGAACTCATAGCCAATGCCTGGTCTATAGTAAATAATTAATTATTCTCTTTTCCAGATTAGCAATTTGAGTAAAACAACTGTCAAATCCTGAAACTATATAGAAACACTCCTTGATATTTTTAATATAACCTTTCTGATAGGGTCAAATGAGGTATCAGTTTAATATCTGATATGTTCTCTGTCTTAGAGATGGTCTCAGGAGAATGAATTCAAGAGTCCAACCAGTATTTAAATTCCGTTATTACTTTTTACTAAATGTATCGTTGATTAACATCAATGTCTTTGGATAGGACAGTTTTCATATTTTCAAATGAATTATATGAAGGTTTCTAATGACAATATCCTGGCTAGCTGCCCTCAAGTAATAAAGCATAACAGTAAAATATGTGAAAAATTTCCTGTAGCCATTTCTTTGAAACTTGAAAACTTGATAATTAAGGTATAAATACATTCATATTCAAATAGGATATTCCCCTCTTTAGATACAATTTCTTTTGTATAATTGAAGATGTGTTTCAAAAGTCAATGAACTTTAATTCATTTGGAACTTTGGTATATCCAACTATACATATATAGGTTCAACTTTTTAATGTAACTGATTGGTAAGGGTTGTCCAAAACATATACTTTTATTTTTCTTATCTGATATATTTCTTAATACATCAGGGTACTTAAAAGTATTGTTTAGCATATGCCTAGCATATGGGGTCATATGCAATAATTGCGGCAAAATTAATCATGATGTCAAAGCTTGCAGCAAAAGAAAAAAGTCATCCTCATATTGAGGAAAGAAGCAGCGACTCAGAGGATGATATTTTGCATGTATATGACATTAATATCAGCAAAATAGCCAAAATAAATGGTTTATGAAGCTCAGACTAACACCGGATGCAAAGGCAAGGCAGCAACACAAAAACAAAGAGGAAATGGAATGCCAAATAGACAGTGAGACACCAGTAAATATGCTAAGCTACAAAGATTTCTCTCAGCATTATTCAAGAGAAGAAAGTGAAATTACAACCAAGCAAAGTCAAATTAAAAATTATACCAACTGAATGATCATAATATCATTAGGAAAATGTAAATTATGAGCAGCATACCAAGGAAACCTACACAAGCTGAAATTTCAGGTAGTACGCAGAAGCCACTTTTTTCAGCTAAAACAAATGAAAGCATGAACCTAGTGATATTAAGCCAGTGACACATTATTCGTACAATAGACAAGCAAGCAGAACAAAAAAACCAAAGAACTGTGGCATCCCTGCTGAAAAGCTGAGAAAAGATTACCAGGATATTTTTGTAGGACTGAGATGTCCTCCAGGAATGTTATATCTGGAAATAGATAAAATGATTCAGCCAGTACAGTGCCTGAGCTTTATAAACCATTTATTTTGGCTATTTTGCCTGTATTAATGTCAGATTTCAGCCTGTGTAGGCTTCCTTGGTATTCTGTTCATCATTTACGTTTTCCTAATGGTGCCCATTGCATTAAGAGAAAAAAATATTAGGTGCAATAAATTAAATAGCAATGATTCCTTCATATTCTAAAGTCACAGCTCCCACATGTTGGATAAGTGGCATGATATCTGTTGAGAAGCTTGGCAAATTGTGCATTTGCATAGATCCAAGCAGCTTATACAAAGCAATTAAAAAACCTCATTATCAAATGCTTGCAACTGAAGAAATAGTACCTACTTCACGAAACACAAACTATTCTCAGTACTTGATGTCAAAGGCAGATGTTGGCAAATGCAACAGAGTAAGGAAGGCAGCTACCTCATCATATTTTGGATTCCACAGGTAGGTAGAGATGGTTGAGAATGTGATTTGGGATCAGAGATGCAGTGGAAGAATATGAACATTACCAGCAAGATATGCTGACAGGACTCACATGTATGACAGTCATAGCTGACGACATTCTGATGAATGGATGCAAAGACAACATGGTGAAAGTTGTGACAGATCACAAGCACAACCTCATCTGTCTGCCAGAAAGAGCCAGGCAAATAAATCTAAAATTGAATATAAACAAGATTAAATTGTGATTGACTATAATACCATACATGGGACAATTGCTGACCTCTGAAAGGCTGCAACCTGACCCTGAAAAGGTAAAAGGAATACAACAGATGCCTACAACTAAAGATATTAAATCAGTTCAGAAACTATCTGACAAAATATTTTCCAAACCTGTCAGATGTGTCTGAACCCCTAAGGTGACAATTGGACAAAGGTGCAGAATGGACATGGTTACCTCAATCTGATGTACCTGTGTTGTGTATCAAGGAGCTGGTGACCAACTATCCCATCCTGAAATACTACGATGTGAGTGATGAACAACCATACAACATAATGCCAGTAAGATAGGGCTTGGAGCATCACTAAGGCTGTGATTGTCTCATGGAGGTTGCAGAAGTCACAAATTCTGTGACTTTCTGCAACTGCCGTGACTTTCACAGCAGCTGGTGTGTCTGAGTCTGCTGGAGCGACCCAGGGCCAGCTGCTTGGGTGGTCCCCAGGGCCAGCTGCACCAGCAGCTGCTTGGGAGGCCCCTGGTAGCTGGCTTTGGGGACCATCCAAGCAGCGGCTGGTCCCGTGGACCACCCAAGCAGTGGTCCTGGGGCCGGCCCTGGGGAGTGCCCAATCAGCGGTTTTGGGTGGTCCCTAGGGCCAGCCACACTGGCCACTGCTCAGGCAGCCCCAGGCAGCTGGTTTCAGAGACTGACAAAGCAGCAGCGGGTGCAGCTGGCTCTGGGGAGTTCCTAAACAGAGGTCCTGGTGACCACCCGAGCAGCAGCAGTTCTGGGAGGGCTAGATCAGTGGCCTTGGGGCGCCCGGAGGCTGTCCGGAGAGTAGTCCCTGGGGAGCAGTGGCCAGGGGCAGTCAACCCCCAGCACTGGAGCAGGGGCCCCTGGAGCAGCAGGGCTTCAGAAGTAGAGTTTCGTCAGGGGTGTTTTTGGTAAAAGTCATGGACAGGTCATGGTCCATGAATTTTTATTTATTGCCTGTGACCTGTCCATGACTTTTCCCGAAACTACTTGTGACTAAATCTTAGCGTTAAGCATCACTGCTACAAAAGTAGTCTCCATAAAAAGGGTACTACTGTCAAAGGAACAAAAATATGCTGAGAGTGAACAGGAATGTCTTCCACAGTGTTAGAGAGATAAGGTGGCTGAGGTAATATCTTTTATTGGACCAACTTCTGCTGGTGAGAGACAAGCTTTTGAGCTACACTGAGCTCTTGCTCTGGCCTGGGAGAGGGACTCAGAGTGTCACCACTCTCCAGTATCCTGGGATGGACATGGCTACAACAACATTGCATAGTTTTCACACGTGAAAAGTTCAACCAGTATGTTTAAGAGTGGGAAATTATTCAATAGAAAGTGATCATAAATCAGAAGCATCAGCTTTTTACAAATGACAGCTAGTGGCCCAAAAACAACTTCAGTGCATGCTGCTGAAACACAAGTGCTGCAAATGAGATATATATTACAAGAAAGGGACAGACATGAGCATAACTGACTTCTTATCCAGAGCAGCCTTGCAGCATGAAAATAAGGCAGCTGGACAAGAATATGATACCCACAACCTGGTAGAAATATAGAAAATACAGAAAGACACAAAAAAATCAGCTAAATCAATTATTTGTCAGTTTCAAGGCAGCAGCTAGAAAGAATCTGAGAACAAACTATACAAGCTATATATTTCAGTGCTAAAATTCATCATTCTGTTAGGATGGCCAGACACCAGTGGAGAAGCCCCACTTGCTTCCCAAGAATACTGGAACTATCCTGAGAATCTGAACATCCAAGATAGCTTCATCTATAAAGGCTGTCAAATCATAATGTCCAGACTATTGAGAACAAATTCTCAAAAGAATATATCAGAACCGTTATGGAATAGAAGCATGTATCTTGAAAGCCAGAGATATAGTATACTGGTCAAACATGACCCCGGATATCTGAAACCTGGGGAGCAGTTGTGATACGCACGGGGAAATGCAGGCCAAGCAGCAGAAAGAGACAATAAAAATGGACAGAATCACTATCAGACCTTGGAGCAAAGTAGGAACAGACCTTTTCACTGCAAACCACACTCAATAACTACATCATTATTGCAGGCTACTATTCAGACTTCTGGAAACTAGGCCAACTGTCAGACACTATGGCAGTGACCATCACAGACAAAGCAGTGAAGCATTTCATCACGCATGGTATCCCAAACTGTGCAGTTTCAGATAACGGACCCTTACAGTGAATTTTAGCAATTTGCCTGGGCATGGGAATTCATTCGTAACATATCATCACCACACCAGAGACAGTAATATGGTAAAGCCAAATTGGTAGCTTAAAATTTCTAAAGCTCTATTAAAGAAAGCTGTAAAAAACAACACAAATATATGGCTGGATCCTTGAACACTCCCACCCAAGGCATTAATAGCAGCCCAGAACAATACTTAATGTTATGCTGCATGTGTACCTATGTGTCTATAGCCTCAGCATACTGGCAGTGGTGAAAGAAGTAATAGACTAAAAGGAAAAAATGATCTGAAAGGCCAAAATCTACCACATCCGACAAACAAAAAACTTCCCAGAGCTACATATGGGAGATCGTCAAACTATTTTCTCAGGATAAATCATGCACTTGGAAGCAAGCTATATGTATTGAGCAGATAAAACCTTCTTATAAGTTACATAACAGTGAATGGTGTATAATCACCAAAATTAAGAATGCATTCACCCACAAGAACACAGGAAAGAACCAAGAATGTGAAAGATGACAAAATGTGCATTTTGCTGTTACTTGATAAGCAGGACAAAGAAGGAACAGACTCTCAAAAATACCCCACCAGCAAAATCAAGTGCAAGGTAGTCTCCCATTGCCGTAAGAGAGACTCACGTTCTCTCTAACATCAAACCACCTGCAAGGTTTACACAAGACTCTGGATAATCTTAATACTTTAAAGAACAATCCTCTCAAACTCAGAGGAAAATACCTTAATTGCCAAGCAAGTAAGGCCTTGATTAGCTTAAAAAAGTTGGTGCTAAGTTTTATATGTATGATGCTGTGACCTTTATGTAGGTATAATAGAATGTTAAGTTTGCAAGTACATTATGGTATTTAGGGTTAATTTTGTTATTTCAAATAAATATGACAAAAAGGAGCTTAGGATAAATAGCTTCTCTCTCTATAAAGTGCTATAGCATGACTGCATGTAGGAACTTAGAGAACTCTACTTTCTGGAAGTGCTTGATGAGAAAGAAAAGCTTATGTGGGGGAAAGAATAAAACATGAATATTGCACTATTTTGCTCTATTTCTTTTTATGCTGGAATATGGAAAAAGAATTATATCAGTTCTATTGTTGTGATATTTACAATGGTGCAGTAATTTCAGACGATATGTGCTGAGTGGTAGGGTATCCCTAATCTCTCTTTTGTTGCATAGAATTCTGTTGTTTCATGCTTTAACTATAACCCAGGTGTGTGTGTGTGTGTGTACTGGGCAAAAGTATGAGAGGCACTGAGCACATACAACTCCTTGGGATTTAAATAGGAGTTGTAAGTGCTTAGCACCTCTTAGGAATTATTTCACTGTTTAGAGGAAGTTTTGCTGAAGTTTAAATTACTGAGGTGATAGTCAAACTTCAAAATATTTGCAGGTTCAGTTCATATAATCTTAGCCAGCTCAAAAATTCAGATACTTATAGGATTGTTATCCAAATTATCCTGACCTCTTGGGCCTTGGATATACTTCAAGGGTAAAATACATTAATTATAAAATAATATTGGACAATAAGAATCCATCAGCAGGTGCAGGAAAGAGAAACAGGTTCTCTGGATTAATCTCATGCCTTTGGTATGGGTAATGTATGGGTTTCCCTCATTTTGTCCACTTTAGCAGAGAGGAGCAGCTTAATTAACTAAATGATTTGCGGCATTGACCACTCCAGTGACAATCAGAGGGTGTCAGGATTCAAAAGATGTGTTCCAGTACAGTCATCTGGCCAGACTAAAGACTCATCCTGACTGAGATCATTCTGACCAATGTATTTATGTGTGGCACTTTCAAGTAAAGATTGCATGTGATCATATGCTAGGTTGAATTCTAATTGTTGAAGTGGGAGGTTTTACACTTAATGAACTGCAATTATGTAGTTTTTGCTGCTGTTTAAGATTATTGAGGACAGTGGTTATATATGTATCTCCTAGAGGTAGATAATATAAATGTGATATTTGGAAGTGCAAATGATATTCTGTGATGGCTGCTGAATGACAATCCCTGTTGGTGTGAGTGAAAACAGAATACAACTAAGACATATTTTAAAAGTAATGGACCCAGAATGCTTTTAGCAGTATAATGGTGAACAATATACTGTAGTGAAGTAAGGAAGAGTTACTTCTTGTGTCTTGTTTACCACACTCCTGCTAATACATGATGCTAATATTGAGGATAGAGTTAGAGAATGTGTGTTTTGACTTATTCCGAAATGGCTACAAATGTGTAGTAGAAGACATATTGTAATATATAGGCTTTGGGTATATGTTGCCTGACTATGCCAGAAGAAGGACAGGAGGCACTGAATGTGGTTTAATTAGGCTGCAATATTATTCTACCCGGTAGTTAAAAGTGTACAGTGCAGGTAACTCCATGATCATTTTCATATATACATAAATATTCCATCAACCCTCCCCCATATACCCATCCTGGACCCCAGCCAACCTGCTGGGATCTCACCATCCCTCCCCACCCCTCAAATGAAGGTTGGGGGGGCTATAAAGGAGGAGGGATTGGCTTCCTAATATGCTAGTCATAGGAGCCCCAAACCTGCCTTTTTTAGCACTTTAATGAATACTGGCTTTTAAATTCTTTATCAGTCCATTTTATCTGATCACTGTATCCCTTCCCTATGGAGTACCTGCACTGGACATCCACCACATGCGTTGAGTTGTGACATCATAGCTTAGCTTCTATTCTATGTTTGCCCCAACTAAGCCCCTCCCAAACCCCAAAGCTGCTGTGGGAAAAGTGACAAACCCCCTACTTTGCCTTGGACAATCTGGTGGTGAGGGGGAAGATTTCTTCCCAGCCCCCCAAGAAAGAAGTGACTTGTGCAATGCCAACAGCAGATCCTTACAACCTGCTATTTCACCACTTCCATGCATGGGAGAGGGGATGCTGCTTTGCCTGGGTCAGGTAAAGGTGGGCTTCTCCTGCCTGGCATGGACCTATATAATACCCCTTGCTTCTGGTCACCTGCAGGGAGGGATGGGTCAACAGCCACAAACTGTTGACAAAGCTGACAAAGCTGTTAAAGGTTACACATGACTGAATATCTGACAATCTGATCAAACTACTTTCACAATATGAGCAAATGATTTATTCATTGGCTCTGAACCACCCCTTCCTATATGCTGTGCTTCACTGGCATAATCTAGCCCTAAGCAATGGTGAAGAGAAGCAACCAACAATTCAATAGGGAGCATAGACCAGTATTATAGCCCTTGCCAAATTCTCTGGTTGTTCCCTCAAGGCCAGCATCTCCTCTGTCTTGTCTGGGTAGAGCTCCAGCCAGCAAATCCAGACCCTAGTCTTCATAACAATGGGACCATAAAGATCATGTTGCCCTTGGGGGGATACAGTGAGGCAGATGCCCTAGTTGCCCTTTGTTAGGTGAGGAACACAACACACTCGGGGCTGATACACTCAGATTTATTAATTCAAACCTTTATTTGGACTAAAAGCATACCTTATGATTTCAATTACTGTTAAAACAACAAATGACAGATATACAGAAAAAGATATTAGTCAATTGACTTATTCTGGGGCATAGGATGGGTTTCTCTTACGAGTTTCCAACTATCCCCTTACACTCTAGCATAAGTATTTCCCTGTTCTGTCCCAACTCAATCACTCTGCATGACTCATGCTTATGACGTTTCTAACACCTTTGACTGTCAAACAGAGTCAATCTTAGTGGGCACTCAGTTTTTATGTTCAGGAGATTCAAAAAATTAAAGTCGAGCCCTCTTTCCACACTGTTCCAAATATCATCTCCCTTTGCAGTGATGGAAGTAAAATGCAAAGGATGCATGATTTTTGTACTTGCTGGGTGCAAAAAAAAAGCTACTTTTGTTGAGAAAGTTTATTTCCTGAAAACATTTTTTTCCTTCTACATATTAGAATTTTTGGTAAATCTGTTTAATTTTTCAACGCTACATTTTCTTTGAGATACAGTTTGGTCCATAGCTTCTAATTGTATCCATCAGTTATCCTCAGCTCCCTTACTTATCTACAAGTCTTATTGTTGACTATTACTTTATATCGCAGTGAAAACATGGTATATAAATGTACCACACATTCTAATGTAATGAGCTGTTAGAAAAGGGCACTGCCATTTTGTGCTTAAACTTATCCATTCTATGTGAATGTAAAATTACACAAGACAAAAATGTATCAAAATCTTATTCAGTTACTACATACTTAATGATTAGATTAAAATCAATAACCAAACAAGATTTAGGGCCCAAGTCTGTAGTCATTTACATCAATTGGTGTTTTGGGTGCTTAAGCAATGTACACTGGAGACCATAAAGATCGTAATGTAATTTGTTGTAGTTGAATCATGGCAGACGTCCTCCAAGTACAACATAAAAGAGTAACATTTTTCTAGGATGTTTAATGGTATTTTTCCTGGTGGCTACATTCTCAAACTAAATGTATTTTTATTTATTTGTGCTGTGGTAGTGCCTACAGGAATTAGGGTTCCATTGCATTAGACATTAAACACATGCAAAGGGCCAAATCATGACTTTTGGTACCCACTTATGTAGGACAGTAAGGGGACAATATGAATTGTGGATGAAGTTTTAGTGTCTCCTCTTATATAATATAGTAAGTTTCCCTCCTTGTTTAGTCCTCAAAATTGAATAGTATTAATATGTAAATCATGTTACTCTTATAATGAAGATGTAATAAAAAGTAGTCATTGATTTAAGGAAGAGTAGTACTCCCTGCAATGACTTTTTAAGGTAGAAATGATCATTGTATCAATCACATTATGCAATAAGTTCAAGAGAAATTTTGTCTGACTTTGACAAAAGTTAAATGAGCCTCAAATAAGAACTGCAGATATCATACCTCTGGGATTTTAGGCAGAGCCTGTCCTAAAAGCTGCATTTCTTCTTTAATTTATATTTTAAGTGCTCATCAAGTTAAGAGGCAATGAAGTCAGAAGACTGAACGTGTAATAATTTTCTCTTCTTTTGAACCAGAACAAAGAAAAAACCCTTCAAGGTCAGATAATTTTTAAAATTGTAAGGGGTCTATTCTTTCACACCACATGTGGCCACAATTTATGCAGTTTAGATGGAAGAGTGGTGGAATGTCACTCTCCTCTCTGTCTTATGTGAAATTACTATTCTGTAGCCTACATTTACATTGTACAATGTCAGGTTTCAGAGTAACAGCCGTGTTAGTCTGTATTCGCAAAAAGAAAAGGAGTACTTGTGGCACCTTAGAGACTAACCAATTTATTTGAGCATAAGCTTTCGTGAGCTACAACTCACTTCATCGCATGCATACTGTGGAAAATACAGAAGATGTTTGTTTTTATACACACAAATCATGAAAAAATGGGTGTTTATCACTACAAAAGGTTTTCTCTCCCCCCACCCCACTCTCCTGCTGGTAATAGCTTATCTAAGGTGATCACTCGCCTTACAATGTGTATGATATTGTACAAGGTGGGCCATTTCCAGCACAAATTCAGGTTTTCTCCCCACCCTCCCCAACAAACCCACTCTCCTGTTGGTAATAGCTTATCTAAAGTGATCACTCTCCTTACAATGTGTGTGATAATCAAGGTGGGCCATTTCCAGCACAAATCCAGGGTTTAACAAGAACGTCTGAGGAAGGGGACCTACTACAGGACAGGCCTCACAAAGAAAATAACAGAACGCCACTAGCCGTCACCTTCAGCCCCCAACTAAAACCCCTCCAACGCATTATCAAGGATCTACAACCTATCCTGAAGGATGACCCAACACTCTCACAAATCTTGGGAGACAGGCCAGTCCTTGTCTAGTTTTAGCATGTATAACTGTTAACTTCAAGGTCAGTGTCAGCTAGAGGTTAACAAATAACTACCTTCAAACATTTTCACCAATATACTAGATACAAATAAGCTTTACCCCAACATTAGAAGTCAAGTTTCCTTGTTTCTACATATTTTTTTTCTAAATCATTGTTACTGGAGACAATAAAAGAAAAATACCATCTTTGTGTATACTTGAATTCCAAAATTCCAATGAAATATATGCCAATATTCCATACTGCAGGGCCATTTCAACTCTTCAGTGCCAAAGATCTGCTGGGAATATTTGGTTTTCCTCTGTGTTAGCCTGGTATTAGTAGCATCTATATCTGACTTTGAATTACCACCAGAGTGTTTTAGTTACAGAACATACAGAGTCAGAGACTTTTTGTGCATCAGTTTACTTATGCAAAAGCATCCCTCTTTAATAGAGTATACTGGCCCTTTAAGAGCAGGCATGGGCCAGAACATCTGTTAAAGGGCATCAGCCTTGTGAAGGCCAGGAATTTTTGAAGCTGTAGTCTCCAAACTGGTCACATCACTGCAGACTGGAATCATGGACTGCTGAAACAAGGGATGATGTAATATATAAGGGGCAACTTTACCCTCAGGAGGAAGAGGACTAGGGAGGATTACATGGTGGGAAACCTGGAAGGAGCAATAGTAGTGGCTTGCTGGTGGGAGCTCTCCAGGGAGCTAGGTTTTGAACTGAGACAGGTGTGGGGGTCTGTGCTAAGAGAGAATGAAAGCTGGGTCGGGCTTGGCAAATACCATAAATAAAGACAGAAACAGGCAGAAATAGTAAGTAGCCCTTATAAAGAGGAACAGCTTGAACACTGGGGAAAGCAGCTGTTTCGCTACATATGGTCCCAGGACTGGAGCCTGGAGTAGAGGGAGGACTTGAGCTCCCTGCAAATCATGGTAGTCAACACCTCTAGAGGAAATAGCCTTGCTTTCAGGTGAGTTGAAGGACTGCAGTTGTATGTTGTATAGTATAGTCACAAGCTGTCAAGGTTCCTTCCCCACTCTGAACTCTAGGGTACAGATGTGGGGACCTGCATGAAAACCTCCTGAGCTTACTTTTACCAGCTTAGGTTAAAACTTCCCCAAGGTACAAATTAATTTTACCCTTTGCCCTTGGAATTTCCACTGCCACCACCAAACTTTAACTGGGTTTACTGGGAAACTTAGTTTGGACACGTCTTTCCACCCAAAATCCTCCCTACCCTTGCACCCCACTTCCTGGGGAAGGTTTGGTAAAAATCCTCACCAATTTACATAGGTGACCACAGACCCAAACCCTTGGATCTTAGAACAATGAAAAAGCATTCAGTTTTCTTACAAGAAGACTTTTAATAGAAGTAAAGGAATCACCTCTGTAAAATCAGGATGGTAGATACCTTACAGGGTAATTAGATTCAAAACATAGAGAATCCCTCTAGGCAAAACCTTAAGTTACAAAAAAGACACACAAACAGGGATAGTCATTCTATTCAGCACAACTCTTTTCTCAGCCATTTAAAGAAATCATAATCTAACACATACCTAGCTAGATTACTTACTAAAAGTTCTAAGACTCCATTCCTGTTCTGTTCCCGGCAAAAGCAGCAGCAGACAGATACAGACCCTTTGTTTTTTTCTCTCCTCCCAGCTTTTGAAAGTATCTTGTCTCCTCATTGGTCATTTTGGTCAGGTGCCAGCGAGGTTACCTTTAGCTTCTTCACCCTTTACAGATGAGAGGATTTTTCCTCTGGCCAGGAGGGATTTTAAAAGGGTTTACCCTTCCCTTTATATTTATGACACAAGCATAGAGGAGTAGCATAGTTCCAGGAGTGTGGACATAAGTATGTAGGATAACCACTGTTCCTCAACTTGTTCACATTTTCAGTTCAGCTGAGTTCCCATAAAATGAGTAAAAAGTAAATTATAGTCCAGACTTTAACATTCTAATCACAGTCATGTTCTTGGACTCCTAGGGCACTCTTCTGCCTCTGTGTAATTACTCGTGTATCTTTTTGTTCTTACCAAAAATCTACAAATTGGCAGCAGAGGGATACTAGCTGCAGGATGCTAAGGGAAAAAGTAAATAGTAAGTCATCTTGCATAGAGAGATCAATCTGATCTCTTATTTCAAGACTGAATAAACAGAATGACTTGCATAGATCTCAGCCCCCATCTTTTTACTGTGTTGTCTGTGGAGATGGTAGTTTCAGTATATAGCATATCTCTGAAATGCATGGTCCTATAAGAAATACAAACAGGAGACTCTCAGACATTTTGTATAAGACTGTAAGTGTGATTCTTATAGGTCCTTCCTGGATAGATTTTATCTGGTCCTTACTAAGTTCCTCGTAATTAAACTTTGCTTGTTTTTAAGTAGTTTGATTTTTCTCTCCCTATATACCATCATTAATATCATTGGGAGTTATGCATGTGTAGGTGGAGGAGCAGGGGATTCCAGTACATTCCAGATGACAAATAGCAATCCACCTAAATGATAAAAGTATCTGCTGCACAAATGCTTTCCCCCACTGTCCATGCCAGTTAGCTGGGCTGGGAGTTGAAGAGTTCATGTGGTGAAGGGGAGAAGAAACCATTACGAGTGCCCCTCAGCAGATGCAGTAGTCTCTCCAGCCTGATCTGCTCCTCACTCATCTCCCTTGTATAAGAAGCCAGAGATCAGTGAAGCTTAACTTCACAGGGGAGAGGAGTAGCACTATCATCATGGCAAACAAATTCTGTCCCACCCTTTGTGCAGTGAAACAATCCCTGTTCCTATGCCATTTTGCAAAGGTTAGGTTAGGATTTGCTTTGGAAGGAACAATCATTAATGTAGGACTGATACGTCTGATAGAGGGAAGGTATTTATAATGCAGAAGAGTTTGCAAGCAGGTGTAATTTTGGTATCTCAATGGATGATTTTATAGTATCTTATAGAAGAATGTATGGAGCATCCATAGACACTTACAAACTCTACAGAGTCCTCTATAGAAGCTGAATAGCCAGAAGACTTTTATTTATAAAATATAGTATATGATATGGGCTCCCAGTACCAATGGGAGATATATGAACCCTAAAAGGAGAAATGCACCAATTTCAATAACAGATGTATTGATTTTCTCTTGCTCTTTATAGAATATAATGTTAAGGGATAAGGTTGGTCTTGTGTATGTGAGGTGCTCAGATAATACAGGTTGAACATATGTAAGTACCTAAATAGAATTTTCTGGAAAGCTTATATAAATTACCTTCCCAGCTGTATTTCTGCTTCTCTAGGTGTCAGCAGAAAGTGAGGAGATCTGAACTAGCAGAGAATATTAACAATTTGTTTTAAGAAAAGATTTCACCTTTCCTCAGAAGCAACTGTGACATGAACTTTCTATGACTTTCCAGTAGTTCCTGGCAGCCTCTTTTGTGTGTCATAATTTTAAAGTCTGATATCTAAGGACCTGCCAGAGCTAGAAGCCAGTGCATTAGCTTGGATTCTCCCCTTTTCACTAACATACATTTCCTATTTTAATCCTAATAAATCAGACCATAAACCTGTCACTTGCCTGGGACTGAATAATGTATGTCCAGCACCTCCAGAACAGTGCAATTTTGGTGGGGAAATTCCATATTGGGATGAGGGCCTGAAGCAAACATTTATGTGCTATGTTGATTTAAAAAAAAAAAAAAAGACTTTGGAGCTGCTCAGAGATTTGGAATGTTAGAAAGAGTGCAGGGTAATGGAGTAATGGGTAGAGTGCAGGTAAGGCCGTCAAAGGTGCATGATGTATGAAATTTAGCATATTGATATCCCCATCCCATGTATTTATAATTATTTTTAAATTTAATAGTCTGATTTATATCTGTAAAGAGCAAACTTGGCCTGCCTGTACATGGGTATGAACAGCCTAAAATTGAGTAACTGATGTGGTTCCATCAGCCAACATCCCCTGCGCCCAGAATAGGAGATTGCAGCAGCAACAAAGGATGCTCTGGATCTAAACAAGAGGATTCTGTCCCTTTTTGATTCCTGCATAATCCAAAGCAATGTCCAATAACTGGGCTTTGAACAAGGAGATTTAAATTCTATCTCTTTCAAGTTTCAGTGTATCATAAAAAGTTACATTGAGTTTATCACATGATTTTCAGCATTCCCACTGAGCTGTCAACAAATTGACCATTACCTATGCAAATAAGAATAGCTATTGAGGTGTTTCAGCACCTGAAGTTAGAGATGCTACTTCAAAATATTGTGAAATAAATTATCCCTGTGTTCTTAACTGTCTTTCAAAGTGTCCTCTGTGGTGTTCACACCTTAAAATGTTATTTACAATTCAAAATGACTGAATATGAAGTGAAAAAGAAATCTTGACCTTTTAAAATTATTTCTAAAGGTGAAATACGTTAACTAAATACCACTAGCTTTAATACAATTGTATTAAGTATGAGTCCTGGAAGATCATGTTGTGACTCATGAAATCTACCTTACTAAATTTCAGTTGCCTTTTTGGATTTGATTCTAAAGAGGCTCAGGATTGAGAGGCTATTTTAAATCTTTAGAAACTTTGATCTTGGATCAACCCTTTTGAGGTAATTAGCATTCAGTATTTAGATGGCAGCAGTTCTCAAAATGTTGAGTGCTTTCTAAACACAAAGCAAGATACTCTGTTTCAATTGCAGAAATAGCCCAGAATGGAAGCTGCAGTTTTCTGAGTTATGTGGAATACTTTTGAACTCTATGGTTTTACCAGTGGGCTTTCCATCCTTTTCAGCAGATCATGCTGTATGCTTTATAATAATTTCTATAGTATCATAAATGTGCATAGTGCATGATATATCTTTTATAGGTCACTGGTAATAGAGGTTTACCTTGCGCCTGTACCAAGCCCAGGTAATTAGGCTTGGCAAAGGAGAGTTCCTCAAAGGCTGAAATTGCTTAAATCTGTCTCCCCAACAAAGGTTATGGACTGTTAAACTTTTGAACCCACAATGACTCCTATTATTCCTGCTCCTCCATTCTCTGAGGGGTGTATGCAATGGTTGGTGAATCCATAAACTGTTGGATTTACTCACCCTTCCCCTCACTCTACCTTTATCTTTTCTCCTTCATCATCCCCACCAAACTTAGGTGAATGGAAGTAGTCATTATTATTTATTATTATACTACAATACCAGGCCAAGATCCTGGTCCCATTGTGCTAGATTCTGTATAAACATATAGTAAGAGAGAGTCCCTGCCCCAAAGATTTTACAATAGGAGTAGAGAAGACCAGAGCTGAGCAAATAATTGAAATTTCAGCTCAGTGGCCAAACAGGAAATCTGGTGGGGTTGAGGGAGGGAAAGGAGAGGACGAGGAGGTTTTTTTTTTTTTTTTTTTTATAATGAAACTGCTTTTTTTTCCCCTCACAAAATTGAAAGACAGAAAAAAAAATGTGTTTGAGTCACAGAAAACATTTGGAATGTTGACTTGAAATATCATTTTCTAAATGAAATGTCATTTTGGATCACTATTTTGCTGTTTGTTTCAAATTGAAATGGTTTGTTTTTGTTTTGTTTGTTTGTTTTCAGTTCTTATTGCCAAAACTATTTGCTATATTCCATCCAAATTTGTTAAGGGTCCTCTAGACAAGACACACAAAGGAAATAAGAAAGGAAGTATTATCTTAATTTTACCAATGGGGAACTGAGGCACAAAGAGATGAAGTGCCTTGCCCACGTTCATACAGCAATTCTGCAGCAGAACCCCAAACTGAATCAGAGTCTCTTGAGCCCCTGTCATAATCACAGGATCATCCTTCATCCACACACCTTGAGTGTGTTCCAAAAAACTCTTTCTCACTCCACAAACGTACACAAAGTAACAGCACTGCATATGCAAACAAAACAACTGTCGAAAACATCAACTGTTGAAAAGTCAAGTTATTTTGTTGTTTTTCTGACATATATCTCACCTTAGGCTCATGGATTTCCATGGGTGGGTCTGGGCTGAATAGCGGGGGGTGAGGGGAATATGTTAAATTCTGAGTTTACTGATGTTAACAGGATATAAACCAGCATAATGAAGATCAAGTTTCCCAATGTATACTTATAGATACAGCACCTAGAATATAGTAAAACAAAACAAAGGTACAAACAATACCTCCTTTAATTCTGGGTGATGGCTAGAGAAGTACCAGTTCACAGGATATTTATTTTATATATTTAAAGTTATATTTTCCCTGTCTCATACTTTAGGGGATACACACTATAAAAGGAAAAGTTGTAATGAAATTCACTAAACATATCATTAAACAAACATATAAAACCTTCCTAATCCTTAATCCTCCTGTGTGTGATGTCTTGAGGATAGACTGTCCAGGTTCCTGATTGAGGCCCTACTTCTGGGTTTTATTATGGCTTCTTCATTATGCCGCCTCTGCTGGGCTACAAAGTCAGCAGAATTAGCCATTAGTGAATACCAGCCTAGAGAATTCTTCAGGTGTCCTACTGCTGATGGAATAATAGCCTTGTAACACAACGCATACAGCGCTAAGGGACATGTTGTGTTGGGTAATAGAAGGTGTATGGTGGGACTATGCTACGTTCAGTCCAGGGCCCGGATTAGATGACCTCTCGAGATCCCTTCCAGTCCTATGATTCTATGAGTTTATCTACTCTTGGCTGTCATTGCAGATAATCACAGCTTTATAACAGCTCCTGGGGCTGGTCTATTTTATGCCAATGATCAGAGTAGTCCCTGACAGGTTTTAGAATCTTTGTTCCCTCACAACCTTCCTAAGCTATGCTAACTGAGCTCAGCCACAGCTCAGCTGGGGGTTTTGAAACAATCAAAGAAGAGTTTTCTCCCAAAGAATCCAACCCATTTTTTACACATTTCATCACATATTGGACCAGGACTTCGGGATTTTAGTCACTGGAATAGAAATACACATCGAGTGCAGACATCATTAATGAAGCTCATAAAATGTGTGCCCCCAGTACCTTGATTTAAGAAGTTCTCCAGCATATTGGGACATAATAGGGCATGTGTTCACATGTACAATGCATTGCATATAGTTTATGTTTGCAAATCCTGTACGATAACTAGAATAGTGAATATATATGGGAGATGGCATCATACATAGACAGTGCAATGCTGGAGAATATGCTTATAAACAAAAAACACTGGGCCATGTCATTGGTGCTCTCCTTCTTTTCTGCTCTTCAGTTTAAAAAATATTTTTGTTTTCTTCAATGCTTTTCTTTTATGTACTGTCCTTTACATATTTTTTTCCTCCACAGTCAAACTATGGTATGGGTGCTGAATGCTGATTAGAAATATTTAGTCCAATACAACCTAGTCATTTTTTGATTCCTGAACACCAGCCCATCATTATTTTTTGGGCTATCAGACAGATTATGCTAGATAATTTTAATAGCATCTATTCTAGTCTACAAATGGAATTTAAATATTTTTAGTTTTTATTAGATTATTTGTGGCAAAATTATTTTAATGGTCTGTCATTAATCTTTTACTATTTTTTTATTTTGACAGGAGGAAACCAGTAAGGATGTTTATGTGGTGGTCAGCTGTTTTATTTCTTGGATGCATTTTGCTGGGAGCAGAAGGTTGGCCAGCCAAGGAAGGATATGACTTTAAGCCCTATCAGCCTCTAGTAAGATTACGCCACAAGGTACTGATTATTTTCTAGCATTCTTTGCTTTTCCACAAATAAAGAATAATTTACTCAGTAAACTTTTATTTTATCAGAGTAACCATTTAGGAAGAAACTCTTTCCAATAATAAAATCTTCAGAATATTGCTCTAATTAATTAGTATAATGGAGATGCTTTGCAACTCTCCAGGGATCAAAACAGCCTTAAATCCAGTTTCCATAGCCACCAGATAACTCCCCTTGCATACAGTGATTCTCTAGTGGTATAGAATCATCATAGCGTCTCCTAAACTGCTCCTCACTGGGCTGCCAATGTAGGTGAGTGGCCATGGAAAGGTATACTTGACTGCTATAATGGGCCCTGGGGGTTGCCTAGTTGGCATAGACTAAAACAGCCTTTAAATTGCTTTAACTTATGCCAGAGACAGAAGCAGCAGCTGGACAAGCATGGGACCACAACTGTGACTTAAAACCACCTTTGCCCCCTACTTCTGGGCTTGTGCCAGGTGCACTTCAGTTGGAGAATCAGGGCCATTATCTGTATTAAATATCTAAGTATTTTGAAACCAACTAAGTGGGTTGCTGTTAACATTTCAAGGTGTTTTAGTTAAATTTCTTCATGTACTTCACAAAATATCAAAACTATTTCCTGATATTTGTAAGTTTGTAAAGATGAGCCCAAATCCTGAAGTTCTCACTCGGTCTATATTCAGGTGAAACTCACCATTGAAACCAGTGGAAATTTTGCCTAAGTAAATATTGAAGGATTTGCCCATGAATGTACATTTTTGTGTAAGTACAGTATATTTCTTACAGATGGAACATAAAATATGTAAACACTATATGTTAGTAAAATTACAAAGAAATGCTGTAGTATGAATCCTCTGTGGATTATTGTTCCAATAACAGCATGTGCTAAGAATGTCTTGAGTATGTGAGGCCCAGTCCTGCAAACACTAAATTATGTGCTTCATTTTAAACGGGTAAGTGGACTACTTGGCAGGATCAGGGTCTTAGACTTTACCTGTTAATTCAGTTCCATTTATGCAATTTCAGAGAAGCATACTCTACTATAGTAGCAAGGAGAAGAAAGAAAAAATGAGAAAATAATAGACTGAAACTAGGAGGAAATTAAAACAGACAGACAGGAAGGGTGACCATGAAAACAACACTGGAAATACAGACAGTTTAGGTGGAAAAGAAAAAAAGAGGAAGAATGGAGATGAAAGCAGAGATAGAGACAGAAGCAGGAGATAAAAAAACAACTAAGAATACATTTTTTAGATTTACGTGGTCTCTAGTTAATACGTCTTAGGTTACCATTAGTCTGTTTGTAGTGTTGTTGGTGGAGTAATTCTTAGATAGCTGTTTTATGTTTGGAACAGAATATGATAGAGATTACAAACATAGTTTGTGGAGATTAACATAGATAAAAAATAGAAGATTATTTTTTGTCTCTCATCTCTAAACCATCATTGCTTTATTTTATTTAGTCAATTCTATTAAAAGGCCTCTGATATTATACTAATAATTGTTTGTTTGCAATTAGTTGTGAGAATGTACCAGTCTGGCAGTGTTTTCCTGAAACACCCTCCATCTAGTGAATGTTGGTACTTTTGGGAAAGGTTTAAATGAGTCCTGTTGACTCACTGAGATGACTTGTCATCACCATCTGTCTATAAAGGAAGTGGGATTCTCTCTCGGGGAAAAGAAAAATGTAGACTGTGGACTGAACATTCCTAAAGGGGAAAAATCCTCTGAACAGTCAAACCTGGTAGAAAGCGTGAGCTGGTGTTTGTTACTTTATTGCTGTAAAGCTAAATCCCCAGAATTAGGTGAGTTTGGATCTTAAAGTGTGTGGAGGTTTTTATACTGCAGGTTGGTAATGGCTCCTGCTTACAGAGTGCAATCAATGCTGGATAGAGCTGGTCAGGAAATGGTTTTCCTGTCCCATGAAAATTTACAAGCTCTCAAAAATTTTCCCATTCCACACTGGTATGAAACCAAGACTTTTCAAAGTTTTTCGATAAACACCCAGAATAACCTTTTAGGTTACCCACTGTGATATGGAAGAATCTTCCTGATTTGGATCGGAGACTTCATTCTGAATCTTCCACATTTCAAGTGAATGCCCTAGCCACCAGGCTGTTGGCTATTCTGGGGTGTCATTCTATTTCTTTCTCTCTCTGGTATTGACCACAATTCTATCCCAGACTTGGGGAAATTTTCTAACCAAAGTCTCATTAAAATTGATACATTCCCATTAAACGTTTTGATTTTGACAAATTGGCATTTTCCAGGGGAAAAAAACCTACTTGTCAAAAAATTTCCTGACCAACTTTAATGATGGGAATTATTAACTTCTGATTTACTCTAGTGGAATAATTCCTGAGTTACACTAGTTCAGAATCATGTCCACTGTCCTTGAAAATAACTGTTAAGAAGTAGGGGGACTGGAATGTTATGTTTTACTGCAGAAGTGATGGCACATTCTGTTAGCATACCTTGTATTTTTATTTCTTTGAAAAAGATAAAATTAAAGTTTTAAAAAGAGAAAAAAGGTGAGTGATAAAAGTGAAGTAGATAAAACTGAGAACTAAAATGCGTTCTGACCTCTAACCAACAAAATCTGTGTGTTGATTATTTTCTGGAAAATGTTTCTAGATGATAAAATGATCTAGCTTTCAATATTAGTGTAAAACAAAAAGATAAAAAACATGTCCTAAAGTCAGTTTTTTTGGAATCAATTCTGGCACAGACATACATTCAAAGTATTTAACAAATAATATTTTATATCGGGTATGTACTCTGAGAATCTGAGCCTTTTCTGCTTCCAACAAGCATTTTATATTTCAAATGTTTAAATAAATAAATTCAATTATGCAAGATTGCTTATTGCGGGTAAAAGATGATCACAAGTACAGCAAGGTGTTGCTTGCTATTGAGTAAGTAACATTTCTGAATGGTTTATGGCTACATAAAGTGAAAACAAATGATGATTCACTGTTGCTGCAGTGCTGGGAAGCTTAACCAATGATTACAGTACAGTCAGAGTAGTTTCAACTGTCAGGTGAAAACACGAGTATCCCATTTCTTCTTAGTTAACTTGAAATGATTAACTTATCAACTTGAGGAGGTAGTTACTGTTTACACTGTTTCTGTAGTTAGCAAGTTTAGATATTCACAAAGGTTTTGTGCATTTATATTTAAAAATGGGTTATATACCACTTTTGTGCAGATTTTTTTTTTCACAGAGTTGCAAGTAGGTATAGGAAAACTCAGGCAACTTTGAGGTTAATTTAAATGGTATATATATAATTTACAGTATTCATGACCAAATTCTGAAATTAGTGGGTTTCCATGGATGGAATTTAGTTCTGAAGGGAGATCATTGACTATTAAAATGTCACAATGTTACACACACAAACACAAAATAGCTGCCAAGAATGTTACCAGGGAAAGCTATAGTTGCCACTGAAGGCAGCAACATCCTTGCTAAAGATAATAAAAAAAGAGAGAAGATTCCCTAATCTACTGATTTAATAGTCTTAGTAAAGTCTATTGTAAATTAAATCAACAAGTTCTTCAGATATCACTAGCTAATGCTCAGTGTATGAATTCTCTAGAAATACGATGCAAATTAGCCAACTGAAACCACATCACCCAGGAAAACAAATATACACATCTTATACTTACCAACCTCTAGCTTCCCCATGTAAATCCTATTGTACTGTGAAAACAGTGGAAAAGGACCTAAATCACCAGTGTTTTTCTCACCGTGAAGACATTATAATTCGGAAGTGGGTCACTGTCAGCTTTCCTAGAAACATCATATGACTTCCCACAGCCCTTCTTCCATTTGCCTTTTCCTCCTGCCCCAGAGAACCTCTCTATCTTACAAGCAAACAAACACATCACTTGGTTCCAAACTGTTTCTCTTTCTCTCTTGCAATGCTACCCTAACCAGGGTTAGAGAGGCCTGCGGGGAGAGATCAATGGTGAGTGCTTGGGTTCTTTGATCTCTGTGGTAGCAGACAGAGGAAGACAAGGCAGAAAGAAATCATGTCTACAGTGTAAACCAGAATGGAGAGGTTTAATATTAATCCAACTGGTATTGCTTGTCATTAACTCTCAGTGTGATGTTGCTAAACAAAGATGCCGGTTTTAGGTTCGTGATGCTAAGTGCATGTTCAATGGTTAATAAAGTTTCAGATGTCCATAATTTCATGCAAATGGTTTGCATTGCCTTACTGAAAGCTTGTTGGGTGATGCTGCTGGACTGCTTTTGGTGCAGCTGATTCTGGCCAGGTGTTCAGCTCAGCTTGAATTAAGGAGGAATTAATGAGGAGGTGATATGGCTGTGCTTTGTGTATCCAATCTGCAATTCAAGAGGTGCCCTACACCATAACTGGATAGAATACAATGTATCTATCTTGCCTGGGAGTCATGAGGTGGAGTTAAATTGGGACTGGTTCTGCTGTACCAGTCATTTGCTAGACAGGAAGTCCCTGCATGAGTTTATGGGTTTCCTCACCACAGTGGCATTGAAGCCTCTGTGGCTGCTAATGCTTTGTGCCTTTAACAGCCATCTCATGACATCTTTTGAATCAGCTCAAGATTTCTTAGCTAACAAAATGACCATTGAACTATAACAGGTAATAACTGTCTCATTTCACATAATTTGCCACACTCTTAATTTAGTTTCTGGATTGGGATTGTAGGTTAGGTAGTAAGCACTTTTGAATTTATCCTGGTCTGGTCATTGCCTTCCTCAGTTTTGAGATTGGGACAGATTTACTTTGTTGGGGTGAGGGACTTGTGTTGATGGTCTGCCCTTACTGGTCAAGGGAATCAGAGCTCTTTCAGAAAGCCACAAGAGTCTGTATCCTCTTAAAAGATTTTTTTCTTTATCTCTTTTATCTGTTTATTTTTTATTTTCAGCCATCAGAAGGGTAGTCTCTGTTCTCTGGCTTCATTTTCACAGATCATCTGGGTTTACACATACCTGCAATAGATGAAATATGATGAAAGATGTTTGACAACAGATGCTTCAGACTGATTGGACCATACAGATTATACAAAAAAATTATGCTGAGACTGTAGAGAACTTATTCCTTTATGATTGATGCAGGCCAGCAGGGAACAACTAGTCTCATCATTGACGAAGACTGTTAACACTTCCCTGAGACTATATGTACAAGACTTTCTTAAGGATACAGCGGTGCTGTCTTTTGCATCACTTGACATTGACAATCTTGCAAACAAGCTTTCAATATCTAATCTTTCATTTTTGGCTAACTTTACACAGAAAGATGTGGCAATATAAGTCTGAGTACTTAGATACCTCAGTTCTGGGCCTGGGCTGCAATGGTCCTGGCCAACCCCAGTGCAGTCTAGGGGTGTGGGTGATCACACTGGTAGTTAATGAATATTTGGATCCAATGCCACTGGAACTACCATTTCCCCATTTGCAATTTCTCATGACAATACCATTACATATAGTTATATGTTAATAGAAAAAAATGTTTAATGTTATTTTGATAGGTTTCACTTTATCATTAGGAATTACCAGAAATTTCTTCCCCATTTGAGCTAATCAATTCACTTTATAGTATTTCAGTAAAAAGATCACAAAATGTGAAGGGTCCATACAAGAAAATGATTTTATGAGAAGAAGTCTAATTTTATCAGTTATTAATTGAAACTATTAAAAGTTTCATTTATGGTATTTTTAGTACCCATTATACAAAATGACCAGCTGGCATCTAAGCAGTATGTCTCATCCTGCCTTCTGGAAATTTTCTAAGGGAATAAAATTCAATTATCTGTAACTTGTCAACTCTGTGCATGTAAATTGACAATAGTTCAGACATTACCATAATATCATGTCAATTAAGTTCAAATATTTGACTGTATGAATTAGACTTAAACTAATGGACCATTGGACAACTGGGAAATTTCCAGTTATCAAGAAAATGTTCTTGTGATTATGTCACTTTGGCTCAACAATAGCCTATTATATTTGATCCCAGAATTTTAATTACTGCTTAGTATCATATCTCTGTGGTCCAAAATGGGGCTTCTTAAAGAGTACATTTCCTTTAATAAGATTTTCCATTAATTTTAGAACAGTGATCTATATTTATATTTTAATTGTGCAGTACTATTAGTTGTCTGGTCTTGTTTAAGTGGTTTATCATCACTGGTTTTATTCAAAAGAACATTGTCAAAATTATGCCATGCAAGAAAAGAAAAAGAAAATGAACAAAATCCTTGTCCTATCTTTCACTGTGGTCACAAAAACAGAAAATCAGGTCGAACAGTGGGTTTAGGTATAAGGGGGATTTCATTGGTGTAATACTTCAGAAAGATGAATAAGAATTTCTAGAATCTGGAGGAGATTATGGGTAGAATTTTTAAAAGAACTCAGCACTCGCCTAACTGCTGCTACTCCAAGTCAACGGTAAAACATCCGTTGGCATCAATAGAAGCATTTAGTAAAGTCAGTGATGAGCGAGCATTTCTAAAAATTTTACTCCAGGTTGTCTTTTTAGATCAAACTCCACAGAATATTTTGCTGTGGTTATTCAGAGGGATAACCTAGTGTCCTGGGTATTCTGCCCCAAGTGACTTTTGAGGAGACATTCCTGTACCCCCACTCTTCCTTCCCCAGTTTCCTCCTCTTGGCCCCCTCCTAAGACACATTTCTCTGTGCTCCATAGGAAGGGTTCTATCCCTTGTTCATCTGTAAAACTTTGCCAGCTAACAAGTGGGATAGTTTCCTTAATCACTGACAACACCTCTCCTGCCCCTGTGCCTGAGGGCATGTTGCCTTCTGTTGGAAAGGAGCTAGTCTCAGCTAGTTAAGCTATGTCTGAATGTTATTTGGGTTTACTGTTTTGCAAGTTTCTCCAGGTTCTCCATAAGCAAAGACATTGAATAAATGTGTAAGGGCCTTTCCATTTGGAAGTTGTCTTGCATTGCTGATGAGCTGTTGTAGATCATTTATTAATATGAAGTCTCACATCTGAAATCATTAGAAATTGTATCTTTATGATACCACACCTTCTGTTCAGATAGTGTAGTTTTAGGTTAGTTTGTTCATTACCCATGGTGTCCTTCAACTCTCTCCCATGTAATCAGTCACTGGTTTTTCTTTCCCCCCAGTATTCCCCTCTGTGTTGGCTCTTAATTTAAGAATGTTTCTGGAACTTTGGTGCCTCAGGGTCTGGCAAGATAGGTGTTCAGGGGGATCCTGCACATTGACTGGTCCTTTGGGGAACGGTCTCCCAACCCCAGGACTGTACATATGTAGGAAATCCAGTTCCCTTTTTGAGGTTACCTGGTGTTTCCCCCTCCCAGCAGTGAGTCCTTCCCTGCCCCCTAGAGGGCTGTGATCTGTGATCTGTGGGCTAGGTGTGTCTACCCTTTGATCACATGCACCTCTTCCCAGCAGCTTTCCCATAACTGCTCCCTGTCTCTCACTAGCCTGCGGGAAAACACCCCCTTTTGTCAGTTGGGTCATTTGTGTTCTTACAAACTACCACCTGGCAATTTCTTGATCTCAACTCTTCTGCTGTCACAAGTGTTGGAGCTGCATCTTGATGTAAAGCGACAGAGTTACTTTCCAAAAACTTATCAGAAACAGCATCCTGAAAAACTGGGACCTGGCTTGGGGTACCCTCCATCACCCGTTTCTCTGTCCCTGAGAAGTCAGCTGTGTGACTGCTCCCTTCCAGGAGGTCAGTTACACAGTTCCTTCTCAAAACCTGGGTCATAGGCTGAGTGCCTGGGTGCACAGATGCTGACCCAGCCATCCTCCTAGTGTCCTGGGCATTCTGCCCCAAGTGACTTTTGAGGAGACATTCCTGTACCCCCACTCTTCCTTCCCCAGTTTCCTCCTCTTGGCCCCCTCCTAAGACACATTTCTCTGTGCTCCATAGGAAGGGTTCTATCCCTTGTTCATCTGTAAAACTTTGCCAGCTAACAAGTGGGACAGTTTCCTTAATCACTGACAACACCTCTCCTGCCCCTGTGCCTGAGGGCATGTTGCCTTCTGTTGGAAAGGAGCTAGTCTCAGCCTCTCCCATTCTTGGAAGCACACTGCTTCCCTGTGTTACAGAGTCACAGGAATCCTCACCCACCTCAGTGGTTTCTGAGATTCCCTGCCCCTTCTCTGGGCTCTTCTCTGGGACACATTTCTCTATGCTTCCTAGAGTCGGGTTTATTTCTGGTTCAGCTGTGACCTGCTGGCAGCTAACAACCTGGACAGTTCTCTCCCTGGCAGGCATTACACCCCCATCCATTCCTGATGTGGTGTTGCCTCCAGTTGCAGTGCAGGAGTTGGTCTCAACCACCCTCCCACCTGGAAGCATGTGGCTTCCCCCTGCTGCAGAAGAATCAAGGAGACTCTCTTCCATTCTCTCAGCAGTTCCTGAGACCTTACCCTTTCCCTCGGGTGTCCCAGTATAAAACTCCCTCCTGCTGCAGGCAAATACTTTAACCTGAGCTACACAGAAAAAATCATTACCAAAAAGCAGGTTGACTAAGTCAAAACACTTTCCAAACCTTCCCACACCACATGGATTTTAGCTAGTGGTATGAGGAATCTGCTTTTGCCCACCCTCACAATCTCTGCCATTGGCCAGGTAGCATACTGGCAGTTGGGACCACACTCTGCTTAACCAGAGAGATCTGGGCCCCTGTATCCCTCTGCCCCAAGTATGCCCTGCCATCTATTTGGACAGCCTTAACATGCTCCATATTTGGTTCTGCAGAGGCTAACCTCACAAAACCAATATGATAAGTTTCAATTGCTTTGGGGGTTTCTGTGTTGAGGACAGAAGAGTTAACATGAGCTATTGGTTGCCTGCTTCCTCCCAGCACAGGGCATTTATTCCTCAGGTGATCAGTAGAATTACACTGATAGCACCTTATGGGCTCTTTTGCTTTTACAGGAGATTTGGGATAGGAGTGACCAGTAGAGGACTGTTTTTGGGTATAAGAGAATGTTTAGGCTCCCAACCCCCTTCTCTCTTCCCAGGGGCAAAATGGGATCCTCCCTTCCCACCAGTTTTAAACCCTTGTTTCTATGGCCTGCCCTCAATAGATGCCTGAATCTGTTTGAAGGCATAAGCTAAAAAAGCCATCTCATCCACAGTCTTTACATCTTTGTCCCATAGACACTGCTTTACATCAGCCTCACATATGCCTAGGAAATGCTCTTGAGCAACAAGATCAAGCATTCCTTCAAAACTTGCCACCTCTTTACCCCTCACCCATTTTCCCAACAAATCTTTCATTTTGTTTACATATTCCCCATTACTCATCCTAACATCCCTTTTAAAATTCCTAAATTTAATTCCATATGTTTCTGGGGTAATCTGAAAACTTTCCAAAACATTATTTTTAAATTTACAGTAGTCTAAAACCTCTTCGATAGACATTCCATTGAATACATTTCGAGCTTTACCAGTTAATTTCACAGTCAGGGTAGGAACTCTCTTATCATCAGGGATTTCATGTATTACACACAGCCTTGCAAAGGTATTCAGATATTCAGCAATATCATCCTCTTCACTGTATGCAGGACATAAGTGTTCCCATTTGTGGATTTTTGGAGTGATGGGAGTCATTGGGGTCGGGGGCCTCTGGTTCTGCTTCTCGAGCTGGTGTTTTCTCTCTCTTTCTCCTCTCTCTCTCTTTTTTTCTTCTCTTTCTCTCCCTTTTTCTCCCATATTCTTCTGTGTGCAGCTCCTCTTCTTTGAGCCTCATTTCTGCCTGCCACACTTGAAACTCATGGTCCTTTTTCTTCTCTGCTACTTCCAGACTGGCCAGCTCTAGTTTTGTAGCTGCTTCACTGGTAATCATTTTTCTGCTTTCTTGTGCTTATTTCCCCCACCTGAAATAAACAGACATAAAATAACAAAACTGTGACCTCCTTCTGACTGTTCTTAGCCAGTGCACTTAAGACTCACTTAACATCACAAATATCAGTGCTTAAAGTATGAACTCCAAGTGGAGTAATAAGCCGCACATACACCGTGCTTGCTGTGCCACTGTGACATTCTCCTGGTGTTATCTGGACCGGTGATCTGCTAGGTCACTCCAATCCTCAACTCAGGGAGCCAGCCTTACCCTGCTCTGCTGTGAGAACCCCCACTCCTGGGCTGTTTACGTACAGCCTCCAGCATGTAAGCTGCTCCTTCGATTGTGCAACCGAATGACATTAGCCAATATCTCTGGTCCCAGACACAACCCTAGGAACCTTGGTCTTGCAGTGTCCAATTATGCCTGCTGGACGCTGCAAGCTTATATGAATTAGTCAATTTAACAAAGAAATTGATATGTACCAAGCTTGTTATCCCAAGGGGAGTCTCTGACAGGACCGGCCCTGAACATTTTGGTGCCTGAGGTGAGGAGCTCAAATGATGCCCTCATGCCCCGTCGCTTGGGCCAAAACTTTGAAAGGTCTCAATTCTGCCTTCTTCCTGTTCCTCTCATGATACTGCTCTGCTACCTACCCCAATAAAGGAGAACTAACAACTTAAAATGCCTTGTTCAAAAATTTTAAGTAACACTTAACTTTCAAACACCTGAACAGCAAATGTAACTTTTTTTGTCTGCATAGTAAACACTGGCATTTTTATCTGTTTGAATAATCAAAGTGGTGCTTTCCATGCCTTCTTGGTTGCAAAGATTTGAACTGCTGAAGGTCCACAGTCTGGGCCAGCTCATGCTCTATTGAGATGGTTGCAAGGCTGACCAGCCTCTCCTGTGTCATTGTGGAGCATAGATGTCTTTTTATTAACTTCAGCTTGGAGAAGCTGTGTTCTCCACTGGCAACTGTTACAGGAAGTGTTCGAATTATGCACAGAGCAACAAAAGCATTTGGAAAGAGGGTGGTCATCTTATATGTGCACATATATTCCAGAACAGCCTTTGGAGTTCATCCTGCTGAAATGTATCTTGAAAGGGTTTTCGGTTCATCACCTAAATCACTCGCATCAATATTGCGCATGTAATCATGTGTCAACACTGTCTCTAGTGCCCTGCATTGCTGGTGTAGGTCTTCTTCAGATATAGTGAGGAGTTTTGGAATATCATACAACATCCCAAATGTACTGCTGTGTTCCTTGAGCTGCATGAAACGTTCTTCAACTGACTCTTGCACAATCTAGCACCTGGTTAAAGAATTCAACTGTGAATTGTTGTTTGGGATCTCTTATGGGATTATCCCAGGCCTCATAATCAAAATGTCTTCTTCTTTGGTGACTCTTGTATTCTTGAATGGGTGGGAAAATAGCTTCAGTGTGAAATTCCTCTGCCAACTTCTGGGCACTCTTCAGAACATTTTGAAATCCCTCATCTGACCAGTAATACTGTAGGTATGACTTTGCTTTGTCCAGTTGTTCCATTGCTCCAGATATATCAAGGTCAACACCTTGGAGTCTCTTGCTTACAACATTTATTTCAAACAGTATGTCATGCCACAACACTAAGCCACACAGAAATTTGAAGTTATGTATGTTTCTGGTGATTCCATTTCCCTCTGCCACTGTTCTCCCATGAACAGTTTCTGTCATAGCATTATCCTCCATAATGGCAACTATGGCATCATCTACCTTCCCAATTTAATGTTTGATAGGCTTTATCGCCTCCGCTCGACTTTCCCATCATGTGGCACTCAGTGGTTTCAGTGTCAGAGAGGATGATCCCTGATGTTGCTTCAAAATTTCCCATCGATGAGCTGATGCAGAGAAAAATACATAGATGCTCTGAATTACATTGAAAAATTCAGCAGCCTCACTAGAAGCTGATGCTGCATCACTGACCACTAAAGTCAATGAATGAGAACTGCAAGGGACAAAAAAAACTCAAGGGTTTAACTCTCGGATCCATGTTTGCAGTCCTCTGTTCTTTCCTCTCATGTTGGCACCATTATCGTAGCCCTGACCTCTCATGTCAGCTAAAGCAATTCCCGTATCTTCCAGCTTTTTAAGAACCACATTTGTCATACCAGCTCCTGTAGTATCATCAATGTCAAAAAATTCTAGAAAGTGCTCTAAGACAGTCACCATTGCAGGGACATTTTCACTAGGTTCTGTTGTTGTTACAAAATGCACCATTAAAGTCATTTGTTCTGTATGGCTAATGTCTGGAGTGCAGTCCAGAATAACAGAGTAATATCTTGCTGACTTCAGATCTGTCACAATCTTCTGTTTGACTTTTGTTGCCAGTAACTGTATGATCTCATTTTGAATTGTTTTTCCAAGGTAGTGGTGTGTACATTTCTTGGGTGGTGACTCTTCTTAGATGCTCCTGAAGTACAGCATCAAACTCAGCCATCAGCTCCACAATTTTAAGGAAGTTTCCATTGTTTGGCACATACAGCTGATCCGAAGTGCCACACAGTGCTAGGTTTTGGGTAGCAAGCATTCTCACAATGGCGATGAGCCTTTTCAGAACATTTTGCCAGTAAAGAGACTCTGATGAAATCTTCTCTTGATGCTGATCATCTATGGTGGCCTTTAGCTTTAGCCTCATCTCAAGCTCTTTCCACCTGTGGAATCCCCTCTGGTGATTTGCTGCCTTTTCATGGCATGCCAGATTTCTAGCCAGATTTTTCCAGTCCTTTTGTTCCTGTAGAACCCAAATTGGCTGAAACATTAGAGTGGAAGAGTTTGCAACAAAAACAGTATGTAGCATTCTGGGTTTTTGAGTACATAAGCCATGGCCTCTTCACTTTGTCACCATTGGGGATTTCACGGCAGTAATGTGTTGGCTGGAAACTTCTATTTTCATTGTCTTCAGGGAACATAAAGATTTTCACTTGCTGTGGCCCAGGCAGTACAAGGAAGTCCCTCAGGCTATTGCTCAAGTGCGTCCACAGTCCTGGATCATCTAGACTTAAGGAACTAAACTCAGCAGCAGCTGTTTCTTGTACCTCCATCACACTCTTTTCTGATCTACATTTTTCTTCAGGAATGTGCATGGTTACATCCATTTGAGATGGAGATATGGATGCTGCAGTAGCTGCCAGGTCACCTGCACTCTGACTAACTGGAAAATCAGGCATCTCCTCACCACTCACATCCTCACTGAGGCTGGAAGGCTCACCATGAACATTTGTGTCTATGTAACTCAGGAGAGCTCCTTCCTGCTTAGATAGAAAAGCTTCCTTTGCTTTCTTTCTTTTTCTGAATGCTGCCCCAGAGGGGCATTTTTTTTCTTTCACTCATGACTGGTGTTCTGTGCCAGCTATAGTGGCTCTCAACACTCAGTTGAAGGGGACAAATAAGCAGGCTGGTAGCAGGGCCTGAGTGAGGGAAGATATCAGCATCTTAAGGGCCTAACAGGCTCCTACTACTTCAGTTGATTGCCTGTTCTCCTCAAGTGGGTTCAGGGAAGCAGCAGGAAACAGGAAGCTCCCTGAGAAGCTGGTGTTAATCAGTCCAGGCTCCTGGGGGTGCTAGAGAGGTACATAAGAGGCTGCTCCTCCTCTGTCTCCCTGCAGCTCCTGCTGCTTTCTGTTATTCCCACCTTTTCTACTCCCTGCCTGTTATGTCTCTTGTTCCCTCCTTCCTCCAGCATAGCACTCCACCATCTCTGTGTATCTAGAGCAGAGAGGATACATATGCACCAGCAGCAGACACAATTTTCTACACTCTGGGTCCTAGTGGTGCCCTCCACAGTCTGGCACCTGAGGTGGCCACCTCAGTTCGCCTCATGGTAAGGCCAGCCCTGGTCTCTGACATGCTTCAAACCAAATGCACTGCTTCAGGTAGAATAAACAAACAAATTTATTAACTACAAAGATAAATTTTAAGTTATTATAAGTCAAAGCACAACAAGTCAGATTTGGTCAAATGAAATAAAAGCAAGATGCATTCTAAGCTGATCTTAACACTTTCAGTGCCCTTACAAACTTAGATTCCTCTCACCATAGGCTGGCTGGTTGCCCTTCAGCCAGGCTTTCCCCTTTGATCAGTGCTTCAGTCGCTAGGTGGTGATGTCTGTAGATGGACGTGGATGAGAGAGGAAGAGCATGGCAAACGTCTCTCCCTTTTATCATGTTCTTTCTTCCCTCTTGGATTTATCCCCCACTCGTTCAGAGTTAGGTGAGCATTACGACATCATAGTCCCAAAATAACAAAATGAAGGGGGGTGGCTCACTCAAGAGTCCAATAGATCCCTTGCTGCTGCCTAGGCCAGTGTCCTTTGTTCCTGTGAGGCTGGGCTGGGTTTGTCCCATACATGCCCTGATGAGGTGTGAACTGCCCCTCTGCTTTTGGGGAGTTTTGCCTGGGCTTGTTTTAAGCTATGAGAACACATTTTCAACCTCATAACTACATACATGAAATTACAACCTATAACATTACTATAATAACAATACTCAGTGCATCATGAGACTTCTGAAGACACCCGGCATGAAAAACTTTGCATAGGATACCACACAATCATATAAGGGTGAACATGGGCGTGCAGAGTGTTCTGCTGAGGTACAGAACATCACAAACACCCCCTTCTTAAAAATAATGTTTCTGATTCTTATTTCACCCCAGTGTAACACATTTGGAAACCCTCTTAACTTACAGTTAAGTAAGTGTGAGAACAAAGAAAATCCACAACATTCAAAGTTTTCTCAAATATTTCTATAAGTCCAAATATTTCCATTTTTGCCTTCTTATGAAAAATCTGCACTTTCAGGTGAAACAAAGAAGGGAAATAGAAAAATAAAATGTTGTAGGAAGAAACAGATGCATTCCAATTAATATAATAAATTGGGATAATACATTATTTTCGTTACAAATTATGAAATGTAAATTAGTTAGAATGTTGTATAATGTATATCAGCAAATGGGAGGCTTTATACAGATGTTCTTTTCAATGATATATGTACTGTGTATGCTAGTTTTTTTTTTAAGGTTACACTCACATGCTCATTTGGAACATTTTATCCAGGAAAGATTACATGCAAAATAATGCTACTCAGAGATACAGAGAGGGGTCAAGCAGGCAAAGCCCAGATTATAAGGCTCCAAACAATCCCAAGTTTAAAAGTTCACAGTGTTTATCTAGAAGTCCTGCCTGCCTGAAGGCTCTGAGAATTCATATGATTTCATCCCCTTAAATCCTCTCTGCCCTGGAAAAAAGGCTTTCTACTGCTGTAAAATGTAGCAGTGAATGCTGGAGACTCAGAGTACAGTGCTGTTCTCACTTGTAAAAAATGTGAGAATTCTTTTATTCCTGAAGGATCTTATACTCTGTACTCATTGCCCTTTTAATATGTCCAGGGATTGAGTTGCAAATTCCAGGTTTCCCCTAAGCTACATGACAGCTTGGTTTTGTTTTGTTTTTTAACTGTAATCCTATAGTCTTGTAAACAGTAACAATATTTAATATTTTCTTCCAGATATACATGAATAAAATTTGACAATTTAATATATTATTTCTTTCCTTTGTCCATTAGTATTTTCAGGACATAACCTATTTAAAAAGTGCTATTATAACCATCATACGGTAGCTGATATTGGTTGGAAATCAAGAACATTCCCTCCCATAGAAAACCCTTGAAAGGAGTTTTTTTGGGAAGGAAATTGAGGTTTCCCTTAAAAAGTCTACTGCACATTGTTTCTTCCACCCACTAACATTCCCTGTGGAAGAAGCAGGAGTTCTAGCCAGAAACACTACATTCTGCAAAAGGCCAGGATTATGGATGCAGAGGCCCTGTGCTGGGTCTTACTGTTGGCTGTTGGCAGCATCTGGCTGCACTACCTTCACTTGGGAAATTCTCTGGTGTCAATGATGAGAGAGGTAGAAGTTTTAGCACCATCCACTGTCCTCTCCACCCATGTGAATCCTGACACTGGAGGTGGTTGACCTCATCCCATTCTTCATGGGATGGATGAGATCTATATTCATAGGGCTCTTTATGCATGCAGATATCAGGGGCATCACCTAGAGCTTGGTTAGCAGCATTGCTTCATGTCACATGCCATACTATGGCAACCATAAATGAACCATGTATAGTCCATGTCCTGGGGAGCTCATGTAATTACCTTGTGAATCATAGCTTCTCTACCTCGGCTCATAACTAAGTGTTCGGAGGCATGACCACCCTGTCCGCCCCATATTGCTAACTAGGAGGAAGGGGGCTGGGCATTCCTGGTATAGACAAGGTTAAGAACCACTACTACTAAACCTTTTCTGTGTGCTGCAATTTAATGATGAATAAAATATTGTTTATGTTGAATCACATGGGCCTTGGTTTAGGAATGTGACAAATGTACAAATGAGGGTGCTTTGCTCCTGGATTCCTATTCACACAATTCTGATCCCTAAGATCAGAACAAATACGAGATAGTTAAAATAGCTGTTACCATGTAAATAAGCAAGGTCCAGATTCCTCTCCTCTGGCCACTCTGTCTTTGGTTAGCCTCCCAGTCCCCCAAACCTGTTCCCTATGCACTCCCAACTGTGCATCAGCCCAGCACTGCATAATGAGTTCTTTCTGTCCTACTGCCTGGTTCCGTCTATTCCTCCTAGTATCTGATTATCCATTTTTATTATCTATAGAATGATGATACGCATAACCCAGTCTCTGATGAATGAATGAAAATATGGATTTGTACATTCTTTGTTCTGACTCCATTGTTCATGTAATTCCTTCATCCCCTCTCTAGGGTGTGAGAGTTTGGGCAGCACTGGGACAAAGTACATACATTAAGTGAATTACAGTGTGTTGGTGAGGTGTGATCTGCACACATTATCACTTGGCTCATATGAGTGAGAATGATAGTTCCAGAGAATACATATTAATTGAATAAAATTGTAATATAAAATATAAAATTCAAAATCAAATGAAAGTCTTATAGAACTATATGTAATCTTAGCAGGACAATGAAGTCAATCTAATCATTAATAGTGGTGTGTTGACAAACTGGCATGCACCCCAGCTCCACTGTTTTAAATTAATGAATTTTTAAAATTTCTATTCTGATTCCAATTAGCAAACTGCTGTAGTATAAATCAGAAGAAATATATACTGTAAATATTGGATTTTGACACATCAACATACTGTTTTTGTGTACAGTAATATGCTATCCCGGGGATACAAATAATGCTAGTATGGAGCGGCATTGTTAAAAAAAAAAAAAAAAAAAGAGGGTGAACTGTAGAAGTTATTTTGTTTGTGCCTGCCTTTGGGGTTCAGGCAAAGAATTTGTGTGGAATTTAATTCAGAATTTAGATCTGATCCCATTTTTAATTCATGCATTTATTTTGCTGATTTATTTTTAAGCTTTTAAGCGTCTTTCTCTCCTGTTTTGTCTTTGCGGGAAAAACAAATGACTTTTCACAGAAAAATGGCCTTCCTTTTAACATCAGGAAAAGATCTCAAGAATCTTAACTCCCATTTCTTCCTGGTTGATTTAGCCTAAATTCCCCGAAGAAAAAGAAGGCAGATTATTTTCAAAAGATTTTCATTTGAAGATATGCGTTTCGAAGACAAAGAAAGGGTCTCTGGAGGATCCTGTGCTCCACTTACTTAATAGGTGCATTAGCTGGACTCTCACATGGAAACTGAAAAGGTCTTATTTATATAACTTTTAGCAAATATAAATAACTTTTTAATTCCTACTGTAGCTTCATGACTTTTTAACCTGCTGATCTCTTGCCTTTTATTCATAGACTGTATATTTGCTGCTTCCTCTCTTCCTTCTATAATAGATTACCATTTTTTATAAATTTTTTATTGGATGTCAGAATGTGTTACCAAACTGCATCATGACATTAGGGCACCTCCTTGATCATTCTTTTATTTTATCATAGGGAGCTAGATTTCAGTATTCAGTGTACAATCTGTGAAGCACTGCTGTCATGGAATTTCTTGGAAATTACTGCAGTATACCATATGATATGAAGGCAACAGAAAAGGTGGTGGCAAACTACTGTATATTCGTATTTGAACTATTTCCCAGTGTTTAGAAATACTGTATTTGTAGATTAATTTTTTTAATAAACGAAAAAGGGACATTATTATCATGTAGTCTGATCTACTGAATAACACAGGGAACAGAGTTTCACCCAGTAATTCCTATATCAAGCCCATAATTTATGGTTTAAGTAGAGCATATCTGTTAGAAGACATTGTCTGGATTTAAACACTTCAAGTGATGGAAAATGCATCATCTTATAGTTTCACTGGTCAATTACCTTAATTATTATTTTTTTCCCATTGGAATTTGTCTAGCCTCAACTTCCAGCCATTGTCACTTGTTATGTCTTTGTCTTCTGAAGCCCTCTAGTATCAGAAATCTTCTCGCTATGTAGGTACCTTGACTATGATCAAATCACCAGTTAACCTTCTCTTTGAATGTGGATGCGAGACACTGACACACTATTTCAGAAATGGTCTCTCATGGTGCATGTAGAGGTAATATCACCCTCTCCCCCAACTCCTACTTGACATTCTCCTGCATGAAAGAATCATGTTACACTTTTAGTCATAGAATCTCATTGGGATCACATGTTCACTTGATTATCCACCACGACCCCAACGTCCTTTTTACTGTCACACTTTTCCAGAATACAGTACCCTGTCATGTAAGTTTGACCTATATGCTTTGTACCCAGATGAACGACTTTGCTTTGGGTTACATGCAAATGGTTGATTGCACCCAGTTTATCAAGTGATCCAGATCACTCTGAAAAACTGACTTGTTCTTTTTTAAAAAATTATTTACCACTCTGTCATTCTTCATGTCATCTGCAAAATATACCTGCAATAATTTTATATTTTCCCCCAGACCAATGATAAAGATATTGCTTAGCATTAGGCCAAGAACAGATCCCTACAGGACCCTATTAGAAATATCCCCATTTGATGATGATTCACCATTAATAACTATATTTTGAAATCTGTTTTTAATCCATTTAATATGTATTACATTAATTTGATATAGTGATAAATCTGAGTATTTTGTCAGTTACCTTTACAAAATTTGAAATGTCCTAAAAAACAATAACAAGTTTTGTTTGACAAGACCTATTTTCCATAAAACCATGTTGAATGGTGCTAAATATTCTACTGTCCTTCAATTCTTCATTGATTAAATTACCATATCAGTTGTTCCATGATTTCATCTTGTAGGTTAACCAGCCTACAGCTACCCAGGTCATCCCTGTGATACAGAGACCTCTTGGCAAATGCTCCCCTATTCTTTGCAAACAACTCTCCCCTCAGACCTGGTAAACTCATTACACAAAATACCTTACAATATATTTATCCATAAAGAATAACATATAACGTAGCTATAGAAAGCTCTTTACTGTTTCAGTACAACAGAAAGTAGGGAAAGGCACTCTGGATTCATTCACTAAGGATGTCCATTAGGGAGCAAGGGATTTCCAGGAATGTTGGATTCTGGTTCTGGTGAAACCTGCCAGCTCTGCAATGGACTGAACTTTGTGGAGGAAGTTACTTATTTATATAGTCTATAAGTACATAGGCTATATATTTATTATATAAGAAATATAAATATTGCTAATTGTTGGCCAAGTTTAGTGTTTATGATTTTGTTTTGCAGTTGTTTATGATTTTGTAACCAGTTGTTTCCATCACTTTCTCTCACTTCTAGTTAAATCTTTATTCTTTCTTAAATAAACCTACTTTTGTTTTATTATACGTGCTCACAAGTTCTTTGTGGTTTACAGGAGTAAGGAACTAAGGTAAAACTGGGGTATGCTGCACCTTTGGGTAGAAAAGATCTGGAATTTCTGTGAGCAGCCAGTGTCAGGAGCTGGATATCACAGGGGAACAATCCTACTAGGTGAGGTGAGGGTTGGCATAGCCCAGAGGAGAGTGCTTGAGTGGCTGAGAGACTGGTGGTGTCAGGGAACTGACACCCAGCTACCGCAAAAAGACTCCCTTTCACCTGACACAGGGGGTAATAAGATAGCACTCATTTCTGCATGCCCCAAGAACCAACACAATCCTGTTTACCCTTTAGGGCCACAGTGCTCAGCTCTTTGCAGTAAACTCCTGTTACTGAAGGATTGTTCTCTAAGGTACTTTTTTCGTGTGTTTTTCCTCTCCAGTTTTAAATGTCTCCAATGATGAGTTTCCACCAAAGCCTTTGGAAATGATTCCATTGTCTAATATCTTACTTTCAGAAAGACTTTATTGATATCCAACCTACATTCTAAGAGTATTTGCATGTTGGTAAATTATGTAGATGGCAATCTAAATCATTTTCATACATCACTGGAAAATAATTTTTCAAGGACACAAATTTTCAGGGTTTAGTACATTTTAAACTTCTATATTTTTAGTGAGTTCCAAGTGTATTTGAACAAGTTCTATCCTTTTCATTATGCCAAACATTTTGTCACTGAATCTGAATGTTTTGCTAACTCTTGTGTTCAAGTATCAGCAAATACTGGACTAGGACTTGCTTCATTCATTTCAGTTAGTGTATTACGTTCAATAGAGTATAGATGCACCACTACAGAAATGCTGATTCATCTGCAAAGCTGAAGGAGAAAGGGATATTCATAACATCAAATGGATTTTCAAAGATGCAAACTGGTAATTTTCTCTGTCTTTAAATAAGGCTGGCACTGGAGTTTCGGAACTGCTACAGCAGTCAACACTTTTATTAATGGTAGTCAATCATATAGTGTTGCCAGATATATCATTACTTCTTTCAGACTTTTACTTCTAAAAGTCTGTCATTTGCTTAACTATTTAAATATTTCTGTTTTATATCTGGGAAAAGCTATTGCATATATTCATATCCTATCTGAATCTAAAACCTTGCAATATCAGACATCGCTTAGAGCGTGAACAAAGCTCCACCATCCCGATGTATTCTATGCTGCGTTTTGCATGCCCTCTTTGTTGCTAAGTCCTATAAGTTTTTCCCCTCTTTGTGTTTGATGGAGGATTTTTTTCAGACAGCCCCTTTTGCATGTTCCAAAAAGCATGCTACACCTTGTACTCTCTGCAGTCTCATGAGTGCACCTTTCCTTGTGATAGGTCTGGGTCTCCAGTTCAGTCAAGGGGGTCCTGTAATAGCCACTCTCTTTGGGTCCCTGTTTCTCACCAAAGCTCCTTCAATAGGGTT